>NC_141668.1:30697831-32046831 GCF_028749965.1 Puma concolor | reverse complement strand
ATCACCAGTTCATCTTACAGCCCCTGGAAATGCCTACACCTCTTATACAACATATCTTTGGTCTGGGATAAGCATATCATTCATTTCTTTAGCTTCTCTTAGTTCATACAGTGTCTTCTGGATTCTCTTCATACTGAGCCTCTATGTACTAGAATGCATTGCTGAGTGTATTTGTGTTCCATGTGATTATATTTTAGAGATACAGATACATGTAGAAAAGATTACACATAACCTAATTTCTCTAAGCTCTGTTCTAACTCTCAGATGTGTTTCATTCCTTCCCCTTTATTAGAAATCACCCCCTCTCAGAGAAAACATGTAAATTAAATTATTAACCATACATTTGCAACTTGGAAGTATTCTCATTTTTAAAATTTTCTAGTCTTTTTCCCTTGCTTCCTATTATTATTATTATTATTATTATTACTACTACTACTACTACTAAAGGCATGTTTTCTTTCTTCCTTTAGTCCTTAATTACATTTAATATAGGAAACAAGTATACAATTAACACTTCAATTGCTCTGCAGATCTTCTGTCTATGGCAAGAGTTACCATTACAGACAATCTTTCAATACTGGAAAAAAAATAGCAGCCATGTGATTCTCCACACCCCTGTTTAAATATTCTATTTTTATATAATTTAATAAAGCCATGTAACAGTTGTTTTTATCTGAAAATATCATGACTGTCTGAATGTTGTGGTTACCAAAAGGATTATTTATTGAGGGAAAGATTAAGGATTGAAAGAGGCATTGTTTTAAATTTCACAAGGGCAAATAGAAGAAGTATGTTTAGATTCTTGAAGTACAGTGCTCATAAAATAATTATTACAGTAACAACTTCATTAAAAATAAAAATGAGCTCATTTAATTGAATTACTTGTAATTGCTAATCAATTAGAAACACTTTCAAAAAGGTTATGGTATTCTTGGGTTTCCGGTTAGAGAGCTCTCAAGGGAAAAAAGGCTCATTAACAGTTCTGTATTTAAAGATGAAAAAAATTAAGACCTGGGATTGCAAAGAATTAGACAATTTCTTAGAACAGTTAAAATAAAATATTAAGAAAAAGAATACAGAATTTGAAAAAGAATGAAAGAATGAAACAAATTTCTGCAGTGTTCAAGGTTGGAATATAGTTCATATCCAAACAATACATGGCTATATAGTATTTATTATTCCTAATAAATATTGTATTTAAATTTTATACAGTGGGTATTTTGTTGTTGTTAAAATCGTATCTTCTATCAGTAATCTAGAATTTTCCTGTAGTTCAAGGTCTCTGCTTGTTTACCAGTGGTGTGACTCTAGTGAATTGGTTGAACGCTGTGTGTCTGTTTCCTGATCTATAAAATGAGGTTAGTAACAGTCAGTGCTTCTTGATTATCTTGAGAATTAAATAATATGTTCGAAGTACTTAAAACAATGCTTTAGAATTGAGGAATATTTAGTAACTTTAGTGGTTGCTGTTATTATAATAGTTATAATAATTATTACTACATGAGTAGTCATTATTGCACTTTGCTTTCTACCCACTTGTACATTTCCGTTTTTGGTTTCATTTTAAAGGACAATTTATCATCGAGAGCTCCAAGTACAATCCATAATTTCCCTCAAAAATCTCACCTTGTACATCTCTCCTTGAATGAGGCAGCACCCTCTTGTGACCCTACTATCTGATCATCTGTAACTCTTGACATGAGAAAGATTTTTCAAAACAAGCATGAACTGTTTTTTTCTGTCAACTCCTCTTTTCTAGAGCTTTATTTGTGGGGACTGTATAGCTGAGAATTTAAAATGCCATCGTTAGCACCACCACCCCCTCAAACACACACACACTCTCCTTTTATCCTCTGTGATTTCTTTTCTCTCCTGAGAATCACTACCTTTGAATGCACGTGAAAAATGGTAGGTAACTGAAAGGTCAATACTTTGTCTAGGAAAAGAATCAGCAAACAGCCAAAATATATTTAGCTGCTCAGTTTTCATGTCATCAAAGACTGATTCTTTGATGTGGTAGATAGGCCATAAGAAAAATTTAAAGCATCTTCTATCATTTTCCAGGCAGCTGCTGTTTAATGAGAGTGAGAGAAAGAGAAAGGGTGAGAGGAAAAGACGTGGGCAGAGAGAGGGAGACAGAGAAGTAACAAAAGAAACAAAAGAAACATCCTATGTAATGAAGGGAAGCTAGGTAAATTCTTCATGATGAAATTGCTAGGGTTCGGATATGGACTCATATAACAAGATTCTGGAATTGTATGCTGCTGTTGATTTTGGTATTTACATTTGTGGGTTTTCCTCACTTTTTTAAATAGATATTTTAGTGGAGTGGTAGAAGATGTTATATTAGGGGTTCTTGAATACTGTTTTAATCTACAAGATTCAATCATTCTGTTTCTGAACTACAAGAAAATGTTAAAACTTGAAATGAGTGGGTGGATGTGCATGTATGTGGCAGAGTAAGAGGGACCATTGAAGTTGTAAGTTTTGTGTGTGTATGTTTAAGAGAGGAATAGAAAAGAAGAAAAGGAAGAGAAAAAATTTAACAAAATGGTTGGTTTCTTGGTTTGATCTGTGTCAGTAGTCCTCTCCCTGATGATGCATATATTCATTTTCTATAATTTTTTATACATCAAGACTTACAAAACTTGAGTTGATTTTTTTCCATAAATAAAAATAATTGTGACCTATAACAAATAGACTACATAATTTTATGGACTGAAAACTACCTAGGGCAAGACAGCCTTTTGCAGGAACATTACCCTGTCAATCAATTGATATTATACAACCACGCTTTCATTAACTGGTTAAGGTAGTATTATTTAAGTATCAGCTAAGTATGGTTGGAAATATTTCAACTTGAAAAAAAAAGAAATATTTCACTTGAAAAGGGCCTGGTATTTCATATAATACAGTCTAACTATTAGACACAAATAATGTCAACATATTTTTGAAAATACCTGATAAGATGCAGACTTAAGGTTTGCATATTCTTCATTCTTTAAAGAGTACAGTATTCCTAGGTTGCACCCAAGGTTTCCATCAGTGCAGTGTCTGGTGTTAGAAGTTTCAGGCTATGTTGAATTGTTCCCCTTTATGCAAGAATTTTCCCCTATTTGGTAGCTACAACAATTTTTTCCTCAAACTTGAATTTCTGTAATGTTTCTTTATAATATAAAGGACATAAAGAGTCTATGTGATTATGCTAGTTGCCTTGTCCCTTCTGTTTCTTGATATTTTTAATTAATTTTATTTTTTCAAATGTTATTTTTGTCTTTGACTTTTTTTTAACCTGCAAGTTACATTTAAATCCCATCTTTTTCCCTGTGTAAATTCTGTTGTAGAGGTAGTGTTTTATTGGATATATTATTACACTATTTACAGTGTTCATATCATTTATGGAAAATTTGTCTTCTGTGTCAGCATAAACTAATATGCATTGTACATGATAATATCCTTTGTTTCATGTGCATATATTGGTTGGCACTGCTACTGTTCCGTATCTTGTCACTTTTTTCCCACTTGGGTAACTTTGTCCAGATATTTTCTTTGCTCCTTGACATGTTTTGACAATGTTCTCACCATAACCACGTTGCTTGTTTTTCCTACTTTGTTACTATTGAATGCCAAGTAATTTTCTGTTTTAACCACATTTCTATAGCCTGAAAGCATGACAGGTAAAGGAAAAAGCTTGAGTGAAGCGGTATGCAAGTCTTGTTAGAAAACCCAGGGTATGCTTTGGTTTCTGTCATGATGCTTAATGCCCACACGCTATGTCCTCAGTGCCTGCCGTATTGGCACACTGTAGGTCTCAACAAATGATTATTAAATAAAACAAAGAATAACTATCTTAGACAAGAATACCTGTCACATAATTGGGTGTTTATTACCCTTCTGCTACACGATGTTTCTTCTATTCATTATGTACTTTGAAATTCACACTTCAAATTGAATGAGCAAACTCACACAATGCTACATAAAACTGGAATTGGCACACTGCATTCATTCATATTTTATTAGTTTAAGCAAGACATAGGATTGAGCCTGCTACTGGGTAAGACATACATCTGCTGTCCTCAGAGAAGTACTAGAAATACCAATGGGAACAGGTATTTACTTATGTAGCCAGGCTTTTCTGGAACTAAACATTCTTAATAAATGTAAGATGACAAACTTCAGATTTTTATTCTTTATATTTGAAGCTAATATTAAGAATTTCCTGGGGCGCCTGGGTGGCGCAGTCGGTTAAGCGTCCGACTTCAGCCAGGTCACGATCTCGCGCTCTGTGAGTTCGAGCCCCGCGTCGGGCTCTGGGCTGATGGCTCAGAGCCTGGAGCCTGTTTCCAATTCTGTGTCTCCCTCTCTCTCTGCCCCTCCCCCGTTCATGCTCTGTCTCTCTCTGTCCCAAAAATAAATAAATGTTGAAAAAAAAAAAATTTAAAAAAAAAAAAAAAAAAAAAAAGAATTTCCTGGCCTCTGTTTGCCTATGCTGTGTTCCCCTGGGTTTGTAGGCTTCAATAATTGTGACTGCCAATACTGTTGGCAGTTTTTCTAGTTTCTAGAATCATGTTAATTTGTTAGTAGCCATTTTTAAGTTTTATATTTATAATGTTTATTTTAATCTTTAGAGAAAATGAGTGTTGCAGTTGAGTTCTTCCATTGTTTTCTATAATTTGTTTATTTTTTATAAGTTACATCCAACTTAGCACATGGTGCACAATGATTTCGGGAATAATTTCCTTAAGCCCCTTATCCATTTAGCCCATGCCCCCTCCAACCATCCCTCCAGCAACCCTCTGTTTCTTCCCTATATTTAAGAGACTCTTATGTTTTGTCCCTCTCCCTATTTTTATATTATTTTTGCTTCCCTTCCCTTATATTCATTTGTTTTGTATCTTAAAGTCCTCATGTGAATGAAGACATATAATATTTGTCTTTCTCTGACTAATTTCACATAGCATAATACTCTCCAGTTCCATCCACGTAGTTGCAAATGGCAAGATTTCATTCTTTTTGATTGCCAAGTAATACTCCATTGTATATCTATACAACTTCTTCTTTATCCATTCATCCATCGATGGACATTTGGGCTCTTTCCATACTTTGGCTATTGTTGATAGTGCTGCTATAAACATTGGAGTGCATGTGCCCGTTTGAAACAGCATACCTGTATCCCTTTGATAAATACCTAGTAGTGCAATTGCTGGGTCATAGGGTAGTTCTATTTTTAAATTTTTTGAGGAACCTCCATACTGTTTTCCAGAGGGGCTGAACCAGCTTGCATTCCCGCCAGCAGTGCAAAAGAAATCCTCACCAACATCTGTTGTTGCCTGAGTTGTTAATGGTAGCCATCCTGACAGGTGTGAGGTGGTATCTCATTGTAGTTTTGATTTGTATTTCCCTGATGATGAGTGATGTTGAGCATTTTTTCAAGTGTCGGTTGGCTATCTGTATATCTTCTTTGGAGAAGCGTCTATTCATGTCTTTTGCCCATTTCTTCACTGGATTATTTGTTTTTTGGGTGTTGAGTTTGATAAGTTCTTTATAAATATTGGATACTAACCCTTTATCTGATGTGTCATTTGCAACTATCTTCTCCCATTCTGTCAGTTGCCTTTTAGTTTTGCTGATTGTTTCCTTCACTGTGCAGAAGCTTTTTTATTTTGATGAGGACCCAAAAGTTTATTTTTGCTTTTGTTTCCCTTGCCTCCAGAGACGTGTTGAGTAAAAAGTTGCTGTGGCTGAGGTCAAAGAGGTTTTTGCCAGCTTTCTTCTCTGGATTTTGATGGCTTCCTGTCTTACATTGAGGTCTTTCATCCATTTTGAGTTTATTTTTGTGTATGGTATAAGAAAATGGTTCAGGTTCATGTTTCTGTATGTCGCTGTCCAGTTTTCCCAGCACCACTTGCTGAAGAGACTGTCTTTATTCCATTGGATATTCTTTCCTGCTTTGTCAAAGATTAGTTGGCCATATGTTTGCAGGTCCATTTCTGGGTTCTCTATTCTGTCCCATTGATCTGCCTGTTTTTGTGCTAGTACCATGCTGTCTTGATGATTACAGCTTTGTAATACAGCTTGAAGTCCGGGATTGTGATGCCTCCAGCTTTGGTTTACTTTTTTAAGATTGCTTTGGCTATTCGAGGTCTTTTCTGGTTCCATACAGATTTTAGGATTCTTCTATCTCTGTGAAGAATGCTGGTGTTATTTGATAGGTGTTGCATTGAATATGTAGATTGCTTTGGGTAGTATTCACATTTTAACAACTGTTTTTCATATCCAGGAGCATGGAATATTTTTCCATTTTTTGCGTGTGTCTTCTTCAGTTTCTTTCTTAAGCTTTCTATAGTTTTCAGTGTATAGATTTTTCACCTCTTTGGGTTAGATTTATTCCTAGGTATTTTATGGTTTTTGATGCAATTGTAAGTGGGATCAATTCCTTGATTTCTCTTTCTGTTGCTTCATTATTGGTGTATAGGAATGAAACCAACTTCTGTGCATTGATTTTATATCCTGCAACTTTGCTGAATTCATGAATCAGTTCTAGCAGGTTTTTTAGTGGAATCTTTTGGGTTTTCCATACAGAGTATTATGCCATCTGCTAAGAATGAAAGTTTGACCTCCTCCTGGCCGATCTGGATGCCTTTTATGTCATTGTGTTGTCTGATTGCTGAGGCTAAGACTTCCAATCCTATGTTGAATAACAGTGGTGAGAGTGGGCATCCCTGTCTTATTCCTGAACTTAGGGGAAAAGCACTCAGTTTTTCCCCATTGAGGATGATATTAGTGGTGGTTTTTTTGTATATGGCTTTTATGATCTCAAGGTATGATCCTTTTATCCCTATTCTTGAGAGTTTTTATCAAGAAAGGATGCTGTATTTTGTCAAATGCTTTCTCTGCATTTATTGAGAGGATCATGTGGTTCTTGTCCTTTCTTTTATTGATGTGATAATCACGTTAATTGTTTTGTGGATATTGAACCAGCCCTGCATCCCAGGTATAAATCCCACTTGGTCGTGGTGAATAATGTTTGTAATATATTGTTGGATTGGTTGGCTAGTATCTTGTTGAGGATTTTTACGTCCATGTTCATCAGGGAAATTGGTCTCTAGTTCTCCTTTTTAGTGGGGTCTTTGTCTGGTTTTGGAATCAAGGTAATGCTGGCTTCATAGGAAGATTTTGGAAGTTTTCCTTCCATTTCTATTTTTTGGAATAGTTTCAAGAGAATAGGTGTTAACTCTTCTTTAAATGTTTAGTAGAATTCCCCTGGAGAGCCATCTGGCTCTGGACTCTTGTTTTTTGGGAGATTTTAGATTACTAATTCAATTTATTTGCTGGTTATGGATCTGTTCAAATTTCTATTGTTTCCTGTTTCAGTTTTGGTAGTGTATGTGTTTCTAGGAATTTGTCCATTTCTTCCAGATTGCCCATTTTATTGGTGTATAATTGCTCATAATATTCTCTTATTGTTTGTATTTCTGCTGTGTTGGTTGTGATCTCTTCTCCTTCATTCTTGATTTTGTTTATTTGGGATCTTTCCTTTTTCTTTTTGATCAAACTGGCTAGGGGTTTGTCAGTTTTGTTAATTCTTTCAAAAAACCAGCTTCTGGTTTCATTGGTCTCTTCTACAGTTTTGTTGTTGTTGTTGTTGTTTCGATAGCATTGATTTCTGCTCTAATCTTTATTATTTACTGACTTCTGCTGGTTTGGGGTTTTATTTGCTGTTCTTTTTCCAGCTCTTTAAGGTGTAAGGAGGTTGTGTATCTGTGACCTTTTTTCTTTCTTTAGGAAGGCCTGGATTGCTATATACTTCCCTCTTATGACTGCCTTTGCTGCATCCCAGAGGTTTTGGGGTGTGGTGTTATCATTTTAATTGACTTCTATGTACTTTATAATTTCTTCTTTAACTTCTTGGTTAAATGTGTATTCTGCTGCTTTAGGATGAAATGTTCTGAATATATCTGTTAAGTCCATCTGGTCCAGTGTGTCATTCAAAGCCATTGTGTCCTTGCTAATTTTCTGCTTAGATGATCTGTCCATTGTTGTACGTGGGGTGTTGAAGTTCCCTACTATTATGGTATTATTAATAATGAGTTTCTTATGTTTGTGATTAATTGATTTATATATTTGAATTCTTCCACATTTGGAGCATAAATGTTTACAATTATTGGTTTTCTTGGTGGATAGACCCCTTAATTATGATATAATGCCCTCTTCATCTCTTGTTATAGTCTTTATTTTAATGTCTAGATTGTCTGATATAAGTATGGCTACTCCAGCTTTCTTTTGTCCACCATTAGCATGATAGATGGTTCTCCGTCCCCTTACATTGAATCAGAAGGGATGCATCATGTTTTCTTATCCATTCTGTTACCCTATGTCTTTTGATTGGAGCATTTAGTCCATTGATGTTTAGAGTGAGTACTGAAAGATATGAATTTATTGCCATTATGTTGCCTGTAGAGTAGGAGTTTCTGGTGGTATTCTCTGGTCCTTTCTAGTCTTTGTTGCTTTAGGTGTTTTGTGTGTGTGTGTGTGTGTGTGTGTGTGTGTGTGTGTGTGTGTGTGTCTTTTCTCCCCTCAGAGAGTCCTCCTTAAAATTTCTTGCAGGGCTGGTTTAGTGGTCATGAACTCCTTTGATTTTTGTGTGGGAAACCTTTAATCTCTCCTTCTTTTTGAATGATAGCCTTGCTGGATAAAGAATTCTTGGCTGTATATTTTTCCAATTCAGCACATTGAATATATCCTGCCACTCGTTTCTGGCCTGCCAGGTTTCTGGGATAGGTCTGCTGCAAACCTGATCTGTTTTCCCTTGTAGGTTAAGGACTGTTTTTCCCTTGCAACTTTCATGATTCTTTTCTTGCCTGAGTATTTTGTGAATTTGACTATGACATGCCTTGTTGATGGTTGGCGTTTGTTGAATCTAATGGGAGTCTTCTGTGTTTCCTGATTTTGATGTCTGTGTCTTTCCCCAGGTTAGGAAAGTTTTCTGCTATGATTTACTCACATAACCTTTCTACCCCTTTTTCTCTCTCTTCATCTTCTGAGACACCTATGATTCTGATGTGTTCCTTTTTAATGAGTCACTGATTTCTCTAATTCTTAAATTGTGCTCTTTTGCCTTAGTCTCCCTCTTTTTTTCTGCTTCATTGTTCTCCTTAAGTTTGTTATCTATATTGCTGATTCACTGCTCTGCTTCATCCATTCTTGCCACTGTGGCATCTATCAAGATTGTAGCTCAATTATAACATTTTTTATTTCATCCTGACTAGATTTTATCTCCGCAGAAAGGGATTTTAATCTGTTTTCAACTCCAGCTAGTATTCTTATCATTGTGATTCTAAATTCTGGTTCAGATATCTTGCTTATAGCTGTGTTGATTAAGTCCCTGACTGTCATTTCTTCCTGTTTTTTTCTCTTAGCGTGAATTCCTTCTTTGTGCCATTTTAAGGAAGAAAAGGAACTAATAAGATAAAAGAAAAAATTAAAATTAAAAAATGTAAAACAACACAAAAAAATCAAATAAAGGATGCTAGATCCTAGGCGTGTTCTGGTCTGGTTGTTGAAAGGAACTTGATAGATTAGAGAAAAAAGGGAAAGATAAGGAAATAAAAAAGGAAAATGTTTTGAAATTTGAAAAAATGAATACAATGAATGAAATAGAATAAAATTAAATGATGGGAGTAAAAAGTAGAATTTGAAAAATTTACCAAAAGTAATAAGTATAGTAGAAAAAATTTTAAGAAAAATATTTTAATAGTAATGGAAAATATTAAGAAAAATATTGTAATAGTAATGGAAAATAAAAATAATTTTTTCTCTTTCTGTAGTTAAGACTAAGAAAAGAAAAAAAATTGAATCGATGCACTAGCAAACAGACTGAAGTACGATTGAAATTACATCAGTTTCTCCTAGAAGTTGAACTCTGATGCACTTTATAGTCCATAAACTAAGCAGGCAGAGACATTTATGTTGCTCCTGAAGAGCGAGGTTGGCCCAGTTGGGCGGGGCTTAGTGTAACGACTCCATTCACCACTAGATGGTGCTGCTTAGCTTACTGGGATGGATTGTTGTGGCACCTGTAGTTGTGTATGCGCATGCACAGGAGGGGTGAAAATGGCATCACCCAGCTACCCAGTCTCTAGTATCAGAACTCTATGTTCTCCTTGACCAGCAGTTGCACATGCTTTTTGTCTCTGGCTTCTGTCCACTCCTTGTTTTTACATTGTCCATGAACAAGCCATCAGTTTGCCAGGCAGCACCTCCCTCCTGAATTTTATCTCAGATGTGGCTGTGTTTCCTAACCCCTCACTTCTGAAGGACTGTGACTTTGACCCACTGGGACCTTCTGGGGGAGGGTTTCACTAAGCAATGGCCAGATGCCGCCCCACCCCCAGGAACGATCGGGAGACCACACTGCTGCCAATGCCCAGAGACTGCGGCTGGGTCCCAGCCCGCTACAGAAAAAGTTCTCATGATAGTGTAGCAGCAGCGTTTCAGGGATATGGAAAATCACAACACAATTCTGGTGCCAGGCTTCACCCTTAAGGACCTTGTCCAGCACCAGTGAATGTGATTGTTCTCCAGGGTCCACTGGGACCTTTGCCTGTGGGAAGGCTGCACAGCCTGTGTCTACCAAATGTCCTCCCAGCAGGGGAACCACCTCTCCCATGTGTCCTACAGACCTCACTCTCTGCTTCTAAAGATTTGCCCTTCCTACCAGAGCATGCCAGATATCGAGCTGTGGAGTTTCAGACTCTGCACTCCCCCTGTTTAGAGTCTTAATGGAATTTAAACCCTCTTCTTTCTCCTTCCTCCTTTTTTTGTTCAGTCCTTTGTGTACTCTTTCTTTTCTCTCCAGCTGCTTTTGGGAGGGGGAACGGGGGATGCTTTCTGTACTCGTCCCCTGTCTCTGTCCTCTCTCTGAAAGCAAAAACAGTTCCCCTCCCTCCTCAACTTTCTTCGCCAGTTCACCTCTCCACACCAGGTACCTGCTGAGTTCTCTGGTTCAGGTTGTGCAGATTGTTGTGTTAATCCTCAAATGAGTTTTTTAGATGTGCAGGCTGATTAAGTGTTGATCTGGCTGTATTTCAGGGATGAAAGATGCAAAAAAAAACCTTCCATCCTGTTCCACCATCTTGGCCCCTCCTCCAAGTTCTGCCATTTTTACATTACTGTTCAGCTCAGATGTTGGCCAAGATCTTTAAAGCAATAATATGTACTCTGGTATTCTTTTATCCTATCATATATCAACATTATCTTATTTGTATGATAGTTTTATTTAATGCATATTTTTACATATTTAATATGTGATACATTCTAAATGGTTAGTACAGTGTTAGTACAAGGTTGGTGCTTCTTTTAGTATTTTCTTTATTACCTATTAATATTATCTGTATCAGAAGATTCAGAATTTCATCTGTTTAATTAGGAATCTAATTTACACTCTACTTTAAAAAGTTCAGGAATAAGGACACATTTTCAAATTTGCTGATATTTTAAATTGTACAGTAACTTCTTCATCTAATAAATGATGTGAAACGTTGGGGTTCAGCAGCAAATGGTCAAGATTTCTTGAGACATCTTTGGTGCAAAAGGGTAGTTTTATTAAAGCACAGAGGCAGGACTTGTGGGCAGAAAGAATTGCACTGGGATTGTGAGGAGTGACTAATTATACACTTTCAAGTTGAGATGGGGTTTGGTATAATATATGTCTCCAAAGAATTTGTAAGCCAGTTTTCCAGGACTTTGAGGGACTAGCTGTTGTTAGCATAATGTTATTTACTACTGTCTAGTAGTAATGACCTCTTACTTATGAGACCCTTCGGATGTATATCAATGGGTCATATGTTTGGGGGATGATTGCTAACATATATATTGGGGGGCACAGATAAAGGAAGTCTCCAAAGGAATTTTTGTATGTTAAAAAAGACATAGGATCTGGAGATCAGGCCAATGTCAAGCTAGAGTTTCTTTTTGCCTGTAGCAAATATCAACATTGAAGAAGTTGAGCTCCTTGAAGAAGGTCACTCTGTCCCAAGTACTTGTCAATGGGCTAAGTAGTAAGGAAGTTTATTTTGTTCTAAATTTCTTTTGTCTTTGGACCCCACATCACTAAACCATGTTTTGAAAGCCATTAATTTTCTTTAAATATGCCTTTCAACTTAAACACTTTTAGGAATATGGGATCATATTTGCTGTGTTTTCTTAGAATCTGTAGGAAAACTACTAGGTTGTAGGTCATACTTTGGGTTACAGAGAGTGGTCTCAGAACTTGTGCATAACCAGAATCTATATCCTCACCAGCATTTGTTATTTTTTCTCTTTTTGATGATAACCATTCTAACAGGTGTGAAGTGATATCTCATTGTGGTTTTGATATACATTTCCTAATAATTGGTGATGTTGAGCATACACCTTAACTCCCTGTTGGCCATTTGAATATCCTCTTTGGAAAAATGTCTCTTTAGGTCTTTTGCCCATTATTTGACCAAATCATTTTCTCGCTTTTTTTTTTAACTCCTTATCAGATGTGTGGTTTGCAAATATTTTTTCCCATTTTATTGTTTTTCATTTTATTAATCATCTGTTTTGCTGTTCAAAAGCTTTTTAGTCTGATAGTTCCATTTTTTAATTTTTAATTTGGTTGCTTGGGTTTTAGATGTCATATCAAAAAAAAAAAATCATTGTCAGAACCCATGTCAAAAAGATTTTTCCCTGTGTTTCTTCTAGGATCTCTCTGGTTTCACTTCTTATATTTAAGTCTTTCTTCTGAGTTAACCTTTTTTAAGATTTTTTAAAAAGATTTATATTATTTTTATTTATTTTAAAGAGTTTATTTTTAAGTAATCTCTACACCCAACGTGGGGCTCAAACTCACAACCCCAATATCAAGAGTTACACATTCCACTAGCGGCCAGCCAGGCATCACTGAGTTAATTTTTTTTAATGGAATAAGATAGGGATCCTGTTTCAATTTTCCCAGCCCTAATTATTGTCATTTCTTCATGGAATATTCTTGGCTTCCTTGACAAATATTAGTTGTTACTGTTTTTAATCCTTTAACTGCCTTTGTCTCTTTTACATTACAGAATATAAATATATCCACTTATTGTTCTTTCTTTCTAGTTTTAATGTGTAATTTTTTTTCACTGTAAGGTGTTTGAATTTTATAATAGCTTAGAAAAATGTGGGGGTGTTTGATAGGAGAAAATATGTCGGTGTTGTTTACGTTAATTGCCCAAGATTTATAAGTGAAGACACAGTTAAAGGCATAGCAAGTGTGATAATTGCTGCAATGAATGCTGCGAACTTTCAGTCTATTGTTACACAGTGCCCTAGAGACGTGTCATTTCTAACACATTATTTTTGATACCACATCTCTTAGACATTTTCCAGCAAATGCCAAATTTATAATTTAATATATATTTCTAGTTATTGTTTATTAAATCATCCATAATCAATTGAAAAATTATCATTACAAGTCATATATCTGAGTTACAATCTAGTAAAAAATGTGGAGAGTTAGATATTAACATTTGTGGCTGTAAAACATCTCAAGATAAAACCAAATAATTTTACTTGGTTGAAAAGCAATTTTGAGGGAAAAAAACGACTAAGATGATTAAAAGTATAATAATACCACAGCCACCTGGTTTTTCAAAGTAAATACAAATGACACAGCTTGCGTCATTTAAAATATCAAAAGCCTTAGTGAACTATAATTTTTAATGTTTAGTAGAGAATAAAAACAATTTAGAATGAATTGTTTATCTAAATTATTATTAAATTAGAAGAATAAATTATTTAATTTAGAAGGATAAATTGTTTTTTACTATTTAGTTCTACACTCTGTGAAAGATGAATTGCAACCACACATGTTCACTCAATCAAAAAAACAAAAATCTACACCCTTCCAATGACTGAAAGTCGATATGCATATCTCTGAATGTAGCTGATACTTAAACATCCCTCACTGAGAGGGGTTTAAATCTCATGCTGAGGTTACAAGGGGCATCATTTGGAAGATCTTTTTGTTTGAGATTTTCAGTTTGTATCAATCAAGATGCATTTAATGGTCCCGGTCATCATCACTACACTTTAATGAAAGCTTCTTCCTGATTCTAGGCCCCTGACTTCCCCTTTCATAGAGCATTTACTTTAGGAAACTTGTAATTGTAAATTCTTTCTCAGCCATGTTGAGATGTAAATCTTTTTAAAAGCCTCTTGCATGTTTTACACCCCAGGAATGGTTTTCTCAAGGAAGTGAGATGCATTTATTTGAAATGTAATCATCAAAGGTGACAGTACTCTTATCTCTCAGTTTTGTGAGAGAATGGGGACCTAACTTCTGCAGGTGCCTTGCTCCAAGTTGTGAAACTACCTTCTGTTGTAAAGATATGACAAGCTTATTTTTCCTCTGGATAAGCCAATTGAGCAAACACAGATGACCTATAACATTCTCCCATAAATTTCCACAAGCTCACTCCAGCCCTAAGGAATACTCCCTCCCTCTACCTCAGAGGAATTAGGTTCAGACTCAGTTCCAACCTCTCTTCCCCCATCACAATAGCCTTTAAAATCTTCCTTGTCTGACTTTGTCCAGTGTAATTTTTTGCCTTCACAGAATCAGGGTTCAAATTATGTTGGTAATTTATGAACTTATTTTATACAGTGGGGAAAAAAGCAAAATAAATAAAAATACCTGACCATGAATAAGATAACCTGGATTTGAGTTCATTTTCTCCATTTGCAAATATTTAAAGGATATAGTTCATATTTCTTCCTGTGATCATCAAGTAAACATTAGCAACACACTAAAGAAGAGATAAATGAATTTCCTAGCACTTTCCATAGACTGAATGTTTGTGCTCACCACCCCCTTCCCATCACCACTGTGATGATACTTGGAGTGGGACCTTTGGAAGGTAATTAGGCCATGAAGGTAGAGTCTTTGTGAATGGAATTATTACCCTTATAAAAGAGACCCCAGAGAACTATCTTACCCCTTGTGCTCTGTGAGGGCACAGCAAGAAGAAAACCATCCAAAGTGGGTTCTCACCAGGCACTAAGTCTGCTGGTACCTTAATCTTGGATTTCCCAGCCTTCAGACTGTAAAAAATTTCCATGTGTAAACCACCCAGTCTTTTGTTATAGTAGCCCAACTGGGCTAAGATAGCACCTTATTCTAATTTAGCATCATCAGATCCATTTTTGTTTTCCTTCAAAAGGACAGACATAGAGATGGCACAGTGTAGGAATAATTAACCAGGAGCATGCATAAATTTGGTCTGAAAATTATAATATTTTGTGAATAGATATCTCTAAGAAAAAAATATACTAAGATAGGTTCTTAATAGAGTATGAATGTAGTTCTGGCAAACATTAGCACATCAAAAGGTGAATTGGTTTAAATGTGAAAGAACAAGATTTATATATAAAGCATATGCTAATTATTAGTCTAAAATGGTAACGTAGAGCCCTTGTGAGATCTGTGTAGACATATCTTCAAATGGCAGTGTCTGATCAGCAGTGAGAACACAATCTCAGCCTACACATCGTTCCTAGCTAATATGCCTTTGGTATGATACTAATGTTACAAAAATTATAATCCCACTTACTAATTTATAGTTGCTTTATGAAAGTGTTCACCATTGAGTTTTTCAGCCAGAGTTCTTGCTGCTCAATTTTATTTTGGTTAGAAAAGCCAAAATGAAAGTCAGAAACTATCAACAAAAAGGCCAACAGATTTGCTTACATAAACATGAAGATATTCTCTGTACTTAAATATGGCTAATAGACAAGCAACATTTAGGGGGAAAATATTCACAAAAAATATAGAAGGCAAAATATCAATATATAAAGATTTCCAGAAGTACAGAAAATTAGCAGGACAAAGGAAAGATATAAGCAGTTGATTTAAAGAAATAAACTATAATTGGTCAATAGAGATGCCCAACAAAACTACCAAATATTAGTGAAAATTAAAAGTTTAAATTGTCCATATGTTAGTATATTTGAAAATATAAGATTGTTAATACACAGAAGTATTGATATTAGGGTGATATTTTATCTGAAAAGTTGATTCCTACAGAAATATTCAAAATTTTTGCATATATATGAATGTTTGCTGTAACATTGTTTATAATGGCCACATATTACAATATAATATAATGACATCCATATCCACTTAGTAGGGAATATTTAAATAAACTGTGAATTATTCATATAAGAAAAAATTATAAAATCATTAAATATAATTACCAGGAGCAAAGAGATCTAAAAGTATGCTTAGGATGCAAGATTTTTTAAAAAGTAATATAGCAAGTTGCAAAGTTACATATAAGAAAGTATATGTCATCCCAAATGTATTAAAAACAAATATATACACTTGTGTCTACACATACAAGCAAATGTACAAAAATATTTTGCACATTCATATCATATTTTTTATAATTGTCACCTATAGGGTGTTGAGAGCATTAAATCAGAATACATTGATGTAGTGTTAGTTTGCTTACATTGTTTTACTTCTGAAAGAGACAAAATATTAAAGGTTGACATCAAAATTATCCCCTAATTTATTTTAGGATAGCAATTTTATTTGGACTAAACATTTATATAAAGTTATATTTTTAAAAATTTCAGTGACGGGGAAATAACAGTATTGAGTTACTTTTATTAGATATTTCTTTGTAAAATTATATCATGTCCTTACAATTTTTATGCTGTGAAGATGTAAAATTTTAAAAGTTTATTTTGAATTGATCACTTTGGGGGAAATGATTAAAAAGTTGTTATAATTTACTACAAATTCTTATAAATGTTAGAGTTTACTATGAATTCTTACCAGTGGTAGTTGACTGGAGTCCCAAGGTAATCGCTTAGATAAAACCAGATGCTCTTAGGTCATGTCTGATAATCACATTTTTACCAGATAACATTTATTTCTGACAACAACTTACCAAGTGGAACCCATATTACTGCTTCCGTAGGATATCACGTTTGAGAGAGTGGGACTGTCTAGGATCTTGAACTAACCTTAATTTTCAAAGCCAGCCTAGCTGGTCCAAGAGGTGGATATAAACTCCCATCCGCTTTTAGGATTTGACTCCACTATCTTGCAGAAACTGAACTTTAGTTTGTCAGTCCTATAACCTAGTTCTTGTGTTTTCAGCTGGCATTATAATTCAATCACATCTTCTTTTGTTTTTGTTTTATGAGTACTTGTATCACTGTTCACTACTAGAATTTTAGCATTGTCATTGTCAAAGACCTTCAGTTTAAGCCCTCCTTGCATATTCATTCATACTCAAGTAGAAAACACTTCCAGTGGAGACTGCGTTTTTTGCAAAGCATATGCTAAACCTGAAGCCCTCAATGAACAGTAGCTCTTTCTGTCTCCCGGTTTCTGAATAGATTGATGGCAATTAATAGCTAACATTTCTAACGTTCTTATAATGTACCAGGTAAACTTCTAAATTATACTCTTATTCATTCCTCAGAGCTAGTTGAGGTGACTGGAATTTTATCCTTTCTTTACAGATTCAAAAAGTGAAGAGCAAAGAAGTGAAAAAAGTTATCCAATATCTTATTTCTGGTAAGTAGTGGGACTCTGATCTGAATCCAGGCTATTAGCCTTCAAAGTTTTGTTTTCTCTCCTTTTTTGTTTGTTTGTTTTGTTGTATTGCATTGTATTGTTTATTTCTGCCTTTAGACTGTACTTCAGATGGGTTATCAACTCAATTCAAAAATATGAAACATGTTAGAGAGTTGAGATTCAAAACCAAGCAGTCTGACTCAGACGCCATGCTGAACTATTGTTCTGTACTATCTAAGCCCATTCCCATTATCTATATCTATGGTTTTATCTACCTGTCAATGTATTCATATTTACAAAGCCTATATATGGACACACACGCATATGTATATATGCTTAATTTGCATGGCATGCATAAAGAAATAGTTATTGTATTTCAGGGAAAACATATACTTCATGAATTACATTTTCCTCAAAACTAGCTCATCCAGACAAATGGAGACTAAAACATGGGGCTCATCTTGTTCCTCACACAGGTCTACATATGGAATTCGTTCCTTTGCTGTGAGCAGAGACAATTTACTATCACCATCTGGGATTGAAAATTAAGAGTTTCTTTGTTCTCCAAACAGAAACAGAGAATCTTCAGGAAACAGCATAGTTGCCCATAATTGACCACTTCCAGGGAGTCAAGTGAGAGTGGTGCCTCTAAGAATCTCTAGAACTGAACTTAGAGGTCTTCTGTCTTACCACCCACTGTTAATACATGGCAGTGGGTCATTTGTGGGTTGGAATTTGTGATTAAAAGAGAGGCTATAGGGACACTGGACAAAGTTACTCAACTTCACTAAACTTAAATTTCCCCCTCTGTAAATAAAGAATATGAACTAAATACTCTACTGTTTGTAATAAGCTTCTGATAAATTATAAGTCCCCAACAAAAACATAAATTTCCACAAAAATAAAAATTACTGTCATAATATCCATCAAAGAAAAAGTGGTCTTTTCTGAAAAAGGAGAGAGTGCAAACGGTTACAGGCAGAACAGGAACATAATCTGAGGTGAGCCTGAGGAAACATGCCACTGGGGAGAGCAGAATTAAATAAACAAGAGCCCTGAAATGGGAGGGAGACCAAGGATTCCTTTCATCCTGTACCTACAGTATAAAGAATATGGAGACAGATGCTGAAATTTGAAGAACGTCTTTCATTTTTAAATTCAGCATTTTGGGGATGACTCAGGGGTATTTGACCATTCTTTAAAACTATGAAGAAATTCCTAAGAATATTTATTTTCATTCTCTTATATAAGAATGTGTTGAAATCTGAGAATTCTCAGGAAAAAAGTTTATAATTGGAAACATATCATTATGAGTTCTTATGAAGAACTCTGTTGTCACACACACACGAAAAAAATAGCCATGATGTAGACATGGTTTTGTTAACATGAAATCTCTTGTTTCAATGCTGGGGTGCTTGGGTGACTCAGTCGCTTAAGGGTCCGACTCTTGGTTTTGACTCAGGTCATGATCTCACAGTTCATGGGCTCAAGCCCCACATCGGGCTCTGCGTTGACAGTGTGGAGCCTGCTTGGTATTCCCTCTCTCCCTCTCTCTCAGCCCCTCCCTAGCTCACTCTCTCTCTTTCTTAAAAACATGAATTAAAATAAATAATTAAATCTCATATTTCAATGCAATGAATAAAGGTAGACTGGTTTCCACACAGGGGTAAGTGTGAATATTAATAAGTTTGATGCCTTCTCTTTCATAAATTAAAAGCAGTCAAGTGACGATATATCATAAAAGCAATGAGAAATACCAGAGATAACATATGGATATGTATATCTATATGGATATGTATATCTATGTCTATCTATTTATCTAAAAAGCTAAAGATTCAAAACATTATACATACAGACGTCCTAATACATCTGTGAAGAGTGAATTACTAAGTCTGCCAAGTTTATATTGATCAAAATGCATGAGGATATTTATACATATATGCTTGTTGCATTGTTTTTAATAGCAAAATTGGAATAGTTTTTTAAAAGTTTAAAATTAAAACACACCAAAGAAAAAGTTTTAAATAACAAAATAATTTTACTAAATATAAAAACATTATTTTTGAATGTATGTATTTTGAAAAATACATATATGAGTTTATCATAGATGAGCAGATTATAGCTTATTTGAATCAGTGAATAAAAATATTTTTAGGAGCTCCTGGCTGACTTAGTCAGTGGAGCATCTGACCTTTGGTCTCAGGTTGTTGGTTTGAGCCCCATGTTGGATATAGAGATCGCTTAAAAAATAAAATCTTTAAAAAAATATTTTTAAAACAGCAAACTTTGTCATTTCCAGACTAATCTATACATCTCAAGTACTCTGATTTTTTTTCACACAATTCATATAACAAATCAATATCCTAAAGAAGAGAGGGAAGAGGAGGGGTATACCTTAAAGTTACTATGTTTAAGGTCACTCTCCCAGACTTGCTTGAAATTAGCAAGGCAATAGAATCTCAAAAGATGATTGAAAATTAAACTGGCTAAAATTGGTCGAAGGACGTATCTCACCAAAGAGTATTTTAATAACTTTGTTACTCATCTGTACTTCCATAAGCCTGATTTTTATTTGTGATATATATGTAAAAACATTCCTGCTTCAGAGTCAAGTGTGGACTCCTAGGGGAAAGTTATGATCAGAAATCGTTCTTTTTTTATTTCTTTTTAATGTTTATTTATTTTTGAGAGAGAGAGACAGAGACAGAGTATGAGCAGGGGAGGGGCAGAGAGACAGGGAGACACAGAATCTGAAGCAGGATCTATGCTCTGAGCTGTCAGCACAGAGACTGATGCGGGGCTCGAACGCCCAAGCCGTGAGATCATGACCTGAGCCAAAATCAGATGCCTAACCAACTGAGCCACCCAGGTGCCCTGCAGAAATGGTTCTTTAAGGCTCTGCAGCAGGCAGAGGATTTGTCTTTTACAAAGACAAATGTCTTTTCCCCATGACTAGCCTTGGATGATGATGTCAGGTTTCCAACATGACCCTCATATTGAGTAATTGCAAGAGAGTTTAATAAATATACTATTTTACCAAAATATGGGCAAGAAGCCAAATAAGGAAAATGCGGGTAGTAATGGACTGTCCTTGTGCTAGCAGTAGTCCACCAACAACAGACTGAAGCCTAAGTGGTGAGCAGAGGGATTCGCAGAATAATGCAGAGAGAGAGAGAGAGAGAGAGAGAGAGAGAGAGTCAGTCATGAGATATAGCCAGCCAAAGCAGACCCCACAGAAGAGAACCAGGATTTACCTTATTCTCCTAACTCTTCTGGTATTTCTACTAGTACTCTTTATTCTCCAGTCTTAACTGTAGCACAAAGGATCCCATTAGTGAAATCCATAGAGGTCAATCTCCCAGGGCATAAAGCAGAATAGGGGAAGAGTGAATATGTATCTGGAAGGACAGGCAAAATAAATGTAGCTCACATATGAGGAAGAAAGATACAAACATGAAAAATGGGTTTTGCATTAATACTAAGCCTCAGAATTGACTGGCCTATATAATAATTCTTCATCTTTGAGAGAGCATTCCAGTACCTCAGCAAAAGAGAGGGTAGTGAGGACATTGATGATACTGAACCAGATATAAAACATTGATATTTTCAATTGTATTCAGCCCTTTTGGCAAACCACCTTTAGAAATATCTTAGCCTCTTAGTGAAATAGATTTACACTCAATTAGGCCATTTAAGCATACTTTTCTACTTACCCTGAGGAAACACAATGTGATAACAAAAATATGACCTCTGATCAAGATCTTGCAACATAAATGCCCAGGGAGAGGCAATTGTTATCCTCAGGCTAACTTTCTTCCTGCAGCTATAGGAACCACCTATATCTGCCAGAATGGTAGCAGCTGCCTTCCTTTTTAAAGAAGTGTCATATAGACTTCATCAATTTTGATTTGAGTATTATGTTGTTTAGAATATGCAATGAATTTGAGATAGCATACAAATTGGTTTAAGAGAGTAAGAAATGTTTTAACTGCTAAGTAGTAATACATGTTGTCACTTTAAATAAATTAAACATTATGACAATAATATAATTTCCTGCTTTTTAGAGCATATCTTAGAAGTGTATAGCCCGGTTTCTGATCTAATCAGAGATGTGATCCCGCTGGGGGTAGTTCTGCTTTACCAGTCAGAGTTGCAGATTTTATCCAAATCAGGGTGCAGGGCTGGTGTGGTGTGGACAAAAATTAGGAGAAAGCTTTGGGGAAAGGAGGACTAGTGTATATATTTTGCTTGTTGAAACAGATGATGTTTGAGAGGCAACTGGAAATCTATCATTTTCCACAAGAAACACTGGGAAATGAATATAATTTCAAATGGTATACCAAGATAATAAGTAATAGTCCAAAAGAAGACATTAATAACAGACATTAGTATGAATATATCAGAGCCACATCCAAGTCAGAAGATAAATCCTAGGCCATAAGTATAGTCTATCATGACACTAAGAGGAATAAAATGGGACTCCTCCCCCAGCCTTTAAAAGTCTTATCATATTTGGGTTAAGTTGAGCTTTAACTACTTTAGAAGCATGTGGAATACATTGGAAACCTTATATAATATAAAAGTGTCTTTATTCATTTTTACTCCGTTGGATATTTATTGAATGCTATTGTGTGCAAGGCATTGTTTGGGGCACTAAGGATATAAGATAAATGAAACAGACAATAATCTGATCTAATGGAGTTTACATTCAAGTTCACAAGACAGATAATGACTACATAAAACAAATAGATGCATAACAAAATACATGTAATGTTATATCCTTTGAAGGAAAAGTAGGAGAAAGGAGGTGGAGTCCATGGAAATTATTTCAGATAGGGTGGTGAGAAGGTGACATTAGAACATGAACTTGAGTGAAGTTTAAAAGCCAAGCATACAAGAACCTGGGGGAAGACCAATCCAGAGGAAAGAAACATCAAGAGCAAAGGTTTTGAAATTGATTGGTAATTGGCAAGTTGGATAAACAGCAAGGAGTCCCCTGTGTTCTACATATGGGACAGAAATAAGCTGATAGAGGATTGGTCGGGAGCCAAATCTCAGGGCTATGCAGGCAAAGGGAAAGGATTTGAATTTTATTCTAAATGTGATGAAAGGCCTTGGGAGATTTGGGGTAGAATAATTAGATGGCCTGAATCAAAAATTGGCCACTCTGTATTGTCTATGTAGACTAAACTCTAAGGGAGGAAGATTTATTTAGGGAGGCCAGTTAGGGAGTAATTATAGTAGTTTAGGTGAGAGATGATGACAATTTTATGCCCTTAGAACTTGTGACTTGCCCTTTTAATACTAATGCCATATATTTGTTTTATGTTTTTTTGAAATCAAAACTCTATTCCTTTTATATTTCTCAAATCATCATAGAGCTTTTTCACTTAGAGGTAAGAGGGCCAATGGAAACACTAGGTCTGGAAAACACATATAACCTAAATGCGATTTGACACCTGCAATAAGTCTCTGATGGTTTCTCTCATTACTTGCCAAAACATCCTCCACTTACTATTTTGCATTTGCTTCATACAACTCAGCATCATCTTCTGTCATCTCTGGACCAGCTGTTCTGATTGTGAAACTTCAAATAGTTTCTCTAATCACCAACCTCCCATGACTGTTTTTTAAGTTCTGAAAACAACCTGGGATAAATTTAGAAATCAAGAACAAAGCATACATGAGACTCTAGGTTTAATAGCTTGTGGTTTTTAATGGCATCTGTCAGCATGTCTTTGAAAAGCTATTTATCACAATTCCCTACTGTACTGTTTTCAAATGGTGGCCTTTTTATCTTCTTCACCCAAACATTTCATGTAAACAAAATCACTAGGATGAGAATAGGAATATCATATTTGATAAAGAACTAATTTCTGCTTTGGAAAAACTTAAAGGTATCTAGCATCAGATATTCAGACAACATGAAATATGGAACTGGGGCCCCTGGGTGGCTCAGTTGGTTGAGTGTCTGACTCTTGATTTCACCTCAGGTCATGATCCTACGGTCTTGGGATTGAGCCCCATGTGGGGCTCCACACTGAGCATGGAGCCTGCTTGGGATTCTCTCTCTTTCTCCCCCTCTGCCCCTCCCCTGTGTGTGTGTGCATGCACACACATACTCTCTCTCTCTTTCTCTCTCTCTCTCAAAAAAAAAAGGAAGAAAAGAAATTAAATATGGGACTGAGCTTTCATAATGCTCATTAACCAGTATTATGAGATCACATGACATCACATTAGACATTTTCTCAGCTTCAAACAAGCACTGGCAACATGTGATACAGCAGAACAGAGTGTCAGGTACGAGTAGGAAGTTTGATGTTAGTGGTTTGTTCCATGCCATTGAGCATGAGCATCATCCATATGGGCTATAATTACCTCATTTGAGAAATTAGAAATTTCAGTTAAATATATTTAAATTCCCTTTGGGGTCTGAACATTTACATATTTTTGAGCAATAAGATAAATCTTCTAGGTTTGGTTCCCCAAGAAAATGATAGCATGAATCACTAGAAAAAGGATAGATTACATCTTTAGCTCTACTAATTTAATACAATTCATTACCAAGATAGAATTTTACTCTTGAAGTTCTTATTAAATTAGTAACACACAATACAGAGTAATTTAGCTCATAGTAATTTTCAGTATAGTTGCACAATGAGATTTTGTACTATAAGGAAAACTGTTGTTTATACACATTTTAATGCATAGGTATGACGAAATTTTCTTGAAGATGAATGTCAGGTTTTGGGTTATGTTTACCACCCCCCCCCAACCCGCATTAACTCATAATATAAGTTTCCCCTTCTTCTTGTTTTTGGCATCTCTCCAGTGTTTTCTAAAGAGTGTCAAAGCTTCTTTGGTAGCAGTCAATTGTAAAACAAAATAATCACATCATTATGAGGATGTCATTAGGCTCAAAATCTTGCCTGTCTAGGGACAGTCAGGTGTTCCATAAGGGCCCAGCCACCACTGTCTTCAGAAATCCACTTCTATGGACTCTTTGTCTGAAATGAACATGGCAACTCTGTGAGTTATGCTCAGATGTCCTCTCACTACCCTTGGCCTTTATTATTCATTTTGCAAAACCTCTCAGACCACATCAATTGAAACTATGAATAAACTCCATATCTGTTCGTGGAATGATAATTCAAGGCATTATTATTTTGCAGACAATTTCCCATCTACAAAAAATTAATATTTAATTTCAGAGGGAAAGCTTTAGTGTAAGACAGAGTGTCACAATGCCAGTATGTGTCAATTTGCTATTGTGGTGTTTTCTGAGTGATAGTGACTGATGTATCAGAAGGACAAACCAAGGTATTCTATTCATCCCTCCAGGCAGGGACGAACAGGCCTCTTCCTGCAGTGAGATGACAGCCGGTGTGGGCATGAGCCCTAGCAGAGAAAGGAGTTTTACAGTTTTAGAAATAAAGAATGAGCTCGTTTTTTGTTGTTGTTGTTGTTTTGGTTTTTTTTGAAGGAAGGGACACATCATCTGTTAGTCATAGTCCTATACATGTGAGGGTTAAAATTCACTTTCTAAAGCCTCACCAGAACCCAAATAAAAAGCAGAGGACCACTAGAAGCAGCATGACTGCTACATGTGCTTTTATCAGTTTCTAATGATAAGTATCAATAAGTTATCTGGATAGGGACTTCAACTTTTCACTTAATTTTTTTCTGGTTACATATAGCATTGTATGCCATATGTATGCTTTGTTTATTTGTTTTTTCTTTATCAGGAAGACTTGACTCTTCCTTACACTTGAACACTCCCATGCCCTGAGACACTGTCCTTGGGCAGTTCACACATTGCAGAAGTATAGGCGTGATAACATAAAGGAGATATTACTCCTATCAGATTCCTTGATTGAGAGTCAGTAGGTTTTATGATGATTCCTATATTAATTTCAGATTTCAGCTGTCAATTTTAAATTACCAGTCTTCCCTGTATATATTATTTCTATGTGTTATGACAAAGTGCCAATTATTTTGTACTATAGCTTGTCAGAATTTAGTAAACCTTCAGTAGAGATGAAGCTAAACAAGGAAAAATCAGAAATAATGATTCGTATAATTATGACTAGGTTTTAAGAAAAATATTCCTAGCCGTTTATAAAACGAAATTTATGCGCCTAGATATCTTATTTGAAGTGATGAGAATTGCCATTTAGATTACAAAAGCCCCTGAAACTAGTTTATTGGGTCCTATAGATCTTGGAATAATTTGAAATAGCTGTAAAATATATGTGCTATTTCTTTGCCATACCTTGTCAGTTTTAATTGGCTATTTTGGAATTGGAATCATTTGATGTGTATTTTATTCTGTTGGTACTTGATATGATATTGTAGTATTTTTTGATATTTAATCAGAATCATAATTCAATTATACCAGATAAATATTTACTTACATACATGTATGTAAGTTATTGTATGCATCCGTGTGACTTTTTTCAATTTTTTCTGTAAGTTGGTTTGGTATACGAGGTAGCACTAGAATTGTTGTTTTTTTATGCTGTTTATTTATTTATTTTACCTTTTTTTTAAGTTTATTTCTTTATTTTGAGAGAGAGACAGCATGAGCAGGGGAGGGGCAGAGAAAGAGAGAGAGAAGAGAGAGAATCCCAAGCAGGTTCTTCACTATCAGCGCAGAGCCCGACGTGGGGCTGGAACTCAAAAAACTGTGAGATCATGACCTGAGCTGAAACGAAAGGTTGGATGCTGAACTGACTGGGCCACCCAGGTGCCCCCGCCCCCTTTTTTAAGCTACTTTTTTTTTTTTTTTTAAGTCAGCTCTAGGCCCAACGTAGGGCTTAAACTCACAACTCTGAGACCAAGAGTCACATGCTCTACCTACTGAGCCATCCAGGCATTGTTTTTTAGATGTTTGTCTTATTTGAAGGGTAAAATGAGTCTGAAACAAATACCTTAAATATTTAAGGTATTCGTTTTACTCATGTAAATTACTTTACTGGAGGTTCCTCTCAGATCTGATATTTTATCTATAGCCTATTTTGTGAGTGTAAAAGAAAAATTCAATCCATTTAGCTTAGCAAATATTAATTTCAAAATCAAAGAATTGTTCTATAGTTCACATGTAAGTGTTCACTACTAAATTGTTAGTTTTCTCAAATTATAAAATATTTTAGATTTATCTAAATTCACAAGATAATTTTTTAAAATTAGATTAAAAAGTATTCTGCATAAAATAAGACATGAATTTAAGGATTCATTTTTGACATGTTCATTACCCTGGCCTGGCCTCACCTCAAGTGTGCAATCCTATTTCATACCCCTTGATACACTTAAAGAAGTGTATCCTCTTTCTGTTATACTCTCAAGTGGGGCACAGCTCTCTGGAGTTTCTCATGGCTTATATTTCCACCAACAGTTATGAGTATAGGTGCTGTTAGATAGAGACCCCCTCATTCCTTAACCACAGTGGCAAATTGCAGATTTCTATTAAATGTAACCGCAATAACTAAACTCACTTCTATGTGGATCTTTATATGACCATCACTTTAGAACTATACAGCATATACATGTTCTTAAAATATAAGGATGATTTTTTGACAAGTAAAGCCATATTTAATATTAGTATTATCTTTGAATAGCCAAAAAAAAAGGATTTGAATATAATTTTTGGATGCACATTAGGATCCAGGGTAATGCCTAGGTAATGTTTAGTTTCCTAATGTAGACTTACAGACTCAAGTCTAATAACGGCCTCTCATTATATCATTATATCACTTTATAACTTAGACTTGAAGTGAATTATCAGACATTTAAAAAGCTTTCTACAGTGGAATTTAATGGACATTATGCTAGTGAAATAAGTCAGAGAAAGACAAGTACCATGTGATCTCATTTATATGTGGAATTTAAACAAACAAAAACACAAACTCATAGTTACAGAGAACAGATTGGGGGTTGCCAAAGGCAGAGGGTAGGGGGTGGGCAAAATGGGTGAAGGGGGTCAAAAGGTACAAATGTCCAGTTATAAAATAAGTCATGGGGATATAAGGTACAGCATGGTAACTATAATTAATAATTATGTAGTGCATATTTGAAAGTTCCTAATAAAGTAAATCTTACAATTTTTCATAAGAAAAAATAAGCAACCATATGTGGTAAATAATATTAACTAGACTTATCAGGGTGATCATTTTGCAGTATATACAATATGGATTCATTGTTTTACACTTGAAATAATATATTGTTGTATGTCAGTTTAACCTCAAAAAAATAATAAAAGGCTTTCTGTAAGAGTAGCTTTTAAATGTAACTTTGCTATATATTTTTAATGAATCATCAACTTGGTTTTTTGTATCTCAAGTTACAACTAGAATCTTCAGAAATAAAATATCCTAAAAACTGATTAGGCACTCATTGCCACCCATGGCCTAACAATTCAGGGTGATAATCATTAGATAAATTAGGTTCCCAATTGTCATAAACTAGAGATAAATTAAAACTCAAGAATCATTTTATTTTAAACATAATTTGATCCCAAAAGGGTAATCTTAATTTTTTTTAATGTTTATTTTTGAGAGAGAGAGTGAGACAGAGCATGAGTGGTGGAGGGGCAGAGAGAGAGGGAGACACAGAATCTGAAGCAGGCTCCAGGCTCTGAGCTGTCAGCACAGAGCTAGACGCGGGCTTGAACCATGAACCATGAGAACATGACCTGAGCTGAAGTCAGAAACTTAACCAACTGAGCCACCCAGGAACCCCCCAAAAGGGTAATCTTAATGAGAGCATCGTAATGATTCTTAAGAAGATTCCAGTTAATTTACCATGTGAGCTACAAGGGAGTAAATTGAAGCACTACAGGGAAGGAAGGAAGAAAAGGAGGGAGGGAAGAAGGAGAATTAACATAACAAAAATTGTCTTGGTGAAGGCAATTACACTTATATTTTCACCAGAAAAAATAGTGGAAAACACCAAGTCATCTGTCAGTGGGTATAACTATGGGGCACATTTTCAATAATCAGAAATAAAAGCCAGATTGGTTTTAAAAATTAATTTATTTTCAACAAATGTATTAGATAAAACAGGATTAAAGTAAACTATCCCCAGGGCCCCTGGGTGGCTCAGTTGGTTGAGTGTCCACCTTTTGATTTCAGCTCAGACCATAGTCTCAAGATTTGTGGGATCGAACCTGGTGTTGGGCTGTGCACTGACAGATCTGAGCCTGCTTGGGATTCTCTCCCTCTCTTTCTCTGCTCCTCCCCCACTCATGCTTTCTCTCTTTCTCAAAATAAATAAATAAACTTTGAAAAAAAAAAACTTAAAAAAATAATTAACTATCCCCAAAATGATTACTATCCCCAAAATTTCCTTGACTCTTTAAAACCTCTCCTATACCTCAAAGGCAAACACATTTAATACTGAACTATTTGGGGGGCACCTGGGTGGCTTAGTCAGTTGAATGTCTGACTTCAGCTCAGGTCCTTGTCTCACTTATACCTTATATTTTCCTCTCAAAATAAGTATACCTTAATTTTTCTTAAAAACATTGTATTTCCATGATGACTTTTCAGATATTGTTCACTGTGAACAAGAAATGTGTTCTGATTACATTTCCTTCCTCTACATTGATTTTGTTACAGAAGTTAAAAATTGACAACCCCCACCCTGCTTTGATTTGGTTTTCTTTGAACTTATGAATAAGTCACTCCAAACACTCCAAAGGTCTGTAAAATGCCTCATTATAAAATTTTCCATATGGTCACAGCTTTCATCTCATTTTCAAGCATACTTTATTTTGCTGAACACATGCCTAATGGAGACGTCTGACTTCCTGCTAAAATATGACCCTGTGCACTCTTCTCCTACTCTACAACTACCACATGGATACTTCCTTTTTGCTATGATCTCGGGAATTTTTTTCATCTCTCTACTGTGTTGAGTCCCCTGTTCCCTGGATCACAATTCTATGTTGGTTTATTTTCTTGCTTTGGCAGAAATCATCCTCACATAGCTTCCTTTAAAAAGGTACAGAGAGTCAAATGTTCTATACTTGGAAAGTCTCAAGGACTTTTATTCTCTGATATGTGTTAGAATATCTAATGGAAAAAGAATTTTAGGTTGTAAATATATTTTGCCTCAGAATTTGGAAAACTGGCTCAAACTTCTTCCTGTTGCTACTGCTGCATCTGAAAAATCTGATATTCTGATTTATCATCATTTGTATTTGACTGTTTTAAAGTTTTTATTCAGTTATTTTGAGAGAGAGAGAGCGTGTGCAGGCGTGTACGTGCACAAGTTGGGGAGGGGCAAAGAGAGAGAGGGAGAGAGAGAGAATCCCAAGCAGGCCCCACACTGTCAGCACAAAGCCTGATTGCAGGGCTCAATTTCGTGAACTGTGAGATCCGACCTGAGCCGAAATCAAGAGTCGGTCACATAAGCAACTGAGCCATCCAGGCACCCCTTTATTTGACTTTTCTGTTCTTTGAAATATTTTAGTGTTTCAGTTGTTCACCTTATTCACCCCATTAGTGAGGGGAGGACTCAACTCTGTGGTTACAGGGATGTCTGAACTTGTGGCTCCTGACAGTGAGCAGAGGAGATTCACAGCATTTTATAAGGCACATGTGCTTACAGTGCAGGGGGAGGAGGGTACTGCAGGGCCACAGAGGGGTACATTTTGGAACAGAGTAAAGGACAAGAAGCTGTGGGAGGCAGGCTTTTCAGGACCAGGAGGTTAGGGTTCCCTTCATTCCTATAAAAGGACGTGATTATCTTGTTTGAATAGCACCATGGGCCTAAATAATCCATGAACTGAAACCCACTACTCAAGAAGAAGCAGGAGCTGTGCCTGCTCCCTTTGTTAAGGGTGTAGCAGCAGAATGGGGTAAGAAGGGACTTGCACTGTAGGACATTCGAGGCAACCCCAGTTCTACCAAATGTCAAGGAAGCAAATGTTATTTATTTTAGGACTTCTCCACTATGTGCGACCTTCCCCTTACTTTTTGTGTTCTGTAAGTGCATGATAATACACGTTAAATAAGGGTCTACTTCTCGTTCTCTGCGCTGAGCATGTTTTGGACCCTGTCACTGTGGAATCCCCTGCCCCTGCTTCCAAGTTTGTTTGCTTTAATGATTGCTTTCAAGAGTTCCTTTCCTTTAGTTTCACTTTTCTCCTTTTGTTGAAGTTCTGTTAGCCAGATTTTGGATTACTTCAATTTCTATACCAATTTCCTTTTCTATTTTCTCTTACTGAAAATCATCATCTTTTTTCTTTCCCTGAGAGGTAAGATTTGACTTTTCTTCCAACCATTTTACAATTTTACAGCTATTTGAAATTTCCAAAGTTTCTTTTCTTTTTCTCGGAATGATTTTTAAAATATTGTTTAATAGCTGCTGTATCTTCTCCGCTAGCTCTGAAGATATCACTGATATATTTTTCCCTTCCATCATTGTCACCATTTTTCCTCTTTGCTTGCTTCTGTCTGGATCATTCATCCTTAAATGTTGGCAGCCCATTTATATTTACCAATGAGGCACTAAAAATTGATTGGAAGCTCTATGTGCACTGAATTTACTGTAAGGCCGTCAGACCTCCTGCATGTGTGGTATAAATCTGGCTGCTGTTTTTCTGGATCTGCTTAGGAAAAAGAGTGGATAGGCAGAGTCTGACCTAATGCAAAAAGCAGACTTCCATATTGTGCACGTGTGTCACATATAGGACATAAGGGATAAAATTCAACTGCCTTTTTTGGTTTAACCAACTTCCCATCATGCTCTCATTTTCTGTACTGCTGCCCATACTCTCACAGCACTTGATACATCAGTTCCTGAAGCTCTCCAAAGGTTATGCTAGGTTTTTCTCCTCTACCCCAACTTGAAAGCAATTAGGTATGACTTCTTCCTCTTTCCTAAGTCATTTATTATGCATTTTTCTGTCTCATGTATTTTTTTTAATTTTTTTTCAACGTTTTTTATTTATTTTTGGGACAGAGAGAGACAGAGCATGAACGGGGGAGGGGCAGAGAGAAAGGGAGACACAGAATCGGAAACAGGCTCCAGGCTCGGAGCCGTCAGCCCAGAGCCTGACGCGGGGCTCGAACTCACGGACCGCGAGATCGTGACCTGGCTGAAGTCGGACGCTCAACCGACTGCGCCACCCAGGCGCCCCTGTCTCATGTATTTAAATACTATGTGCTGGGCTTGCAGGTTTATCCTACTTTCATTGAGGATTGGTTTTGTGATGATATAGCCTTAGGTTTATTGTTGTTGTTTTTTTTTCCTTTTTTTGATTTTCTTACTATTAAAGGAAATATTTTAAGTGTTTATTTATTTATTTTGGAAGAGTGAGAGCACACGCACATGCGCACTCTCCCTAGCGGCAAAGAGAGAGAAGAGAGAGAGAGAGAGAGAGAGAGAGAGAGAGAGAGAGAGAGAGAGAAAGAAAGAATCCCAAGCAGGCTCCATGCTGTCAGCACAGAGCCCAATGCGGGGCTCAATCCCAAAACTCTGAGATCATGACCTGAGCTGAAATGAAGAGTCAGATGCTTAACCAACTGTGCTACCCAGGTGCCCGTAAAGGAAATATTTTTAAGGTTAAGATCTAAGGTCCTTATGTTCAAAAATACCCTTTATTGTGAATCCTAAGGCTGTTTCTTCCATTAAACTCTCTGGACATCACTTCCTTAATACTTAGAAAGAAAAAGGAAAAATAATAATCTAGACCTCATAGATATGTTCTGGGAGTTACATCTGAAAAAGCTTTAAAAATGATTGGCACAAAAAGAAATAACTGGCACCATGGTTAGCATGTAATGTGATCTCCATCTTCATTGTCAGCAATATCATCTAAGTTCTGTGCATCACCAGTCCAATATCTTTGTTCTTCAGCCTGACTTCTTTCTTTTGCTTACCCCCTTTCATTTAAATAGGCATTCTAAGCAGTAACATCTTTGAATTTCTTTTTTTATAGTTTCTATCCTTTGAGTAGCATTTACTTCCATTGTTTCAATCATTTCTGTAGTGTCGACTATCAATAAAACTTCACTTCTAGAAATTTCCTTTTTCTAGAAACCCTGTCTTTTGATTACAACTTTATCCTACTTAGCTTCCCCTAAGTCTTTCCTGTCTAGTTGGAATTTAGCAGGTTCTGAAACACCAATGACTCTACTGTTGGAGTCTACTGTTAGAGTCTGAAACACCAATGACTCTACTGTTCTTACAGTGTTTTAGTTTGTATTTTGATGACTTGTTTTCCATTCTTTTAAGTCCTCCTGATCAAACCCTTGGGATCAAACCTTTGATTTCCTTTTTTTATCTTAAATTTCAGTATTTGTATTTATTACCACTGCCCTATCCTATTTCATGCCTTAATTTCGTTTTTTCCCCAAGCTTTAAATTTAAATTCCAGTTAGTTAACATACAGTGTAATATTAGTTTCAGGTGCAGAATTTAGTGATTTATCACTAACACACAACTCATCACAAGTGCCCTTCTTAATCCTCATCACTTATTTAACCCATTACCCCACCTACCGTCCCTCTGGTACCCATCAGATTGTTCTCTATAGGTAAGAGTCTATTTCTTGTTTTTCCTCTCTTCCCCCTGCCCCCAGGTTTGTTGTTTGTTTTCTTCAATTCCACGTATGAGTGGAATAATATGGTATTTGTCATTCTCTGACTTATTTCACATAGCAAAATACTCTTTGGCTCCATCCATGTCATTGCAAATGGCAATATTTCATTCTTTTTTATGTATGAGTAATATTCCATTTTATATATATACCAAATCTTCTTTATTCACTCATCACTCTAAGGACATTTGGACTCTTTCCATAATTTGGCTGTTGTTGATAGTGCTGCTATAAACATCAGGGTGCACGTGTCCCTTCAAATTAGTATTTTTGTACCTTTTGAGTAAATACCAGTAGTGCAATTGCTAGATGGTAGGGTAGGTCTGTTTTTAACTTTTTGAGGAACAGCATGAGTTTGCACTCCCACCAACGGTGTAAGAGGGTTCTCTTTTCTCCATCATGCCTTAACTTTTAGTTGTTTAGAGAATTATAGTGGTCTTCAAACAACTTTAATCATTTCTGTACAATTTATTCTCAATCATTAGCAAACACTGTTTTGCATTTATTTTGGATGTGAAAGGCTATACCAAAATCTGTAAATAAGTGCATTCAAGGTGTCATATGAGGCATATATAGATATGGAAAGAGTAAAATGATGAACTCAGATTTAGGAATACATTTTCCTATATGGGAGGATTATTCTTTAATCAGCATAAAAGCCTTTGAAAGATAAATGACTTGGACAAATGGCTCATGCAATTCATTCTACACACAATTACTGTGTTAAACTTTCTTCTTCCTATCCTTATTTGAACAGTTTTAGTTTCTCCATTCCCTATCAAGTAAAACCTGGCACATTTAGCTTGACTTTCAAGATATTAGCAATATGACTCAACCATACTTTTCAGCTTCCATATTCCAGTACCTCTTTAGATGCTTAAACCATCATCTAATGTACCTGGATTGCTCACAGTTACTTCATACACTAGCCCCATTTATTTTGCACACTTTCTTATTTCTTCATTTTCTTTACCTCAAGCTTTCTCCTCTGACATTTCTGCTTGTTAAGCCCTATTCACTTCCTTCATGAAGCATTTTCTGATATATTCACCCATATTACCTTCTTTTCCTCAAACTTTCCCTTCTGAATATTTTAATGTCTTTTGTAGCATTGATGGTATTCAGCCTTTTTATTTTATCTGTACTAGATTATAAACTCCTTGGGAACATCCCCCCCCCATTTTTTATCATGTGTGTATTTCATAATACATTAGTGCTGTACTTTCTAGGCATTCAAATATTTACTGATTTATATTTATATTCAAGTTAATTTTTTTTCTAAAACAAAACCTTTGCTGGAAGTTTTCATTTTCATAAATATTGTGTCTTCAGCAATTACCCAGAACGTAATGTCTATTTTTTTTTCAAAGTAAGGGTATTTTAAAATAACAATGAGGCCTCCAGTGCATGTATCATTACTGAGTTTCTTCAGAGGTAGGAATTATGATAAGATGTTTCCTACATAAATTTCAGCTTAAACTGAATTGCCAGGAGGCAGAAAAAGAATACAAATTGCCTTCAAGGTAAGAAGGACCTCAAGTTTTCAATACTTCCTAGAATTCATATCTCTAAAAAAATATGCTCTGTGAATCCAATAGCTTTGTCCTGCTAGGCATATTAAATAAGTAATGTAATTCATGGTTTGATGTATGCGTGTATATGCGTACAACTCATGCTGACACTCTTATTTTTAAGAAATCCCACATAATACAATACAAAGTCTATGTTGTGTTAATACAGAGTTTAATAAGAAATACTGTATTTTATACAATCCTTTGTGAATAACACAACTATGTAGCTAACAATTACAAAGAATGTTTTAAAATGTCATTATTAGATTTGAAGCTATTTATAGAGTATTTACATTTATGTATAGTTCTTTTCAAGGTCCTATACTTCATCATTTTAAGATGCAAAATGTAATTCTTAGCTGACGTATTTAATTATATTTATTTTTGTCTTATTTATTATATTTAGTATTAGCATTTTGTTATGCTTTAGCCTATTTTTGTTTATTTTTGTTTATTTATTTTCAGAGAAAGAGAGAGAGAGCACGAGCACACAAGCAGGGGATGGGCACTAAAAGAATCCAAGAAGGCCCTGTGCTATCAGCGCAGAGCCTGACATGGGGCTCAAACACACAAACCGTGAGATCATGACTTGAGTTGAAACCAGGAGTCAGATGCTTAACCTACTAAGCCACCCAGGTGCCCCATGCCTGGGACTAATTCTAACAGAGATGTTACTTTGGAGGTCATGATTACACATGTGTCAATTTGCGTATTTCTTGTAGGAAAGATATCCAAGTTCATGTAGGATGGCTTGCATGAGATCTCAGAAAGGAATGAATCCATAGTATTTTCTTCTAGTCAGCACTTTTCTTGTCATTAGATTTATGTCATTCTATTTTCAACTTAAAAGCTATTTTGATCATAGGAATGGAGAGATATTGTGTCTTTTTCAGTCCCCATTATAATGTCTGTGATGAGAGTATAGTATGGAAATGTTAATGTTTTATGTATTTCTGACAGTCATAATGTACAATTCGATTTTGACCTTTCCAATATGATACAGATCAATTGGCTGGGCACTTTATTTCTTCCTTTGTCTACTACTGTAATAGTCTATTAAGAATAAGGGCAAAATGATCAATCAATCAAACTTTCTAATGTGTTGGATAATAGTCCTCCCATTTTGCCCAGTAAAGATAGACATATGTTCATTATTTAAATACATCCATAAATATATTCATGTTAACATAGGCGTTCTATTATTTTGAATATACCATCAAATATTCTTATGAATTATAGTTTTGTTTATATCTAATCTCCTACTTTCCATTGCCAGTTATGGATTTTGGAAAAAAAAAAAAAAAAAAAGAAAGTAGTGGCTTTTAGCTGCTAGCTTTTGGAAATTTGGGTACTTTGTTTGAAAAATGGAATGATTTCTCTAGATACATTGGACAAAGTAGCAAGGTCCCCAGATGTTATTTCAAAATAACAAAAGGTCTTGAGGTTTGTGCACACACATGCAAGGTAACTGAACTGAATGCATACTCTCAAATGGTTTACTTGTGATAACACTGAAAAAGAGGAAAGAACAATTCAAGTCTCATTCAAAGAGTCAACCCATTACTGTGTAGTTTAAATTGATTGGTTCTTATTTGTTTCATACAAAGGCATCTCTGCTCTGGAAACCAAACATTTTCCTCTAAAAACTCTGTAAGCGATATCAAAATTGCTGTATTATGAGTGGGAGAGAGGTCTAGTAAGTAATGTCCTGGGTCTGCCTTACTCCTAAAGAAATCAATTAATAGCAATATAGTGATTAACAGCACTGTAGGCCTGGTTCCCAGAGTCAATAATTTCCATTTTCACCACTGCAGGGATATCATAAAAGAAATACAATATGTTATCTTGAAGTTAAAATAAGTGTTTTTGCCACCTATTTGGCAGTTTTCAAAGCATTACAAATTATTGAGGGTCATTGCTTATATAGTCCAGGTGACTGTTACACTTTTGATTTCCAGGAGGAACATATCATTCGAATACTTGGAACAAAACATGTAGTATACACTTCTTTCCAAAGTGAAACGAAAAATGTAATGCAACCTCACAGTGTTTGGAGGGCTTAGCATGGTTTGAGATACTCTAAACACAAAGAACTGAATTGCTTATCTTGTTGCCTGGTAATCTTTGATGTCCACTCAATTTGTCCAACACAAGGTGAATCACATTTTGTTAGAGAAAGGAGAAAGAAAGGAGAAAAGGAGTTACGAGGTAACACTTGTGTTTATATGGAGGTAAAGGGTATGATTAAACACTTAAGATGCATATCTGTAACCCTGGAATCATTTCCTTCTGAATTATCCCAAGGAGAAATCTCAGAGTTATCTTGATTACTTTGGATATGCAAGGCTATGCATCCCCTTCTTACCATCTCTACAACCACTGTCTCCTTTTCATTTAGCAAATATTTGTACAGTTCCCAGTTTATGATAGGCACTATGTTTTGAATTTCACCTGGATTTTTGCAATTTTATGTTGCTCATGCCTCCATCTTATTAGCCTCATCCATAACATTCGCTCTACAGCCATTAGATCATCTTAACGTCTCTAGATACAAATTTTTTTAATATGAAATTTATTGTCAAGTTGGTTTCCATACAACACCCAGTGCTCATCCCAACAGGTGCCCTCCTCAATGCCCATCACCTACCTTCCCCTCCCTCCCACCCCCCATCAACCCTCAGTTTATTCTCAGTTTTTAAGAGTCTTTTATGTTTTGGCTTCCCCCCTCTCTAACTTTTTTTTTTCCCCTTACCCTCCCCCATGTGAAGTCTTCTGTGAAGTCTCTCAGGATCCACATAAGAGTGAAAACATATGGTATCTGTCTTTCTCTGTATGATTCATTTCACTTAGCATAACGCTCTCCAGTTCCATCCACGTTGCTACAAAAGGCCAGATTTCATTCTTTCTCATTGCCAAGTAGTATTCCATTGTGTATATAAACCACATCGTCTTTATCCATTTGTCAGTTGATGGACATTTAGGCTCTTTCCATAATTTGGCTATTGTTGAAAGCGCTGCTGTAAACATTGGGGTACAAGTGCCCCTATGCATCAGCAGCACTCCATTTATCCCTTGGGTAAATTCCTAACAGTGCTTTTGCTGGGTCATAAGGTAGATCTATTTTTAATTTTTTGAGGAACCTCCACACTCTTTTCCAGGGTGGCTGCACCAGTTTGCATTCCCACCAACAGTGCAAGAGGGTTCCATTTCTCCACATCCTCTCCAGCATCTAGATACGAATTTTAAAGGGCTTCACATATCCTTTAAAGTTTGGATCCATAAGCATGAGTGGAATTACATATTACTTAAAGAATTGGCCAGTAACTCTTTCTCCAACAGAATCTTTTTTCTTGCCTAGAGGATATTCAAAATTACTTAACAATACTCAGAAATAGTATGTTCTAGACTAAACTACATTGTTTGCATAAACTGATCTTTAAGCCTGGACTGCTTTAATTTTACTTGCTAATTGGCTAATTTCTTTCTACTCAAACTCTTTAACCTGCCAATCTTGATTATTATAGCCCTACTATGTGCCCTGTAACAACTCATGCTTTCTTTTATCTTTGCACTTATCACTTTGCATTTCAGTTGTAATTAAACTTTTTGTTTTGAGATCATTGTAGAGTCATATGCAGTGGAAAGAGATAGTACAGAGAGATCCCACGTATCCTTTATCCAGTTTCCCCCTGTGGCAATATCTTGTAAAAGCACAGTATCCCAACCAGGATATTGACATTGATACAATCTAAAGATCTTACCTAGATCCACTCAGACTTATGTGAACTTTGTATGTGTGTGTGTGTATTTAGTTTTATGCAATTTTAACACAAGTAATTTTGTGTAACGCCATCCGAGCGAAAAACAGAACAATCCTATTGCTGCAAGAATTTCTCAGTTTGACCTTTATTGTTAACTTTCCCTGTATAATAAACTCCATGAGTTTATATGGCCAATTGGTAAGTTTAATCAATATTCAATAGTAAATTTTCTGATCATACACACACACACGTGTATGTCTGTGTGTGTGTATGTGAATAGATGGATAGATAGACATATGTATGTATACATATATATGCATATATAGTTCTTTGAATTGGTATTTTGTTAAGTTAATTTTGATTACAGTTCTAGTCAGTATTTCTGTTTTATATGTCCAAATGTTTGCTTTTTGTGTAATAATTTCTATATAATACTATAACAAATCATGTTGTAAAGTGTGTGTGTGTGTGTGTGTGTGTGTGTGTGTGTGTGTGTGTGTATGTATTTGATGTGACTCTAGAAGTTTGACCCTTAAAAGCTTAGAACTTGTGGTACATGGAATATAATGTTTTTGATAGCTTGGATAAATCATGAAATGTATGATTTAGCACTTCACATGATTACTGTGATTCACACATATTTGAATTCATGCTGATGCTCTGTGCTAAATTCAGTTAGGTGCCAAGATTTGGAATTTGGGTGCATCCACAATATTTTCCCCTTTTCTGTTTATCTGCTTGTTGTGATTGGTGATTACCAGCAGCTGCTGTGCACATTTGCTGATAATAAGAAATGTTTAGAGCTCTGTATCCAGTTTCTCTTGCTTCAAACCCTCCATGATAATCAGCTTATCTGCATTTGGCTTTCACATGATGAGATTATCTTACCCCTGTGAGTTTAGTCCTTCCATCATGGGTATAAATCATTATGATTGGGCACACAGAAATGTTGGCTAGAGAACAAGCGAAAATAGGGCTCATTCTGGCTCAGTAATTGGAATCAGCCCCCATCCCTTGGAGAAGATTAAGAGTTGGTCATCAAACATGCTTTTCTACGTATCTCTTCATTGTTAACTGGTCCCTGGAGTTGGAGGACTGTTTCTTAATAGCGTTTCTGGGGAGAATGCCCAACCATCAGCCAGAACTCTGTCATATTTGGATGTTAGTGTGAGGTTGGTTACCAGAGGACCATTTCAGACATGGTCAGCAAGTATTCTTCTGTTCCATTTTCATACTTCAGTCCTGATACGAGATTCAGAACAGTGTATCTGGAAGAAGTGTCTAAAAAGTCATATACTCTGTTTTAGTTAATATCCCTATAAATATCTTTGTGTCAGAGAAGATAATACAAGAGAGAGCTCAGACAGAATGAGAACAAATCTATTGATTGAGGAGAAGTGGTAATCTTCATTCATCTTAAGAAATGTAGCTTCTTTAGCAAATCTCATATCATTTAGTTAAGCAGCATTAAAAGAGGGATCCTCACACCCACCTTTTAATGGTTTGTGTGTTAAATCATTTATCTATGTCAACAGCATCTATTCAGCAATCTGAAATACATCAAATGCTTCTAAAGCCATCTTTGTTTAAGTAAGTGAGTTTCATTCCTCTGGCTTCAGATCAGCCAAGAATGATTAATTGTTGGTTCCTCAAATTGTCGGTTCCTCACCTGTGAGGCATTCAACACTCCTGATGCCCAGGTGATACCCTCGTCCAATTGGCCTCTGAAAATGGGACCCAGGCATCCATAGTTTCTATAAAACTTCCAAGTAATTCCAATGAATGGCCAAGTTGAAGAACCAGCAATTAACTGCTCATTCTCAGGCACTTATATATCAAAATAGTCTCCTACGGTTTATTGGGGTAAGAAAAATCTTTAATTTTCTTTCTCATCTCTGTCATACATTTATATATTTTAAAGTTGCTTTAGTCTTTTTTTCAGGCTCCCAGAAAGAATATATAGGCAACAAACTTCTTCTCCTAATTTCAGTTCAGGATACAAGAGGAAACTGGTAACTTGTCTGGATGGCATTAAAGTCGACTTAGCTAAGTTATAACAAGTTAACACTAAACAAACAAGAAATCTCTGATTTAAGAGAAAAAAAGAAACAATGAATTTACTCAATATGAAAACCAAGTTCCAATTTTTAAATTTTATTTCAAGCTAAATAATGCACAAGTCTTTCCCCCCACCCCCCGCCCCAGGAAACTGAGCCTTAATGAAAGTCCTGGTAAAAGATATTTGTAGGTATTTTAGTATTTGGATCATGACTACCCAAAGAAGGGATTTTTGTGAGTTTGTTTGTGTTATTTTGCTTTTTGGTTTTTTGCTTTGTTTTGTTTTTGCTTATCTGTACAAAAAGTAAGATAAATGCAATGGGAAGAAATTTGCCTTGGCATATATAATGGAAGCCCATGGGACTCCTTCATATGCATAGCTGTAGACCAAGGGCTGCCAGGGACCTTGACCTTCAATGTTCATGGCATAATATGTACAGCTTGATAAATCAGAGCCCCTCTGGAACATCTTGGGAAATTTTAGCAACTTTAGAATCATGACCAGTATTAATAATTTTCCAATTAGGTGCAAAGATATTTTAATAATATACAGCACTATGGCTTATTAATAGGTTTTACATTTTTAAAATGTTTAAATTTTTATGTAAAAAAACTTTGATAACTGTGCTTCAGAAGAACACACTAAAGTCCAGCACACTTATATGATATGTGTTGAAATATAAGAGAGAAAATTTCAGGTCCAAAGTAAAGCTTTATCATTTAGAATCATTATTTTGATGGTTATAGAGAAACATTATAAGAACTCAATTTCATATATTCGGAATACGTGATTAAGAGTAGTAGGACACTTCAAACAAAAAGTGTCCTATAAAAGAACTTTCCTTTAAAATATTTTTCTTGGGTGAAGAATGTTCTTTTCTAGGTTTTGCTTGTATGAATTTAAAATATTAGCTGTAAAAGTAAAGTAAATGTACAAAGAACTATTTTTTTATATTATCAAAGGAGTTTAATTGATAAAGAGGTTAAGTGAATCATATTAATAGGCTATAAAGTTTTATTTATCTGCAACATAAAATGCTTCACAAATGTAGAATGAGAACTTAGAGATTCTGTGTCTGTTAGGGTAGGCTAAGTTACAGAAGCTAATATATAAAATGTTAAAGACTCACAGAAAGAAAAACATATTTCTCTCTAATCTTAATGGTGTAGTGCTGGTATTCCAGGTCAGTGAGAATAGTGTGTGTGTGTGTGTGTGTGTGTGTGTGTGTGTGGCGATTAGGGAAGTGGCAAGGAGTGGGGAAGTCTTGCTCCATGCATTCATTCAGAATCCCAGACCGATAGGAACTCTTCCATCTTCATATATAGTTTTTCTAATTCTAGGCAACAAAAGGGAAAAGATCATGGAGGAATGAACATAGAAAAATTTAAGGGTCTGTGCTAGAGTTAGCACGTATCACTTCCTTCACATCACTTCAATTATAGCTGAATTTTATAGCCATATCTGACAGCAATAAACATTGCCCAGGTGAAAAACAAGAAAAAACAGTTTGGTAGATAGCTTGTAGCTTTTGCCATGCAAGCCAGTGTGCATTACTAATTTCTAGATTCAAGTTTGTTTTCTTTATGTCCAAGGATCTTAAATATTTTAAGAGACTGGTTTCCTCATAAACATGATCTGTTCCTTCTTTTTAGAATACTCTACAACATAACCTAGGCAGAGCACAGCCGTATGGCTCTCTTACACACACAAAGACATAGACACAGACGCAGACACACACACAGACACACACACACACACACACACACACACACACACACACACAGAAAATGATTCTGTACTGGAAGAAAAAGAAGAAATTGAAAGCTAATCTTTCTGACCCCAGGTACTGGTTTGATTTTACCTTGAACAGTCATCTCTGCTACATCATCCAAGGAAAGACATGGAGGCAGAGAGTGCCTATGAGTGGGAGATGTGGCAGCGGGAAGGAGGAAGTCACTTGTACTGTAAGAAGTGGGCACAGCTCTGGCAGCTCTCCCCTCTTATGAAAAAGGGTGTGCTTTATGAGGGCAAATAGTTGGGACAATGAAATTCTGTTGACGAGTTTGGAGCCCAAGGCAGAGTAAAACAGGCAAGAAGAATTCTGCCCTCTTACAACCATGGCCTTCTTTAGGGCCTGCTGCAAAAGCTTCTCTATCCTTTGCAGAAGTGTGAATGAAACACAAAGACTTCTGACTGACAGCAGTTGGAGTCCCTCAAGCCCTTAACCATCTAGTCCTGGATTATCACTCAAGAATCCTCATACATTTTGAAGAATCTTCCTTCCATGCTGTTCTGTTTTGCAATTCCTTAAAGTATTGTATCACTTGTTTGGACCATTCTCCTCCGTTTTCTACCCCTACCATCCCCTCAAATGTTTTGAGTCGATAATTGGCTCTTCAGATCTCAATGCTCTTGATTTCTGAGCATCCTAGACTGAATTAGCTCTCCCAAGTAGAGATTGCTCCCTTAGCAATCTGTACTTTACCATTTAGACAGACACTACACTTACAGTGATCTGTTAAATGATTGACTTCCCCTATTAAATTGTAAACTCCCTGAGGACAAAGAGAGGAGTATCTGCAATGCATTGCTTAGAACAGAACACAGTCCGTGGCAACAGTAGCTGCCAGTAAAACAGTTATCAGATGAAAAAAATAATATATATATATATATATATATATATATATATATATATATATATTTTCAATGTATACCATATATTATCCAACCCTTACTATAGGCAGTCATTCACATATAAATACTTGAAGCAATTTATTTTAACCTTAGCATTTCTAATGCTAATTTCAGAAAATCTATAGGCCTCAGAGTTAAAGTTATTCTGATTGATTCTAAAATGAGGTGTTTCCTATGTTGTTTATCTTAGTGGGCCAAGCATAATATGTGTGTATGTATATGTGTGTGTGTGTGTGTGTGTGTGTGTATGTCTATATATAGATCATATATATAAATATATATGTACTTATAAATATAGTCAAGGCTATGGGATACCATAGATTATCTTGCTAGTATATGTTTTCACCATAAGTGATTACAAGCATGTGAATGGACAATGTGATTCCATCACTATAATTAAAAAAAATAACTTAGAACAAATATTCCATCCCTGAATCAGTAGATTCCTGTGTCCAAAAACAGTTCATAGAACTACATAGTGTTAGGGAAACAGCATTTTCCAAAGTTATAGAAAGGGTGGTGTAATATAGTAGTTAAGAACATACGTCCTGAAGCCAGATCATGGGGGTTCAGATCTCAGTTCCACTACCTGTGTGATTACATACCTCTCTGTGCAACTATCTCATATAGGATACATCACAAAATATTCCTCTCCTTTACCTCCTCATCCTCCTATTTTCTTTTTCATTTTCCTAATTTTAGGAAATGCTGTGCATAATTACCATTGTTTATTGTGGGAAGCATTAACAGAACATGATTTATGAAATTATGAAATAAACTGACCAGTGAAATAAGAACTTTACTGATGTGTTAATTAATACAATATTATTTTGTTAGATTACACTCTTGAGTAGTGGTTGTATATGGCAAAGTTTAAATACCATGATTGTATTCTTTTTAAAAAGCTGCCCTGTCTGCTGGTACAGGAACAATAGAAACTAAAATTTAGGACCAAGATTTTTTATCATAATTATGTCCTTACTCTCTTTCAAATGCAGCAATGTTGAAAAATATTAATTATATTTAATGACAGTATCTCAATTAAATTAAGAAAACTATATTGCCAAGCAACATTTTGCTTTGTGCACTTTAGGTTTTTTCCAATAAATGTCTATCTGCTCTACATGAATCAAACCTGTAGATACTACTTGCAAAACATTTTTTTTCAAATAAAAGAAAGGAAAAACATGGGGGAAAAGTTAGGCCCCAAACAAGAAAAGCCGCTCTAAGTACTAACCAGAAAATATTATGTGTGACAAGGTGTGTGCAACTACTAAAAGACTTTGTTGCAACCAGAATGCACTAGCTTTGGGCACCAATCATAGCAGAGTAGTTCTGCTCAATATGCTGACACACAGGCAAGTTGTGCAATTTGCCCTGATTGTCACAATATTGCTTTAGTTTACAATACTATTCTGTGGAAGCATTTATTACTAGTTTAAATGCTCCAGAGTTTTCCTGTAAGGTTCATAAGTATTGCATGGCGTTTGACTATTGAATTATAACTATAACCTGAAAGTGAGTTGCAATATACTTGAAACTTAGCATCAGTAGCCTAGAATATTTTACCTCACACTGTGCAGATTGTCATTGTGACCATAATTTGTAGTTGAGATTACTAGTTACAGTTATTTCAGCGCAAGCAGTCACAGGGATCCATTTATCCAGGTCTGCTTATAGAAGACATATGTGATCATCTATAAGAACAGAAAGAGATTTCATGCTCTAATTCTGGAAAATGTTCCTTCCCGGGAACATAGAAACAGAAAGAGATACTTGGCTTAATAATGTATAAATAACATTGGAAAATGTAATTACTAATACAAAATACCAGTCGTAATGTTTTCAACACTTATCAGCCCTTTTCTTTTTTTTTTTTTTTTTAATTTTTTTTTCAACGTTTTTATTTATTTTTGGGACAGAGAGAGACAGAGCATGAACGGGGGAGGGGCAGAGAGAGAGGGAGACACAGAATCGGAAACAGGCTCCAGGCTCCGAGCCATCAGCCCAGAGCCTGATGCGGGGCTCGAACTCACGGACCGCGAGATCGTGACCTAGCTGAAGTCGGACGCTTAACCGACTGCGCCACCCAGGCGCCCCTTATCAGCCCTTTTCTGATACAGACACTATCACTGGTGTCTTAAAATCTAGACTTAAGATTTTCTTACCGAATTTTGAAAACCAAAGTCCTGTTTCTCTACTTCAATCCATAAATCTCAGGAAACTAGAACTACCCATGCTCCCTAATCTATCCTACAGGTGGCTGAAATCCCCTGTGGATCCCACTTACTTAGCAAGACACACACAGTATTGTGCTCAAAGTATAGATCTGCCACTTGTTGTAGCTGTGGGTAAATTACATCACTACATTGTGCCTGGTACCCAAATACATACGTAAAACAATGTTAACTATAGTATAATGCTTATGTCACAAGATTCTATAAGGACTAAATGAGCAAATGCTTAAAAACCATTCGCCACATGCCTAATAAAAGCTTGTTTAATAGGCATTACATATTATGACTAATATTGTAAGCAAAAAAAATTAATTTCTTTTTCCCAATATTCTTGCCACAAAACTCCTGATTCCTAAGTAATAGTCTCTTAAAGTAACAGGCTTATATGTGTACTGTTCTAGCTAAATTAAGGATGATGAAATAAGAATAAATATAGTAAGGTAAATTTCAGGTAGAAGATTTCAAAAAGCAGTTTTATGATGTATTTTAAATAATGTAACTCTTTAAAAAATTTTTTTTGAAGTTTTTGAATGTTTATATCTGAGAGAGAGACAGAGTCTGAGCGGGGAAGGGGCAGAGAAAGAGGGAGACACAGAACTGGAAGTAGGTTCTAGGCTCTGAGTCGGCAGCACAGAGCCTGACGTGGGGTGCAAACTCATGACCTGTGAGATCACAACCTGAGCCGAAGTCAGATGCTCAACTGACTGAGCCACCCAGGCATCCCAGGATTTTAACTCTTAAGAATCAATTTACCTTTCTATTTTTATTTTTTATTTTTTATTTTATTTTTTTAATTTTATTTTTTTATTTTTTAAAATTTACAGCCAAATTAGTTAGCATATAGTGCAACAATGATTTCAGGAGTATATTCCTTAGTGCCCCTTACCCATTTAGCCCATTCCCCCTCCCACAACTCCTCCAGTAACCCTCAGTTTGTTCTCCATATTTAAGAGGCTCTTCTGTTTTGTCCCCTCCCTGTTTTTATATTTTTTTTGTTTCCCTTCCTTTATGTTCATCTCTTTTCTCTTAAAGTCCTCATATGAGTGAAGTCATATGTTACTTGTCTTTCTCTGACTGACTAATTTCACTTAGCATAATACCCTCCAGTTCCATCCACATAGTTGCAAATGGCAAGATTTCATTCTTTTTGATTGCCGAGTAATACTCCATTGTATATATATATATATCACATCTTCTTTATCCATTCATCCATCAATGGACATTTGGGCTCTTTCCATACTTTGGCTATTGTCGATAGTGCTGCTATAAACATGGGGGTGCCTGTGCCCCTTCGAAACAGCACACCTGTATCCTGTGGGTAAATGCCTAGTAGTGCAATTGCTGGGTTGTAGGGTAGTTCTATTTTTAATTTTTTGAGGAACCTCCATACTGTTTTCCAGAGGGGCTGCACAAGTTTGCATTCCCACCAGCAGTGCAAAAGAGATCATCTTTCTCCGCATCTTCGCCAACATCTGTTGTCGTCTGAGTTGTTAATGTTAGCCATTCTGACAGGTGTAAGGTCGTATCTCACTGTGGTTTTGATTTGTATTTCCCTGATGATGAGTGATGTGGAGCATACTTTCATGTGTCGGTTGGCCATCTGGATGTCTTCTTTGCAGAAATGTCTATACATGTCTTTTGCCCATTTCTTCACTGGATTATTTGTTTTTTGGGTGTTAAGTTTGATAAGTTCTTTATAGATTTTGGATACTAACCCTTTATCTGATATGTCATTTGCAAATATCTTCTCCCATTCTGTCGGTTACCTTTTAGTTTTGCTGATTGTCTCCTTCACTGTGCAGAAGCTTTTTATTTTGATGAGGTCCCAGTAGTTCATTTTTGCCTTTGTTTTCTTCACCTCCAGAGACATGTTGAGTAAGAATTTGCTGTGGCCAAGGTCAAAGAGGTTTTCGCTGCTTTCTCCTGTAGGATTTTGATAGCTTCTTGTCTTACATTTAGGTCTTTCATCTATTTTGAGTTTGTTTTTGTGTATGGTGTAAGAAAGTGGTTCAGGTTCATTCTTCTGCATGTCACTGTCCAGTTTTCCCAGCACTACTTGCTGAAGAGGCTGTCTTTATTCCATTGGATATTCTTTCCTGTTTTGTCAAAGATTAGTTGGCCATATGTTTGGGGGTCCATTTCCGGGTTCTCTGTTCCATTGATCTGAGTGTCTGTTCTTGTGCCATACCTTTATGTTTTTTTTTTTTTTAATTTTTTTTTTTTAACGTTTATTTATTTTTGAGACAGAGAGAGACAGAGCATGAATGGGGGAGGGTCAGAGAGAGGGAGACACAGAATCTGAAACAGGCTCCAGGCTCTGAGCCGTCAGCACAGAGCCCGACGCGGGGCTCGAACTCACGGACTGTGAGATCGTGACCTGAGCCGAAGTCGGCCGCTTAACCGACTGAGCCACCCAGGTGCCCCCATACCTTTATGTTTTTAAGTGCGACACTTAAAACATTAACAGTTCTCTTTTTAGGAGATTAAATTAACTTATATTAAGCAGTTTAGAATTCCCAATAAGCTATTTAATTAGTATTTTACAGAGTGATCTTAACTTTATTACATTATAACTAAGCAAACATACATATTCCCAAGAACTCATATATTAACAGCATGCAGCTGTCAAGTATTTTTTGAAAAGGCAATCAAAATAACTGAGAAACTTTTTTATGGATGACATAATCCAAATGCAGAAATGCATTCGAACATCATCTGCATATTCCATAGCTTAATGACCAATCTCATCTTCATTCAGCATTTTTCAAGTCCTTGTGCTTAAAAGGATGAAAGTAATTCTAAGATCATCTTTCATACAAACACAAAACACCTCTGCAAATTACAAGAGCTACAGGGAATGCGAATGTAATATATTACCTGAGCAAAACATGAGCCCCTTAACTCTGATATTCACAGCTTTTCCTTTGAGAGGTACTGCCAATTACAAATCAGCCAAATGTGTGAAATCTTTTAATAGTGGACGTGCCCCCAAATCCAGCAAACATTAAAGTTAGATAGAGTTAAATACAACAAAGCTGCTTGATAAAGAGAATGAGACATCTTTTCTTATAAGTAAATCTATTGGGTGCAGATAACATGTTAGTGACATTCTTATGTGACCCTTTCTTCTGGGATAGGGACTATCTTTGGCCTTTGGATACAAAGGAATCACATGTTACCATGACAAATGGAAAATGATCAAATGATTTCTTTTTTTTTTTATTTTTTTTTCAATGTTTATTTATTTTTGGGACAAAGAGAGACAGAGCATGAACGGGGGAGGGGCAGAGAGAGAGGGAGACACAGAATTGGAAACAGGCTCCAGGCTCTGAGCCATCAGCCCAGAGCCTGACGTGGGGCTTGATCTCACGGACCGCGAGATCGTGACCTGGCTGAAGTCAGACGCTTAACCGACTGTGCCACCCAGGCGCCCCAATGATTTCTTTACCCAGCAATTAAAAGCCTCATATAACATAGAACACTTTTATTTAAAAAGCCCTTCAATTTAACGTTTTTCATTTAAAGATAAGTGTCTTCCCTTGACAATAGTGTTAACTTTATACATTAGTTTTAAACATATGTTGTGTTTCCTAAGCAAATATCTCTTAATTCATCTCAGAAGACTGAATTTTGAGTCCTTTTCATCAGCCTCAATGATTTTTTTTTTAAACTAATTGATTTGTATAAGCCTGTCTTTCAACTAGTTACCTCAGTTACAAACCGTCTTTTAAGGACTAGGTTTCAATCAGGGGCTTCTTGTGATTTTAAACATAAAATTTTTAGGTTTCTTAAATTGTTAACTGAGTATCTTTTTAAATTAATTATTACATGATATTCATATACTTAACTAAGTGAAGGAGTGAGATGTGAGGAACCTCAGTGTCAGAATTGGGTTTCCTTGTCTTATGAACTCAGCCCCACTCATCCCCAACCTTTTTTCTATTTCTTTGAGTAAGGTAATGAACTGAAAGTATTCAAATTGGCAATGTGCCCCCTTCTGATTAGTTCAAAATGGGTTCCTCATCGTTATTTCCCCATTCAACAATCTATTCAATTCCAGGATTGTGATAATGATGTTTTCTCTTACAGAGCTATTGTGCTACTTAATTAATGTTTGTTACATACTTGGAGATCCTTGGATGGTAGATGATATACTGGTGCCAAGTACATTATTATTTCATTAAAATTAATGCCAAGATAAAACATAATGTGGACGGTGATGGCCTGGAAATTGTTTCCTATTACCAAGTGGAAAGGATAGATTTGTTTGGCACCTTTCTAAGTACAGTGTAAACAGGTGGCCATCAGCTAACTGATACATAGAAGAGAAGTATTTCATCCAGATAATTTAGATTTTAATTGGATTATTAGCAAAGTATATGAAGTTTGAGTTTCTTTTGCAAGGTGGAGATTTTGATGAACTACTTTATAAGAGGGCAAACAGAGACCTATAAGGAAAAAAATAAAGCACAAATGTGTACTTTGGTGTAGTGAAGAAACATGAGCTTGGTGTTAAAGAAGACAGTCTTGAATCCAGGCTCCATCAACGTTGACGTTCCCCAGCACACAGACTAGACCTGTCTTTTTCACTGCCATTTTCCTAGTATATAAAATGTATCCGTGTTTTACCTACTTCATACACTTCTTAAACAAATATTCTAGTTTTTGATATAGTCAGTTTCACCAGTTTTTTTCCCACAGGCTTTGTAGTTTTCATATCTTTCATTAAAAAGTCTTCTCTCAGGGCACCTGGCAGGCTCAGTCAGTAGAGCATGCAATTCTTCACTCTCAATCTCAAGGCACACATTGGGCATGGAGCTTACTTAAAAACCAAAAAACCAAGAAACAAGTCTTCCCTTACTTGAAATGATTAAAATAAATCCTCATATTTTATTCTATAAATTTTAGTTTCTTTAAAAGTTTATTTATTTATTTTGAGAGAGAGAGAGAGAGAGAAAGTACACAGGGGAGAGAGAGAGAGAATCCCAAGCAGGCTCTGCACTAACAGTGCAGAGCCTGACATAAGGCTCAAACTCAGTGAACCGTGAGGTCATGACCTAAGCCAAAACCAAGAGCCAGACACTTAACCCACTGAGACACCCAGGTGCCCCTATAAATTTTACTTTTTATATATAATCCATTAATCCATGTGGATTGCATTATTTTGGAGTAAAAATTGTAAAAGGTAGAAAAACATGAGCAGTCTAATTTGAATTTCAAAAATTAAAGATGTATTTGGAGAGAATTCACATACTATCTTTTTTTGTTTGTAGTTTACTTTGTCTTCTAATAATGAATTAGAGTATACTTTTTTCATCTATTTTAGTTTACTTTTTGTTTCCAATAAAGTCCTATACATATTTTGCTAGAGTTATTATAGGTACTTAATTTCCTGTGTTAATACTGGAAATGGTGTACTTTTTCAAAAGGAATTTAAATATCTGATTAAATGCACTGAAATTAGAAACGTACTTCAAGAAATATCTCTGTTTTTATCTAACAAGTGCCTTTAAATAAATTGTTTAATCTTTCTTCCCTGCCATAAATGACTGCTAAGATAGAAGCCATCACTTTCAGGAACACTTTTAGTTATAGAAACAAATTTTATCTCCGTAATTACAACTCACTTTGAGGTATTAAAATGATGGCTCCAGTGTAGAATCCAATTAAAAATTTAAATGTCCAGTCAAGTTCATAGATTTTCCCTTTCCGTGGTTCAGGGTTAACTTAAGCCCAGGATGCCTGGAGTAGAAACTTCTTTCTTCCTTCCTCATTCCTTCCCCAGCCAGTCAACAACTTCTGGGTTCCCCTTCCTTCTCTAATGTAAGTGTGATGTGAAAGAAAAGATGGCAGTGAGCAAAGTTGAACAGGAAAGGAGTATTTATTCAAGACTGTTGCAGTAGGGCAGAGTGGCCAGAGCTCAGTAAAGGATTGGAGAGTTTTTAAGAGCCGGAGTGGGTGGGTCTTAGGCCATCTATGTTTGCTAATTGGCTTTGCCCATAGGAAAAGTAGACATTCTCTTTCTTCACAGAAGGAAGTAGTTTTACAACTTGGAGCAAGGCTCCCACCAAAGTTTGGTTCCTGATAGGTGCTCTGTCTTCCTTGATGAGTACATTTCAATGGATGGCTCTCAGGTCCTCTAGAATAACATTTTATTTTTTTTATTTATTTTTTATTTATTTATTTATTTATTTTTAAAATTTTTTTTTCAACGTTTATTTATTTTTGGGACAGAGAGAGACAGAACATGAACGGGAGAGGGGCAGAGAGAGAGGGAGACACAGAATCGGAAACAGGCTCCAGGCTCTGAGCCATCAGCCCAGAGCCTGATGCGGGGCTCAAACTCACGGACCGCAAGATCGTGACCTGGCTGAAGTCGGACGCTTAACCGACTGCGCCACCCAGGCGCCCCTAGAATAACATTTTAGGTTGTAAAACTGGCAAGAGGCTTTTAAAAAGATTTACATGTCAACAGGGCTGAGAAAGAATTTACAAGTACACTTTTTTCTAAAGTAAATGTTCTAAACAAAGGGAGGTCAGGGCCTCCAGTCAGGAAGAAGCCTGTCTAAAGTTTAGTTGTGCTTAGGGGAAGGTTAAGGCCATCTTGTTCAATGGGTGCACATTGCTGTCCTCTGTCTTGTGCCGTAGACAAAATTTATGGACAACAGGAAAATTCCTTTTTCATCTGTAACTTTTTCTAATTGTTTATGCTGGTGTTTAGGAATACAAATAATTTTTGTATTATTCCAGAAAACTTGTGGAACTCCTTTTTTTATTATAATGTGGGTTTTTTTTTTGTAAAGTCTGCTTGGTTTTGTATATAAGCAATTATTTTTCCAGGAAATTATGGAAGTTTTGTTTCTGATTAATCTTTCTCTTTTTCTTTACTTTCTGTGCCCACTAGAACCTCCTTTACAATGTTCAGTATATACAGTAATGAAAGGCATTCTTTCCTTCTGCCTGACTTAAAAGAGAATGCTACTAGTATCTCACCTTTAAGTATGAAATCTGATGTAAGATTTTTAGGAGGATTCTATAGAAACAGGCAATGCCTTTATGTTTTTATTTTATTAAAAGCTTTTCCCTAGGGATTGAATTTCTCCTTTTGTTATAGGTTTGGAAATGTAATACAAATTTAATATAGTCAAAGATATCAATGTTTTATTCTGTGTGTTTTTTTTCTTTTAGTTATTTATGCATTTTTTTCATTTCAAGATGACCTACAAATTCACTGGCACTTTTTTCTAGTACTTTTGGAATATTATCTTTTATACTTAAATATTTAATGCCTCTGGAATTAATGCTCCAGTAATTGTCCTCATTTGTGATGTCATTAGAATTATCACTAACATGGTGTTATGCTAGGATTTGTTCTTTGGCACAATTCTTTATGATACAATGACAGATATCACAGACTCCGGAGACAGAATACTCAGGTTCAGGATCCAGCTTCTCTACCTTTGGCTCTATGTCCTTGATGGATATTTAACCACTTAGTGCCTAGTTTACTCATCTGTAAAATTGAGGTAAAAATAGTACTATGGCAGGAAATATTGTAATGATGTTCCCTCAAGAGTCTCACCTTCTGGTTATTCCATCAAATGCAAACCTAGGTACTACTGTCATAGGGCTTTGCAGATGAAATAGAGAAAGTATCTTGAATTATCCAGGTGGGCTCAATGTAATTGCATATGCCCTTCAATTCAGAAGAGGAAAGAAGAACACAGCCAGAGATATTTGGCTAAAGTAGAAAGCAGGAGAGGGATTCCATATATAAGAAAGACTCATCCCACAGTTGCTGGTTCTGAACATGTCAAGGAATGTGGGTAACCTCTAAAAGCTGAAAATGTGGGGCACCTGAGTGGCTCAGTTGGTTAAGCATCCAACTCTTGATTTCAGCTCAGGTCATGATCTCATGGTCATGAGATCCAGCTCTGCATCAGGCTCCACATAGAGCCTGCTTAAGATTCTCTCTCCCTCTCCCTCTGTCCCTCCCCCTTACTTGCTCACTCTAATAAAATTAAAATTAAAATTAAATAATAAAATAAAATAAATAAAATAAAAGCTGGAAGTGGTACTTGGCTGAGAGCTAGCAAGGAAATGGGGACCTCAGTTCTACAACCACAGGATGTTAATTCAGACATCAATCTAAATGAGTTTGGAGGTCGATTCTTCCCCAGAGCCACCAATAAGGAACACAGCCCTGAAACACCTTGATTTTAGACTGGCAGAAATCTTGTTGAATCTCGAGAAACTATGAATGAATAACCTCCAGAAACTATGAATAGTGAGTTTGTTGTTTTAAGTCCCTATATTTGAGGTAATTTGTCATGGCAGTGAAGGGTTTAAAGAAAGCTCCCCTGCCCCCCTGCCAATGTGCTGCTTTGGCATGTAGATCATTTTGAGTTGAAGGCACTTGAGGCCCTGTGGGCTCAAGAGAAACTTCTGTCCCTCTCTTAACCGCACAAAAGAATCTAAATTGGGGGTCTTTCCTAGAATAAGGGTTATTAACAGAGATAAATTTTATCTGAGTAACCCATCTGTATGGTAGGGCAAACATCTAATAACCAGACATCTGTTCTTCTTATCACCCTGTGAAATGTATTCCTCTCTCTGAAATCTCAGACCCTTTTCCCCTTCTCCTTAATTCAGAATGACATATACCTCATTTTGCCTAATTGTCTTTGGAATTTCCATGTCTGTGTGGACTCCCTGTAAGTACAGCTGTTAAATTTGATTTTCTCCTATTAATCTGTCTCATGTCAATTTGATGCTCAGTCCAGTAGGAGGACTTTTGAAGGGGCAGGAATTCTTGCTCCCCCAAATGGCAGCAACAGAAGACTAACACAAGTGCATACATGAAAAAATTATCATGCATGCTAAATGAGTTTATTTGTGTAAAACACTAAGGATAGTGCCTAGCAGGAATTAAGTGATAAATTCTGATTTTTATCCAGTTACCCCCTATTTTATTTCATTCACTCAAATCAGGTTATTTATTATATTTTTATAATACATATTAATCTTTGGTGTAAAATGTACTCATATGGTCTTTTTTTTTAATGTGTTCTTAGATATCCTTATTCATTTATTCTTCCTCATTCTTTCAAATTTAAATCACCATTGGAGTTTTTATTAGGAATACTTTAACATATATACATTTGATTCTACTTTCTGTTTGACTCTATTGATAAAAATGATAGCTTTTATAGCCAGATTATTGTTATTGAATACTTTTATTATGTTTGTGCCCTCTCAGGAATTATTTTTGCTACATTTCTTACTCATATCCATGTTTATATTACTTACATCATTTTTTCTTTTCTTTTCAAGGATCCATGTTATCCTTTAGTTGCATGTTATTCCCTGTCCTTTATGTGTTAGTTATTGTTGCATGATCAGCACCCCATACTTAATATACTAATGTTCTCCCATTCTAATTATGTGTCTTTATTCTCCGGACTAAAAGGACATCCTTGCGATTCTCATCTGCATCACTCATTAAATTTGATGTTTTCATTCAAAAATAGGTCAAGTTTTATTAACTTAAAAATTTCTCATATAATATTTTCATATCCCAGTGATATTCTCCCACCCTTTCTCCCTATCCACTCCCCTGGGCTTTGTTTCTATTACTAACCTTTTTCATTTGAATTAATTGTTATCATCTCATCTTTTATCTATTTTAGATAGTTAGCGTTTTGTTGAATTTTTAAGAATACTCAATTATATTTTTCATATTTACCTTTGTTGCTATTTCAGTTTTTATGCTGGCTTTTTTCATTGATTTTAGTAAGGAATTCAGGAGTTCTTTGTTTCTCAACTATTAAATGGAGAGAGCTCCGACTTGGCTTAGGTTTTGACATAAACAGAACGGGTAAATTGTTTCTGCTTTTCTAATTCTTTGAGTCAGAAAAGAATCTGGATTGTAAAATGTGTCCTCAACTAACATTCTATTGAAATGAAAGGGCTTTCCTTTTTTCAATGACAGGGATTTATTATTGTAATATTTGAAGCAGGCTACAGTTCTTTCCTTTTCAGAAACAGTACATGAGCCACTGTAACCCCTCACATACAGACACTCCAGGTTTTTCCATGTTTGCCCTCCCTGTGATGGATTTCACATCCCAGACTGCAACAGGTCATTGAACGTTCAACTCAGCTCTGAAACGGAAGTGGATGGGAACTAGAGCATCCAATGCGGGACACATTCTTGGGGAAAACAAACAAACAAACAAACAAACAAACAAACAAACAAAGGCTACTCCTGTCAGGTATATACATGTATGTTTCAACTAGAAAAAGGATTCGATTTTTTTTTTTCCTTTCTAGTCTTGGAAGATTTGTTTCTCTGTGATTGGATGGAAATCTGCCATCATCTTCTCAATACTTTTCATTTTTGTATTAGGGTCCTTACTTGTGCTATGATTGTTGACAGTTTCTTTAGGACCTGGAGAATTCTTGACAAGTGATTCAGTTTTTAGTGGTTTTACAATGTTGTATCTCTATCTGTGTTCTCATGGGTATTTCAATTGGAACTGAATAGCCCTTCCTAGAAGTCATTATATCAAATTGTAGTAGAATTTCTTTATTTTTGTTGTATATTTTATCAAACCAATACAAAGTAGAAAATCATCTAAGGTTTTGGCAATAGATTGACTGTTTGCCTTTCTTACAAAGGAAGAAATTTGGGGTGCTCTTTAGTATTTTCTCAGGTATTGGAAATATTTTGTGAAAACTGGGTAGTGCAATGTCTAGTGACATCTTAAATTCTGATTTTTACTTTTTATTTTTCATGATCACAAAATAAACCAACTAATCTTTCCATATGTTTTCAAATTATTTGATCACAGTACAGAAGATATTTTTGAAATACCGTTTTGTCACACTGTTCAGGGGAGCAGTCCTCTATAGTTATGAGTCAGTCGTAAGCCAGCATAAGCCGACAGATAATGATGTGAATATCCACAGAATGTGTTTTATTTCGGTGATATTTTCCCAGTGCAATGTAACTACAGAACAGAATTCTATATGGTACACGGACTAGGAGACTACATGTTATTAAACTCATTTTGAACAGTTGACATCAAGAAGTCTCAAATGTTTTGACCTGTTTTAAGTAGGTCATAAAACTGCGTCTCACCCAACTTCCCTCTTCCTATTATTGTTTTCCATATCACTCTTTTGAAAATAATTGACTTTCATGCAATCCTTTTATCTTTTTTAGAAGCTGAAAGAGGGTCTTTATAAGCAGCAGACTAGGCAAAAAAGAAAGAAAGAAAAAAAAGCTTCAAAGGAAAACTGAAGCAAAATTTGAAACTGTGTCACAGAGCTGGGAGTTGTTGAAACATAGAAAATGTTTTCAGACTTATGGTGAGCTGCCTGAATGGATCATGACTTGTCCAGTAACTCTTGGAAGAGTTATGAGCAGTGATACATTCACTAAGACACACCTTCGAACCCTAGTTGATGAAGTGTCTAGCCTTTAGTTCTGTGCTAAAGGTAGTTGACAACAACTTGCCAGCTTTTGACCCTTTCTTCTAAGGTTGTCCTATTTTTACATGTGCACTCCTGCCCTAGGCCTGTTCCTTTTCTGGAATCTCAAAGGAAGGGAACAAGGGAATATATCAAGGTTTTTGATGGAAGAAACCATTCAGTGCTATCCCCTCCTCTTTCCTCAACTCATACCCAGTCCAAGTCACAACTACAATATATAGATATGAAATGTTATTGATAATGTGAAAGATACACAGTAGTCATATAAATAACTAGAAGAAGCCTAAGTAGATATCTCTCATGTTCATAGGGCATGATCTTTATATTTATTGATGAGCCATAGACTACTAAATGCTTTAAACAACAACCACTTTAATATGCTTCACTGTTTTGTAAAGTATAAATATGGGGTGATTTTCCTTTTTCATGTGGCAGCAGTGTCCCAGGGATAGTATTTTGCTGGCAGACTGATCTAGATGGTTCAAGATGGCTTCACTCATCTGTCTGGCACCTTGGGAAGGAAAGACTGAAGGCTGAGCTCAGCTGGACCCTTCTTCCATATAGGTTAAGGGCCTTTCCAAATGATGTCTCCACCTAAGCAATTGGATGTCTTTCATGGTGACTCAGATTCCAAAAGGCTTAGAAGTTGCTGCATATTTTAGAGCTTACACACAGACTGTCACCTTTGTTGGTCAAAATGGTTTTGAGTCAGCCCAGATTCAAAGGAATAAGAATACACTCCAACTCTCAGTTAAGGGAGAATTAAATAATTTGTGGCATTCTTTTATACACTTTAGGACTCAATAATCTGTATTCAGTGTTTAATAACAACTTATGGAATATTTAATATCCTTCACTTCTGTTCCATCTGTGTTTTCAGCTCAGTTTCAGCACTTGGCAGACAGGAATTCACATATTAATACAGCGACCACATATTCCCTGTTCTGTGTATGTGTGCTTGCAAGCACGTCTCTCCCCTTGTCCTCTGTCTTCATACAGTCTGTGTTACAGAGTGAATTCGAGCCTGAGTTTCAAAACATTTAAGTATCATGTGGTAAAAGTTGAAGAAGATAATTTCTCTCTAAGAAACAATATGGCATAAGCACCATGTATTCAGAAGTGAGTTAACCAGATGTTATTTTGGAATTATAAATGAAAAACAAATTGCCAGTGGATGATGGACTGAAGCCTAATCTCTTTGAGCCCATCAACTGCTTTAGCCTTTGTAGAACACATTGGTGGGAAAGACAGCAAAGACAGAGCTCGTGAAATTGAAAATGATAGATCATAATGTGGAGAGAAAAATAGCAGGATTTTCTTATTTGTTTTCCTGACCATAATAGAACGCAATTAGGCAAGGGAGAAAAGGAGGGAAGGGGGTGAGCAAGGAAGGAGACAACAAGGAAAGCTGAAAACATGTTGGGGGGAGGTGGGCAGGAAGAGGAAGAATACAAAGATAATGAAAAAAAGGTGGAGGAAGGAAACAATTCTAGTGACTTTCTTTGTCTCAAACCCAAATAAATTGTGTCCTACCAAGTATCCATCAATACAAAATAAGGTTTATTGCCATGGAGGCTATCCTCAGGTAAAACATGTTAAGCTGTTATTAATTACTAGAAGGGAAGAATTTTTTGTTTCATTTACTTATCCCATGTCCTTTTCAGTATTTGACACAATGCTAGGAACTGTGTACATATTAAACCCAAGCTAAATGAAAGAAAATATAATTTAATATAAACGTTTGACCAGATTGGGATATAATGAATGGATCGCATGTTTTGGCTTTATTTTTATATTAAATGTACCAGATTACATCACCTTTGTAGATATGATCTGAGTAAAGTAAAATTATTAAAATAATTAGATATTTGAGAATGGGCATAAGGTCCTTTTTCACTTTCTTGATAAATTATTGCAAACTTGGTTGAGGATATGTCTAAGACAAGTAGGTAAGTATTAACATATGTTCAGTAAGCCTCACACTTCTATTTAGAATTAGACTTTTTTCCTCATAATGCACGGTTTCTCATATTCATCATAAGGCTTATTCAACACCAAGCCACCATTGCCCAATAGCATGACACTACCCATTTGTGTAGCAGAAATGTGACTTGCTTCCAGGCTTCTATTTTAGGAATCTGGAATGAAAATGTCATCATAAGGAAGGCCATTCACAGAATCTCAAGTCATTAAAAACAAATCTACACAGAGCTTTATTGGAGATCCAAAGAAATCCTCAATTAAACACGAAGAATACCTTCTGAATGTAGATTAAGAAATATATAATCTCTAATTTTATAATAATTCTCTTTTATAATGTATGATATAATATATATGTAGATAAATTTTTAGAACATACATATCAAAGGTTTATGCAAATCTAAAAAATGTAGCTTGACAAATACTATTATAAAGTTTTATATTTAATAGAAATGATTTCTGGAAAGTAATTAATGTTTCCATGACCATATTTTGAAGTTGTCAGTTTATTATATCAATTATAATATATATGTAAATATTTTGAAAAACTTAATTTGAAAGTATTGAATTATAGTGCTTTTATACAAACTTTGTTAACTACTGGAGAACTTAACGCCTCTGCATCATGTGTGTAAATGTGTGTGTATGTGTGCATATGTGTGTATGTGGGTATATATGTGGTATATATAGTAAGTATCTTGGAATGTCTGAAATTTATTAGCATTATAATATATGTGCCTTCTCAGTTGTTTAAAATGTTTACTTAAGGTAATCTACACCATATTTTTCAAAGAAGAAGAAACAAGAGAGGCTATATTTATATAGCACTATTGTTTTATTAAAAGTATTCCTGGAGGCAAGAATCTCCACTATTTATTTAGAGGTTTATGATTTTTTAATATTATTTTCTGGTTCATAGAAAAATAATCAAAAGAAGACAGCAACTTCTTTAACTTATTATATATGCATCTCATAAATCTAATCTTCTCCTAAAGTTTCTGGTATTTACATATAAAACTCACTTTATATAGGAAATTTTAGGAACTATGTATTTGGGGTATGCTTTTCACTATCAACCACCAGTTTCAAAAGAAATTAAATATCACTGTAATGAAAACTTTACTTGAACAGTTTCTATTGCAGAACACTCTCAATTAAATTTTGGGATAATTTTTTTTTTCTCTTTCAACTCTTGCTGCTAACTTTCAAAATTTAAATATATGTGGAAGAAAAATGTATGCAGAGATAGCTTGATAACAAATATGGAAATTAAAATGCTTATATAATAATAATTTCAAGATACTTAAATTGATGCTTAAAATAAGCCCATGCATATGTACTTTGGACAGATAATGTAGCATGTATTACATGTCAGGTGCTATGCTGGGAGATGGAGATTTAATAATAAATGTATATGCTCTGGACAGAGTTAAAGAGATTTCCTGCAAGAAAAGGTATATCCAACTTGAATCAAAGCATATTCTTTGGTAACATGAACTATTTCAAATATCATTCTTTAACTGTGAAACATAGTAAGAATTTTTGCAGGTTAAATCAATTATCTAAACAAATTTTAAAATTAAATCACTATTTCTCTCAAAGATATAAAAGAATTTATCATTTAATCAAACATCTCATATAATCTAGTAATTGTTCTACGTTACCTTTGATGAATAAAAATTCATTCAAGAGGCAGTCCGTTTCATTGTTTTCGGGTACCTGCAGAGCAAGATATTTACTTGTAATGAACCCAAACCTGCTGGGTGTCATTCTCAGGTGCTTGGAGGAGTGGGGGAAGAGTATATAGATAGTTTTACTATCTAAATCTTAACAATTATAGGGGCACCTGAGTGACTCAGTTAAGCAACCAACTTTGGCTCAGGTCATGATCTCACAGTTCGTGAGTTTGATCCCCACATTGGCCTCTCTGCTGTCAGTGCAGAGCCCACTTTGGATCCTCTGTCCCCCTCTCTGTGCCCCTGCTCTGCTTGTGCTCTGTCTCTCAAAAGTAAAATGTTTTAAAAATTTTTAAAAAAATCTTAACAATTCTGTCTATACCACTTAATTATATATTCATTTTTTTCTAAATTCTGTCTTCCCCACTGGAATGTGATTTCCACATGGGTGGGGATTTTGTTTTGTTGACTATTGTTTCCTGAGCAGTTAGAACATCTCTTTCCCAATAAAAGGTGTTCCATAAATATTTGATGAATAAACAAATACAAGGTAATAATAATAGAGAGTGGCAGATGCTATTGATGAACCAGCACATTTGCCTTGGGCTATCTGAGGTCACCTATAGCTACAGACAGTTTCCAACTTGCCAAATGCTTCTTAATTTAGATGCCCTGCGTCTGTTTCCCTTCTCTGCTTGAGAGCTTACTCCCCACCATCTGATGCAATTCTATCCTGTGCTCCCCCTTGAGGGCAATGCTCCAGCAAAGCAGGATGGGAGTGAGTAGACAAGTGCTAGAACCTGTCTGCCTTCTGGTAAGACAGTCCTGAGGTTGATTCCACAATGTTTCTCAGAGGGCCCTGCACCCAGGCAGGATTGAGCCATAGTTGCTCTTAGGAGCAACTTCCTCGTTAATACACTCTGTTAGCTTTTTCTCTGTCCTACTTTCCCCACTTCTTTGCCTGTGTTTCTCAGGACTACACTTTGGAGAACCCAAACTATGGAGACTTAAAAGTCATCGATGATGATATTTCCTCTGGGCAATCAATGCTTATTATTTCATCATATTAAAGGTAATGACCAAGTCCATAAAAATTAACTTTATTTATTTTGATATGCATCAGCATTAGGGAAAAAAGACAAATTTGGGAGCCATTAAAATTATTCATTAAAGTAACTGGGTCAATACTTTAAAAGTACTAATAGATTTCAAATGTTTTGTGCAGAAGTGTGTATTCATCCTTGTGCTTTACGTCAGTGCCTACCTCCCTGCTGCTCCTAAGTACCCTTCTAGATTTAAGTTGTAGAAAAGAACCCAACCTTTGTACAGCATAGATCATCTCATTTCATGTTTAACAATTATCTTCCCTAGAGCTTAAAGAATTACACTTCAAGACAAGTAGGTAAAACATAGAAGAACGAAATTCTTTGTATATTATCAATAAGAATTTTTAGACTTTGTGTATAATCCTTATACTTCCAAATGTCAGTTGGAATATTACTTGTTTTCTAGTGAATTTTCTACTACATTCCATTTTAAAACACCTCATTTTGAAAAGATAAATTTTAAAAATGAAGTTGAAAAGAAATTTGAAATAACTTACTTTAACTTTAAATGAGAAATATCAAAGGGCACGTGGGTGGCTCAGTCGGTTAAGCGTCCGACTTTAGCTCAGATCATGATCTCATAGTTCATAAGTTGGAGCCCTGCATCAGGCTCTGTGCTGACAGCTCGGAGCCTGGAGCCTGCTTTGGATTCTGTCTCCCTCTCTCTCTGCCCCTCCCCAACTCACGCTCTGTCTGTCTGTCTCTCTCTCTCAAAAATAAAATAAACATTAAAAATTTTTTTAAAATGAGAAATACCAAAACTGATGTGCTTTTATATGTATGTAACTACTAAGTTACATACATATAATTGGCATATTTATTTTGGTGTTTGGCATATTTATTTTGTGTGATTTAGCCAAATAATGTAAAATGAGATCTGTGCTTTTCATTATCAAAACCATATTACTAGTTAAACCATGTGAGGAAGAAGTGAAAAAAAAGAGAGAGAGACTCTATATTTGATGAGAGGATTCGATCTTAACATCTCTTTGTGCATGTGCTATATAAGAAGGTAGTATTAAAATTACTATGCTTTGTTTCTAAATGAAATGACCATAATGAGTTCCTTGGTGTTTATAGAAGCCTCATAATTACAGTGTTTGAAAAAACAGACAAGTTTATTTCATTTTATGTAATAGTTCTAAATTAATAGTGTTTACAAGACAATTTTGTTCTGCATGAACATTCAAAAACTTGAATATCTTCCACATCATGGTGCAGCCACATCCCATAAAGCATTTCCATTTTCTCAAAGCTGAATCACTGTGGGTCCTGACTGTTCTGTCAATGGAAAGAATAAGGCCACTATCATGAAGACTAAACACAGAAGTGGAAAACATCACTTCTGTTCACATTCCATTGATAATCACTTACATAGACACACCTCACTGCAGGGAAGTGGGAAGTAAACTATTACCATGTTACCAGAAAGAAGGAAAGACACATTTTGGGGGACCACTCACTGTTCCATAAACAAATGATTAGGGCTTAGTTACTAATAGGTTTAAAAAATTTCATGTAGGGGCGCCTGGGTGGCAAGGTCGGTTAAGGGTCCGACTTCAGCCAGGTCACGATCTCGCGGTCCGTGAGTTCAAGTCCCGCGTCAGGCTCTGGGCTGATGGCTCAGAGCCTGGAGCCTGTTTCAGATTCTGTGTGTCTCCCTCTCTCTCTGCCCCTCCCCCGTTCATGCTCTGTCTCTCTCTGTCCCAAAAATAAATAAACGTTGAAAAAAAAATTTTAAAAAAAATTTCATGTAATGTTAGAATTCTTGAGATTGGCATAAGTTTAAAAGGCAATATGTGTAGTATTAATTCCCACTGTGTTTCTTTTTTTTTTTAATTTTTTTTTTCAACGTTTATTTATTTTTGGGACAGAGAGAGACAGAGCATGAACGGGGGAGGGGCAGAGAGAGAGCGAGACACAGAATCGGAAGCAGGCTCCAGGCTCTGAGCCATCAGCCCAGAGCCTGACGCGGGGCTCGAACTCACGGACTGCGAGATCATGACCTGGCTGAAGTCGGACGCTTAACCAACTGCGCCACCCAGGCGCCCCTCCCACTGTGTTTCTTAACAAACGTTGACTAGTCTTATGAACAAGGAACTTAGTTTCCAATATATAAATTAAATCTAGTTTATGACATGTTTTAATAAAATGTTAATGTAAAGCAATTAGTAACTTGTCACATTCAAAGAAGTTTAGAAGCAAGATGTCTCATATAGTCATGTCTAACTGCTTGAGCATAGATTCATTTCAGAATTATTACAGAATCATTTTAAGTTATAACATTGCTAGATTTTTGTCAAAGCTGAAATATAGAAATAGCAATCATTGTACACATTCTTCCTGGGTGATAAAATTCATGAAGCTGAGCATGTAGGCAAGGACACCTTCATTTATTTTCAGTAAGCTTATGTGTAATTTAATAATATAACAAACAAAGAATCCTCAAACCCCCTTCTATTCCAACCCCTTAGAGAGCTGAAAATATCAGTAATTTTATCTTCCAACACATCCTAACATATCGTCGGAGAAATTGGTTATCCAAACACACAACCTAGTTAGGAAACATTTACACTTTAAATATTTACCACTATAATTATAATAAATTAATAGTAATTGTCTTAGTCTTTTGTTTCAGAAATATCAAGCTTCTATTATATAGAGATTGAAAACTATATTTTTATTTTTTTATTTTTTAAATGTTTTTATTTATTTGTGTTTTGAGAGGTAGAGAGACAGAGACAGAGCATGAGTGGGGGTAGGGCAGAGAGAGAGGGAGACACAAAATCCGAAGATGCTTCAGGCTCTGAGCTGTCAGCACAGACCCCGACATGGGGCTTGAACTCATGCATGACCTGAGCTGAAGTCTGAACCAACTGAGCCACCCAGGTGCCCTGAAAACTATATATTTAAAATGGATAATTTGTATCCAAGACTATAACATTAATTTTACAAAACAGAAAGTCAAATGAATCAACTTCATAATGGTTTTATTGAACTTCATGAAATACTTTTTCAATGGTACTTATTTCTGAAATAAAGTAGACCTAATAGGATATAAAAATGCAAAGGTTTATCTAGTTTACTGTATGTGTAGATTGTATTATTTATTTATGATACTTTCTCTCTTTCTCACTTTTGCCATGGTTTAGGGTAGGAAAAAAATCTATTTTCCCACTAACTTTTGCCTTGGCCAGGCCAGGTGATTTTATTTTTGATCAGTGGAATGTGAATAGAACAGAATTTGCCACTACTGAGGAGAGATTTTTAGAGACACTGTGTGTTTCATTCACCACTCTGGTTTTTTTCTCTTCCACATGATAACACATCTCACATAAGATGGTTCCCAAAGCGGGGTGCCTGGGTGGCTCAGTCGGTTAAGTATCCAACTTTGGCTCAGGTCTTAGTCTCACAGTCTGTGAGTTTGAGCCCCATGTCAGGCTCTGTGCTGACAGCTCAGAGCCTGAAGCCCGCTTCGGATTCTGTGTCTCCCTCTCTCTCTGCCCTTCCCTCACTCACGCTCTGTCTCTCTCTGTCTCTCAAAAAATGAATAAACGTTAAAAAAAAAAGATGGTTCCCAAAGCAAGGAGACACATGGAGCAGTGTTTCACCCAACTTGCATCCTGCATCCATGTCCACCAAAGATAAACCCAGAAGAGTTCTGAACAGTCACAATAAACTCTCAGACACTGAAGTAAGACATAAATACAGGGCATTGTAAACATCAGAGTTGTCAGTAGAATGTTGTACATAATTATAACAAAACCATACTAATACAGAAGGGGACACCAGATGTAGAATGTCGCCGTAACAAAACCATAGCTGTGTGACATTGGCACTGGAGATACACGGTAGTCAGCCATTGTGCACAGAAAATATTCAACCCATGTGTAATAGTGGAACACCAGTTGATAAAACTGTAATCTGAAATAACTTCAGGGTAGTAATGCTCCCAATGAATTCCTGAATGAGGACAAGGAGGTTTCTCGAGCTGAGGTGATCTATGCGAATTGTGAGCAGAGACATTAAAAGGCATTGCATGTTTCTATTTACTTCTCTTGCATTCTTCCTCTCTTATGAAACTCCATGTCCCAGAGGAGACGGGCTCCTTCGATTTGTGTCCTAGAATGGGGAGACATGTGGCACAGACTAATCCTAACACTGAGTCTGTGGCCAATCACAGACAAATCTAGCAGAAATAATCTCAGCAAATCACAGTAAGCAGCCAAACATGCATAGATCTGTGAGTGATTAACAAACATTTGTTGCTGCAACTCATTGTGTTTCAAGGTCAGTTATTATACATATATGGCATGGCAGATATAGATAATTAAAATTTCACTTTTCTTGCCAGAAATATTTTGTTATTAAAATATCTTGAAAACAAATATTTTTTCTAAGATAATATTGTACAGTATAATGAAATGGCTGTATCTGTAATCCATCTAAATGTTTACTCTTTTATAATTTTGTATTACATTGCCGCCTATATTTTAGAATCCTCAAATAGATTAGTACATATTTTTTAAGTACTATTTGCCTAATGGATATGTCTGGGATTTCACTCTAGATTCTTTTTTAATTTTTTTTTAAGTTTATTTACTTTTGACAGAGACAGAGTGCGAGCACGAGCTGGGGAGGTGCAGAGAGAGAGAGGGAGACACAGAATCGGAAGCAGGCTCCAAACTGTCAGCACAGAGCCTGATGCGGGGCTCGAACTCACGAGCTGTGAGAATATGACCTGGGCCAAATTTGGACGCTTAACCGACTGAGCCACCCAGGCACCCCTAGATTATTTTTTTAATGTTTATTTATTTATTTTGAGGTAGAGCACTAGCAGGGGAGGGGCAGAGAGAGAGGGAGAGAGAGAATCTCAAGCAGGCTCCGTGCTCAGAATGGAGCCCGACATGGGGCTCGATCTCATGACTGCAAGATCACAACCTTAGCCAATATTAAGAGTCTAATGTTTAACCAACTGAGCCATCCAGGCACCCCTCATTTTAGATTCTTGAAAGGAAAAATTAATTGTCGGTTTCAATCACTGGTTGAGCCAATTTAAAAAAATAATTTCTGCTAAATGAGCTGGTGTCTGAATTGCATATAACATTCTCATTAAAGACACACATCAATAATTTACCTAGAGACAATGTTGTAGCAGTCACTGTCTAAAAGAGTTTGGACTAATGAGTTACAAAATCATTCACAAAATCAGTCATTGTCTATAAAAGATTCCTTCAATAATTTGTCTAATGTCCAGATTTTAGACAGGGTTTAAATTACAGGGTTTTAAAAGCTACTGCAATCAGTTATATGCATCGATAACTTTCCAAACAAAACATTGTATACTAAATCATAATTTCTATGATGATTAAAAGGTAAATTTATTTCAAAAATGAATGTATTTGTACTAATATGCAGTATTTTGATCTAAATTTCAGGTTACACACACACACACACACACACACACACACACACACAAAGTTGGTAATAAGGAGAAGAGAATATAGTAATAGTTTTGATGCAGGCCAGCTGAGTCCAAGAACCTGGGGGAAAATCCAACAAGAGGGTCCTTGGCTTCACTGAGGATAAAAATCAAACACGAGCCAGAGAAACTGAAAACAGAGGTTATTGAATAGTGTTAAGTGACAGGTACAGAACATTGGATGCTGTGTCTGGAAGACTCAGAAAGGAAAGGAGAATGAGCCTCATCATTGCTTGCGGCTAGGTGTTTATATTAGGAGAGGGTATGTGTTCCTCCAGGAATCCAGGGTAGGGTCCAATCGAGGCAAGCCTCAAGTGAAAACAGGTGTTCTTCCACAAATAATCAAAGGTAAGGGTGTTGATGCCAGTGTCAGCCAAGGTTTGCTTGAAGCTGATGTCCTGGAACATGTTTGGGATCTGACTCTTGTTAGGTGTTATTAGGTATTGGGAGGCTAAGACAAAACTCACAGAATCATCAGCTTTCTTGCTTCACTTTTGAAGTAGGAATATAGCTTCTTTGGCTTATTCAGAGGCAAAATATGGAACAAGAGTCAATGAGGCCTTGCAGAAAAACAGCAGAGATGGGTCCTTTCTAAAATGGAGTCCCTTTAGCTTCCCTACTTGTTTCAACTCTTTTTTGTAAAATGACCCCTAAATAACTTATGTATCCATTTTGAGAAACCTGATTTTCCTGAAGGTGATTTTGTTCTTGTGTCATCCTTAAATTGGGTCAATTCAGTTCCTCTTTCACTTATAAAATATTAGATATAAATCTCAAACTGTTACCTATTAGTTGTGCAAAGTGAAAAAATTCATTTGTGCCTTATTTCCTCATTTAAATGTGGATAATAATATCTTATTTAGTAATTGGGAGTACAATTTCTTTTTTTTTTTTTTTTTTCAATGTTTATTTACTTTTGGGACAGAGAGAGACAGAGCATGAACGGGGGAGGGGCAGAGAGAGAGGGAGACACAGAATCGGAAACAGGCTCCAGGCTCCGAGCCACCAGCCCAGAGCCCGACGCGGGGCTCGAACTCACGGACCGCGAGATCGTGACCTGGCTGAAGTCGGACGCTTAACCGACTGCGCCACCCAGGCGCCCCGGGAGTACAATTTCTTAACACAAAACAGAGTATCTAGTACATAATAGGTATCATATAAGTGTTTATTTCCACCTCACTGAGAAATCCCCATCTCATCCCTGTGTAATCACCAATATTGTTTCCCAAAGTCTTATTTATTCTTAAAAGTAATTTTCTTTTCACACTTAGCACTGCCTATGTGGAGTAGACAAAATATTCTGGTACTACCTTATGCAAAGGAGACCAGTATGTATTTGTACACATACAGGTTACAATCCTCAACACTTATATTTGTAGCTATATTCTTAGAGAATTAAATATGAATATGTATGGGTATGTACATGTGTGAGTTTGTCAACATATTCATATTAGTAAAAGAGAGGGAGAAAGGTATGCCTTGTATAGACAATCCAGGCTCTGTTAGAGTACAAATGATAAAGAAATAACAGTGATATGGGCCTTTGGGTTCATTTTGAAATGACTTCCCTTCTCAAATTTAAGTGAATCAAGTCAACTGTTTTTTAATTTGACCATAATTAAAACTCAGGTTTCTAACAAGAGCCCATACTGGGCTGTAACAATAAAGATCAACACCAGCATTTATTAAACCCTGAATCTTTTCTCTGGGTGGAACTGTGTTGCCCATTGTTTGTCATGAGCCCTGGCTCTATACTTTGAGAAACTCCTCCTTATCCATTATGCTCTTTGACCACAGTGGACATGAATGAATATTTGGGGGCACTCCATCCTTGTTACTGTACCCTCTTTAAAGCCTACTACTCATGGAAGACTAGGGATCTAAATGATTCTAAAATTCAGTGGTGTTTTTAGTGCAACATTATGGTTATTTTACTAATAATATCCCTTACAGATTTACTAGTATCACATTCGTCACTAACCACCCACCAAGGTTTTCAAAATCATAGGTCTCAAATCTGCATTATTTTCTGCCACTTTGCTTCCATGCGCCCCATCTTCAACTAATTTCTCAAATTTGAGCACTCCCTTGTGCTCTCTGCCTCTCTTCTCTCTCTTTCTTACACATTGTTCAATAGAGATATTTTACCAAAACTTTGGTTTTCCTATCCCTTTGTTTGGAGTTAGAACCAGTGGCTTCAGCTTGAAAGACCCTTTATCCCTTCATCTCTGACTGCCAACTGCCCAGTTTGTTCATGTGTTAACCCATCTGTAATGACAAGTGTTTTAAATCCATCCCACAGGAAGTCAACACAACCTAACAAGGTTTGGTATTCTAAGTCCCGTTTCTAGCTTCTCCCCTGGAGCAGCTGACCCAGCAAATACATGTTTTTTTCCCTTCCTTATCGCAGATGATGATTAAGTAAATCTTTTGCTGTTACCAACATGGATTACTCTTTTTAAAATCTCCAATATTAGTTTTCTCACTTTTTGCCATGCAGCTGTTAAGTCAATGCCACATATTTTTGGGTTTTGCTAAGGCAGAATCCTGCTTCAAAAAGCCACTTTCTGTATTAGTTAGGATGATAGTTTTCTATATCAGTTAGGAACTATATTTAATAATGAGAAAGAAAAACTATCCATTCAGTAGCCTCTATCCTAGTATTTCAAAGAAGTCAAAAAGAATGTTCAAGAAACCAATTATTTTATGGTAAATATGTAAAAAATGCAAGATATGAAAGGTAACTTGAGAAATAATGGGAATGAAACACAATAAGGGTGACACCCCATTTTTAAAAAAGAGGATTTTTTTAATTAGTCCTTTGAAAATACCTGCTTTTCAGTTTAGAATTATGAATCGAGTGTTATGCTTATATAACTAAATCTTCCTCCAGCTATCAAGGAGGCAGATGAAAAAAAAGCCTTCAAACAGAACAAATTGTTTCCTTACTACTAAGCCAATGTCTTTGTACACTCCTGACTTTTTAGATGAATAATAAATAATAAAGATATTGTTTAGAAATGGCTAGTGATACCCATTTCTTTCGAATCAAATAAGGATAAAAACATTAGCTATAGAGTAGAAGTTGTATATATAACACGGGATTAATTAAAGGCATATAAGGCATTATTCAAGGGTGGAGAGAGGCAAGTTTGAATGAAGACCCTCTAAATATAAACAGAATGGGGGAAATTACCTCGTTAAAGAAGCGAGCTTCAAGAGATTGATTTTTACTAATGATAATAAATAGAAATGTTCTCAGGAAAGCAAGTTCAAAGGTAAATGAGTCCAGGAAATCACATTGCCAACTTTCAGAAATAATTACAGCTGTATTTTCTAAATGTTTATATAGAATAGGAAAAAGAATAAAAGTAGACCATATGAATTCATAGCTACATAATAATGTGAAATTTAAATCTGCTAACATGGAAATAGGAAAGAACAATCAGGACAAAGGTAGTTAGTTCAAAGATGTATTTCTCGGGGCACCTTGGTGATTTGGTTGGTTAATCTCCTGACTCTTGATTTTGGCTCAGGTCATGATCTCACCATTGTGGGATCTAGCCCTGCATCAGGCTTTGTGTTGTGCTGAGCATGGGATTCTTTCTCCTTCCCTATCTTTCTCTCTCTCTCTCCCTCTCTCTCTCCTTTTCCCCTCCCCCACTCATGCTCACAAGCTCTCTCAAATAAATAAATAAATAAATAAATAAATAAATAAATAAATGAATAGTACTTCTAGAGTATAAAACAGAGGAAACTCCTTTAAGATATATTTTGGGTCACCACGTGGCTTAGTCAGTTATGCGTCTGACTCTTGGCTTCACCGTTCAATGGAGCCCCGCATCAGGCTCTGTGTTGATGGCATGGAACCTGCTTGGGATTCTCTCTCTCCCCCTCTCTCTCTCTCTGCCCCTCCCTTGCTCATGTGTGTGCATGGTCTCTCTCTCTCTCTCTCTTAAAGAAGTAAACTTAAAAAAAAGATACATTTTGTGTTTAGGAGGAGAAAACCAAAATAAAGCAGCAATACTGTATTTGAAAGTAAATAGAATAGATTTTCTACTAATGATAGCAAACAAAGGGCATAATTCTTTTAATATTTTATTTATTTTTCCATTGGCAACAGTAATACATGCAATATAGAAAAACAAAATTCTGTCTTAACACTGCCCCTAGTTCTTTTTTTTATTATTCTCCCAGAGGCAGCCACTGTTATCTGTCCTTGGTTGTGCTTTCAGAGATGGTTTCAAATTATTTTAGGTACATATAGCCATATATGCACAAACATTTATACACATAGGCACCTTTATACACCAAAATATAGTCCACTCTACACACTAGTCTATACATTGATTTATTAATAAGTGATATATCTTGAAATTTTTGTATAAATATGTATGCAGCTTCTATATACTTTTTAACAGCTACACTTGTAGACATATTTATGTACACCTGTGTATAGCTGTATCAGGGTTAAATATCATCACATCTTACAATAATACAGGTCAAATGATACAATTACTATATCAGAGGGTATGCAAAATTAATTTTGATAAATATTTCTAACTGCATTATAGTTGTATTCCAAACATCCAAGTACAACAGTGCCTATCGTCTTACTTTCTCTAAGTATGTTATCAAAATATGATTATACCTAATGAAACTGTGAGCAGTGGCATAATGTGATTTTGATTTTTTTTTATTATGAGTAAGATCAAACACTTCTATATATTTGAAAGCTATTTGTATTGGCTTTTAATTGAATTCTCTGTTCATATCCTTTGTGTTTTTTATTGTGTTCATGGATATATCATGTTCACCTTTCAAATGCATTTAACAATTAGAGAATTTAGCCCTTTTTACGTGATATGAATTACAAATATATTCTCATCTTCCCCCTTGTCGTTTTTATGCACTTTCTTTCTTCATGCAGATCTTCAAAAAGTATATGATATATAGGTCCATTCATATCATTGATTTCTCCTTATTTGAGTTTTGGTAGTTTGTGCTTTTCAATTATTCTATTTCATCTACATTATTAAATTTAAGGTCATGGAGCTATTAGTATTATTTTATTATAATCCTTTTAAGATCCATGAGATCAGAAGTGGTGACACTCTCTCACTTCTGATATTTGTGATTTATGTCTTCTCTCCTTCACCTTTGTTAGATTGACTATGGGTTTTTCAATTTTATTAATCTTTTCAAAGAGCTAGCTTTGGTTTTGTTGATTTTCCTCATTTTCTTGTTTTCAATTTTATGTATTACTTCTATAATTTTTATTATATCTTTCCTTCTGTTTGCTTTAGATTTAAAATTGCTCTTTTGCTCTAATTTCCTGAGGGGGAAGGTTTAGGTTATTGATTTTGGATCTTTCTTTTTTTTCATATATACATTCAATGATATAAAATTCCCTCTAAGCACTGCTTTTGCTGCATTGCACAAAGGTTTATAAGTTACCTTTACCTGTTTAAAAATTCAAAATACTTTATTTTTATGAGAACTTTTCATTGAATCGTGTATTCTATTAGAAATATGTTGTTTAATCTCCAAATATTATGGAATTTTCCAGTGATCTTTCTGTTATTGATTTATAGTTTAATCCAGTGTGTTCTGAGAATATACTTTGTATCATTTCTTTTAAATTCATTGAACTATGTTTTATGGTGCAGAATGTGGTCTATCATGGTGAATATTCCATATGAACTTGAGAATAATGTGTTCTTTGCTGTTGTTGGTTGGAGCTCTCCATAAATGTCATGTTGAGAAAGCAAGAATTTCCTGTAGGAATGAGTTGAGTGAGTTGTTTTATTCTCTGCTTCCTTTGAACCAACGAAGATCAGCAACTATATGGCTATTCACCCTGTTGTCTCTTTCATCACCCCTACCTCCTTGCCTCATTGAGAGATCGATTCCCTTAAAATTGCTTATGTATATAATTCCTCAATAAACATTACCTCTTTTGCTTATCTTTAGAATCTTTTGAAATCAAATGGAATCATTCCAGACCATGCACATGTATCTGTTGTCTCAAATAAGATATGATGGGTTTTTCAGAGAATACTCCTCTCTTTGGAGTATGGCAGATCCTGTTGGTTCTACAGGATTGTCTGACATCCACAATGATAAGTAGGTCAATATGCTGTGGTTAGTCAGATCTTTCATAGAGTTTTGTCAGGTGGGGCCACTTACATAAAAATTGCTTGACATTAATAGGAATAATTTTCTAAAAAACATCTTAAAGTAAAAATATTTCAAAAAACTTGTGAATAAATAGTGTAACTATGGGCTAAGTGTATAAAATAAAAGTTCAATAAAATGTGTTGATAAACTGCAGGGCGGCAGAATAAGTAATTAGAAAAAAATTACTCAAATCAAGCACACACTTTATTATATGCTAATTACAAAAACCAATATTTGAAATCACCACTTTATGTTTTGTAATGAAACATTTGTTATAATGAATGTAATTTAAATGAAATAGAGACAGTGATGATGTAACGGGGCTTAAATGATCTCAGTGTTCCTTCTCTTAAACGAATGTGCTCCACAATCATTTATAATATGCATATCCACCTCTTATAAACGAAAACTGTGATAGAAAACTTTAAATGTAGTAGAAATTTAAGCAGTTGGTTAGGAAAAAAAAAAGAAAAAGATCTCTGTAACATTTAATAATCTCCTGGTACTGAAGTGTATATTGTTTCAAATTACTGTTATTTACTTAATAATCTATGAAGAGTCATCTGACTCCTCCATAGATTTTTCTCTTGCCAAAGCCTATTAGAGTCTTTCCAGTGAAATATTAAACCCTTAGGTTATAAAACTTACAAATGAGTCATTACTGTCTATTAGGTCAGTACAGGTGTAAGTATGGGCCATCTCTTGGTTAAAATGGCTTTTAATATCTCAAAGATAAAAATATCAAGCTGGCACTGCAATGATTTACTATAAAAGATGCCATAAAAATAAAATGCATACATTTTCAAGAAGAAATCACTTGTGAGATGTTTGAAAAAATTTAATCTCCAAACATTTTTAAAGTATTATATTTCAAAAAATATTTTGCAGCCATAAATTTTTTAGAAAGATATATATATATATATATATATATATATATATATATATATATATATATGAGATTACTCAGATGCTATTCTAATTTATTCCGTTATATGGGAACAAAACTGGAGGGATTGTCCTAATTTATATCTGAGGCTGGAAGAACAAGACCAGAAATGAAGATGGAAAATTAGCGATATTGGAAAGAGGAAAAAGCACAGAAGTGAGTTCAGATATCTGTGTGTTAGTCTGGTCTCTGCCACTACTCGGTCTGTTATCCTTGCAAGGCAGTTCACTTAGTATGCATTCAATCTTACTATCTCTAAAACAAGGAGCTTATAGTGTCATGTCTAAGGACAATCTCTGTGCTAAATTAAGTTTTGTTTCTTTTTAAGTTTATTTATTCAGAGAGTGAGTGAGCAGGGCAGGGGCAGAGAGAGAGGGTGAGAGAGAAGATCCCAAGTAGGGATCCCCGACATGGGCCTCAAACTCATGAACTGTGAGATCATAACCTGAGCCCAAATCCAGAATCAGGCACTTAACTGACTGAGCCACCCAGGCGCCCCCTAAATTAAGTTTATAATTATAACTGCCTTAATCAAAAGAAATTGAATTATAAATTCAAGTGCAATTTTTAGTAAAATAAACATATATGCTTAAAATATCTAAAACTAACAATAGAGTATAAACTAAGAAAGCTCTTTAAGTAAATGGTATAGAAAAAACATTAAAACAAGTATACATGAGAAAATAATAAGTTGGTTAATCAAAATTGAGGTTGATAGTGAATTTCAGAGGTAGAACAATCACATAGTTCCTAATTGCTTTTGTTAAATGAATGTGGAATTCTGGAGTGGATCCTGGAATAACAAAAGCTCTTAGGGAAAAACTAAGAAAATATTAATGTTAAGTATGAACTTTAGTTAATAATAACATGTCTGTAATATTTTATTAATTTTGATAAATTTATATTACTAATGTAAGATATTGGTAATAGAGGAAATGGCTTGCGCATATGGAAACTGTAATATCTTTACAAATTTTCTGTAAATCTAAATATATTCTAAAATTAGTCTTTTCTAGATGAAAATTACTTTTGTTAGCCTAGCTAGTTTATCAATTTTATTGTCATTTTCAGACAACTAGCTTTTGGCTTTGTTAAATTTCTTTTTCTTATTTTTTTTTTTGTTTTAAATTTAATTGATTTATATGCTATTTTTTTATGTTTCTTTTCTTCCACTTGTTTTAGGCTTAAATTATTCTTATTTCTCTGGTTTCCTAAGGTGAAAGCTTAGGTTTCTAATTTTAGATCAACCTTCTTTTCCAATATATTTGTTTCATGCTATAAATTTTCTTTTAACCACTGCTCTTGCATCCCATGGATTTTTATACAATGCATTTTTATATTCACTTATGTCAAAATATTTTAATTTGTATTATAAATTTTTCTCTGACTCATTAATTACTAATTATTTGGAGGTTTTCTAGTTATCTCTGTTTTTGGTCTAGTTTAATTCCACTTTGTTCTGAGAACAGATTGGAATAATTTCCAATTTGTATAATTTGTATAAAAGTTGTATACTTTCTGTTTTTAAATTTATGAAAGTATGTTTTATGGCCCCAAAGGTGGTAAATCTTGGTTAGTATTTTATATAACTTGAGAATAATGCAAATATTGTATATTCTGCTGTGGTTAGATTGAGCATTCTATAAATGCCGCTTAGAACAGTATATTTATATTGATGTTTTGGTCAACTATATCCTACTGATATTCTTTTTGTTTGACTTGTCACTTACTGAATAAAAAGTGCCAAAGCCTCCAACTAAAATAGTGAATTTATCTATTTTATTTTTAGTTCTTTTTAAAAAAATTTTTAAATGTTCTGTATATTTTTGACAGCTAGAGCACAGGGTGGGGGGTGGGGAGGTGCAGAGAGAGAGGGAGACACAGAATCTGAAGCAGGCTCCAGGCTCTGAGCTGTCAGCACAGAGCTCAACGCAAGGCTCGAAGTCACAAAACGAGATCATAACCTGAGCAGAAGTTGGACCCTTAACTGACTGAGCTACCCACGCACCCCTTCTTTTTTTGTTTGTTTTTTATTTGAACATTTTATAAGATTATCTCTCTTAGCACATCAATTATACTGCTTTTTTAAAAAAATTTATTTGTTGCTCTAGAAATTTCTTTTTTTCTCTAGAATATTCAATAACCCATTTAACTACTCTAAATCTACCTTCAAATAACAGTATACTGCTTTGCAAGTAGTACAAGTACTTAAAATAGAGAATTCCTAATTTTTTTCTCTCACTCCTTGTAATGTCACTGTCATTCATTTTACTTATCCATATGATATAATCCCCAAAACATTGCTACTATATTAAACCAAGCAATTGCCTCTAAGGTTAATAATTTTAAAATAAGGTATTTCACCTTCATTTACCCTTTCTTCGTGTTCTTTCTCTTTACATTGATTCAAGTTTCTGGCCTATACATTTTTCTTTCTGTGTTTAGCATACATTTTAAGAGTTGCAGGGCAAGTCTGTTTAGCAATGAATCCCTCAGTTTTTTTTTTCATGAGAAAAATCTTTATTTTTCCTTCACTTTTGAAGGATAGTTTCAATAGACATACATTCTTTTTTCAAGGTCTGAATATGTCTATAAATATTATTAAATATTTCACCTTCTTTCTTCAAATGTTTCTTATGAGAAGTCCACTGCAATTTTATATTTGTTCCTCAGTGAGTAAGGTGATTTTTTTCATCTGGCTTATTCTATTTTATTTTTTAAGTAATCTCTACACCCACTGTGGGCTCGAACTTGAGATCAAGAGTCACATGTCATATGCTCTACTGACTGAGCCAGCCAGGCACCCTTCATCTGGCTTATTTTATAATTTCTCTTTGTCTTGTCTTCCATTGGAATATGATATATTTAGCTCTAGCAGGTTTATTTGTTTTCGTTTAGACTCTGTTATTATTTGTTTGTTTATGTTGGTCTTAAAATTCATTCTGTTTGCTGTTGTCTGAGCTTCCTGGTTCTGTTGTTTCATATCTGTCAGGACTTTTGGATCAATGGCTACTTCTTAACCATTGCTACTTCAAATACTTTTTTTTAATCCTGATTCTTTCTCCTTTTCTCTCCTGTCATTCATTAGACATATTTTATACTTTTGAAATTGTCCCGAAGTTCTTACTCTGTTCTACCTTTCCTCATTCTTTTTTTTTCTTTGTATTTCATTTCAGTAGGTTAATGAGGTGTGAGGAGGGTGAGAATAGTCTTCCAATTAAATCTCTTTATTTAAAAAAAATTGTTAATGTTTTATTTATTTTTGAGAGACAGAGTATGAGCAGGGGAGGGGCAGAGAGAGAGGGAAACACAAAATCTGAAACAGACTCCAGGCTCCGAGCTGTCAGACCCTGACACAGGGCTTGAACTTGTGAACCGTGAGATCATGACCCGAGCTGAGGTCAGACGCTTAACCAACTGAACCCCCCAGGTGCCCCGTAAATCTCATTATTTTAAGAGCTTATTTCTTAGAACTATGACCTTCACATCTGTTTCTTCAGTGATATAGCCCCCACCACACCCACAACCAATCCCCCAGCCAACTATTTCCTTCTCTAGCTACAGTGTTCTAGAGCCCTCCGGGTTCTGTTTTTCTCTCTTCAGTTAAAACAGGAAGGCTGTATGGGGCTAAGATTAGGGTCAGGATTGTGCTTAAGTTCTTTCCTTGAGAGTATGCCTTTATTATGATGAAGGCTCTGAATATATTGTATACTGATACTCTTTCCTTCTCTCTACCAGAGACATGAAGGTATCTTTCTTGGATCCTCACAGTGAGAAATTAATGAGATTTTTTAGAGGTAAGCCTGTGGTCCTGAGGACTTTCTCCCTCTCGCACTAGTGCACATTCAGCAATGCATTGAAATTACACGGTAAGTAATTCCTGCCAGTTTATGGTTCCCATGCCACTTACTTCAGGTAAATAGACCTCTTGGCTAGACAGGTTGCATCTGTTTCTACAGATTTGAAACTCTGTACCCTCAATTCTCTGATTTGTCCTGGATTGCTGACTTTCACTTTTCCATCTTGTTCTTATTGTAAGGATGATGTGATGACTTTTAAGTTCTTTAAATTAAGAAGTGAACCTCAAAGTGTAACTAGGTGCTTTTAAGCATAAAATTCTTAACTAGTGGTTTCCAAAGGCCTAGCTTTTTACATTTTTTTAAAATCAGAATGACTATGAAAATACCATTTAGGAAGCTTCTTAGAAAAACAAATTTCTAGAGATTCCCTTTCAGAAATGTTGTGATATAGACACCAGTATTGTTATAAACTGCCCTTGGTGATTCTGTTGTGCAACCAGGTTATGGAAACTAATATTCTAGAAAATAAACGTTATTTTTGAGAGGTGCTATCAATTCATTATTCTCTGTTTTCTACTTCTAATGTCTAACATACAGCTTAACTTATTTTACAACAGTTACTATGATCTATTTTTTTTATATTTCTTTAATAATTTGGTCCCATAGACTACTATAATCAAACTTATGGTTATCATCAATTTGTCTCAGGCTTAGGGTCGCATATTGGGTCACATTTGACTGGAATCAAGGTATCTGTTAAAATTCTAGAAAGACTTTCAAAAGATGATACATGGAAGTATTAATCAATTTATTTAAAATGATAGAAGCAACCCATTCAATTCATGAAGGGAATACCCACAAGTACATTTAGAATTCTATAGTAAAAAATGATGAAAATTAATTAGGAAGATATAATTAGGGGGTTAAAAAATTTGATATATAAAGTTGTTTAATATTCTATTTGCTAATATTCTTAATATTCTATTAATATAAAAATTAATTCAGGGGCACCTGGGTAGCTCAGTCAGTTGAACATCTGACTCTTGATTTCAGCTCACACTTTGTGAGATTGAGCCCCACATCAGGCTTTGTGATGACAGTGCAAAGCCTGTCTGGGATTCTCTCTCCCTTTCTCTCTGCTCCTCCCATGCTTGTGCTCTCTCAAAATAAATAAACTAAAAAGAAAATTTAAAGACAATTAATTCAGATCCCAGAGTACACTTGATCTGTCTCTATATAATACAACACTAAACATATGAGTAGAACCCTGGAGTGTTTGATGAAATAAACCTCAAAACTGAACCTCATATTTGATATAAATTTTGTTTATTGTTTTAAGTACTATATATGTGTATGTGCACATATATTGTAGTTATATGTTGACATACATACTTTTCCATCAGGGGAAAAGAATATAATATTTGCAGAGACAAGCAGAAAGAGAGAAAAGAGAAAGTTAGGAAGCTATGTGCTTGAAAAACCTAGTTTTTTATTTTCTTCCAGGCAAAGCTTAATGGAAGAGATAAACCTGGAGGGCACTGTTCCTGTTTTTAGCTCTGAAATTCTTAGTCCTACAGAGAGTGCTACTTGTCCCCAAATGTTGACATGGATAAGGGAAAATTTTAAATGAAAGTTCGGTACTGTTAAAATATTAATATGCAAGTTTCAGAAGCCTGAGTAACAGATGTCAGTGGGACACCAATCTATGAAAATCTTACCAACACTAGAGATTCCATGATAGTAATAATTTCTTATATCCAAATCAATGAGGGTATAATGGGAGTAGCCTTGACTAAAACATTTAGAGACTCTTGGCCAACAAAGAGTGCCTAAAACAAAAGCAAAGTGTACTTTAATGTATATTGCCACTGGGGGAGACAGGAAGGAGGAAATAAAACTGTAGTTGATTATGTACCACATGATGTTCTGGGTTTTGAATGTTTTGCTGCCTACCAGTTGTGATATTAACAAAGAAAGTAAAACAAGATGTGAATCTAGTAGCATGCGTTTGATTGTAAACTAACTGCACTGAGAAGATGCTGCCTTAGTCTCAGAAGGTGAGTACAAGCTCATTTAAAGTCATTTTAGCTAGCAGGTTGTCTTCATGGTACATAATAAGGTTTCCCATACCCTGGATAAGAATCAAGAGATAAAACTTAATCATAGTACATGACACTTCAAAAGGTTTTTTATCTCACTTAATTTAAGATTCATAACTAAAGCCAGGCTATGATTTTATTCTGACATTTCATCTTCTTAGCATAAGGAAGAGTCATCATGACCTCAGAATCTGAGCCAGCCACAGTCATTCAGCAATCTAATTTTATACTCAGTGGGCTGGAATACTTTTCATCATTCTGGAAATGTTCTGGTTCATCTAGGAAACACTGGTTCTTGTATTTTATCTTCTTAAATAGATAATGGAGTAGTAGTGATCATGCAGTTTAAGATTAAGTTCGTTTAATGGTCTTAAAATGTAGATTAAAAAAATCTTGTTAATGAGAATAATCCTCTTTAGGTATTTTGCCAGATGCTTGGTAACAACTGTTCTCCAGTGCAATTTATCCTGAGATATTTGCTTTTTGAAGTTTTCCTGATTAAGTGAATCAAAAGCACTTAGAATGCAATTTATACTCCTCTCAGTTCCAGATTGATCTGCAACACAGATTGAATTAGAGTTAACTGCTAAAAAATGTTCATTTTCGTGCCTTCTTTTTCAAATTCTTGTGTACTTAATATTTCCCCTCTTTAACTTTGCTTTAATATGATGTGATTCTCTTCAACATATATAAAATCAGTGATATAAGACCAATCCATAGCTTTTTCAAAGAATTATATATCAAGATTCTGGCCCTTCTGCAGGTATATAGATGATGGATATGTTTTTGAATGGAGTGATTCATCCTACTACACACTAAGTAAAAACTGAGGCCCATTTGTAATTAACTAAAACATAAGCATACTTTGAATGAGGGCCTTGGGGAGGAGATGAAAATAATAAAGACTACAGTCAGTGAGTTGGGTATATGTGGGTAAGATTTCTAAGGAAAAACCAAGAGGGAGAAGTCCCTGATTAAGTAAAAATGCTTTTGTTTCATTGTGTTAGCATTATGAAGATGAATTTAGGTTGCATGTTTACTTGGAAAATAAATAAAAACAGTAAATTTGTTAAATGAACAAAAAATGCTTTTAAAAATTAAATAGATCTGAAATTTTTAGTCCTTTTTAAAACATTTTTTTTAAAAAAAAACTCCCCACCCCCAATTTCCAGAGAGTGGAATACTATGACTGAAGCAGGAACTCAAGGAAAGGAGAAATACCCTACTAGCCAATTATCTGCTCTTTCCTCTCTCACAGTAGCCCCCAAAATATCTCCAAATAATCCAAAGATTCTGGGTAACAGAATTGAGAAACTACTTTTCATTTTTTTGTATGCCTATAGGTCATCAGCAGCATTTTTTTCCAATTGTTTTGTTCAATATTATGCCTCTCAGTAGTGCTTTTAGAAGTGTCTCTTAAAGAGGATGAGGTCAAACAGAGTTGTGACATTTTTTAATAATGTTTAAAAGGTCAAAAACATAGAGCATGTGAAGCATGAAGTAATATAGCATTCTATGGCTACATGTATTAATATCTTACAGTTAGGAGCAGAGTTGGATTGAAGCATGTTATCAGTGAGACTACTGGTAAGAAGGACATAGAAGCTCACAGACATGCAGTGGACAGGATTTATACTTCTCCAAATGTGATTTACAGGAGACTGGTGGTCCCCAAGGACATCACAGGTTGTCTGGAAGCCCAGGTGTCTCAGCTGAATTAATGTTAAAGTATTTAATTTATTTATATCCTGCATAATTCCAAAAGTGATTTGGACTTAAAATACATTCAAGAGGAATAATTGAGTAAATAGCTTAGCTTATACCCAGAAGTTGACAAAATATGGTACACCAATGTGATGTTATTACTTAAAATAATACATGAGGTCTTCCATCATTGTTAGAGTTGACACAGATTAGGATGAGTTCACAAATGTCTACCATAAGAAGGGACAATAATTATATTAATTAAAGGGTCTATGACATAATACCTACCTTCTTAGTACTTACAATCTAATCTGTTGGACAAATATGGAGACAATTTCAATCCACTGTCTAAATATTGTGATAAATTGCTTAAACATGTGGCCTATCATAGTTCAAGATAGGAAGCAGTGAAACATGTTGGAATGCTGTCAAAGTGATCCAGGCAACTGAGGAGTTGCAGTGGGAAGAGAAAGATATAAAAAAGGCAGAATTTATAAAATTTAGTCATTGCTTGTTTATGGAATATGAAGAAAGAAGAGGAACCAAGAAAGGATAGTACCGCATCCGCATCTTTAGTTGATTGCACCATTCTCCAAGATTAATAAACAGGCGGGAGGAGTATGTTTGGAAGAAGGAGAAGTGAGTTACATTTTGGACAAATGGGGTTGGAGGCTACTTGGGAGAAATACAATGATTTCTGGAACTAAGGAAAGAGTGAACTTTCCCCCATGGGTCTTCTTTAAGACAGTTATGACACACTGAGCAACTTTCTCAACAATGTCTTTGTAATTAATAACATAACGAATTTCTTTGGTCATTTCTTATATATTCTTCTACATAGTCAAAAAAATAATATTTAAATATAGTTAAGTAAAACAAATTTGAAGGTTTCCAAAAGTATATCGTCCGGGTAGACAACTTGGAGGGTTGGGCTGTGAATAATTTTCTTTCAAATTCTTTGGGTTATTATAATGGAAACTTCCTCCCTTCGGGGATTATCAGGAAAGCTATTTCTTCCTCTCCTTTAACCCTTGTGATTATTGTTACTCAGGTGGAGTGATTTCTCTGATTTGTAGAATGACAAGAATCTCACAGCTAGTGGGATCCCTTTCTCTATTATGAAGGGCAGAGGTGTTAAAGATGACTGTTTCAATGTTGTTTTCTCTTTTCACTTTTAGGCTAGCTTATGGCAATAGATCATTCTTCACTGAATGTAGGTTTCATGAAATATGCACATCTGGGTACAAGTCTAGGGTCTGCCTTTTAGAAGCAAGTTTGAATTGCAGCCTACTTTATCCCCACTCTCAGGACAAGAGGAGTATAAAAGAGTGATTTATCTTAGGCTGCCTGAGTAAATTTCCCAACTGCAGACAAATTTCCTTATGCATGGGTCACAGATCTGGATTTTGGGAAGGGTGGCAGAAATCTTTATCTTTGCATCTTTTAATCTAATCTAGTCTTTCCCATAACTAAAACTTTTTTTAAGATTTTATTTTTAAGTAATCTGTACATCCAATGTGGGGCTGGAATTCACAACCCCAAGATCAAGAATGGCATGCTTCACTGACTCGGCATGCCCCAAGAAAACTGTTACTTTGATGCCAGTCTGACATTTGTGTTTATATTTCAAATATTTAAGAATCTGTAGTACTAGGTGTGCAGTTTTTATCCCAAAAAGAACCCAAACACAGATCTTTCATTGGGGTGACTTTTAGAGTATTTGGAGTGGGTGTTACACATTGCACTCAAAATGGTCTAGAATAGCATTTTGTTAACTATTTTTTTGGAAGTGTTTCTGAGTGTTTTAGTACTTAAATTTTGCTATAGAAATGGTAAAAATGCTTTTCCAACTCTAGCCACAAAAATACAGATAAAATTGATCTGGAGTAGAATCCAGTATATGTATCTTCAACAAGAGCCACGGAATATTCTGACTCAAATATCCATGAACCTTACCTAGGAGACACTGTTATAAGTTTAGAATCAAACTTTTTTTTTTAAATAGAGCTTTTGTGGGGCGCCTGGGTGGCGCAGTCGGTTAAGCGTCCGACTTCAGCCAGGTCACGATCTCGCGGTCCGTGAGTTTGAGCCCCGCGTCAGGCTCTGGGCTGATGGCTCAGAGCCTGGAGCCTGTTTCCGATTCTGTGTCTCCCTCTCTCACTGCCTCTCCCCTGTTCATGCTCTGTCTCTCTCTGTCCCAAAAATAAATAAACGTTGAAAAAAAAATTAAATAGAGCTTTTGTTAAATATTATCTCAAACAAGCTTTTGCTAAATATTATCCATCTTGGAGTCTAAAACTTTACTCTCCAATGGCTACTGAAAACTAACCCCCACCCTAGTCATTGTTAATTGAAACGATGTTGGGTACCTGAATTAACACCAATGATAACCAATATTGTGGACTGAAGTGTAATCTAAGAGAAAAAAAGTAAACATCATTCTCTTAATAATGGGAACTAGAAAACACAAAAAGAGTGAGTAGGTACAAGTAGGATCAAAAACTACAGAGTCAGGGGGCGCCTGGGTGGCTCAGTCGGGTAAGCATCCGACTCTTGATTTCAGCTCAGGTCCTGATCTCATTGTTTGTGAGATGGAGCCCAGCGCTGGGTTCTGTGCTGACAGAGCAGAGCCTATTTGGGATATTCTCTCTCTCTGTCTCTCTCTCTCTCTCTCTCTCTCTGTCTCTCAAAATAAATTTTAAAATAAACAAAACAAAACCGCAAAATCACAATATAGAGAAAAACTTGACAGACATAATGTATTCTCTTTCAACTAAGTTTTGTGAAAACACAAATCAGAAAATGTGCATATACTGTTATGAAACTGAGAAAAGATATTAGAGCAGAGAATAAACCAGTGGTGACAGGATAGAAAGAAATCACCATAGAGCAATGGAGTCATGCCCGTGTCCAGTGATTATCAAAGCTATAGCAAAATTCCAGCCTATGTTTTCTACTCTTCCCAAGTCCTGTTATTTGACTTGTGTGTGTGGTGGGGGGGGGGGGGGGGAGAGTTGATGCATGTTAATCATTATAGTAAATTCCTTTTACTTGGGATAAATTGCATTATCTTTATTTTTTAAAAAGTGTTAAAACAGATGCCTTTTCTGGACATGATTTCATACAGTATCCAATCCAAAAACCATTCACTTTATTCATTTTCTATTTACCTACATTGTATATCATATTAATAAATAATATTTTAAATTAATCATTATAGTTTATGTATTATTGTTGAATAAAAACTCATGGCATAGGATGCCATCTTAATATTTTGTAACTCAGTTCACAAAATATTTTCAGAGAACTCTGTTGCCTGAAGAATCACCTAGTTATTTGCTCTTCTGCATCTGCCTTCGGTGTTGTCACCATTTTGCTATAACTTTCACCAGCTCAAATTATAGACTGTTTTTTTTTTTAATTCATCCCATCTGTGGGCATTATTTAATACCATGAGATATGATGAGAATACTTACTTTTTGCTCTGTAGCAAACTTATGGACATCAGCAAATATTAGCATTAATTCTGTAAATTTCTAGGGAAGATTTTAGATTAGTCTTCATTTTCCTTTTTTTTTTCTTTTTTTTTTTATTTATATATGAAATTTATTGTCAAATTGGTTTCCATACAACACCCAGTGCTCATCCCAAAAGGTGCCCTCCTCAATACCCATCACCCACCCTCTCCTCCCTCCCACCCCCATCAACCCTTAGTTTGTTCTCAGTTCTCAACAGTCTCTTATGCTTTGGCTCTCTCCCACTCTAACCTCTTTTTTTTTTTTTTTCCTTCCCCTCCCCCATGGGTTCCTGTTAAGTTTCTCAGGATCCACATAAGAGTGAAACCATATGGTATCTGTCTTTCTCTGTATGGCTTATTTCACTTAGCATCACACTCTCCAGTTCCATCCACGTTGCTACAAAAGGCCATATTTCATTTTTTCTCATTGCCACGTAGTATTCCATTGTGTATATAAACCACAATTTCTTTATCCATTCATCAGTTGATGGACATTTAGGCTCTTTCCATAATTTGGCTATTGTTGAGAGTGCTGCTATGAACATTGTACAAGTGCCCCTATGCATCAGTACTCCTGTGTCCCTTGGATAAATTCCTAGCAGTGCTATTGCTGGGTCATAGGGTAGGTCTATTTTTAATTTTCTGAGGAACCTCCACACTGCTTTCCAGAGCGGCTGCACCAATTTGCATTCCCACCAACAGTGCAAGAGGGTTCCCGTTTCTCCACATCCTCTCCAGCATCTATAGTCTCCTGATTTGTTCATTTTGGCCACTCTGACTGGCGTGAGGTGATACCTGAGTGTGGTTTTGATTTGTATTTCCCTGATAAGGAGCGACGCTGAACATCTTTTCATGTGCCTGTTGGCCATCCGGATGTCTTCTTTAGAGAAGTGTCTATTCATGTTTTCTGCCCATTTCTTCACTGGGTTATTTGCTTTTCGGGTGTGGAGTTTGGTGAGCTCTTTATAGATTTTGGATACTAGCCCTTTGTCCGATATGTCATTTGCAAATATCTTTTCCCATTCCGTTGATTGCCTTTTAGTTTTGTTGGTTGTTTCCTTTGCTGTGCAGAAGCTTTTTATCTTCATAAGGTCCCAGTAATTCACGTTTGCTTTTAATTCCCTTGCCTTTGGGGATGTGTCGAGTAAGAGATTGCTACGGCTGAGGTCAGAGAGGTCTTTTCCTGCTTTCTCCTCTAAGGTTTTGATGGTTTCCTGTCTCACATTCAGGTCCTTTATCCATTTTGAGTTTATTTTTGTGAATGGTGTGAGAAAGCGGTCTAGTTTCAACCTTCTGCATGTTGCTGTCCAGTTCTCCCAGCACCATTTGTTAAAGAGACTGTCTTTTTTCCATTGGATGTTCTTTCCTGCTTTGACAAAGATGAGTTGGCCATACGTTTGTGGGTCTAGTTCTGGGGTTTCTATTCTATTCCATTGGTCTATGTGTCTGTTTTTGTGCCAATACCATGCTGTCTTGATGATGACAGCTTTGTAGTAGAGGCTAAAGTCTGGGATTGTGATGCCTCCTGCTTTGGTCTTCTTCTTCAAAATTACTTTGGCTATTCGGGGCCTTTTGTGGTTCCATATGAATTTTAGGATTGCTTGTTCTAGTTTCGAGAAGAATGCTGGTGCAATTTTGATTGGGATTGCATTGAATGTGTAGATAGCTTTGGGTAGTATTGACATTTTGACAATATTTATTCTTCCAATCCATGAGCAGGGAATGTCTTTCCATTTCTTTAAATCTTCTTCAATTACCTTCATAAGCTTTCTATAGTTTTCAGCATACAGATCCTTTACATCTTTGGTTAGATTTATTCCTAGGTATTTTATGCTTCTTGGTGCAATTGTGAATGGGATCAGTTTCTTTATTCGTCTTTCTGTTGCTTCATTGTTAGTGTATAAGAATGCAACTGATTTCTGTACATTGATTTTGTATCCTGCAACTTTGCTGAATTCATGGATCAGTTCTAGCAGACTTTTGGTGGAGTCTATCGGATTTTCCATGTATAATATCATGTCATCTGCAAAAAGCGAAAGCTTGACTTCATCTTTGCCAATTTTGATGCCTTTGATTTCCTTTTGTTGTCTGATTGCTGATGCTAGAACTTCCAGCACTATGTTAAACAACAGCGGTGAGAGTGGGCATCCCTGTCGTGTTCCTGATCTCAGGGAAAAAGCTCTCAGTTTTTCCCCATTGAGGATGATGTTAGCTGTGGGCTTTTCATAAATGGCTTTTATGATCTTTAAGTATGTTCCTTCTATCCCGACTTTCTCAAGGGTTTTTATTAAGAAAGGGTGCTGGATTTTGTCAAAGGCCTTTTCTGCATCGATTGACAGGATCATATGGTTCTTCTCTTTTTTTTTTGTTAATGTGATGTATCACGTTGATTGATTTGCGAAATTTGAACCAGCCCTGCATCCCAGGAATGAATCCCACTTGATCATGGTGAATAATTCTTTTTATATGCCGTTGAATTTGATTTGCTAGTATCTTATTGAGAATTTTTGCATCCATATTCATCAAGGATATTGGCCTGTAGTTCTCTTTTTTTACTGGGTCTCTGTCTGGTTTAGGAATCAAAGTAATACTGGCTTCATAGAATGAGTCTGGAAGTTTTCCTTCCCTTTCTATTTCTTGGAATAGCTTGAGAAGGATAGGTATTATCTCTGCTTTAAACGTCTGGTAGAACTCCCCTGGGAAGCCATCTGGTCCTGGACTCTTATTTGTTGGGAGATTTTTGATAACCGATTCAATTTCTTCGCTGGTGATGGGTCTGTTCAAGCTTTCTATTTCCTCCTGATTGAGTTTTGGAAGAGTGTGGGTGTTCAGGAATTTGTCCATTTCTTCCAGGTTGTCCAATTTATTGGCATATAATTTTTCATAGTATTCCCTGATAATTGTTTGTATCTTTGAGGGATTGGTTGTAATAATTCCATTTTCATTCATGATTTTATCTATTTGGGTCATCTCCCTTTTCTTTTTGAGAAGCCTGGCTAGAGGTTTGTCCATTTTGTTTATTTTTTCAAAAAAACCAACTCTTGGTTTCGTTGATCTGCTCTACAGTTTTTTTAGATTCTATATTGTTTATTTCTGCTCTGATCTTTATTATTTCTCTTCTTCTGCTGGGTTTAGGCTGTCTTTGCTGTTCTGCTTCTAGTTCCTTTAGGTGTGCTGTTAAATTTTGTATTTGGGATTTTTCTTGTTTCTTGAGATAGGCCTGGATTGCAATGTATTTTCCTCTCAGGACTGCCTTCGCTGCGTCCCAAAGCGTTTGGATTGTTGTATTTTCATTTTCGTTTGTTTCCATATATTTTTTAATTTCTTCTCTAATTGCCTGGTTGACCCACTCATTCGTTAGTAGGGTGTTCTTTAACCTCCATGCTTTTGGAGGTTTTCCAGACTTTTTTCTGTGGTTGATTTCAAGCTTCATAGCATTGTGGTCTGAAAGTATGCATGGTATGATTTCAATTCTTGTAAACTTATGAAGGGCTGTTTTGTGACCCAGTATATGATCTATCTTGGAGAATGTTCCATGTGCACTCGAGAAGAAAGTATATTCTGTTGCTTTGGGATGCAGAGTTCTAAATGTATCTGTCAAGTCCATCTGATCCAATGTCTCATTCAGGGCCCTTGTTTCTTTATTGACCGTGTGTCTAGATGATCTATCCATTTCTGTAAGTGGGGTGTTAAAGTCCCCTGCAATTACCACATTCTTATCAATAAGGTTGCTTATGTTTATGAGTAATTGTTTTATATATTTGGGCGCTCCGGTATTCGGCGCATAGACATTTATAATTGTTAGCTCTTCCTGATGGATAGACCCTGTCACTATTATATAATGTCCTTCTTCATCTCTTGTTACAGCCTTTAATTTAAAGTCTAGTTTGTCTGATAGAAGTATGGCTACTCCAGCTTTCTTTTGGCTTCCAGTAGCATGATAAATAGTTCTCCATCCCCTCACTCTCAATCTAAAGGTGTCCTCAGGTCTAAAATGAGTCTCTTGTAGACAGCAAATAGATGGGTCTTGTTTTTTTATCCATTCTGATACCCTCTGTCTTTTGGTTGGCGCATTTAATCCGTTTACATTCAGTGTTATTATAGAAAGATATGGGTTTAGAGTCATTGTGATGTCTGTATGTTTTATGCTTGTAGTGATGTCTCTGGTACTTTGTCTCCCAGGGTCCCCCTTAGGATCTCTTGTAGGGCTGGTTTAGTGGTGACAAATTCCTTCAGTTTTTGTTTGTTTGGGAAGACCTTTATCTCTCCTTCTATTCTAAATGACAGACTTGCTGGATAAAGGATTCTTGGCTGCATATTTTTTCTGTCTAGCACACTGAAAATCTCGTGCCAATTCTTTCTGGCCTGCCAAGTTTCAAAAGAGAGATCAGTCACGAGTCTTATGGGTCTCCCTTTATATGTGAGGGCACGTTTATCCCTTGCTGCTTTCAGAATTTTCTCTTTATCCTTGTATTTTGCCAGTTTCACTATGATATGTCGTGCAGAAGATCGATTCAAGTTACGTCTGAAGGGAGTTCTCTGTGCCTCTTGGATTTCAATGCCTTTTTCCTTCCCCAGTTCAGGGAAGTTCTCAGCTATTATTTCTTCAAGTACCCCTTCAGCACCTGTCCCTCTCTCTTCCTCCTCTGGGATACCAATTATGCGTATATTATTTCTTTTTAGTGTATCACTTAGTTCTCTAATTTTCCCCTCATACTCCTGGATTTTTTTATCTCTCTTTTTCTCAGCTTCCTCTTTTTCCATAACTTTATCTTCTAGTTCACCTATTCTCTCCTCTGCCTCTTCAATCCGAGCCGTGGTGGTTTCCATTTTGTTATGCATTTCGTTTAAAGCGTTTTTCAGCTCCTCGTGACTGTTCCTTAGTCCCTTGATCTCTGTAGCAAGAGATTCTCTGCTGTCAGCTATACTGTTTGCAAGCCCAGCGATTAATTTTATGACTATTATTCTAAATTCACTTTCTGTTATATTATTTAAATCCTTTTTGATCAGCTCATTAGCTGTTGTTATTTCCTGGAGATTCTTCTGAGGGGAATTCTTCCACTTGGTCATTTTGGATAGTCCCTGGCGTGGTGAGGACCTGCAGGGCACTTCCCCTGTGCTGTGGTGTATAACTGGAGTTGGTGGGCGGAGCCGCAGTCAGACCTGATGTCTGCCCCCAGCCCACCGCTGTGTCCACAGTCAGACTGGTGTGTGCCTTCTCTTCCCCTCTCCTATGGGCGGGATTCACTGTGGGGTGGGGTGGCCCGTCTGGGCTACTTGCACACTGCCAGGCTTGTGATGCTGGGGATCTGGTGTCTTAGCTGGGTTGGGTAGGCAAGGTGCACAGGGGCAAGAGGGGCAGGCTTAGCTTGCTTCTCCTTAGGTGATCCACTTCAGGAGGGGCCCTGTGGCAGCAGGAGGGAGTCAGATCCGCTGCCGGAGGTTTGGCTCCGCAGAAGCGCAGAGTTGGGTGTTTGTGAGGAGCGAGCAAGTTCCCTGGCAGGAACTGGTTCTCTTTGGGATTTTGGCTGGGGGATGGGCGGGGGAGATGGCGCTGGCGAGCGCCTTTGTTCCCCACCAAACTGAGCTCTGTCGTCCGGGGGCTCAGCAGCTCTCCTTCCCTTTGTCCTCCAGCCTTCCCGCTTTCTGAGCAGAGCTGTTAACTTATGACCTCCCAGACGCTAAGTCGCGCTTGCTGTCGGAACACAGTCCGTCAGGCCCCTCCGCTTTTTGCAAGCCAGACTCGGGGGCTCTGCTTGGCCGGCTAGCCGCCCCTCCGCCCCGGCTCCCTCCCGCCAGTCCGTGGAGCGCGCACCGCCTCGCCGCCCTTCCTACCCTCTTCCGTGGGCCTCTCGTCTGCGCTTGGCTCCGGCGACTCCGTTCTGCTAATCCTCTGGCGGTTTTCTGGGTTATTTAGGCAGGTGTAGGTGGAATCTAAGTGATCAGCAAGACGCGCGGTGAGCCCAGCGTCCTCCTACGCCGCCATCTTCCCTGACCAACCTTTCCTCTTTTAACAGGAATTGAATCAGTCAAGATCCATCAATAAATTGGAAACCATTCTTGTCGTTCTAAAAAGGAATATTGGTTACATGCTTGTTGCACGACATAAAGAGTTGAAAAAGGGATTAAGAGAAAATAAAAATTAACAGTTGTAGGAAGCAGCTACCACTTCTAAGTCTAAGGGAAAAAAGGAGGAGGTCGAGTTATAAGAACCTAGTAGCACTGAGGAAGGGACCCAATAGAGCTGATTTTCAAGCCTTTATGGAGGGGATACTTCTAAGTGCTTCTGTAACCTATGGGGAACACAGTCAGGTTGGCTCTGAAAATGACAAATAATGGAAATATGGAGATTTGCCTGCTGCTGCTTCTAGGGCAACAGCTAAAAATGGGAAACAGGAAGTAAATACCTTCTCCACAACTCCTACTTCCCAGGATTTCTCTAGTGCCTACTATCTAACCTAAATTGAAGCCAGCTCACAACAAAATGAACACCAAGAGACTCAAGCAGACTAGACTAGGGAAGGTTTAATTTAGAGTTGACAAACAATAGATAATCTTCACTGAAAAAAAATGAATTTTTATGTAGTTTTAATATTATATACATATCACACGCTTATCATAATAGTGATTAACTTTCCTTGCTGTGTGTATAGATTTTCTTCATTTTAAGACAGTTGAAATCATTGTGACAATAGAAAATATATAAATTATAAACAAAACTATGATCCTTGCTGAGAGTAACTCTTCTGTATGTGGAATGAGACTGGAACACAGGAAATTTCATGACTATTCAACTTGTATCTTCTTGAAATGTTTCATTCTTTCTTCTTTTTCCAACATATGCATTTAAAGCTGTAATTGTCTCCATATGCTCTGCTTCAGCTGCATCTCACAAGTTTTGATAAGCCATATTATTTGTTTTTCAGTTCCAAGTATTTTATCATTGCCATTGCAATTTCTTTTTTGACCCATGGGTTGTTTTGAAGTTTATGGTTAATGGCTAACCTTTGGAGGATTTCATAACTATTCTATTATTACACTGAGTAAATTCCAATTTAATTCCACTTTAATCAAAAGTCTTATGTATTATTCTAATAATTTGAAATTTCTTTATACTTAAGTGTCTAGAACTTATTTTGAGAATTGTCACATCTTTAGCACAAATGATATGCATTCTACTTCTCTTTGAGTGTAGGGTTATATAAATGTCAAATAGGACAAGTTGGATAAATGTGTTGTTCAAACATTATATATTTTTAAAATTTGTGTCAGCTTTTTCTTAAAATTAAAAAAAATATATTGTTTAATTATAGTGAGAGAGAGAGAGGGAGAGAGACAGAGCACGACTGGGGGAGGGGCAGAGGGAGAGGGAGACACAGAATCTGAAGCAGGCTCCAGGCTCAGAGCTGTCAGCACAGAGCCTGACACGGCTCTGGAACTCACCAACCACAAGATCATGACCTGAACTGAAGTTGGAGGCTTAACTGACTGAGCCACGCAGGCTCCCTCGTGTCAGTTTTTTCTAATAGTTACTAACATTTGTGTTCAGTTATTCATTTGTATTATAAATTTACCTATTTTTCCTATATCTTCAAATTTTGGCTTTTTGCATTTTGAAACAGACTTAGGATTGTTATACCTCCATTTTTATAAGGACAATTTTCCCAGATACAATGTTTTTCCTTGCCCCTAATAATATTTCCTACATTAAAGTATTTTATATTATTATTAGTTATATCAAATGATTTTTCTGGTTAGATTTGCATATTTCACAGTATCCTTTTTATCAGTCACCATTCCTTCAAATCTATTTATGTTCTCATCTACAGTGTGACTTTTGTAATAAAATAATCGGGTCTTTTGTTTTTAATCCTTTCTGAAAATCTTTGTCATTTAATTAGAAGGGGTATTTTTTTAATGTTTAATTTAACCACTGATATAGGGAGATTTAAATCACCATCTTGCTATTTATTTGATAATTATTCCATGTATGATTTATTTCTTTATTCTTTTTTAGCCTCCCTTTGAATAATTATCTTTTATTATTTGGTTCTATCTCCTTTATGAACACATTATTTATGCTATTTTGTATTACTCTTTTACTGGTTAGTTAGTAATGTAGAGATTAAAATATGCAACTTTTGCTGCTTATAGTCTACCTTAAATAAGCACTCTTAACATGTCTCAAACAACTTGAGAACCTTACAACAGTTCATTGCTGTCTACCCCATTCCTCAACTTTGTGCTATTATTATAGGTTTTACTTAATTGTTTTAAAACTCACACACCATAGTTAATTTTTTTCTTTTTGCCTATTCAGAATACTTTTCATATTTGCTTACATATTTGTCACTTATGGTGCTGTTCATTCCTTTTGGCATCATGGAGCTTCTGTGTGGAAGCACTTCCCTCCTGTACAGGATGCACCTACAAATAACAAGCCAAAACAGTGTCTCAAGTGACTGGTAATTTACAAGAGGAATAGGAAGACCCCATCCAGAAGTTACCTGCAGATCTTGCCTCTCTGCATAACTTCCTACCCTTCTCCTCATGAAGGATAGGCAGAAAAAAAGCATCAATAACTTGTAGCACTATCCAAACAGATAAACTGTGGAAACAGACACAAAAGCATATAGAACAGAAAATTCAGGTACAAAGAAAGTACAATCGAGACTCAACAAACATATGAGGAAAGCCAGTAACATAAAAGGCCAATAGTGACAAATGAAAGTAATTATAATTGCATAACCTAGTATAAAAATCTAACATGAGGAAACAGTTAAATCAACCCCTACATGTTATAATCTCAACCCCTACATGTTATAATCTCAAAGTTTCAATTTAGACCTTCTATGTTGACCCTATGTTAGAACTTTCCTTCACTGTTATTATTTTTTCATACTATGTATATGTTTGACTTCCGGAGTAGGGCCAGAAAATAATGCATTCATGCATTTACGTTGTCTCTCCAGGGGCTTAGATAAATTTTGATTAAAATAAAAAATTTTTAACGTTTATTTATTTTTGAGAGACAGAACCGAGCACAAGTACGAGAGGGGCAGAGAGAGAGGAAGACACAGAATCTGAAGCAGGCTCCAGGCCCTGAGGTGTCAGCACAGAGCCCAATGGGGGGCTCACACCCACAACTCGTGAGACCATGAATTAAGTTGAAGTTGGATGCTTAACCAACTGAGGCAACCAGGCACCCTGATAAATTTTGATTTTTAATAAATAACTGTTTGTAACTTTAAAGCCTGAAAGAGAAGTACCTATGGGATTCTAAAATGAACGCAATTTTATGGGGCGCCTGGGTGGCGCAGTCGGTTAAGCGTCCGACTTCACCCAGGTCACGATCTCGCGGTCCGTGAGTTCGAGCCCCGCGTCGGGCTCTGGGCTGATGGCTCAGAGCCTGGAGCCTGTTTCCGATTCTGTGTCTCCCTCTCTCTCTGCCCCTCCCCCATTCATGCTCTGTCTCTCTCTGTCCCAAAAAATAAAATAAAACGTTGAAAAAAAAAAAATTAAAATGAACGCAATTTTAAATTAAGTGCAAACAAATAAAATCAACAAGACAGCTCGTCAAAGAAAAGGTAGATAAATACAGTTGAAAATTTTAAGTGGTTGTTGAAATTGTTTTAAAATATTTAAATGTTAAATAGTAAAAGAGTAGTTATGCTGGGTTTATTTTTTAAAGCTGAATAAAATATTACTTTTCTAAAAGATCTAGCGATGGAATCTTTCCAAAATGCAGCACAAAGGGGTTGATAATGCAAAATATGGAAAAGAAAGACAAGAGAAATAGGAAATTGAAGCAGACATTCTAAATCTAATGGAGAATGAAGGAGAAAAGAGAGATTGGGAAAAAAGGTTCTCTTTAAAGAAAAAAGGAGAAATAACCTCCAAAACTGAGAAGGAGTGGCATACACAAATTAAAAAGACATGACGGTACAGGGGAAAAAATTAAATAAAATAATAAGATACAATCAATAAAATAAACACATAAATAAATATATATCTGGCAAAACTTATAACATTAACAAAAAAATCTCATATTATTAATTATAGTAAACCAGAATCAAACAGACATCAGACTTCTCATCAAAATAGAATCTAGGAAACAGTGAATAGCATTTTCAAAGGAGAATTAACAGATTCTATACCTAAGCAGGTAGGATGTTGAGGTAAAAATTATTCAAACATGATAATTCTCAAGAGAGTATATCACCTGTGAATTCCCAGTGGAAGAATTTCTAGAGTAAACAGTTCTTTAATCCAAGAATTAGGTTTCAGGAAGATAGTAGGAACAATGAAATTTGTAAAGCAAAATGCTAAATGTTATACATATAAGTACATACAAATGGAAAAAAATTAATAAATCTGGAAATAAATTGCCAGAGAAAATCATTAGGGGAAGTGAACACTGATGATGATAAGGAAATGGCACTCTCTCCTTGACCAGTTTGACTGAAGATATCTAAGACAATAAAAAGGTGTTAGTTGTTTGTTTTTCTGAGACATAGAATAAGATACTGATTAATTTTATACATACTTGGACAACATAGGTTAAAATATGTGTGCAAAATATCAAATGCTAAGAGACTTCTGATTCTTAAAGACTGTATACAATGCTAATAGCTTTGAATTTCTACAAGCATACCTCTCATAGCATTTCTGGGTTATGGGAAAAAATAAACACCAGGAGGAACAAAATAAATAAGCAAAATATAAGCTGCATTGATTGGTTTAATCAATGCAAACAATTGCTTCACCTTGGGTCAAATGCCAAAGAGAGGCTAAGATCTGGAAATGAAGCCTTGAGTCCACACCAGGCTGTGAGCACATTAGGGTGGAAGTTTCAAAGTTAATAAAATTGTTGCAGATAAGTAGTATCATTGTTTTTTCCTAGCAAAAACAGATGCAATCACAAATCTCATGTACATCCAAACTAAACATATCCCCAACTCACATCCCCAAAAATCTCAGTAGCCACTGTGATGCATTTGACAAGAGGGAGTCTTAAGGGGAACCCAGACTGGTAAATTGTGAGGGGAGACTAAGGATCACATATCTTCTAGTTGAAAGCTTGACAAAAGGAGCTGATCCAAGAAAACATTGCTAGAACTCCTGTTGTTACAAAAATGAAACATGGGGGTTTTGTTGTTGTTGTTGTTTCTGCAGAGATCCAGCCAAACTAGGGGCCCTGCAATGTAAGTTTTCTAACTTCCTAGTTGACCCATCTCTGTTGCCCGGCCTCATTCCTCCTTCCCACATGTATTTTTCATCCATCCATCCATGTTCCGTGAAGTAGCCCTTAGGAGATGCTGCAGGTGGAAACTAGGCAGATTAATCATAAATTTGTCAGAATATGTAAGGAAATACCCGAGTTCAGATAATGCTTATTTAAATGTACTTCCCATGGCTTGTAGTCGCTTTGACTTCTGAAACACGATAGAGAAGACCAGGTCAAAAAGAAGAAAGAAGAAACTTTAACTCACATACCTCAAAAAGAAGTAGTAACCTGCTGAACCTACCTAGCCTACCTAGCTATTTTTCACAGAGTACAATGACAAAACTAAGGAATGGTATAATTTTTGAAAGTTTATACATTTTGAATGATCCAAGCTCTGATAAGTACATAAAATAGGGGCGCCTGGGTGATTCAACCGGTTGAGCACCCAACTTTTGATTTCAGCTCAAGTCATGATCATGGTTCCTGAGATACCCGGAGTGAGGCTCCATGCTTTCAGTGCAGAGCCTGCTTGGGATTCTCTCTCTCTGCTCCTCCCCTCCTCCTTCTTTCTCTTTCTCTCTCCACTCTCTCTCTCTTTCAAAAAAAAAAAAAAGAAGTGTGCGTGTGTGTGTCATACACACACACACACACACACACACATTTTTTTAAAAAGAACATAAAATAATAGGTGCACCAAGGTTGATCTTGGGGTTGTGAGTTTGAGCCCCATGTTGGGCTTAGAGATTAGTTTTTTTGTTTTTTTTTTTTTTTATTTTTTTTAAATTTTTTTTTTTTCAACGTTTATTTATTTTTGGGACAGAGAGAGACAGAGCATGAACGGGGGAGGGGCAGAGAGAGAGGGAGACACAGAATCGGAAGCAGGCTCCAGGCTCCGAGCCATCAGCCCAGAGCCTGACGCGGGGCTCGAACTCACGGACCGCGAGATCGTGACCTGGCTGAAGTCAGACGCCCAACCGACTGCGCCACCCAGGCGCCCCGAGATTAGTTTTTTTTAAAAAAAGGAGCATAAAAAAAATAAAAAATTAAATTAAATTAAATTAAAAAATAAAAAAAATTTAAAAAGGAGCATAAAAATCATAGAATAATACCTAGACTAGGAAAAGAAGGAGACTGTGTTTCTTTTTTTTTTTTAATTAAAATGTTTTATTTTTGAGAGAAAGAGAGAGAGAGCACAAGCAAAGGAGGGGCAGAGAGAGGGAGACACAGAATCTGAACCAGACTCTAGGGTCCAAGCTGTCAGTACAGAGACCCCACACAGGGCTCCAACTCATGGACCACGAGATCATGACCTGAGCCGAAGTCAGATGTCCAAATGACTGAGCCACCCAGGTGCCCCAGGAGACTCAGGTTCTAATGTCAATCTACATATTGACTAAAATAACTTAACCTGATTTTCCTGACATTTTTCTTTTTTTGTAAAAAAAAAAAAAAAAGCAAAACTGAGTGATGAAAGGCACACAACTAGATTGAAAGGGAAAAAGTCTCTTATGATACAAACGCTCTCAGAAAACCACTTTGATATTAAAAATTTCACAAGCGTGTACAGAAATGCAAACCCATTGGTGCATATGTGTTGTTTGCTTAACAGTGATGGGAAAAGATTACAGAGCAAAGGAAATAAGTTACACACTGAAACAGTACAATAGCTTATCTAATAAATTAGCAACAGCAAGGAAGAAAGACACAGAGGAAAAGGACAAAGAGACTAAAGTGATAAGAATGAGATAATAGGTACAAAGAGACTGATGACCTCCCAGTGGTTTCCTAAAATGGAGAATGCATCAACTGAAACCTTAAAAATGTATTCAGAGAAATGACACAGCAAAATTTCCCTGAAGTGAAAAATTGCATAAGTAGATTAAATTATGCCAATTATACAACAATGAATTAAAAGATAAAAATCAGCATTGAGTTATATGCTGAATGTTGTAGAGGTCGACTCGCTTTAAAGTGTACTTGGTTCATCCAGGTAGAATATGAGAGTCACCTGCAGAGGGAAAATTGAGCTGAACTCAGACTTATTCACAAAACCAAGAATAGTTCAGCAAAATTTTAAAAGACTGAGGAAATATTATTACCAAGAAAATTATATTTAGCCTAATTTTCATTCAAGTATAAACACAAAAGGAAGATAGACTCAATTATGAAAAACCTCAAAGAAGAAGCATTCACTAGTACTTTTTGGAAAAACTATTTGGAAGAACTGAAATTTCACTAACCAATAGTCAAAATACACACTTTGGAAATGAAGATGCCATTTAGAAGGACTGATGGTGTATATTGAAATCCTATAAATAGAAAACTAAGATTTTAAAATAAGGAGAATTGTAGATACACACCAGAAATGTGAGTACTACAAACTCTGACTAATTAAATCTATTTTAAAAACTCGGAATTTGTAGGAAGGGAATCATTGCAGTGAAAGTTATAGTGCAAATAATTTCATCTTTCCTAGCAGGGAGTTAATAATAATAATAAATTAGTATAGAAATATTTTAATAGAACTATTATACAAATAATACCGTAACTATTAAAAAAAGAAACAGAGTTTTAAAAAGAAAAAGGAATGACTTCAACATCTCTGATACCCATTTAGAGCAAAACTGTGAATGGCTATGTTCGCTCTCTGTGTTTCTCTCCTAAACTTGATACAGTCAGTCCTTCATCCTGCTCTCCAGAAACTGCTTTTCTGAACTCCATGTTACCATACCCAGTGGTCATTTCTCAGCCTGCATCTTATTTTCTTTATCTTCGGCATTCGACACTCAGATTACCCTCCTCCTGGCAAGACTTACTTTCCTCTCAGAGGACATCAATATCTTTCCATTTTTCTTTGCCTTTATGGCTTGCAAGTTTTTAACATTTCAATTAATCTTTTTTTTATTTTATTTTTTTTAACGTTTATTTATTTTTGAGACAGAGAGAGACAGAGCATGAACAGGGGAGGAGCAGAGACAGAGGGAGACACAGACTCTGAAACAGGCTGCAGGCTCTGAGCAGTCAGCACAGAGCCTGACATGGGGCTCGAACTCACGGACCATGAGATCATGACCTGAGCCGAAGTCGGACGCTTAACCGACCAAGCCACCCAGGCGCCCCTTTTTTTTTTTTTCTAAATTTTTTTTTAACATTTCAATTAATCTTTCCCGTGCTAGCAGCTATAAAGGTTGTAGTGCTCCTAGATTTAGCGCTTAAAGTTCTTTGTCTATGTGATTTCTTAGGGGATCCCATATGATTTTATCAAGAATGAATGACGAAATGAATTGACAGCATCTATATCCTGTCAGGTTTTAGAAGTATATCCGGCCTAAACCGCATCCTGGATTCTAGACTCAAATATTCAACCACTTCCTTGACATCTAAATTTGAATATCTGATAGATATCTCAAACTTAATATGTCAGAGTGGAAATTCCCATCCCCCTACTCCTTTCTCATCTTGCTGCTCATCCAGTCTTCTCCATATTAATAAATAGCAACAATATCCTTTCTGTTGACTCTTCTCTCTCATATCCCACCCACAATTACTCATCAAATCCTGTTCACTCTACCTTCAAATTTATCTATCTCTACTGTAGCTTGTACAATTCACGATTAACTGTCAGTGTATCATTCTAATAGATGCCTTACAGGCTTCTCTGCTTTTATCTTTATTCCTACAATCTAGTCTTAGCAGAATGTCTAGAATGAGCATACTAAAAAATTAAATCAAGTTACTTACTTTTGAACTCAAAATCTAATGTATTCCTGCCTCATAGTAAAATGTGTTTATTGGTTTTTAACAATGAGAATGTGACCTCCATTACATCTCTGCATTGTAAGAAATAACCTTTGGCCATCTGGAATGAAGAGATTATTGAAAGCAAGTCTTTGAAGGACCAATAAGCCAATATTTTTAAAAATGTGTGACAGGGGCACCTGGGTGGCTCAGTCGGTTGGGCATCCAACTTCAGCTCAGGTCAAGATTTTGTGGTTTGTGGGTTTGAGGCCAGCATCAGGCTCTGTGCTGATGGCTCAGAGCCTGGAGCCTGCTTTGGATTCTGTGTCTCCTTCTCTCTCTGCCCCTTCCCCACTCATGCTCTGTCTCTCTCTGTCTCTCAAAAATAAACATTGAAAAAAAAATTTTTTTAATGTACGGCAATGAGTAATTCAAGAAAAAGTTAGCGGGCTGATTGTCTCTAACTACACTGAAATTTTTTAAAGCAAGTGAATTTTAAACTTAAAATCCAAAATTCTCAGCTCAAAATCTAACCAGCACATATGAAGTTTCTCTGATTTTGTAAAAGAATTTATTGTAGCCGTAACATTTAATCTATAGTTTACTAAACTACAACATCAACTAAATTCAGAGTCATGACCAGACTCATCTGTGAAGAAGAGTGCCTAGGAATTGAGGGGGAGGCATAACAGAGAAATCAGGGTCTCCACTGGAAACAGGAAAAGTTTTTCTTTTCCTATTTTATGAGGGTCTCGATAGCTTCTCAGAAGATACTATTATGATGTCTCTAAGGTATTTATTGGCAAAGGGAAACACAATTTTTTTTCATCACTTACTTGCAAACACCCTTCTAGAATTCTAGAGTCAGAGTACAGTATTCCCCAAAGGAAGATATAAGTTTAAGCCCAAGAAGGTATGAACTCATGTCTCAAGATATGCTAATTAATATTGAGAAAAACCTTGGAATGCGTGGGAATGTATTCTAAGATTATAGACTGGAGGGCTAAATTTATTAATCTGGATACATGTGCCAGGGATTCTGAATTCAAAAAAGTTGCGTGATGTAATTTCTGGTTTTGTTAGTTGGTTAGTATATAGGCTCAATGGTTAGCCTGAACTAAAAGTGAATTCCCAGGGTTTCTTGGTGTGTCATGTATACTTTGTAAGTATGCCCAAACCAATGCATCCTATCTCCCATGTTTTATTTATAACATCATTTTATAGGATGACAAATCCTGACATTTACCACCCTCCACCAAAAAACACAGTTGTATTTGTATACTTCCTGTATACTTATTCATGCTATCCTGCCACACTGTCCTCAAATCACACGTACAGCCTCATGAGTATTGCTTATTACAATATCCAAGTTATTAAGGAGGAAAAAATAGGGTCTTGCTTGACAAAAGGTTCTTGGCAATATGCTTAGATCATCTGGATTGATAGTCCTGCAGTTAGGCAACTTTATTCAAGAGTAGGGCAGAATGAAAATCCCACCAATAGTTACAAATTCAACTTGTTTACCTCACAATCTACTTAGTCCAGAAAAAGAGAAGCATGAATTCATGGGCAATAGCCAAGAGGTTGGTCAGATGTTCATAAATTGAAAGAAATATGACTGAAGGATTAGAGGCAAGGAAATTGCTCATATTGCAAGAAATGCTGTGTCTTATTTAAAACTCACCAAATCTTCTTCTGAATAAGAGTCTCATGTGGACAGTATGATCCACTTCATATCAATCAGCCATTTTTTTTATTCAGGTACACCAACGTTGATCAATAGGTTTATGAACAAATAGCTATGATAACAATTACCGTTTATACTTCACTTTAACATGGAATCTCACCATGTTTGAACTGGATACAACCACTCCTAAGCATCCAGTATGTTGACATCAGCAACTGTCTCTGAGATCCCAATAGAGTATCATACCCAGAACAACCAGAGAGCCAACTGGTACAATATGACTTTACAATTTCTCCCATTGAGAGGGGCTGGTATTGTGACTTCCGTTGGCCAGGAGAATGTAGAATAATTATGACATGCCATTTCCAACCTCATGGATCTGGGAAACTTGTATGTAATCTTGCCTGGTTGCTATGTAAACGGGTCCATGCTAGCCTGTTGGGGATTGAGACACCACATGGAAAAGAGTGATCTTTCCCACTTGAGCCCATCAGAGACCAGCCCAAGTTCAGTCAGCCAGTTGCTGACTGAAAATACATGTGCGAGCTCAGCCAAGACCAAAAAAAGCACCCATCAGAGCCTAGCACAAATAGTTTACTCAGAATTGTAAATGAAATAAATTATTTTTAAACCATCTGTTTTCTATAAAATGATCTCTCTACTTGTCTACCTTTGTCTTTCATATTTTCTCTTTTTTTCATTTTTAAATATTTGGTAGAATTCACCAGTGACACCGTGGGCCCTGGGATGTTCTTTGAGGGAGAATGTATTCTGTGTGAGTGTGTGTATGCACCATCCCCCAGCCCCCATGCTCCACTATATTTCCAGCAGTTAAAGTAGACTTTTGTAATTAAAATGTTCTTGGATCAGTTAGAGTCTCAGCATGAAATAGATGGCATACTCTATTTAGGCTAATATAATTCAAGGAATGTTTAATGAAGGGAAAATAGGTGTGATAAGGTAGAGGAGGGGATCCTAAGGAATATCTCAGTGCCTAGGTCTAGTGGCGCTAACATTCATACCCAAAGTATCAAACAGAATAGAGTGATTACTGAAATTTGGAAGAGAGAAGCTGTATATTCCTTACAAGACAAGAGTCATACTCATCTCAAGGAAGCCAAACAGAAAGGGAGCCTTAACTTTACTTTCCTCCCTCCTTCTGCCTTTTTTTGTCACATCTTTGAGGCTGAACCCAATTTGAGGCCAGAGAGTAAAGAAGCCCATTCCTACAGTTAAATAGATGATCCTCCTGGAGCGGAGAACAGGGCACAAAAGATATGATGTATCTGGAAAGCAAAAAAAGATGTTATAACTGGTATAGCACTGAAGAATACATGAATATATATATATATATATATATATATATATATATATATATATATATATATATATATTGAATGAATTAGCAGATGCATGGATATTGCCATATATATTGTTGCAGTTACTCTGAAGGCAATTTGGAAGCAGTTATTGGCATTTAAAATATTTGATTCCATATCTCAGCATCTAAATTAAAGAAACACTAGTACAAATGAAACAAGAGGTAAGTTCGAGAAAGATAACTTAAAGATACAACTTTGGTCACCATGTGAGATTAGTGTAGGCTTTGTGGATAATATTTTATCTGTAATTTTTTTTAATTAAAAATATATTTTTTACATATTCAACCTGGGTAATTAAATGATAATTTAAGTTAAAAAAAAATACAGGAGTGCCTGGGTGGTTCATTTGGTTCAAATTCAGCTCAGGTCATGAGCTTGTGGTTCAAGCTTCAAGCTCTGTGTCAGGCTCTGTGCTGACAGTTTGGAGCCTGGAGCCTGCTTCAGATTCTGTGTCTGCCTCTCCCTCTGCCCCTTCCCTGCTCATGCTCTGTCTTTCTCTCTCAAAAAACAACAACAAATACAGTAACTATACTAGAGCCAAGATAAAATAATTCTTACAATTAATCATTCTACTCCTGTGACTCTTCTGAGGTTCTTGGCAGCCAAGGCAAAATGAACAATATAAAAGATTATATAATATAAATTATCAAAGAAAAGCAGACCAGATGAAATAAATGTTTTATTTCTAGTAAGCTCCTTCCAGTATTAAACACGATGTTCCTATAATTTTTTTTTTTAAATATAAGCTATCATAGAAAGAACATTTAAGGTACCATCTTATTGGGAGTTTAAAACATCCCATCTGATTGGGAGTTTAAAAAAAATTGCAAAAGCATCCTTTTTCATGAACATTTTCTTACACCAAGTAGTTAAAAATGATAGACATTGCTATTTGAGGGCCCTGTAAAACAGTTAACGTAATCTAAATACATCATTTTCAAGTAGTGTAATGTGAGCAAAGAATAAAGATGCCATATTTTAATTTTACACAGTATGACTTACTATTTACATGAAAGTGGTTTTATAACAATGATTACATAACTTCACCTTTTTAATTAAATATTCTCACCAAAAACAATGATATAGTAGATGATCTGCTTCTGCTTTCCATTTATTCATCTTTCATGAATGAGTAGAAAAAGCAATTAATAAAATAACACATGGGCCACAAATACATCGTGTATAACAAAAATGAAATTGTATGATTTTTCTATGCAATTCTTCTCACCTTGATCATGTCACATTTAAGTGTTCCTTTCTAGGATGCATTTCTAGTATTTCAAGAAGATATATTTTATATTCATTATGCATACATTGGGACCTCAGCATGGCCAGACTAGTTCTGGCATAATATACAAAACTTGTATATTTGGCATTATATTTTTTATGGCTTTCAAGAGTTTTATTACTGGGGCGCCTGGGTGGCGCAGTCGGTTAAGCGTCTGACTTCAGCCAGGTCACGATCTCGCGGTCCGTGAGTTCGAGCCCCACGTCGGGCTCTGGGCTGATGGCTCAGAGCCTGGAGCCTGTTTCTGATTCTGTGTCTCCCTCTCTCTCTGCCCCTCCCCCGTTCATGCTCTGTCTCTCTCTGTCCCAAAAATAAATAAACGTTAAAAAAAAAAAATTAAAAAAAAAAAAGAGTTTTATTACTGAAAGCAAGCACCATATGAAAGAGTTGTAGCATTACTGAGGCATGCGTTCTTGTAAAGGGTTGTATTTTACTTGCTTACAGACACCAAAATCATCAATCAAGTCTGAAAACACAAATATAAAAATATAAAAATGAGGATCTCTTTTTCAAATAAAAAGTTGATTATGAATATGTAAGCTATAACTCCTGAATTTCCTACCAAAAATATAATTTCTTGGTATGAATGCTTATTTGATTATGTATTTTGGTAAACAGCATATCCTAGTGATAGTTTATTTCCCATGTATATCAATATTTGCAAAAAAGACCAGTTTAATAAAAGACATTAAATATTTTTAAAATTTTCATGTATTATAGCCCACCCTCACCCCAGGAAAGGAATTTAGGAATTGGAAAAGGTAGATTCATACTCTTGCCCCTTCCCCCCACCCTTTATGTTGTCCCAGATGACAGTGAATATGTGTATCTTACTAGACTTGTGAAAAAAAAGAACTTAGGCAATAAAGTCAAGTTATAGGAATTTTTTTAAAGGTAAAGATAATATTGAAGAAAGTTTTTCTATTAAGTCAAACAAAATGTTATTTTAAAAGTTGCATACAGAAATAAAAGTATAAATCAGATAACTCAGCTCTTATCATTGGTTAAACTGATGAGAAGGGGCATAGGCAGAGAATCCTCATCAATCTGGTTTGATGGGGCTGACTGGATTGACAGGGGCATTTGGGGTAAGAAGTGCTAAAAAAAAAAGTCAAAGAAAGTGGATGGGGTAATAACTTAGAGCAACATAAGGTTAAGTCCACTAGGATATTACTGCAAGGAGACATACAAGCAATGGTGAGTCGTCCATTAGCAAGTTACTTGAAGTTTCCCTAAAAATCCCTGTCTATACTACATCATGTCCTCATTCCAGACAAATAAAAAATGAATATTAACTGCATTATTGATGCTTGATTCATCTCTGGAGGATGAGGTCAAAGTCTCAGCAATGGGGATTTTTAGCAGAGTCCTGACAACTTCAGGTCTTAGGCCAATGCTTAGGAGAACAAGCCTTTTCTGCATAGCGATTATTCTCCCACTTTAAAGGTAAGGGCTTTCCTTAAATATGATTTACCCTATTAAAAATTTACATTCTCTTAATGTATGGACTCAGTCCAATTAACTTCTGCATTACCTTCCCCAATTTGGCACAAAAATCACTTCTTTATCTCTGGATAGATTTGTTATATTCTCTCTTACTTTGGAAATGCAGATACAGGGAGGGAGGAGATGACATCTACTTGGTGCCATCTTGGCTTTAAATAAATTAGTTTATCTGAAATCATCTGAGATACCTCTTATCGAGATTTTACAAAGAACAGTGGATCACTGGCCCAAGGTCAAATGGGAAGGAAGGAATTTCAACCCACATCTTTAATTTCAAAGCTTTTTCTTGTTCTAATAAATGATAATTTCTACTAACACGAAGCATCTATTTAGTATTCTAAGCTACAAATAATGGAGTGGATTGAATAGTTTCCTACAAAAATCCATGTCCACCCAGAACTTCAGAATGTGACCTTGTTTGGAAATAGAGTTATTGCTGATATAATTAGTTAAGATGAGTTCATACTGGATTAGAGTTGGCCTTAAATACAATGACTAATGCCCTTATGCAAAGGTCATGTGAAGACACAGAGACATAGGTGCACATATGGAAGAAGACCATATGGAAACAGAGGAAGAGACTGAAATGTTGCAGCAACAAGCCAAGGCATCTGAGGATTGCCAGCAACCACTAGAAGCCAGGACAGACAGGGAGCCATTTTTCCCTACAACACTCAGAAGAAACATGGCCCTTCTGACGTTTTGATTTCAGACTTCTAGCCTCCAGAACTTAAAAGGGTAAATATCTGTTATTTTAAGCCACCAAATTTGTAATATTTTGTAGACAATCCTAGGAAACTAAGAAAAAGTCAATTAACAAAGAAGTTATAATTTGCTTGTCACAGTGCTACTGGAAATAAATATCTTTTAATAATTTAGAGGATACTTTAGAATTTGTATTTCCTCAAAATCACAACAAAAATAATTACCAGTCACAATTTTTAAATTGATTTTGCCTATTGCCTCATTTGACTGCTCTTCCCCCACCTATATAGCTAAACCCAAGCATTCAACACAGCATATTCTAAGTGTTCCTATGTTTTGGGGAGAAATTCTTTAACAAAGCATTGGCAGAATTCATCATTGAAACTCAGAGTATATGTATAGAAAAGCTGACTAGTAGAAAGTCTTAATAAAATTTTGGCAAAACATTTGGAGCAAATATGGGTCCTATGTCACTGACCTTTTCTCTTACGTATACAAAAAAACATATAAATGTGATGAAATGGGTAAAGAACTAAACTCCATCATTTTTACTCACAGCTACTGCCTCTTGAAAGAATACTTGCCAAAGTGGCAAGGTAAGAATGGGATGTATGATTTGAGACAATAATTCTGAGATTGCCCCATCTCAGTTACAAGAGAAGTTATTACCAGAAGTATCTGCACTTAGATAGAAGTCATGTTTCCAGTACCTCCAAAATCTCGATAACAGTAAGAATGGAAAAATAAAACTATTCCAATACGTTGATAAAGTTTCTGCATATTAATATCTTAACTTTAAACAAGTGCAAAGTACAGAATTCTTTGTAGTCATGATATTACTGTTATTCAAGTATCTACCTGGAAAAATGTGAACTGATTTGGAACTGGCTTATTAAAGAATATCCCTAATGCCCTTAGTTTGGTAATTAATTTCACAACTCCACCTTTAGATATATCTATATGTTATATATTTTTTTGTCTTGATATTTATACTTAACTAGTTTTTTTTTTTTTAAATAATGTGTCTTTCATAACACATCTCTCTGTAGTGGGTAAAACTGTTTTCTTATCAGGCAAGAGAAAATAAAACTCTCAACCCCGAAAACAGGGAGAAGAGATCAGCTAAATCTACTGTGTGTGCTTTTTATTTCCTTGGTTTTGCTCTTCTGTAAAAAAGAAAAATCCCCTCTTCCATTCATATATTGAACATATGCAGTAGCTCTCAGCTCTGCATCCCACAATTTATCACTTTAAATCAAGCTTGAACAAAAGGACTGTGACATAATCAGATATATGATCCAAGAACCTAAATTGTCTTTTGTTAAGCCCCCTCGTTTCCATAACTTCACTGAATTCTAGGAGCTGCTGAGCACAGTTGATAGTACATATAGTAGGTGTCTAGAGCATCCTTGATGTTAACACCACAGGACAAGAGAGATCTATCCTTGTACACAGTACAGATCTCCACAGGGACAGCTCATTTTCTTTTGTTTTCTTTTGTTTTCTAACGTGCCATAAAACACATTTTTCCTAGAACTCAATGTTTTAAAAAATCAAGATTAAGTTCTCCGCAGCTGAAAATTGATATAGAGTACTTACAAATTTATTAAACTTGATTAGACCCACTCAAAAGTCCCTGTGTTTTTGACAATTTAAATAAGAATTGCTAAGTGGATAAATTTTTTCATCTGTTTTGACATATCATATTATACAAGTACTTCACAGTGGAGATAAAACATTGTATATAGACATTTCCAATAAAATATATCCCTTGTGTGGAAACCACATTAAACTAGCAACCAACATCTTAGCAGCAGTGTATGTCAATAGAACACTAACTCCGAAGGCTCAGGTTTTTCTTGTACCATTTATGAAAATGTAACCCTAGGCAAGTTATTTATTTGAGCCTCTTCGAGGCTCAGACTCCTATCTGAAAACTGGATAAGAGATACACGCTGCCAAACGTTATGAACTAATAACTGAGTTACTAGAATTGAGGATGGACAAGAAAGCACTGTGAAATAAATGCATCCTTAAGATATATAGATCATTCATGTTTTACTTTAAAAAATTATTTTGTTTAATAAGATAAGCACATACTTTCAAAGATTGATATCCTATTAGGAGTTACTTAGCTCTTTCAAACTTTTTGCTCCATCTTGAATCTCAAACCCCCTACTCTACCCATTGCATCAATATTGAAATTGTTGGATGGTTGCATTACTATTAACTGTGTAATGTGCTAGGATTAAGTTTCCATTCTTGTAAAACTCTTTCCCCTGGATTTATTAATTACTTATTTTTGTTATCTGTAGTGAATTTTTAATTTTCTCTAACAGATCTATCAAAGCACAACAATTGTTCTAAATACCTAGGCCATCAGGTTCCTTTTTTTTCCTTGCACATCACCCTTCCATAGCTATCTTCCTATGCTAATTTTGACTGTGCAGCTGTTATTGGGAATGCCTTCCATCATTCACATTTGGGAATCTATTGTTTCATGAATGTCATCTCTCTTTTTTTTAAGTTTATCTATTTATGTTATTTATTTATTTGGAGAGAGGGAGAGAGGAAAAGAGCACAAGTGGGGGAGAGGCAGAGAGTAAGGGAGAGAGAAAGAATCCCAAGCAGGCTCCACACCATCAGCGCAGAGCCCAATGTGGGGCTGGAACTCATGAACTGTGAGATCATGACCTGAGCCGAAATGAAGAGTCCGATGCTTAACTGACTGAGCCACCCAGATGCCCCAAATGTCATCTCTTTTTGTTTATGTTTCTTCCTTAACATATTCTCCAGTCTCTTCTAAAATGGATTACAAAAGAATTACTATTTTCTGATTCCTTGCGTGTTTAAAAATGTTATATTGTATCCTCTCATTTGAGTAAATTTGTCCAACCATAGATATCTATCTCCCCACAATCAGTGGATTTTCTCCCTCTTCAGAGGCCATAGGAACAGTGGGCTGTTGAGAGCTATAGTCTTGATTCAGCTGACAAGTACTGCCAAAGGCAAGAAACCCAATGCCTTCCCACATAAGTCCTGTCCTTGAAGGAATACAGACAGGTAGCAGACAAAGCAATGTAGAGAGGCTCATCATCCTCCATGCCATGAGAGAAACAAACGGTCTACAGTACCCACAAGTTCCCAAAAGTACAAGCTGGGATTTAACTGTGCAACTAATTATTTTTGATCCACCTTTTGACCTCACCTAACTTTCCACCCAATATCTTTCTCAGGGTAGAGCCACAGATCTGCTCACTTCTCCCCCCGCCCCAAATCAGACTGCTTACACATAATGCCATTATAATATACCAAGTGAACTGAGGTTTGGGCTGTATTTTTCATGCTTCAACAGTTTTTTGTTTGTTTGTTTTTGTTTTGTTTTATTTTGTTTTACTATGTATCTCTTTAAAATCTTTGTGGAGAAACAGAACATTCTTTTTCTTAATACCTTATAGATAACAGTTGGTATTAAACAGAATCGGTCTGTTTGGTTTTTTTTCCTACTCTCTGTACTTTGGGCTCCATTTTTAAATTCAAGCCATCTTTTTTTTCATATTGTTAGCATACTTCTGAAATACTGTGTTAAGTTGAATTTATTTAGTATACTTTATCGTCAATTTTGTCCGTCTCCAATTTACTATCCAAGGTTGAAAATTAAATGCTTTCAGAAACTTGAAGTCATGACTCCATTGTCTTCTAGAACCCAATATTGCTTTCCATTCTGATTCCAAGTTTGGATGTGTACTTGTTGTATCAGGATGGACTTCACTAACGAGTAGGCAATTTAGTTAGTTGATCTTGTTCTGAGAGTGTCCAGAAGCTTTAAGGTAAAAGGGTGAAACAAATCATTCAGAAGTAGAAATCTTTGCAAGAAGACCTGGAATTTCAATTACTTCCCCCATTTTTATGGTGTCAAAGTTTAACTTTTTATAACTGTACTGGGAAATGAAATATAGAAACAAAACACAAATATGGAGATTCATATAAATAAATACATGCACATGGAAATGTGTGTGTGTGTGTGTGTGTGTATCTTTGGTAGCTAAAGGATTCTTTATTATACTCTTTGAAGAGATACGTGATTACCTAGCATGAAATAGTTTACTCTTTCTCTTTAAAACGTAAAATGCCAGTAATTCCAGCTAATTACAACAAATATGGTACTGAGTTCTGTTTATTGGCCTGTTTTCCTGCTTCATTGTAATTGCCTCTGCCTATTGTTTATTTCTGTTTTTGATAAGTCCAACTCAAAGAGATATGGGAGCCTAAGGCTTTTTTAAACAATTGAGGAAAATGGGAAATTGTCAAATAGAAACCAAATATAAATATATAATCAAGAGAAACTGCCGAATTAAAAAAACAAAAAGATGGAAGTACTGCATGTCCAAAATTTTGTATATTGACCATCTGCACAATCTTAACTCATCAAACAACTTCCAGCTTTTAACCTCATTTTTCAACATGTTTTCATTGAGTAATAGTGAGAGTTAGAGAAATTACCAAGTTCTTGTCCTTTCTGATCCATTGATTTGTTCTATGACCTTTTGTCTTGACACTGTTGGACCCCAATTTCACAATCTATAAAACCATTCCTGTTAGATTTACTATTGGACCAATTACTCTAGTCTTGGGATACTTTAGAAGACAAACAAAAAAGGAGAGATGAGATATCTATCCCACATCTTTACAGTATGCCATTCCAAATAATTCATTTCTATGTCACCAATGTTACCTTATAACCTAAATTTTTTCACAGATTATATTTTAATTATTTTTATGTGTTTTATATAAGTTTAAGATACTGTATTAGTAGTGACTGAAAAAAGAAACATCTTCAATCTAAATTTAAATAATTTAAAGTACAATTGGAAAACTACAGAAAGTGTCATAGAATATATGATGCCAAAAATTATATTTGTACAATAAATGTTTTACATTTTTTTTTCTTGGAAAAAAAATGAAAGTTCTCCTCTAATGCACTGAAGACACAGGTAATACCTAGAATTCTCAGTACAAAATACAACCTCCATGGACTCCTTACATAGAGTTGATGTGCCATTCTCCCCTCTGCAGATGAGTGTTTTCCGTTCTCTAATCTATGTGTTATAAAGGAAAGAAATCCACCCAAGAGACATACAGAAAACAATGCTCATAAATTTGGGGCAAAATATATCGAACTATACTCATGTGTTATCATTTCAACTTGTTTAGTCTTTATGCATTTCGATGGCCTTTGCAACAACATTGTAATGACAATCTCTTGCATCTTCTCCAAACCTTTGTCCTTAAATCTAAAATATCACTGCATTAATAAAGCAAATCATAAGAGTATTTGAAAACTTATTTCACTCCTAATTCAGTATTATTAGTCATGAAATTATTGCAGTTGACTGTTCAAATATTAGTCACTTTATATCTTCATAATGAAAAATTTGCTTTTATGTCATTAAAAGTGAAACCTCACCTTAAACATTTACTTTAATTATCAGTATTCTTTCCTCCTTTAGTGTAAGTTTATATGAGTAGGTAGGATCATTAAGAAGGCAAAAAGGAAGCACACGTGCACTCAGTGTCAACAGTCACTCTACTCTAAGGTTACTTTCAAGAAAGGCTTCCTCACTAACTACATGAATAGAATTAAGACAGGCTGAATTTGGCTTTCTTTACCCCATGGCTAAGCATCTGGAACTCTTGCCCCTTCCTTCCTAAGATGACTGTTAATACTGGACATTTCTTCTTAAAATATTTATAGGCCATTTATTAAAAATCAGGAAATGTCAGCAAGTAGACTCCAAGTCAGAGGATACTTTATTAATGTTAAATATCTTATGTGTAACTTAGCAAGAATCAACTGGATTTCATAAAAGAAATTTTGGCTGAGGGGTGCCTGTGTGGGTCAGTATGTTAAGCAGCCCACTTGGCTCAGGTCATGATCTCATGGTTCGTGGGTTCAAGCCCCACGTCAGGCTCTGTGCTGACAGCTCAGAGCCCGGAGCCTGCTTCAGATTCTCTGTCTCCCTGTCTTTCTGCCCCTTCCCCACTCGTGCTCTGTCTTTTTCTGTCTCTCAAAAATAAATAAACGTTAAAAAAATTTTTTTAAAGTAAAGAATTTTTGGCTGTGATATTGTGTATTAATTTTATAGTTAATATCAATGTATAATTAATAGAATATATTTGTAGCTGTATGTTTGTACTAATACAAATATAATTAGTACAGTTGAAACCATGGAAAGGCAATTGAATCAATTGATGTATAATTAATACAGTAATATATAATTAATATAGAGAAAGGAATTGGAGGAGCAAAATTTTCCACTGATGAAGATATCTCTGTGTTTAAAGACCCAGAATTATTTTCCTAAAGTGTTCCTTTGGAAACATCTAACTGTAATTTTGTAACCCTAAGCAATAAAATACACATATAAAATCAACTTTTAAATATGACCCAAATTTGTTTAAATCTTAAACATTCAGTTACAGTAACTCTAGAATCAATATGAAAGAGTTGTTTGAAGAGTTATCAAGAGAAGCAGCTCCCTATTTCTCTAAAATGTAGACACTTTATAGTAACATGTCATCTGCATATAGGGACAGTTTTACCTCCCCCTTACCAATTTGGATGTGTTTTATTTCTTTATGTTGTCTAATTGCTATGGCTAGGATTTCAGTACTGTGTTGGATAGAGGTAGTGAGAGTGTACATCCTTGTCTTGTCCCTGACCTTAGGGAAAAAGCTCCCAGTTTTTCAATATTGAGTATGATATTGGCTGTGGGTTTTTCATATAAAGCCTTTATTATATTGAGATGTGTTCCCTCTAGGTCTACTTTGCAGAGGTTTTTATACAACTCAATACCCCTCCCCCAAATAATCAATTAAAAAATAGGCAGAAGACATTAACAGACATTTCTTCAAGAAGATATCCAGATGGTCAACAGACATATGAAAAGATACTCAACATCATTCATTATCAGGAAAATGTAAAGCAAAACTAAAATGAGATATCACCTCACACCTGTTAGAATGGCTAAAATCAAAAACACAAGAACAAGAGGTATTGGCAAGGATGCAGAGAAAAAGGAATCCTCCTGCACTGTTGGTGCACTCTTAGGAGTGCAAATTCATGCAGCCAGTGTGGAACACACTATGGATGTTCCCCCCAAAATTAAAAATAGAACTATCCTGTGACCCAGGAATCACATTACTGGGCATCTACAAAAAAAAAAAAAAAAAAAAAAAAGCCAACACTAATTCAAAGTGATACATGCACTCCTATGTTTATTGCACCTTTACAATAGCCAAACTATTGAAGCAGATCAATTGTCCATCCACTGATAAGTGGATAAAGATTTGGCATATATATACAATGGAATGTTATTCAGTCATAAGAAAAGAATGAAATCTTTCCATTTGCAACAACATAAATAGAGCTAGATGTATAATGCCGAGCAAAATAAGTCAATCAGAGAAAGACAAATACCATACCATCTCACTTATATGTGGAATTAAACAAACAAACAAAAAAGAGAGAGGCAACCAAGAAACAAGAGGAGGTACTGGGTGGGGGATGGGGGAAATAAGGGATGGGAATTAAAGAGTACACTTATCATGATTGAAGTAAATAAAATAAATAAAATAAAATAAGTAAAACAAAAATAAATAAAATGTAGACACTTTAGGTTGTTTAATATTTATTCAACACACTGTGCTTTATTTTCTTCTCAAGGATATTCCACAAATCCCGTTTCTTAGATTGAGAGTTAAAAAGCTTTTTTTAATTTTTTTTTTTTTCAACGTTTATTTATTTTTGGGACAGAGAGAGACAGAGCATGAACGGGGGAGGGGCAGAGAGAGAGGGAGACACAGAATCGGAAACAGGCTCCAGGCTCTGAGCCATCAGCCCAGAGCCTGACGCGGGGCTCGAACTCACGGACCGCGAGATCGTGACCTGGCTGAAGTCGGACGCTTAACCGACTGCGCCACCCAGGCGCCCCGAGAGTTAAAAAGCTTTATATACAACTTTTACCCTACTCTATGTATATATAGTTAAGTATTTGTAAATATAGATTATATATAATTTATCTAAGTGTCACAGCATTTGATTAAATGGCCAAGAATATCTATTAGTTAAATAAGATGACTCACACATCAAGTTATTGACTTACCTTTATATACAGTATTCTGGTGTTGTTTCAACATAAGAATAAAGAGAAAATAGTTCCTGATAAATGAAATTCCAATTTCAAATTGTGTAATTTAGGGCTAAATTATCCCTTTGCCTTATTTTACCAAGCAATTAAATTAATATACATGTTTTAAATGTGCTGGACATTTGCCCTCCTGCCATAATGTAAAATAACACCCTTAATGCTGCTTACATGGTTTTTATCATCTTAATTGTTAATAGACAATTAAGAGCCTAACCATCTATCACCTCTAGGTTGTACTTCATCCTGGCCCTTTGTACAGCCCCACCACATTTTGGACGCTTGTGATAAAGAAGACAGTACAGTGATTTTCTTTTCTGGGGACCTTTCTATAAGCAATTTGACTTGCTATTTAGGCCCTGGTATCCCTGCATGGTGTATCTTAATGAGTACAAGAGAGAAGAAATTGTACAGGATATGTGTGTACTACTATTGTATAACATTAGGGCAACAGAAGGCTGAGCAGATTCCAGTTTTATATGATGTCTGGCTAGCAATCAATATTTTTGGAGTTAACATGAGTCTACATTAGCTCCAGATTGCAATTCCCATGTCAATTACATGAGATGGCAATTTTGTTGAAAATCTGGCAGTAGTTTGGAATTTAATCTTTAATTCTGAGTGCTTTGACTTTTTGCTAAATCTTCATAGATAATTTAGAGGGAACATAAAATACCATAGGAACAAACCTTACTATGGTCAAGTAGCTATCAAAAAGGATATATGAGTGTTCTTCCTTGCTGACTGCTGCTGCTATCAAGATTCAAATTATATATCAACATAAAACTGGGTGGTGATCTTTAGTTTGGATTAATATTAGACTAGAGAGCTCTATGTTGGCTAGAGTAAAAGATAGCCATCCATTTGAAATATGCACACACATACACAAATATGCGCATTCCTACACATTTGCACACAATGTGCTATTTTATACACTATATCTGAAATCTGCATTGTAAGTAAATGATATTGATAGGTAAATAACAAAAATTTTAATTGAATTGGGAGATGCTTTAATCAATATGATGGATAACAAATTTGTGGATTTCTGTAGCATGAAAAGGAAAATGAAAAAGAAGATAAAATGCAAGGATTGTATGGGATAGATATGTCAAAAACAAAACAAAACAAAAAAACCAACAAAAACACTTCTAAGTAAAAAATTATAGGTATTTCTCAGGAAGAAGAAGAATAAATCTCTGGAAATATACAACCTACCAGGACTAAGTCATAAAGAAATAGAAAATATGAAAAGACCAATTATGACTAAGGCTACTGAATCATCAATCAAACAACTCCCAACAAAGAAAAATCCAGGACCAGACGGCTTTGTTAGTGAATTCTATCAAATATTTAAAGAAAAATTAATGTCATTCCTTCTCAAACTCTTCTAACAATTTTAAGAATAGGGAACACATCCAAACACATTTTTACTAGCCCAGCATTATCCTCATACGAAAACCAGACAAGAACACTATAAGAATATCCCTGATGAATTTAGATGCAAAAATCCTGAACAAAATATTAGCAAGCTGAATTTAACAGCATATTGAAAGAATTGTACACCAGGATTAAGTGAATTTATTCCTGGAATGCAAAGATGGTTCAACATTCATAAATGAATAAATATCACACACCATGCTAACAAAATGAAGGATAAGAATTATATGCTCATCTCAATAGATGCAGAAAAAGCATTTGACAAATACAACATCTTTTTATGATAAAACTCAACAAATTAGATATAAATGGAATGCATCTCAATATAATAAAGGCCATATATGACAGGACCACAGCTCTCATCATTTGTAGTGGTGAAAAGCTGAAAGCTTTTCCTCTAAGATCAGGAAAAAGAGAAGGATGCTACTTTCACCTTCTGTATTCAACATAGTACTGGAAGTCCTAGCCAGAGCAATTAGGAAAAAATAAATAAATAAAAGATATCCAAATTGATATCTATACAAAGGAAGAAGTAAACTTGTCTCTGTTTGCAGATAACATGATTATACATATAATATATACATTATATATAATATACATATATAACCATAAAGACTCCACAAAAACAAATTGTTAGAACTACTACATGAATTCAGTAAAGTTGCAGGGTAAAAAAATCAACATAGAAAAATAAGTTACATTTCTATACCATGAGGTCAAAATATCAAATACCAATTAATTCAGGATAGTAAATGCAGAGAAGACGGTCAAACATGCTTTACAGAATTTACAAGGATATGGATGAATTCAAATTACTCTTCTAACCTTCTCCTTCTTATCTTCCCTTTCATATATGTGTGCATGACTCTAAGAAGATGTTAACTAAGGAAGAGGATGACTAATATCTTTTCCCTTTCTAAACATGAGTCAAATAAAGGGGCTCCTTTCAAGGAAAATAAAGAGAATCCAAGAGAACCATTCATAGGGACTGATGGGTGGGGAGTGAGTGGGGGGGTGCGAACATGAAAGGGAATGTGCCATCTTAGTTGATAGCTGGACATCTTTTTCTATAGTAAATTGTGCTTTGCCTTCTGTACTCATTTGAACAAAGTCTGAAGAGACTGGGAGAAAAATGGGTTAGTGAGGCATCCACAGAACAGTCTACCGTACCCCCACTGGTAAGACAAGTACATACAAGTTTCCTGTGGGTGAAGTGTAGGCAACTGCAGCAGTGGGAGATGGGTATGGAGTTTAGGGTGAAGAAGTTTGATCACAGATAATGTTCAAGGACAATGAATTGTTCAGTTGCAGGTTCCTTGCTGTGCTCCCATAACAATCATATATACGGCTCAGTAGTTGGAAAGCTGCCCCACAGAGTCTGTTGTCAGAGAGCCATTGTTAGTATAATGTTCTCTGCCATTCCCCTTCTTCACCCCAGCCTGCTAGAGCAGTAGACTACAAGAAGAGGAAGGAGAGAAGGCATTAAACTATTTCAGGAGGACTTTTTTTGCATTCCGGGTCATTTGAGCATAAGTCTAAACTAGTGTGGATGAGAAATGAAGAGGTCACAAAGCTTTAAACTGGGTATGGAATTGGAACTTTTAAATAGACTAGACTAGGGGTGCCTGGGTGGCTCCGTTAAGCATCTGACTCTTGGTTTCAGCTCCGGTCAACATCACACAGTTTGTGAGTTCAAGTCCTGTATTGGGCTCTGTGCTGACAGTGTGGAGCCTGTTTGGGATTTCTCTCTCCTTCTTTCTCTGTCCCTCCCTGGCTTTCCCTCTCTCTTTCTAAAAAACAAACAAACAAACAATTTTTAAAAACCACTTAAAAATAGACTAGACTGAAGTTTATGAAAAAGAGATTAAAATCTTTGGATTTTCCAGAGGTATCATTTAGGAATGACAAAAGAAAAAAAAAAAAAAAAAGGAAATTCACCAGCGTAGTACAAGGCAGTGATTGGAGAAAGTAAAGCCATTTCTGTTCGGTTGTGCGCCGATTACAGATAGTTTAATAATTGGTTAACGTAATTGCTTGACAAGAAAATTAATAATGGAAAAATAGCCTAGCATTATCACTTGTACCAAAACTCCACATAATAATTTTGACTGCAGTCTTGGAAAAGAGTATGCTAACTAATTTCATTCAGACAGGTCAATTATTTAATAACCTAGGAATGGGGGTGGAACTCTTTATAGCTAACATTTCGTGACAGGCCCTATGTTGATAGGCTTAATAATTTCTATTTCAATTAAAGTGTCTAATGTCTAATACCTAACTTTAAAATTTTAAATACTAAATTATCTCTTCAATCTATGACATTGAAATTGAGGGCTTCAGCCCATTACTTGAATAAATATAAAGATACCTTTTAGGACAGCTTTGGCCTAGCCTATGGCCTCCTTATAAATAGTTCTTCAGATTGAGAGGTGATGGCAATTCTGGGAAGCAGATGCTGGCTTACTCTTTTATGACTTAATTTATAGTGGTTCTGTGAAAGCACAGGATCACCTACCAGTAACCAGAACATGCCCTTACCCAGGTCCTAATGGTTCATGATAGCACAGTAATCTGAGGTGACAGTGCTAGAGTCAGACTACCTGAGACCAAATCTCAGCTTTGCCCCTTCATGTTTACGTTACTTTGGGCAAATTGCATAACCGCTGTGTCTCAATACCTTGATTTTTACAAAAGGGGCTAATAAGCTGTTTTATTTCATTGGATTATTGTAAAATAGAAAGTCAAAATAATGTATAATGAATAATATTCATTCAGAATATTAGTATTAGCCAAGACACCAATTTTGAGTGTGCTATAAGCAGCTCTTGTGAAAAACTGACTCAAATAATCATTATTTGAGAAAGATAAAAAAAAAGGATAAGTACATATTATTCTATCTTCCCTAAGTTTTATTCCTGTTTTTATCTTCCTAACTGAACCATATTATTTTAACACTCTGACATTTTTCTGTGTTTCAATACTTATATAGCTCAGTAGAAGAAATGGGTAATAAAGAAGATTGCATAGGCATGCCCTTATGTAATGATATGCATGATTCTTCAATAATTGAATAGCAGCAATTTTTTTTCTCTCTCGACAAAAGGATATATACTTCCTTTAACACGCAATAGGATTATATCCTTTTTTCAGTTTGATATATGGGGAAAAAGATATTCATTTTAAACCATATTCATCTAGAATCCTTATATGATCTTTCCCTTTCACATATTTTACATTTTATTATTGCAATTATAGAAGTTCAAGTTAACTCAAACCCTATTGTTGAAGCAGAAAGAATTTAAATTATAAAATTAATTTAGAGGACTATGTGTAAACGACTGAGGTGGACTTTCCTATTCCATAGAACTAGCATTTCTTTGTAGAGTGAAATGTAGTCCAGTTAATATTTACCAGGAATCTATATATGAGTAGGGGGTGGTATATAATAGAGTTTGCCTTTGATAAAAGAGTCCAGCTAAATCCTTTATTTCTGGTGGCCTGGATAGAAACAGAAGAGAAAACAAAATAAGGACAGATTGAGGGAGACAGGTGAGAGGGAGAAGGTGAAGGAGACAAAAAGGAGAGAAAGAAAGGGGAAGGGAGAGGGAGAGTTTAAAGTTAGGTGCAAACATCATAGACCACAGCTTCCACAATCAGTCATGGGCTAGGGGTTAGTAGGAATAAGTTATCTTTGTTTCTTATTGCTAACCTCAAGTATAGTAGAAACCTTGGGATTACTTTTAATTGGGAAAACAGCATACAGTTATACATGGATTTGGTTATGGCCAATGATTATTTTCCACAGGAAATACTCATATTATATATGAGTATATATATATTATATACTCATAGATATATATAATATACTCATACATGCATTATTTTTACTTTGTTTAAATACATTAAATGTAAACTCGGTGTGATATACAGTCATTGACTCCATTTCAATTTGCCTTGCTTTAGGAATTAGAAGATTCACAGGACACAAAACATACCTAGTTTATTTAAATTCAAAATACACAAACAAGGTGATATAGCATTCAGGCAAACAGCAATTGTAACAGGAGTTCTTGCAACATCTCAGGTGCAGATTCTAGGCCCTCTGCCTCAGAAGAGGCATTCTATTGCAAGAGATGAAACTGAAGCATGTATGGACCACTTCAGTTTATGAGCCTCTATCATTCATCAAATAACTTTTGCATTATTGCAAGTTACACTTCTTGGAGAATGTGCCACTTGAGTACAGCCGAACCCACCAATCAGAGATTTAACAATGAACACTTCTGATACCTGAATACAAGCTACTTGATACAGCATGAACTAATCAACATTCCACATTATCTTAACTCAGTACTCTTCAGAAGGCAGAGTTGTAAGAAGGCAAATCCAGGGACGCCTGGGTGGCTCTGCCAGTTAAGCTTCTGACTTCAGCTTAGGTCATGATCTCACGGTTGGTGAGTTTAGCCCTGTGTCAGCCTCTGTGCGGAAGCTCAGAGCCTGGAGCCTGCTTCAGATTCTGTGTCTCCCTCTCTTTCTCTGCCCCTCCCTGACTCGTTCTCTGTCTCTCTCAAAAAAAAAAAAAAAATTAAAAAAATTTAAGAAGGCAAATCCAGAATCATACAACCAGATCTCCCTGGAGTTCAGACCAAATGAATGAAACAGCGAAAACCAAATTTCCTTAACTCTTTAAGCATTACCTACAGATTTTACAGATTACCTATTGGTTGTATTGATTAAATTTGAAGTGAATATAATTTTTCATTACAGTACCTTTGAACATCCTAAACAGCAGGTAAACAATTTCAAAAACAACTAATATTAAAAACTTAAAATATTATATCACTTCACATATAACCATCATGGGAAGTATATGTGTTCATTATATCCAATATTTTGTTTATAACTTTGCTTACAGCTTTAATTGCTTGATATCCCTTATGATTCTTCTTGTAATATACCTTTGATACTTTACAAGAAGTTTACATTATTCTAGAAGTGAAGGTAAAAGAATACCAAATCAAACTAGCTAGGGATTTGAGTTATCCCTCTACTGATTCTTGTCTGAATACAGGATTAGGATTATTTTCCTTTGGAGATTCGAACGTGAGATACTCACCATCAGGCTGAGTTTAGCGTTTAACAGTTAAACTTATTAAAATGTAGGGTGTAGGTACCCATATCCCAAACTTGGAGAGCAGAGTCTGAAAAGTAGTGAGTGCTCAATTAACAAGCACATATTTGTTAAATGTATTAATTTGTTAATTGGCACTTTTTGCTTAATGATTTATAGAAGTTTTATTTTCAAAGCCTACTTTGAGTTTCAAAACATGTACCATCCATTTGAAATTTTGTTTTATCAGTAACCCATTAATCCATTAATCCATTACCAGTAATCCATTACCTTAATATCATGATATCTTGACCTGTCCTGCCAGCACTATTAAAAATGTATGCAATAAATAAATAAATAAATAAATAAATAAATAAATAAATATACATGCCTCATTAGTATTTTATAATTAATAGTATCATTTAGAAAATGTGTCTCCTAGGAGATGAGGACTTGTGTCTTCCCTACCAATTCTTCTTTTTTTGACACATTTGGCCAAGAAAACACTTCAACCACAAAATTTAAACTTTTTTTTTCTCTTTGCTCATTGTTTTTTTTTTAATGTTTATTTATTTTGAGAGAGAGAGAAAATGCTTGCATGTGCACACATATGCACAAGCAGAGATGGGCAGAGAGAGAGAAAGAGAGAGAGAATCCTGAGCAGGCTCCATGCTGTCAGCTTCATCTCATGAACCATGAGATCATGACCTATGCCAAAATCAAGAGTTGGACACCCAACCAACTGAGCCACCCAGATGTCCCTCTTTGCTCATTGTTTGTGACAAGTAATGCTGATTAACTGTTGGGCCCCAGGATAATCTGTCTTATCTAACTGATATTACCATTACTTATCATGTTCTTCCTTTCCCTGTAACAAGTGTGATTGCTTCTGAAATACCTGACATTATTGTTTGTTCTTCATGCTTACTAATTCCTGCCTACATTCTTCTTTTTTTATACCCAACTTTTGTATCCCAATAACTTTTGATTTCCTTTTATTATCTCTTTCGATTTTGAGGATACCAGTCAGGGTAAATAATGTTAGCTGAGTAATAAACAACTCTCAAATCTCGGAGGATTAACAATATAAACGTTTATTGTTCATTCATGTCAAAGTACAGCATGGTCCCCAAGAATGGGGAGAAAAAGTTCTTCTATGTGGAGAAATTCAGAACACCAGTATAATGAAAGCTTGGCCATCTCTAATACATGGCTTCAAATTAATTCATTCAATAGAACAGGGTAAAAAGAGATTGCGAAGCAGCTTCTAACTGCCTTATACCAGAAGTGACATATCATTGGTATAAACCAGTCATACAAATCCACCTATAATCAAAGGGATGAGGAAACGGTTTAACTACACTCACAAGAAGGGGAAAAGTTTAGTGAGCATCTGCCCAACATTTTACATAAATTTCACATAATCTCATGGGTTTTACAGACTCAGCTTTTTCCACAGAATTATTGTTTATCATTATCAGTATCATCCTGATACAAAACTTGCCATGCCATTTCCAGTGTAAGCTTTAATACTATTTTTTGAAAAGATGTCATGTTTGATTCTAGGCAATGAAAACATATAAAATAACCCTCTTAATCTTTTTCTTTACTCAAGACAGGGATTCATCTCCCTATCCTTTTAAATGGAGAATAGTAATAAAATCAAACATAAAGGCATGAGGTATAGACATGGGCCAAGATTGCTACAACTGCTGGGTCAGTTTTAGTAGTGACATAATGGAAGACATGTGTATTTAAGGTTACAAATTCAAATTTATTTCTTAATTTAATGTATTTTGTCACAATACTTTTTTTTATAGTGATGAGGTTTCATTGACAACTAAGGTTTTCTACAACTTCAACAATAGTTTTTTAGACTTCAGTTAAAGCTCTTCCAGACTCAGTTGGGAGCCTAATCAAGGTATTTTCAGGTGAATGATGCTGGAGTCCAGTCATTTTTGAAATATACCTTTTCCAGTTATGACTATAATCAGAAAGCTGTCTGACTTCTTTAATTAGAAGTTAATAAGCAACTGTGTCAAAATTTTCCTTACAAGATAAATGGTTAATTGTACTAAAGATGCACTCTATTCTCATAGGGAGAATTGAGCTTACCATGCAATCACAAGTTGGTATAAAATTCTAAAACTTACGTAAGTTTCAGGTTTCCTTTTTCCCTTCACACTTTGAACGGAAAAGCATCATCACTTATTTTTATTACTGGAGCCTGAAATTCTAAAAGTTATTTTGCGTGTACTTCATTTGCTGGGCCTTTTCTATTCCCAAATTCATTCATATGCAGAATTGCCATGATATTCTGAAGAAAACAGGATGTCATTCTCTAAATGAAACACTTGGAAGGAGGATTATTTCTATTTCAAGCCTCCAGTTTATTTTAATTTATTTGCTGATGGAGCCAAGATCTGCAAGAACAGTCCCACTTTCTCATGCTGATTCTAAGTGCAAAAATCTACATCATGACCTTTGTATTAACAGACACAATATATCTTTAAAAATAGAGTATTCTTGCCGTATGTGCCAGGGCCCTAGTGACTTCAAATATGAACAGACAACATTACTACAGAAAAGCTTCGGTCTTGAGAAGAATGGCTTTCACACAGCTGAATGAGAATTAAAAAAAAAAAAATGCTGAGCTCAAAATACATTGTCAGAGTACCAGGATCCAAAATAGAGTGAAAATGTATGCCTCAACTCAAGCAGTTTTTGTCTGTCACTCATCTCCTGGTTTAGAATCATTCTCAAGTGAATATTAAGAAGGTACTTTTATCTCCTCAGGCTCCATTTCCCCTAGGTACTTTTCTGTATCCCCATGAACAATCCCCAGAGGAACCTTAGAGGGTGACTGAGTTTGCTATTCACATTTGGATTGCATGAGCTCCAGGGATGGGGTCCAATCAGTGACTCAGCAGCCTTCTCTCTGCTCATGCTTATTCTTCCCACTTTTCTAGGACCACAGAAGAAGAGAAATAACCAGTAGCAAATTTTGGAGGGAGCTACATGATATCAAAATAATTGAATAATTGATGTTCTCTTAGGATATACATGTCACTGAGTAGTATATCCTTGGAAACCAGTATAATTACTTAAAAGGAGAAGAAACTGTTGAAATTATGAGTAGTGGTCAATGGGACTAGGGAAACCCTTAGAAGAACTAGCAGTCTGGATTCTTATCTCAGAATATAGGGAAATCAATGTCAAGTACAACGGTGTAGAGCGTTGCATGGTTTCCTGTGGGTGACGTCTCATTCAGGTGTTAATTATATAGCACAGGTATTATTTACAGTTAACAGCTGAAGAAATGAAGATTTGCAGAATTTAAGTGATTTAGTCTGTCTTCAAGTAATATGTGCCAGAATCAGCATTTTATAAAACTTCAATCCTATGATTCAAAACCTTATATCTTTGTTTTCTCATTTTCTTTCTTTCTTTACTTTTCTTTTTAAAACTACAATAGTGATTTTCAGATTGTATTTTGCAATGATATGGGTCTTTGGAAATGAATTTTGGGATTACTATAGGGGAAAGCATAGAATCAAAGCAAGTATGAATGCCAATATCCAATATCCAATATCCAATGTCTCCTCTTACTTCAAAGCAACACTACCTTTTAAATATTTATTTATTTTTGAGAGAGAGAAAGAGAGGATGCATGAGCCTGTGCACACACGGTTAGGGCAGAGAGAGAGAGAGAGAGAGAGGGAGAGAGGGAGGGAGAGAGAGAATCCCAAACAGGCTCCACCCTGTCAGCACTGAGCCCGACATAGGGTTCCATCCCACTGCCAGGAAATGAGGACCTGAGCTAAAATCAAGAGTCAGATACTTAACCAACTGAGCCACGCTATTGCCTCAAAACAACCCCATTTTTATTGATATTGAAATTGGGATTTGATGTTAAGATTACATTTGAAAAATTTTGGGGTGCCTTGGTGCCTCAGTTAGTTGAGCATCCGACTTTGACTCAGGTCATGATCTCATGGTTCATGAGTTCAGGCCGCACATAGGGCTCTGTGCTGACAGTTTGGAGCCTGAAGCCTGCTTCAGATTCTGTGTCTCCCTCTCTCTCTGCCCTTCCCCCATTTGTGTTCTGTCTGTCTCTCTCTCTCTCCCAAAAATAAACACTAAAAAATTTTTTTAAATAATAAAAAACAATTTTAAAATTAGTTCCAATAACTAAACAACAGTAACAATAGATTTTCAGTACAAAATATAGTACTATGTTTTGTTTTTTTCCAAATAGAGACTACTAAAAGTGATTCCTAGGTACAAAGTACACTCATCAACCATCCTGGAACTCAAGACCTTTAGATAATAAGATTAATGAACAGCTGGCTGCACTAAGGGGCAGCTCTAAATTTGCCTTAAAAAGCACAGGAATTATAAGTTCAGCAGTTTTATTTTTAAATGCTTATTTATTTATTTGGAGAGAGAGGGAAAGCACGCCCGAGTGGGGGAGGGGCAGAGAGAGAGGGAGAGAATCCCAAGCAGGCCCCACTCTGTCAGCACAGTCCCATAGGAAGGCCCTATGCCTTGGACCTGGAGAGAAGAGGGCACTTCACATATCTTTTAGCACCCATCACTATTAAATTAAATGAGATCATGACTGAGTCAAAATCAAGAGCCGGACGCTTCACCAAATGAGCCAATGAGGCACCTCGAGGTCAGGATGTTTTTAAGCTAACAATTTATGTATATCTTTTCTCTGTTAACCTTGTTTAAAGATAAAATTATAAACTCATTGATTAGATATAGCAAATGTCCTATTAACCTGCTGGAATTCTGCACTAGCTTCAGTAGCTCTTTGTTGAGAAGGGCACATGGATCCCTTGATGACAGAACCAAGACTCTTGGCCAAAGCCAATTGAATAGACTGGCATCTAACCCAAGTTGGGCTAGTTTCATTACTTTGCACATGTAAAAACCAGATACAGCAAGTTATAACTGGAAGCTGTCATATTGATAGTATAGCCATAATAAACTATAAAACTGTCCCATTTTCTGTCCATTATGAAACCTTTATTTTTTGATATTTCCTTTGATTCCATGACATTCTCTTTTATTGCTTAAGTTAACTCAAGCTTTTGGTTTTCCTCTTTTGAAACCAACAATATCTTACTTAAGAGAGCAGTAACTTAAAAATCTATTTTTGAAAGCAATACAAACTCTTTATTTGTTTCTAGTGTATTTTTTTTTAATTTTAACATTTATTTATTTTTGGGGAGAGAAAAAGCAAGGGGCAGAGTGAGGGAGACACAGAATTTGAAGCAGGCTCCAGGCTCTGAGCTATCAGCACAGAGCCCCACACGGGGCTTGAACCCATGAGCCACGAGATCATGACCTGAGCCCAAGCCAGGCACTCAACCAACTGAGCCACCCAGGGGCCCAATTTCTAGTGTATTTTTAAAACAATTAGAAATGATCTAAATGCAGGTAAAATTAAATTTTTGTAAAGCCTATTAAATAAATCAGTGCAGTGTTTTTCAGATATTTAATTCAATTTTTTTCTTTTCTTAATTTCTACTGCTTAGATTAGAACTGCATTCCTATGTTTGAGGAAGCTTGAGTTTTTGTATGGTTATTACTCAGCTAACATATTTGAAAATAGACTACTTAATTTTACAGCATTATCTCAAATATCATTATTGCATATGGCATTTTATCTAAGTACATACTTTAAAATAGGACTATTCTTAAATGATCACCATATGAAGTAAAATCCCTATTTTATATCTTACTCTATTAACAGAAATGTGGACTATACAAAATAAGTAATTGTGTATAAAGGAAGATTTTACTGATGATGATTAAGTTTCTGAAATTGTATTGTGTTTCACAGGGTATTATTTTATTAACCTGGAGAGAAGAGGACACCTTGCACATCTTTTAGCACCCATCATTATTAAATTAAATAGACTATTTGAAAAATAAAATTCTCACGGTAAACTGCTGAATTGGGTCATTCTGAAAGTCTTCTAATCATTTTTATGGTTTATTCTTAATAGTTGTACAGTATTGCCTTATGTTCCCTTGGTTCAGGTACCCATCAATTCAGAATTTATTACAATAACCTCTCGACTGTCCTCCATATCTCTGGCAGCTCCTTTCTTTCTTGTCACCCCAAATGCAATCCAAACTACACCCAATCCATAAATTAATCCTCATAAACACCGTCTTCTCTGGTCAGCAGCTTTTGAAAAACAAAAACAAAAAGTACTTAATTTAATTTTAAGAAAACATTTTAATACTTTTGGGAGTCATTCAAGGTCTCTAAATTGATACTAGCTGGTCCAATACAAACCAATTTTATAAAGTCAAGCATTTGTAATGCATATTCCCTAATGCTCATAATAAACTTCTTAAGCACATTCAGTTATTCCAGTTTTACAGCTGAAGAAACTGAGGCCCAGAGAATTTAACTAATTTTCCAAAGCTATATAGCTAATGAATAGAGCCATCTATTTTTGAACCCAAGCCTGGATTCCATAAAATACATCATGAAAAATAGGTCCCAAGGTCCAATAAGTTTTGAAAATAATGTAGAAATATATATCTATCGTAGAAATTCAAAGTTCCCAGTAGCATTTTAGGGAACTTAACAGTTGTATAGTAATAAATGCATTCCAACATGATTACTCCAACATTTTCCAAACTTATTGGACCTCACTATCTTTTTCATGTTCCACTAATACACTATTTCTAGAAGACTATTGTAAAAGTATTTTTTGTCTGCTTACTAGGCATTCACTTTTCCCTCTTCATGGCTTCACTGGGGACTCCCTGCTGTGTATGGCCACAGTAATTATCAATTATGTATCTGCCTTTTCCCATTGCAATGGTAGATGCACTACCCTGGTTGTTCAATGAGAGTCCCACATACTGTAGGACCCAGTAATTATTTCAAAATAAAAAAAAAATCAAAATTATTTCAAAATTATGGGCATGGCTCCTTAGAATCTTTCCTGGGAAATAGGAAAGAAAACTTACCTTTACAGAAGCATCTTTATATGTATGAAGAATAAAGTTAAATAAATTTGAAGGATGGAAACAGTAACTGAAACCCTTAGGTCCAACTATAAAGGAAATTTACCCTTGAGTTCCACAGACACAAAGGACAATGAATTTTCTTTTGTACTAAGTTAATTTGAATTGAAATTGTATCACTGGCCACCCAAAATAGTCCTGACACATAAAAACCTGTGAAATTTATGTACTATGCAATATATTTTGGCAAAAACTGCACTGGTCTATGCTAAAAAATAATGCCTTTAATTTCTTTATAGTATTATAGACCCTACTAAGCAATTTTTCCAGATTGTGTCTTTTCATTTATCATTTCACTGAGATGTGACACATACATACTTATATGTCGAAAACTATGTTTGTTTGTTTGTTTGTTGTTGTTAACCTGTAATGAACTTGAATCATATTGCTATTTAGCTAGTTATTACAACCTTATCTTAGATTCTCTAGAAGCTTAGTTTCTGGATGGGGATTCTTGAGCCGGTGAGTTATTAAGGTGCTATTCTCAGATGAAACATATAAGGGAGAAAAATAGGTGAGGGGAAGGTTTGTAAACCTTTGTGTATAGATAAAACTCCAGCTTCAGTCTGATCCCATGGGGAGTTCTTGCACAGGAATGTCCACAGGGCCATCCTACCCTGAAGCAAAGTATCTCCCATACCCTGAGGGTAATTATAAGGAGGAATGGAACTCAGCTTTTAGCAGCCACCACTCTCAGAAACTGGGAGATGGATGACCTCAGACCAGTAAAGGGATCTTGGTAAGGCAACAACAGCCTACCACAACCACCAACTTGCTTCCAAAACCTACATAAAAGAGTTTTGAGAAACTGTGCAGTATAATTTAGTAAGACCTTGATTGTTACAATAGGATTAGTCTAGGTTAAATTCTAGCTCTTGAGTATAATTTCTGGGTTAATTTGGACAAATTGTTTCACATCTATTGGCCTAGAAACATTTTTTTGTGATGACTAGAGGTAGTAATGTATTTAAAGCTTTGCCACATACTAGGTACCCGATAGCTAATCAGGGTTAGTAATACGTACAAAATCAAGCACTTGGTGGCTTTTTAAAACTCTGCCAATTCAAAGAACAAATTTATTCAATATACAAAAGCAAATTAAAATAATTTGAAAGTATGTTTTGCTATAACCTCTCAAAAAAAAAAAAAAAAAAAAAAAGAGTCCAGTAGGGATCACATAGCTAGTACCTGTCAAATTGCTTTACAGTCTTCATTTGTAAACCCTGTCCTAAACTCTAAACCACAAGGCAGCTGTCTCTAAAGTTTCAGTTCTTCCTCCTTCTAAACTACCACAAGCTGTCTCTCAGAACACAGCCTATATTAAGCCATCTTGAATTTTTCCTTTTGTATTAGTTTGCTAGAGCTACTATAGCAAAGGACCACAAACTGGGAGGCCGAAACAGCAAAAGTTTATCGTCTTGCAATTCTGGAGGCTGGAAGTCTAATATCAGTCAAGGTGTTGGTTTCTTCTGAGGCCTCTTTTCTGGCTTGGAGTTGGCTGTCTACTACCTTTCTTTACTTGGTATTTTCTCTGTATGTGTCTACATCCTAATCTCCACTTTCTGAATAGTCTTGGGGGATTAGGAACAACCCTAATTATCTCATTTTAACTTAATTGCCTCCTTAAAGGCCCTAGCTCCAAAGATGGTCACATTCTAAGGTACAGGGGTTAGGAATTCAACATCTGAATTTGGAGGGGACACAGGTCAGCCCTTAATACCTTTACTGGTCCTGTAGCTACCATTTACTAGATGCTCTCTGTTCTTTTTAGAGGCTCTCTACTCTTTCCAGTGTGCTGGTCTCACAACTTTTGCTTGTTACTCTTTATTGTGATGTGTATAAAAATGGCCCCGGAGTCATTCTGGTAAAGGAAAACTCTAGTGGGCACTTCTTGGACAAATGAGAGTGAGCAAGTAAGAATGGTCATGAATGAAATTTGTTCATGTCATATTCTTTAATAAAAAATAGGTTTAAAATAATTTAAAAATAGATCTTATAGTAAAATATCTCAGTGATATTCAACATTGGTAGCAGTAATATATGTTAAAGCAGGCACTGGTCATTCTACCCAGGATGTGAGGGAGAGCTGAAAGAACTTATTCTGAGTGGCTGCACCAATTTGCATTCCCACCAACAGTGCAAGAGGGTTCCCGTTTCTCCACATCCTCTCCAGCATCTATAGTCTCCTGATTTGTTCATTTTGGCCACTCTGACTGGCGTGAGGTGATATCTGAGTGTGGTTTTGATTTGTATTTCCCTGATAAGGAGCGACGCTGAACATCTTTTCATGTGCCTGTTGGCCATCCGGATATCTTCTTTAGAGAAGTGTCTATTCATGTTTTCTGCCCATTTCTTCACTGGGTTATTTGCTTTTCGGGTGTGGAGTTTGGTGAGCTCTTTATAGATTTTGGATACTAGCCCTTTGTCCGATATGTCATTTGCAAAGATCTTTTCCCATTCTGTTGGTTGCCTTTTAGTTTTGTTGGTTGTTTCCTTTGCTGTGCAGAAGCTTTTTATCTTCATAAGGTCCCAGTAATTCACTTTTGCTTTTAATTCCCTTGCCTTTGGGGATGTGTCGAGTAAGAGATTGCTACGGCTGAGGTCAGAGAGGTCTTTTCCTGCTTTCTCCTCTAAGGTTTTGATGGTTTCCTGTCTCACATTCAGGTCCTTTATCCATGCATAGGGGCACTTGTACCCCAATGTTCATAGCAGCACTCTCAACAATAGCCAAATTATGGAAAGAGCCTAAATGTCCATCAACTGATGAATGGATAAAGAAATTGTGGTTTATATACACAATGGAGTACTACGTGGCAATGAGAAAAAATGAAATATGGCCTTTTGTAGCAACGTGGATGGAACTGGAGAGTGTGATGCTAAGTGAAATAAGCCATACAGAGAAAGACAGATACCATATGGTTTCACTCTTATGTGGATCCTGAGAAACTTAAGAGAAACCCATGGGGGAGGGGAACAAAAAAAAAAGAGGTTAGAGTGGGAGAGAGCCAAAGCATAAGAGACTGTTGAGAACTGAGAACAAACTAAGGGTTGATGGGGGGTGGGAGGGAGGAGGGGGTGGGTGATGGGTATCGAGGAGGGCACCTTTTGGGATGAGCACTGGGTGTTGTATGGAAACCAATTTGACAATAAATTTCATATATAAATAAAAAAAAAAAAAAAAAAAAAAAGAACTTATTCTGTGCACTTGAGAATATTAGTTGAGGATAGTATGACTATTTCACCTTTTCCTCAGGCAAGGATTTGTTTTACTTTAATTTCAAATTCAGAGTGGAAAATACACTGAACTCTTACAGCGATGATATTTACTTTATAAAATGCAGAGCTCTTGCAAACAGGTAAGATTAATGGAAAGAAAATTACTAGATCAAGATTATTTTGTTTACATATATATCATGTCATAGTTCTAGAGAGCTTAGTGTTATATTTGCCTGCAACCTCTGTCTGAAGACTGTGCCAGGGCTGGACAAACACAGGTCACTGGAGAGAGAGAGGATCTCTGACATTTTGGTAATGGAAGAGTCAACTGCTATACTGCCTACCACAGGAAAGAAGTCACTTGTCTGGGGAGAATAGTGTACCCTCCAGTGCAGAGGAGTGGAAATCACTGCTGAAAAGAAACAGCCTAAGGATCAAAATCGAGGACCAAAGAATGAGGAAATGAGAGGTAGAGGCTATCAATTTATAAATTATTTAAACTAAGAGAGTGAAAGAGAGAAACCTAAGGCCAGTTATTAATATTTTTATTTAAGGTAACACTAATTTCTTCTGTAAACCATATTTTCTTTTCATTCCATAATTCTCCAAGGTCTATCTGATTATTGCTAAATAATCAAAGCTTTCCATTCCTTTATTTCTTTCCAGTATGAATTTTTAAAAATGAGCTCAATAGCTCAGACCCTTCAGAATCATCATTAACTTACTAGTCTTTATTTATTAATGCCCCTTCCTTACATCTTATGCTCCCTTTTCTCCAAAGTATTTGTAAAATTCTATTCTCTTCAAACCCTTTGGCTACCATGAATTATTTCTGCTTTTTTCCCCCTTGTACTGAAAACTACAAATAATACAACATATCTTTGTTGTTTCTTCTTTCCTTCTTTTTTTTCTACTTTCAATATCAGTTTTTTATTATAATAGAAAATAGAACCATACTCGGATTTTTATAGGATCATACTAATGACTTAATAGAACAGGTTGTCATAATTATCTGTATATTTCTAGGCTATTTGAAACAAATAAATGTATAAGGCTCATCTAATTTATGATGGCTATATGTGTGTGTGTGTGTGTGTGTGTGTGTGTATCCATGTACAATGGTGCATTCACTTGTTGTTAGTGACATTTTATACTAATACTAGCAATATGTACTAGAAAGATTGACAAAGTATGTGAAACAAATCTTATTTATATTAATCTGACTTAAAATATATGTTTATTTACTGGAGTGGTGGCATGTGCCACTTAGATTCCCCTCCTAGATTGAGACTCACCTTTCCCCAGCTGCTGGGAGTGTTAGCTACGAATAGCTCTTTGCTGATTCCCTCTCAGGAAATTGTCTTTGGCTGAAAAGAATACCCTTGTCTGAGGTCACATCTTCGTGGAGGTCAGCATGCAATGAGTAGCTGATACTGAGATATAAACACTTGGTACTCTTGCCTCAAACTGGAGCAATCCCAAAGCATTATCCCATCTCTAGAGTCCCCATTAGATTGACTGAGACCTTTGGTGCAAATACATCAATAGTTTGGTTCTTCTATCTGTCCAATCTTCTTTCCTTTATTCTTCTACAGATGTTGACCCTGAGGGTAGTCCCTTATAAATTTTTGGCATAAAAATCTCTGCCTCATAATCTCTTTCCCAGTCAAACAATTATAAAACTGTTGTTACAGGAATGGTCCAAGGAAGCAGACTCTAAAACAGGGTTTTGGAACTGGACCACGTAACACCCAGGTGCAAAATGAGACCCCATTGGTTGCAGGCAGTTGCATTGCAACTGTGAAATTTTGCCAATAGTTAATATTTTTGAGATAAGATAAATATGCACTGGTGGTATAATATTTTTTAAAGTTCCTTAGAAGTGCAAATTATAAGAACAATTGTATTCTGATAACTCTTGCTAGGTGCCATTTATGTACTGGAGAAAGACATTAAAAGTAGAAGGTGATTAATCACTGAATGAAAGTAAGTGTCTAAGGAAGAAGTCTTCCTTGGCAGCATAAAAAGAGACTCATCTCCTACAGCCAGAGGGCAGAAAAACCTAAGGAAGAAGTCTGTGACTTAATTAGAAAGAGTAGTAGATTTCCAGGGGAGAGAGGAAAGAGAAATCTAATGAATTGGACCAGGACCTAATTATATGAGTAGCAAAGTTGACAGAAGGTTAATTCTTAGCTCCCTCTACATGTTCCACATGTGCTGTGCCAAGCATGGTTGAAAAGAGTGGGATATTGATACCTGGCTTGAGGATATCTGTTCCGCTGCACTCAAAAACCTTGGGACTCCAGACTCCACTGAACTCTCTGTGGACCTGCAGACGTGGCCCACTCTTACTCTTAGAGGGTAAGGCTACCTTCTTTCTAAAAGCTATAGCAGAAGCTTCTGCCTTTCAAGAAACATGTATACCCTTTGGGATCAACCCATACCTGCCCTCATTGCCAACCACCAGTTACTGAAGCCAAGTCACAATATGCCCAGGGAAGTTCTGGGCATTCTCTTATGATACAGGATATAACACTCTGGCAAGGATCTCAGGAAACAATATTAACATGCTGCTCTTGGAAATATGGAGAAAGTAATGGTCCATGCTATGTTAAATAGAAACACCTATGGCAGATGCCTAAAGAAAAGATCAAAAGGCTCAGAGAAGTAGTTTAGGGTGGATATACTATGTAAGACTGAAAAATCTGCTAGTTAGCTATGTTCTGCAGAAGGACCTCAATGAAGAGCACCCCAAAATGGCACAGAATACACTAATGAGAGGAACACTGATATTACAGGAAACCTCAATGGTCACTGTCCTCTAAAACAGGGGCTGATGATAATAGGTATTTTTTTATAATTAAGCTCACTGATAGCAATGGAGATTGCACATTCCCCCATCCCCAGAATAGAGGCCAAGTAGAAGCATTTCATTGTCAGAAGCAAGTAGAGTTACAATAATGCTAGTGAGAGACAAGGTTGTCATGAAAGCCAAGAAAGCTTGATTGCAAAGAGGTATGGATATAGTTAATAGAACACAGCATCTCTAGGGTCAAGACAGTTGTCAGCCAATGAGCTCATTGTTCAGTTTGCACAACCAAGGGGTGAGGAGGAGTAGAAGGGAGAGAGAGGGGAAGAGGAAGAGAGGAAGAGGAGGGGGCAAAGAAGGAACAAGGAGAGAAAAGGGAGAGAATTATCAGGAAACGGAAGCCCACTGTCTCAGTCATGATCCTGCACCAAGTTTATGGATCTGAGCCTATTTCCAGACCCTGATCCCATTGACTAAAGGAGATAGCTGGTACTTAGATGGAGGAAACCTGCAATACCACATCAGAAGCATGTGGCCCAGATCCCTGCTGCATTTACAGTTTCACTAATGCCTTTCTCTGCCTTTCACCTATGGCCACATGGGATGGAATGCAGTCTTATATCACTAGATGCCAGAGGAAGAAAAAGAGAAAACTTTGTTCAGAGATAGTTTGGCTCTGTGAATGTAGGATGAAATGGTCCACTGCTGTACTTCTGTCCCACTGAAGAGAACAATAAGGGGAATTATTTCAGCGAGCAAAGCTTCAGGTGGCATGCTCAGTCTTGCTTTATGCAAAAAGAGAAGTGCCCAAGGTAAGAATATTTAAAGACACATGTAGGGTCAGTTGGCTTGGCTAATTGGTCCAGGCCTGGAAAGAGAAAACTCTGAAGATCAGGGATAAGAAAGCACAACAAAAAGGCATGCTGAGAGCATTATCAAAATGGGCAGTAAGGATGAGGGTCTTTGTATTTCTTATTAACCCTCACCAAAAAGCATCCACTACAAAAATACACTAAACAGCCAAGAAGATAGAATTACTTGACCAATAATTCTGACTTGATCAGCTGGCTTCTGTCATTGTCCACCCCACTGCAGGCATAATAGATTCAGGAAGACTCAATGGCAGTAAGGATGGAAGATGTACATGGGAAATGAGCTCCCACTCAACAAAGCTGATTTTAGCCACTGCTGTTGCTAACCATCCAGCTTCCCAGCCATAAATATCAGCATTTCAGTCCTGATATGGCACCCTACCTAAAGAAAACAAATCAGCCACTTGGTGGCACATTGATTACATTTGACTCCCTCTACCCTGAAACAGTCAATAGTTAACTTTGAACAGAAAGAACTCATATCTGAGGTATATGTTTGCCTTTTCTGCACCACTGTTTAAAAACTTTGAAAGTATTTAATCATCTGATAGACCCAGCATGACATTGTTTTTACCATTGTCATTGTTTTGGACTATGAAACCATTATATAGCAAAGGGGTGCAGCAAGAGGCACATGATCATTGAAGCCCGTGATCTTGCCAGATACCACACCTCCCAGCAGCTCTTAACATGCTGTATCCTCAGGGGGTAGAATATATATGTCCAGGAACAGTGCATGGGAAGAGGAGTGAAAAACCTATTTGTAATCTCACCAAATGCTTTCCTAATTATTTTGAGGAAAAATTAAATAAATCTCCAATGTCGAAATACCTTGAAAGAAGACTAAGAATTTCAATCTTGATCTTGTTGACTTACCATTTTTCTTTCCACTGAGATTCACTACCTTTTCATATTTGCTCCTAGATCAAAGGGCTGAACAAACAGGAAGAACAGCAAAAATAGTCTCTCAGGAATAGGTGGTCAAGAATGCACTTTAGGGCCTCATTTGTATACAACAACATTCACATATTTTTTTTTTAATATTAACAAACTGAAATCAACCAAATGTCCATCATAAGGGAATTAATTATACAAACTATGTAATAAATACATGATGCATGAGCATGCAACTATTTAAATTTTTGTTGTTGTTGACTGATTTACCCAATTGTGGTTAGTACGTTGTAGCGTCAGATCTGTAACGCATGATGTTTGGTGTTTAGTCCAATGGGCTATCCACCATATTTAGCTGGATTGGTCTTGATCTCCTTAGACATCACATTCTAGCACTACCACTCTTCCATGCTCATCCCATACCTTTCCTTCCAAATTATGTACTGAGGTTGAAAAAAGTAATCAAGTTCTGATTAGTTAATACTAAATGTGCATATAATTTATGAATAAGTTTGATCTCTGCCATTATTAAAAATGAATACATTTTTCATTTTGTTTTTTAAAGTTCATAATAGCATGAGATGAATATCGCTATATAAAATTATGTAAAAATATATATATATATATATAAACTGTATAGCATGGCCTCATTTATAAACACATAATCACTGGATATTAACCAGAATATGATACAATTTAGTGTGCATTTTATTTCTCTTTTATACTTTTCCATATTTTTCATACAATCTTATAATTTTTAAATCTGAAAACAAGAGCTATAGTAAGACAAGAATAAGGAAAAGTAAGCAAGAAAGAATGCAAAAAAGAAAACCGCAAGTTAAATGATGTAAAGCCCTACCCAAGATCTCCGGTGTACATTTTAAAGGCATTTTTTGAAATGTTGTTTCTTTTTTGAGCATTATTTCTATAATCTCTAGGTGAATTGAAGTAAATAATATTCCTCCTAAATGAATGCTAGCAAAGTTGTTCTCCAGGGAATAAAATTTGCTTGAAAAAGGAGGGGGGGAGCCCATTAGGATTTGCAAATTACACACGAGTACACTAGGTCAAATTTAAGCAGAAATTGCTTCTAAGGCTTGATGTTACTTCCTTCAATCTCCTCCCAATCCTTCTGTGTTAGTTTACCAATAGAGCGGAAATGAGTATTTGTCGCATTTTTTTGTCAATTAAGAAGTTAAAAGCAACACCATGGTATATAATAAGAAATAAGGACTTAAATCAGGCGATACATTACTTAGCCACTTTAGTTTTTGCCTTCATTTTGTATTTTACCCAAGTGATACAGCTATGTTAAAAACAAAGCTATTCCCTTGGGTTCTATAACAATTGGCAGAAAGAAAGAGAGAAAGAGAGAGAGAGGGAGGAAGGGAGGGAGGGCAGGCATTGGACATGATGCATGATAATTATATACATCCGCTTTTTATGCAATGATACTTTGTAGTAGCTTCATCACAGTGCCCGATCATTTCCTGCTTTACCTCATGACTTAAATGAAATTAATTATTATTGTTTCTTTGCTTATTGTTTAGTTGAAAATCTTGATATACTAATAAATAGTATTTGTTCTTTGAATAACCACATTAAAGTTCAAAGTAGCTTTGAAATTACTATCCGTATTAAAATAAGCCATAAAGCGGTGCCTGGGTGACTCAGTCAGTTCAGCTGCTGATTCTCGAGTTCAGCTCAGGTCACTATCTCGTAGTTCTTGAGATCGAGCCCTGTGTTGGGCTCTGTGCTGACAGTCCCAAGCCTCCTTGGGATTCTCTGTCTCCCTCTCTCTCTTCCCTGACCCTCCCCGGTGCTCTCTCTCACTTGCTCTCTCTCAAAATATAAATAAACTTTATAAAAAAAAAAAGCCATAAAATGAGAAGGTAAGGAAGTGGTTGTTTAATGTCTGATATATTTAATCATATTTTACTATACCGGTCAGATTCCCAACAGAAATCCATTAGCACACTCAAAATAGGGTATACTTCAAGGACTGTTTATGGACCAGGAGTAGAGGAGCCTTGGATAGTGCAGTCACCTGGAGTTAGTGAGCTGGAGATCAGAGGGAGAAGGACAAAGATTCGTTGCTAGAATCTGGGAGAAGAGAGTCCTGGAAAATCAAAAGCCTTGGGATGAACAGTAATCTTCACTTGAGAGGTGTAGCCAAACCAAGGCATCCTAGCAGGAGTAAAGCCACATAAAATACCCTGACCTCACTCTCCTCCTTCCCTCTGATTTCTTACAGTGGTTGCCCATTTTCAAAATCCAATCTGATAGAGAAGGCATGGATGCTCATAGACATATTCTATATGTTCAGTTTGTCAGGGCACAGGGCCAGCGAAAAGATGAAACATGTACCTGGAGGGACAAAAGGAAAACATTCCACATAATTGGAGGCCTTTTTGTCCAACTTGAATATAAAAATATAATGATAATAACAATAAGAGTAACAGTTTACATTTGGGTAGATCTTTGGTCAATTTACATGTATTTTTTATAGCGTTCATACTAGCTTTTTATGGTGTTTTCATCTGCTTCAATGTGACATGGTATCCAGAGTGGTTTAGCTTTCTGGGGGCTCACTAATTCAAAGCCTTCTAGATTTTTAAAAGTAAAGTCAGAGAAAAAAAAATGTTTGCTCTCCATGATGCATTTATTTAACCAGTCAAGAAAAGTGCATAGTTTCAAGGTTTAGTTTTAATTGCTGTCAAAATTATTCATGTTTCTGTTTTAACAAGTCAGTTATATAAGGTTTGTTGTGGAAAATAATAGTTCACGCCTCTACTCTCCTTGGTTATCTCTCTCTTTTAGCATTAATTGATCTTTTTTGCTCATAACATTCTTGTATTGTGACTTCTTGATTGTTCCGTTTCAGGTATTTATTAGTGTGCTAGGGCTGCCGTAACAAAATATCGCAGACCAGGTAGCTTCAACAACACAAATTTACTTTCTCATGGAAAGGCTGAAGGCTGAAGGCTACAAGTCTAAGACCAAGGTGTTTTAGGTTTGGTTTCCTCTAGGGATTCTCTCCGTGGCCTGCACATAACCAGCTTCTCACCATGTACTCACATGGTTGCCTCTCAGGCCATGTATGTCTGTGTCCTCATTTCCTCTTCTCATAAGGACATCAGCCATATTGGGTTAGGGTCCACCCAAATTACCCCATTCTACCAATTGCCTCTTTATTATTTTTTTTAATTTTTTTTTACTGTTTATTTTTGAGAGAGAGAGAGAGAGAGAGAGCATGAGCAGGGGAGTGGTGGAGAGAGGGAGACACAGAATCTGAAGCAGGCTCTGAGCTATCAGCACAGAACCCAAAGCAGGGCTTGAATCCACAAGCCATGAGATCGTGACCTCATCAGCCATATTGGGTTAGGGTCCACCCACGTTACCACATTTTACCAATTGCCTCTTTATTATTATGTTTTTTGTATTTTTTATTTTACTGTTTATTTTTGAGAGAGAGAGCACAAGCAGGGGAGTAGTGGAGAGAGGGAGACACAGAATCTGAAGGAGGCTCCAAGCTGTCAGCACAGAGCCTGACGCGGGGCTTGAACTCACAAACCGTGAGATCATGACCTTGAGCCAAAGTCAGATGCTTAACCGACTGAGCCATCCAGGTGCCCCCAATTGCCTCTTTATAAGCCAAATCTCAGATATAGTCTCATTCTGAGGTACTAGAGATTAAGAGTTCAACATATGAACTTTGAGCGGACACAATTCCAGCCCTAAACAGGTATTGTCTATTGACATCTTACTAGAAAGGTGATATAAAAGGCTATTTGTAATTTACCCAGTAGCACCACACAAGCATGCTTTCCATCTTCTCATGTATTCATTATAGTTACTATGCTTAAGTCAATATTTAATGTTCACATTATTAACCATATGTAAACCAATTCATAGTGAGTGCTAAATTTACTTTCACTTTATCCTGAAAATTTTTTCACTTTCCCTAGAGTTAGCAAAACTATTGTTTTTGCTTAGTTTTCTATGCAATTATATTATTTTAACCCCAAACTGTTTGCTATTTTAAAAAAATATCCTATCCGGGCACCTGGGTGGCTCAGTCATTTAAGGGTCTGACTCTTGGTTTCAGTTCAGGTCATGATCTCACAGTTCATGGGTTCGAGCCCCGTGTTGGGCTGTGCTCTGGCAGCATGGAGCCTGCTTAGGATTCTCTCTCTCTGTCTCTCTCTCTCTCTCCCTTCTGCCCTCTCTCCACCTCTCTCTCTCTCTCTCTCTGCCCCTCCCCTGCTCACACACACACACACACACACACACACACACTCTCTAAAAATAAATAAAAAAGAAAACAAACCAAAAAAACCTGTAAAATATCCTATCAAGACATTCAGAAGCATGTGAATTTCATAGATTTTATCTTCCTGGGGTAACCTTCCCTGAGCCTTCTGACCTGTTCCAGGCATGTCATCTGCTCCTGATGTGTAGTAATGTTCTGGGATCTCCATTTACCAACACTGTGAGTATTTTTCTTGCCTCTTTTCAATTAGGGTCTCTTAGATCTTTCTTTACATACCCTAACTTCACACATGGCTGAAATAGAATTTTAGTTGGGAAGAATTACCCTTCTGAATTTTAAGGACATTTCTTTTATTGCCTTCTAAATTCTAACGGTGTTGTCTAGATGTCTGAAGCCAGACTTCATTGAGACTTTGTGTCTGTTTTATGCTTTTCTCTCTTTGAAAACTTGTATAATTTTCTCTTGATTTCCTGTTTACTTAATTTTTTTAATGATTTGTCTTCCTCAGTTTGTTTCATCTGTCTTGTTAGGCGCTGAGTATTTACAACCTTTCTGCTTGGCAACATTTCCTTTAGTTTTAGGACTTTAAAAAAAAGTATCTCGTTGACCATTTTTTCCTCTCTTCTTTTCAAAATAAATATGTCCATACATAAAATCTCCTTTCCTCCCCAGGATATGTATTTTTTCTCTACCCCTCAATTTTCCTTTAAGAAACAAGCATTCTTATTGCTGAGGTTAGACATAGATTTTTCCTGTTTCCTTCATCTTTTTGCTTCATGCAATATGCCAATCAGTCTTACTATTTCTTCCTTTAAATTGTCTCTCAGGATTTTCACTTTCTTGGCTTTCTTAGTAACTCTATTCTGGGTCATCTGGATGTCACTGAAATCCCAGATCAGTAAATATGAGAGCATTCAATAAATTTGTGTTGTATTATCCAAGTGAGAGGTCTTGCACACCTAATGATCAATTTCAGAAGTGAATGTTGGAAATGTTTCAAACTTAAATTAAGGTAAAACCAGTTTCTATTAATTTACTCTATGTAAATATTATAATTTATTGATATCTGAAAGTGGAAGGAGATATAAGAACCAAGTGAATAAATGGTCAGCTTTTTATTATCGTTGATTTAATTCATATGGACTTTAGAAAACACTTTCTCCAAATTGATTCTTAAGCCCATCTATCTTTAAGGCAAAAGCAGATTACTATTTATTCAACATTGTCTAATTTATATAGTTCCTACCATGTGTCAATTATTGTGTTGGAGTTTAGTCAGATTTTGTTGGAATGAGGATACAAATGTGAATAAGGAAATTAGAATGTGACTTCCAAGTCTTCCAAGTCTCATAGGAACGACATTTTACAAACAGAATGTGATAGGATGTGCTAAGTGGTGTAATAGAGGTGGGGACAAAGTGGGTAGAGAATAAAAAGAGTATAATTTTAAACTCTACCCAACTGGGTCTTGTAGTTAAGGATGGCTTGGAGGAGAAAACATTTGCAGTGGTATGGATATTATGGGGGAGAGCATTCCAAGCAAACTCATCAAAAAATGAGGTAGGATGACATGTCTAATCAATTGTATATTTAATTATCTTTTCACAGTTTATATTTCCATCACCTTTCCAAAAAATACTATATACTTATTAAAATATTATTGAAAATACATTACATTTCATTAATTTAAGTGATAGTACCATACATGTTAGTTTAATATACATATATATATATATATATATATATATATATATATGAAGGTAATATTTCCTTGTGTTTTTGTTGGGTATCATTTATATTTGTGCTTGGAACTAGGCTCTATATGCTGTAGCCCCTGCCCTCAGAATGATGAATATCCCTGTTAAAAAAGAAAGACTTGTGCAAATAGCACATATTAGAACAATGTGTTCAGTATGTAGGCAAAGTAGTAGGTTTTGTAGAAAGAGCTCTGAACCAGAAGGCAGGAAACCTAGGTTCTATTCCCAGACTTCTCTCTAATTAGCTGGGTGACCTTTTTAGAATCAATTATCATTCCTATGTCCCATGTTCTTAATTTAAAAGAGTGTCTTGCACTAGATAACAACTATGTTTCTTTTCAGCTCCTAAGTTATATGTCAGTAAAATGACAAATGGATAATTTCCCCTGCCTCTATTCTTTCCTAATTGTTTCTGGCAAGTCTTGACCTATGCTTCTAAGGTCAGCACAGAAGCCAGTTTGTCTCTTCTGAACTCGCATGGAATTGTATTTCTAGCTCTCTTAAGGTTTAAGGTAGACTACAATTTAGAATATAGGTTCTGGAGCCAGACTTCCTGGTTTAACAATCCAGCTTTGCCACCTACTTACAAATTGTATAATCTTAGAAAAATTATCTTTTTTTTTCATGTTTTTAAATGTTTGTTTATTTATTTATTTATTTGAGAGAGAGAGTCAGTGTGTCAGCAGGGGAGGGATGGGCAGAGAGAGAGAGACAGACAGACAGACAGACAGAATCTGAAGCAGGCTCCAGGCTCTGAGCTGTCAGCACAGAGCTCAATGTGGGGCTCAGAACCCACAAACCACAAGATCATGACCTGAGCTAAAGTCAGATGCTTAACCCACTGAGCCACCCAGGCACCCCTTAGAAAAGTTATCTTAATATTTATTTCTTCATCAATTTATTCAACTCTTATAGAAAACAAATGAAGAGGAACCTCATTTTTATTAGGCCAGGTTTACTTTGATAGTAAAACCAGACAGTTATAAGAAAGTTGAAGACCATTTTTTTTTTTTTGGTCATGGATGCATAAATCCTTATTACCAAATCTAATATTAGCAAGTCTAATCCAGCATCATGTAAAAAGAAAACCATCAAGTTTATTTGGGCATGGTATGTTGGTTTCATATTAAAAAATCAAAGTGTATTTTGCCATATTATGAGTATAAAGAAAAAAAATCTTAATATTTCAAAGGTGCAGAAAAATAATTTCACAAATTGAATACCCATTCATGATAAAAATGCTCAACATATTGGGGCGCCTCGGTGGCTCAGTGGGTTGGGCAACCAACTTCAGCTCAGGACATGATCTCACAACTCTTGAGTTCAAGCCCTGCATCAGGCTCTGTGCTGACAGCTCAGAGCCTGGAGCCTGCTTCGGATTCTGTCTCCCTCTCTTTCTGCCCCTCCCCCACTCAGGCTCTACCCCCCCCCCATCCCCATCAAAAATAAACAAACATTAAAAAAGTTTTTTTTAATGCTCAACATATTAAGATTAAAAGGGAATTTCCTCAACCTGGTAATGGTAATCTAGAAAAACTATACCACTAACATCGTACATAAGGATAAAAGACTGAATGCTTTTTCTCTAAGATCAGCCACATGGCAAGAATGCCCATTGTCACCACTTCAATTAAACATTGTGTTAGAGACCCAAGCCCCTGAAAAATAAGTCAAAGTTTTATAAATTGTAAAGAATTAATATTATCTTTATACGTATACTGTGGCCCATGTGCACTGAAAAAAGCAAGCAAACAAGCTACAAAAAAACCTACTAGATTTGTCAGTAAGTTTGCATGATACAAGATCAATACCAATATGATTGTGTTTCTATATCCTAGGTAGGAACAGTTGGAAATGGAAAATCTTTAAAAATACTTTACAATAGCATTCAAAAATACAAAGTAATTAGGTATGAATTCACAAAATGCTCTGCCAATTAAAAAAACACTGCTGAGTGAAATTAAAGAACTAAATAAATGGAGGACTATACTATCTTTACTCATCATAAATTGACAATTATCACCAACTGATCTATACATTTATTGCAGCTCCAACAAAACTTCCATAGGCTTTTTATGTAGAAATTAAGAAAATGATTCTGCAGTTTATATAGATATACAACAGGCCTGGCATAAGCAAAATAATTTTGAAAATGTGAACACAGTAGGAGGACGTAGACTAGCTGCTTTCAAAACGTATGAAGTCACCCAGTATAAAGCTACTACTGTAGTCCAAAAATACAGCTATGGATGAGTGGAGCAGAACACAGAATCTAGGGATACACCTGCATTTGTACAGTCAATTACTTTTCAAAAGTTACCAAGGTGCTTCAATGGAACAAAAAAATTTTTAATAAAATGGTCCTGGGAAAAATCTACATATTCATATGGGGAAAAAAACCAATAACTTCAACCCTTAGCTCTTGTCATATGTACAGGTTGACTCAAAATGAGTCACAGACCTAAATTTAAAATTCAACAGAATCTATAATTAAATGTAAAAGCAAGCTATTGACCAAGAGAAAATATTCACATTACATGTATCAAACTTTGAATTTGTGTGATGAATATTTTTTAAAAAGTTGTGACTCAAAAATAAGTAAATAACCTAATACAAAATAGCCAAGAGATTTAAACAGATGGCTTATAAACAAGTTTTATATGTGAACAAAATGTATATGAAAATACTCAACATATCAGGGAAATGTAAAGTAAATTCACAATTAGATATTGCTACACACATGGTATTAAAATAGCTAAATTTGTAATGATTGACCATGCCGACTATTGGTGAGATTCCTTGCTGAGGGTAATATAAATTTTACAACCACCTTCCAAAACTTTTTTAGCTGTTTATTAAATAACTAAATATATTTATATATATATAAAACCTAGAAGTTTCAATCCTAGATATTTACTTAGGGAAATCAAAGCATTGTATATGTCCCAGAAAGACTTGTAAACAAATCTTTCTAGGACCTTTTTGCAGACATAAGGGATATATTCTATGATTGCTTTTATATGAAACTCTAGAAGGGAAAAATCTAAATTCATAATGAAAACAAACTGAGGAGTGATTGCCTGGGGTTGATTGCAGGGGCTTAAATTGACTGGGAAGGGACATTGGGCATATTTTTGGGTGATACTGGTATTCCAGTTTGCTTTTGGCTACTCATTAAAATACACACTACTCGGGCACCTAGGTGGCTCAGTAGGTTAAGTGTCCAACTTCAGCTCTGGTCATGATCTTATGGTTTGTGGGTTCGAGCCCCGCATCAGGCTCTGTGCTGACAACACAGAGCCTGGTTCAGATCCTCTGCCCCCCTCTCTCTCTGCCCCCTCGTTCATTCTCTCTCTCTCTCTCCCTCTCTCTCTCAAAAATAAAAATTTAAAATATACACTAACTCGAGGTGGTGGGTGGCTCAGTTGGCTGAACATCCAACTCTTGATTTGGCTCATGTCATGATCTCACCGTTTGTGGGATTAAGCCCCACATCAGGCTCTGAGCAGACAGCATGGAGCCTGCTTGGGATTCTCTGTCTCCCTCTCTCTCTGCCCCTCCTTCCCGTGTGCTCTTTCTTTCTCTCTCTCAAAATAAATAAATAAACTTTAAACAATAATAAAATATACACTACTCATAAGGTGTATTTAAACGAGACATTATATTGTATGTAAATCAAACTGAACTTTATTTCAAAAAGTTTCAGGGAAATTTTTTTTAATATTTAATTTTGAGAAAGAGTGCAAGGGAGGGGCAGAGAGAGGGAGACAGAGGATCCAATGTGTGCTCTGCGCTGACAGCAGAGAGCATGATGTGGGGCTGAAACCTACCAACCATGAGATCATGACCTGAGCCCAAGTTGGATGCTTAACTGATGGAACCACCCAGGCACCCCTCAGAGGTTTTTTTTTTTTTGTTTTTTGTTTTTTAATTGAAATATAGGTGACATTCAAGGTCACATTTATCTCAGGTGTTGTTTTTTTACATATGATCTTAATTGAAATCAACTAATCATGTGCAAATTACCACATCTTTTTATATTCTATGGTGTGAATTCACCTAGGTGAGCCCTGAAGATCTGAGCCAACATTCATAAGCAATATCCTTGTCTCTACCAAGATTCCAAGATACCTCACAATGGACAACTCAAACTTAGTGGAGGAAAAATCTATGTACATATATGCATAATCCTGCTGTCATTTCTCCTCTGGAAATAAATTTAATGATATTAAAGTTTGTACTTAAAATGTATACTTTGTTTAAGCTATTCATGCATTATACTATATTTCAAATGATAATTATCTGTTTGAATATTTTTTAAAAAATGTTAATGCTTAGAACTCCACAAGTAATCAGTGATTATATTCTGTCCAACCTGAAATACATTTTTAAAGGGATTTATGGAGATTTTTAAGCAAATTCTATCAGAAATATGTTTAAATTTGAATTACTTCCAAATGTTCCTCACCCTCCACCCTGCTTCTTTCTGTTTCCAGGAATTACCTCCTTTGCTGGGTCCATAAACATGGAATTAATCATGAGGCAGTAACTATGGCCACAGAGTCTAGACTAGACAAGTCATATAATTATTATTCAATTTCCAATAGAATACGATAACTTTTACCTTATTTCCACCAATTTAAAGACACCATAGTATTTTTTAATGCTCATGTTTGTTCTTATTAGAAGTGTTTTCACATTATTGTAAAAGTCAAAATGCAGATATGTTTCACTGATACTCCATCAGAAAATAATTCAGCAATGAAAGCAGAACATATCCAGCTTTTCATCCGATAAAAGTGAGAACCACATTGTGTGTGGTGCTGGCTACCTTCACTCTTTCATATGTTATCCAGACGGTTTATTCGTGATGCCCAGCTTAATGATGCACACCTTAAATTGACCATGTTGGACTGGCTGGCTTGTAATCTGCTGTGTCTGTTTATATATCCAATTCAAAAATCTTTGATAAATTGAGCATTAATCATGATTTTCTTGTCACATATTTTTGAAATCTACATTATGACTCATTTAATATGTGTTAAATTATTCAGACTCTAACACGGCCGTTTGGACATTATAAATTGCCTGCAGATTTTTTATTTTGTTCAAATCAGTATAAACTCGCATGTGGATGGAGATATCCCTATTGACTATACATATGAATAGGCTCAACAGCTTAATGTAATCCTTCTAAAGATTATAAAAGTTTGCCTAGACATAAAAATTCAACAATGAGCATGTTTTGTAAACTGAAATTGATGAGAGAATAGATCTGTGTAGAGTCTAGACACTTTGCAGCTTGTGACTTGAAGTCAAATTTTATTTTTCTTTCATAAAATACATTTCTTGACTATAAGTGGCAATCTACTAACAATACTCTATTCACTGATAGGATTAATGCCACCAAAGCATTGAGGAAGGAGAGGTACATGTAGTTTAATGAATTTGGAAAAATATAGTGTCACCATGTACCTAAATCCTAATACCAGTTCCAAGTAATATGGTAATTATATAGCAGAAATCCATATACAAGCAATGTTAGCTTTAAATTTGCACTGGTAAATATTTTTATGGTGCTATTTAGTTCCTTCAATCAATTCTGCAATCTCATTAATATCTCTGCCTATAAACATGCCTCTAAAATGATGGATAGAGTCAAAGTTCTTTTAAGGTGGTGTTTTATTACCTTTTCATAACTTAGTGTGTTTTAAATTATGTTTAGTAACTTGGTAAATGCTTCTCATGGTTTCCTTTTCTCAAAAAAAAAATCACTGTATTTAGGGTCAGAAGATAGCACCAACTATGGGTTTGCCAAGCAAGATGTGAAGATAATTGAATACCATTCCATCCGTGCAGAATTTAAAACGTGATAGATATCATTATACAGACATAAGTTCTATAGGAGTAAAGAGGAGGAAGCATGCAACTTACGGCTTTGAAGAAAAATTTTAAAGAGTAAGATGTATTTGAGTAAGAAGTTGCCAGATAGAGAAGGGGAGAAATAGCATTTAAATCAGAGGATACAGACACAACATGCCAAAAGACATAAATAGAAAAATCTTGAAATTTACAAGTATTCTGACATGACTGTATTACAGTATGCATGTGTTGGTAACCATTTCGGGGGTATGAGGAGGGGAGGGAGATGAGCAGATTGCAGGAAATGAAATGGGGTCATTGCAGAGAGCATGGTAACTTTATGCTCCAGATAATTATAAGCTCTTCAAGATTCAGCAGAGGAATGAAGTGAATCTGTTTTTCTTTTGTGTAATTTTTAATTTCTAATCTATCACTCTGCACTGTAGATCTTGCCTGGGTAGAAAGAGAACCTGTTGCAGGAGGCTAGTTAGGAGATTATGGTCATAAGCCACATGGAAGAGAGTTTACAGAAGGAATGGGAATGAAAAGGAATGGGCAGATTTGAGAGTAACTTTATACCTTTTTTTAAAATTTATTTATTTATTTTGGGAGAGACAGAGGCAGTATAAGTGGGGGAGGGGCAGAGAGAGAGGTAGAGAGAGAGAGAATCCTAAGCAGGCTCCACACTGACAGCACAGAGACAGATGCAGGGCTCAAACCCACAAACCATGAGATCATGACCTGAGCTGAAATCGAGAGTCAGATGCTTAACAGACTGAGCCACCCAGGTGCCCCTATATCTTTTTAAAAGCACTTTGCCTTTACTTAACAAAAGTAGTTTGTAAACTTTTTGTTGACTCAACACAGAAAATGTTACAAGTATTTCAATTCAAATTCTTATTTTACCCTATTCAATCAAACTTTTCTTATACAGCCAAGGGTCACACTGTTACTTTGGGAAGAAGTCCCACTTTTTTTTTCCTCATCCAAAGTTTCTACCTCATTATCCAAAAATGACTCATATTGTTAAATCACTTACATATCCTAATACATCATTCTGATTCTCTTCATCATTCCACCCAGGTCAGAATTTATTTATTTTCCTTCTTTGCTCCCGTGTTCCATATTGCCTACACCTTCTATTCTAGCTTTTGTTTTCTTTGCTATATTTAATATCTTAAAGGATCCTTAAGGGTAGGGACCCTGACGTGTTTGACAATCTAGGACAGATCTTTTATCATAAATACTTGATAAATATTACTGAAAAGAATAATAATTGATTCATACTCAACCTATTTCATAATGTTATTTCCAAGTGATAAGAAGTTGCCAAGTTTTATCTGTGATACAATCTAACACAGAATCCCTAGTGTATGATTTTTATTCATCTTTAATCATATCTGTATACAAAAAATAATCATGCCTTTAAGTCCCATTCATCAATGTGAGAATTCTCTCTTGTTCTCAAATATCTTCATGTAAAGTCTTTCATATTTACTTTATTATAATTTTGATTATAATAAATCATATATTATAGAGTTTTATCATATCTAACGTTTAACCTGACTTATTCAAGTCATCATTGCTACTAAGAGCAAACTATTGGTCATATAGAGTATTACTACATTTAAACAACATCATGTCAATGACAGAACACTAGAAAAAAGTATATACCTTATTGTACCATAGTTTATTAATAAGGCTTTGAGTATGGAGTTCTGAGAACTTACTGTAACTATACCTTGATTATAAAGGCTATTTTAATTTGAGACCTTTATTTAAAAAAAAATCAAGTCTCTAGCATGTGTCATTCATTATCTCATAAATATGATAGTTTATACCTCAGATACATGGTAATATTTTCCCATTCATTGTAGTTGTGATAGAGTGTACTTTTAAAAAATGCCTATAACAATATTTCTAGTCCTATGTGATCTTCTAGAATCTTGCCTCTCCTCCATCACAGGGCGAAGTCTGCATCCACTCCTCTTGATCTTGGGTGGGCCTCTTGGGGCAATAAGGAAGTAGAAGTGGCACTCTGTGATGATTGAGGTTAGTCATGTAAGTGGTAGAGCTGTCTTGCTCTCACTCTGAATGCCATTATGCTGTGAGGAAGCCTTGGCCACGTGGAGAGCTCTACATAGAAAGAAACTGTGGCCACATGCCCTCAGTTCTGTCTGAGCCTCCATCCAACAACTATCGCCAATTGTCAGCTATGTGAGTTTAAAGGTGAGCCTTCCCTGCCAAACCTTAACCATATTACACATTTACAAGCAAAATGAAATGATTGTTGTTTGAGCCCTCGTGGTATTGAGGTGTATTTTTTTAAGGTTGTTATTTATTTTGAGAGAGAGACAGATAGAGAGCGAGCAGGGCAGGGGCAGAGACAGATGGAGGGAGAGAGAGAATCCCAAGCAGGCTCTGCACTGTTAGCACAGACCACAGCACAAGGGGCTTGATCATGAACCATGAGATCATGACCTGAGCCTAAACCAAGAGTCAGACGCTTAACCAACTAAGCCACCTAGGCACCCCAAGGTGGTTTGGTAAAAGGCAATAGTAACCTGAACGAAAGCAAACAAAGCATTAATAAGAGATATATTTTGCATTATAGAGTATTTCTTTATAATGCAAATGTGACCTCCAGAACAGCACCACTGCTGTTTGGTTCGCTTCTGTCTTTTTGGTCCTTAGTACAGGGGGTGGCCCATAGTATTTAGTACATAAAGTAATGATGAATTTATAATGAGATATATATATATATATATATATATATATATATATATATATATATGTATACATATAAATGATAATAAAAGCTTTTGAAAAACTTATTCAATCAAAAGTGCTTGCAAATTAAAACTTTTCAGAACGTTACCCAAATTGATGAAAGTGTTAGTATACATAAGAATTAGCAAAAACCATTTTTGTACATTTAAAGCTATAAGACTCTCAAAATATAATGCATACCATTATGTCACATTCAGTTCATGTTTCATTTCAAATATATATTACTTATGTTGACCCTCAACAATATTGCTGAGTTTTACATACCAAGTTTTGATTTAATAGTCTGTATTTGGTTTATTTATTTACTAGTTCCTGAGATATAGGAATTGATTTAAATATCTCAAAAATGTATTTTTATGTGTTCTTTCAAATATCATGAAATTTTGATTTAAAATGTGCTATGTTATCTCCCCCAAAGCAACGATCCTTCTGATTTCTTCATTTATAATGTAGGCTGCAAACTAGGCATGTCTTAATGTTTTCTCCTAGATGAAAAGGTCCCTGCAGACAATATCAATCCAGAGATTCAGATTCAGCCATGTGTTTTCCATCTTATCGACTTGAAGCAAAGCATATTCTCTCTCAGCAATGCATAAGGCTTTGGGGAAAGATTCCATAACTAAGAAACATGTTTTATTATTTACTCTGCATTGTGATGCAGAGCTCATTCCAAGTGTGATTGACAAGGAGGAACATTAAATAGGCAGAGGCACATAAAAATCAGTGTGAGAAAAATTATGGGATAAAAAGTCACTGAATATGATACTATTAGCCATTTTTTATTTCTGTACTAGAAAATTATCTAAGATGAATCTGAGAAGCCTCCCACAAAGATATTCAAATATGTTCTAAAAAATAGCAAAACCATCCATTGATTATTGTCGTTTATAATCAGTGGCTCAGTAAATTCAACTGTAATTTAAATTTTTTTAAACTTAAATTTATTAAATTATCAGAATATTGCCCTATTGGGGCACCTGAGTGGCTCAGTCGGTCAAGCGTTCAACTCTTGATTTTAGCTCAGGTCACGATCTCATGGTTTGTGAGTTTGAGCCCCACATTGGGCTCTGTGCTAACAGTGTAGAGCCTGCTTGGGACTCTCTCTCTCTCTCCCTGTCTCTCTCTGGCCCTCCCCTACATGTTTTCTCTCTCTCTCTCTAAAAAATAAATAAACATTAAAAATGATAATACTGGCCTATTTATGGAAATGCTATGTCAAACAAAAAGAAATATTTATGAAATAATATAAAATTTCATTAAAATAATATTTTGTGTTTTATTTTATTCAAATAATTATCTAATGCAGTAAATACCTTACAGTCTATTAAAAGACAGATCTGTGTTTTTAAAACCAGAAATACTCTATGGTTAATGTGAAATTGCAGTTAGTCCGGTTTCACTCTGAAATTATCTCCTATGAGAAATTCTTGAAATGAAAAAAAAAAAACAAAAACTAAGAATAATTAAATAAAATAACAACACCAAAACCTACCACAGATGTATTTAGATCCAACCGACTGCTCTCAATGTTTTTTCTCAAGGTGGTCTAGCAAAGAATGAAGATGAACAGCCTTGTTTTTCAAAGGCAAACATTTAACAGCCTCATCCACACAGACACTATATTTTACAGACACTGTATTTTAAGTTGTTGACAGAGTATTTCATATTGCATACAATACATAAGTGATAAATTTCATTTTGTAGATGTATTATATTTTGAAACTTATAAGGTGGTTCTAAAACTGACAAACACCCCAAAACATATAAAACAAAATGGTAATATCACTGAGTAAAGAATGTCAAATTTATTGCCTCTTCTGATATTTATCAGAATTTATGAATAAGGGAAAAATGTATCATAGTCTATTGCAAGAAAGTTATTAAGTTGAAGAGAACTTCTATGTGATTCTGTCTTTGAAAATATAAAATACCAAATAGCTAATTGGTTAATAATTTTTCAGAGTATTAATAATTTACTGATAATAGCACATAGATTTTTACTCAAAGGTGTGAATAATAAGGATAAAAACCTATCATTCTTTTTCTGTCCAAGATATCCATTGAAACACTCAATTTTAGTTATTCCCCATTCTGAATACTTCCTAAACTATTAAGATGTAACATTTAATAGAAGAGCTTTTGAGATCTGCCTTCTCTTATATTTTTGGACAAGGCTTTCCTTGAACTTTATTGCTGAGGTAACAATGAATTAGTTATGGATCCCCCTCTGCTCAATGACGTGTTGATTCCCACTTATGGTTTGTTTAAGGTGTTTCTTCTGTCCAGAAATGCCCTAAATTGCCATTTCACTTTACAAAGTTGGTTCAGTGGACTTAAAACTCAGTTCAGGAGTGTGTTTGATGTCCCCAGGACCACTCCCACTTTCAGAGACAGGCTAGAAAAACTGATAGGAGTCAGCACATAGGTGTACTCACCACAAAGACTTATACAGTGATGTCATGAGGACACATGGCTGGATCATATGCAAAAGAGGTGCAGTGTCTGGAAGAATTTATGTGGTGGTTTTCTTATGCTCTCTCCATCCCATGAGGTGTCACATAGGGTGTCCTGTTCTTTCAGTAATGAAATGCAGTGACCTGTGTGCAACATTTCTGCCCAGGGAAGCCCATTAGGGACCTAGCCGGGAGCAGATGATGCAGGACCCTCTGCCTAGCATGTATGAATTCCAGACTTCGAGAAGGGAAGAAGGCGTTTAGCATAAAGCTTATTGGTTGCACAGTCTAGGCATAGTGAACCTTCATCAGTTAACTATGTATTGGGGGCCAAGTTTCCAGATGCAAGCCAAGGGCCCATGGTTCAAGCAGGTCCTTCTATAGATAGCAGTCTCAGGCCTGCTATGGTAACTTTTTTTCCCCCTGAACAAAAAGCAGCTCCCTAAGGATTCTGTGTCTTGATTCCTGGAGTGGTAGCTACTGATCTTCAGTGACCCCATATCATAGTACTTTCTACTTTGGAGTACCATTACCAGTATATTTAGCTTCTCTCCCATATTACTCCTGATTATTTTTTACATGAAACTTGGATACACTGTATGTTAGCCAACTTGGCAATAAATTATATTTTAAAAAAATGAGTTACCCATCAGGACCCCAGTGCAGCTCATCCTGCCCATGGGTCCTGTCCCCATGATTTAAAAAAATCACCTTTTTGCACCAAAAAAGAAAGAAAGAAAGAAAGAAAGAAAGAAAGAAAGAAAGAAAGAAAACTTGAAAAATAGTAGGCACTTAGAAAAAGCTTGTAAAAAGTTAAATAATGAATCAAGTCCCTTTTCTTTAAGGTTTAAAATCTATATAGTTCACCCCTTTTCCCATCTCTTCTTTCCTGAGCAATGTATTCATAATATCATTAAATAAGGCGGAGCAAAGTATGTGTTCACATATGAGGTGGAAAGGAAGCAGGTTGAGTTGTGGTGGACCAAGGCAGGGTCTCAGAGCTATGTGAGATAAGTAGGAATAGAACTGCACAGGGTAGGAGTAGAATAGCACAAGATGTTGAAGCCCAAGTATGATGAGGAAGGCATCCCTACGGGAAGACAACCCAGCATGTTGTGTCAGAGCCTAGAGGGTAATGGGGGAAGCCACACAGGGAAAGGCCCAAGGCAGGATTTTAGATCTTGGGGAAGGAAGGTGAGGTGACCACACAGTGGTGGACAGTGTCCTGCAGAAAGTATTGGAGGCAGCCATGGGAGATTGGTTGATAAAAGAGGATCAATAAACTAAGTGAACTTGTGTAGGATAATTAGAAACAGGACTTTCACTGTCAGAAGGGTACTACAACTATGGAAAGGAAGATAATAAGGTTGGGTTGGGAGTAACAGGGTAAACTCATGGTTCTTAGAGAGACAGACAGGAAAACAGAAACACAAACCAACATAGAAAGATAAATAGGTAGATAAATAGATAGATATTTGCATAAATATTTAAATTAGATATTTACAATTTAGTAGGCTACATATATGTTGCTATTCTTAGTGGTCCTAATATATAAGAGAATTGTAAATAATTTTAAATACTCTAACCAAATAGTCCATTGGTTATTTTGATAAAAATATATTCCTTCATTAGGAAAAGTTATTAAGTAAATAGAATATGAGCACCAGTGAAAGACATTATTTCTCTTGATCTCTAACAAGTTCTCAAAGGTTTTCATTTTCACCCTTTCAAGATTAATTTATTGTATGTAAGAGAACTGGAAGTGAAATTGCAGATTGGGAACAAGATACTAATATCCAAATGTTTAATATCAAGAAAAATTTCCAGATGATGGGGAACTGTAAACTCAGGTATTCCACTAAACCATTCTATCTCCTGCATATAAAACTTACTGTAACCTCTATCTTAACATACCAGTATGGAAGGTAGCATCTTCTTTCTCTAAATGTTTCCTTTGATTTTCCTGTTTTTTATCCATACTCTCAGTCACTGGGCTCAAAATTGGTGTCGCCTTTTTTTTCCCTCAGACTTCCCTGTCAAATAATAACACATACTAATTTTGTTTTGTTTTTTTTCCTCAAAAGCTGTCTTATTATGTCCATCCTTCATTTGCTTTTTTATTATAAACTTTATTTGGAGTAGACTTTTTTTCCTGTCAGTTTCTTCTCTTTTAGCTTTCTCCTACACATGGCTATCACAAAACAAAGCATATTTGTTATTTCCTCTTTAATCAGTTATAGAGAGGGAGTAAGAGCAGTGTTAGAGTACCGTTTCCAACTTCTCTCCCCTATACCTTCACAATTTATTTTTCCATACATACAATAGCTGCTCCACCTAGGGTAGCTTCACCTCATATCACACATTGTCCAAACTTGTCTTTTCATGTTTCAGATGTTTTAAATGTTTATATGTTATAGGGTTGCCTGGGTGGCTCAGTCAGTTAAGCATCCCACTATTGATTTTGGCTCAGGTCGTGATCTCACGGTTGTGAGATCGAGCTCTGCATCAGGCTCCATGCTGGGTGTGGGGCCTACTAAAAAAGGTTCTTTCTCTCCGTCTCCCTCTGCCCTTCACCCACTCATCCCATAAATGAATGAATGAATGAATGAATGAATAAACAAATAATTAAATGTTATAAAATGTTTTAAGTATGTTTAAAATGTTTATATAATTCTTTATTCCCCCTTCTTACTGTGAATTCTTTGCTAGGGTAGAAAAGCTGAGGTTTCCAAATTTCTTTATTCATAGTACAATTCCTGTTTCCCAAAAAGAAATGATGTAGAAAATTAGACACATATAGACTAAAACATCAAATGCAGTCACTTGGTAAGCATTCCAAGCATGTTACTCTTCCCAAATCTGCATGCACAGGACTCTTTTTAAAATCAGTGGGAGTTCTGGCCCACAAAGGTTTCACATGAGAGGAGAAGAAAAATAATTTAAACATAAATAAGTAGAACAAACTTTATTAAGCTCTCTCAATAAGTATTTACCTGAGGGACTGGAACAGCTGCAATGTAAAACCTGTTTAATAACCCTCTATTAAATAATTTTCTTTATTTAAATTAAAATCCAATGCAGGTTAAATTGTAAACAAGCAAGATTTGCATAATATCAATTTCTAAAAGTGGGGTAATGCAGGGATCTTCTATGAACCAAATATTTTAAAGTATTGTATTATGCTGCTTTTCTGTATACTCCACTATTTTGAGTGATTTATTAAAGTCAACTACATAATTATGTATAGAAATAATGACGCAAATATACTTGTGTATCAAAGTGGCTTGCTAGAGCATATCAAGCAGTTTTAAAGAAAGTAAACAAGCAAATTAATTGCCAATTTTCTCACAGAATGTGGCTTTTTAAATGATGAAAACTTTATAGACTTCTTCAAGATTTTCAATGACCATAAACCATTTGGGGTAATTTATCTTTTTTGCCAACATCAGTAACATATGCAAGAATTTACTTTTCTCCAGTTTTAGAAAAAGCAGGATTTTATTTCTTTGGAACTCTTGCTGCTGCTTTCCTGTTTGTGGTTACAATTCTCAGTTTATGGCACTGGAATTATTCCACGGCAATTAATCCCAAAGTTATAAATATGATAATGAGTCCAAGAAGCAAATTTATATGTTCCCTCTTATCTTCCCTCTTTTTTCCATTTCTAACGAATAAATGGTTTCTCAGGACAAAACACTTAGGGAAGATACTCTGAAGTGAAACTCACAAGCAAGGTTGCTTTTGGATTAAAAGAGATTACCATGCTCTTTCTTATTTTCATCCCCGGTGTCAAACTCCCTGAGGGCCGCTGTTCTTCAATAACTTGGGTCATGCTAATGTCCAACTTCATGCTTTGCATGTTGTAGGTGGTTGATAATAACAATGTGTTCAAAACTGATTTTTCCCTCTAATTTGTCCCCTGCCTTGTTAGATCATAGGAACAACATGTGCATTACCATCTGTAATTTCATGAAAATTTTTACAACAAAAATATATTATTTATATTAAAAATAACCACTCTGCTTCTTCGTAATGATAGCCATGCCATGAGGCAGGATTGGAGTTGTAACGTGATGGTTAGATTTTGTACATCTATTTACAAAATGTGTTTAGCTGACAGAGTTCCAATCACACAGAATTGGACAGGGGCTCAGAACAGCATTGTGGGAACTTAGAAAGTCAAGTTCATTTCATTGTATAAAATATATTTAAGATGTTCTGGATATGAGGAATAAAGTCCCTGAAAATGGGTTACTTTTAATAGGAGATGTTCAAGGTCTGAAACTTTAAAAAGGGAAGATCCTTTGAAGAGGACTTTGAAAAGGACTTTGCAGTATTAATAAAAGGAAAAAAAAGAAGTTAGAAAAAAGTTAAGCGCAGGTTGCCAACCTATCTTTTTAATAGTAGTCCAAAAAAAGACACAGGTCATTGCCCTTTCCCTGATGACCATATTCTAGGGATACTGTGAGGTATTTGAAATCTCAAGTATGTTTTAAGCATTTATCTAGCCTTACCTATGCTATGACTTTCTAACGTCCTCCATATCTTAACTAGTATGTCAGGTTTTATTTTTATTTCCCTGGGGAACAAAATAAATAAAAATGGGACAGCTTGTGTACTTTTTCTAATGAATAGATAATCAAAACCAAACCAAAATTACCTTTGGATAAAGTACATTTGCTAAACTCAAATAATATGGAACCTAGAAAGTGAATAAAAATAAACTATATACTTCTTTCTTTATAATTTGAAATTGATCAGAAATTTGATCAAATATTCTAGGGTAAAAATGTTGATCTTTTTTCTGAATATTTAACAGTATAAGCAAATATGTTACTTTACAAAAAAAATTGAAGTTGCTAGAACTTAATCAAGATTTAATACATATAATTTCAATTACTGGATAAAACTTTTGTTCATTTCACAAGTTGATTAAATTCTTTCTTAATGTAGGAATTTTTTTCTTTAATAAAGAAGATACTGTGTTTTAAAAAACATAATAAAGAGTTATTAGGAAATAGGTTGAAGTGTTCAAAAGATACAAACTTCCAGTTATGAGGTATACTAATTATGGGGATGTAATGCATAAAATGATGATTATAGTTAGCAACTTTCTTTTTTTTTCAATATATGAAGTTTATTGTCAAACTGGTTTCCATACAACACCCAGTGCTCATCCCAGAAGGTGCCCTCCTCAATACCCATCACCCACCTCCCCTCCCTCCCACCCCCATCAACCCTCAGTTTGTTCTCAGTTTTTAAGAGTCTCTTATGCTTTGGCCCTCTTCCACTCTAACCCCCCCTTTTTTTTTCCTTCCCCTCCCCCATGGGTTTCTGTTAAGTTTCTCAGGATCCACATAAGAGTGAAACCATATGGTATCTGTCTTTCTCTGTATGGCTTATTTCACTTAGCATCACACTCTCCAGTTCCATCCATGTTGCTACAAAGGGCCATATTTCATTCTTTCTCATTGCCACGTAGTACTCCATTGTTTATATAAACCACAATTTTTTTATCCATTCATCAGTTGATGGACATTTAGGCTCTTTCCATAATTTGGCTATTGTTGAGAGTGCTGCTATAAACATTGGGATACAAGTGCCCCTATGCATCAGCACTCCTGTGTCCCTTGGGTAAATTCCTAGCAGTAGCAACTTTCAAATATACAATACTGAATTATTAAGAATGTAGATCTTAAAAGTTCTCATCACAAGAAAAAAATGTGTCATTACGTGTGGTGATGGGCTTTAACTAAATTTATTGTAGTAATCACTTAGCAATGTACACATACATCAAGTCATTAATCTATACACCTAAACTAATACAGTGTTATATGTCAATTATATGTAAATTAAAAAATAGGTAAAAATAAAATGAAATAACCTAATACAGACTTTTAGAAAGAAGTGTCTTAGAAGAGGTTCTAAGAATGTAGTTAGAAATACTAAACTTCTCTTATATGAAATATATAATTGAGATACTAAAATTTGTTTATCACTTTGGGCAGTTAGCATAATTGGTTAAAATATGGGGTGAACAGATGAGGTACTCCCCTTCTGTATGACACAGACTGATTTCCTGTGCTGGCCAGAGACCTCTCAGAGATGTGCCACAGGGGATGCATCTGTCTGCAACTTAGTTATATGATATAATCTTGGGAAATCTTTTAACCTTCTTAAATTTTGTTATTTTTTGGGTAAAATGAGAGCCAACTATAGTAGGTATATTGAGAAAGCATTTTTACACAGCTATATAAATGTGGATCATTTGTCTTATTGTTAAGGTAATTTGTTTTCCCTTGTACATCTTGGTAGAAAAATCAGCTTGATTCTCTGTGAATCTTTTGGAGTTGCAATAGTAATCTATAATGGGGAAAAAGTGCATATTAACTATCTAATAAGAGCATCCAGACCTTTAACAAATATTCACTTTATTTCTACTATGTGCCAATTACAATGGTAGATCCCAAGGATATACAGATAAAAGACCATTGCCTTCTCTTCAAAGAGGTTATAGTCTATTGCCTAAGAAAACGAAAACACACACATCTCTTCTGAGCTATTCTGGTTTCTGATGGAGCATGGGAGATGGACGTAATTTAGAAGAGGTTAGGCAGTGGTTCCTAGTGATTGGGACTCAAGCTGAGTGCCTGAGAGCTCTGAGAAAGAAGTGTGTGAACCAAGATCCTGAATCAAGATAAAACACACCAAATTCTGCAAACTAAAAATAGTTGAATAAGACAGTGAAGTAAGCTAATATCAAGACAGCATGAGATGAGGCTTAAAGGGTAGAGGAAACTGAGATCCTGAAAGGTCTGCTGAGGACTGATTTCTGAAAAAGATGTACACTATCGAAAGGGGTAGTGATATGATTGTAAGTGCATTTTTTAAAAACACACTCTAGGGGCGACTGGGTGGCGCAGTCGGTTAAGCGTCCGACTTCAGCCAGGTCACGATCTCGCGGTCCGTGAGTTCGAGCCCCGCGTCGGGCTCTGGGCTGATGGCTCAGAGCCTGGAGCCTGTTTCCGATTCTGTGTCTCCCTCTCTCTCTGCCCCTCCCCCGTTCATGCTCTGTCTCTCTCTCTGTCCCAAAAATAAATAAACGTTGAAAAAAAAAAAATTTAAAAAAAATAAAAAAAAAAATAAAAACACACTCTAAATAAAAGGCATACAGATTTCAAAGGAAGAAATAAAACTGGCCCTGTCTTTGAGTGACGTGATTGTCTGCATAGAAAAATCTAAGAACTAATGAGGAAATTCAACAAAATTGCAGGTACATGATCAACACACAAAAACCAATTGTATTTCTGTATTTTGAATATGAACATATGGAAACTGAGATTTTAGAAAAACACAAAATACTATATATTTACAATTGCCCCAAAGAAAATGAAATACTTAGTATACATCTAAGAAAACATGCATGGGATCTGTATGCTGAAAATTGCAAAATGCTGATGAAATAAATTTTTAAAAAAGAGCTAAGTAGATGGAGAGACCATCACGTGATCCATCACGTGATCATGGATTCAAAGACTCTGCATAGTAAACATGTCCATTCCCCCCAAACTGATTTGTAGGTATAATGCAATGTCTATTTAAACCCCAGCAGGATTTTTTGTAGACATGGATATGCTTATTCTAAAATGTATATAGAAAGACAAGGATCTAGAATAGCTAAATCGGTTTTGAAAAAGAATAATAAAGTGGAAGGAATAACTTTAGTTGATGTTAAGTGTTACTATACAATGTCAGCAATCAAGAAACTATGGTTTTATTGAAACAAAAAATGGAGAACTTAAAAATAGACCACCAAAATATACCCAACTGATTTTTGACAATGATGCCAAAGCGATTCAATACAACTGGGCTAGGCTTTTCCACAAATGGTGCTAAAGCAACTGGATATCATAGGCCAAAAAATATATATAAAATGGACTTTGACCTAAGCCTCATGCCTTATACAAAAAGTAACTTAAAATAGATCGTGGACTTATATTTAAAATGTAAAACTATAAAACATTTAGGAAAAAAAACCAGGCGAAATCTTTGGGACAAAGAGCTAGGCAGAGTTGTTATAGTTGACACCCACACCATGATCCATAAAAGGAAGAATTGACAAATTGAACCTCATCAGAATTAAACCCCATCAGAATTAAACCCTTTGACTTTACAAAAAAAAATCCTGTGAGGAGGATGAAAAGACAAGCTAGGGGCGCCTGGGTGGCGCAGTCGGTTAAGCGTCCGACTTCAGCCAGGTCACGATCTCGCGGTCCGTGAGTTCGAGCCCCGCGTCGGGCTCTGGGCTGATGGCTCAGAGCCTGGAGCCTGTTTCCGATTCTGTGTCTCCCTCTCTCTCTGCCCCTCCCCCGTTCATGCTCCGTCTCTCTCTGTCCCAAAAATAAATAAACGTTGAAAAAAAAAAAATTTAAAAAAAAAAAAAAAAAGAAAAGACAAGCTATAAACTTGGAAAAAATATTTGCAATGGCCATATCTGACAAAGGACCATTATTTAGAATATATAAAGAGCTCTCAAAAGTCAACAGTAAAGAAAAAACAAACAACTCAAGTTCAATTAAAAAATGATCAAAGATAGGAACATGTATTTTGCTGAAGAATATACAGATGGTAAATATGCGCATAAAGATATGTTCAACAAAAGTAGCCATTAGGGAAATACTAATTAAAGCCACCGTGAGAAGTCACAACACACTATCAGAAAGGCTAAAACAGAATAAAAAAAAAAATGATAATGACAAATGCCGAGAAACCAGATAACATATAGTTTACTGGTGGGATATATAGCCATTCCGGAAAAGATTACTGCAGCTTCTCATAAAACTAAACATACACTTATCATACAACCTACCAATTGCACTCTTAGGTATTTATCTCAAAGAAATGAAAATTTATGTTCACACAATAATCAGTACATGAATGCTTATAGTAGCTTTATTAATAAAAGACCAAAACTGGAACCTCTCCAAATGTCCTTCATGGGGTGAATGCTTAATTAAAGTGTGGTATTAGTCAGCAATTTAAAAAAAGAATTGTTGATACATGCAACAATGTGGATGGATCTCAACTAATTCTACTGAGTAAAATAAGACTGTCTCAAAAATTGATATTGCATGATTCCTTCTACACAATATTCTTGAATTGATAAACTATAGAGGAGAAGAGATCGATGGTTGACAAGGAATAGGGAAGGAAGAGGGAGGGAGACAGTTGTGTCTATAAAAGAGGACCCTTATGATGGAAATCTTCTATGTGTTTACTGTGATGGTGGTCGCACAAATCTGTATGTGTGATAAAATTAGAACAAAATATAAACATGCAAAAATTAGTGTATGTAAACTGGTGAAATCCGAATAATGTCAGTGGATTGCATCAATGTCAACTTCCTGGTTGTGATATTGTACTGTAATATGAAAAATGTTACCTCTGGGGGAAACTAGGTGATTAGTATAAGTGATCTCTTATTTCTCACAATTGCATGTGAATCAATAATTATCTTTTTTTTTAATGTTTATTTATTTTTGAGAGAGAGAGAGAGAGAGAGACAGAGTGCGAGTGGGGGAGGGACAGAGAAAGAGGGAGACACAGAATCTGAAGCAGGCTCCAAGCTGTCAGCACAGAGCCCGACGCGGGGCTTGAACTCACAAACCGTGAGATCGTGACCTGAGCCAAAGTCAGACGCTTAACTGGCTGAGCCACCCAGGCGCCCCATGAATCAATAATTATCTTAAAATAGTTTTTAAAAAATCACTGTAAATGGGGTGCCTGGGTAGCTCAGTCTGTTAAGCATCTCACTTCAGCTCAGGTCATGATCTTGCGGTTTGTGAGTTCGAGCTCCACGTCAGGCTGTGTGCTGGCAGCTCAGAGCCTGGAGCCTTCTTTGGATTCTGTGTCTCTCTCTCTCTGTCCCTCCCCGCATTCATATTCTGCCTCTCAAAAATAAATAAAACATAAAAAAATTAAAAAAAATTACTGTAGTTGCAGTATAAAGATAGATGGGAAATGAGGGTAGACTATACCAGCTTATTGGATCACTGGATGAGTGTGTGTGTTTTGGGGGCGTAGGGGAAGTAGTGAAGAACAGGACAGGGTCTGTGAATGACCATCAGGTTTCTACCTGAGTAAAGAAAAAAAGAGGTGGTGAATTCAATTTTGATCTTGCTGAGTTTGTTTTCCATCAACCAGGCAGAGTATATAAAATGAGAATACAAGAAGGAAGAACAGGAATCCCTGGGTAAGAGAACCTTAGAGTGAGAATGTTCAGCTGGATTTTGTATATTATACTCCTCACATAGCGTTTCAGTACATGAATGAAGACTAAAATATCAGAGTCACCAGTATATCACAACAAGGGAATTTTTGAACTCAGAAGCAAGAGTAAACATAGCAAAACTATCTGTGAGAATATCGGATACAGGAGGGATAAAATAATTTGCATTTCCATTAGACATTAAAGCAAAAAGGAATTGATACTGAGTACCATTTGTGTGTACTAAGTTCTACATTGGTGTTCAGAAGTATTATCCCATGTAATCCTCACAATAGCCCTAAAAAGTTAAATTTTATCTGCAATTTCTAATTCTTCTTAATGTTTATTTGTTTCCGAGAGAGAGAGACAGAGAGACAGCGTGAGCAGGGGAGGGGTAGAGAGAGAGACACACACACAGTATCCAAAGCAGGCTCCAGGCTCTGGGATGTCAGCACAGAACCCGATGCAGGCCCCAAACCCACGAACCATGAGACATGACCTGAATCAAAGTCAGATGCTTAATCAACTGAGCCACCCAGGTGCCTCTGTTATCTGCAATTTCTGAACAGAAGTTAAGTAATTTGCGAGATGAAACAGCCTATGACTAATTTCTTGGGCTACAATTTAATTCTAGATGTGTTTATCTTCTTTTTTTCTTATTTTTTTAATGTTTATTTATTTATTTTTTTAACTTTTTTTTTTTTTTTTTTTTTTTTTTTTTTTTGAGACAGAGAGACAGAGCATGAACGGGGGAGGGGCAGAGAGAGAGGGAGACACAGAATCGGAAACAGGCTCCAGGCTCTGAGCCATCAGCCCAGAGCCCGATGCGGGGCTCGAACTCACGGACCGCGAGATCGTGACCTGGCTGAAGTCGGACGCTTAACCGACTGCGCCACCCAGGCGCCCCTAATGTTTATTTTTGATTGAGGGAGAGAGAGAGAGAGAGAAACAGAGTGTGAGTGGAGGAGGGGCAGAGAGAGGAGGGGGCACAGAATCTGAAGTTGGCTACAGGCTCTGAGCTGTCAGTGTGAAGCCCCATGTAGGCCCAAACCCACGAACCATGAGACCATGACCTGAGTGGAAGTTGGATGCTTACCCAAATGAGCCACCCAGGCGCCCGAGATGTGTTTATCTTTTTTTTTTTGAATGTTTTTATTTTTGAGAGAGAGAGAGACAGAGCACGAGTGGGGGAGGAGCAGAGAGAGATAGGAAGACACAGAATCCGAAACAGGCTCCAGTCTCTGAGCTGTCAGCACAGAGCCCAACGCGGGGCTCGAACTCACAGACCTCGAGATCATGACCTGAGCCGAAGCCGGACCGCTCAACCCGACTGAGCCACCCAGGCGCCCCATGTGTTTATCTTCTAAGGCCACATTCTTTCTACTGTATCAAGAAGCTTGTGGAGAGTGGGGGAGAGTAGATCTCAAAGTCTTAAAAATTGTGGATATTAGGGGCACCTGGGTGGCTCAGTTTGTTAAGTTTCTCTTAATCTCTGCTTGGATCTTGGTCTCCAGGTCATGAGCTGAAGCCCTGGCCTCGGCTCCATGCTGGGCATGAAAACTACGTTTAAAAAAAAAAAAAAAAAAGAAAAAGAAGTTGCAGGTTTTATATTCTCACTTATTAAGGGGTTTTTGTAAAGTTATACATCTATGTTTATATTTGCAAGTGTTCACTTTCCTGCTGGGAAGTTTTAAAGGCTCTGTTTAGTTCACCTGCCCCATCTCTAGGGGAGGTCATGCCAGTTTGGCATCAATTGAATATTCGTGGCTCTTCATTCTCTAGAGACACCTGTCATGCTTGTACCTTATTGTCTGGATTAGAACGGGGTTAATTTTCTTATAGTAATTGTTAAGTAGTGCCCTCCTTTTATTTTCCAGTTAACATTTTTTTCGTGTATGCAGGCTATACAGATTTGTTAACAAGCATCTTTCACTGCAACTAATACAAACAGATAAACAGCAGGTGTTTTCAGTTCTGTGTTTCCAAACTTTCATGGTGCGTTGGCTCTGACTTCATTAACTACTAACATGGGATTCCCTAAACCTCTATACCAGTAAATAAGTAAACAAAAATACCTTTCCATCTCTACAAAAAAAAAAAGCAAAAAAACAAAAACCCCTGCACATTAGAAGGTTTGTTTTTCTCCTTCTCTGGTAAGTTTCTGTATCCTCTATTTCTTGTTAATATCTTTTCTTTGAGGTATTCCATTTCAGATTTTTAAGGTTAACACATCATCCCTAAGAACTCTTAGTCTTTAAAGTCAATTCAAGACTATACATCACAGTCCTCTTACTTTACAAACTAGGAACAAAGTAAGCCTTGAAAATGTAACTTTTAGGTAAAAATTAGACTTCTCCCCTAATTAGTATAGATAAAACCTCACTATTTCTAAGGGCCTTTATTTAATCACTGTTATTCAGTAATCTAAGTTTAATTTTCAAAGGTATTTCAACTCTCCACATCTTCCCATAGCCATGGAAATGCAGACTCAAACCTGAGTAGTATATCTCATATAAATACTAAAAAAGGTGGATGGAGAGTGGGGGATTGAGGATGTTTTTGTGATCTGCTCTTCTGCTGGGTCACTTCATTTTGATCCTTCACCTTTACAAAGCATCTGAACCTTAGGTGTAGATTTAACTTCTCTCCATTCCCGCCATCTAGTGGTTTTAAGTGGTATAGGTTTGGTTTTAAGAAATATTCCTAATGACGCGGGGGGGGGGGGGGGGGGGGGTGCACGAAAAACAAAACGGTTGGCCGCGACAATTTCCTAGTCTCTCACCCCATCATTTAGCCATCATACGGACACCTTTAACTGCTTTAACCATTTTTGAGATGCGCAGAGATGCGCAGAGAGAAGGAAGGGGACGCACACTCAGAGCCTCACGCCCCTTGACGCTGACATTTAGAAAAGGATTCTAAATCCTTCCTGTCATTCTCAAAGGACGGGAAAAGGAGTTGTGGCAAGACCTAGAGCGAGGAGACTGTCTGACTTTTCAGCAAGTTGGACAGATGACATATTAGCTCCTGCAACGTTCACATCTGGTTTGAACAAATAAAAAAAGAAAGAAAGAGGGAAAAACACTTAAAAAATTCCGCCGCGGGGCTCTGCAGGTCTTGCTACCCAGTAGCCCCCAGAAGACAACCAATTCCTGCGTGTTCCGCTCCGCTCACCCTCCTTCCCACCTTCTCTCTCTCTCTCTCTCTCTTTTTTTTTTTTTTTTTCCTTTTTTTCCCACGCTCGCCGTGAACCGAGTCCCAGGGAGGCAGAAGCAAGGCACCGGTCCCCTTCCTCCTCTCCTCAACCAAACCACCGCAGCCGAGCGCGTGAAGCTTCCCTTTGTTCATCCAGGCTGCTCTCCTCCCCGGCAGATCCACCTGGATGCTCTCCCTCGGTGACATTTTGCGCCGGGGCTGGTGGGTGGCTGGGGTGGAGCGAGAGGAGCCGGAGGGGGCGGGGGCGGAGAAAGGTCAAGCCGAGGGAAAGGCAGGAGACGCCTTTCATAACCTGCGTGGCGGGGCGTGCGCGCGGTTATTTATTTATTTTCTCCTTATTTATTGATCGCACGAGCAGAGCGGCGCGGGGAGCCGGGGGAGATGCAGGACCACCCACTGGCGGGGAAGCAGCCAGCCGCCCTCCCGCGCCCCCGCGCTGCCGAGCGCCTCCTGCCTCTGCGCTCCGGCGATTGCCCTCGCCGGCCCCGGCCCCGGCCCCGGCCCCGGCTCCGGCCCCGCCGCGCCGCCGCCGCCGCCGCCGCCGCCGCTGCCGCCCGCCCGGCAGCCCCGCAGCCCCGCAGCCTCGCAGCCCCGCACCGCCCCGCTCGGGCCCCGGCGACCGCGGCGGCGCAGTAAGTTGGCAGGAGCGAGTCCCCTCCGTTCTCGCCTCCCCCGCACCTTTTGAACTTGTTGCTGCTGCTCGGCTCGCCTGCGCCTGGCTTTTGGAAGGTGAAAAGGAGGAGGGAAGCACAGAGGAATGGGGGAAGGGGAAGAAGAGCTCGCTTGAGCTTTATTTATGCCCTCTGGGCGCATCGGATTCGGCTGCTCGGGAGCTGCTTTCTCGGCTTTTCCCTTTCCGGGTGCACGGCGAGGAGAAAGTCTCTATGCAACTCAGCCCCGGCGCGCACTTTGCCAGGTATGTACCGCGAGCGAGGCGCGTTCTGCGCGGAGGCAGGTGCTGCTGCTGCTGCTGCTGCTGCTGCCGCCGCGGCGGCGGCGGCTGCCAGCTCCCGGCTTCTGTGACTGTCACACTGCACCTGGGCTGAACTTGAAAAGAGAGTGAAGGGGCCATTGGGCGAACGCTTTTGGCAGATACAAGGGGTGCTTGCAGACGAGGGGGAGGCGGATCTGTCTTCACGCCCCCCACCGTGCCCACCGCCACAGCACCTCCATCTCTGCAAATACGGCCCAAGGAGTGGAGGCGGCCACCGGACTCCCAAAGAGATATGGGGCAGCGGCTGTGACCGCATCTCGGAAGCTACAACAACAGGTCGCCTTTCTGAGACTCCTTTGGCGGGAAGGGCCACTTGGAAAGGGGAGGTTTGGAAGAGCTGTAAGGGAAGGTGGTAGGGTTCTCGAATTCATCAGAAGAACACCACTGAGTGACTGTCCCTCGTTTTCTCTGTCCTACACGACGCGTACTGGCCCTACATTATCCGGACTGTGTCAGGGGAGAAATCAGACACCTGTCTGAAGAAATTGCTGCGCCTAAAGTCACCTGTGTGCTTATTCGTGCCAGGAGTGGCCTGGCCCAGCTGCTGGAAGAGATCTGGTGAGGTTCTGCTGGGTGTGATTGTAAGGACGTTGTACATATACACATACTTTTTCTTCTTACAAATCCCTGCGTTAGAGGGAAACTTACCTTTCCGAGAACTGTGACTTCACCAGGAGCCCCGCCTTGGAGTAGGAGTGATAACCTCCAGACCGCAGCTCTCAGTATTGGGTTCGACGGCAGGAAGCGAGTGAGTGTGGCGACTGGGACCCGCTGTAGAAGCCTGATCGCCCTTCGAGCCTCCGCTTCGAGGAACCATGGCGGCGGGTGTGGCCGCGTGGCTGCCCTTTGCTAGGGCAGCAGCCATTGGCTGGATGCCCGTGGCCTCGGGGCCCATGCCGGCTCCCCCAAGGCAGGAGAGAAAAAGGACCCAAGATGCCCTGATTGTGCTCAATGTGAGTGGCACTCGTTTCCAGACGTGGCAGGACACCCTGGAACGCTACCCGGACACTCTGCTGGGCAGTTCGGAGAGGGACTTTTTCTACCACCCGGAAACTCAGCAGTACTTTTTTGACCGTGACCCAGACATCTTCCGCCATATCTTGAATTTCTACCGCACCGGGAAGCTGCACTACCCTCGCCATGAGTGCATCTCTGCGTATGATGAGGAACTGGCCTTCTTTGGCCTCATCCCGGAGATTATCGGGGACTGCTGTTACGAGGAGTACAAGGATCGCAGGCGGGAGAACGCGGAGCGTCTGCAGGACGACGCCGATACCGACAACACGGGAGAGAGCGCGCTGCCCACTATGACCGCCCGGCAGAGGGTGTGGCGGGCGTTTGAGAACCCCCACACCAGCACAATGGCCCTGGTGTTCTACTATGTGACAGGCTTCTTCATTGCCGTCTCAGTCATCGCTAACGTGGTAGAGACAGTGCCCTGCGGCTCTAGTCCCGGGCACATTAAAGAACTGCCTTGCGGGGAGCGGTATGCGGTGGCCTTCTTTTGCTTGGATACAGCCTGCGTCATGATCTTCACAGTTGAGTACTTGCTTCGCCTGGCCGCGGCACCCAGTCGTTACCGTTTTGTGCGTAGTGTCATGAGCATCATCGACGTGGTGGCCATCCTGCCTTACTACATTGGGCTGGTGATGACAGACAATGAGGATGTCAGTGGAGCCTTTGTCACGCTCCGGGTCTTCCGGGTCTTCCGGATCTTTAAGTTTTCCCGCCACTCTCAAGGCCTGCGCATCCTGGGGTACACGCTGAAGAGCTGTGCCTCAGAATTGGGCTTCTTGCTCTTCTCGCTCACCATGGCTATCATCATTTTTGCTACAGTCATGTTCTACGCAGAGAAGGGGTCTTCGGCCAGCAAGTTCACCAGCATCCCTGCTGCCTTCTGGTATACCATCGTCACCATGACAACACTAGGGTAGGTGCCGTCAAGGGAAATGGGGTGGAGGTTGGATATCTGTGAGGTGATCGTGGACCCAATAAGGTTCTACAGTTCAGAGGAAGTGCTTTTTTTCTCTTTTCTAAGTGGGTTTAGGAAAGCATTATCTAAGTGGCTCTGAGTAACTCTTTATCCACGAAACGGGTATGATACAGAGATTGAAGTCATTTAGGGATTTGCTGGCCGGTGTTGAGTATGGATGCCTGAAGGTGATAAATACACAAAGAAATTTTAGAATTCCTGAATATAGGGAAGGATAATATTATATATATATATATCAATACATAAAGATATGACAGTGAAAAACACAAAATTGGTGCCCAGTAAAGGTATGAATATGCATAATATATATTGAAGTGCCTAGAGAGAGTTCCAGTGTATTCAAATGAAAAGTTTTCATGTATATTTGAAGTATTATTTTCATATAAATAGATACTTTTGGCAGGCATTTTCCTTCTAAGAACCATAATTCTTATTTTACAACATTGTAAAACACAGATTATACGTATCATTACCCAAGGATTTTGTAATATATATATATACATATTCATATACATGCATTTTCATTTTGGATGATAGGTTATGCGGTTTTAGAATATCAGGGCTGAAACTGATCAACCCTACAAAATGAAGTAGAATGATATTTGCAACATATCTTACACTATAAGTTCATAGTTTTAGAAAAAAGTCAGTAACTATCACTCACACAGTTTTTAGAAACTACAGATCCCATCAGGCAATGGGCCTATGACCATTAAATATACTTAGAAGGTAGAACACTATCTGGTGAGATTGATGGTCATCAGGGGCTGATCGTATTATAGAATTTTGTGCATTGTAATTTCCTTCTAGAATTCTTCTGTGTGTTCTTTTATTTGGGGATAATGGTGTTTTGCAAGCCAATGGGCATATTCCAGATTAATGTGGTTTTTTTTTTTTTTTAAATAAATATGAAGCTAGAATTAAGGTTTCTTTAGATGGTACAAAAAAGGAAAAGTATGAAATGATTAATGTTAATCAAGCTGCAGAAAAGTAGCAGAATTTATATATTATAGGACCTAATAAAATAAAATGGTTAGAGTCTTTTACTTTTATGAGTTCTTAGGTAAGCCAAGTAGTGATGTTAGTGCCCTTTCTTCAGCTTTTCTTTGCTGCTTTTCTTGCATAGTTAATCAGTTCAATAAGGCTTTGGTAATGGCTGTAGGAAAAAAGTTATTCCCAAGGCTGCTTTTTTAAGTTTTGTGTCTGGCTAATCTAATTGTCTTCTTTAAATGACCATGTGGTTAAAGTCAACTTAATTTTATTAGCCATATTGTGTTCAGCAGAAAGTCTCATGTTGTCATATGGCCAACTAATGGAATATCTTATATGTGAAGAATTTCTGGCGAAGTTAATTAAGAATTTATACTAAGCTAAAATACCATAGTGTGATTTTGATTTTGTCTCACATATTTTTTAAGACCTACTGGTGCACTAGAAAAATGAATCAGTGAAAATCCATATCCTACTGCTTCTATGTCCTTTTTATCGTGTTGGTAGTTTTGTGACAAATTTTGAAGGTGATAACAGAATACCTTAGCAGTGAAGGTGCTTATTTCTTATCAAAGAGAATTATATATATATGTGTGGTTTGGGGGCTTATTGTCTTTTTATCATTTGAAATCTTTGTTAAGGACAATTGGATAGTGCAAATCACTATCAGAACGTCAAATCAGAAATGTATATGAATAAAAAGAGAATTCTGTTTTAAGAGGAAATTAAAGAAACATTAAAAGGTTACATATATATATATATATATATATACACACACACACACATATATATACATATATATGCATATATATATATAAAACTTGGTGTCTATGGTAGTGTTTTTCATGAAGTATCAGTGAATCATTTTAATACCATATACTGTCTATATGGTTGAATATCGGTATTATTATAATGAATATTGATGAGATGCTAATTTCATCTGGCTATAAGTTCTAGACATGAGAAGTTACTATTATTTTAAAATTTGATTCCTGAAATGACTTTTTTTTTGAAGTTTATTTTTATTAAATTCAGGGGAAAAAAGAGGAAGTTTTAACCATTAATGACATTTTCTTTATTATATAAATAAAATACTTATAAGCATATTTTTGAAATCATTTAGGAAATTGAATCATAATGCCCGAGTCAAATCTATGACATGGATTTATTAGTTCATATGTTCTGTATGTAAGTAGATTAGAAGAATTAATTATATATACTTTCTCAAAACTTGGAAGCAAAATGGAAGTTACTTTTAAGACTTAAGTTTCACTGAAGTTGAAAATTTTAATTTTCAAGAAATTAAGTTAATGATCCTGATGAAATATAGCAGTCATACTTTTAAGATGTAGAAATGTGGATGCAATCAAAATACAATCCATGTATTGAAAAATGTATGTGAACATTTAAGAAAGAATATGCTTTATGATATAGAAAGCTTCTTAGAAAGATGTCTTCAGTTTCTCATCAAAACATATTTATAATGTATTTTATTTTCCTGGAGAAATAGATTTTGTTTTAAATCCTGCCTGTTTGGTGTCTTTGGTTGCACTGTGATTCAACAGCTTTATTTAAGAACAGAAAATATTCAGCAAAAGCCATTGTCTGAATTTATTTTTTCACTCTAGTTTTATACTTACAGGCTGAAGTGTTAGGTATAAACTTTCTGGAAAATATGCAATAGTCTGAGTTAAGATCAAGCTGTGTCTGATAGATGACCAAGAATTTCCCCGTACATTTTCTGAACTCTTTTTACTTGGCTGTTATTTTTGATGGAGCTAATATTCATCAATTAATGATAATAGAAGTGAAAACGGAATCCTAAACAGTGGTTATCGAAAACCTAGCTCATATAAACATTATCTACATGAGAAGTAAAGGCAAGACCTTTGTAATTTAGGACTGACAGAATTATCTACTTCTCGGCTCCTTTGAAACAATTTCAGTTCGGTTTTGGGCTGAAGAAATGAGTGGGTCTGTCTTAGAACTGTTGTGTGTTCATCGAATCATTCTTATGCTCCCTGAAATCTCAAATATATCACTATACCATAACTTAACCATGCTTTTATATAACCAATTATTTGCTGTGAAAATTAATGCTTTGAAGTATAATTTTAAGCCTACCCATTTCCTATTAAAGTAACAAACATTAAAAGCACAATTTAAAAAAATCAGTGAAAGAAAGAGTATCAGAAAGAATTTTTAGAAAAGTGTTTAGATTGAGTGGTCAAGTGTATCTGTTTTTTCACTTCATCTTTTCCTTTGGAGCATATTCATAGGCCTTCACTGGCCCTCAGTGCCCTTTTACTCCCCCCACCTCCCTCCTTTCCATAATGTAAACTCTAATTGCTGCCTTAAACAGCCTTGGGAGAAAAAGAACCTGGAACTCCTCTTTTGTCCTAATGACCCTTGGCAGATAGCATCCAGTAGTGGTGTTTCTTCCAGGTGGTAGTACTCAAATGGTACCAAGTTTAGGAAATTTTCAAATGTTTATCAGTGATCAAAAAAGATTTTGTAAAAACAATACTTCACAAGGTCCAGCATCAGTTTACCATTTATTGAACCTCAGGTTCATGACTTGTGAGTTAGAAGTGGTACCAGGTGGCACATTAAATAATCTGAGGAGCTTGTATGGTAGCAACACCTGCATTTTTGGTCACGATCACTAACCACTTAGACCCTTGTTTTTAAACAGATTGTGGGGCACCTGGGTGGCTCAGTCAGTTAAGCGTGCGACTTGAATTTAGCTCAGGGTATGATCTCAGCGAGATCCAGCCCCGCGTTGGGGGAGGCTGCTTGGGATTCTCTTTCTCCCTCTCTCCTTCTGCCCTCCCCTTGCGTGTGCACGCGTTCTCTCGCTCGCTCTCTCTCAAATAATGAATACAAATAATAAAAAAAAAAACATTGTATTACTCATGACATAAAACTTAAGAACTTGAGAAATTTCTTATTTCTTAATTTCTGTGGTCCACCACTTCTTTAATTTTAAAACAAAGTTGCTTTTATCAAAGTTTTCACTTGGGAAAGAAAGCTACTACATGGCATTTCTGTAAAGTTTTTGTTTAACATGCAACTTTATGATTTTAACTACATAAATTATATTCTGATTTCTGAACCAATCTAGGAAAACGAGAAGGGTGCTGTCATCAGAGACAAATATGGTAGAATTACATCTATGCTCCCAGAAAACTTAGTGTAGTTATCCATTTATAACTCTAAAAAAACTAGCACTATAATATTTCAATTTTAATAGGTTTACTAAATTGCTGTTTTGTGAAACAAAGAAGCAAAATAGTTTTTTTCACTGCAGTTTTCCTAACACTGTGTCAGTATCTGTGTATCCTCTTTTTGGAGTGGCATGATTGGAGAGGGATTATATAGAGAAATATGCCACATATGTTATATTTTATGTACGTGCAAATGTGTTATATATGTCAAATACAATATATAAATATATTAAAAGTATTACATTTTATATATCATATAATATAGAACACATACCTTACATAACACATATATGTTGTTAAGTATACATGATTAAAAAGAAGAAGGAGCTTTTAAATATTTTCCTGCTAGCCATCACTATCCTGACTACATAGCTTTGAGGAATGTTGGGAGTATATCTTGCAGAATCATTTAAATAAATAGAAACTTTTCATTTACGCAGTTATTACTAAAAATGGGTAGAATTATTTTCCCCTGCACCAGCTTCTGCCCAAAATATTGCTAGCATGTTAATCAAATATCTTTACAATGTGGAAAGTACCAAATATTTCTCTTTCAAATGAAAGAGCCATACTATGGGTAACATCCATTTTTATTTTAGCATACCATGATATATATTTTTATTAAATTATTTATAGAGTGTGTTAATTGTTGGGAGTTGAAAATGAACTTTTAAAGAAATGTAGACATGTAATATGTATTCTTCTTTTAGCATTAAGGTCACCAAACTTTAACTGTATTTATTTTGTTTTATTCATCATTTAAATATAGACATTTTTTGACATGACATACAGGTGTATCTTTTAAACGTGTGTATTTACCTAGCATTTTTCCTTTTCTTTTTTACAAGTATTTACTTGGTGCCAAACAGAGGTATGTCAGGAAGAGATAACATGTGTTCTATCAGCACAGCATACTACAGTGGGATTGTGTTCTAATTTTCAGTGGGTCTGTTATGATACGGATACTTTTTATCCTTTCAGGATTTCCCTTTAGACTACAGATTAGCTTGGTCTTATTTTATTTGTAGAGTTACTTCATTTAATTCTGATGTCATGTCCCAACACTCATCTTTGAAAATGAGTTAATGAACTTCAAATGTCTTATTACCTAATTTCTAAACTTCTGGTGGAAAGAAACTTAGCTGTTACTCATTACAGTCCATCATTTTCTACATGTAAGACTTTTGGGGGCTTACTGATAGTTACACAATTAGCAGCAGCATTTTTTTTATTTCATTTTTCACTCTTTTTTTTTTTTCTCTCAAGACCATAAAACATTATCTAGGAATATGTAATAATAGCTACCTGGAGATTACTGCTGATACTACAGAGTAAGAAAAGGAATAAACTTCCTCTTTATTTCTCTCCTAGTTCTGCTCTCTGTGACTCACAGTACATTTCTCAGCATCGCTGTTAGTCCTGCATTTATTTACATAGTACTGGGTTTTAGCATGATGGTGCCCAGTTGACATAACAAAACCATGTGTTCCTGTTCAGTGAACTCTTAGGCCATTTGGAAGCAAACTATATGGTGGTAAGTATCTTACCTGGCCTAATAAAGAAGAAAATAAATCAATTGTTTTGCATGAATTACCTAAAAAGAGTTGACCTGCGAGTTGTTAAAACTATACAATTTAACTTCTATTTCATTGAAAGAGCAGGAATGGTAAAAAGAATATTCACTGAGAAGGAAGTATTATTTATCCTTCAGAGCTATAATAATGATTTTACTCCCCCCCCCCCCATTCTCCATATGTCTTATACTGTTTTCTGATTACATATATGTGTGTGTGTGTGTGTGTGTGTATCACCATTGTTCTACCACTGGCTTCAGCAGCTAGTTTTGGCAATGTGGGATATAGTGTGGTATTGAAAAGAAACCCAGTACTGCAATAGCATCTCTACATTTCTATGCACATTGACACTGCTTCTTGCTTTAGTAGATTACATTGGAATTTTTACCCTTTAGTTTTCTCCTTTGAGAACCAGTCTTTACAGTGATTTTCTCCATGAAGCCTTCTTGACCTCCCATGCCTGTACCATCTATAGTTGGAACTACATTTGACATTAGTAATGTTATCTTATATATGTTACAGTTCTACTTCTTGCCTTCCTAATCAGATTGAAAGGCTTTTAGTATGGGTCCATACCTTTTTGGGACTTATTACCTATTAGTGCAGTGTCTAAATGTAGAAAAATCTACATTAAGGCTTTGCAAAATCATGGTGTGAGGTGATACCTGCACACCATGGAGAGCTCCTTCGTTTTGGAACAGTGCCATCTTGACATCAGCCATCATCTACCAATGTAATCTTTCGCTTTGTTCAATGTTAGGGAAAACTGGAATTTATTATTTGAACATTTTGTCTTTGTACTATAATCTGCCTTTTTTATTTTTCTTTTTGGACTTGGGAGGGCTATGAGTCTCTTCCACTCTTTGATCTGTAACTGCTTTTCTTCAAAAGTTAGAATTAATGGCTGTCGATGGTTATTTCCTTAATCAGCGTGCTTTCTGGTGAAGGCTGGTAAATTGAAAATCCTCTGGGAAGCATATGGAGATATCTTATAATGCAAATGAATCAGCACAGAAATGTACTTACTGCCTTCTCTTTCAACCTCAGTTCCCCCAGTAAACATGAGCTGGCCCTTTTTTTTCTTTATCTAAGCCCACTCATTAATGCATAAAATGGAAATGTTTAAAAATAGTGAAGTGTTATTTATAAATGACATACACAATACACAATAAATGTAGTCTATCAGAGAGAAGTTCCTATTTGAAGTGATTAAAAGGCAGGTATGTAAAATGTACACATATATGTGGATCCACATTCTGGCATGGTGGGCTGCATTTTGCATTGGGAATTTTGACATGTCTGTTATGTAAAGAAGATCTGAATTATAAAAAGTGTGGGGAGAATAGGCAGTGAATTATCAGAAGTTGCTAATGAGAAAAAATAACATTGAAAGAGTAGGATGACTGTTGAAATAATGTCAAATAGAATGGGAAGGTTTTGTTCTAAAAAGTGAAAGGTCTTGTCTTTTTGCTCTCATGTGGGCATGATTCTGCCATCTTCCTCATTCCCTTTGCTTTTAAGAATAACAATAATAGTGCTTTTGGAAACCCAAAGTTTTACCAGTAGCATATACTCTCAGGAAATCAAAATATGACTCATAGAGTTGGTTTCAATTTAATAGACTTTTGTTGATCACTTACTACTTGTCACTGGCCACAGCAGTAAACATAACTGCCAATTTCCTAACCTTAAGAATTGTGTTTTCTAGTGACAAAGGCAGAAAGAAAACCACACCAAGTACTGGTGGGTGCTACAAATAAAATAAGCATGGGTTAAGAAATGTATTGTTCTGGATAAGAGACAAAGACCTTTGTAAAGGGAATGGCTCACTGGAAGGATGGAGTGTGTTCTGTGAATATCTGGATAAAGAGCTTTTGGTGAAGAGAGGAAATAAGTAAAAAGACCTCAAGGAGGGAGGAGACTTGTTGTATTCCACCTAAGGCCATGGTAATTAAAACAAAGGGAGGGAGGGTCTTGGTAGCAAAGGCTGTCTGAAAAGTAGTAGGGACAAGATAGCTCAGGACATTGTAGACCATAGTAAAGACTTCTGGTTTTATTTAAGACATAACGGGGACACATTAGAGAACTATGAGTATGGTAAAGATAGGATATGATTTTTGTATTAAAATGTGCACAAGCTCCGAAACATTTAACATTTTTTTTAAGTGGTCAATTTAACATTGATTTCTTCACATGTATAAATCCTCATCCTTAGTTAGATTCATTATACTTACCTTAAGTTAAAATTTATATCCAGTTACTCATGAGATTTTCCAGAAAAAATGAAGTATTTTATAAGAATGCACGATTAAAGTATTCCCAACAGACAAAAATAAAACTAGTTCAAATGAGAAAATGAATTCCACACTTGAGCTGAAAGGACAAAAGTGTTTCTCAATAGATGTGGAGCTATCTAGGAAGTGACTAGGGATTATTATTTATTTTGAATATAGATTTTCCGGCTTACAATTATCAGTTCTAATGTTAATTTTCAAGAATATCATATCTGCATTGGTACTACAAGAATATTTCCATTTCTTTTTTTCTCACTTTGCAGTAGGTACATGTGTCCATGTTCAGGGGTTTTGTTGTGAGTTTGAAAGAAAAAATAGTTTACACGTCTTAAAAATTGCCAGAGGATATGTATTTTTAAGCCCAAATCAAATTGGAACCATGCATGTAGCAGATGTGTATACGTAATGAAACTATTTATAGAGTTTCAGTGCTTTGGTAAGAGTCACCACGCTGGAGATAAAACATAATCATGGAGAGAACTTGGGTTTGGAAGAACAAGAATTGGATCGCCAACATAAAAATTAAAAAAAAAAAAAAAAGTGTGTTTCCTAGACAAGCAACTTATGGAAATAGTACCTGACTCTAAGGGCACTCAGCATGCCATCTCACCGTGGCATTCTGCTTCCATTAAAACATCTGTCCTACACATCATTCTGCATCCTGACCAGTACTTCTATCTGGAGACCTGACTTCGGATGGTTGTAAGCTGGGATTCATGAGGATCATAACAAAGGAAAAAGTCCTGGTATTCCCTGTTCTTTGCACGTGAAGTTGATAATGACAATTACATTGTCAAACTACTAGACTTTTTTTTTTTTTTTTTTTGAACGGGGAGCTAGTTTGTTTTCATCTCATTGTGGAAGTTGGAACTATATAACCCTACACCATTCTAACACATTTTGGAAAAGGAAAATCCTTATGCATATTGTTTTAGATCACACTGTGGAACTTTTGTTTCCAATTCTTCCCAAATGTGGTGTTTGGGAATGAAAAGCAAACACATGTATTTGTATTCTTCTTAACTTAGATCAACTTAGTAATGCACATTGGACACTACTGGATCAGAAAAGAATGTATCTTATGGATTTCACTAATATTTGATTTTTTGTTTTAGTCTGAAGGTATTAAAATCATGGAATTTTGATTTGCAAGGATCTTTAGAAATCATCTTGTGGAAACTTATCAATTTATGCTTGGAAAATGCTAGGAAACAAAATCACAGAGCTAGTTAGTGGAAAAACAAAGCTTGATTTCTGGGGGATCTTTTGAAGTCTAATGCTCTTTAGAGCACATTTCACTGGAAGTCTTTTTTCTCCATATTTCTTTACTGTATAACCTATTTTCATCATTCAACAAAATAAAGTAGTAAAACTAGTGCACATACACGTATATATAACTAGGTCGTAGTTCTCCTTTATATATATATATATATATATATATATATATATATATATCCCCCCATTAGACAATAAATTATATATATATATATATATATATATATCCCCATTAGGCAATAAATTATATACTTAAAACTTATTGTCTAATGGAGACTTTGAGCTAGTAATGCAGATTAATAAATTCATACAGTCTTATCCTGTAATTTTTCCCTAGGTCATCTGCTACTTATTAAATCTTGTTCAAACTAAAGAGAATTACTTATTAAATTGAAGTTTCAACTCTGACTTTTATTTTATTATTTATTTATTTAAAATGTTTATTTGTTTGTTTTGAAAGAGAGAGAGGACACACAAGTCAGGGAGGGGCAGAGAGAGAAAGCGAAAGAGAATGCCAAGTAGGCTCCATGCTGTCAGTGCAGGGCTTGATGTAGGGCTCGAACTAACGAGCCATGAGTTCATGATCCGAACCCAGATCAAGAGTCAGACACAATCAACTGAGCCACCTAGGTGCCCCTCAACTCTGAGTTTTAGACAATTATCTAAAGTTATGATTTGTTAATTTTATTATCAGCGGTGTTGAAAGCAGGGTGTGAAATCAGTGTCAAATCATTTGTCTGAAAAATTGGAACTCAAATTTTGGAATATCAGATGTGTTCCTAATTTGATCCCAAAAGATCATGTTATGTTTTCTTCACTAAATGAAAAGACATGTTAAGGTTCAAATGAAAGAATATCTTAAAATATTTTTCATTTAAACATCATAATCAAGAATATATTTGAGGAGATTGTCTCAAGCTTGCTTCAATAATACATTTCCAATTTGAAAAACATATAAAATGTTATTTTTATATACATTTATATGTCATTTTTATATCCCTGGAATTACTATAGGGAAAACAATTCCTTCTTAATTCCTTTGAATTTTTGAACAAGTTAATATTTTGAAAAAATTAGGTAATAAGCAGATACCTCCAGTACTTTAGGAGAAATCTTCAAGATGAAGCCTAATTGATAAATCATAAGAGAATACCTTACATTTCAATAGAGTGTATTTAAAAGAGCTAAGCCTTTGATACTGTGAGCTTAAAGAGGTAAACCAAGATGCATTGCTTTTGTTTAATTCCACATACATAGAATTTAATTAATTATCCTTTTTCATAAAACACTTCTATCATTCATAGTCCTCTATCATTTTATTTAATAAATTTTAGTAATGTAATATGGACAAGTGAACTTATCCCCAAACTAAAGCTATATCATTGGTATTAACTTACAGTGGTTGCTAACCATTAGCACCTCTTTTTCCGTTGTGTCCCGCTGTCTTTCTCTGCTGGAGATAACCATCATCCTGTATCCTATATTTATCATTCTTAAAATGATACTTTTAATTGGGAGATTTTGTTAACCTTATGAAAGTATATCATGGCGTATACAGCCTTTTGGGCTCTTTCATATAATACATCATCAAGGTTTCTATGCATTGTAATTTATTTTTTGGCTGCTACATAATATCTCATTCCATTATGTGATTATTCTACAGTTTATTCAGCCACTGTCTTGATGATGACTTTCAAGTTGGTTCTAGATTTTTTTGAAGAGTGCTTATATGCAAATTGTTTGCATGTGCAAATGTTTCTCTTACATATATAACCTGGAATGAAATTGATGGGTCATAGGTGTGAATGTTCAACTTCGGAGATATAGCCAGTTTTCCCAAAGTTGCTGCATCAGTTGACACTTCCATGAGCTACAAATAAATACAGAGAATTTAAAAAAAGATGATTTCTATGAGGCAGTGGGATGCGATGGGAAGAGGAAGTGCATATGGTTAGATAGAAGTTACTGTGAAGAAATTAAGAATGGTTTTTATATTGGCACTATTTTTACCTTGATCCCTTTGAAATGAGAAGGTAATATAATTGTAGCAATCCTAACTTGCACTGTATTTAACTCCATGGTTTGTAGTTGGATTTTTCTTTTTCTTTCAACCCAAAAAGATTTACTCTGGTCAACACTGCATTTATATTTTCACAATGTGAAAAAATTTGGTTAACTTCAACTTTGTGTTTGAACTCAAGGCCAATATTATGAAAACATCAAACCTGAAAATATCTTGCAAAGCTTGGCTTACTCATTCATCTGAAATTAAGAATGAGGATTGAAACTGATCTTCAGTTGGTTTTCTGACACTTTATAGTATCTTATAAAATGTTACATATAACTTTCTACAAGTGTGTACAATCAAGAAACTATTCACATCTCTCCATTGATATTGTCTAATTTATCACAATATTACTGCAGTTAGAAAAAATTGTGCTAATTTCAAGGCATCTCATAGACATTTAGAAGGAGATACATTACTGTGAAACAGGATGTATGAATAAATGTCAAGAGGAAATTACCTCCATTTCAGGAAATTCTTAATTATGGAAATTAAAATGAATATTATTTCCAGTTCTTCATGGATGACCTTGCATTTTTTTGTTTGCAATAGAAGGCAAGTGTTTTGAAAATGCATAGATAACTTACAGTGTATATATGTTGACCCATTTCTTTTTAAAAAATATAGTATTTGTGCTTTTGGCTTTAAAAATTACATGAAGTTGATATAAAATGTCAGAAGATAATAGTAAATATTCTCATAAAAAAGAAAAGAATGTAATTTACAAAATGGCTATAAACTCTTCTCTATGGAAAAAGACACTTTCTTTATTCAGGATTGGCATGGTTTTAGAGCAGTAAAAACTAAAGGGCCTATTGATTTCACAGAGAACTTCATTATTTTCATGTGAAGGGCCCAAATACCTTCATAATCACCTAAATGAAAAGTAAGATTATTTTATTTCAAAATTAAAGAGAGTTGTTTTTTAGTCAGGTAGCAAATTTTAGCAATGTGTTCTGAAATACACTATTTGAAGCCAAACATTGAATAAACTAAAAAGTCACTTTACATAATTCACATTATTTTACTTCTGTCTCTTCATTATTTTCCACAATTAGACAGCGTCCAGTTACTGGATCTATATTTGTTATTTTAAATATTACTAAAATATGTGTTAATGTATAATATATACTCAGATATACTTTTTAAAGGCACAAACACATATGTGATTACAAAATGTATGAATATGTAAATAAATATTACATACATGTACATAAGTTGATACACACATACTCTTTCTTTTTATTTTTCTGGGAGGACACAAAATGAACTATTGGTGATAATACTTTTATGAAGTGGGGGAACAACAATTTTATACTTCATTTTGTAACTTTTTGTATTTTTTTTCTTTCCAATAGCCTACAGAACTTCTGTTGAAAAAAGACTCTTTGGTGACATTTGAGGCCTTTCCCTTCATATATTTTCTATATAAAAATCTTACCAGATGTTACTTAAAATTAGATCTTTTCTCCTACAATAACCCTTTTGATGATTCATGCAAGAAGGTCTTAAATATAGATGGTAATATATTAGAAATATCCTGGATTTAAATACCAGCTCCATGATATTGGTTAAATTACTTAAATTCTGTTTACTTGAGATTCCCTATTTTTAAAAATAGATTAGGAATACCTATCTCATAGGACGTCAATGGAAATTAAATGTAAATATGCAAACTTCTTAGAACAGTACCTTCTACATAGGTGCTATATGAAGGATTACTATTACATTGTTATTATTAAATATATGATAATATTAAATGTAGTATTTTTTCTTTGTTTTTGCAGAAGACAAAGTAGTAAGGGAGTAGGAAGAAACTTTGGGAGGTGATGGATATGTCTGTGGCCTTGATGGTGGTGATAATTTCGTGGGTGTATAATTATCCCCAAACTCCTCAAATTGTAGTCATTAAGTATGTACAGCTTGGAAGGAAGGAAGGAAAGAAGGAAGGAAGAGAGGGAGGAAACTAAGAATAGAAGGGAAAAAAGATCCTAGTGGATCACTCAATGGACAATTAGGCAGGAGAAGATTTTTGAAAATGAAGAGATACTGATTGAACATACACCTTAAGTGAAGAGGTATTTCCTATTTAGAAACTGGAATTCTGAGTCATCCTATAAAACTTTTTGTTGCTGTTGAAAATTCAGTAGTTAATGAGTTTGGGTTACCAAATGATAAAAATTTTACATCTCTGGCAAACTTGTTTTAAAATTATATGCTTGGGGCGCCTGGGTGGCGCAGTCGGTTAAGCGTCCGACTTCAGCCAGGTCACGATCTCGCGGTCCGTGAATTCGAGCCCCGCATCAGGCTCTGGGCTGATGGCTCAGAGCCTGGAGCCTGTTTCCGATTCTGTGTCTCCCTCTCTCTCTGCTCCTCCCCCGTTCATGCTCTGTCTCTCTGTCCCAAAAATAAATAAACGTTGAAAAAAAAAATTAAAAAAAAAAAATAAAATTATATGCTTAATCATTCCTTTATTATTTTTTATATCTGCCAATTTTCAGAGAGGGTATGCAACAATCTACTGTCAAATGAACCAAAAGATTAAATAAGTGCCAAGTATTAAAGATGAAGCGGAAATGATGGGGAAAAACAATTATGTTAAATAAAGCATTAGTGAGCATAAAATCAGCTCTGCATTTCCTGGCAGCCAAAGAAAAGAGGGAAAGTGTAGCATGTTTCACAGCTCTCTTTATCCAAGAAAAGAAAGTATCTTACTTCCTGATGAGGTTTTTTGTTTTTGTTTTTATTTTTTTAGAAGAGGTAGAGTCTAAGATAATCCAGTCATGTGGATCCTTGTAAGCTGGTTATTTACCAACCTAGTGAACAGTGTCTGCACCAATATTTTCACAAAATATTTAGAACTATTTTTGATTTGGCCTTTTTGTGCAAAGTACATAATATTGTAAGAAGATAAAGGCATTTCCATAGGAAATATAAATGACATGATCAAAATGTATATAAATTCCACATAACAAGATTCATATGTAGAGTTGAGCAAATTTTGAGTGATGTTTCATACTGTGGACCAAAGGCCACCAGAATTAGGATCAACTCAGTCACTTATTAAAAATGCACATTCTTGGGGCGCCTGGGTGGCGCAGTCGGTTAAGCGTCCGACTTCAGCCAGGTCATGATCTCGCGGTCCGTGAGTTCGAGCCCCGCGTCGGGCTCTGGGCTGATGGCTCAGAGCCTGGAGCCTGTTTCTGATTCTGTGTCTCCCTCTGTCTCTGCCCCTCCCCCGTTCATGCTCTGTCTCTCTCTGTCCCAAAAATAAATAAATGTTGAAAAAAAAAAAATTTAAAAATGCACATTCTTAGCATTCACCTAAAACAAATCATCTCTGGAGATGGGAACCATGATGACTGCATTTTTGCTTCTCACATCAAATTTTAAGAACCACTGATCTGGAAGAATGTATCTTGAGCCTATCTCTACTGTTATCATCCTGGAATATTACTGACCTTGAGTTAGAATTTTCAAGTGAGGTAAAAAAACAAACCATGTAAAATAATGTTCCAGACAAAGTAGCTAAAGTGATGGTTTTCAGTATTACTTAATAGACATGTATCGAGAGAAACATTGATAGAAATTCAATAATCTTCAATATAGGTGATAAACTATTTATTGCAAAAGCCCTGTTTTATTTTGTGCTAAGAAGTAAGGTTCCATGGATAATAACCATTAGTACTAGTATTCTGGAGAACAACTGGAATAAAGAAAACACAGCTGCTTCCTTTGGGGAATTTAAAGTTGTAACCTTTTAAAGTTATTGATTTCTTAACTGGCAGGGATGAGTGGAGGCCCAAGTTAACTGACCAATTGATCATAATGAAAGTAAAGTATGTGGTGTCTTGGATCAGAGACTCAGAAGAAGGGAAGAGCTTATGAGGAACAAAACAACACCATTCATAAAGATAATCTAAATCTCATGAGTTGAGAATTTTCTTCAGTTAAGTTCTTTTTTCTCCCCTTTTTTTCTCTTTTGCCTTATATATAACCATAAAGTTGATTTGCAAGGATTTTCTTTCCAAAGAAGATAATTTTTAATCACATGCTAAAAATTTCAACCTGGAGGGTCTAAAGATAGAAAATAGGGGCACCTGAGTGGCTTAGTGGACTAAGCATCCAGCCCTTGATCGTGATCTCAAAGTTAGTGAGTTCAAGCCCTGCTTGGCATTCCCACCCTGCCCCCATCCCCACCTGTGCATATTCTCTCTCTCTTTCTCACAGAATAAATAAATAAACATTTTTTAAAAAGATAGAAATCAAATTACTGGTGGATTCTTAGATCATAATGTAGCATAGAGGGAGGTTTTATGTAAAAACCTACTGAATGGCTGATTTGATGTTGAGCTTTTTAATTGACTCTTCATGATGTTAGCCTGACCAAAACTACTTTGTGTTGATCTAGGAAAGTATGCAATAAGTGTTTTCTCACAAGACCTAGGTGCAGAGAGAACTACCTTTTGAAAGGCTGATTGAAGATTAATATGGCCAGGAATTGAAATTCACTTTTTGCCTTGGAGGATGCCATCTGATTAGCTATGGTTACAGGATTTCTCGTCATCATCATTCGTAAAAAGAAGAAAACTATAGTCAAAAGTTGTAATTCAGTTATGAAGTTCTGATAAATATAATGTCATGCAAATTCAGATGTTGCTTAGTATTAAGGTAAGAAGGTCTAAGATGACATTTTGAAATTTTGGTTTGCAGTGAGATAATTTAGATGATGCATGTTTATCCCAAATCAGATAAATAGGAGGGAAAGTCTTACAATCCCTCTGTAATGCCTCTTCCTGAACAGAATATTCATGAAGAGGGAGAGGGAAATGGAGAAAGATGTGTAAGGAGATAATCTGACTGTTACAATGGAGCAAGGAAGGGGGCCCCTACTCTGTGGTAGACACCATATGCATAGACATAAACAGTATTATTTTTTCATACCATGCATCAACTGTCTCCCTTGCTTTACCACATTTTGATCCCTACTGGCAAGAGATAAATGAAAATATGCTAAATAATTACCCAATAAAATGGAAGACATGACACCAAAATCGGACTACTCTAGTAAAAACATGTTTAAGTTCACACAGCTAGAAGTAACTTTTAAAAATCAGGCAAACCCTTTTAGCTAAAATAAAAAGCTAGAGCCAAACATAATAGAACATGTTCTGAGAAACAAGTCTGAATTTTGATATATGAAGTTCTTCTGGGAGAATATCAGAAAAGATTCAGCAGAAAATTAATGTTCCTGATCAGGTATCCCAGTAAAAGAACTTTATGCTTCTACCAAAGATTTGAGCCTTGAGCCACAAAATAAATAAGTTCTCTTATCTTCCTGCAGAAAATATCAGTGGATTGGCCAACAGCACTAGCTGTCCCTTCCCTGTACCTCAGGCCAGACTTAAACATCAGCCAAATGCCACACATACCATGCTTGCAAGTTGTGACCTGCTAGTGGAATCTGGAATATTGGAAACAAATGTTTTGTTTTGTTTTCACTTTCAATCCAAGATACATTTTAATTGGACCTATAATTCCTGTTCCTCTGTATTTTAGTTAAGAGGAATTGGTTTTACTGAAGAGCTAGGCGTAGCTTGCGTTGTATTTCTGTTTATTTATAGTATCTCTAGGAGCCAAATAAGGAAAAAAAGAAATCCATGGATCTATAATGCTCTACCTGTAGACTTGTGTTTAAAGTGCCTCAATATGCCTGCTGACAAAAGTTCTCTCTTCCAAGAACCTCAGACTTGAGCTGAATTCTCCCCCACAGGTTTATAACAATATCTAGAACATTGCTTTGTAGATCACAGATGCTGAATAAAGATTTATTTTATTTTTTTTCTTTTTACTGTAGAGTTAAATGTCCAATTCATCTTGGGAACTTACATCATTCATAATACAGTTGACCGTTGAACCCCATGAGGGGTTTAGGGGTGCCGATGCCCCCCTCATGCACAGTTGAATATCTGCATATAACTTTTGACTACTCTAAAACTTAACTACTACTAATAGCCTACTGTTGACTGAAGGCCTTACCAGTAACATGAGCAGTCTATGAACACATGGACAGTCCGTGAACACATACTTTGTATGTTGTATGTATTATATACTATATTCTTATAATAAAGTAAGCTAGAGAAAAGAAAATGTTTTTAAGAAAATCATACGGAAGAAAAAATGCATTTAAGATACTCTACTGTTTTTATCAAAGAAAATCCATGTGTAAGTGGACCTTCAAAGTTCAGAGCCATGTTGTTCAAGAGTCACCTGTACTTTCTAGCTACTTCTCTCTCAATTACACATCCTTGGACACAAAAGTATCTGCATACAGAAGTAAAATTTCCACAAGTGCAAAGTCTTCAGCTCAAACATACATTTAAAAAAAATGATATGTGAAATAAACTATTAGAGTTTTGATACTTTTTTATTTTTTATTCATAGACACTTTTCAAAATATGCTAATTGGTTCCTCTATAAAACTGTTTTCCAAATCCTTATTCATTTTCCTTAACCATTAAAAGAATTCCCCTAAATTTCTGTGCTATTTCTTTCACCTCTATGCTGTTGGCTCATAGCTATACATATCTACCCCGGGCCATGCTTCCGAGCTTCAGACAATAATTTCCTGATTTATGCCATCAGGAAATATTATGCCCTTAGTTTTTATGGACAATCAGCATAAGTAATGGCCATATAGAGAATATTTCTAAATCTAATGCAAAACCATTAGACATAGAGTATTGTCTAGCTGGCACATTACTCACTATCCCATATTATTAAGAACTATGAAAATATAAATATTAGAAGTTTTTCTTATACGCTAGCTCTGTTAGAATTTGGATGTTTCCTGTGCGACTGATGAGAAAAATTCTCAGGCATGTCCAGGGTCACCAGTAATGGGTGCCATGACCAATTAGTGATGACAGTCATAGTAGGGGATAGAGGAGAGTTTCCTTACCTGACATAAGCAAAGTCTCAGTGGCAAAAAAAAATTCAGGGCATATTCTGGGCACAGTGTGTAGATTAATTTGGCACTAAAATGTCTGTTGAATGTTGACCGAACAAAAATTGGGGTCACTTGTCACTTTTTAAATCTTAATAAATTCTGCTATGAGTGGATTTGAAAGTAATCATTATAACATAAATAATGATCTCTGCACTTAACAATTATATTTGTACTCGTATTTGTGCTTTTACCTTTCTAATGTGTTTTTACTTTCATAAGTGATCAATAATTATCCATGGAATGCATGAAATAATAAGTTACAAATGTCTTTCTGAGCACATAAAAATTTGATTCGTATTTATGAAATGGGAGAAATAATTTTAGCAGGAGGATGGATTAGAGATTGACTTAGATGACATTTGAATCTTGTTTTATGGTCTTAACACTTGAGACCCCCAAATAATCTGTGACATGACAGATTTACCTACTTTACCTCACTATAATAAGGTTCTCTGTAACTATCTCTCACCATCACCTTAAGATTGGTATTTAGTAATAATCTATGAAATTGATGTACATTAGATGTTGCACACAGTCTAACATACCAGAACACTGTTGTTTAACAGAAACAAATATGATGCCCAGAAACACAGAAAAACAAATGCACAGTCATATACAAACCTAGCAAGTAAACACAGAATCCAGATTTCATTTAACTCAACTTATTGACTGTTCCTATGTGCCAGAAAATATACTTGGCACTATGAAGAAACGATATAAGTATGAGAGAGTATGTTCTGTGCAAAGCTGGGATTTTAAATCCTGGCTCTTCTCACTGGCTGACTCTGCAGAGCCTGGATGCAGTTTAAAAATATATTTGTGTTTGTATGATATAAAATGTGTGAGGAACTTTTTAATGCTCTGAAATGAGCGATCGTTTGCCTGAGTTGGAAGGAACAAAAGTCAGCCATCAATTCTTGTAGTGAAGTTAAAAGTCCATGGAGCATATGAAATTGCCAGGATATTTGAACATGGTTTTTGTCCTTTCAGTACCTCCTTTCCTGCTTTTAGGCCCATCCTAGTAAATAGGAAAAAATGGATGCATGTAAGCTTTTATTTTATCCTTTAATTATGAATTTTTATTTATTTTGTTTTTAAGTTTTTATTTAAATTCATGCATGTAAGCTAACTTTTGAGCTGATTACTATACCAGTTGTTTTTCTCTTATTTTTTGTTGGTTAAACATAATTGATATTTGCTTTTTTCCAAATACTTTAAGATCATCTATATCTACTGTAGTTTTAAATGATGCACAGCAAATGGATAAATGATGCAGTGTTACTATTGAGAATGTTATATTTGCTCTCTAATAGAAATATGTTGTTTCAGAGATAATTACCTTGAAACACATGAAACAAGTCTTTATTGTAAATGTTCTAGGTATATTTTGGTTTTTGTTTGTTTTTTTAAGATTTTATTTTTACGGGCTCCTGGGTGGCTCAGTTGGTTAAGCATCCGACTCTTGATTTCGGCTCAGTTCATGGTCTCAAGGTTTGTTGAGATCAAGCCCCATGTAGGACTCTATGCTGACAGTGCCTGGCCTGCTTGGGATTCTTCCTCTCCCTCTCTCTCTGTCCCTCCCCTTCTTGCACATGCTCTCTCTCTCTCTCTCTCTCTCTCTCTCTCTCTCTCAGAATAAACAAATAAACATTAAAAAAAAGATTTTATTTTTAAGTTATCTCTATACCTAATATGGGGCTCAAATTTACAACCCTGAGATAAAGAGTCATATGCTCCATGGACAGAGCCAGCCAGGCTTCCTTATTCTAGTTTTTTTTTTTTTTTTAAAGACACTTTTCTATGACAAGAAAGAAATTAAATATTATTTCTCAATTTTCTTAGTGCTTTTGCTCTCTGTGTCCCAATTTTCACTCATTTGCAATGGTATCCAAATCCCTTTTGATTTCGTTTTGGTCGTTTACGCCATCGTAACCATGATACTTAAATAAGTTCAGCAGCATGTTCATAGATACAGACATTTAGGTGGGGTTTTTCAAACAGTAGTTCTTTCTATTCTTACAACCATAGAATCCTGAAAGTAACAGTTTTCCTGTAGGTCACCTAGTTCAATCTTCTACCAGTTGAAAGACTCTAGTATATTCTCTATATTTATATGGCCTTCTATGAACTTTTTGAATGTTGTGTAATTGGAAGGCAGCCCATTTCTTTGCAGCAAGAATCAAATTTTTATCAAGTTTTTTAAAGATTGTGCTGACATGTACACCTTCCTCTATCACCCATTTATCCAAATTAGGCTTTAGAGATTGAACACAATATATTTTCTTTTTCACATCCTTTCTAGAACTGTACTTGAAGAGAGCTATCATGTCCCTCCTTAGGCTTTTCTCTGCTGGGGTGAACTTTCCTAAGTCATTTAAACTTTGCCATGTAATGTGTTTTCTGGACCCCCCTCATTGCCTTGATCTCAAATCCTCTGAAGTTGATCCTACTGGAAGAAAGTACATTGAGATCATGACCTGCCATGACACTAACACTATGTATCTCTGAATAGGGCCTAAATGCAATGACTTTTATCGATCTTGTGGTAAAATAACAGGTCTTTTATTTTTACTTGAAATACTATAAAACCTTTTCTTTCTTCTCTTTACTTATACTATTTACTACTTAAGGATAAATTCTGTCAGATTTTTAAAATCTTTGTTAAATTTCATTCTGTGAGCTAATAAAAATGCATTGTTTGAGTGTTACCTAGCTATATGGCTCAAACTTCTCTATGAGTCTGTTTAATTGTGTTATAAAAATGAAACAGAACACATAATAGATGATATTCTTCTGGAAAACCTATAAAGGAGTCCTTTCATCAATGGAGGTGTTTATCTAGATCATTGTACCTGAGTGCATCTATCTAGACATTTAAAATCCAGTAGGTGAGGGAGAAGAGAAAGAAAGAGTATATTAAAAATCCTAACTGAATTGTTCGGGGACCCATGGGATATTCTGATTCTGTCTGACCAGAGGCTGAGGTTCATTCAGGTTTCTGATGATTTTTCCCTTCAGTCCCTAGGAGGATCATCAATAATGAGCCTATTAAGACAACTGGGATGGATAGAGGAAAAGGGTCAGACACATGCAGCTTTCCTGTTCCCTTTTATTTGATCAAATTCATTCCAAGGGATGAAATGGCAGGCATCATCATCATCATGACAGAAGCTCTCATTTAATGAGTAATTACCCTGGGTCAGGCACTCTGCTCAGCTATGCTTTACATACATTATCTCTTATCACATGTGATTCTACAACATAAGACATTGCTTTTACTTCATAGGTAAGCAAAATGTGACTTAGAATTGGTGTCAATTCTGTCTCTGAAACATGTGCATTGTCCACAGAAACATGTAGGCTCATAAGTTATGTTAAATAAATAGCAGTAGGAATGTAACTGTCCGTCTGGAGGTAGAAGTGCTATAGAAAAGGCTTGGTTCAAAGTGTGTCAGGACCAGCAATGACAAAACTAAATTTTCTACTCTCAAAGTATATTTACCAAGACTGTGGTAATAGAGTATTCTGGGCATGTGTTGGTTTGTGATTTGTGGGTTTCCTAATTGAGGTCACTCAAGATGAAACCCAGTCCTCAACACAGCCATTCTAAAATAGTTTAGTCAAAAGTAGGTAGGTGGTGGAGCTATCTTGATGCTGGAGGAATAAATTCTCTAATATGTTTTCTGTCATCTTCTAACTGAAGTCATCATCCCAGCATATTTGAAATAATACATGACCAGATCAAATATGCATTCATTATAGCAGAGAGGATTGATTAGGTCACAACTCTAGAAATAAGGTTTGTATTGAACACAAGGAGAAGTTAGTTGTGAACCCTTATCTGACTTAAGCCAGGTCAGCAATAATGGGCATATATTAAGTCAGAAAATGATGTCAGCTTGATATACAGACAAGCAATATTTTTAACAATCATAATTTCATTTTTCTTCCTGGAAGTAATTTTATTTATTTGCATTATCTCTAATTTACAAAATCTTATTATAATTAATGCCCTAGAAAATAAAAAGATGTGATTACAAAATACATACTTCTAAAGAAATTTTCATCTAACTTAAAATTTAGAGAAGACATATATATATAGGATATAATAAGCATCTTAGAATGGTGTCAGAATTTACTTAAAATTAATTAGGACTTGACTAAAAGTCATTCCTATAATGAAATAATGTTTTATTTTTATTTTATTTTTTATGAAATAATATTTTAACATTAATATGGCAAATTGCAAGAAAGATATGCTTCTTAAGTAAACACTCAGGCCTATTGTACATTAAATTATCTAAGTTTCTATTATATACATATCATAGATAGGTTTGTAGAGATATATACACACAAATACATACAAAATATATTTGGAAAATATCTATATTTATTCATTTCATACTCTCTTTCTCCTATTATGAATTCTTGGAGGTCAAGACCTGTATCTAACTTAATTTGATCTAATACTCTGGGCATTGAATATATTATTTTGCTGACGGTTATGTTGGTCTTGATAAAAATATGCAGTATTCTATTTATAAAGGGAAATTGGCTTGGAGATAATGATTTTCAATATGTAGCACTAAGAATTCATATTGATGGCAAGGAAGCAAACTCAATAAAACATCAGTTTAGTTCAGCTTTGGCTGCAAGAATATTATAATGTTCTGTTTCAAGAGCTATTAGAAAATATCAAGATTCTTTTCTTTCATTTATTCAGCAAATATTTGAGTAGCTTCTCTGGGCATGCTCTTGCTAAGTGTTAAGGATACAAATTAATGAGACATACTTTCTGCCTTTTGAAGGCAATGGCCATAGTGTAGTCTTACATGCACCTATGCACATGTACACACACACTCACACACACATACACAAACACACAAAATTCTACCTTAAAGTACAAAGAGTATAGTAATAAGGTTATACCAGGTAATTATGGAATCCCTAAAGAGACACACCTAATCTAGCTGGGAATCTCATAGAAGGCTTGCTGAGGGTGAGTCTTGAATGAAATATTTAAGAATGCATATGGGCTATCAAAAAATATTGGGATGGAGATTGGGAAGGTCATTACAGATTGAGGGAATAATAAAAACAAAGGGATAAGTGGGATATTTTAGCAACAATACAAATATTAGGTATTATGTATTTAATATTTACTTTGGACTAGCAAGCGTGATGATGGTTTGACATGGATTCTCTTGTGTTTGCCTTACAACAACTTTGTAGATAAGTGCAACTTTTATCACTGCTTTGCAGATGATGTAATGCAAACTCAGAGTCCAATTGTAGGAAAGCATGGATTCAGATGTAGGCCTCTGACTTCAGAATCCCTGCTATTAAGCTTTCCTATACACTCTTGAATTTGGGGTTGGGATATTCCCAATAATTTAGAGCAGGTATAAACTATTCCCCAAGGAAAGATTCACAACAATTGGACTGGAACCCCACAGCAAGGGTTCATGGAGATTTTTGAGGTAAACACTGAATACTCAAGGATAACCTTAAGCAATTTTTTTTTCCTCTGATGTATAGTACTAAAGATTTAATTCTGTTTTCACACATTGAAGAGGTTGGCATATATCTTGCTAGTGATGGAGGATTTATATATAGTCATTCAGTCTCATTTTGGTAGGGTCAGGATTGCATTCATGTACAATGTAAAAAGTGTAAGTGTTGCATTTGAGGATGACATTTTTTTCCAGTTCTAGAAAGCTGTGTTTTACACACCAGTTCTTCCAACTGAAGAAGTGTTTGAGGTCATGCTTCTAATTGTGACTGTTGTCCCACAAATTTTCAAAAGGATTCAAAGTGCTGGATCTCATTAAGTTTAATTCCTAGGACCATGGAGAGAGGAGATCTCTATTTCAATTTAATCTCTTAAAGTGAATTTCCTATTTCAAATAATTCTCCTGAGAAAGACTTAGTGCTAATAATTAGCTTCATATTATCCTTCATTTTTACAAAACCAGAACTCAAGATGTGCCTATAGTGTGATCATACGGGAATACTAATTGTTTATTTGAAAAAGCCTCTTTTAGTCCATAGTAAAATAGACTATGAATGAATTCTTTATAGTTATTGTAATTATCTGGGTGGTGCTCATTACATAAATTTGGAAGAATAATTTAAATGCACTGCTGTACTATACATAGTTACTGAGAGAAGCAGTTTTCTAATACTTAGAGAAATGAAGAATCAAACATTTGAAATAGTCTTTGGATTTGTTGGCTAGGGTGAAAGAAACCAGAGCCAGACTTGGAAATGAGACATCAATAAAAGGAGCCAAGAAAGAACAATTAGAATACCCAAACAATAAACCTTTTATCCAGTTTAGCAATTATTTTCTAAGAATTTTTTAAGCTATTGGTTTTTAAGAATTGCAATTTTGATATGATAAGGAGACATGATTCCATTGTCCTTTTTATTAGTTGAAAGCTCTTACTTGGCATTTATATTTCCATGATGCCTCTTTTAAATCAGATTATTTTTAAATAGCTTCTCTGTATCATTGTTATTTTTTAGAAACTCTTTTTTAAACATTTCTACTCTTGGCTGTTTTATGAATAGCTGTCATTTCTCATGGAGTTTCAAGCCTCCTGGCCTCTAACTGAAATCTCTTGGAGACTGTTTTGGTATTTTAGTTTGTTCATTTGAGTAAAAGTCACTGTGAACACATTAACTTTTCAGTTTTAAGTTAATACTCTTTCAAAGTGTGTTGATACATGAAATTCTAGTTCAGCATTATCCCATTGAACATTCTGTGATGATAGAAATGTTCTGTATCTGTTATGTTTAATACAGTGGCCACTGGCTACGTGTGGATGTTGAGCACTTGTAATATGGCCAGGGTGACAAGGAAATTTAATTTCTAATATCATTTAATATTAATTATTTAATATTTATATAGTCACATGCAGCTAGCAGCTATCTTGTTGGATAGAGCAGTGGCAGTTAATGTATTTTAACTGTGTGGCTAGTGAAGTTCTGTATTTCTAAAGATGCATCATTGGGATAGTAACTTCAACATGTGTTCAATTGTAAGAAAGGTCCCCATATACATACATATTGGAGGCTTCTACGTGGGCTATCCTGTCCCCAGGTAATTTCATTGTAAAATTGGAACAATCACCAAAAAACGGAACTCCTTCAACTAGAATACCCCAGCCATGTCATTGTGCAATGGTGCTATTAAAAATTAAAATGTTTAAAAAAAAATTAAAATGTTTTTACATTCAGAACAACCAGAAATATGAAATATACCAGGCCACTGAGTAAAATTTTCTGGCCACTTAATACCTCTTCAGTCTGGCTATTTAGTGATTGATGAGTTCCTGATTAAAATTGAATATTAAGTATGATCTGGACGATGGATGATTGAGAGCACTTCCTATTCAGCCATACATTTCTGGTGCTCCTGCTAATAAGCTCTAAAAATAAGTGTTGAGAACTAGTCACAAAAAGGTTTTCTGAGATGAGGATGTTGATGTAAGCCTTGATTTTAGTTTCTGCTTTAATGAATTCAAAACAATATGTAGGAAGTGAAGTAGGAAATGTACCTCTTAATGCCTAATCTTGGAAAAAAACACACACAGAATTAAGATCCATTTTTATTCTGCTTGTACAAGTTAATAATGATTGAGCACCATTGTTAGAAAGTGTAGCTCTTAAGCTATATCTGATATAACCATTGGCTCTTGATGAATTACCCATGCAAGTGAAAGAGTGGAGGACACATTTGCTAGTCGATGCAAGATATATCATTTAGCCTCACTTTATTACTGATGGTTCTGTTTTGTCTTGTTTTCTTAGTGGTATTTTGTACTATAGGTAAAAGAAAAAACCAAATGCCATTAAATACATGAGTCACAAGGATCTTGATAAGGAGGGAACTGGTCATAGCTATCACAGTTTCACATTCTGTGTGTGTGTGTGTGTGTGTGTGTGTAAGAGAGAGAGAGAGAGAGAGAGGGAGGGAAAATGAGCTTTTGCATGTCAAAATCTCCTGGATGTCTGAGTTTTTCACTATCTTACTATTTAACTAATACTCATTTTTAATTATTTTAATTAAGTTATTTATTTTGAGAGAGAAAGAGAAAGAGTGAGCAAGGGAGGGGCAGAGAGAGAGGGAGAGAGAGAATCCCAAGTAGGCTCTAATTCCAGTGTGGACTAATTCCACACTGTCAGCACAGAGCCTGATGTGGGGCTTGAGCTCATGAACCATGAGATCATGACCTGAGGTGAAACCAAGCATCAGACACTTAAGCAACTGAGCCACCCAGGCGTCCCAACTAGTATGCATTTTCAAATGCCACATACATGAAGTTTAGACTTAGATTCAGCTATAAATAAGGGAAAACTTGAAATTAAAATGGCTTAAACAAGAGAACAATGTCTTTATTTCTCAAATAAATAACGTCAGTATTCCAAAGCTGTTTTCGCTAATTCTGCATCACAGATTCAGACTTCTTTTATCAAGTTCTCCACCAAATTAAACACATAGCTTCTACCTTATGATCAATACAGTTAATTGAGGTTTAGATATCACATCTGCATTCTGGAGAGTGAGAAGAAAAGGAAAGAAAGGGGCAAATCCTTGTGCTACATGTCTCTGAAGAGATTTCTGGGTAGTTTCTATGTGAAAATTTTTGTTCATAAGTCTAAATACGGTCATGCCTCCCTGTAAGGTAGCTGATCCAGGGGTTTTTTGATAGAAGAGATGAAATATTTAGGTCCCAGTAATGTTTCCTTTTGGAGAATAATGTTGAACTAGAATGACTTTCCTGGCTTACTGTAGAAATAGACTATTATTTGGCATATATTAGAACTATTTATGATATATACAAAGCTCTGCAAATAAAACTACAGAACTGGCCAAGAATATATGTGCTGGGTTGTAGCAAAGTTAGCATTAAGAAATATCCAGTGTAAAAAGGTTGGTCCCATAGATGGAAACAATGAGGCCAGGCCCTAATCAAAAAATATACCTGATAAAGGACAAACTATTCTTTTATTTTTTTAACTAATTTTTTTTTTTTTTTTAGAAAAAGCATGTGCATGAGCAGCAGAAAGGGGCAGAGGGAGAGGAGGGAAGAGGGAGAGAGGGAGAGAATCCCAAGAAGGCTACATGCTGAGCACAGAGTACTACATGGGGCTTGATCCCACAATCCTGGGATCACGGCCTGAGATGAAATTAAGAGTCAGACGTTCAACCAGGTGTCCCAAGGACAAACTCTTCTTACAGAATAATTTGGAAAAGACTCGCTTCACTAGATTGACGTAACTAAGAATGTAGTAATTCATGTTCATAGGAAATTTATTTATAATTTTATAAATCCATTGTGTCTTGTCCAGAAAAGAGGCAGGCGATAAAACTGAAAACTCATAGCGAACTCCTTGCAAGAAATAGATGAAAGAACTAAATGGTGTTTCCGCAAGAATAAATCATAAATTCATATGATGTCCTTGAGTACTGGATTTGCATTCTGATTGCTGACTTGGCAGAAAGACTTAGAGAATCAACTAAGAGCATTTAGATTGCTATTTAAGAATACTGGTATGTGTTGTTTCAATTTCAGAACCATCTGAAGCATATTGTTTATCTTTAAAATATATAATGAACGTGGATACTACTCAGGAAACAACACTGAGTGGTGAATATGTGCGAAAATTGTATTTTCTTTTTTGATGAGGTTATTTGTGGAGTTACTGATGCATTATAAAATATTCTCATAAATTTAACCAAAAAAACATAATTGCAGTTAAGTGAAAGCCTTTATTATCATCTAAAAACTTAACTAACAACTATTTTCCTCCACACACTCTCAAGTTCACTAAGATTCTGATACGTAGGCCAACTTCGTATGAAGCACAGTAGGCACGGTGCCTGTGACCCACATTACTTCTAGGGGACCCATGAAAATGGCTTATTTACTTTTAAAATAAGAAGTAAAAGTAAACTTCATAATTGTGTATGAATATTTATTATTAATATATTTATATTTGCACCAACACAGTTATAAAATGTAATTTAAAATTTTTGGGGGGGGAGGAAGAGGCCCACAAAGGCAAAAGTCTCTGGAGCCCACAGAATTTGTAGTATACCCCTGAATATCCAAAGAGGAATCTGAACAAATACCTCCATTTGGCATGTTGAATTACATGTAATAATCAAACAGTATCGTATAGCAAACAGTACCGGAAACTTCTATATTAGTACCTGTGGAGCAAATGCTGTCATTAGTGTCTTATATAAATTAACTAATTTGATTCTTGCCACACACTTCAGAGGCGAGTATTATTATTATTATCATCCTTCCCCTCTTAGGGAGTCTCTACCGTCTTCCACTTCCAGGCGAGATCATGGAAATACCTGCTTCTGAGCGGTAAACGTGAAAATGCTGCAAGCGCTAGATCATTGTCTCCTCAGTGGAAAGCAGTGCAGCGGAATTAGAATCGGGTGATGTTGAATTTCTGCGGCCACACTTACCAGATATCTTATTTTGGGGGGATTGCCATCCAAAAGCTTTAACAAGCTTTACAGGATTCTTTGTCAGTGATGTTTTTTCTAAGCTTGATGGAATGCAAGAATGATTTCTGCCAACTTATTAAGTTGTGGAATCGCCAACTCTTCATAACGAGTACTATGAAAATTGCCACCACACTGGGTCCAATCCGATGGCAGCACAGTTCTTCAGAGGAATGAAATATGGCCACCTCTGAAATGTTATTATGCCAATGTTATCTTTGCTGGAAATAGTATTTAAGTTTTTCGATGTAAAAATTTTAGAGATACATGCTTATGTTATGCACTTAGAGTTATGTACGTAAAGGTAGCATTTCTGTAAGTTAAGATTAAAATAGAGAACATAAATTGAATATATCTTTAATTAATTAACAAAAATAATAAAAAACATGTGCTGCCATCAGATTGCCATGGCTATAGCTGCATAGCCATAATGCTTACTTGAAGAAGAAAGCATAGAGAATTAAAGTAGGTAACGAGATGACATTTTTTTTTTTTTTTACCAAGACCCATTTTGCTAGAATCATAGGTTTGATATCAACATCTCTGCATCATGTGTTTCATGTCTAGATACATAGCTTTAGTTTACTTGTTAGAAATTAGAACACCAAGCCACACATATGTTACTATTTTCATATGTTGCCGTAAGATTCTGTGTAACTTATGTATTTATATATACAATATGTATGATACAGAGAACTATTTACCTAGCTGATTCATCCGCAATAACCGATATCACTAGTGAAGACTCCCTAAAAATTCAAACCAGTTCTCTAACTGGCTGCGTTTTTTACTGTAATCGAATGGGTGAATTACTGTATATACTATGTGCTTTAGGTAATATAAAAAATTTTTTAAATTTATTTATTTTTGAGAGACAGACAGAGACAGAGCACAAGTGGGAGAGGGGCAGAGAGAGAGGGAGACCCAGAATCTGAAGCAGGCTCCAGGCTCTGAGCTGTCAGCACAGAGCCCCATGTGGGGGCTCATGAGATCATGACCTGAGCCAAAGTCGGACGCTCAACCTACTGAGCAACCTCAGCGCCCCTGTATTTTAAGTAATATTAATCAGTACCCTAAGGTACTATTTAAAAGGAGTCCTAGGGGTACCTGGGTGGCTCAGTCGTTTGAGCGTCCGACTTCAGCTCAGGTCATGATCTCACGGTGTGTGAGTTCAAGCCCTGCATCGGGCTCTGTGCTGACATCTCAGAGTCTTGGAGCCTGCTTCGAAATCTGTGTCTTCCTCTCTCTCTAACCCTCCCCCACTCACAGAAAGACCGTCTGTCTTTCTCTCTCTTAAAAATAAATAATAAACATTAAAAAAATTAAAAAATATTTAAAAAATAAAAGGAGTCCTAAAAATGTTTTATGTATGGCTGAATGTTTGAATCTAAAAGAGTAATATAAAAAGGGCTTATTAATTTCATTTCCAGCAGAGAATATAATGTCTTCTTGTTAGAACTCATGGACAAAACTATTTAAAAGCCTATTTCTGGGGCGCCTGGGTGGTGCAGTCGGTTAAGCGTCCGACTTCAGCCAGGTCACGATCTCGCGGTCCGTGAGTTCGAGCCCCGCGTCGGGCTCTGGGCTGATGGCTCAGAGCCTGGAGCCTGTTTCCGATTCTGTGTCTCCCTCTCTCTCTGCCCCTTGCCCGTTCATGCTCTGTCTCTCTCTGTCCCAAAAATAAATAAACGTTGAAAAAAAAAAAAAGCCTATTTCTGAACTAAGAACTTTATTTGTTATCCATAACGTCTTTTAACCTGTAACCATCTCAGGACTACTGTTTACCAGAATAAATTATAAATTTGGAGAGCTTGAGTTGAATTTAAAGTTACCTAGTCTAATGCACTCATCATCATCTTTATATACGAGAGAAATGAGAGGCATAAAGGTGAAGTGATCTTTACAAGGTCATGCAGCTATATAGAGGCAGAGAGGGAGTAGAAGTAAAAACAAGATATTAGATCCTCAATCCTCTTTCCCATCCTTTATAATACACATTGTTACCTGTGCTACATGTTATACAATTCAAAGTTCTATTGCTAATATGTTTGACTTTGGCAGACACTTGTTATAAAGAAAAGATGGGAGATGGATATTACAAGTCAAAATGACTTGAAAACTGTCAAGTCAATAAAATTGGCAATAAAGTTTTCATAGATTACAGCAGGGAGAAATGAGACAATTACGTTATGAAGAGAGATATTGCAGTTTTCAAGAAAGAGCAGATAATGAGGTTTATTCCTGGAGATCTATGATCAAAGTCACCTATAATTGTGAAAAACACAGCTAGTCTTACGTCTATAGATTATGAAACAACAAAATTGGTGATCTTTTCCCAAAGAAGTAGAGAAGTGCATTTGCAAACAGATCTATTATTTCCTTTTTTTGGAATAGGAGGTTTAAGATGTTAACAATAAGATAAATACTTGTCCTTGCAGACTCAGAAAAGGCATGATATAGCATATGTGCTTTTTCTTAAATGCATCATCTTAAGTCATTTTTAGCATGCAGAGTTAAGTTTTAAAAATGAGTTTCCTTTCTTTTCATCTCAGTGTTCTGCCAGGGACAAAGTTTTGATTTTGGCCAGATTAGGGGAATCCCTCTTACAACTCTGACATCACTTTAGACATTCCAAGAATGAGAACTATGTTCATGGATATTCATCCAGAGCAGGAGAAAATAAGTTTAGTTCTTGCCCTCCTGAGCATCCTTAGATGGGTGAAATAGAGAACGTACCTTTCTACCCTCATTCTTATTATGTGTACACCTCCATTTTTTTCTGTGTCAGTGTCACTTTTAAAATAATGCCTGCACTGATGAATAACTAAAATACTGACCTAAGAAAAATGTACTGGGATTCTTTTTTTATTTTTCCCCCTTAGGGTTCTTGGGAGGGTTAAATATCAGTCGTTAATACGTGTAAAGCACTAACCAGATGCCTCGCACAGAGTAATGTTCAATTACTGTTGTTATTAACGGTGGTTGCAGTGGTGCCTTTAGCTGTTGAGTTAATAAGGTTTTTTTCACATGGCACCAGAAGATAATCTGAAACAAGTAGGCCAAATTATACTTGCACCAACAGTGAATGAGAACGCCCATTTGATCTCTCACTACCCCATCAGCATAAATGTGTACTGTTACCTTGGGTTTTTTCTCCCATCTCTGATATGTAGTGAAATATAAAATCCATTTAATCATAGCACAAATATAAGAAGTAAAGATTCTATCATATGCCTAGGTAGGAGAAGTTCAGTGTCTTGAAACAAAATAACACAGCTTATACAAATGATAATGACTTTTACAAAGGTGGCAATTGGAACAGGTTTCTTAAATTTTAAGAACTGAACTACACCTGTTTTTTTCTAGGCACGACTCCATATAGATGGAGAGTTATCATAGTATTCCGAGAGTGTGGCTCCCAACCAGCAGCCCCGGCCTCACCTGGGAATTTACAGGTGCTAACTCACATCCCACCCCTCCTCCCACCCTCCTAGGCTGCATCAAAAGCTCTGGGGTTGGGCCCATTAATCTGGGCCTTCCAACTTATTCTGTTGCCAGTTACAGTTAAGAACCGCTAATACATAACTTGACCTCTCTCGCTCTCTTCTTCCTTCACTGCCTGTCTTTGGGTCTCCCTTCTCTTTTGCACCATCTCTTTTTCTCTCCTTCCGTATCCCTCTTTCTCTCTTCATCCTTCCCTTTCTGTTCCTCCTTACCTCCTGCTAGGAATTGTGGTTGAAGCTAGTCATTGCATTATTGTTAAACTACAGAAGTTGACTAATTTGACCTAAATACTCACTGACTATTAGATGAGCCTGAACAGGAATGCATGTCTCCTTCACCTTTAGCCCGGCATTCTTTCTGCTGCACGGCAGTCTGCTAATAGGCTGGAATGCTCTTGAGAAACCTCCTCCTATCGTCAATATTATTGTCCTTGGAGACATTGCCTCTTTGAATATAATAGAATTTCAAAGCTTACTGATTTAATCTTTCATGCTTCAAATCCAGACACTGTGTTATATTCTAGGTGAAAGATTGCTGTTTCTTTATTATTAAAGGAGGAATTGTGTCTTCCCAGCTATAATTAGTTACATCAGCTTTCACATCAAAAGGGTAGTAATTTTCTGAACCAGAGCTTTGAAAAGTAGCAAGAAAATAATTTTACAAGTGTCTTTTTCAAGAGCATGAAAATTATGAGGCTGTATGTTCAAACTATTCAGTTGAAAATGTGTCCAAGTTAAGCCCGACATAAATTCACTCTTTCTTTCTTTCTTTCTTTCTTTCTTTCTTTCTTTCTTTCTTTCTTTCTTTCTTTCTTTCTTTCTCTCTCTCTCTTTCTCTCTTTCTTTCTTTTTCTTTCTTTCTTTCTTTCTTTCTCTCCTTCCTTCCTTCCTTCCTTCCTTCCTTCCTTCCTTCCTTCCTTCCTTCCTTTCTCCCCCCTGTGGCCCTTACTATGGTGCTATGACATTTTATCTCACCCTGAAGGCTTCATGAGGAGATTACTAGATTTAAGGTAAAGTTAAAAAAGTAGACAACCTGCAATAAAGGAAATTAAGTAGGTGACATACCTTCAATCCAGAGACAGTAAGAGACTTTTTCTTAAATCTTAATAAAGTCACAATAAAGGCTTTCCTGGTTTTCTGCTTCTGTCTTTAGTTAGTTTCCTTTAACCATGAACTCATTTTTCTCAAGACACAGTTCCACTTGCATTTTCCAACTCAAAATCCTCAGTGACTTTGCAGATCTACAGGTTCACCCCTTGAAATATTTCCTCCCTGTATTTCTGTCTTTAAACTCCACTACTCCCTAAATGAAGCTGAACTTGTCTGCCCCAAGTCTACCCGGTTTTCTGGGACCCTTCTGTGGAGTTAAAGGAATTATAAGCTCTTAGTAATAGCTCTTAGTATAAGCTCTTTTTTTACTGCTAATTTAATTTTGACTTCATGAGCAATGTTTTAAATTCTGAATTTGAAGGTTTTGTTTTGTTTTGTTTTGTTTTAATGGCCCAACCACTGCAGTTTGTGAGAATCTTCAAATATACCTGGCTTTCACTTTTGGCAAGGTTCTTAACATCTGTAAGGATGGTACTAAACTTAATATGTGGACAAAAATGCCTTTAGGGTAGAGGTTTTGAGGATTTGTTGCAATGGTATATGCAAATTGGCTAGCAGATCGTGGGCCCAGACTTGTTCCTCCAAGAATTTTATGGCCCTTCCCTTAGCGTTGGAAACCTCGTATTGCTTTATGGTCTGTCTTCAATGTCTCCTCCTCCATAAAACACCACTTAGACATGGCCTCACAAAATTTACAGATCTTTTATGACTTATTGGTAGTCCATTATGTTCTTTTCTTAAATCTATCCATGATTTTATGTTAAAAATTAATATTTTTGAACAGTTGTTTAGTTATTGTTTTTGAGCTCTTTATGATATCCTGTTTATAAAAAATACTCAATAATCTTTGGTGAATTTAGTTTTAAATTTAAAAAATTCAATACAATTTAGGAGACTGTAAGACAAGTTGAAATACTACAGAAAATTTCTTGTCCCACTGTGCTATAAACAATATTTAACGTACAGTCATTAGTTATGTTTCTTCCTACCATTGTAGAAAACAGATTTTTTTTTTGCAAAAACTTTCTCTCACTTTATGAGGCCATGTTCTTCATCACCTAATAATTGCTAGTTTCCTTAAAAACGTTCTCTGTAAAACTGCATGTTTATGTGTGTGTTTGTGTGTGGTGGGGGTGGTTTGTGTATGTTGCACATATAGAACTTTTTCAAATATTGACTTCTACACCTTCTGCATATTTCTTCTCTCCTTCAGCCCAAATATGTTTTATTTCCAGTAACTCAAAAGTATGGCAAGCCATGAAAAATCTCCAGGTATAGCTACAGACAGGGGAAAGAAAAGGAGAGATAAATCTAGGAATGGGATAAAGCAGAGAAAGAGAATATTTACACCACTCTTTAGATTGATAACTGAATGCTTTACCTTCCAGGGCATTGTATTATCATAGAGTACTCTACAGATTAATAAAAGTGACTAAAAGTGAGAATTGCACAGAGACTGATAAAAATATTAAATCACAAGTCATATATGAGTAGCAACTATTAAAATCAGGGATATATATATATGTGTGTGTGTGTGTGTGTGTGTGTGTGTGTGTATCTATGTATGTGTATTTTTTAAGCAATCATATTTTAGAAACTTAGTCTTTCCTGTCAAATTGATAATAACTCCAGTAAATAGGGAAGACCAAACTCTCACAATGAAAAACACAAATCTTCCTCCCAAATAAGTGCACAGTGGAGAAGTTCCCGGTGATTCTTGGGCATGGAATAGCCCGCAGGTATTTCTATTTCAAACTAAGAACTTATGGCTCTTGTTATTTCTAGCTATCTGAGGTAGTATCTGAAAGAGAAGAGAATTTTGTGAAGGAAGTTTCAAAAATGCTTTTTAAAATGAATTAAGGGAATTTAATCGTGTTTAACTCAATTATTTAAATATGAATTGGGGACTCTCTGAAGAACATAAAATAACATGTAATATATAAGCCATTCTATACAAAATCATTAGGTGTATCAGTAGCTGAATTTCAAAGTAAGTTACGTAAAATGTTACTATTTCTAGGACAGAAACTATACAAAAATATTAATGACCACTCTTAATGAAAGTCTTAGTCAAGGCAATCTTTATGTTAATGGCTATTATCATATATCCACTGGCAAGAAATATGTATTTTCACAATTGCTGAAGTGTATGTTTACTGCCATTAAAATAAAGTATGTATTTCTTATATGATTGATGAAAAATTGTTTTAGGGGTTTGGACATTACCTAACTACATATTAATACAATTGAGTATTTGTTTTAAATCCAAGGGAGGGACGCCTAGGTGGCTCAGTAGGTTAAGCATCCGACTTTGGCTCAGGTCATGATCTCGCAGTTCGTGGGTTCGAGCCCTGCATCAGGCTTTGTGTTTGAGGCCTGCGTCAGGCTCTGGAGCCAGCTTCAGCTTCTGTGTCCCTCTCTCTCTCTCTCCCTCTACCCCTCCCCCACTCATGCTCTGTCTCTCTTAACATTAAAAAAAAAAATTAAATAAATACATTAAAACATTCAATAAAAATATGAAAATAAAATGCATTAAAACATTAATAGCATTAAATAAATACATTAAAACATTAAAAATAAAACATTAAAAAACATTAAAAAATAAAAACATTAAAAAAATTAATTCCAAGGGAATATTATTAGTTCACAAATAATATTCAGTATCAAGATTAGTGACACGTGTTTGTACTGAATGTCTCCAGAGGTTTTCACTGTAGTCTGTCATGCAAATTGTGAAGGTGAGCCACTACTCTACCCCAGCCCTAGCAAAAGATATTTATTTTTAGGCAAAATTAAGCTGTACTTTAAATAGTGAAAAAGAAAGAGTATCAGACCTAAGCAACGTTTGGTCACTCTAAGGTTTTGATTAAAATCAAAGTCTATTTTTCTTAAGTTTGCCTTTAAAATCCATGTTGTGTTTAAGATTAGAAGTTTTCGTGTCTTTTATGTTTCTTTCCTCTAGATTTGTTTTCTTTCCCTAGTCTTTATTTCCTCTTTCATCAAAGGGGATTATCACCACAAGTTGAATGCTTTTAGAAACATATGAGAATTTTTGTTGTTTCACAAGGTGGTAAAGTTTACAAATAAGGGAATAGTGATGTACCTATGTACTCTATGCCTACCTTATAGGTTTCCAGTAACTTGTATTGTCTCTTTAACATAGAGCATTCATAGTGCCATGATACTGGGGTATGAACTACAACAAGCAAGACTTCTGTCTCTTGAAGATCGTTCCAAGAACTGGAAATTCTACATCCACCTTGTTTCTGAAATGAGACAGCCTTCCCAGTAATAGAAAAAGGTTGAACAAGTAGGGAAAAGTATTTAAACATGCCTGTGTGGTCAGATATATGTTGTATCACAGCATGCATTACTCATGTTGCATAATCTACTGAGAAAGCATGCCTCAGCCATCTGAGCGGAACATATCAATGTGCAAAAATTGCAGTTACTCTTTAAAACCGAAGCAAGCTTTAATAGATGCTGCGCAAGCTTCCGCGACTAGACACCGTGAAGATTCTCTGGGCTCTTTCATTAACAAATTGTATCTCTGCAGCCTGCATTTCTCTACTTATTTATTGAACAGATAATAGGAAATAACTACTTTCTTTGTGAAGTCGTAAATAATACGGCAGAAGGATATTAAATGCACTGAGATGTGACCGAAGAGCTAAAACTTGTGGGTTTTAGAATTTTATGATGCAAGCCTTTTTTTTTCCTTTTTCCATGAGCACATGTAAAGTAAACAGATATATTTGAGTTGTTTATGTGAACAATTACCAGTTTAACATCGCAGCTGCTGAAAAGCAACCACCTTAAACCCAGAACTTCTTCTGGTACTTTTTCCTAGAATATCACTTGCTGAAGGGCTTTACTAAAGAGAGGGGGAAAAAAAGATCCTTTAGCCTTATCCATAGTCCAGCTAAAAATGATGTAAAACCTTTTATGATTATAAAGGTGGTTTTATGTCCATACTTCTCATAATCACTGTGTGGCGCCTGTAAAGGTGATAGGAGGGCACCAGCTTTTCTAGTCCAACATAGCTTTATCCTGTTTACTGAAATAGTTCCAAGCAGTACCACGCCGAGATGATACATTACCATTCTTCCTGCTATCAGCAAGAGAGCTCTTTCTGTTTGTCCTTTCAGGGCTTAGCAAAATTTACAATTATTTTTTTAACACTAAGTGAACAAAAACTCAGGTAAAGGTAAAATAATAGAATTAAGGTTTCAAGGGGCACTGGAGCTGTAGTTTTATCATCACAATTATCTCAAATTAATATTGGTCGATATGACTTGTTGGTTGAAGTATTGTTTTCAGTTGTTACGGATTACTAAACATGTCTTGGATATGATAATTTTGGTTTCCTTATCAAGAAATCATATTTGTTTTGTTCTAAGAAATAGGAGGTAGGAGAAAGTTGCCTCCTATGTGTAAATGGTAAGTTATGTGACTGAGAGACTCTGTTTCCTTACCTGAGTAAATCAAATTGGAGTTTCTAGTTTACAAATAAACTTGGATACATTTATCTCTAGTCTTTTCTGAGACCTCATTGAATTGAAAGCAAAAGCTAGGTGATAACAAATGAGTGTTTCTCATAAGTGTTTAAGAGATGGGAAATATGTGGATGGGGCAAATGACTCAATAAATTAAATAGTTTAAGACCTAAGTGTTTTCTACAGGGAACACCAACAGAAAACAAGCCAGTATGTGCAGGAGGAAACCATGAAGGCTCAGGAAGTGGAAGTACTCGATGCTTTGGAAGATATGGGTGGAGAATGAGTTGAATGTTTTTAATGGAGAATGATTAGAACTCAGTCCCAGTGTTTCACTCTGTACATCCAAAGAACTACTCTCCTGACCCTGGCAAAAAAATAAGATATTTATTCTTCATGAAATTCAACCAGAAAGCCTTTGAAGAAAGGGAAGCTTTGTACAACAGAGAATAGAGGTGAGGCATCATATTAAAAATAAGAGTGTTTACAGAAGGTTGACATCCTATTTTATATGTAACTGGATACATCCCTAGAGGAAGAAGACAGTAATGTCTGTAAGAATGGGAGAATTTCTGGAGTGAATAGTTAGAATGAAATATGAAGTATTTAACTCTTACCTAGATCATTGTGTGCGAGGCTCTGTTCCAAGTACTTCACAAATAGTAGCTCATGGACTTCCTGGTAGGGCCATGTGAGGTGGTGTTACTGATTGGTGTCCTACCTTCAGATTCCCCTCGTCCCTTTAATCCAATCTCTGATCTCCTCACTCTCTAGATTAAAACAGTTCAGTAACCACTCTCTATACACAAAAATTCAAACTTTTCTATTTTGGCATACGAGAAAGACTCTTTGTTGTCTGCACACCAGGCATGGGAAATTCTTTGCCACCAGCAAAAATCCCCTCACACGTATTTGCCTTCACACATCTACCCCTTGAAGACTTTCTACTGTTTCTTCAAATCTTATTTCAATTGTTACTTCTCCTGTGACTCCTTTCCTGACTTTCTTCCCAAGAGGAACCACTGTCTTGGTTTTTCCCCATGTTTGCAGAGCTCACAAACATTCTTCTATTATAGTATGGGGAGAGGAAGGGGAAAGGAGAAAAAGAGAGTGTTCCATTAATAACACACAATGTTAATTTTAGGATTAAGAAGAGCTTTAAAATGTGTAAATAAAGAATAAATGACTTATCAGAAACTAAGTCACTTGTGTTAAGCTAAAATTTTAAAAATTATATATATTTGTAATCTCAACAAATAAATTTATGGAACTTGTAATTTTCTTTCAGTTTAGTAGCATGGTACATAGTATTTACAGTTTTTAAGGACAATGAAGAACAATTTAACTTGATTTATCCTGCATTATGTTTTTCTTTAAAAGAAACGTTTTTCTTATCCATAGATAATTAACACCTGTCAACTATTATTTACAAAGAGCTCACATCAGTTTCTGCCTTAAGATATGCAGAATGACACAGAGGATTGAGTCTGTTTCTGTGCCTTTATTTTCTGCTATAGAATTACTAGTAAATAAAATAGCGTTTAAATAATGTGACTAAAGAAATGCTAATGTATATTATAAGAAGTTAAAATATATATTGTAGTTTATATTTCATTGAGTTGGTGGGTACCTTAGCTTCATTATATTCTTTCACAGCACGTACAAATTTCCCCCCACTTTTTTATTTAGGTTTCTGACAAATAGAGCTTAGACATGTGCCACATCCTCTTGTAAGCAAAACTGTGCTCTTTGGTAATTTTTGCTGACATACCCATACTTCTTTTTATTTTTTTTAATCTTTATTTATTTTTGAGAGAGAGAGACAGAGTGTGAGCAGGGGAGGAACAGAGAGGGTGACACAGAATCCGAGGCAGGCTCCAGGCCCCGAGCTGTCAGCACAGAGCCCGACGTGGGGCTCGAACTCAGGAACCGTGGGATCATGACCTGAGCCGAAGTCAGACGCTCAACCAACTGAGCCACCCAGGCACCCTTACCCATACTTCTTGATAGAAGTCTCAAGAAGCTGAATGGTATCTTAAGAAGAATGCATATTTTAAAGATTTTTTTGAAGGGTTTTGTAGGTAATTATTCAAATGCCCTTTGTTATAAGATAAAATCAGGAACTACAATATAAATATTTTAAATATTTGGTAGACTTTTCCATTCCAATGATAGTGAAGACTTTAATTGTAGAGGCAATTGGGATAGAATGTGACATTTTAATTTGAGGAAGACTTGGGAATAAATCCAAAGTTTCTAAACTCCTTTTAGTAATAGCAAGGGCTAATATTTATTGAGCACCTACAGTATTTCAGTAACTATCCTGAGTGGACTATCTCCTCATATTCTTAGAATGCTAAGCTACAGATAATGCTTTTATGCACATTTTTTTTGGGTAAGTAAACTGATGTGAAATTGTGTAAGTACTTACTAAGTTCATGCAGCTAGAAAGTGATTGTGTAGAAGATCCTTGATTCAGTTGTGGGTATTCAAAAACTTGCTTTCATGGCTATGGCAGTAAACATCCACATGTCCAGCCTCAAAAGGACTACTTAAACTCTTAACTAATTTCCCCAGGTGTTGTTCTGTGCCTAACTCATTCAGTGATATTTCTAGCATAGTTTTTAATGGATAAGCATGAGGAAGCATTATGATTATTGGGATTATAGAAAATAAATCCTCAAATAAATAGATATGGTGATAATAGTGACAATTGATAATTGGATAATAACCACAGAATAAAGTTGAGGAAATGGAGGTATGAATGGATAGTTCTCTGCTAATTTTTCAAGAGAATCAGAAAGGAGTTTTGGTTTTGTTTTATTTTATTATTATTATTATTATTATTATTATTATTATTATTTTAAGTCTGATTAGATCCTTTCCAACATGTCCACACAAACCTTAGGCTTTCAGCTCTGATAGTACGTCTGGTCTGGAAGCCCCTAATATGACACAGGGTGTTAAAGATCTTCTGAAGACTTTTCCATTGCCGAAGTTTGAAAAAGGAAATTTACTTATGACAGTTTGTTGGTCCATTTAGAACTTTATTAATTGCTTCTGCATCCATTGGGCCAGAACTGTCTACTTACTTATATACTTCCACTTTAATTTGTGATCTCATGAAAATTTCATCAGAAATATTCTTTATCTGATTCAGTAGAAGGTTGACTTGAAGGATACATAGAGATGCTTGTAGAATAGAAATTTAGCTTCTATTATTGCTAACTAGAGAAAATTATCTTAAGCAAATGAATCGAATAAAGACAGTTGTTCATGCTAATATCCTAACAGATACATTATTTCTATTGTACACATATAAATTTATATATGAAAATTAAATAGATAGTGGGCAGCCTGTTTCATTGTTAAGGTGAGGACTTTGAGGGATGGAAAGCATTTGTTAGTAAACGTTTTCTTACTAAAAGTTTAAAAGCACATTGCAATAGTGTTAAATAGATAAAGCATAGCTCTAGCTGGACATTTTCTGTCCCTTCTGTTTTTCCTTTCATTAGTAATTACAAGATGTATATGGCAAAGATAGGAAGACTTCGCGAAGTGGTAAGCAGCTGGGTCTTTGTTGAATGCCCATAGCATGCCCTGCTGGTAGCTTCCAGATTGCTTCTAGGACTCCCCTTGCTGGTGGAGTGCATAAGCTTTGTTGTATTTTAGAAACTCTGCTCAAGAGGTCTACAAGATTTTTTTTTTTTTTTGTAATTTTAAAGAGAAGTGTCCTTCTTTAGAAACATGCAATATTTCTAGAATCCTATGATATCATACTGTAAGACATAAGCCAACAGTTTACACATCCCTGTCCAGGAAGCTGAATAGTAAGTAATCTTGGGAATTTAAATCTCTATTTTAAGCCTCCAGTAGGACACTCTTATTTCTTCTGTATAAATACAAAAAAAAAAAAAAAAACAAAAAGAACAAAAAAAACAAAAAAAACAAAACATAGTTTGATCTTCTTCTCACTTCAAAAAGACCCCTATATGAGGATTTAAAAAAAGAACAAATGCAGGTGGAAAGAGAACTATTCAGATTGAGTGAACTTAATATTTTTTGAAATTACTTTTGTGAAAGCAGATTATAAGTAATGTGGGACATGTATGTATTTATTTTCCAAATGCATTTGTTGTTTCATTTGATTCTTTAAGGTCAAGCAAGTAAGACAAAGGCCATATGGACTTCTTTTTCTCTAACTCTTGGTTTAAGAGACTAATCAGTAAAATAGATAATTTATAAGCAATATGGAGGAATAAATTGTATAATCAAATTAGTCCTTAGTAATTCTTTGGCATTTCATATATTTTATTCTGACTATCCCTCAGTACCATAAAGAAGAAATTATAAATCCCATTTTATGCATAGTGAAACAGACTTTAGAGGCTTGACTGGTCATTCATTCATCTAATACGTATCAGGACTGGCATAAGCAATGGGTCATAAAGAATGCCTGAATAATTACAAATTTGTTGCCTGTATATATTACAATGCAAACCAGTATGTAATTATAACCAATAACCAAGATATATGTTATGTGGCTTGAAATTCATAATCTCTAGATAGAATACAAGCAGGGAAATCTACATTAAATATAAAAAATAATGACATATTATAAAATGTCAGTTGTGTTAAATAGCATATGCCCATTAGCTACATTGGAAGATTAAGTCATAGAGGTTTTTCTTTGCTGAAGAAAGTTATCACCACTGAGACTTTTAATGGAACACACACTCACAAATACAAATATACATGTACTGATACACATAATCTGTGACTATGAAAAGTACAATTATTGAAAGATATATTGAAGTAAATTATCAATTTACCAATTGATTAAAGCTTAGTACAGTGTAAATTGCTTTGTGAAGGGAGGGGGAAAAAGCGCCTATTAATATGATTTATTTCGTATCCATGCAACCTTGAAAGAATGAACCTTGCTCAGTATTTCATTAGGGCCTCTGCTGCTTCCCGCCATCCCCACCACCACCACATATATACCCTTGACTCCCACTCACAAAAGCAGAGTTTGAGCAGACCCAGAATTTCCTGTAGAAATTGGTGCATTCACAGGAAACGCAATTGAGTTAACAATTATCCTTTAATCTGAAAAGTCCTGTGGATACATAGTGTAGATGCCTCTCAGGGTCTCTAGGAGTTTCAACCTTGCTAGGTTGTCCAGAAACATTGGATGCCTGTGGGACCTGAGTTTTCTGCAGTGAAGTGGAAGACTCAGAAGCAAAATGATACCTGAAATTCTCTATTCCTACAATAGGTAGGATGCTGATTCTCAGCATCAATTCCTTTGCTAGACATAGAAAATCACATATTTAATGTCAAGGAAATATTTGACAATCTGGCAGCACTCTTATGGAATAGTCCCTGAAGCCTCACAATATAAGAGTTACTCTGGCTTTGATAATGTTCCCTATATCACCACGTTGTAAATTTCATTGTCCCAAACCCATGTTGCAAAAGGTAAGGAAAGTCATGCAGTGCAACATGCAGCTCAAGTCATGCAGTGCCTTGTGGTTTTCCATGAGTGCTGTTTTTTCTTTTTTTTTTTTCTTTCTACTACTTAATAATTTTAAGGGTTAATGACTAGCTTCAACTTGAGAGTAAGCAGATAACTGAAATGCAATGATGCTGTATATTTTAGAATGCACAGGTCTTTAAATTAAAGGAAAACATATGCAATAAACCATGAGTGTTTGGCATCTCATAGATGTTGAATTTGTGTTGAACCAATGGCTTCTGTTTATGTGTTATGTACTTTTTACACATATCGTATTTAACTCTAGAAGTATTTCTAGTTGTGAAGATCCAATAATATATAATTTTAATATTTTAAATGGCAGTGACTATATTTAATAATTATAATTCCCTTTTCCCCTTACATGTTCACAAAAATTACCTTGTGAGGTATATATTATCATATTATATATTATTAGTTAAAATTTAAAATTATACCTATATTCACCTTAAAAATTAGATAATTATTATCTTATTAAGTATTTTAGGTAAAAAACAAATTTAAAATATTTTGGGTAAATTTCCAAGTTAAAATGATCTCTTCAGTGAATGCTTAAAAATTATGTTTCAATAGTCATTAAAAGAATGAATAAAACCTCAACTTTCTTTCAAAATAATAATTCTTAGGTTTTTTTAATCATAAGTAGCGTGTGGACTATGTAACACTCCACAATTTGGGAAGTATAGCAATAAGTTTATAATTTTTATCTGTGTGATATAGTACGCAACTGGAAAACAAATGGATTTATCAATCAAAACTAGTTTTTTAGTCTCCAGACTCTCTGAGAATTCTTACATCTTCTTAAAGTTTTTCCCCATTACTAAGTGGCATTCATAACCACCAACATAGCCTATTCTAATTTGTAGGTGACTGAGAAACAACAAATTTTGGTGAAGAGCTATAGTTAAAACAGTACCTAAGTTAGAATTCTGAAAATCTTTTTCTTCCAATTAATTAGGGAGAAAGTATCATGAAATTCATTGGTCACAGGAATTCCAATAAAATGGAGATAAAAGATTTTCAGAATTCTAACTTAGGTACTGTTGTCTGGGCTTTCATATCTTAGAAAAATGAGTATGTTGATAGATAATATTGATATATATTCTTAGCTATGACTCCTTTCCCTAAAAGTAAAAATCAGACCACTAGGAAAAAGAAGTTATCAGGACAACTACAGTTTTAAAACACAAGATGGGTGCCTAGATGGCTCTGTCGGTTAAGTGTCCACCTCTTAATTTCAGCCCAGGTCATGATCTCACTGTTCATGAGTTCGAGTGCTGCATTGGTCTCGGCTCTGACAGCATGGAACCTGTGTGGGATATTCTCTCTCTGCCTCTAAATAAACAAACTGTAAAAAATAAATAAAAATAAAACACAAGATAAATTTACTTTCTCTTAAGGCTATGTCATTGGACTTTTTACAATGGCAACAATTTTAATCTATTTTTGGCTTTTGATGTTGTAAGAAGTAGTTTAAGATTACAAAAAGTGAGACAGAGCTCAAGACATTGTTAACTTTTTATTTGGACAGAACTACCTAGCAATTCATTGCTGAGAAGTGACCATAGCAAAGGTGGACTTTTGACGACTCATAGTTGGAGAAAATGAACTATGTGAATTAATTTCATGCTTAAAAATTGTATATAGCTCTGGGGTGAGGGGTGTGGGCGTTTCCCTCAGGGGAATTCTGGCAGCAGTGTTTGCTAGACTGTACATATTAATGTAGAGTTCTGGAGGGATGGCAGATTAGCAGATGTTGGGATTTTGCCATATTAGCATGGGTTTTGAGAGTTTTCCTCAACATATTGCAAATTAAGATAGGTTCAAAAAGACCTGAAATATTAAGATCTAGGACTGCCAAATCAAAGGTAATGGGATGAAGAATGCCAACAGATCTCCGCAGCAGTAAGACCTCTTGGCAAAGTATTAGTCAGAAGACAATGTGTGGTGCTCACTCACTTCTGAGCAGGTTCATCATAGGAAGTGGGGAAGACCAAATACATAGCACAGAATCTGCTAATGTCACCTCCTAGAATGATTTGGGAAAAATAAGAACACATTTTTTTCTAGAACTGTCCAGAATTCTGGTCCCCCCTCTAAGACTAGTAGTCATTTACTTCATGCATGATGCATGCATGTTTTATGATATGAGTCCTTTTCTAATCAACTACTCTAAGCAACTACTCTCTGTTTATTTTTCTTAAGTGCTTTCACCTAGCTCCTATGAGCAATACTTAATGTTTATGTTGGCTTTCTGCATTCAAAGAAACCTAGCAGATGTCGCATAGCCTTACTGATATTTTTGTGTCACTTCTTCCATTGCTGTCACAATTATTATAGTTGGTGAACCAGGCTGTCCAATCAATTGTTCAGCATCGCACTAAGAAGAAACTTATCTATTGCTGACTGATGAAAATAGTATATGATTAAATCACTAGATGGCATTGCCAAAGTGGAGTTTTTGTAGGTGCATCCAAATTCCAGCCATCTGAAAGAAGTAGGCACACCTTGAAACATAAGGAAGGAAAAAAATGCATAAATACGTCAACAAAGAGTTTATGTAGTTCCAAGGGGGAAAAGTTGGAAATATTTTTTATTTATTCCCAAAATTTAAATATATCTGTGGTTGTAAAGTCATAATACATTATTAGACAAAACTAAAAGTATCTCCAGTTTTAGAAATTTAGGGGCGCCTGGGTGGCGCCGTCAGTTAAGTGTCCGACTTCAGCCAGGTCACGATCTCGCGGTCTGTGAGTTCGAGCCCTGCGTCAGGCTCTGGGCTGATGGCTCAGAGCCTGGAGCCTGTTTCCGATTCTGTGTCTCCCTCTCTCTCTGCCCTTCCCCTGTTCATGCTCTGTCTCTCTCTGTCCCAAAAATAAATAAAAAATGTTGAAAAAAAAATTTTAGAAATTTAAAAGGTAAAACCATTTTTCATCTGCTTTACCGTGTCTTACAAGAGGTGGAAATCCAGATGCTTCTGGTTTCCATACCACTTTTCTTTGCACCTATTAAAGTTCCAATTTTGCTTTGAGAGAAAGAAAAATGATTCCACTTCTAGGATTATTTAGCTAGCTATGTGAGGCAGAGGCAATTTTCAGATTTGCATTCTTATCACTGCTGCTGTAAGCTCAATTATTTTAACAAGGTCTTTCCAATTTCCCCTAATGTTTTTCATAACTACCTCAAGCTTACATTTAAATCAAAACTCATTTTTGAAATAACTTATTTCTCTTAGACTTTTGAAGCCTTCAACATCACACTTGTGTAGCATTCCTGTTTCTACGTATTGAAGTTTGGTGCAGAGATTTTCTTTTTATTCCAATGGGTTTATTAAGCTACAGCTAAAGTTATTAATGTAAATTTTAGATTTATATTTAACAGGCTATTTTAAAGCCATGTTGACATATTGGCTACTTATTCTGTTACTAAGCAAACATCAAAACAACAAAGTTTCAGTCATATGAGGTAAGTATTTCCTGGAGATCTGCTTTACAACATGGTGCCTAAAGTTAACAAAATTTTAATGTACACTTAAAAGTTTTGTTAAGATGGTAACTTTCGCGTTAAGTGTTACTAAAACAAAACAAAACAAAACAAAACAAAACCAGCCTAAGGCTAACGCTTTTCATTTGACAATGAAATGGTACAGCTTTTTATTGTACTCATTTATTGTATTTGATGTTCAGGATTTTTAAAAATCAGAATATGACATTAATTGCAGATCATTTTTTGTAAATCATTTGTGTATTCAGTGCTTTATTGAACAGAAATATATTTCAGACTTCTTTAAGAAACTATTAGGAACACTTTGTATACCAATCTGTTATGCTGAATGATAAATGGTCTTAGAAAAAATAAAACCATCAAAACATGGCATCAGATCCTCTGAATGATGCATTAATTTTAAATTAGATAATTTATATAATTCAGATTAGATAATTAGATAAAGTTTATTTATTTATTTTGAGAGAAAGACAAAGGGCGTGAGTGGGGGAGGGGCAGAAAGGGACAGAGAGAATCCCAAGCAGGCTCTACACTGTCAGTATGAAGACTGATGTGGGGCTTGATCCCATGAACCATGAGATCACGACCTGAGCCAAAACCAAGAGTTGGCTCTTTAGCCGACTGAACCACCCAGGCACCCCTAGATAGTTTTTATATTAATATATTTCATTAATTTTTTAAGATATTTCAACCACAATGTACATAGGTCATATGTATCTAACACTTAGTAAGTTTGTGTCCTTTTTTTTTTAATTTCTTTTTAATGTTTTATTTATTTTTGAGACAGAGAGAGACAGAGCAGGAGCAGGGGAGGGGCAGGCAGGGAGAGAGGGAGATACAGAATCCGAAGCAGGCTCCAGGCTCTGAGCTGTCAGCACAGAGCCCGACACAGGGCTTGAACTCACAAACTGCGAGATCATGACCTGAGCCGAAGTTGGTCACCCAGCCAACTGAGCCACCCAGGCACCCCAAGTTTGTGTCCTTTCTATAATTACTTTCTTCTCTCATAAAAGCTATGCTTTCTTAATGCGACCGTGCATCGTGTGAGTTATGTGTCTTTTACTGAGAATATCTTACTCTAATTAAAAATACTCATGTTGGTCCTAATATGAGTCACAAGTTACAAGTTACCAAAGATTTAAAGAAAGGTTTTGTGAGACAGATTGTTTTCATTCTTAAACTTCATCCCAGTTTGATTTGTGTGAATCTGTGATTTGGCTGAGATTACAGTACAGGGCTTCAGAAATTAAATTGTCTTTGGAGATTATTGCTACTGTGCATATGTAATTAAGTGTACTCATTATTGTCTATAAAGCTGTAAAAACCTGCAGTTTTATGGGAAGAATATAAACCCAATGATTTCAAATCAATCAGTTGCAGAGGGTTCTGAGATGTTCCAACCATTAGTTTTGTGAAAAACTTTAAGAAACAATATTCCTGCAGTCGGCCTAGATGTATGAAGTAATAAAAGCTATCCCATATTAATTAAACAAGCATTCGTTAAGCACCTGCTGTGTATTTGCCACCATGTACTCTAAGGTGTAGGGGAGTTATGGGATGTTAGATTTGGGAAGAACTTTAGAGTAGATCTTGGTCCAATTTTCCTACTTATTGTTGAGACCTAGAAAATACGAATGATTTAAGTTCTCACATCTAAAATTAGCATCAGTACTCGAATTAGAACATACAAGAAAAAACACAATTAAAACGAGTGAACCTAAGAGCTCAGTGTACGTGTTGAGTTGCCTAAAGATAGGAAAGTGTAACCGTACAAATTCACAGTGATGCCATAGGAAGGAAAGTCAAGGAATGATTAAATATAAAATTTGATCTCATTGTTATATCTAGATCATAGTCATCAGCTTTTTCAGAAATAATGTCAATCACTTTTACTGATTCCATATGAAAGATGAATTCTCTGTTGATTAAGGTCATTCATAATGACTGAAAACATGTGCTGAATTAATTAATACTTTTTATAATGCTTTACATTTAATCATAACATCAACACAGCTTTTATATGTATATGCAATATATCTGTTTGCTCTAATGGTAATGCTTACTAAGCTCATTTGGCCTTGAACAAACCTTGAAATAACTCCTTCGTGATTAAATCCAGAGGTTGGGAACCAAACAAAAGCTGATGAGAAAGTTCTTCCCTCAATGGCATATGTAACATTTTTAGCACTTGAAGACTCTCTTCCAGGCTTCACATCGTGAAGAACGAGGAAACACATTTTGTCAATCTAAACAAATAAAATTCACTGATAATGCTAGCATACCAGATTCAAAAGATGGCTTTCAACAAATTTGTATTGCTCTGAGACAATGCCTTAAGCATTTATAAATAAATAAACAAAGGATCATTGATATATCTCATAGGATTCTAGAAACTAAACAAACTAACCCTATGTCAGCATATAGTGGACTTCAAATTTTTAAAGATGATTTCCATTTTAGAACAAATCAGGAGACTATAGATGCTGGAGAGGGTGTGGAGAAATGGAACCCTCTTGCACTGTTGGTGGGAATGCAAACTGGTGCAGCCACTCTGGAAAACAGTGTGGAGTTTCCTCAAAAAATTAAAAATAGATCTACCCTATGACCTAGGAATAGCACTGCTAGGAATTTACCAAGGGATAAATGGAGTGCTGATGCATAGGGGCACTTGTACCCCAATGTTACAGCAACACTTTCAACAATAGCCAAATTATGGAAAGGACCTAAATGTCCATCAACTGATGAATGGGTAAAGAAGTTGTGGTTTATATATACAATGGAATGCCATGTGGCAATGAGAAAGAATGAAATATGGCCTTTTGTAGCAACGTGGATGGAACTGGAGAGTGTTATGCTAAGTGAAATAAGTCATACAGAGAAAGACAGATACCATATGTTTTCACTCTTATGTGGATCCTGAGAAACTTAACAGAAGACCATGGGGGAGGGAGAAGGGGGAAAAATGTTATAGAGAGGGAAGGAGCGAAACCATAAGAGACTCTTAAAAACTGAGAATAAACTGAGGGTTGATGGGGGCTGGGAGGGAGGGGAAAGTGGGTGATGGGCATTGAGGAGGGTATCTGTTGGGATGAGCACTGGGTGTTGTATGGAAACCAATCTGACAATAAATTTCATATAAAAGAAAGAGTATTTGCATTTTTAAATTATTCACTTGTAATTTATGACAATTTATGCTATTGTTATCATCACTGTTCAATAGATGAGCAGTTTCCCTTTCCCCTACTGTTTTTCACCCTCTCCTTCCTTATAGCATTACTGCATGGAAGCATTAGAGCATTTAGTTTTATATTTTCTGAGCCGTGGTTCCCTTCCATTAACCTCGTTATTAGAGATGATTCTAATACCTTTCTTCTGAATGAACCCTAAGTTTGCTATTCATTTTTTTCCCTATTTCTTACAGGGCTCTAAATATAATCTCAGGCATTCCTCCAAAATTGCCGTGAAGTAACAGGGGAGTAGCTGTAGAACTTTTTATTTTTAAAGGAGAAATTGTAGAATAGTAATACACTGTACCAAATTACTCTTTTCTTAAACAAAACTCTAACCCCAAAATAGGACACAGATTTTACATTCACTGTTCTATTCCATATACTTCATATATTACAATAGACTTTTTTATTAACATTAGGCATAGGTTCTGGGCATTTAAATTTCCTCATAAGGTAGATAAGCTTATCAACAGAGCTATGAAATAGAAGGAAAATGGAATATAGAATCAAATTCTTTCTTGCTTCTAAAGGTAGGTCACAATAAATAATGCTATAGTTAATTAGTCTAAAATGTGTCATGTTTTTATGTCTTCTTCATGCATTAAGACATTGAAACAGAAAAATCATGTCCAAATCATTTTGGATTCATTTAAAAAATATCCTTCAGTGGTGCCTGGATGACTCGGTTGGCATCTGCCTCTTGACTTTTGGCTCAGGTCATGATCCCAATGTCATGGGATTGAGCCCTGAGTAGGGCTGTGCACTGAGCATGGAGCCTGCTTAAGATTCTCTCTGTCCCTCCCTCTTCCCCTCTTTCCAGCTTTATCTATCTCTTTCTCAAAATAAAAAAATAGAAATAATATCCTTTAGATAATTATGTTGTCAAGTCAATATGTATTTCAAGAACTAGAGATAAGATTTAATATAATTATGTCTTGATTATGTGAAGTCTTACTATAGAAACATTTTGCTCTCCATTTAAGGTAATAGAAGTCAGTAGAACCAATATTACACTTCATGTTTCTGCATATACTAATTATATCATACTATGTTGTAAGCCATGAAGTATTTTCTTAGCATGCAGCTATTAGCTGGTTGGCATTTAAAAGGTTGACACCAATCCCAGTATGTGGAGAGGGGGGATTTCGCCACACATACAACAAGAAATGCCTCAGATACCGACATTTGTCCTACATTTCAACTCACTTTGACACTGTATACAGGTTAAGAGCTTGGTCCTACAAGATTTCTCCTCCACCCCACCTGCCTCTCCCTCGCCACTTTAGATGCCAGTTGCCAGCTTAGGTTGTCACCTGTAATTTTGACTGACTGACTAGAAATCAGAGTTTTCCATGACCCCCTCCTTAGGTTTGATTAAGTTGTTAGAGAGGCTCACAGAACCTAGAGAAACATTTAACTTACTAGATCATAGTTTTATTATAAAAGTATATAACTCATGAACAGCGAGGTGGAAGAGAGGCACAGGGCAGAGTCTGTGGAAAGGGCACAAAGCATCCATGCCTTCTCCTGGCATGCCTTCTCCCCATATCTGCATGTGTTCACCAACACGGAAGCTCTCTGAGCCCCATCTTTTTTTTTTTTTTTTTTATGGTGGCTTCCATATAAAGGAATGGTTGATTAAATCATTGACCCCTGATGATTGAACTCAATCTCCAGCCCCTCCCCTCTCCCTGGAGATCAGGGGCGGGGTGGAACCGAAAGTTCCAATCCTCCAATCACATGGTCAATTCTCCTGGCAACCAGCCCCAATCCTTGGGTGCTTTCCAAAAGTCACCTCATTAACATAGCAAAAACTAACTTTCTTATTCTTAACACTTAGGAAATTCCTAAGGTTTTTGGGAGCAGTGAGTCTGGAAACCAGGACAAAGACCAAATATGTATGAGAAATATATTTTGGTCATCTGAATTATCAAATATATTTTTCTTATATATCACAATATCATAGCATTAAATATTAAAGTACATGTATTAGTTTAGGCTATGCAAATACAAAAGTAAGAAAATCATGTTTTAAATATACTGAAATTAAAAACCCTTGAGTCAGACTGTCTAAGTGATTCTGACCCACCTCGAGCTCCTTTGTCAGTTCGTACCACTTAAATGATAATAAACATTGAGTGTTTTAGAACTGTGTGTATGTGCCAGGCACTAGAGATACCCACAACTTGAATAGCTGACATCTACCCATAGGAAGTGTAATAATGAATTATATGGTGGCACAGGGGTGTTATAAGGGAAAGAGTGATCATATCTGCAGAGGGGAATTAAAGAAACATTCACAAAAGAAGGGTCCCTGATAGAATGGATATGACACTGCCAGGTGTTCAAGATTGGAAAGTGTCCAGGGACTAACAGATGCAAAACCTGTAAGTGTGAGAATTTGGTATGTCTTTGTGGTTCAGTGTGAATGTGAAGTTTATCATTCAGCCCGCGCATAGCCACGTGGGTGGGTGGCAAATTAAGGAAATGCCTGTCATTCTACAAAAGGACCTTTACTTTATCCTGTCAAAGACAGGGACAGGCTAAGGAATTTCAAGCCAAGAAGCAACAATGTGGCTGCACTTTGGAAAATTGATTGAAGTGGTTTGAAATTGAAAGTAGAAAAGCCAATTAAGAGTTTATTGTAATGGCTTAAAAGGAAGAAAATGCGAATGAAGATGTAGTAAAGGAGAGAGATGCCACCTTTAGAAAGTAGAAGCAAAAGGATAGAGTGACTTATTGAAAATGGGAGTTGGCAGGAGGAAGGTGATTGCTCTCTCTCACCTGGTTGATAGACTCAGGGTAGAACAAGACAGAGAATGCAAGAACAGCAGTTTTGTTAAAGAAAAGGAGTTCCTTTTTGTTTTGTATTAAGGCTAAAGTACCTTAATATAGGTGGAGATGTTTGGACCTACAACAAAATACTTTATGAATGAACAAAGGATTATTCAGTGTGCCTATGTTGCTATGCTTGGAATCCATGTTCAAAGTACGTTGTTTCAGAGTACTCAATCCATGATACCTTCCTAGCTTTCAGTGCTATCATTTCCATTCATGTATTCGTGCATTCGTTAGTAAATTCATTCGGCAGATGTTTGTAGATTTTGCTAGGTAGGCACAAGGATGCATCATTAAAGACCACAAACCAACATTCCACTATTTTATTTATTTATTTATTTGAGAGAGAGGCAGGAGGAGAGGGATAGAGGGAGAGAGAGAGAGAGTCCACACTCAGAGTGGAGCCCAGTGTGGGTCTCCATTCTATGACCCTGGGATCATGACCTGAGCCAAAATCAAGAGTCAGAGGCTCAACTGACTGACTCACTGAGCCACCTAGGTGCCCCTCCCCTATTTTAACTTAGCAGAGAATACTAACAAGTAAACTACTGATCAGAGTACTGTGTGGTAAGTGCAGATTGACTGCATTCAAAACCAGGAGTTTATTGTTTAACTTGCATTTATATAGCTATTAGCACAAACATTTAGATAATTATTACGTAGTTGTATTTCTATCTATGCTTTTCCTGTGTACATCACTGGAATATTTGTCTGTTAGAAAACTAATGATTTTAACCACAGTTTGTCTAAGGTGTTTATTTTTGTGATATTAATAATCTTTGCTTATTGAAAATTTTGTCCTTCACATTTTCTATTTAAATGGTATTTGTTGTTTGTAATCCATTTTGAAAATTTTATTGTCCTTCACATTTTCTATTTAAATGGTATTTGTTGTTTGTAGTCCATTTTGAAAATTTTATTGTCCTTCACATTTTCTATTTAAATGGTATTTGTTGTTTGTAGTCCATTATTAAAACTATAATAATGTGGTTATACTTTAAATTGAAAAATATCTCAGAAATGGAGATTACATATGTGAAAGTACATCACTTTGTGCCTAACAGAGAATATGCAATCAACACGTTGTTTTCCATGTTTTTTACTTTCCTTTCTAGCCCTCTCACATCTGTTGTCTAATGGTCTAGTTATATCCAACACACTCACTGTTCCATACGTCATCATTAAGTCTTTGAGAGAAGGAAACCAAATGTAGGATTTATTTCTGTCCTCATCAATCCCTATCATTATTAATCATTTACACAATAAGCATTTATTGAGTACCCAAAGCTATAATATTCAGGAGATGCTGAGGTACATAACATATGCCTTAAGTGCATTACAGAAACTCAGAAGAGGTGACATTTATAGTAATGAGAAAATATGAGCATGAAATTGCTCAAAAATGCCCATTAAAGGTGGGTAACAATATTACAAGCAGAGAGAAGAAGTTCAAAGACTCAGAGGCATAAAGTGGTAAGTATATTGGAGGCAGTAGATGGTTCTGTGTGGCCAGAGAACTGCACACATAGAAGAAAGGTCATGTAGGCTGAGAAAGGTGACCATGTCCCATGGTGAAGGGTTTGTTGTGTCATAGCAAGAAATTTAAGGATTTTGTTTTTGTTTTTGTTTTGTTTATTTGTTAGACATTCAGAGTGCCAATTATTTTAAACAGAATGATACGGGCACACAGTTTTAAAAGGTGCCCCTTTTTGGGGCACCTGGGTGGTGGCTCAGTCGGGTAAGCCTCCAACTCTTGATTTCTGCCCAGGTCATGATCTCATGGTTTATGAGAAGGTGTCCCCTGTGGGGTGGACAGCACAGAGCCTACTTGGAATTCTCTCTCCCTCTCTCTGCCCTTCCTCCACTTGCACATGCAGAGCATTCTTTCTCTGTTTTTTTTTTCTTTCTCTCTCTCTCAAAATAAATAAACATTAAAAAAAAGTTGCCTCTTTTCATATAAGACATGATGAACTGAAGAGAAGAGATGTTGAACATATTAGCACATAGTTAATTTTAGTACTTAATGGAATTATTAACCTCTATTTTATTCATGTGTGGTGTGTGTACACGTGCTTGTGTGTAGTTTCAAAAAAATGCACATTGAATATGTATGTTTTATAGGGAGGCATATAGGGTATTTGATAAGAAGAACTTTTATGGAAAGTATTCTGAATTGGGACGGGTTAGTACTTATCTGTGTTCGTGGAAAATGATTATTGAGTATTGAGACTAGGACATCTGCTAAAGAGGAATGGGGAGATTAATTTATCTCCAGAAGTCAGTAATTCTATTTTAACAACCATGTTTGTTTGTTTGTCTTTCATTGTTATCAGTATTATTGAAAGATAATTACTAGCAGTGTGTTAAATAATGTGAAAGATGAATTAAAGTAGATGTGGTCACTGAAATGTATGTTTTAAAACTAGAAAACATACTGGGATTAGTAAAGTGCACACTGCCTATAGATCTAAGAATTAATGAGTAAAAGTAAAACAAAGCAAAAAACAAATATTCATCAAGCAGCACGAACAATTGTGGAGTTTTATATTTTCATTTGGGGCATGCCAAATATGCTTCTTGTGAGATATATTTTTTTCAGAAATGTAAATGACAAGATGATTTTGAAAAAATGAGTATAAGAAACCTTTTAAGAATATCTGTTGAACTGACGAAGCTACAAGTATAGGGTGAACGATTAAGTAGTGGGAAAAAGGCAATTTGAATAATAAAACAAAACAAAAAAAGAAGACATTGACAGAATGATTTAATCCACACTCTAAAAGTTTTGGAACCCACTCCATTACATGAAGTTTCTATAAGGTCCTAAAGAGAAGCTATCGTGAAACATCCAGTGTATCTGTGAAGTCATAATTTACTTGAAAGGGAATTAGAAGCAAGAGGAGGAGGTTCATAATTAAGGTTGATAGCTGAGATTAATTGTCCCTATATTATTTATTTGGTCATTCTTACATTTTTCAATGTAGTAATTTCACAAAGAAGCTTTACTTCTCTGAGAACCAACTTCAGGTTTTATTGTAAACAAACCTGCATGAGAAACAGTCTAAAACCTCCATTTTGCTTTTGTTTAACTTTTTTGACTAAATTAAAGAAATGTAATTTCCGGTGAAATAAATTAGTATTTCTGTGAAAAAATTACTTTAAAAAAATTGACATACCAGCACCTGGCCGGCTCAGTTGGTGGAGCATGAAACTCTTGAACTTGGGGTCATGAGTTCAAGACCCATATTGGGGGTAGAGTTTACAAAAAACAAACAAACAAAAAATTGCTATCAATTCAGTACATAAAATTGTCTAATTCATAATACATTTTATGTCAATCAGAAGCTATTTTTATTTAATAGGCTTATAAGTTTTAGAAATGTAAGGAAATTTAATGCTCAGTTGTTCTAGATTCCTTATTTTGCAGATGAGGAAACTGAGATCCAAGGATATTAAATGCTTCCTATGAGGTAGGGACAAAATCCAACTCCCTGCCCTTGTCCATATTTCTTTCTGTTATGCAGCATTGATATGTATGTCATATGTTAGACTTGAGTAATTTATTTATTTATTTAGTTTTTTTTATTTATTTTGAGAGAGAGATAGAGAACAAGCTGGGGAGGAGCAGAGAGAAGGGGACAGAATCCCAGGCAAGCTCTGCACTGTCAACGCAGAGCCATACATGGGTCTCGAACTCACAAACAGTGAGATCATGACCTGAGCCAAAGACAAGAGTTGGACACATAACTGAGCCACCCAGGTGCCCCAACCTGGTGGACTGAGCCACCCAGGTGCCCCAACTTGAGAGGTTTTTAAAGGAAACAGTTCATAAAGCAAACAAAATGATTTTTAATTATTATAACATAACTTGTCTTGAGATTGTTATTCTAGTCTTGCATAGGTTAAATAAGATATTATGTATATTCTGACAATTTATCCATTTAAGGAAAGAAATACATATTTTAATTTTGCCACTGACATAATCTAACATTTAGAAAATTTTCATATCCTGGTACCTGGGTATTCGGTCACTGTGAGAGTAAAAGATGGCATCCTCTCTTTGTTAGCTCATTCGTTATTAATATTTTCTATGACGAGTAAAAGTAGCATTATTGGCAAGACACATAATAGCTTTGTCTTTTGGTAACAGATAATTTGTACCCATAATGGCTTTTAGGTGTTAGATCAATAAATACATGGCTTTTGTTTTCCCTAGGGCCATTTTAAACTGAATTCTAGATATTACCAAAAGTAATCCTTTACTATAAAGGTAAATTTCTGATATGTAATAAAAAAATAAAACCGTTCTTAAACAAGGTCATGTGTCAGTCTATTGGCTTTCATTAATAGGTTAAAATAATGACCTGGAAGAAAACTTGTTAGTATTTCCAAGTAGAATCAGCCATTGGAAAATAACACTATCGGCTTGCTGTGAGATCATTGGAGGTTAATATTGATGCAGTGGTGCTGACAGGTGCTTCCACGTGTGGTCGACCTTTGGTCGTAAAGGTTCCCAGTACTCACAGTGGGAAAAGAAAGCTGACATCAAAAAGAAAGCAAGAGAATAATAGTTCAATTACCAGTGAAATTAGGAAGGCTGGTTTTTAAAGTTTTTCTTAATTGTACAAACTGATTTCTTTAAAAACACGAGTTTGATAAATGACGTGTGGTTGGGCTCACATGAAAACTTACAAATGAAAGCATCTCTGGGCACATTCTATTTTCTTAAGTTAATATATTGTTAGACTATCATCTGTATATAAATTTCAATATTTATGTTGAGTAAATACATGGCTGTCAATTAATGTATTGAATGTGTAATTCCTTGATTGGGAAAGACTGATACAGAAGAGTATACACTGATGTTGCTTACTTTTCTTTGGAGTTGCCTGAGAAGAGCACTCTCATAAATTGAATGTAACCTTTTTAATATAGCTCAATGATAAATGTTTAATTACCCTATGACAGAGTGGAAAAGAAAAATGACATTTGTTTTATACTTTGATCATGGACATCTGGCCAAAAAAAAAAAAGTGGAAATTTCTGACTTACCTCCAAAAGCTTCAAAAGGAAAAGTGATTGCATATAATATTTGCATTAATCTACCTTTTAAATGACTTGTTCAATGACAATAATATGCATAAATGTGCATAAACATCGATGTATATTTATGGATATGGAACTAAAATGAAGAATAAATGGTAGCCTACTATTGTAGCAGAAATTTATTTTGCCTTCAAATTGGAGAATTACAAGAACTCTTCAAGGAAGTCATACAGATAATCAAATCCTAGCAGAATAGAGATATAAAAAAATATATCAAATATTTATTCAATTCATTCTTTCACATGTTTTGCAAATATGTATAGAGAGCCTATTTGTTAATCTTCTCTCTTACCCACAAGAATATAAACTACAAGAAAGCTGTGACATGGCCTGCCTTGATTACTGCCTTATACCCTGCACTATGAGCTATGCCTACACAGTTATAGGCATTCAATAAACATTGATGAATGAATGAATGCCAGTTACTGAACTGTGTGTTAGATATATGCTGTTGACCAAAATAAGTGTAGCCTGCTATCTTAATGTCTAGCTGAGAGGGTGAGGGTAGGATAAAAAATCAAATACTTACATCAATAAATATTTAATAACAATTGTGCACCATGATAGGTAGGAAAACAATGACATTTTTTTTTCAGATGTGAAAATGTTACTGTTGGTTGGTAATCAATCTTCCACATTGCAATAAAATATGCAGTCTATAAAGATCACCAAATGACTTAAGTTTAAGCTCAAAAGGAGGAAGGTAAAGAAAATGTAGCCTAAGAATTCCTGGCAGTTTATATTCCAGAATTAAGTGTGTGAATTTGTATATAGTTACTTATGGTGACCTATTAGCGTAAAAGGCCTTTAGAGATTACAGGTAGTATTACCCAGGAGCTCCATTAAACCCTTAAGATGTAGATGTCCCAACATGCGTTGTCAGACACAGCTCTAGGAGGAAACCTTAATGATCACTAACTTCAGAATGTGTTTGTAAATGTTTTCATTTCCACATTTATCTAAAACATTTCTCATATAAACTAGTGAATGTTTAGAATTTTATCTCCCTCTCCTCCTGAATCAAGAGTTACTCTCCTGAAAAGTTAAATAGGAGGATTCACCGTCACAAGACTGTAGACAAAATTTTGTTTGCTAGAATCCCAATTTCAGCAACTAAAGAAACTTATAAATTAATAAAATTATAGGTAATAATAAATTCTAATATAAGACCCATAATATACTGTTTGACACCTTTGTAGTTTTTGTTGTATTTACTCGACCCTGTTTCATCATGAAGGAATGGAAAAAAATGCAAACTCAGATTTTTGAAAGAAGCACAGAGATAATCACTCCCTCTGTAGAAAGTGACTTCCTTTAGACATTTATAAACATAACCTTTTCAATTTTTTTAAAGTTTTGTTTGTTTATCTTGAGAGTGCATGAGTGGGAGAGGGGCAGAGAGAGGAGAGAGAGAATCCTAAGCAGGATCTGCTCTGTCAGCATAGAGCCCAACACTGGGCTCTAACCCACAAGATGTGAGATGAAGACCCGAACAGACCAAGAGTCAGATACTTAACCGACTGAGCCACCCATGTGCCCCTAAACATAACTTCTTTTAAAAAACAAACTGCCCAAGATCATTTGAAAGTTTTCGGAATTTATTTTTTAATTGAGTTACATAAAAAACTTTGTGAAAATACCTGTTATATAATATGATTAATATCCCACTGAGTGCTTTCTTCTTTGGTTGAGTTTGAAAGTGTGCCACTACAATTGTATCCCTGAGTCTACAGATATGGTGTTGTTCCCGCTTTCAGTGAGTCAAATTCATTATTAATTTTTTTTATTCAATATCTGATAATACTTATTGAATTTTTTTTTTTAATGTTTACTCATTTTTGAAAGACAGAGAGAGACAGAGCACAAGCAGGGGTGGGGCAGAGACAGAGGGGGACACAGAATCTGAAGCAGGCTCCAGGCTCTGAGCTGTCAGCACAGAGCCTGAACGTGGGGCTCGAACCCACGAAACCATGAGATCATGACCTGAGCTGAAGTCAGGCGCTTAACCAACTGAGCCACCCAGCTGCCCCCGATAATACTTATTGAGTATTAACTTCATAGTAGACTCTCTGCCTTACCTCATTTAATTTTTAGAACCACCCTGCTGGGTAGGTACTATTATTATTCTCACTTTCTAAGTGAAGAACTTGGTGGTTCTAAAGTAATTTGGCAATAGACAATATAGCTGGTAAATAGTAAAGCTTAAAATCTAACCAGGATTATCTGTTTCCAGTGTAAGCATGCTTAAGGTCTGTGCTATGAATAGAGAGATATGTTGAATTACAACCTCAAGAGGAGATATTTTATCTTAATGAATGAATAAATGAGAGGGTGAATTAGTACATAAAATATATCTCAAAAGTAAAGAAAGTCAGGAAAGTAGTATCACGAAATGGGGAATATTTTCTGATCCATAGGTTGCTTACCTTTGATTTTTACATTTTGGTTCTTAGCTACAAAATAGCAAATATTTTTTTGAGCTTGTGTATGAGAAGCATAGGCATACTATAGCCTTTATTTTCCCTGAAGTATGAGGAGTCTAATATACATTCAAATGTTGCAATGATAGGTTCTTTATCATATAAATTATATTAGTTAACAGATGATATTTTAATACTTATATATTTAATATTTGTGAAAACTCAGCTTTCAGTACTTTTTTTTAAAATTTTTTTTTTTTTCAACGTTTATTTATTTTTGGGACAGAGAGAGACAGAGCATGAACGGGGGAGGGGCAGAGAGAGAGAGGGAGACACAGAATCGGAAACAGGCTCCAGGTTCTGAGCCATCAGCCCAGAGCCCGACGCGGGGCTCGAGCTCACGGACCGCGAGATCGTGACCTGGCTGAAGTCGGACGCTTAACCGACTGCGCCACCCAGGCGCCCCGCTTTCAGTACTTTTTAACATATTATGTTTATATCTCACTAAAGTCATCTGGGAAATGCCATAAAAATATCTAACTATAAATTGTTCAATTGGTTACTTATTTGGCCTGTCTTAATTCAGTTATAAATCCCCTTAACCAAGCTAATGGGCAGCTACTGATATGTACTCTCATGGAAATAAAATATTATCATGTGGTAAGATGACACTACAAGATAATGAAAATATAACTACCTTATTATGGTTTTCTGCCCATGCATAGTTTCTGATTCAGAACCTTAATATGAATTTTCCTTGCCATTTCAAAATTAAGTTACATCTCCCAAGAATTTATTCAGATGCTGTTTTCATGAAAATACAAAATTGAATGAATTTTAAATGAGAGAATTCTTGCTTTTCTGCATTGAAAATGGAGGATTCTTGGCCAATAAAATGAGGACACATACCTTTTTCTGGTCATTTTGTCTTTTCTGAATGCTAGCACGCCTTTCTCAAGTCCTTTTTGACAATGAATGAACTCTATTCTGAGCTCTGGTATTTGCAGTGATTTGATAAAAATCTTCCAAACTGTCCTTAAACTGAGCATTCTACATGTTAAATAACTGATTCTGTGTAGGCAGTGGAGGGAGTTACTTCTGCTATTATCCACACAATTAAGAGTTTTACAGAGTCCAATGAATTTCTGATTTTATAAAAATGGGAAAAATGCTTGCTGATTATGCTGCAGATTTGTCCGGGCCCCACACTGTTTATTCATAATTTTAAAAGTAGCATATACTATAATTTATTGTATTTCTGTAGAATATCTGTAGATTAATAGAATGCTCCATTAATATTCACCATTTAGGAGTATTTTTCATCTGTATTTTGTTTTGCTCTAAATAAAACAAGATCTATAGAGGGAGCGTATTGATTCTGTCTCTAGAACTATACAGCCTGGGTTAGAACCCAGCTTTCCATTCACTAGATATGTAAAACTTGGGCAAGTTTGCTTAAACTTTTTTTTTTTTTTAGTTTATTTCTTTTGAGAGAAGGCATGAGTGCAAGTAGGGGAGGGGCAGAGAGGGAGAGTGAGAATCCAAGCAGGCTTTGTAATGATAGTGGAGGGGTGGGGAGTTTGATTCCATGAACTGTGAGATCATGACCTGAGCCAAAATCGAGAGTCAGATGCTTAACCAGCTGAGCCACCCAGGTGTCCCTACTTAAACTTTTCATGTGTCAGTTTCTTCCTCTGTAAAATTAAGATCATAAAATACTTACTCTAGATGGATGTTTTAAGGACAAAACGAGTCTATTTATTTTAAATACTTAGAAAAGTGCCTGGCACATTAAGAAAAAAAAAAGCCAGTAATTCTTTTTATCAAGCTCCAACACAAAAGCTGATGAAATTAGAAAAAGGTGCAAGAAGCTGTACTTGTGCACTTATATCAAAGTGATGGATGAGTTCCATTTTAGAATGTGAAAAATGATAGAACAATCATGCAGGTGCAGAGAAATTAATAAATGTAGATATTTGGGTATTTCATTATTTTTATGCTACTGTTTCTAAATAAAGCATGATGCTTTCAACACCTCAGAAAGGATTTTAAAAATAAAGCATAAAGCATCAATGTAACTATGTAAAATCCACATACTAATGTAACCGAAATTGAAATGAGGGAAGAAACAGGTTACAACTGATCTGAAGATAAAATTAAATTGAAAATAACCTTCTAACAAAAATCACGTTGTGACTTTTCTTTATCATTTTTTTAAGATTTCTAAACAGTGTTATTTTCCTGTTTTAGCTTTTTACACTATTAGACTTTAACAGCCATAATAGCATGAAACATTTAAGGAAACTACATTTTTCCAGATTTAAATTCTAATCATATGTCTTATTGAACTTCCTCAGTTTTATTAGTAAAGAGTAATATTCAATAAATTAATATATTTACTTATAATTTAATCTTTTAATGATTGTAATTTGTAATGAAAAAGGATCATTTTTTTTATTCTTTAAAAATATTATGTTTTTAATGGTTATAAACTTTTGGTAGTTTTCAAAATTATTTGTTCCTTGACCTGGGATCCTGGGAGTGATTTTCATAAGACAGAAAGAGGGAAAGAGAGAGACAGAGACAGAGAGAGACAGAGAGACAGAGAGAGAGAGAAAACACAATGAGGAAAAGGAGAGTGGGAACGAGGAAGGAGAGGGAAAAGGAAGGAAGGAAGGAAGGAGATGGGGAAGGAAGAAAAGAAAGGAAGAAAGAAGTTGAGAGAGAGGAAGATGTGTGTAGAAAGGCATTTTACTGGCATTTAACTTATAAAAATAATCAGGTAAGTGTTTTTGCTTTGTTTTAGCTTTCATAACACCACAAGTAACTGAAGAAATTAACAATGAATATAACATAGTAACTATACTTAAATTTATCTTCTGAAACAACATATAAGTATTTGTCATTAAAAGAAAAATACAACCATAATAAGTTATCTTGTAGCTCTTCTGAAGTAAGTGAAAGAATCCAAAGAACTCTCACAAGTCACCCTGATGTTTTGGCTGTGCATTTAAGTACAATATTCTAAGATTCTCTCTCTCTCTCTCTCTCTCTCTCTCTCTCTCTCTCTCTCTCTCTTTTAAGTAAACTCTACATCCAGTGTGGAGCTTGAACTCACAACCCCAAGATCAAGAGTTCCATGCTCTACTGACTGGTTAGCCAAGGATCTCAGTTCTAAGATTGTAAGATATCCTTTATTTTACCCCATTCTCTCTAGCCAGAGGCCCCCCTCCCACCTTTTTGTGTCTCCTTTTAAAATTTCACTTGTGTCCCATTCTTCTTTGCTTTCAGTTCTTTTATCCCATTAATCATGTCCTCTTTGGAAGCAGGGATATTGTGAAGGCCTTCTGTATGCTCGTCTTACCTGATCTTTCTGTTGCTTTTAACATTTTAAATGCCAGCACCTCCTCCACCTGTAGCCCCATTGAATTTAAGTTGGTATGACTGATTATCTCCAACATCCACAGCAGTGATTATTAGTAGAATGTAAAGTAAGCAGGCAAACATCAGAAGCAGATCTTCATCTTCCACCTAATTGAAACAATAATAAAATAGTTACTCCTCAAGACCAGATAGTGACTTGTGGAATCATCTTCAAAATGCTCCTAACTTTGGGGCGCCTGGATGGCTCAGTTAAGCATCTGATTTCGGCTCAGGTCATGATCTCACAGTTCAGGCGCTCGAGCCCCACATCAGTCTCTGTGCTGACAGCTCGGCGTCTGGATCCTGCTTTGGATTCTGTGTCTCCCTCTCTCTCTGCCCCTCCTCTGCTTGCACTCTGTCTCTCTGTCTTTCAAACATAAATAAACATTAAAAAATTAAATAAATAGTAAAATAAAATGCTCCTAACTTTAAGCCAATTATCAGCTCCGATTGTGGCATATTAAAGCTTATTTTCAACATTGTCAAATATAAGGCATAAAGCATTATGTCACATGTATTTTATCTGTGCTTATAAATCAATGATAACATGTATGAAACAGGATTGAGGGTACTAATTATGTCAAGTAAGAAAAAGTAGGTACATGTGGCTGACATTTCTTGGAAGGTTCTTTATTAAAAGTAAGAAATCCGAATGCAGTTAGGTTTTCATTTAATCAAGTCGTGTTTCCAGTACAAATGAATGGCTATTGAAGTCATTATATCCCGTACTTTTCTTAAATGCTTCGCTGAATGTTTAATACTCTGGCATCCCAGTTTGGAGCTTCCTTTAAAGGAGTCTTTCATAAAACTTGGGACAGAAACCCGCTGTAGAGGACCACATGGAGAGTTGTACAAAAGAGAAACAAATTATAAAAGCTTAGTGTTACTTGGTTGCTTAAAATTTCTCTTTCCCTCTTTCTTTTTTTACAAGAAAAAAATGGGATTAATCAGTGACCTACTTTAGGTTATAGAGGCTAAATAGTTGAAAATTTTATATAAAGGTTCACATAAAATCATTTTATTAAGTAAAAAGAGAAGTACGCAGTCTTTTGAAATTAAGCAAACAAAAATTTAGCCAAGATAATAAAGACAGCTTTTTTAACACACTCAAAATTGCTTTACTTCACATACTGTTTTAAATTATGTAAATCAATATACTCATCCACAGTTGCTATGAACAGTCTTCAGTGTTTTCCATATCTTCTGAAATTAATCTTTATGACAAGCATTCCATACAGTATCCTCTGTCCATTGGAGGTGCATGGGGCTAGAAGAATAAGAGAACTGGGTCTGATTCTGTTTGAGTCCCTTATGTAAGTTAATTCTGATGTGTTAAGAAAATTGAGGCTGGAGAGGATTCAGTTATCTGGAAAAGAGATTAATAATTTATTCCTTGACTTTTTCATAGGTTTATTGCAAGTAATACATGAAATATTATTTGTTTCCAAACAAAAGATTATAACTACAGATTAATTGATGTAATTGTATTCAAATGAGACTTCACTGTTTGGCTGGGTCCCATGAAAGGTTGGTTTCTTTCTATACTTGAAGATGGTTGCTGTTAATCCTGGAAGAAATGGATGATAAAACATAGACAGATTCTTAGAAATTCTACCCCATTTATTGAAAAGCAACCCAAATCTTAAACCAACAGACAGTTTCCAAGAAAGCATTTTAGGACCTTTGCCATATGGCACAGTTTGAAGGGTAAGAAAAATACAAGAAAAAAATTTGTGGGAAGAATCTAAATATTATTTTTTCCCAAAATACAATCCACTGATTATACAAATTTTTGCTCTCTGAATTTTAACTGATCATATTATAATTCTTTTATTTAGATCAACACAGATACTCTAGCCATTTCATCCATAATAATACTGGTACTAGATTCAGTAGAATTAGCTATTAGCATTAATAAAAATGAATTACTGTTGCCAAACTATTTCATTTCATGCATTTCTAGACAATTTCTGAGGGCCATTTTCCAAAATATATTTTAAGTACTTTTTTAAAAAGATTTTTTTAATGTCTATGTTTGACAGAGAGAGAGAGAGAGAGAGAGAGAGAGAGAAAGAGAGATACAGAGCATGAGTGGGAGAGGGGCAGAGAGAGGGAGACACAAATCTGAATTAGGCTCCAGGCTCTGAGCTATCAGCACAGAGCCCAATGGGGGGCTAAAACTCATGGACTGGGGAGATCATGACCTGAGCTGAAGTCTGATGCTCAACCGACTGAGCCACCCAGGCGCCCCTACTTTAAGTACTTTTAGAAAATGTTTTTTATTTAATTTGAGAGAGGGAGAATACTTGTGCGCGCGCGCACGCACGCACACACACGCACCCGCGCGCAAGCACAAGTGGGGAAGGGGCAGAGAGAGAGAGAGGGAGACGGAATACCAAACAGGCTCTATACTGTCAGCGCAGAGCCTGATGTGAGGCTTAGACCCACAAACGGATTGAGCCACCCAGGGGCCCCTCCAAAATATTTTCCAAACATCTGTTGGCATTTCAGGTCTTAACAACTTGTTAGTATGTTTAAAATTTTTTCATTTTAAAATGTCATGTAAATACAATCATTTTAATTTTATATAAATGAGTTTTAATCAGAATTGTGTCTGCTACAGTATAGTGGTGGGAAGGTGTTGCCTCCTTTGTGGAAGATTAATTGATCATACAATTGTGGGTTTATTTCTGGGCTTTCTATTCTGTTCCATTGATCTATGTGTCTATTTTTGTGCCGGTTCCAGACTCTTTTGATCACTACAGATTTGTAGTGTGTCTTGAAATTTGGGATTGTGATAACTCCAGCTCAAGATTACTTTCACTTTTGGGGGTCATTTGCATTTGCATACAAATTTTAAGATTATTCTGGTTGTGAAAAATGCTGTTGATATTTTGTTAGGAATTACATTAAATTTATAGATTTCTTTGAGTAGTATGGACATTTAAAAAAATTGTTTATTTATTTTTGAGACAGAAAAAGAGTAAGTGTGCAAGCAGGGGAGGGGGAGAGAGAGGGGGAGAGACAGAATCCTAAGCAAGTTCCGTGCTGCCAGCACAGAGGTGAATGCAGGGCTCAAACTCAAGAACTGTGACATCACGACTTGATCTGAAACCAGGAGTCAGATGTTTAACCAACTGAGCCATCCAGGCGCCCTTGTATGGACATTTTTAGCAATATTGGTTCTTCAAACCCATGAGTTTGACATTTTTTTCCCATTTCTTTGTGTCATTTCTAATTTCTGTCACCAATATTTTATAGTTTTCAGACTACAACTCTTTCACCTCCTTCATGAAGTTTTTTCCAAGGTACTTTATTATTTTTGGTGCAATTTTAAATGGAATTGTTTTTTAAATTTCTCTTTCTGTAACTTCATTATTAGTGTACAGATATGCAGCAGATTTCTGTGTATGAATTTTATAGCCAGCACTTTGCTAAATTCATTTATCAGTTTTAGTAGTTTTTTGGTGGAATCTTAGTGTTTTCTATATACAGTATTACATCATCTGCAAATAGTGAAAGTTTTACTCCTTCCTTACCGAATTGGATACCTTTTTTTCCTTTTTCTTCTTTGATTGCTATGATTATGATGTTAGCTGTGAGTTTTTCATATATGGCCTTTATTATATTGAGGTCTTTTTGAAAGGTTCTATATATTTTCAAAGGGTCATTAAAATTAAAATAAACACTGGTTCAAGAAGTTCTTTTCTCTCCAGTGATGATTTGTTAACATCCCTAAACTCTGTGTTCCCACTTGAAATGAGAAGATTGACTATGCATTGCAAGTATTTAATAAGCATTTGGTTTGAGCTCCCTTTTTTTCTTGGTGGAACTTATATATGGAAAACAGAAAAATAATAGATGTCCATTTACACTTTACACATATTTATATTTATTACACTGCATGATATCCATATCTTTGAAATATTGTTTTTTTAGTTTTGAAACAAGAATAACTATATAATATTATTTTCCTTCTCCTGGAAAAACAGCTGCAGTTCTTTCATTTATTTAGCTTTTGCGTACAGGTAACTTAAAACATGAAGTATATTGTGAATGAGTTTTCGTCCAGGTAGCAATTTTTGCACTTGAAGTTGATGTCATTTTGAAATCTATTCAAGCAAAGGTTATCAAACTTAATGTGTATATGACATAAAATATCAGAGTCTAGCAAAGACTCTGTAGCAAGACTCTCAGCTTAGTGTATACAGTGAAGCAATGTGGAATACTAGAAAGAACACTGCAGTAAGATGAAGCAGACCTGAATTCTGTTGAGAAGTGGTTTTTTAAATATCTTTCATTTTTGTTCCTCCATCAGTAAAATTAGGAGGATTGAATAGATTCCTGCTAAATTCCCTTCCTATTCTTTTTTTTGTTTACTTATTTTCGAGAGAGAGAGACAGAGAGACAGAGCGTGAGTGGGGGAGGGGCAGAGAGAGAGGAAGACACAGAATAGGAAGCAGGCCCCAGGAAGTAGGAGCTGTCAACACAGAGCCCTACACAGGGCTTGAACTCAAGAACCATGAGACCATAACCTCATGAGCTGAAGTATGAGGCTTAACTGACTGAGCCACTCATGTACCCCTACCTCCCATTCTTTTTTTTTTTTTTTTTTTTTTAATTTACATACAAGTTAGTTAGCATATAGTACAACAATGATTTCAGGAGTAGATTCTTTAATGCCCCTTACCCATTTAGCCCATCCCCCAGCTCCACAACGCCTCCAGTAACCCTCTGTTAGTTCTCCATATTTAAGAGTCTCTTATGTTTTGTCCCCCTCCCTGTTTTTATATTATTTTTGCTTCCTTTCCCTTATGTTCATTCTCCTGTTTTGTATCTTAAAGTCCTCATATGAATGAAGTCATATGTTACTTGTCTTTCTCTGACTGACTAATTTTGCTTAGCATAATACCCTCCAGTTCCATTCACATAGTTGCAAATGGCAAGATTTCGTTCTTTTTGATTGCCGAGTAATACTCCATTGTATATATATTCCACATCTTTATCCATTCATCCATTGATGGACATTTGGGCTCTTTCTATACTTTGTCTATTGTTGATAGTACTGCTATAAACATTGGGACTCATGTGTCCCTTCAAAACAGCATACCTGTATCCCTTGGATAAATACCTAGTAGTGCAATTGCTGGGTCAAAGGTAGTTCTATTTTTTAATATTTGAGGAACCTCCATGCTGTTTTCCAGAGTGGCAGCACCAGTTTGCATTCCCACCAACAGTGCAAAAGAGATCCTCTTTCTCCACATCCTCGCCAACATCTGTTGTTGCCTGAGTTGTTAATGTTAACCATTCTGACAGGTGTGAGGTGGTATCTCATTGTGGTTTTGATTTGTATATCCCTGATGATGAGTGATGTTTAGCATTTTTTCATGTGTCAGTTGGCCATCTGGATGTCGTCTTTGGAGAAGTGTCTATTCATGTCTTTTGCCCATTTCTTCACTGGATTATTGTTTTTTTGGGTGTTGAGTTTGATCAGTTCTTTATAGATTTTGGATACTGATATGTCGTTTGCAACTATCTTCTCCCATTCTGTCGGTTGCCTTTTAGTTTTGCTGATTGTTTCTCCTTCACTGTGCAGAAGCTTTTTATTTTGATGAGGTCCCAGTAGTTCATTTTTGCTTTTGTTTCCCTTGCTTCTGGAGACGTGTTGAGTAAGAAGTTGCTGCGGGCAAGATCAAAGAGGTTTTGGCCTACTTTCTCCTCGAGGATTTTGACGGCTTCCTGTCTTACATTGAGGTCTTTCATCCATTTTGAGTTATGTTTGTGTATGGTGTAAGAAAATGGTCCAGGTTCATTCTTCTGCATGTCGCTGTCCAGTTTTCCCAGCACCACTTGCTGAAGAGACTGTTCTTATTCCATTGGATATTCTTTCCTGCTTTGTCAGAGATTAGTTGGCCATACGTTTGTGGGTTCATTTCTGGATTCTCTATTCTGTTCCATTGATCTGAGTGTCTGTTTTTGTGCCAGTACCATACTGTCTTGATGATTAGAGTTTTGTAATATAGCTTGAAGTCTGCCCTCCCTCCCATTCTTAAGTTGTATTTCCATAACTTGCGTTTTTCAAGAAGCTAATATGCATGTGTGTATAAAAGTACATTCAATCAAACATATGCACATAAAGTATATATATATAATGATAAAACAAGAACACAAGTTTAGGAAGTCTTTGGAGGAAAAGTACTCATGACAATCAGTTTACAGAAATTTTAATGAGGTGTATTTGTTGTTTTGAAAACAAAGTTTTTCTATTTTCTGACATAGTGTCAAGAACTTGCTCCTTCTGAGAAATGATTCTAAGACACTTTGTTCTTTTGAAGCTTTAAAAGTTTTTATTGAGCTGCACAGAATAAAGTCTATTTGAACATGATAAGCTGACATGGTGAATCAAAAATGTCAAGCTGTTTTACATTTCAGAGTTTCACAGTAATAAAAATTGTCCTTTAATCCATTAAATATAACATCTTTACACAAGAGAATTCTGGTATGAAGATCTTTAGAAATTTGAAGAGTTTAATGATATCACTGAGTACTTCAAGTTGTTATTTATTTCTGTGTTGTATTTAGGCATCCTAATTATGAATATTTCATTGTCTCTTATAATTTTATAGTTTCTTTTAAACTTATTTGAATCACAGTGTGCTACACTGAGCAGAAATACAAAACATAATTAAAATGTAAAACATGTTCGTAATTCAGACATGGTGTTTAGCTTTTCTTTCTTTTTTTTTTTAATTTTATTTATTATTTTTTTAAATTTACATCCAAATTAGTTAGCATGTAGTGCAACAATGATTTCAGGAGTAGATTCCTTCGTGCCCCTTACCCATTTAGTCCATCCCCCTTCCCACAATCCCTCCAGTGACCCTCAGTTTGTTCTCCATATTTATGAGTCTCTTCTGTTTTGTCCCCCTCCCTGTTTTTATATTATTTTTGTTTCCCTTCCCTTATGTTCATCTCTTTTGTCTCTTAAAGTCCTCATATGAGTGAAGTCATACGATTTTTGTCTTTCTCTGACTACTTTCACTTAGCATAATACCCTCCAGTTCCATCCACATAGTTGCAAATGGCAAGATTTCAGCTTTTCTTTCTTTTTAGTACCTCTTTCAACTCCTCTAGTAGTAGAAAGTACGGTGATTTCTCTAAGTGACATAATCAGTCTTTGCCTAAATTATTTTGGGATGGAAACTTTTCAAAGTCTTTATTTCACCTAAATTATGTCCATTCTTTTATTCTTGTTTTCATCTTTCCAACGTGAGGTGGATTTACTGGAGCATAGCACAATAGTGTTTTGAACTTACCGGTGGAATTCTCTACCTCAGATTTTTCATGAATTATCTTTCTTCAGGCATAGCATCTCTTGCTGGTACTATTTTATCAGTGTCATTGATTTATCATGACAAAACTTCCAAAATAACTTAAATTTCAAAATGAGTGAATGTTTTTCAAGTTCTTTTGAGGTTTGTCTACATATACAAACTCTTAATAAAGTTTTAAATTTGACTTTAGTTGTATTAATATTTTTAAATCATCAATGATTAAAATAGTCACTTGGTTTATTCAGCAGACATATTTAAATGCATTAAAGGTTTTGTGTACCCAATAGAATATGGTGATGGGTACTAGTCTAGCAGGCAAAAGAACTGGTTTCTGATTCTAACATTGCTATTTTCTTTAATTGCTGTGTAATCTTAGGCAACATTAAATAATCTTGACTTTCCAATTTTCTCACTGCAGACCATGTAAAAGGCCCCCTGTTACTACAGTATTCAAGAATAGACTAGAAAATTAGTATGGGAAAACATGTAGAAGAAATAAACATTACACACATGACTGAATTATATAACCTTTAAAATTCTTCACAGTTTTGAGAGTCTATTGTTTTATATACAAAATTATTAATTATCCCTTAGATGTGGATCATCATATTTCACTTATCAAGGACAAATTTCCAGTTCTTTTTAGAGCTGTGTGCGTGTGTACGCACACACACACACACACACACACACACACACACACACACGTGTGTGGGTTTGACCAAGATTACACTATATTATTTTATACATTTATTATTTTATGTCTGGCACTGTTCTGGCATGTGTCTGGCACTGTTCTAGGCACTAGGGTTACATTAGGGGAACATACACACACAAATTATTTAGGCAGCAGTAGGTTATAAGTGCTAATGAAAATGTAGAACAGAGGAAAAGAAAAGGGAATCAGGTTGCATTTTTTACTTAGGCGGTCAATTTTGGCTTCATTGAGAACGTAGCATCTGGCAAAGACTTGAAATACTTCAAGAGAATAATCATATATCCAGAGGACAATAAGGAAGGAGTTATACTTGCACAAGCCTATAAAGCATACATATGCCACCTCTGTTCACTGGATAGTAAAGTCAGGTGGTTGGAGGTGAATGAATGAGTAAATGGTTACATCTGAAAGGAAGAGGAGCCTGATCTTGATGTGGCTTATTGTGACTTGAGTTTTACTCTGAAAAGAGGAACTAGTAGACAGTTTGAAGTAGAGGAAAGATTTGATCTGATTTGGATTTTACAAATGTCAGTCTGGCTGTTGTGTTGCAAAAGTTTGCACATAGATTGAAGTAAGAACCAGTCAAGAGATAATTATAGTGATCATTGGAGTAGTAACGATGGCTTAGTATCAAGGTAATAGCAATGAAAATTTTGAGGACTGAGTTCTGGCTATATTTTAAGATAGTATAACAGGAGTCCCAACAAATTGGACATGAATGTGAGAATAGAAAAATCTGGAATGAAGTCAAGAATTTTGCCTAAGCAACTAAAAGGGAGGAAAGGATAAAGAACTGAGATCTAGGAAACCCCAACGTTAAGAGGTCTGGAAGAGGAAGAGAAACCAACAAAGGAGATTGAGATGGAACAAAAATGTTGTTACAAGAGAAACAACAGTGTGGTAATGGAAGCCAAGTAAAGAAAATATATCACAGGCAGTACACTTGATGTTGATAAGTCAAGTGTGATAACAACTGAAAAGTGACCACTGAATTTAGGAGTTTGGATATAATTGGTGGTCTTGACAGGAACATTTCTGGTGTAATAATCAAGAGGAAAATCTAATTGGCAAGGATTAAAAAAGAATAGGAGTAATCGAATTCAGTATTACTGAGTATAGTCAAATATCGTAAGATGTTTTGCTGAAAAAGGGAAAAGATAATCAGTTATAGTTTTTAGGTGAAATGAGACTTAAATGAGGATTACTTTTAAGATGGGTGAAAAACAACATTTTTTTGCTAGTGGTGTTTATCTCTACTACATAAGAAAACAATAATGCAGATAAAGGGGAATAAATTACATTATGTGGTTCTTGGATAGGTGATAGGGAATTGTATTTAGTGCACAAAGGTAGGTTTTAGAAAGAAGTAAGTATCATTTATTTCCAGAAATTTGAGAGAGAGCATTTGAGATATGGGTTCAGTTGTGGGTTTACATATGTGGCATTAATTTCTAGTTGCTTTAATTTTCTCAGTGAAAAAAAAAAGCAAAGTCATCAAATTGGAGTATTAGGATGGAGGTGTTAGAAATTTACAAAGAAAGGAGAAGGTATGAAATAGTTCTCCAGGATAGTAGAAAGTACATGAACTAGTGAAATATAGTTGATTGTCGGTCCTCTTAACAGTTTGTCAAGTTGAATATAAAGTGAGATCTTTCAGAGCTATTTATTTCTGCACACATATTTAGCTGCACAAGTGCAGGTGTTGAAGAGGCGAAGAGTTAGATTTAAGTAGGATTGTAATTTGGTCTAGAAAAGGTTGTTGAAGGGCATTGAGGTGTTTATTAAGTTTAATTGATGACAGGTCCCAGTGGGATCAAATGATTGTTAGAGTTGAGACACTAGAAGAAATGAGCTGAAAATATAGCAGATGATGGTCAGAGAACTGGATGCATGAAACAGAGATTATGGAAGTTTGGGCATTGCTTGTAATGAATAGGTCTAGAAATGACCAGGGCATTGATTGGTTGAAATAACGTGGAGGACAAAGTATTTAGGGGAAAAAAGAGCAAGCGATCAAAAGGCCAAATTTCAAGGAAGATCATATATTGAAATTGTCTATCATTAAATCAAGAGTCATGTTGGAAAGAGAGACAGGAGCTAAAATACTTGAGAAACATGAAGGATCATCCAGTGACTGCAACAATGAAGGTAATGAACAATATAATCTGATTCCAGTAGAGTAAAAGCTGGAATTTATAGGGAATAGGGAAGAAAAATAGTATAGAAATAATCATAAGAATGGAAGCAGCCATCTTTTAATGTGACCACTTTGATAAAAGGCAGTCTCTTATGTGGTTTTTAAAAATTTATTATGGCTAACATAATGTAGAAACTCATGAAATAATAATAGCTAATTGACTTAAGTGTTGATATTTAAAACAGAGAAGCAAAGTGCTTCAAACAAAAGTGTCACAAAAACATATGTAATGAGCAATGCTAGAGAGAGTTGTGTGTTAGAAAGAAAAAAACATGAAAGAATAAGACAGGTGTTGGGTTCCACTCACTGCTCTGCCATTTATGAGCTGACTTCTTCATTAAGCTGTTTCATCTCTGCAATGGGGAGAAAACAGTACTTCACAGTTGTTATGAGGACTAAGAACAATGATGTATGTAAAGCACCTGGCATAGAATAAGCATCCAATGAATGTTAGTTCCCTCCCTTAAAAGAGAGATTCAAATATTGAACATCTTTACAGGGTACTGCAACAAAGATAGACTTCTGAGGTAAATAATGTCTATTTCTATCACCAATGATAAATGATTCATGAATTCATTCATACACCAAATGTGTGCTATTTCAGTGACTTAAGATTGTGCTTGTGGACTTTTAGTTTCTTTTTCTCAATTTCTGGCTTTATATTACTTATTTAACACCAGTGGGAACAACAGTCAAAAGAAGAAAATCTGGACATTATCATTTTCTTTTTAGTGAATACTAAGCAAGCATTAATTTTTTGTTTTACATTTTAAAATTATGTGGATATATAATTAGCATTATCATTGGATAGCATATACATATATTAAATAATGGCTAGAATATTTTATGAGTATTGAAATGCATATAATTGAATGATACTGGGACAAGTTGGAAGACAGTATGTATCTTCTCTTAAAAATATACTGATGTTGAATGAATGTTATTAAATAATTGTAGTTGGTTATATAGAGAATTTTAAAAAGCATTGAGATATATTTCTAGTCTTTTACGATCAATGAGGGAAGTGAAAAATGACCCAAGAAAAACAAGGGGTGGAGGGTGAAGCTTCATCCATGCAGTCATTGAGGCACCCAGGAGCTCTGCCATTCCCTAGAATCTTGTAGTCCTTGTTGAATCCTCTTCATGTGGCCACTAGAAGAGTACAAAGAAGGAGAGTGCATGAAGCACTTAAAACATTTTATAGGTCAGCCTCAGGATGGTGAACATTATGTTTGCCTACTTGCCACTGGCCAGAACCACTCAAATGATACACCCAGATGCAAAGAGACTGGGAAATGCAGTCTAAATGTGCACCAAGGAGAAGAAGTGCTTATAGATGAACTAGTTGGTCTATTCCAGAGCTGATGTACTCCTAGTTGTCAAAGTATGAACTCTGTGGTATTATAAAAATGTAGAAAATGGATGGATTATTTTAAGCTATCTGGGTACTAGATAGGCAGGTGATATTTCACAGGAGGGATGAACTATTGTGGTATGGTATGCCTTGCAAGATGGGAAATTTGGGTGAATATGTTTTTCAGGGAGTGAATAGCAGTGAGGGTAGGATTGAACTTGCAATACATTTCAGTGGTGAAATTAGGCTGAGTGGGGAATTGGCATTAATTACTAAGGCATAAGAAACTCTCATATATAGATAAGATAGATAAGTTGGACCATACTGAAGTCTATAGTGGATACCAAGATGGGGACTGTGTGATTATTTAGAAGCTACATTTGCTGCCATGTTATTTTAAACCATAAGAAACAGGATGTTGACAGTGTATTTATGTAAGAAGTTTATAACAAACTCAAGTATACTATTGACATCTACAATTTGACTTTTTTATTTTATATTAATCTGGAGAAATATTCTTATCTTATATTCAGGGTAGCTTCTTTTTACAGAGAGCAATGTATAAACATATGCATGTGCACAAGCAAAAGAGTATTTATGCTTAGTGCTAGGTAAGGGTTTAGCCCTTCAACTATCATTCTGGACATTACTGATAGACCCATGAGATTTTAGGGTTTGAAAGAACTTTTGAGGTATTCTAATCCTAAGTAGTCAAACGACTTTTCTAAGGAGCCACAGTTACCCTAAGTCTACATCTAGATACAGGTCTAATAAATTTTGTGGTTTAAGATTGCTATGAAGGAAATCATATTTCCTATTCTCTTAATTATAGCAACTAAAGCGTGCATTTTTTACATAGAAAGGGTCTTGACTAGATTGTCTTATTACTTTGAAAAGGAGCTTAATTTAGCCATAGTTTAAGGAAAAATAGAATAACTAATATGACACACAAGTGGATATACATTGGAAAACAAATTGTGGAGAACAGACTATACCACCTACTCAGAACTGAACCAGACAACATAAAGTGTATAAGAACAGATATTGCAGTAATGAGAGCACAGCTGTTTAGGATTATACTGAAATGTAGGAAACATTATTCATGGAACAAAGAAAGGAAACTAAAGAGAACAGCTTTAAAACAGCACCTTCATATTTAGCCTCATATTGCATATTTTACATATTTTAATCATATCTCACTTTCTTCCAAAATAGACTTGAGGCAGTTTATAACAAGATAATGTTACGAGAGCATAGACGTAAGGACAAGACAAGACGGGGTAGTGGTGGAATAAAACCAGATTACTCATACTAGATTACTAATGCTAGGGGTAAACTTTAATTTAGGACAAACGTTTGGCATTTAGCTTCCTGGCACCCAAGTCAAAAAAGAAAAACAGAGCTATATTATATTATTTGCTAAAATAATATATTATTTAGTGAAAAAGAGCAGGTGGGCTTTTATTCTGCCATAGTCCTGATCTCTAAGAGGAACTTATTTCACAGTTATTTAATAAGGCAGTTTTTACAAGAGATGGCTTCAGCAGCAACCTATAAATAAATACTGAACTTCTATTTCTTGCTTGGCTCTCTGCTGAGTTCTTGGGACACACAGATGAATATGAAGCATCCTTACCCTTAAGGAGCTCACAGCTAGTATAAATCTAATTGGGCAGTAAATGCAATAAATGAGTCACTTGCAAGACATAATGGTAGCCCAAAGGAAAGAGTGTCAGCACAGTCAAAGAGAGAAGACCTCACAGGGGGAGAAATGTTGAATTGATCTGAAAGTATGAATAGGTCAAGATTAAAAGACAAATGAGCAGAACTTTCTCTTATCTCAAAAAAAAAAAAAAAAACTGCACTGCATAGTTTTATGCAGATATCTGAGAGAGAATTTCTTTGAAGAACCAAAACAATATAGTTCAGATGCCTAAAATTTAGGAGAACCATCTGGATGAAAAGTGCTAAAATTTGAGGAATGAGTTGTTGGCTGATTGCTTCAACCCTATTTGAAAATAATTGATCATAGTATTATCAATAATTTTTCGCCTGGTGGTATGCTTTTCCACAGCATAACTAGTAGGATGAAGACATCTCATTTTTATATAAACCAAAGTCTGGATTGTTTTTAATTGTGGCAAAATACACGCAACAAAATTTACTCTCTTAACCATTTTACATATATAGTTCAGTATTGCTAAATATGTTTATATTGTTCAGCCAATCTCCAGAAATTTGTCATCTTGCAAAGCTGAAACTTGATACCCATTAAACAAATCCGCATTTCCCCTCCTTCCATCCCCTGGCAACCACCATTGTATTTTCTGTTTCTATGAATTTAACTACTATAGATCTCTTAAATAAGTGCAGTCGTACAGTGATGGTCTTTTTGTGATTGCCTTATTTAACTTAACATAATGTCCTCCTGGTTTATGTATGTTTTAGCATGTGTCAGAATTTCCTTCTTTTTAAGGCCAAATAATATTCTATTGTATGTATATACCACCTTTTATTTAACTGTTCATCCATTGATGGACATTTCCACCTTTTAATTATTGTGAATAATGTTTCTAGAAACACGAGGATACAAATATCCCTTAGAGACACTGCTCTCAATTCTTTTGCATATATATTCCCAGAAGTGGAATTGCTGGATCATATGGTAATTCTATGTTTAATTTTTTGAGGAATGATTTACTATTTTCTTTTTTTTTTCATATATGAAATTTATTGTCAAATTGGTTTCCATACAACACCCAGTGCTCATCCCAAAAGGTGCCCTCCTCAATACCCATCACCCACCCTTCCCTCCCTCCCACCCCCCATCAACCCCCAGTTTGTTCTCAGTTTTTAAGAGTCTCTTATGCTTTGGCTCTCTCCCATTCTAACCTCTTTTTTTTTTTTTTCCTTCCCCTCCCCCATGGGTTTCTGTTAAGTTTCTCAGGATCCACATAAGAGTGAAACCATATGGTATCTGTCTTTCTCTGTATGGCTTATTTCACTTAGCATCACACTCTCCAGTTCCATCCACGTTGCTACAAAGGGCCATATTTTGTTCTTTCTCATTGCCATGTAGTACTCCATTGTGTATATAAACCACAATTTCTTTATCCATTCATCAGTGGATGGACATTTAGGCTCTTTCCATAATTTGGCTATTGTTGAGAGTGCTGCTATAAACATCGGGGTACAAGTGCCCCTATGCATCAGTACTCCTGTATCCCTTGGGTAAATTCCTACCAGTGCTATTGCTGGGTCATAGGGTAGGTCTATTTTTAATTTTCTGAGGAACCTCCACAGTGTTTTCCAGAGTGGCTGCACCAATTTGCATTCCCACCAACAGTGCAAGAGGGTTCCCGTTTCTCCACATCCTCTCCAGCATCTGTAGTCTCCTGATTTGTTCATTTTGGCCACTCTGACTGGCGTGAGGTGATACCTGAGTGTGGTTTTGATTTGTATTTCCCTGATGAGGAGCGACATTGAGCATCTTTTCATGTGCCTGTTGGCCATCTGGATGTCTTCTTTAGAGAAGTGTCTATTCATGTTTTCTGCCCATTTCTTCACGGGGTTATTTGTTTTTTGGGTGTGGAGTTTGGTGAGCTCTTTATAGATTTTGGATACTAGCCCTTTGTCCGATATGTCATTTACAAATATCTTTTCCCATTCTGTTGGTTGCCTTTTAGTTTTGTTGGTTGTTTCCTTTGCTGTGCAGAAGCTTTTTATCTTCATAAGGTCCCAGTAGTTCATTTTTGCTTTTAATTCCCTTGCCTTTGGGGATGTGTCGAGTAAGAGATTGCTACGGCTGAGGTCAGAGAGGTCTTTTCCTGCTTTCTCCTCTAGGGTTTTGATGGTTTCCTGTCTCACATTCAGGTCCTTTATCCATTTTGAGTTTATTTTTGTGAATGGTGTGAGAAAGTGGTCTAGATTCAACCTCCTGCATGTTGCTGTCCAGTTCTCCCAGCACCATTTGTTAAAGAGACTGTCTTTTTTCCATTGGATGTTCTTTCCTGCTTTGTCAAAGATTAGTTGGCCATACGTTTGTGGGTCTAGTTCTGGGGTTTCTATTCTATTCCATTGGTCTATGTGTCTGTTTTTGTGCCAATACCATGCTGTCTTGATGATGACAGCTTTGTAGTAGAGGCTAAAGTCTGGGATTGTGATGCCTGTTGCTTTGGTGTTCATCTTCAAAATTACTTTGGCTATTCAGGGCCTTTTGTGGTTCCATATGAATTTTAGGATTGCTTGTTCTAGTTTCGAGAAGAATGCTGGTGCAATTTTGATTGGGATTGCATTGAATGTGTAGATAGCTTTGGGTAGTATTGACATTTTGACAATATTTATTCTTCCAATCCATGAATGAGCATGGAATGTTTTTCCATTTCTTTATATCTTCTTCAATTTCCTTCCTAAGTTTTCTATAGTTTTCAGCATACAGATCTTTTACATCTTTGGTTAGATTTATTCCTAGGTATTTTATACTTCTTGGTGCAATTGTGAATGGGATCAGTTTCTTATTTGTCTTTCTGTTGCTTCATTGTTAGTGTATAAGAATGCAACTGATTTCTGTACATTGATTTTGTATCCTGCAACTTTGCTGAATTCATGTATCAGTTCTAGCAGACTTTTGGTGGAGTCTATCGGATTTTCCATGTATAATATCATGTCATCCTCTTCTGTGGGCCTCTCGTCTGTGCTTGGCTCCAGAGACTCCGTTCTGCTAGTCTTCTGGTGGTTTTTTGGGTTAGTTAGGCAGGTGTGGGTGGAATCTAAGTGATCAGCAGGACGCGTGGTGAGCCCAGCGTCTTCCTATGCCGCCATCTTCCACCTAAAATCTGATTTACTATTTTCTATAGCAGCTGCATCATTTTATATCTCTATCAATAGTCCGCAAGATTAGTGACCTTGTGAAAAAAGGCCCCAGGGAGCTGGCTCACTTTTGCTGTACGAGATTACAGCTGGAAGTTGCTGTCTGAGAACCAGAAAGCAGGCCCTCACCAGCCCCTGAATGTGCTATGCCTTGATCTTGGACTTCCCAGGCTCCAGTACTGTGAGAAATAAATTTTGTTATCATCAGCCACCCAATCTATGGTATTTTGTTATAGAAGCCCAAACAGACTAAGACATCTACCTAAGAAGGTTAATAGAGGCATGGCTTCTGGGGACACTGGCTTTCTTTGTTGGCCTTTCTCTGACAGAACGTTAAGAAGCCATTTCTGATCATGTTATTAAAGCCTCTCATAATTATGTTATTGTTCAAACGATATTTAAAGATTGAAAAGGCAGTTGATTTAGAACCAAACAAAGGTGGCCCATGTACCAAGATAATATATACCTTGATAAAGCCCAGATCTTATCAAAGCAGGAGTTTAGCACTAACTAATTTTGTACCTGCAAGGTAGCTAAGACGCAGTTCCTCTGATACGAACCGAGATCAGAGGAGCCAGCCTGCTCTATCCTCCATGAGACATACCTACAATCTTACTGTGAATAAGTGCATTTTCTCAGATGAGGCATTTTCTCTAACAAGTGACATGAGAGACCAAAAAGAAAGGTTTTATCCTGCTGCACCTTAGGAAATGCTGCTTTAGCCATTATCAAAGATATGTTTAGGGATTATTCATATCTCTGCTTTTTAGAAATATAAGATTGTGTACTTCTAAATGTATATATATATATACTCATTTTACTGTTAACTACTTAGTTCTTATAGTTTATTATTATAATGTGCTTGGAAGAAGGGTGTCATGCCTTCCTCCTCAGCATATCCCTCAGCAGGATTTGAACATAAATAGCCTGCCTAATACTCAATAACTATTTGTTGAATATGTGAAGGAACATGTTGGCATATGTATCTGCGCTGTAAGTTTTGAAGAATAATTTTAATTGACCCATACGAGAATGGGTATCATTCCACTTCTTTAATATCTCACTATGTCTCCCATTTTTGTCATAGTCTCTTTCTCAATTCTCCAGAGAAATTTACTCTTGTTCTTCTACATCCAATTAAGGAAGATCTACCATGCTTTCCTGATGCCTCTCATGGGACTAATTAGATGGACATCTGAGGTTGTATGAGAAGCATAAGGCCATCACCACGACCATCTCTACCACGTCTAAGCTACACCCCCAACCCCAAGTGTGAGAGCATGCGCATACACACACACAATGTTTTCCCAGGCAATGTGGACATTTTAATACTGTCTTTATGGAATTAATGCATCTGTCTTTGCTGTTTAACCTAGTGAGATAAGCTTGAGTAAAATGGCCTGATGTACAGCCACAAGTCTCAAATAGTATCTTTAGGTGGATCATTGTAGACATATTTGATGGGCTTTTCTTCCCCCCACCCTAACCTCCTGGAGTGTGTAGCTCCTATGCAGGTTCCTCGGGTATGCCATATGCTGCTAAATCTTTTCCAGGGAACCTATCGATTAAAAGGGAAGCTTCCAATTTTTATATTATTGAAGATACTATGCAAGTTTATTTACCCAAAAGGTATTTTTAAGCAGATATTATTATCCAGATAATGTTCTAGACACTTTAATCACCAAACGTTTACATACAAAGACTGGCCCCATTGGGACTTGAATTTTATTATTATTTATCATTTATGTTGTTGTTTTCCTATCTTGTCTCCTTTTAGTCTGTAGTCTATTACAAATATCATGATGACAATGAAATCTTAATTTTATTTACTATTTCTTCATATAGTATTTTGGTACCTTTACAAATGTAACAAACAGTAATTGCATTAACTATGTATTTCATGTGTATATACACTCTATGAATTTGTCTACATTAGTGGTTAAGAATTTTGATCATTTTATAAAACATTGCATAAATAAAGTTTTGTGGATTTTGCAGGCATATAAAATAATACCATTTTATGAAGTAACTTTATCAGTGTTTATAAAAACTAGTAAATTATTAAAGTTTTCATCTGTTGCCTTTAAATGCAGGTGCTGTGAGTGTTCCATTCACGAAAACAGACATCATTTTTATTGAGTGAGCATAGTTCATTTTTTCAACCAGTTTATTTTATTAAATCACAGAATCCCATGCTAATACAATGTTAGGATTGCAAATTTTAACCTTCATAACTCAAGAAAGTAAAAAGTTAGAGTTTTCATAACAACATCAATTTCCTTACATTTCTTATGCCTTGTAATAAAGTGTACATTTAGAACACTAACCAGCAATTCAGGAATTATATATAATCAGTGTTGGACAAGGTAATGTTACTAAGAGGATCTTAACTTTCATATTCTCTGATTTGTTTTTAAATTTACAGCTTTAACAGTGCACTAATGGAAAGATTTTGCATTTAATTTTCTAATTTTTATGAAGCAGACAAGCACAGATAATAAAGGTGGAAAAGTTGATAATGATTATTTCAGTATGATGACTATTTCATTAGTGAATTTAGAGGCAATCCTGTGAATTTTTAATCAGTGTGTTTGATTCAGGATGTTAATGCTTATAACATATCCATAGTATTTCTACCTAAAAAAATTGAACTTAGGGGCCGATTTCTTTTCACATGATTGCCTGTAATTGAACACCTTTTAACATATACTGCAAGTAAAATTAATTACCAAGTTCTAAATTATGGTTCCAGTCATACTTGTATTTTGATAAATACTGATTTAAACAATGTACACTCAGGTCCACTTTGTGTATTTAAACAATAAATCACATATAAACTGTAATAACACAAAAATGAGTCCAAAGAAAAATAGACCTTTAGCTGATATATCCCTATTAAATGTTGTTGTAAAGATATTTAAGTATAATAAGAAAAATAATGGACTTTAATTATTGAAAGCATTGTTATGTATTATGCGTTATATATCACATATACTTCATATTGTGTATTATAGTTCACATTTTATATTATATATGTTGTTTTATTGTAAGGTATATTCATAGTACCTATTCTATCATATGTTATATATTATGTATCATATATATGTTTTTCAATTTACTTATTTGTTTATATCGGGTCACTTATAAAATCCAAGAGAATATACACAAACAAAAAAATCAAGGTTATAATCAGCACAGGGTCTCTCCAAGCCCCCAGCAGTGTTGGCAACAAATACAAAATACACTGTAAAGAAGTGTGCAATAAAACTGGCATGGTGATTTAATGATATTATTTAGTGGCTCTTGTTCAGCAGTCAGGTACTTGGGTTCAGGGTTGTGGACTTCCTATGATTTATTTGCAAAGTTCAAATAAATATAGACCTAGTAGGCAATTGTCTTCACTTTGTGATTTGACATGTTCCAAAATGTTTGCATGCTAAAACATACACATCAGTTTGTCATGGACTCTGCCAACTCCTGGTATTATATTCTCTGCCATCTTCTACAACAACGGTTATTAGCCTTGTCTGGGTCACAGACCTCTTTTGAGAATATGAAGAAAGCAATAGACATTCTTCCCCCCACCAAATGTATACAGAATAGTCATGTATCTTCCAGCCAACCCTTGGACAAGTTGACTTTTGTCCTTCCGAGTCTTTGGAAGACACATGTTTAAAAATGGCTCAGGACTTTGCCAATCGGGGTAATATGTTGGCAGATTAATCCTAGTATATAATTTAGCTACTGTGTGTGTTTACATATTACAATATATTTTCCTCTAGTAATTAGGTAGAATCTTAAAGAATTGAGACTTAAAAACTTCAAATAGTAATAAACTAAGTCCACATTGTAGATAATTCAGAGAAAACTTAGATTCATTAACTGATATTTTAAAAGTACCAATTATGTTTCAAATTATGTGCCGTGCCCTAGGCATAAAGTGAGGAGAAGTTAAGTTTCCAATTTAAAGGAGGACATAGTCCAGGAGCGGGAAAAGCATAATCAGATAATTTTTACAACAAAGTGAGAAGAATTTTAAGGAAAGAACAGACAATAATTGTTAACATTTATCAACAACTTGCAGACATCAGGGTATGTGATAATACTTTCTGTGTATTCACCTAAATAATGCTTTATAGGAATTATCTCTACCTTTGCAACCATATATGATAAATATCTTTACTTTTTTTTTTCTTATAAAGGCAAGCAGTATAACACACAGAGCCTGAGTAACTGCTAACGTTGCCCAGCTGGGAAGTGAGAGAGTAAGGAATTGAGGCCAGTGCTGTGTGACAAAAGCCTCATCTCTCAATATTGCATCATTTAAATTTGCTTTTTCAAAAGCTAACTTTAGAAATGAGTGAAGTATGAGTAGGAGGAGAAGGAGATTGAGCAAAGAAAACTAAATACAGGACAATTTTTTTGAGGCGCTGAAAGCTTGAACGAATCCAATCTTAATAGTGTTGGACAGAAATGAATATATGTAAGAGATGGGACATTGTGACTAATTGGATGCAAGGGTTTGAGGAGAAAGAAAAATCAAGAGTGACTCCTAGATTTCCGACTTCAATGACTTGTATAAAGATGCTACCTAAGATAGCAAGTGAAAGAAGAACAGCTTGGGGTAAGAGGACTGACAATGATCATATGACCGTTAATCAATTAAGATTCTGGAAACAGCAGTGCCTATAGGACATCTGATAGACCATTGAACATTTGGGTCTAGACCTCAAGACAGAGTTTTGATTACAGAGCTACTCAAATTGTGCTCCACAGACCCCTGGGAGTTTTTGAAATGTTTTGGGGGAATTCAGAGAGTCAAACTATTTAAATAATATTCTAGGATATTATTTGCCTTTTTCACTGTGTTGATATTTGCACTGATGCTGCCAAAGCAGTGAGTAAGGGTACCTTAACACAAATGAAGGCAGTGGCACCAGATTGTCATATTCCTCATTGCCACATTTTGGTGTTTAAAATTAAAAACCATGGGGCGTCTGGGTGGCTCAGTCAGTTAAGCATCTGATTTCGGCTCAGGTCATGATCTCACAGGTAGTGGGTTTGAGCCCCGCATCAGGCTCTATGCTGACAACTCAAAATCTGGAGCCTGCTTCAGATTCTGTGTTTCCCTCTCTCTCTTCCCCTCCCCCACTGGTGCTCTAACTCTCTCTCTCTCTCTCTAAAAAACAAACATTAAAAAAATTCAAAAAAATAAAATTAAAAATCAGTTTCTCTTAATAATGTGGAAGCAGTGAAAAGCTATTAATTTCATTAGCTCTGAACTTTTGAAATTTTTAATATTTAAATATGTTGTGTGATGAAATGCTAAATATGCATATGCATTTCTTTAAACAAAACACTCTGGCTGTCTCAAGAAGAAACACTTGTACACTTATTCAAGTGGCAAACTAGAGTAGCCACTTTTTTCATACAATACTTTTTTTTTTTTTTTTTTGAAAGAACAACTGACATGCCAACTGTGGTTATTCATGTGTTCGGCAGACATTTTCTCAAAAATTCATTAACTGAGCCTGTCACAACCACTACTATGAGTTTAACAACTTCCCAATACTTGAAGAATTTTCTGATATGATTAGTGGTGGTGTTGAAACATTTTTTATGTATGTATTATATGTACATATGTTTATATATATAATATGGTACTGCCATGTAGAAATCTATCAACATTTGAAAAATGACTATAACTCAGGTAACTAATATTGTGTAGATGTCCAATGCAGGAGGTTATAAAATTATGCATGGGTAAAAAACCCATTCAACCCAATTAATGTAAGAGAAAGTGAAAAATTCATTGATATGGTTTCAGATTCCACCTTGTAATTAATCTTTTAGAAACTGCCACTTGTCAAGATTTGGTATAGTATCAAAATAGAATATCCACAGTTATCTGAAAATGCTATTAAAATATACCATTCCTTCCCAAACATTTACCCGTGTGAGTCAAGATTGTCTTCATATATTTCAGCCAAAGTAGCATATCTCGACAGATGAATACGGTAGCAGATATGAAAATCGCACTCTCTTCTATCAAGCCAATCATTAAAGAGATTTTTAAAAATGCAAAAAAAAAGCCACTTTTCTAATTTATTTTAGAAAACATAGTTATTTTTCATGATAAAGATGTTATTTACGTGAACAAGTAATCAGTTTAATATTGTTCTTTTTAAAGTAATTAATAAAAAGTTTATGGGGCGCCTGGGTGGTGCAGTCGGTTAAGCGTCCGACTTCAGCCAGGTCACGATCTCGCGGTCCCTGAGTTCGAGCCCCGCGTCGGGCTCTGGGCTGATGGCTCGGAGCCTGGAGCCTGTTTCGATTCTGTGTCTCCCTCTCTCTCTGCCCCTCCCCCGTTCATGCTCTGTCTCTCTCTGTCCCAAAAATAAATAAACGTTGAAAAAAAAAAAATTAAAAAAAAAAAATAAAGTAATTAATAAAAAGTTTAAATTAAAAAAAATTAAACTGTGTTAGTTGATGTGGAAGTGGCTTCAGCCTCAGTTCTAGGGAAAAGTCTCAGCCATTTGGCATTCATTGAGGTTTATTTTAACTAATCTTGTGGTCTTTGATATGAGACATCCATTGCATAAATGGATACATGCACATAAAGAATCATGTGACTAAGGAGACCCTTACTTGATACAGGCAAAGATGCTTTGAGGGATTATTTATTTTACTTTAGCAAGTTCAGTTAGAAATTCTCTAAAGAAAATTTCACAAACATTTCACATGTGAGATATTCATTATGTAAATTATAATATTCTTCAGTTTTGTTGAGTATCCCAAAAATATGTTCAGTTGAATAATATTAAGGCACATGTTTTTGCAAGGAGTGAGGAAGTCATCAAGTCAATATCCTGGTAAACATCATTTTTCTTTCTTAAGCTATTATCAGTCTAAAGAAGCAAGAAGTGACCTTCTCTCCCTTGCTTGCTTTTTTATTGAACCTCACTAGCTAGCGAACATGCTTCTAGTAGAAAATTCATGCAGCAGAAATCACATATTCATCATTTTTTATCACTATTTATCATTTCTGTGGAACTTTTACTTAGTATTTCTAAATCCTCCATGAAAATTTCTTATAAATCAAAATCTCTCTAATCACTTGAGCAAATTCGCATAATTAACTTCTACCTAAATACACAGAGAACATTGATTGTATTTCTGTTTTTTCTAAATTCTTATAGAAAGGAATATTTAAGGTGTCATAATTTAAAGGTAAGAGCTCCTAGGGTATCAACTCATTTAGATGAGGAAAAGTTATGAGAAAGGACAAACCAGTCTCAATGGGAGTATGAATTCTGTGATTCCTATGTGTTAACCTTGAATCAAGGGAGGGCACCTAATTCTTTATGCCAACCCCATATCAGTGATGCTGTAATGGAAAACTACTGGGATGTTATATGCTCCCTGCGAAGACGGAATGCCATCCTTGGTGATTGTATAATTAGAACATTTTTCACAATGTTATGACATAATGTGTGCTTTCCTACATATGCATTTAACATCATATAAACTCTACACTGCTGAGAATATAGCTACTTTAAGGATAAGAGCAATTAGTAGGCTTTGTCTTTACACACATAAAATCTAAAGTATTTTAATGGGAATTTTAAATCGTAGATGAATATTTTGAATGACCACAGGTCTCACTGTTGTGTATCATGACAATAGGTAAGAAATGAGATGATCATAAAGTCAAAATCCCATTGCTGTGAAAATAATTGATCAGAGTAGAGGACCCTGGTTTGATTCACTGTTTGGGTGTAATCAAGTGTGGAGTTTTGAAAAGCCATAGTGAAGTCAGAAACAACTGAAATGGGAACAGGAAGAATTACGTCTTCCCTGTCCATGCTGTCTCTTGCTACGTTCCTTCTTGTCTTGCCATATTTCCTTATCCAACATGGACTAAGTATCTAATATTTCATAGGACTCTCATCCTTTCTATACATTCTTTGATTTTGGTCTTATTCTGCAGACTAATCTCAAACTCAGTGTAAGTCCAACCATTCTCTTCTTTTGTTATTTCCAGGCTAGTTAGCATTGCTGGAAAAAAGTGCATGACCCTGTGGATAGATATGTTTAAAAAGTTAGGGTTTTAGACTGCACTGCACTTGGCAGTGCTGTTCTGCCCTCAAGTAAGCTTTTTCTTTTCCTGTTCTCTGTGCTTCACCACCGCCTCTCATGGCTCTTGTAATACATTTACCCCTTTTCCCAGATTTATTCTTTCCCTAATCTATATCCTTTCTAATTGTACTATGTAAAATTGTCAAAACAGCCAACATTTGTTAAGCAAGTGTCAGAAATTAGAGTCCAGGCCTAGCAGTTTCTTCTAATTATAATAATACTGGAAATTAAGTATTATTATTATCCAATTTGTAAAATGATGAAACTGAAAACCAGCCTGCACAGTTATTAACTGAGGAGCCAGGATTCAAAGTCAGGGTTTTATGACTCCCAAGTCAAAATCATTTCCATTCCAATGTGCTTTTCCTGTTTTATCCTGGGATTCTTAAGTGTGTTTTCACTCTTCTATCCTTGTAGTATTTTAAATCTTCCTAAAAAGTATTTTCCTCTGTAAGAATCTGAAATTCACTCCTTTATGTATGCAGGTACATAATCTTATAATATTATTGCAACAAATAAGTATATCAAGCATTATGAGAGATTTTTTTTTAATTAGATAGTTTTATTTCCTGTCCTCCATGTCAGTCAACACAGGGAGATAAGTATTAATTAAATACAAGTGGTATATTAGTTTTTCAGAGCTCCCACAAAAAAAATACCACAAACTGGGTGCCTTAAACAACAGAAATTATTCCTCATAGTAATTGAGGCTAAAGTCCAAGATCAGGGTGTGTGCAGGTGGGTTTCTCCTTGACTTACAGATAGCTTCCTTCTTGCTGTGTCCTCACACGGGCTTTTCTCTGTGCTTGTACTCCTGGTGTTTCTTTGCCTCAGTGTGAGGACACCACTGCTGTGGATTAAGGCCTTACCCTTTTGATCTCATTTAACATCAGTTACCTTTTTAAAGATCCTATTTCTAAATATAGTCACACAGGGTGGAAGGGCTACAACATGAATTTTGGGAGGACATAGTTGAGTGCATAATAGACAGCAAATATGACAATTATTTCCAATGAGGTAAAAAAAAAAAAAGTTACTGTAGGTGTTACAAATTTGAGAGTTGAGTATAGTATAGCTGGAAGTGATTCTAACACATATGCTGGAGAAAAAGAGATGTAAACTAGAACTTCATGGATGACTGTAATCTGGAAAAAAATTTGACACAAGAGAAAGAGTATTTCTTATGATGGAAACTAACTCTAAGAGCAAAGGTACTTGTATAGGAATTAGCAAGGTGTGTGTAACTGGTGTATATAACAGGTTGGCAAGTTGTGTTACTACAAATGGTGATGCTTTCAAAAATTCTCTCAAAGTTAGTATTAGGATAGTCCTTGAAGTTAGAAATGTTTCCCTCCCTCCTTCTTTATCCACAACATAATCTAACAGAGACTTAAAAGTGTTGTGTTGGCTTGAAAATCAATACCTAAATTTTAATCAGATTGGTAAAAACTAAAATGATCTCTTGCTGGTACATGAGGTAAACAGTTGCCATGGTCTGTTGCATTGCGTTCAGACTTTTCATTTTAGTGATTTAATGCCTTCAGTTTGTTATATTTTGCCTATCCAACCTTATCTCATCCTTTCTCCTGGCCTAACCCATTTCTACTAGCTCAATATCAGCAGTATCCCTAATGTAAGACCCTGTATGTAAGTCTACATGTAAAGTCTTATGCATTTGTTCATGGATTTATCTTGTCTGAAGTGCTCTACCCAACTCTTCTTCATTAATTGTTTTGGAAAGGCTACCTTCAAGTTTAGTTTCTATAGGGGTCAGTCTTCCTTGAGGTTTGTTATCTGTAAATTTACTAACCTAAATTATAAACTATACTCTTCAGTAAAGGATTTGATTATATGCTGTCTTTCATAGATCTTTGAATATTTTGTGCAGATAAATTTTGTCTTCATGATTAAAGCTAGGGATTTTATTTGCTACTTCCTACATTGCATTGTGGGATTATGATAGATACATTGTAAACTTTTGTTGACTATAATAACAGGGATGATTCTGCAGCATATAGATCAGATATTTTATTATTTTATTTTATTTTATTTTAATTTAATTTAATCTAATTTTATTTTATTTTATTTTACTTTATTTTATTTTATTTTATTATTTTATTTTAATGTTTATTTATTTTTGAGAGAGGGAGACAGAGAGCGAGAGAACGTGCACACACAAGTAGGGGAGACACAGCGTGAGGGAGACACAGAATCTGAAGCAGGCTCCAGGCTCTGAGCTGTCAGTGCAGAGCCTGATGAGGGGCCCAAACCCACCAACCATGAGATCATAACCTGAGCCGAAGTCGGATGCTTAACTGACTTAACCTAGGCACCCCCAGATATTTTAAAAGAGAGAAAAAGAAAGACCCTCACAAGCCATAGGAGGCATTCATTGATCCTGAGTGTTTAACCCTTTCTGTTCTTCACGAGGGACTAGTAGTAGTGGTACTTTACAGATTGGAATAAGTCAGGTTATGGGTTTTCAGTGCTTCCTTTAATGGCAATAGATTGAGCTCTCTCTGAAGCCTGCATATAAATGGCAACTTTGGGAAAGAACTTATGTCATGTGCTTAAACATTTTCTTGAATGTTCTGCCAGTGAAGGTATTCCTTCTCTCTATAACAAGACACATTCTGTACATTAAAAATTATTAAGGTAATATGTGGAAGGAAGGGAAACTGTTTTATATTTGCCTCTCTGGTGACCTTTTGAACATACCGTGGTTTGTACCAACACTTTTATAGGCCTCAGAATGCTAGACCTCTAAGCATTTCAGATATTATGAAACCTCATGATATTTTAAGATCTTAGGTGTCTTCACGATGTTTAGTACACCTACAACTAAAATGAAATAAACAAAAAGTTATGTATTTTTTATAAATGATAAGATAAATTCTGTTCCTCCTTGTTCCCTTATCTTTTCCAAAAAGGAATGGTCAATTATAAACAAGGCAGGTGGACTTTAGAAACTTCTCCTTGATAATGAAAATTGCTTTAATGTGGTAACAAGTTTCTGTATCTTCTTAACCAGAAAATTAACAGGTGTGGAAATTAGATAAATATGGCCTTTTCCTTTGGGGGCAGGATAACTCTTCATGCAGAATTGCAGTTAGGCTACTGAGAATGATGCTGATGATTACTTCAACTCATTTTCACTATAATTCAGTACAACAGATTTTTAGACCTTTATTATGTACCAAGACTGATATCTTTTTCAGGGAGAGGGCAAAGAGGTACATGTACTCATCTCAAGTAGCTGTATAGAGTTATCTTTTGGCCTAATAACTTTTCTGATCAAAGATTTCCAAAGCCCTCTGTGATTGATAAAGCTTATCAAAACTCTCTCTGCTACCCTTCATCTTATTGCATGTGCAATATGCTTAATACATCATATCACACTCCAGCCTTTGACCTGCAAGCTTTGGAAAACTATCAAGTTTAAAAGCTGCAAAAATTTAACAAAATATATATAAATTCTGTACAAAGATGATGCCTTTGTATCAATATTGTTTGGCTCTATAACATTCACTTTGGAAAGTAGAATGAGTGGACTGAGTGGCTCCAACTAAGTTTTTAATTAAGCATTGGGCTTAGATGGTTGGGGACACAGTGACATTTTATTTTTCCCTGTCACAGATGCTTTTTTCTATAGCCTTTCTTTATTAATAGAAATGTGATTTGGTTTTTACCTCTTAATCTTGATCCATTATCACATACATTTCAATTTAAACAAAAATAAAATTTTAGATACAAGAAAACAGTGGAACCCTTTAAGAAATTCACAAAGTTCAAAAAATGGAAATGGTGTTGGACTCATTTTACTTCATCAAAGACTTAAAATGATGTGATCATTTTTGTTTTTTTCTTTTTCTACTTTGTGTTATTTATGGGCCTATTATCTGTAAGCAACAAGTAGGATTCTTTTAAAACATTGGTGCAGGCACTAACATATATCTTTGTTTAAATCAAATTAAGTTCAGCTCAAGCACCCATCCTTTCCCTACAGACACACATATGGCAGGACTTTCAGTATTGGTCATTTGTTGTTGCAAGAGAACCCCTCTCTCTGCCTACACACAAGTTGGATGGTGATTACATAATCTCAGAAGGGGCCCTTCTGTTTTGACTGTCAAAAGCCTCTATTTCTGCAAGCTGCAAGTTACTATGTGACCCAAGTATACAATGACCTAAGCCTTGAAACCAAGGGCTGCTTAATGAATTGCCTTTAGCCCATCCCAGCCTAAAAATTCTCCTTGCTGGTTCTGAAACACACACAAAAATTCTGTTTCCCACTTCTTGCTCTAAGCAGAGCTCAGTCTTTAGGAATAATTTCTTGTTGTAGTCTTAGAGACACAAATTTTCCCTCTTTTTTTTCCCTTAATGACTACAACTTTGAAATAAAACAAATTAATTTCTCAGTAGATTATCTGCCTACATTAAATTTTTAATAAATCACTTTCCTGAGCTGAAAAGGATAATTTGTAAAAGTCATTGATTTGAGGATGGAGAATTGTGATTTGAGGCGTTCAGGGCAGGCGAGAAGAATGAGCAACAACACGGCTTGGTGAGTGAGTTGCATGTTGAACATGTTGCATGCAAAGGAGAGAGCCACGACTGAAGATTGAGAAGCAGAAAGGCAAAAGCGGAAGTGCTTAAAAACACAGCTTCAACAATTTCACGTACTGATTTGCTATAATCGCCATTAATCCCTATTTGGCTCATTAATGTAATGAGAGAACCTGGTTGAGAGGAAGTTCCAAAGTAAGTTATAATTCTATTTAAAGATTATTGTGCAGCTGACTAATCACTGTAAAGAAGTCTAGGCTATTTCTATACTGTCAGAGCTAAATAGAAGGATTTGCAGTTCTCGATAAATCTAATGCCTTCTTTGTGAGTCCAATAAACATCATGGCCTTATGAGGATTTCCTGAAGAAGATATAGAAAGTAGAGCTTAAAAATGACAACCAAACCAATAATCTTCCATTTCATGTAACTATAGATGGTTATAATGAAAGCTATTCAGTATTACCTAACTGGGTGGGATTTAATCCATTATTTGTTCTCATTTGACCCCAAACTTTTCAGTCTGAAATTATAACTAGATGTGTAGTAGAAAAAAAAAAATGCTGCTGTAAATTCTTTTTCAAAATTGCAATAGTCCGGCACTGTTTCCATAAATGATTTTTCGGAACTATTGTAATGTCATGGTTTTTATATAGCCCAGCTCTACTCATTTAAATGTCTTTAAAAGTTAGAAGTTACATTTTCTCTGGTTTAAATCCCAGACCATCTTATTGGGGCAGATCATTTATCTACTTGACGTTTTACAATCTATACTTCTATTCATCTTGAGGTTAACCAAAGATCTCAAAATGCATTTAGTTAGAAAAGGAAGGAAAAGAAAAAAGTTGGTTTTCAAGGCCAGGAAAGTGGTAACCTTATGCTAACAGTCTGGCATTTAATTACATTTCCAAATAAAAACATGGAGATAGAATGTGAATATTGTAGCATATGCATAACAGCAAAAGCATGTGATCAACTGAGGGGCCATATGCTCAAGTAGATTGCATGATTCCTGGGTTCTACCTGTAGCTCTGTAATAGCTATATGAATGACCCTTTCAAAGTCATTTATCCTTGCCAGACTTTAGCTTCTTTCAGTGTAAAAAAAGGAGCTTCCTGTAGATTCCTCCTGAGATTCCTAAAAGCCTATAATTCCATGATATAGTCTATGTATTATGGCTTACTAACAAAATCAGTTCAACAATGAAATATGTTTTATCTTGGAAATCATACAATATATCCTGCCTTTCTATTGAACATGACTATAGGTTGGACCAAGGATGAACAAAACCAGGAAGCTCCAAGCAGAGTATTTTCTGTAGGAAATTACTAACTTGGACCTAGAGAGGAACAGTAACTGGGAAAAGGAGGACTTAAAGGGGAGAAGAGAGAGATTTGTCTTTTAGGATGACTATGGTCTAAATTCTTGGATGTCTAATAAAGTTTCAAAGTCCATATGCCCAAAATTAAACTTCTTATCTTCCCCCCACACTCTCCTCTAGGCTGTCTCAGATATCTTAACTCGCTCAGATGATGAAAAGCACATTCTTCCAGTTTCCAGATGAAACATCTTGGAGTCATCCTTGATTTCAGTCTCTTTCTCCCATACCTGTAATCTATGACTTTATGTTCAAAATGTACTCAGAGGGCAACCACTTCTCATTGCTGCCACACTGGTCAAAGCCATTGTCATCACTCACCTGCATCATGGTACCAGCTGCTTAACCAGAATCCCTGCTTGATCCTTGCGCCATTTCAGTGGCCAGAGTTATCCTGCCCAAACCTGAGTTTGGTTGTGTTACTTCTCTGCACAGAGTTGTGCAATAGTTTAGAATTTGAAACAGAATGAAACCCCAAGTTTTTATAATAGTCAACATGGCCCTCTATGATTTCCCATCCTGACACTCTTCTCTGACATCTCCTTACCTTTCAGCTCCTCTGATATATCCCCAGCACCATTTGTGTTGCTCATTCCACTCCAGCCCCACCTTCCTTCTTACTGCCTTTTTGTTTTTGTTTTTGTTTTTTTTCTTTACTTGGAACACTTTTTTTCTAGATATCCAGTTGGCTAACTTCATCACCTTTTCTGGTTTTTGCATTACCATGTTATTGAATCCTGTACCTTTGTCTGTTTTGTTCACTGATGCATCCCAAGCATCTAGAACAGTGCCTAGCACATACTGAACAACTGTTCAGTAAATATTTACTGAATGTACAGTTGGCCCTTGAACAATAAGGATTTGAACTGCACAGGTTCACTTATATGCAGATTGTTTTCAATAAATACAGTACAGCACTGCAAATATATTTTCTCTTCTTTATGATTTTCTTACTAACATTTTTTACTCTAGCTTACTTCTTTATAAGAACATAATATATAGCACATATAACATACAAAATATGTGGTAATGAACTGTTTATGTTATTGACAAGACTTCCAGTAGGCTACTACTGTTTTAGGCTAGCTAGGTTTTGAGGAAGTCAAAAATTATATGCAGATTTCAACTGTATGGGAATTGGTGCCCCTAACCCTCATGTTGTTCAAGAGTCAACTGTGTTAATCTTAGATGATATATTTCTCCCACTGGGATTTGTCTTGCTTGCTCAGTTGCTAATCGCATTCATAGTGTGCCTAGTTTATAAATTCAACCCTGACGTCAGCTTTGTATTTCATTTTGCCAAGTACTCTTAGGAGGACCTTACCATTGTTCTATGTGCTATCAACAGCTCTGTACTAAGTGTTCTTCAGAAGAAAGCCTGGTGTAGTAAATGGAGGCATTTTTGATACCCAGGTTTCTTTGGAGAAAAACAGTGAAGTGAGTAGGTCACCTTTCAAAGCAAATCCATCCACAGACTAGGAGACATACCTTAAGGATAAGATAAACTAAGATGATGACAGGAGGAGAACAAAGACTGTAAGAAGCAAAACGAAGAGTTATAAATGGCAAAAAGAATATATTGGAATATGAAATTGATATTGTAGAAAAAGGTCTAGAAAGAAGCATTTAAAAATATAATAAGATGGTGATGTTATGACATAGTCAAGGTACAGTTCACAGCTGTTACTTATCTCTTTATATTTTGCTTTGAGATAGGATGGAAAAAAAGGAAACGAGGGGAGGGAGGGAGGGAGGGAGGGAAGGAAGGAAGGAAGGAAGGAAGGAAGGAAGGAAGGAATTCAAGAGTACCAATTGAAAAAGTCTGCTTTGGAAATGTGTTTTGAGCCAAGCAATCACTCTTAGATATGGGCAGCAAAAGTTCAAGGCTGGGTAGAGGAGACAAGACTGGGCGTTATGTCAGACAGTAGCCATCCAGCAGGTTGCATATGGGGTGACGACCTGCAGGATTAGAGAGACAAAGTCCAGGCACAAGTTAGGCAAAAGGTCGGTGTCTCTGTTGGAGCTCCAATTTCCTTTTTCAGTGTTTACTCAAGACAGAGATGTACTTGCCTTTATTGCAGCCGAGATTTAGTCAGTGCCCTGAACAATCCTGCGTTCTCCTGATTAAGGTGAGGGCAGAGTTGCTGGGCCTGTGGGGAACGAACGCAGAGATGAGAAAAATACCAGCATGTCAATTGTGCAATTACTTAATACTTTTTGACGCACATGTTTAGGGCTACAGAAAAGGAAGAAATGGAAAATGGACCTGTAAGAAAAGATACACGAGATTTTTCGAACAGGACACACATGTTCTAAATAGAACTGTATTTATAGTATCAATGTAAATAATCAGAAATAGGAAAAATGGATATTTAGGTAAAGAATCATATATCATGTTAAAAATAACTTGTAAATATGATTAAAAATATAAGGGGTAGAACTCTGTGCTAATTTAAATAAGAATAAATTAAGAATGTTTAATAGAAGTTTAAAATTATTATCCCCAAATGAATTTAAAATGCTTAGAGAAGGAAGGCTTGTAGGAGGCCAATGGCTGCACCCTTACTTGTAAGTAATTATAGATAATTATGAATACAAGTGGAAATGATTGCAGTTAGCAGAGGGCATCATGGTGAATCAAATAGTCCAGCGGAAAAGTAAGCTTCATCTTGATAGATGAGAAATCTATGAGTTTGATGACCAAACACAGGCAGGGTAATGTGTATGAGGAACATCAGGCCAGGAAGCAAGGAGGTTTTTATTTAGATTGCATTACAACTTTTGAGGGGTGGAAGCAAAGGGATGATGACCTATTAAATTTATCTCCATCTAACTAGCTTTTATATTCCTTTCTCGTGTAATTTTTCTGCACTGAATCCAGACTTCCAAAACCAAGAGGCCACTTGCTGTCCCAAAGTTAAATTCTGTGACTGAGGATTACAATGTAATGTTTACCTCCAGCTGCAGTATTTTGATGCACCATAGATAACTTTATACCATCAAGATATTATCTTTTAAAATCCTCTTTCAGTGATACAGCAAATTCATCAGTCCGGATTTAGCCTTGGGGCTGGTAAGGCAGGGAGTCCTTATCTCTATGGAATCCGAGGCAGAAAGTATACATGGAACAAATAGTGGGACCAAGGAGAGAAAAAGGATTGGAGAAGGGACTCAGCCCTAGTCAGGGTGTTCAGGAGCTGAAGACAAATGTATAGAAAGTGCTGGATTATCCAGTTGGCCAACTGGGCACCAGTGATTAGGATACCAGTAAAGCAGAGATTATTAAACAATATATATTAAATTAATTTTGCATTTTAAATTTGCAAATGTTAAAAGTGTCAACATGGGGAAAGTTCTAACTGTGTTGGTCTTCTTAGCCTTATTTTATTTTAGGGCTTAATACTATTTTAGAATATAGAATTACAAAACATAATTATACATGTGGGCTTACTCATATTATCGCTTTTTTGATTTTTCAGGCTGATAATACTATCCCAGATGTGGATATGGAAAGTAGCCAACGGTCAGGATTTTGGGAGAAGTTCCTGACTATTCTAGAATAATGTAAATACTTTTTTTCTCCCAAGCTCTGGGGGAAATAGATGCACTGTCTTCTCCTGCCAACCTTGCTGTCTGGCTGGAACCCAACATGTGAGGAAACAAAGGGGTAGAGTTAGAAGACAACTGTACTAGAAAACAGAACAGTTTGGTTTTAACTTTCTCCTGAAGTTCTCTGAACTTGTATCTATTCATTTGTTAAAAGAATAGGTTGAGCCAAATTATTTCCAGAATCTGAAACATTGTCAGATTCTGTGTGACCTTGGATACCCTACCAACTTTTCCGTACTGTTTCTTTAAGTGGGATAATAGTTGTTAACCTCACCCATCACTGCCTCCTTCCTTTCCTTCTTTCTTCTAAGAAGTGAATGAGATAACACTTGTGAAAACACTTCAGGAATTCAAAATGTGGCATATAACTGCGAGGTATTATTTCAATTTCCAAGGGAGTATAGGTTAACAGGTATTGAATGCACATTCTTCACCAAGCATGGTGCTGTGTGTTTTTAATATGTCACCTCACATACACATAGTAAACCAACAAGGTGGTTGTCAGACCTTTGCTACAGATGAGACACCTGGGATTCATGGAAGTAAAGGGATACGTTAAAGGTCAAAACTTAAATAGCAGAATTTAGGATTCAAACCCAGGCCTGCCTGATGCCATTCTGTCAAGCTTATTTCCTGTGGCTTTAAGAGAATCAGATCCATGAAGTGAACCAAAAGGGTAAGGCAGCTGGATTTTCCTGTTCTGTTTTGAGTGAATATAATGGCTACTCTTATGTTCCCTTTGAAGAAAGGGTCTGAATAGCGACTTCTGTGGGGTAGACCTGGGAGATAATTTCGAGAATGGTGTTTCTTTTCCATTGTAATATTTGCATCACTGTAACAGCTCATACTAGGATCCTGAAGTTCTAATAATTGTTAAAAAGTAGGTGTTGAGGAGGAAGCACCTATATGGGGAATTTCAGGACATGCATAATTTTTAAAAGCCCCACAGATTATTTTAAACAGGCTTCCTCCCAGTGAGAACTATTCTGTGATTTAAAGCACTAAAAATGGGGATGGGGGGATAGAGGGATTTCCTTGCAAAATTTTAGAACTGTCATTCTAATTACTAAATAGCTATGGGTTTGCTTCTCAAAAGAAAGCCTGGAGACTCAGTCTGTAGTATCAATTAATTTCAGAAAATAGTGCCCGATTCATAATTGTTTCAAAAGGAAAAAGTAGCAATCAGGACACAGCTGTTAATAGCTAATTTTTTCTTTTTCATTGTCCTAGCAAGGTGACTAGGGAAGGGCTGCATCAACCCTGACAAATATCTGCTTTAAAGCTTTAAGTTCCTTTGGGATCTTTGTTGCCAGAGTGTAAAAAGGCCTGGGATAGTTGTTTTATTTGATACTAATTCAGCTGGGCAAGCCATAACCAGGAGTGTCACATCTAAATGTCTGAACGCTCTGCTCATCTTCTACTGTGATTGGTCTCAGATTATAGTACTATGTCAAGGTTCATTTGGTCCAAAGCATTTCAACTCTAGATTTTACCTCTCACTGGCTCCAATGAAAGAAACTTCCTGATGTAAAGCCTGAGAATTCCTTAACCTTTGATAATTCTATTATATTCCTCTTCAGATTCTTCTTGCAGATCCAGAGACATTTTTTGTCATTAATGATGAAACTGCTAATTGCAAGTTGTCAATAGGGTAGAGAGTTTTTATTTTCAGTGTAAGTTTCTTGGGTTTCAGGGTTTTTTTTTTTTGTTTTTTTTTTTGGACAGTTTGAGTATTTTTTGTGTGGAAGCCAAACTACTACGTTGAAAGAAAACAATTCAGTATCCTTAATATAAATTTTTAAAATTCTATTTGAAGTGTCCCTTAGTAAGCATGGAAAAGACCAGTTATCTTTTTTCTTTTATTCTAACAGTTAATTCTGCCTGCTAGTAGAAATCTGATTATAAGTTTAAGAATATTTGACAGCATTTTTATTTCTAATAAAGCGTACAAATGTAGCTAACCCAAAGTGCATAAGCTCTCTGTACATTCCATTTAACTTTTCAGAAGCATTCATATCTACTAATTCTCTTTTATCGTTTGCAGTTTGATTAATAATATGAAGGTGTTTATAGGAAATTTGACTATAAGCCAAACCTCTTGGAAGTAATTATTGGTTTCCATTAAGAATTTAAAAATTGAAGAGGGAAGAGGGCTATAACGAAGACACAGAAGGCTTTCATGGAAGATGAAGGACAAGCTTAAATTAAAAGGGCACTGAGGAGAAATAGAACCACTGTGTTTCTCCTCAAACAATTTACTGCATCAGATTTCATTTATTCATCGTCCTTAAAAGATTATAGTTTCTGTGGATAGCCTCCAGCTGTTCATTTCCTAAACTAAGCTGGAGCCACTGATTGGACACACATATGAGGATGCTGATGGGCTGTGCAGTAGAAACTGTATTTGGTGCTGGTTTTATTATCCTCGATCCTTCTTCTTTGATAAATGTATATGAGCTAGAGTTTGAGAGTTAACAATGTTCTTGGGGTTGAGGCAAATTGGTTAAAATAGAAAGGAATTTTGAAAAGCATAATAATTTCACATTAATATTTATAAGGATCAACTCAAAGTTTCCAAATGTGCACCAATCCACTTTGTTGTTGTCTCAAAACAAAAATAAAAACAAAAAATCCTGCAAAGCATGTGGCTAATTAGCTATCTTTCATATTTTCCTCTGTTTATTTTCAGCTCTGTGAAGTTAGAAAGATGTCACATCAGTGACTTGTTTTATAAGAAAAAAGGTACTATTTTAATCTTCAAAAAACAACAGCTTGCGGGGGTCAATCTTTTAAAGTATATGCTTCACTGGCTGCAATTATTAATCAGTTTCCTTCAGGAAATATATGAAATTAAATATTAAAGTACAGATCTAAACAGTGCTACAGTCTCAGGGCTTCTGAGCGCATGATTTCCTTATTAGCCTGAAATAACTGACCTTCTTCAATCCAAATGTAGAATCTGCATGAATACAAAATCGCTCATTCTGTCTCTACACCTCATCATTTGGGCTTTATTTACTTGTTAGCACTTTATCTCTTTTAATAGGCATAATTTCTTAGAAGTTAACTTTTTATGATGGCATAGTTAACTGCTTAATAAACATTTTGTTTGTAAAAAAGGAAATTTACACATTTGCTCAACTTGTGGGTTCACTCAACTAACAATATTTATTTACCATCTATCATGTGCCAGGCACTACTCTAATTGCTTGAAATCAGTGAATAAAACAAAGGACCTCTTGGAGAGGAAAGATTTTCATTCAGCCTTTAAGATTCTTTTGGCTGGTCTAAGAATTAAATGACATGTGACAGATTAACAGGAGAAAATCGGGTTTAATTATGTACATGCAGGTACTCCAGAAAATATGAGGCCCACAGGCAGCTGAGGCTTCTATGCTCTCTAGAGCTAGGCAGAAGAGGATGGAGTCAGAGACTTCAAAAAGGAGGAAGGCAATTCATAGGAATATGAAAAGAGCAAATGTTTGGTAAACAAATGTGTGCTGGGCCATAAGGAGACAATGCCACAGAGGGAGGACTTTGCTAGGTTTCTCTCTGTCTACCCCAGGTAGTTCATTTTATACTGTAGTTATCTATGATGATAGCTCCTATCCTGGAACAGATCCTCTGTCTAAATTCTTTTAGGCAGTTAGTGGGGAAGCAAAAGGAAAAACTTCTTGAGTTTTCTGTTTCTTAAAAATAATTGGCCTACAATAATTCACACTCCAAAGAGACCTATTTTGGGGTGGCAATTTTTGCTCCCCTACAGACTCTACGCAATGAAGCTTACATTTTTATAGAAGTAAAAGATATTAATTATAAATGTGTATCATAAGCAAATCACATGGTATGACAGAAGGTGATACGTGCCTTAGCAAAAATAAAAAGAGAAATGTAGACAAGATTAAAGGGAGTCACAAGTGTCAAGTGTGTTGGGGTGTGGGGAGGAGAGTTAACAATTTCAAAACGATGATCTGTTTGCCTTATTAAGAAGGTGACATTTGCACAAAGCTGTGGAGAAGGTGAGGAACTTGGTAGTGCAGATGCTTGGAAGAAGAGCGTTCCAGGCAGAGGAAGGTACTAGAGCAAATACTCAAGAGCAAAAGCATTTCCTGGAGTGTTTAAGGAAGAGGCGAAGGACAGTTGTCTGGAGTAGATTGAGTGAAGAGGTAGCTGCAGGAGATGAGATTAGAGATGGGTCAGAGGCTTTTGGCCTTATGCAGAACTTGGAGGGCATAATTGGCTGTTGTTAGGACTCAGTTTACTCTCGGAATACTGGGAAGCCACTGCAAATTTTGAGTGCAGAAGTGATATCATTTGGTTTCTTTAGACTCTGGATACATTTTGAATGTGGGGTCAACCGGATTTTTTAATGGATTAGAATTGAGTTCAGAAAGATGTAAAATTTAAAACTGCATGTATTACCTATGGAAACCATAAATATCTTGTCAAATAATATTTATGGCAAATAATAGTAATACTCATAGTAGATATTAATAACCAAAGCATTGCCATGTGCCAGATACTTCTCTGTTTTGCCTGTGCTAACTCAGGTAATCCTTACAATATCCTCTCGGTGGTAAACTATTACTTTTTCCATTTTATGGAAGAGGAATATGAGGCACAGAAAATGAAGTTCTTTGCCCAAGATCACACAGCTGTAAGGGACAGAGTGGAATTTAATTTGGGGCATTTCAAAGTATGTGCTCATAACCTGAAAAGTTCATACAGTGAAGCAAAATTATTTATAGGAAAAATCCAAAATAAGAAAGAGTAACTGATACCTCTTATTTTAGAATAAATCTTCTTTTACTTCTTCATAAGGAAAACATAGTAAATATGGGAAATGTTGACAGTGCTGAAGGGGAATGATTATATTACCTCAGATAGTAATATCTTACGTTTATGCTGGGAGAGTGACCACAGTCTGTCGACAAAGGTTCATTTCTCCCTGGTGTCACAAGTCTCTCAAGAGCCAACTGCACGTCACTTCATACTGTCTTCATTCTGGAACTCAGGCCAATGGAGCAACCATTATCTGGGGCATGTCTGTATCATAAATGAGAAAAAGAATATGCCAAGCCATAGGCTGCCTCTTAAATCTTCTGTTGAGTAGAGACACACATTGCCTCCGTGTACCTTTAATTGGCCAAAGCAAGTCATGTGACCACTGTTGTTTAACACAGCCATGGTATACACACATAGAGAAGAACATGAAATTGTGAGTAGATTCTAATCCACCACAATGACACTACATTCATGCTTACATACTTTGCAGGTGCTAATCTGTTGGCACTTTCCTGGGTTGGAACCACCTGTAAATAAAGCAACACACAACATAGCTGATTCATTCCTTGAGTTGGGAGATGGCTTACACTATCTCACCCAGTACCAAGACAGAGAACCCTTCAAAATTTTGATTGATAGGTTTTCTGACTGGGGCCCAGTGGGGGGAGATGAAGGGGAGGGGTGTTCCTCTGAATTTTTCTTAGCAAATGCATTCTAACATTCCATGAAACCCATTTCTTTTGAAGGAAAATAAAGTGCCATACTCTATAATATTGGTGGGTAATCTGAACTTCAGCTAGCTGTATGTATCTCATGAAGGGGAGAATTGGTAGGACCTAAGTAAACTATTATTTCACTATTATACCTTTCTGCTTTTATTAGAGGACATATGTAAAGTTGTATCACTTTGCACATTTCTCCCATAGAATTGAAAACAAGGGCTGCGTATTCTAAGCATTTTCTCTTTACTACTCACCATAGTGTTTGGCAAATAGAAAGCAGTCAAGGAGTTCCGAGCTGGCTCAGTCAGCAGAGCATGTGACTCTTGATCTCGGGTTTGTGAGTTCAACCTCATGTTGGATGTAGAGATGACCTAAAAAATAGAATATAAAAGAAAGGAAGGAAGGAAGGAAGGGAGGGAGGGAGGGAGGGAGGGAGGGAGGGAGGGAGGGAGGAAGGGAGGAAGGAAGGAAGAAAAGCAGTCAAAACTCACAGAATGAATAAGTGAGTGAATGAATGAATGAACAGCTACCTCAAAACCAGCTGACTTCATTTAATCAAGGTTTCCTGAAAGCAAGTGGTATATGTCAGTGACTCTAATACTTTAATTTTGGCTCTTTTTGCTTCACTCTAGAAAATCTTTATAAATGGATAAATTGGATCAATGGAAATGATTTTTTTCCAAGGCCTTCCTAGGAATGGGCTGTTTGGTGGAAAGTGGCAAGTTTTGCATGTCATAAAAGAGAAGTTTTTTTATATGTCAGAAAATATGTAGTTTTGTTTGTTTGTTTTGATTAGTTCACTCCTCAAGGAGGCTCTAGTTTTGTTTTAGCTATGAGTTACGAGCTGTATAGTAGAAATTTTCTTGAGATTTAAAATAATTTTATGATACTTTTATGAGAGTAATTTACCCCATTTATTTCTTGAAGTACTCGCTTTGCTAAAGATTCTCCAGTGTCCAAAGTATTGGATCTAATTTATGTTTAAATTACATGTCCCCCCAACGACTTTCATGTATATCTTAATTTGCTGTAAATCATTTGATCTGAAAGGGGAAAAATATGGAATTCTGTCAGGAATAGTTGCTTTCAAAATTTAACATTACTGTTGTTATTCCATTATACCATAAAGGCCAGTTTTTAAATCTGAATTGATTTTATTTTTGCAAAATAATTTACTTCAATATATATGTGAACTATTTTTTTGGTTTCATTTTGTTTTAAGATGAAAACACGTGGGGCGCCTGGGTGGCACAGTCGGTTAAGCGTCCGACTTCAGCCAGGTCACGATCTCGCGGTCCGTGAGTTCGAGCCCCGCGTCGGGCTCTGGGCTGATGGCTCAGAGCCTGGAGCCTGTTTCCGATTCTGTGTCTCCCTCTCTGCCCCTCCCCTGTTCATGCTCTGTCTCTCTCTGTCCCAAAAATAAATAAACGTTGAAAAAAAAAATTAAAAAAAAAAAAAAGATGAAAACACGTACTTTTGTATGTCACACACGCACAAAATCACAAAATTTGAAATGAGTTTCAATTTTTCACAAGGGAAAAACCATCTTATTGAAATGTAGGCTTATTTTATAACAAGTCTCATTTCTTTTCCTTTTTTGAAATTGTAATTCTAGAACTTCCGCCCAAATAGTCAAAACTATGAATAGAAATTTGTCTTTTTATTTTACTAATAAACTTCTTTCCTGATAGGTGTCTTTTTCCATAGGGGAACAAGACTAAGTTTAGCACTGTCAAATACTCCAGGATCAAAGCTCTCTGCTCAGTCTCCAAAATGGAATACCTACCACCAGCCTTTCAACTACAAGTCTTTATGAACCTGGACTTTTTGGACCCAAGTTAGAAGTCTGTCAATTGAATTCCCTTTATAAAGTTTTACTTCAGATAGGTGCCCTTAGCTTCATTTCCCCTCAGGGTTCCTGTAACTTCACTAGAATATTCTCTGGAAAATGATACCTTTCAGTGACTCCTGCCTGAGTCCTATCAGAATTTTTATATTAGTTGCCGATGCTCTGGTACTTTCTTCCTTCCGTATCTAACTAATTATAAAATTCTGGGTGTAATTTATTCAATTTTTATAGAGATTATTTCTATACTGGCAGGTTTTCATCTTATTTTTGCTTTCCTCTGATCTAGTACTAGAGTTTTAATTATGACATTGGCTAACTTCCTTTTTCTCCCATGAAGAAAGTAGAAAAATACAATAACTGGTCTTTTTGGGTTGAGGACCAGAACCTGCACCTAAGCCCCACCTTATCTCTAACCAGTATTAACTGGCACATTTCAATCCAGAATAACTGGTGTCATTTATCATGTCACCTTAGAAAGCAGGAAACTCTTTTATAAGACGTGATTCATATGCAAATCTGAAAAGCTCTTTGCCTCTTCCTTAGAATTGACTCAGATTTGAGTTGCTTTTTCATTTTTGAAAGTAATGATGAACTTGTTCTTCTGGCATATCTGTGCTACTGTAAGGAGGGACCTTCCATAGTTTTAGGAATTTGTAAAAAAACCATCTCCACACAGGGAAGAAAGTGGTCATGAATATAAACACTTAACATTTCAACATTTAGATCTGTGGATAAATTAGGCAGTAGACAAAATTAAAGTCTATTTGTTATCAAAATTTATTTGGCCAGCTTAACCATCTATTTCCTTCTTCAACTTTTTCTTCTACCCTTCTAGGTTCTTGGCTGAGCCACTCAGGTAATAAAAGACAAGTTAACAGGAGAAAAACAAAAGTTTAGTAGCATGTGTACCTCCTGTATATCTGAGATATCCAGGAAAAATGAGCAACTCCCTGAAGTGGCTCAAACCATCACCTTAAATACCTTCTCCAGCTAAAGACAATAGATGTGTGAGGGTGGGGCAGTTATGGAAGGTTATCAGGCAAACCAGAGTAAACAAAGGTAAGGTTGTTATGCAGATTTAAGTCTGTGTCCTTTAATTGAAAATACTTTCTAGGGATTTAGTTTTCTTACTCTTCCTGACAAAGCAGAAAGGACCCTTACAAATGGAGATTTCTTTTATAAATGTGAATGTGTCTTACAGGAGGGTAACTTCTGCTGGGTTTTCAGAGCTTCTCCTGTATCTGCTTTCTTAAAAATAATCAGTTCACAATAATCCTTCTTCCAAAGAGAAATGTTCAGGGTGGAAAATTCTGCTCCCTTTCAATATCATGTTTGAGCTGTGAAAAATACCACAGGAAATTTGCTGACAAGTTTTCCTATCCACTGCTGAAGAACTAAGGCAGTGTCATTTAAATTAAACAACTCTGAAGTTTTTCTATCTCCATTCTGATTTTTTTAAAGTTTATTTATTTATTTTGAAAGAGAGAGGGAGAGAGAGCTTGCACTCAAGTGGGGGAGAGGCAGAGAGAGAGAGGGAGAGAGAGAATCCTAAGCAGGCTCTGCATGGGACTTGATCTCACCTCCACATGATCACTATCTGAGCCAAATCAAGAGTTGTATGCTTAACCAACTGAACTACCCAGGTGCCCCTCCATACTGATTTTTTCAGTAAGATTTGAAGTCACGTGAAAATTAAATATAGACACTAATTTCATATTCTATAATTCTATGTTTTCTGGCTAGTTAATACACCCAGAAATTTAAACAATTGAAATATTTGATCCTACTACTAGTATATTTCTGTTTGAAAAAGTTGGTTTTATAGTTACCATAATTTTTTTAAAGTATAAATTGAAAGTACTTAAAAATATTGTGTAAGATTGCCTTTTTCCAATAAGTTTTACCTTATTTCATCTATCCTAAAAAGAAGCTTCTTTATTTTAATCTAGATTTGGATTACTCATATTTTGATTAAATGTGATTTTTAGCATTTAATCCACATGATTATCGTGGAATTGTTTAACCTTTCTATATGTTCATCCTTACTACAATGCTGTTAAATTCTTTTTTATTTTTTAATTTTTGAGAGAGAGAGAGCAGGGGAGGGTCATAGCGAGAGGGAGGTACAGAATCCGAAGCAGGCGCCAGGCTATCAGCACAGAGCCCAATGGAGGCTCGAACTCAAGAACTGCGAGATCATGACCTGAGCCAAAGTTGTATGTTTAACTGACTGAGCCACCCAGGCGCCCCGCTACAATGCTATTAAAAAACAAAAGTTCAGGGGCGCCTGGGTGGCGCAGTCGGTTAAGCGTCCGACTTCAGCCAGGTCACGATCTCGCGGTCCGCGGGTTCGAGCCCCGCGTCAGGCTCTGGGCTCATGGCTCAGAGCCTGGAGCCTGTTTCCGATTCTGTGTCTCCCTCTCTCTCTGCCCCTCCCCCGTTCATGCTCTGTCTCTCTCTGTCCCAAAAATAAATAAGCGTTGAAAAAAAAAAAAAAATTAAAAAAAAAAAAACAACAAAAGTTCAAAGGAGTAAATTTGAAAATCCAGTTGGCTTTAGGAAGGTATTCATGAATCAGGCAGCATCCCATCTAGCAAGTAGAGGGGAGCTCCAAGGTGCTGTAGCAAATGGAAGGTTCTTATAGGAAGGTAACTAGGGCAAGAAGTTATTAGCAAAAGAAAAGAAAGGGTTGTTTCTTAGTGAAGCACGGGGGATCTTACTCAGATTACCTCGTTTTTCTTTGGGGAATGGAGAGGGCCCTTGTGACAGATTACTTCATAGATGCTTCTTGGAAAAATTCTGACTGACCAATTAAGACTACATTTCTGGAGTAGGTTGGAACTGCATATCAGTAAGGTATTGGGTACAGTTGGATGAGTTGGCCTGAGGCCATATTGGACCTGTGGTTTTCTTTTTAACAAGGTTTACCCCTTAGTAGATACGCAAGTAAAAAAATATTTTTAAAAAATTTGAAGGGAACTAAAAGGTATTTATTGGTAATCACTCAAAGATAAGGATTTTAAATGACCATTTTACAATTCTTAATTGGCTTACATCCCTCTATAATCCAGTTTATTACAGGAGGCAAAACAGCAGGTAGGTGTGAGCTAAAGATTAGATGAATTAATTATATTTGCTATGCCTGTTTTAAAATAAGTATTAGTTGAATGGCTGTAAATTCCTCCATATAGGTCTCTCTCTGCCTTGTCCTATGTCTCAAACTGCCAACAAGTTAAGCTTCTTAATATATACTTTGATCTTAATTAAGAGACTTTCTTTAAAGATTGCACATTGTTTTCAAGATAAAAATGTAGAATCTTTAATGAACAATTCTAGTCCTTTCTTATAGGGCCCCACCTTTTCTTCCATCCTCAAAGCCTGTAGGGCTTGTTGTAAATTACTAAAGTACTTTTCCCAAATACACTTTACCCTTTGGCATATCCATACCTTTACTTTTTCCTACTAGAGCATCTCACCATCTACCCTCCCTATTATACTAATAGTCCTTTAAGATGTAAATCTGATCATATTTGTTCTGATAAACTTCACCACTGTTCATCTCTTCAAGCCAAAATACTTCTCTTTCCAGTGTTTACACATCTCTTGAGCCTTCCTTGAAAAGGAACTCACCGTATCTCTGCCTTGTAATCATCTCTCACATTGGAACCTGAGCTTGCTTAGAAGAGAAGTGTCTTGCCTCCTGCCCTACAGTCTGCATCGTGCTGGGAACCTATTAGATACAGAATACGTGGTTTTGTTTTTGTTTCTCTCTCTTTTTTTTTTACTTTGTTGTAGTCGTTTAATGAGTATTCCACAACAGCTGATTTTAAATTGCTGCAATCTCTTAGACTCTGGTGTTTATGATTTGTGTAGATATGTTTTGTTTCCAGAGGAACATACATTTTTAAAAGAATAAGTGAAATACCTACCCTTTTCTTCATGAACCATTATTAAAAATAACAGCTTATTTAAAAAGTTATTAACTGAGAACTTCTGTCCATGTCACTTCTAATCAGAATATACTTGGAAATTTAGATTCCTTTCAGTCTCCTATATGTAAATGCTGCATGGCCTGATGCTTATTATATACCATAAATAGTCTTTTAAATCAAAGAATCATTGTTCAGTTCTATTCCTTGTCAGTTTAAATGTAGCATAACAGTGGAAATATGCCTTTTCAATATGCTACATGAATGTATATCAAGGCTTGATGGCTGAACTGTCAGAAATCCGAAATTCATCAGAGACTACATTTTTTTATGTAGATAAAAAGATGTGGTTCCCCATTATATTACATGAATTGTCATCATAATATTACAGTTAAAGCTAATGAACCATTCTCTGGCATTTGAAAAGCCAGTTAATGTAGTGTTTTCCTGATGAAGCTCAAGTTTATAAATGAATTAAGTCTGTTTGTGTGGGTGTTGTAATGATCATGACATGATTTCTCAACATTTTAAAATAACCCCATTCTGCCCCCATTTAAGGCTAGCACGACCTACAAAAAGACACAGTCATATTCATTTAATCAAAGTAAGATATGTAGGGCTTTAAGGGGAAAAATAATTCTATAAGGAAAATTATTTATCATAGCAAACATGTCTTATTGGAATCCAAGTTGTATATTTGGCTGAAAATTGTATTTATTTACTTACTTATTTATTTATGTATTTTTTAATTATCCAGTCCCAAGCAAGCACAGACCCTACCACACCCTTAGTGTATTTCTACTTTAAGTAGAAGTACATTAATATTTGATACGTCTTCCTTGTTTCTCAAATAACAAACAAACAAAAAAAAGGGAAATCAAAAACTCCCAGTGACTTTTAATCTGTACTCTACTCCCTTTCCTAAAATTCTGTTAAATTTTAGGTGAATTCCAGTTATCATAAGAAGGGTGCTGTTGAGTGGGGGGAGACCACATTTACACTGTGAGCCAATAACCCAGTTACGAATAAATAATCCTTGCAAAAACCTTTAAGCAACTTCCAAAGAACTAATTCCAGTTAATTTTTTTTTTGCCATATTATAAAGTTATTGAAAGACCTTACATATGTTCACTTAACAGTAATTGATATCCCCCTACTTTTATTTTTAAAGATATTTTCTTATTTTTATTTTTTATTAGAATCCCTAGACCTGAACTTACCTCTTTGAAGTATTGAACTGAATGATGATATTGAGTTAGCCATTGCTCATTGACTCCTTGTATTTCAGCGCGTTAGTTCTACCTTTCAAGAATCATAAAAAACTTAGGCTCAACTGGATATTAAAATGACAGCACTGGGGCACTTGGGTGGCTCAGTTGGTTAAGGGTCCAACTTTTAATTTTGGTTCAGGTCATGATCTCAGGTTACTGAGATTGAGCCCTGTGTAGGGCTCCAACTTCACATTGTGGGTGTGCTTCAAAATTCTCTCTCTCCCTCTGCTCCTTCCTCTCTGTTTCTCAAAATAAGTAAATAAAACTTAAAATAAGATGACAGCATTAAAATTTTATCCATACGGAGCTTTCTTTTCTTTTTCAAATTTCTACATGTTTATTATCTCTTGTAAGGCATGTATATGACTCACCAATATTTGTTTTTGATCAGCTGTTCTGATATTGTATTGACAGAAACTATGGCTCAGGTTTTTCCTCTCACATAGGAGATAGGCTTTTTGTGTAGGTCTTTTATTCACATAATGTCTCCTAATGTTTTGACTCAAATGAAGATAGGACATTTTCAAATAAGAATTGAATTTTTGGTTTAACATTAGATGTGGTATTGAAGAAAGTGCTGATATGGAAATCTGAAAAATTGGGTTCAAGTTCTGGCTCAGCCATATAACAGCTGCATGATTTTAGACAGGTTACTTAACTTTTATAAAAGTTAACTTTGTCTTCCTACCACTGAAAGTAATACTATTGATTCTTAGGTCCCTCTGATAATTTTTTAGAGGGATTGGAGAACTATAGGATACAGATTTAATTTTAAAAGCAAATTTTGGGGTTGCATCGGTGGCTCAGTCAGTTGAGTGTCAGACTCTTGATTTTGGCTCAGGTCATGATCCTGGGGTTGTGGGATTGAGCCCCGTGTCTGGCTCCATGCTAAGCCTGGAGCCTACTTAAAATTCTCTCTCTCTCTTTCTCTCTCTCTCTCTCTCTCTGCCTCTCTGTCTCTCTCTGTCTCTCCCTGTCTCTCCCCTTTGGCCCCTCTCCCCCCACTTGCATGCACGCTCTTTCTCTCTAAAAATGTTTAAAAGTAAAAATAAAAAATAAAAGCAAATTATAATATATAGGTGAAACATTTGCCTCAGGATATTAGAGTTTACTTCTTATTTTAAGGCATGAAAACTACATGCAGAGAAGGCAAGCAACTAGAAGTGTAGTGGGCTGAAGCCCTCAAATCCAGAAAGAGTTTATGCTAGGGTTATTAAAATTTGATTCTCTCACCCCATTGACTAATTTTCTTAAGCATATTCTATTTTTAAAATCTATGAGTAATGTGGTAGTAGTTTTCCTCAATATGACGGAGTTTTTAAAGATTCCAATTTTGTTTATGTGTCATTCTCTACCCCCTTAACCTAATAAAAAAAAGATATAGTGTCAAGGCAGTTGTTTAAGGGGTTGGACAGACATAAATTTATATTTAGCCTTGTCACTTAGATTCCTAAACCCTGCCTTTTTTGTAAGAGTGGGAGCCAGTATATTTATTTTGTACTGTTCCTTACTATGGCAAATATTCTAGGAACTTAGGTTGTTTTATTATATTTCCATGGCTTTGCACATGCTGTCCTTTCTGCCTGGAATACTCTTATGCAGTCTATCCACCTAGAAAACTTCAGTACATCCTTTCAGTTTTATCATGGAATATAGGATATCATTAATAATGTCTTCTGTGATACAGTCAACCAGCTTAAGTGTCCCCCTTCATATGTTTACACTACATCTGTAATGTAACTCCCAATGAAGCAATTAAATTATTTACAGCTTTTTGTTTGCTAATCCTTTCCCAACTGGATGGCATGCTTTTAGAAGAAAGAGAGTACTAGCTTCCTACTTAGTGAATGAATGAATATAGAAAACACCAAAGCCTAACATTTAAGGCAAACAAAAATGTTTTGTCTTTTCTTTCCCCTTTTGTTAAAAAAAAGAAAAAGCAGGGGCACCTGAGTGGCTCAGTCGGTTAGGCCTCAGACTCTTGACTTTGGCTCAGGTCATGATCCCAGCATCATTGGATGGAGCCCCATCTTGGGCTCCATGCAGAGCTTAGAGCCAGCTTGAGATTCTCTCTGTCTCTCCCTCTACCTTTCCCCTCCTTGTGCACAGACTCTCTCTAAAATAAAAACAAAAAAAATATATTATTAAAAAAAAGGAAAAAACATATACGTGAGCAGTTTGTATATATGCTGTGTATCTGTGGTTAAAATTATATACATATAAAATTATATATGATATATAAGTATATAATCCTTATTTTAAAATGATTTTTAAGGTATTTGTATATGCAGTATTTAAAAATTAACCATATGATTGCCACATGCCATAATTAACATTTCAAGGGATAAAAAGTTGACTCATTAAAAAGTGCAAAAATACATCAAAATCTAAGAATTAAACTATTGCTTTATTTCAATCGGTATAAATCTTGGCAAAGACATTTAGAGTACACACTTTAGACCAGTAGTCACAAGGTTTGCAGATCTCTTCTGCAAACTCACCCAAGCAAAGTGGAGGGAAGGTTTTTTCCATGGAATATTTTGTGGGAATTAAGAATAAGCTAAAGAACTCCTTTAGTTTCCATGTATTTTCTCTAGTGACACATAATACCTAGAGTTTTAAGTGAGCATAGTAATTTAACAGAATATAATATGATACAATATAATAATTATATAAAATATAAGCCCCTTTTTTTAGCTCTATAAGATTTAGAATAATAGATATTCTTAGGACAAAACTACATGCAAAGCAGGCTCACAAGAATGTGATTTTTTTTTTTTTTTGTACTGGATTACCTATCCATATAAATCTTTAGGGATAATTTCTGCTTTCAACATAATTTTAAGAGGTCCTTGTTAAGTAATAGCTCAAAACTACCAACATCTCAAAAATGTATCAAGAAATAGAAAGTTTCCTTGAATAATTTGCTTTTTTGTTTAAGACTCTTACTTTTTAAAAATATAGAACCTCATATATAGAACTATTCTAGGGACTGAGAGGGTGATAAAAATCTTAGTTGTAATATTACTTTTCTCAGTAGCAAATGGCTCGTGTCTTCTACTTTAATCTATGCTGGGAATTTATATGCATGTTTAAGAGGAGAACTCATTTGTAACTGAAAATACAATAAAACTGGAATAAGCGGCCAGAAAATTTTAATAGTTATTTAAAAGCAGACAGATCTTTACCCATGCAAGTTTTTTATATAAAAAATGTTCAGTGTGTTTTTTCTTCAAGGTTAACTCTTTCTTAAGAATGGAATAAAATGATTCTGACGTATAGCATAAGCCAGGAAACTAAGACAGTGTTTCTTCTACGAACCGTGGAATTTCCAATCTTGGTAATGTAGTTGAGTTTGAAAATACCACTGATAATATTTTGGTTATTGGCATGCAGCCATGGAAGAAGTTCCTCATCCATATGTAATAACATATGTCAGGGAAATAGAAATGATTACTGAATTATTATTACTAAACTTTGGTTGATGGAATGGTGGCACAAAAAAAATTAGATAATGTGTCATGCTTTAAGGTCACAGCTGATTAATTTCATCTTAAATTTCATGACCCTACCTTTCTTGCCTGTTGACTATACTACTTTGAGAAATGATATGTTGAACATTGTTTATTTTAATAAAATATACACAAATGTCTGTGGGTGACTTCCAGGGAAATTTCAAATTTGCCTTTCGTAAAGTCATTCTTAAAATGCCTGCACTGCCTATTTCTGTCTGTGGCCTGGAAATTGTTCTAAAAGAATTTTTTCTAAAACATTAGTAGTCTTTGTTGAGTACACATGAAAGGAGACTTTCCAAATGTCTTGAGTTAATCAGACTACATTATGTTGAAATGTGATTTCAGTATTCAAACGTGATTTGGGGAAGTACATGTGACATGTGGGCAGAGTCAGGGAGATAACCTTAGTTATTCAGTTTCTCTCTGCCCTGTAGCTGCAAACTGAGACTCATGTCCAGATGATAGAGACACAAAGTCATGTTGGCTTGGATCACTGAGGGTATCATATGCACAGTATCTGCCTTGGAGTACTACAGACACTAAGTATTACTTTATATGTCAATGAAGTTTAAATTCTCATTGATACTAATTCTAATGTTATTATGTGATACTGAACTTTGGGGTTTGGCAGCATAACATAACCTATTCTGTCCTGATGTATATCTTTATTTCTTTTTTCTTTTTTTCCCTGAGGGACCTATGACTGCATTAAATGTATCTAGTATGCAAAAATATGAATTTATAGAAAATAGAAGTATTACAAACATCATAGTGCCAGTTCAAATTGTAGAAAACTTTCAGAAGTACCTACTGCACAAAGAAAAGGACATTTGTGGTCATAAGTATTTTTATGGGGATAGTATAAAACCTTCCCAGTATTATTTTACCAATATCATCATTAATAATCCTAGAAAAAGACCCAATCAGGACTGCATTTATGTGACTGTGTGTTGTAGGATGGCATTGTCTTTGTCCATTCATCTGTGTCTTTCCTCTTCCATTTATAAAGCACTGCATTTGTTGTGAAATAAGTAGGGTCTAGGTCAGGGAGTGTGTGGATGATGAATTGGAGCTTGACGGCTCAGGACCTACAATGGCTTCTGATGTAGCACAAATTCCTAAGTAGCATGACTTTGGGAAATAACAAAAATAAAAGTTAAGGACAATACATAGAAATTGAAATAGTTAATAGATTTTCAAATCTAAATCATCATTAGATGGATAATATTTAATAAATTTTACTGTTTTTTGTGGTTTTGTTATGAACAAATTTTAGAGCTACCAACTTACTAATGATAGCACATTAAATATTTTTGTAAGGAAACTATCCAGTCGTTATGCAAGCATTGACTATTTTAGGGACAAATCATGGGCCACAATATATAGAAAATACTGATAAAGAAAGATAGATATAAGCCCATTCCCCAAACCTAAACTGAGACAGAATCCTGCTATATTATCAGTTTTGCAGAATTTAAGTATACATATTTATATGTTCTTAAAAATTATTTTAGGGGTGCCTGGGTGGCTCGGTCGGTTAAGCATCCGACTTCGGCTCAGGTCATGATCTCACGGTCCGTGGGTTCGAGCCCCGCGTTGGGCTCTGTGCTGACAGCTCAGAGCCTGGAGCCTGTTTCAGATTCTGTGTCTCCCTCTCTCTGTGACCCTCCCCCGTTCATGCTCTGTCTCTCTCTGTCTCAAAAATAAATAAACGTTAAAAAAAAAATTAAAAAAAAATTATTTTAGATGTATTTATCCCAAGAGCAGTGACAACTTACCAACAACTGTGAGTTAAATAAATTATTTTAAATTCACAAAATGGTTTCTTAAGGAGTGTCAAACACATCAAAAATTCCAAGGTGTTATTTACACAAAGCTTAAAAGTAGGAAATATTTTTACAGTATATTGTTAAAGAAATCAGATAGCTATATATTACACATAATAAAAATCTTATTTTGTAAAAGGTAATTATATATTATAATTGTTTTTTGCTTAAGGGAAGTGATTTCAAGTTTTATTGATAATAATATGATACATGACGAAAATAAAACATGACAGATTTATCTGTTGCTACATTCTGCCAAATTCTTCATTATCTTTTTAATTTCATCTAATGAGAGGGATGAAAGAAAGCCTTTCTAGTGCTACATGGAAAAATAAGTTGTAAATTAATGGGATAGAATAATACATAGAAATGTTGTTAATAATTTCAGGTATAACTGAGGAAGATTCAATTATCCTCAGAGATAGGATCTTCCCAAATATTAGCAAAAAAAAAAAAAAAAAAAAAAAGGTAAAAATTATGAAGAAACAAAGTATGCCAAAACTGTGAGTGAAAAGTTTCTGTGATGTATTATTGTAAGGTTTAATTAGATTAAAATTTTATTTCTGGCGAAAAGTATTTTTAGGTATGCAAAAACAATTTATATTTAAACATGACTATGCCATTTAATTTTTAGAAAGAGAAAGAAGGGAACTGGTAATTTCTCATTAGGGTAAACAGAAAACTGTCCAAACAATGATAAAACTTAAAAGTCAAATGCATTTGACAAATAATTTTGTATTTATAGATTTAAGAGTTAGGATAGTTTGTAGTTTTATGTGATTTATTTACTTGATTTTATAGGTAATTTAGAGTTCAGTCAACCTTGTCATGCAGAACATATTTTTATCTTTCCTTGAGGAGTTCAAAGAATATGTGGCTGATTATGAAGCATTTTCCAACTAGTAGAAAGTATATTGTTTTTTCGTTTCTTTTTTAAGTCAAGAAAGCAGAGAAATGTTCAGAATCTGAAATAGGATTTCTTTTACTCTCCCCACATAATCTTCTCATTGTTTAAAGACTGAATATAAGATGGAGATCCTAATTAGTCAAATATTGATTAGGGCATTTAAAAGCACAAATGAAAAATTTATATAGCACAGATTTCCATGCTGGGAACATGAACATGGTAAATTTTGTTAAGCTACTGGAAGAGTGCAAACAGAAAAGCATTCTATTCAACTTCAAATAATTATAATGCATATGTTTTTGGTCCCAAATGAACTAATAATGTTTACCCTTATTAGAATTCAAATACAAAGGTAATGACTTGGTGATTGTTTTTTAAGTCCCACTGCAACATGTTGCTGAAATTTCACTTTGGAACAGAAACGTGTGTTCATTACTCCTGTTAACTTCTTACCTTTTGCTACTCTGAGTCAATGATCAGCATTAACATGCAAAGATTAATTTAAGTGTCTGTCCACGGGTATATTTTTCTCATCTATGAATTCTAACTTTCATGTAACTAAAAAGTAGCTTCAGCTAAGTAATAGTCAAATTGAATTCTATTGCAATATTATGAAGACTTTGGGGCTCCTTCCTGAAAAGAAATCCTAAGGAGAAATGCTAAGGATTACTCTTTAATTATGTTTTAGATCATCTTTCTGTGTTATTAAAGAATATATTTTGGTTTTGATAAGCAGTGCATGTTACCTATGATCTTTCTTCTTTATTCCTGTTCGGAGTTTAAAAATTAATGGTGTCACTCAATAGATGTGTTTGCTGAGCACACCATTCCTATTATCTTACATGACATCGAACCCTTTGAACCCTTAGTCACATCTAAGTTTGCAGCTTTGACCTGGGACTCACATGATTCTAAGGCATATATTTGACTTTATTGTTTCTCTTGAAGAAAATGTTTTAAGTGAGTTTAAATGTTTAGATATTACAGAATTGTTCTGAAATTAATTTTGAATGGTATCTAACCACTGTTCTTTCAATAAAGTCACTTTCCCTTGGATTCTCAATGTATTATTTAAGCTACTACCTCTCTATCTTTTCCTTTCTTCCTTTTCTTTTTACCCTCTAGCCAGATTTCCTTTCTGTCTTGTCTACTTCTGTATCAGCCAACAGAATCCAAGCTACAAAGATTGCTTCTATACTTGCATTAACTCTTTACTGTCTTACTATCATGGCAGCACATTATGGCCATTAATTTACCTGAATAGTTTACTTAATTAAAGAAAATAAACATTGTGAATAATATTAAAGTTAAGTTTTTCTTCTTTTTGGTTAGCAAATAGTAATTATGTAAACTGTTGGGAGCCTTTAAAAAAGTATGAGAAAATGCATAGTCCACTCATAAAGTTTAGCACTGATATGCTCTAAAATTCAAATATCTATCTATATATCAACTATAATATATACACAAATTCAAATATATATACCAAACTATAAAAAATACAAACAATATACATCTTATATAACGTCAAGTCCTGTTCATATACAATGGTAAAATAAGTGACAGGACTTCAGTACATTATTGAATATATAAAAATAGATAAGCAGCATTTGACCCCACATTTGATGTGTGGTGTATAAAATACATTACTTGTATATATGCGTGTATGTGTACACATGCACCCACACACATTGCTGTATGTGCCATATTACCCCTGTGTATCTCAACTCATAAGAAAAACACTGTAATGTAAAAATAAAAAGGACATTTCTGACAGTATTAAATAATATTTAATTATTAAGATAAAGTACACTTCACCCTTCATTTTATAAACTCCTGAATATGGCTGAATAATACATTTTAAAGTTTTTAAATTAATTTTTATGGGACTGTTGTTTTTTAAACTGGGCATGTCTATCAGTTGTCTATTGCTACATAACAAACTGCCCCAAAACTTCATAGCTTAAAACAACAATCACTTCCTTTTGTTCATTGATTTACAGTTCGGGCAGGATTCAGCGGGTGTAGCTGGTCCACTCCATGCTGCACCAGCTGGGGTATCTCCCCTTGGGGGCTGAAGAGGCCACATCCAAGATGGTGTACTCATGTGGCTGGTAGACTGGTTCAGGTATGCCGAATACTACGTACCACTGGAACCTACATCCGCTAGATGACTTAATCTAAATCACTTTTACAGAGACACACAAAATCTTTTCTTTTTCTGCCTGAAAGATATTAGAAGGATATAGGTAATAGGCTCAGTGAATCTTAGCTTGAAAATAACACTCTCGGCCATTCTGAGAGCAAAATTAGGACTGGATCACAATCAGGTAGTCCGAATTTAATCACATGGCCAGAGTGGCCATAGGTCGCTGCAGAGATGGTGGGTAATGTACCTTAAGTGTGGGCACTTACGTATAGCCCAAACTCTGATTTTTACGAAAGAAAGAAAGGATATTTAGGAAAAACTAGTCGCTTCTCATACCTTCCCAGACTGTTTACTCTTTTCTTTGTGTAAACAAAGCCATTTATACACAACTTTACTTAAAGCAGGAATCTTACCATTTTGTTAATAATGAGTTTCTTCAACCTGAGAATCCCCTAATGTGTCTCTGAATATCCCATACTGGGATCAGTGCCTGGCCAGAAAAAAAGTAGGTACTTAGAATGTTAATAGGACAGATTTTCCAACTTTTGAAATATCCAAGTCATCACCAATCATATTTACCTCTAGAGCAAGGAGAATTAGCAAATAGATGAATACCGAGAAGGGGCAATTTTAACTTCTTATTTGGCACAGGAAAGATTACTCAGTTCTTCCAAATTCTTAGTCAGTTAAGGAACAGCCACCAAAGCCAATAATTTATGCAGCAAAAAAAATGCATGGTTCCAAAGGATATGATGTTTTCATTTGTAGACTCATTAATGTTCTAGAAATAGCTGAACTGTGAGCTATGCCTAGCCAAAGGCAACATTAAAGATTTTGAGGAAAGAAAAATGTTCTTGATATACACAGCTTTATCAGTCGTATACCAGTGTTTTCATATGTTTCTCCTTTTCTTCACAATTATAGCTCAGTTGGTGTATACACTGGTTTCCAGTCATTCTGCATTGAGCTATTTTCATTCCAGCACATAGTTATTTTCAGTCTCAACTGGAAATGAGTTCAGTGCCCACCTGATGATACTGATTCCATCTAGCCTTCTTTGTATTCTAAGACTGAGCACACATTATTTTTGGTTTGACACTCCTTTGTATTGATCCTAAGAATTCAGTGCAAGCCTCACCTTTTCTGTCTAGCCTCAGGAGTCTGTCAGAATGACACAGCCATTAAAATGTAGGTTTGATGGTTGGACAAAGTCAGAAGCACTTGTACAGGGCTTACCTCAGGAGTCACTCCACTCTGATTTTAGATTGGAAGAAGACAGAATATATTCAGGGTATGGAAACACTTCTCAAGAATAAAAAGCATATTTATTTTTATGTTTATTCCATATCCATTTGTGAGACCAGTTTTACATGATCATGTGTAATTGATGCATCACAAAGTTAATAGTTTCTTTTGCCCACACTTTTCTCCTCTGACTGTTTTCCATCTCCTTGCCTCCTCCTCAGTGGCTTTTCAAACACAGGGTTGTGTTGAAAGTCAGTAGGTATTTCAGTGCTGGATGGGAACCACAGGAAGTAGCCCTGAAGGGATCCATGAGAATGGCCAAAACAAAGTGTTAAATAGAGTTGTTGTTTTTTTTTTTTTTTTTTTTTCAACGTTTATTTATTTTTGGGACAGAGAGAGGCAGAGCATGAACAGGGGAGGAGCAGAGAGAGAGGGAGACACAGAATCGGAAACAGTCTCCAGGCTCTGAGCCATCAGCCCAGAGCCCGACGCGGGGCTCGAACTCACGGACTGTGAGATCGTGACCTGGCTGAAGTCGGACGCTTAACCGACTGCGCCACCCAGGCGCCCCAGTTGTTGTTTTTTTTTTAATGTTTATTTATTTTTGAGAGAGAAAGAAAAAGACAGAGGCCGAATGGGGGAGGGGCAGAGAGAGAGAGAGAGAGAGAGAGAGGGAGACACAGAATCTGAAGCAAGCTCCAGGTTCTGAACTGTCAGCCCAGAGGCCACCACGGGGCTTGAACTCACAGACAGTGAGATCATAACCTAAGCCACAGTGGGATGCCTAACTGACTGAGCCATCCGAGCCCCTCAATATTCTTTGGTAATCATTTAGCAATTCTTCAAAAGCCCAAAGAGTCAGAATTGACATCCCTTTCTTCTATATTTAGAAATTCTTCTATACTATAAATCTTTACGGGATCATGTCATTCTTAGCTTTTTAATGTAAAAACTAAAAACCATTTACATTTATATTCTACCAGCAATTTCTGACAGTTGCACATATTTCACTGTTCCATGAAACATTTGATTGTTCTTCACCCCTCATAAAGAGACCTGTCTTAATATTATCAATGTTTCTTAACATTCTTTATGTTACAGCTACTCTCCAGAAGTCTTGTTTTGAAGGAAATGGAGGGGAAAATATTGAGGAATTACTTTTTGATATATGACTTTAATAAGCATCTACAATCAAATTATGACAATAATTAAAGGATGTTTCTGTCCTCATCAACTTCATTTCTTTATTCAGTGCTGTGTTTCCACTGAGGCCATTCTAAGTTAACTAAATCACCATGTCCATCATCACTTGCTTTATTTTTCTTCTGGGTATTTTTCACTGTCTAACATACTATGTACTTTTTTTTGTTGTCTTGTTTATCATTTGTCTTTCCCCATTCGAAGGTAAGCTCCTTGAAGATAGGAACTTTAATCTGTTTTGATGACTACTGAATTCTCAGCAGGTGGTAAAATTATGTCTGCCACATAGCAGACGCTTAATAAATGTGTTAAATAAACGGTTAAATGACATAGTGAATGAATATACATGTGATATTTGTTTAATATGTCATGTTATTAATGAGATTTTCTCAATTATTGTCAATATATTTTGGTATAAATTGAAGTTTATGTTACTTCATTTTGTCTGTTAAAAGAAGTAAAGATGATGACTTGGAAAAATTGCCCCAAATGGCAAAAGTTATAATTGTTTTTCTATTCTAATAAATGGTTTTATGAGGAGTATTTTTTAAATCATTTTTTGCATTTGAGTGGCTGTATTATTACCTATATGTCATTCCATAAACCAAATAGAGACTTTTGCAGTGAATTTCTAAGCACATGATACTCCTTATAGCTATACTCCTGTGTCTTCTCATTATGGAAGCTATTAAGAAAGCAGCATGAAATCCAAATTGTATTTTATTAATTGATTTGGAAAATAATTCTTCAAATGTCTTTTTGTGAATGACAGAGATAGGAAAACCTGGGTCATCAGACAGTTGGACTAAATGGATATTCTCTCTTAACTGTTTTTCTTTTACAATTGAGGATTTACTTTTTCAGTAGTAGTGAAACTTCTATTTGTTTTAGGTTTACGGTGCAAAACTAAACATCTTCTGAATTAGTGCTGTACCCCTTCTTAATAAAATGCTGGTGATAAAAGGTTATTATTTTTACATTAATATGAATTTTACAGTGTCTCTTGGTCATCATTACGAATGAATATCAGTCACCAACATATATTCATGGAATTCTGATGTATTAATAGTTACGTATTAACTGTTGTCTGTTTTCCACAAAAATAGATTATCATAAATGTGTTTAAATGTTTAAAGTTGTGATATATTTAATTTTTTTTTAATTTATTTTTGAGACAGAGAGAGAGCATGAATTTATTTTTGAGACAGAGAGAGAGCATGAGCAGGGGAGGGGCAGAGAGAGAAGGAGACAGAATCCGAAGCAGGCTCCAGCTCTGAGCTGTCAGCACAGATCCTGAGTGAGGCTCAAACTCAGGGCCTGTGAGATCATGACCTGAGCTGAAGTCGGACGCTCAACTGACTGAGCCACCCAGGCGCCCCTACTTAATATTTTCATTAAGTGGGTTACAGTTTGGGTATTTACTAATTATTTCTGGGAAAAATGGAAATTTAATGTGTCTGATACCTATTTTAAATTATTGGCGATGTAGAAAATTTTATGGTGATTTAGAAATTAACCTCTTCCCTCAGGGAAGTATTTTTCTATAATTGAATAAAAGCCAACTTTTAAATTCAACTGTGTAGAGTTCTCTGTAATTGGGGAAATATACCTGCTGATGCAAATGAGAGTTTAGTAGGAGACCTTTGGGCCCAGCAGTATCTGCGTAATCCATTGGCCTTCCCCCAGCACCAGCCTGTGGTTCTGTACAAAGTAGATTCCCCGTAAGTGTATGCTGAATGAATAACGTGTGCATAAGTCTCTGCTCAGCCAGCCAGAGGCCTGGATCTCTGACTCACACTGGGATCAAAGAGGGTGTAATAAGGGTGTGGATGATACTGGTTTGTAGTTTTAGGAAGGAGACCAAAGGGAACCAGAGCTAGAGTCCCAAACAAGGAAGTTTGGAAATAAAAGGACAAGTAGAAAGCTTTAAAGCAATGAGAACGAACTGAAAGCAAGACTCCTACCCCAGTGAAGGTTTTTCTATGGAAACCAGTCCAGATGAACTAGAACAAAGCTATATGTATGGTCTTTCCATGCGTATATTCTCATGGATGTGTGTGTTCACTACAATAATTTTGTTTTGCAATGAGTGATATCTTTGCTGATCATCTGAAATAAGTTAATATAAGCCTCTTTTTTGTATATGTATATATTCTGCTGCAAGATTTTACTTCTTGCTTTGCAATTTGTATGTATAAACATTTTGGTGCCATGTTGTATTTAATTGTCTAGGGCTACTGAGAAAAGAGAGAAGTACACAATACACAAATAATGCATCTTCGCTGAAGAGATGCCAAATTTCTTTAAGCCACACCATTGAAAGATTTTACATTGCCCAGTAGGGAGAGTAGTGGGAGAATCATCTTCATTTAGCATATTTGTTAGGATGGGCTTGCTGAATTCCAAAGGTCATCATTTAGCAATTACTCACATTTTAAATTGTTAAAGATTATTTCATTTAGAAATCATTCTTTATATTAATTTAATTTAGAATGTTTTAAACTGATTTTTATTGATTTTATAGTTTTGTTGCATTTAAACTGTAGCATTTTAGTTACTTTAGGTTTATCACAATGGTAAGCACGAGGAGTGTTTAACATATGTTTATGTTTATGTTTAAATACAGTTATACAATATAGAAATAAGTCAAGCCTGTTCTGGGTTGTTGAAGCCTTTATGTAGAGCTCTTTTCAAACCTTTATTTAGAGCTCTGGGCATTTCTCAAGTTCAAGAAGTGGAATCATGAGAAATTCCCTTGGTCAGCTATTAAGGAAAGAGAGCTAGTTGGGACTTTTTATCTCATTATAAATTCATGTTCATGGTCCTTATTGGATAATATGTGGAAATTATTATTTTCTATTAGAATCTTTAAGGTTACATTAACTAATGAGGGGAAAATAAACACATATTTTTAGTAATTTCTTAAACCAAATACTTTCTGAGTTGCTTTTCTTTTACTTGGTTTCCTAAATATAAGATGTTACATTAACTACTAATGGAAATATAAAAATGCATAAGACTCAATTAGTTTAAAAATGACACACTCCCTGGTTATGGGGATCAATTTTGGGATGATGATTCTAATCATGATGATAATGATGATTTCTGTCACTTACATAGAACTTGACACATGCCAGTCATATGGCATGTGGTATGTGGTTGGCACTCACATGTTATCTGACTTGACCCTCACAGTAGCCCTATGAGAGAGGTTTGCTTATTATTCCTGTTTCACAGATAAGTAAACTGAGTATTCAAGTAAACGGAGTCTTCTAAGGTCACACAGTTCTTGCACAGTGGAACTGGATGCGGATTCCATTTAATTCCTGTACTGTATACTTCCCCTCAAAAGTTAGATTAGGGCCTCTGGGTGGCTCAGTGAGTTGAGTGTATGATTCTAAATTTCGGCTCAGTTTTTGATCCCAGGATTGTGGGATCCCTCCCTGTGTAGATCCCTGATCTATCAGCATGGAGCCTGCCTAAGATTCTCTTTCCCTCTCCCTCTGCCCCAACCCTTGCTTGCACACACACTCTCGCAAATAAAAAAGAGTTCATTGTTTAAAAAATTAGATTAAAGTATATTTATGCTTAAGATATAGTATTAAATAATGTTACCACAAGAGATAATTATGATTTTTAGTTTTCTTCATTTTGTTTTTCAATACATAAGTATATCTTTGTTAATTTTTTAAAAGTATTCAACAATAGACAAGCACGATATCTATATATCATTCATCACTCCCTGGATAATCCAAATTCAAAATTTGTGTCAATTAGAAGTGAAAGGTGTTGGTTTGCTTTTCTTCCCTTTTCACCAAATGCATCCAAATATGAAATATCCAAAATATCAAATATGGAAACCTTGGTTATGACAGACAATATTTTAAAAGAGGAAATCTCCTCAAAGTCAGACCTATTAATAGTTAGGTTCCAGATTCATTATTTGAATGTTATGAGTAATTTTGTCCTTGTATTTGCTAACTTTTTCTTTGGTTATTTTATGTAAAAAGTTATTTTTCACCAAAGCCCACATTAATGACTTCCAAAACTGTTTCTTCACTGAGGTGGTTCTTCCACTATTCCAGAATGGCTCTACCTGAACTATCATAACATCATTTTTGCTCTTGTGGTGTTTGTGTTACAAGCAGTTAATTCATAGGCACAGAGCAGATTGTCTTTATTTAACATAACTGTGGTATTAGGATACTAAAACGATAAGTATCAATATCATAAAATTTAGCAAGACCTTATTAATCCTAAACTATTTGCCGTACAGACTTTCTTGTTCTATATAAAGTCCAGTGGTCAAAATGTATGTTTAAAGCAAACACTTATCATATAAAATTACATATTTATTGCCATACTATATTGCTTTCACTGTTTTTTTTTCCTCAAATAGTGTAAAGGGGATGTTTGACACTCAATATGAAAAATAAAAGGTGATATAAATTTGATAGCTTCATTTTCTCTTCCTTTGTTTTCTGAACTGCCCAAAATATATAGACCTTTTGAATTGATGAGTTCTTATCCCACCTAATGGCATTTATTAACTATGTGCCCTTGCACCGTATTTAATTTCTATAAGCTTTAGTCTACATATATTTAAGAAACCAGGATAATGGCATGCAACTATAAAACTTGTTGGGAGAAATAAATCAGAAAAAAAACATTTATTAAAACTTTTTACTAAGCTTTTTATTTTAATTCCAGTATTGTTAACATGCAGCATTATATTAGTTTCAGGTGTATAATATAGTGATTCAACAATTCTATATATTACTCAGTGCTCATCAAAAGTGGACTCTTTATCCCCTCACCTATTTCACCTATACCCCCACTTACCTCCCCTCTGGTACCACAAATTTGTTCCTTATAGTTTAAGAGTCTGCTTTTCAGTTTGTGTCTTTTTTTTTTTTTACTTTGTTCATTTTTGTTTGTTTCTTAGATTCTACATATGAGTGAAATCATATGGTCTCTCTTTGACTGACTTATTTTACTTAGCATTATATTCTCTAGCTCCATCCATGGTGTTGCAAATGGCAAGATTTCATTCTTTTTTTATGGTTGAATAACATTCCATTATGCATATATCTCTTCTTCTTTATCCATTCAGCTATCAGTGGACACTTGGAGTACTTGCATAATCTGGCTATTATAAATAATGCTGCAATAAACATAGGGGTGTATATATCCTTTTGGATTAGTGTTTCATATTCTTTGGGTAAATACCCAGTGGTACAATTACTAGATGACAGGGTACTTTTATTTTTAATTTTCTGAGGAGCCTCCATGCTGCCTTCCACAGTGGCTGCACCAGTTTGTATTCCCACCAACAGTGCACAAGCTTTCCTTTTTGTCCATATTCTTGCCAACACTTGGTGTTTTTTGTGTTTTGGATTTTAGCCATTCAGACAGGTATGAGGTGATATCTCATTGTAGTTTTGATTTGCATCTCCCTGATGATGAGTGAAGTTGAACATCTTTTCATGTGTCTCTTGGCCATCTATCTGTGTTCTTTGGAGAAATATCTGTTCATGTCATCTGCCCATTTTTTAACTGGATTATTTGTTTTGTTTGTGTGTTTTACAAGTTATTCTTATATTTTGGATACCAATCCATTATTGTATATATCATGGGCAGATATCTTCTCCAATTCAGTAGGTTGTCTTTTAGTTTTGTTGATTGTTTCCTTTGTTGTGTAGAAGCTTTTTATTTTCATGTAATCCCAATAGTTTATTTTTGCTTTTATTTCTCTTGCCCAGGAGACATATATAGAAAAATGTTGCTTTAGCCAGTGTCAGGGAAATGACTGTCTATAGCTCTCTTTTAGCTTTTTTATGATTTCAGTTCTCACATTTAGGCCCTTAATCTATTTTGAGTTTCTTTTTGTGTATGGCATAAGAAAGTGGTCCAGTTTCCTTCTTTTGCATGGAACCGTCCAATTTTCCCAATACCATTTGTTGAAGAGACTGTTTTTTTTTCCCATTGCATATTCTTGTCTCTTTTAATTGACCATATAATCTTGAGTTTGTTCCTGAGCTTTCTATACTGTTCTATTGATCAGTGTATCTGTTTTTGAGCCAGTACCATACTGTTTTGATTACTATAGTTTGTAATATAACTTGAAATGTGGAATTGTGATATCCCCAGCTTTGTTTTTCTTTTTCAAGATTGTTTTGGCTCTTCAGGGTCTTTTGTGGTTCCATACAAATTTTAGAATTATTTGTACTAGTTCTGTGAAGAATGCTTTTAGTGTTTTGATAGGGTTTGCATTAAATCTGTAGGTTGTTTTGGGTAATATGGACATTTTAACAATATTTGTTCTTCCAGTCCATGAGCATGGAATATTTTTCCCTTTGTGTGTGTTGTTTTAAATTTCTTTCATCAGTGTTTTATAGTTTTCAGAGTAGGGGTCTTTCACCTCCTTCGTTAAGTTCATTCTTAGGTACTTTATTATTTTTGATGCAGTTGTAAATGGGATTGCTTTCTTAATTTTTCTTTCTCTTGCTTCATTATTAGTGTTTAAGAATGCAGTGGATTTCTGTACATTGACTTTGTATATTGGGACATTACTAAATTTATTTACCAGATACCAATTTATTAATTGCCTAGCATAGTGCCAGGCTCAGAGGAAATACTGTATTAGTTTCTTCTATCTAATTGGCATCAAAAAGTCATTGAAAATTCTTTACCTTCAACTCTTAGATACCTTCAGAAAGAGAATTTCTTAGTATCTTCTAGCAATGCATTGACTTTTCATTCCTTTTTAAGCAGGCAAAATGCACATATGTATTGTTAAAAAGTTTTACATGCTGTCTGCAATGTTTTGTGTACTTTCTTCCCTCTTTATCATGTACCAATGTATTCTTAGTAAACTGTAGTTTGTTTAAACATCATACATCCTATGATATTTGATTATGAAAATGTATAAAGTTTTAAGATTTAGAAATTTCAGGCCAATTACTTTGTTTTGGTGCTTAGGTTACTTACAAATTGTTTCATGTGATGATTTTCTCAGCACCTCATTGAAACATCTCCAGATAAAGCCATTAAGCAACCTGGCTGAATTAAGGGCAATTACTTTCTATTTTTACATTTTTTTGAAATTTGTTCTGAGAAATTTCTTGGAATTCTGTTATGTTTAATAACCAAAGATATAAAATGCTCTAATCACTCTACACTTCAAAGTGGTGACATTTTTGGAAGGGAAGCAACTTTTTTTAAACTACTCAAAAAATACGACTTCGTAAGAGAGAGTAAGTAATAAGTTAACATAGGTAGATCATCCATTATATTTTTAGAGCATAAATAATTATTCTAAGTTTATGCTATAATGAATTTATATTAGGAAAAATAATCAGAAATGGAAGGAACTTGTGATTATCTGAACTTCCTGCGGTCAAGTCACCACTTAAACCACCGAAATCAAATAAATGGTCATATATGTTCAAAGATTAATGTTGCTTTTACCTGCCTTTGGCTGAATGAGAAAAAAAGGAGTTTCTTTTAACTTTGCTGGAAGCAGATAGATTCTTCTTTGGGTATTTGGTTGTCAGAAAGGTGCTATTCTTTGCTATTCAAATTAACGATGCTAAGTGTAGATTCCTTGTTGTTGAAACTCTTTTAGGACAACTCCTCAAATCTTTATATGTTACATATTTAGCTATTGATGAGTTTATTCTTGGAGACTTCTTGTTTCACATATCAATGAGGGAGACATTATCTCTGAAAGAATATGACTCTGTTTGTATTCTTTAAAAATCTTTAATGTAGTCTAAAAGATTACCCCATGTTCTTTAGTTACAGTTTTACATTGTACATAGTAAATATATTTGAGGCAGTTTTCAGTAACTATTCTAATATTTAATTTCAAACTCAATACAACTCAATGTAAGTAAATGTTAACTAGTAAAATGGTTCCAGTTCTTTGACTCTTTATTTCATTTTCAAGGTAGAAACATTGACATTGACTTGGAGTATTGAATAAGCAATTTTTCCAATGACATAGAAATTGCACTTTTTCCTTCTTCACCACACTCTCTATATAAGTAAATTGCCTTTTACTTTGAGCTACCTTTTATGTTCACTTAGGACTTCCAGCAAAGCAAATCCTACAATTTTATCCATATATTGAGGAAAACGGAAAATAGATATTTTCCTGAAATTTAATTGCTGAACTTCCAAATAAAGTCAGATTAATAGATAGAAGTCCACAGTCTGAGATATCCACATGCTGGCAATTACTTGTTTAATTTGATCCATGTAGATAGCTAAATTGGTCAATGTCAAACCCAGTATTCACTCTTTAACCTAAATGTGCATTCTGTGTTGCTCAAATTAATCATAAGATCAATTGCTTTTTCCTCCTAATTGTTGAGGACATTATGTGAGACTGTGAAGCTTCACAGAATCAACTGGTGTGCCTTAACTAACAGTTTACTGATTTTTATCCTCAGGGTCAAGAAGCATATTTTAGATTTAATGCTCGTGTCACCCTACTAACTTGGCTTGGAACAACTCAAAAAGATTTACTTTTTTGGACTGGATGTAATAGTTATATGTTAGCATTAATAATAAGACTTTATTCTATGATTTCATTTAAATAGAACAATAGTCAACCGAGTTGAGTTTATATTTTTCACTGCATTTGTGTTTTTAACTAGTTAGGTTGATTATCATTTGTGAGTTCTTGTTAACATCAGGAAACTTGTGACTTACAGCCAATTCAGTTAATACTACTCAGTGTTTAGTAGTTTAAGTTAATGTGTGTGTGTATGCGCGCATGTGTGTGTGTGTGTCCCCTGATAGAACTCTTTAAATGATTTCTTTATGTTTAATAAATGTGAGCCATTGGTCATACGTAGGGAGGCAGAATGGTAACACAAGAACCCTCTAAGTTCATGTCTGACATACTATAGAATGTCATGATCATATTATACAGCAGATCAGAAATGAGTGGCTATTGTTGCTGTTATTTTTCTGAGTAACTTGTCTTGCTAAATGACTTTACTGTCTTATTTTATCAGAATTTAGCATGTCCCTCCAGGCGCTTGGAAAACCAAGCTATCGACATTTAATTATTTTCAATTTCCTTTAAGTTAATCTTCCTGAGTTGTTCCTGCATTGCTTATCTGATTTTCTTTCTTAGTTTATCTACATGTTCCTAGGAATGAAGGCCTTATATCTACATGTACATTTAATTCTCCATAGAAGAAAAAACAAAGTATCACCTTAACTCTGCACTATCATGAGAGAGAATACACCTTAGCCAATATGAGTGCCCATTTAACAGCTAATATTGGCAAAGTCAAGTTGAATTTGTAGTTTTATTATTAAACTTATTCACCAAAGTAGAAAATGTCATTTTAATAAGATGCAAAACAGATCCAAGAATATTATTACTGTCCCTGGTAGATATGACTACGTGTTTTCAACATACTCTCCATTTACCCGGTCAGTAGTCGTTATTTCTTCCCTGTTCCACTGCTGTATTTAAGGTATTTGGACCATAACTACAAAATACAGAATAAAAATTAGAAATCCCGAAGGATGTGTATCTTTCTCCTCTATAATGGTCCTGTCCAAATTAAGGACTTTGAAGCTCTCAACTCTAGTATTGCAAGTAGTTTCTATATTTTGCCAAGTTTAACAGTGCTCTTCAGTTTCTTTAAAATGTGCTCATCAACAGCTAAGTCATCACTTCTGTTGATCTGTTTACTTGGCATCTACCGCCTCTGCTCTTGCTCCCTATTTTGGGTCCACTTGTTTTCTTCTCCATCAGCTCAGCCTAATTCAAAATTTAAGGTCCAGTTCATTTCAAGTTCTCTAACTCATTCTCCCACCCACATAAGTTTCCTTAATACCTTATAAATATATATGATTATATTTTCTTTGGCACTGCTTATCAGCTACAATTTGGGATCCTTAGGGTAGTGAAAGTATCTTGGCCGCTAGCAAGCTTAGCACATTATTGACACATATTAGGCCCTTATTCACACGTTACTGAATGAATAAATGGAAGAATGAATGAATAAAATGGTATTAATGTGTTTTTATTAGTAATTGAAGTTACCTGGGAGCTCTCATAAAAACCAACATTTATCATACGTTGATAATTATTTTATAGCATGTTAGCATGTGGGGCATGTTTTCATTAAACTTTCACACACAGACACACATTTTATATACTGTGCTTGGGAAAATAATAACCAATTTTAAATCTCTAACATTAAAAAACATGATTTGCTTTGGAACATATAAAGGAAACTATTTTGGCAAGCATAGGGGCCACCTTTACATCTTTCCCGTACTTATTACACATTTTAATGATTCTTAAATATTTGCAGACAGTCCTTGCATTATAAGCTGTTAGGTATCTTTTGACCTTAAAATATGATACATGGGAAGGAATAAAATGATACTTTTACCCTTCATTTTTTAAAATTATTAAATTATTCAGCTGAGATCAGGGAAAACATGAAGCATGACATGATTTCTAAGAGCTTTATATGTAGTGGAAATCTTATATTAGTGCTTACACTTCTGTGTATCCTTAAAATATCTACTTAAAGTGATGTTAAATTGATTTTATTATCAAATATATGAATGATATCTAACACCAGTTTTAATTATGTGATATATTTTAATTTTAAAAGATTTCCTTCATTTTTCTTTTATTTTTCTAATTTTTTCCCCAGTGTTACTTCCTTTTGACTGTCTTCCTAGACTTTACAATGTGTATATTAGTCAAATATCTGTCATTCCTCGTGTCTATATTGTTTTGTAATTCAGTGTTCACTTAACCATGTGTAATTAACATTTCCCCATATGATTAAGTATTCTATATTGTCATGCTGGTTAGAAATTATAGATATCTTAAGTCTTTATCTATTTAAAAATTGCTGTACTAAACAATATTAGAGCTGAATAATTAAATACAATTATTCATGATGGACAAATTTCTAAAAACTGAACTGCTGCTTCCAAAAAGTTGAACAGCTTATACACATATATACATATACATATGTATGTATATATACATATATATCCACACACTGTGTGTATGTGTGTGTGCGTGTGTATGTGTGTGTGTATTCCTTTAACAATAAAATAATTGCAGTAACATGATGGAAGTGATTATTGAAAGTGAACACTAATAATTTTTTGTAAAAGCAAAGTAGAAAACATATACAGTGAAAACTGTTCTAGAAGTAATATGAAACTTCTATGATCATTCATTCATCAGTCATTCACATTTGTAAAAATTTGTTTACTGAACACACAGTATGTTCTAGACACTGTGTTGGATGACTGGGATACAAGGGTCAGTGAGCCATGGCCTCAGCCTTGCACCTGTGCAGAACATACTTACATAAAGCAGGTCCATTTCTGTCAAATGTCACCGCCAGAGATGCCTAAACAAAGTGTTATACAAGTTAGTCAGTGGAGAAGTTGGTGGAGCTTCACAGAGAAGATCATACTTGAGCTAGCTCTAGTAGTATGAGCAGGAGTTTATAGAAAAGTGAGGGAAGAAATAAAAATAAACCAATACAAATTTATATAATGAAGACAATGAACAGTTATTTGCTTATTTGTTTTTTAAATGAAAGAGAAGTGAGGTTGAGGTCCATCTTATGGAATGTGAAGTGAACCCATACCTTGTTAAGAAGTGCTGGAAATTAGTGTAAAAATCAAACAGATTTTTAATTAAAACATTTTTTTTAATGTTTCTTTATTTTTGAGAGAGAGAAAGACAGAGCATGAGCAGGGAAGGGGCAGAGGGAGAGGGAGACACAGAATCCAAAGCAGGTTCCACAGAGCCCACACGGGGCTCGAGCTCAAGAACCGTGAGATCATGACCTGAGCCGAAGTCAGACGCTCAACCCACTGAGCCACCCAGGCACCCCAGAAGAGGTTTTTAAATAAAGGAGCGGCAAACTGCTTATGTAAGAAAAATACTTTTATGGCAGAGTAGAGTAGGGAGCAGAGTGAAAGAGAAACTGGTGGAAAGAAAACAACGAAATATGCCACGTGATATCAGCCAAGTCTTAGTGGCAGTGGACGTGGAAAGGAGCACAATCATGTCCACTGGATGTGCTGCTTCAAGAGGTAGGTGGAGGGTAAAAGTCTGAGGTTGCAAAGAAACATCACAGAATAACCTCCTTTCCCAATTGATTTTATGTGTCTAGTGTCCTGTCCTCTGCTGAGACCCCAATCCTGAGGTAAAAAGATTCCAGAGACCTCAGAGAACCCATGAATGCCCTGATTTCATGGACAACAATTCAGAGATGAGGATCTATAGTTTTCAGCAGATTGTCATCTCAGATTCCTGGATACTTTTAAAAACTATAAGCCGATAATGTTTATAAGCACTTTTCTAGGGAGAAAGACTACATGCTTTCATTAGATCCTTTTAGTAGATTATAACACCAAATATCTGAAAACCATTATCTATCTGAATATGCTTTTTATTTTCACAGATTTGTCTGTACTGAGGTCCAGTCCTTAGGGCAGGGCTGCAGGGCAATATGGCAGAAAATACGTGGCAAAATTGGCGAAATTGTTTAAACTTTTTTAACTTCAGTTTCTTCACTTGTAAAACAGAAAGAGTAACATCTAGTTCAAATATGGGGATATTAAATAAGACCTTATCCCAGCGGTTAGTAAAATGGCTGCTTAATAGAAGGCACTCAGTAAGTGATAGCAGTAATGAAGATTGTTGTTATTATGGTTACATTTAATAAATGGCAGTGATAAAGTCATCTCAGTCTCCTCCCCTCCATGATGCCTTCACTTATGACTCTATCCAAAGTGAGTCTTTGGATTGTCTTTGGATTTTGAGCTCTTTGTTTGTACTTCCTTTTGATATCTACCTTACTTTAACCAAAATTATAATGCAAATGCCTTTGTCTCATCCAGCTTCCTCAACATAGGGGTATTCATCTTGTATTCCCTTTAGTGTTGGCTATACTACATTATATGTAGTAGTATAAGCACAATATTTTAAACTTTTTTAGGTTCATTTGTTTATTTTGAGAGAGAGAGAGAGAGAGAGCACATGAGGGAGGAGCAGAGAGAGAGAGAGAGAGCGCACATGAGGGAGGGGGAGAGAGAGAGAGAGAGAGAGAGAGAGAGAGAGAGAGAGAGATAAAGGGAGAAAAATCCCAAGCAGGCTCTGTACAGTTCAGCTCAGAGCCTGACTTGGGGCTCAGACCCACAGAATGTGAGATCATGACCTGAGCCAAAATCAAGATCTGACACTTTGAGCACCCCACGTGCCCCAAGCACAATATTTTAAATATTTATATATCACATGATATTTGATATTTTAATAGCACGTTTGGTTCAGTGGTAACTATCAAGCACTTATCACACCATATTGTCTCCCTTATAACACAGTGGATTCAGGGCAGAGTCTATGGTATATTCATAGTGTTTACATTAGAGAAAAAAATGTATATATTATTTGAATCAATGACTATGGGCTTCTGACGCTTGAAAAAAAACTTGGGTTTTACTTTTACTCTTTAAATATTAGATGTCTTGTCACTTATGTGATATGACATAAAACTTAACTCTTTGTATAATGTTGTATGTATTGTATTAAAATAGCCCATATTTGCTAAAACCTTATGTAACTCAACATCTGGAAAAACTTAGCAACAAACAGTGTATATATAGTTCAAAGATTTGGTTTTTATAATTCCTCTTATTCACATAATAATTTTTGTGTGTATTTTGCCACTAGGGTAATTTATCCCTAGGTAATTACATAAATTAAAAATTTAATAAGGCCATGTTTAAGAAACATTTTATAAAACACACAGCAAGCAACTGACACTTCAATAAAGCAAACTTGTGTCATCCAAGCACACAGCTGTCAAACAACAACTTTCCAGATTCACCACAACCAGGTGGGGCAACCCTTCCATGAGTTTAGAGAGCCCTGTGTTTATTTATCATAGCACCTATCAGGCTTTATTGCAATCATCTTCTGATTTGTCTGTCTTTCCTATCAGAATGAAATACATTCTTGGGGCACCTGGGTGGCTCAGTCCGTGGAGTGTCCTACTCTTGGTTTCAGGCTCAGGTTGTGATCTCATGGTTCATGGGATTGAGCCCTGCATCCAACTCTGCACTTTGAGTGCAGACCCTGCTTGGAATTCTTTCTCCCTCTCTCTCTGGCTCTGCCTCTCTCCTTCTCCTGTTCTGTCTCTCAAAATAAATAAACATTAAAAAAATAGAATGAAATAATTTTTTTCAAACCATCTCTATGCTCCCAGAGCCTATTGAGTATCTAGCACATGTAAGGTGATAAACTGTTTATGGAATCAATTAATTAAGTAAATAATTATTTAATTAAATGGCCCCTGTGTTTTTCAATGACTTTCAAACTTGAATGTGCATAATAATTACCTTCCAGAACTTAGTTTTAAAATGCAGATCCCTTACTACTACTACACACATAGATTCTAACTCAATAGGTTATGCAACCTGAGAATGTGCGTCTTAACAAGGACATCAGTGTTTCTGATTCAGGGGCAAAGATAATTCTTTAAAAACATGAATAGAATGTCATCAATGTTATTAAGAATTCTTCTTGATTGATGTAAACTTCAGCAAAATCACTAACCTTTGTTCACTGTTTCTGAATTGACAGAGCCAGAGTGAATGAGGAGGGAGGCTCTGTAAGAGAAAGCCTGAGACATACTGGTGAAAGCTTTACTCAAACTTCTTCAGATTCTGTGCCTGTTAGAGTCGTGAGGTCAATATTAATAGAAGGACAAACTTGGCAATGTAGGCAGACTATGGGACAACCTAAGGATACAGATAAAGGATGCAGGGTTCCAGCTGGGCTGCAACTAGGTTCACTATCCAAGAGTTCAAACCAAGAAAAAAGCAGGGGGCAAAATCTAGGCCAGTAATGGAATGGCATCTCAACATACAGACCATGCAGGCACACTGACAGCAGAAACAGTCTTGAATGTGACTTCAGATACCTGGACAGACCCTTTGCTTCCTCAGTTCCTATTTTAAGTTGGCTTTCTCAGGGCGCCTTTGTGCTCAGTTGGTTAAGCATCTGACTCTTGATTTCTGCTCAGGTCATGATCTAGCAGTTCATGAGTTTGAGCCCCACATCAGGCTCTGTGCTGAGTGCAGAGCCTGCATGGGATTCTCTCTCTCCCTCCCTCTCTCTTATGTGCTCTCTTGCATGCATGTGCGCTTTCTCTCTTTCTCTCTCAAAATAAATAAATAAACTTAAAAAAAAAGTTAACTTTCTCAGTGTCAGTGGATGGGAACTAGTAAAGTATGTTCTGTTCCCAGAGTGGATTTGCTTCTTTAGGTACTGGCCATGGTGGAAGTTTAGATCTTCTAAAGCATTTATACTTTCAGATTCAGCACAGAATCTTTGAAAAATATTGTTTAGATTGATTAAAGCCAGATGGAATAAATCAGTATCTGAGGAAGCACACAATGGGAGTTGATTTATGAATGCTCTTTAAGGGATGTAAATGATTGGCCTGGTTATGGGAGCCATGACTTTGAAAAGCCTTCATAGATATTTCATTAATGAAAAATGTTACTGTATTTATAAGGAGCCATATTCCCCAGTTCCCATCTTTAACCACACGTTTCTGCCTCTTGCACACATCTCTCCTCATCTGTCTCTTAGTAGCCTTCTGTCCAAAATTATTTTGTTACAGACTTGCTGCTTTAGATAGTCTAACTTGCTAACTATAATGATTTCCTTTATTCCCCTTTCTGTCAGTTTTCAGTCTAAAGACTTATTTTTCTCTTCTCTTTTTTCCCCTTTGTACAATTTATACCCTACCACGTATTCAAATTGCATGTCATAGTGTCATACACATCCCTCCCACCTTTTTCTCTATACCCACATAGGTAGCACACCAGCAGGCCTAGATTTTTTTAAATAATTAGGGTCCTGTGACTCTGTGTCTGAATAAGCAAGGAAGGTCATTATTCATCTAAGGATGTAAGAGAAAAGTTAAAAAAAATTGAGAAAGTTGCCTTAAAAAATGGACGATGGGTTCAGAATAGAGCAGAAAGCCTAAGATGTTTTACATCCCGACTTGTTTTAACAAGATTCTACTGCTTTGTAATTCATTTATAGAATGGTTATAGCCTCCCATTGGCTCAGTGCTCCCATTTATTCAGCGACTGTAAATAATAGCCATCAGCAAAGCTTTTGAAATCTTCAGATGAAAGGAACTAAATTAAGGAAGCTTCCCGAGTGCATCCCATCCCCACAAAATGGATGCTGCTAGAACACAGGAAGCAAGGAATAGCTAGGACAGCCTGGTGATCTTAGCAACCTAATGCAGTCCAGCTTTCAAGAACCATGAATGTTTATTTTCTATGTACTGAGGGTTCGTTTTATTAATAGTTTCTTTTTCCCTCAATTGTAACAGGGTATGGTGGATTTTATGTTAAGATGTGAGAGATTGGAGAAGGCAATATCAAATCAGCTACATTATGTGAATTAATACTGCAGTAATTTCTTTCTTTGGTTATTGCAAAGCTGGTTGCTATTTTAAAGCTATTAGTCACATGCTACTGTACCTGAGAGTGAAATTGTTCATTTTCAACCAAAGATGATTCATTTTGTTGCTTAAAAGGGAAACTTCGATAAATAAATCTCAGCATTTTTTTTAATGCTCCCAGGGACTCACAATGTACCTGCAGTTTAAAAAATTTTATGTACTTTATCTTTTGTCAAGGAGTTTATTTATATAATGTACATATTTTAAATTATTAGACTAATGAGCTTGCAGTGGATGAGGTTTAATCTCATTGAAGTGCTTTGTAAAATCTTCTTAGGATATGATTGTTGAGTTAGGGAATCCGTGCTCACTCCTCTAGGCCCACAGTGTTTAATTAGATGAATGTGGTAAATAAAGTTGGGAAGCATTACTTGAAATATAGAATATGCCTAACTCAGATAAGAGTGGATTTGTAGTTTAAAAAATTTGTGTTAGAGTTCTTTGTCCTTTCATCACTTTGTTATATCTGATAATGTCAATATTCAGTACTAGGGAATGCAGTAAACAGAAAACCATGTTGCTTACTATAAAGATCAAGTAACTGTTGGGGCATTGTGATGGATGTAAGAAATGTAGATATGCTCTTAGCCTTCGAAAACCTCAAAGTACATTTGGTTAGATCAGGAATACACACACACACACACACACACACACACACACACACACACACACAGAACACCTATATATATATGGATACATAGATAAGATATATTGCATTTATTTTTCAATAATGCACATCTCACATTCCCTATTTTTTAACAATTGAGTTTACAATTATTTATACCATATAATATCACCTGTTCTGTAGCTTTAAATTGTTATTTAAATTCATGAGCTCTTTGTACCTCAGAGAAGATTCATTCGCTTGTTTTTGTTTGTTTGATATTTGTTCTCTAAAATAACTAGGTACTGTGAATAAAAGAAAATCCTTTTCAGGGATAAAAGATGCATTGTATTCCTAATTATCATTTTGTTATTTTAGGATATAAGCATTTTTATATGTGGTTTATTTCTCTGACTTCTTAAAAGAAATAAATTGAGTGTGTTTTTAATCTATTCAGAGGCATCGTTATGTGCATCAGTGTTTGTGATATTCTCAAAATGAAAATGTCAATATAAAATGGATATGATGGAAATCCCTTGGTTTCGTGGAAAAAATGCATTACTGACCTACTCTTAGGTCATTTTTTATTTTTTCTCCTAAATATGTGTGAAGCAGTTAGGTGCTTTTTTTATGCACTTTCTGCTAAATTACTAATAAATTAATATGTGGGTCAAAGGCAAAGGCATGCTTCTTCCAAGGGGTAACTTCAATTTATAAAATGATCATCTTTATTATTGATATTGATGATCCTGAGTTTGTCCGTATCTTTGAAATGTAATCTCAGAATTCTTCATTGCCAATATGAAGGATCACCTACAGTATCGCAGTATTCACCCTCTCCTTTAGAGCCCTCGCTGTGATTTTGTTCCCAATGTAGGAAGGAGTATTTTTACCTTTTGCAGCTTTTGATAGAGAATTGCATTCTTAAGAGTGGCAAGCTGGAGTGTAGGGAGCATTTTGTGACATACCAAAGATTAATAAAATTAGAAATCCCACACTTAATCTTATGATAACAATAAAATTAATAGCTATTTGATACTGTAATGTTATCTTGAGATTCCTTCATTCCTAAATTACAATTTCGATTGTTTTGTGAATATTCTAGGAGATAGATTCTATTAATAAGTGAATCTTCTACAAGATTCATGAAACTCTTCTAAAGCCTCAAGTTTTTGTTTACAATCTTTGTTTAAATGTCTAATGTAATTATTCCCTTTCAAATGCCATATCTCAATTCTGTGACTAATACAGCTTAATAAGCTGTATCTACTTATTTGTAAAATGCTCTTTTAGAGAGTTTAGTGGAAATAATAATGTTCCCTAAAGATGTCTATATTCCAGTCTCCAAAATCTGTGAGTATGCTCTGTTACATGGAAAAGAGAAGATCTTAAGATAAGGAGATTATATATATTATCCTGTTGGACCAATGGTCCTTACATGGGAAAGAGGAGGCAGAAGAATCAGAAACAGAGAGATAGCATCCTGAGAAAGACTCACATCATTGTTGGTTTGGGTAATAGAAGAGGGTCATGGATTTTGAGAAGCCTCTAGAATCTGGAAAGTGAAAGACAACAGGTTCTCCCTGGAGCCCCAGGAAGGAATGCAGCCCAGTGAGACTCATTTCAGATTTCTGACTCTCAGAAGTATGAGGTGATAAATTGGTGTTTTTTTAAGCTATGTTTTGGTGATTTGCTACAGCAGCAATAGGAAACTGAAACAGTTAATACTAGAGTCAAAGAGAGGCATTCTTACAATGTTTCATAGAAAGTCAGTCAAACAACATTGCTGAATTCCCATATGTGGGTGAATGTGTGGAAGCGTGCTTCTCTGTAACTTTGCATCATTCATAATTGTTGGGAAGTATAAATAGCTACCCAGTCTGAGGCCTAATGTAGAGATAGGGTAGATAAAATACTTCTATACTGACATAGCAATGTTTTCCTGCATTTCCTTTTAAAAGCGAAATTATATAGATCCATTTGCTTATTTCAGTTTATATTCACTCCTCACATGTTATTAGATAACAAATTAGAAGTCCTACAAGCTTTTGCTTTTACTGCAATATTCTTGTTATAATGTATATATGGTGTTCCTATCTTAGTCCTTCTGCTCTGCCATACAGTTAAACAGATCATGGTGCCTAGCCTGTATTTTGGCTTAGTATGTCATGGTAAAATTGCTTTAAGCCTTCAAGAAGCACAGTCCTGAAAAGCTTCTGAGGCTACTGAAGTACAGTTAGGTTGGGTGCCACATATGTAGGCTAGATGCATGCTAAGAATATAGTTTATAAAAATAACTACAGTGAATGAATGTGCCAGTTGGGACGTTGACCTTGACTCAATCAGAGATAAGCTCCTCTTTCCACAACCTGTATTCATTAATCTGAAACTAATTTAATTCCATGGATGAGATCCATGGAGTTTGGAGATTCACTATGACGTATCTAAAAATTCCACTTTGAGCATATTTACTGGTTAAGCAGAGATTCTCAACCTTGGCATTATTGACATTAGGACCAAATTTTTCTTTATCGTAGGGGGCTGTCCTGTGAAGTTCGGGATGTTTAGAAGTATCCATGGCCTCTGCCCACTGGATGTCATTAACAAACCCCTACTCCAATTGAAATGTTTTCAGATTCTCCAAAGTTTTCAGATATTGCCAAATGGTTTCCAGATATTGCCAAATGGTTTCCAGTGGGGCAAAGTCACTTCTGATCGGGAACACTGGGTTACGGTACATGAGAACTTAACTTTTTTCTTGAAACTAAGATTCTGTTTTATAACCGACTTTGAGTAGCTTGATTTACTTTGACAGCCCCTATTAGAATACCTGTAATTGTATCCAAAAATTACCTCAGAGAAGCCCCAAATTTAAATACTATATTTTCTCTAGACCTTAATCACCATGGTAGGATCTCTGCTATGATATTGCAGAATATCCTCTCTTCCTCCTCTCTTTTCATGAACCAGCTGTGTGTAAAACTCCCTGAATAAGTATTCTACCTTGCAGGATTTTATCCACTGACATCTGGAGACATCTTCCCTGATAGGCCTAACCTGTTGGATCTGCTCATCTAATCTGCTAATCTGTAGTCTGTCCCATTCTATTGGACCCTCATTTCTGACAGTCAAATTTGTTTAAAAACAACAATAACAACAAAAACTTAATTGGTACTGACTCTTATTTCACATGTAAACACACACCTTACCACCAATAACAGTTGAGACCTGAGTACCCAATAAGACTCTATTTATAAGTAACAGAAACTAATTCAAGAATGCTGAAGTAGAAAAGCAAGGCAAAGCAAAAAAAAAAAGGGGGGTGGGAGTAATTTTGATTAGAAATAAACTGTCTCAGAAAAGCAAGGCATGCAGAATGGCATTGTGATTGTTTGCAGGAACTGGGAAGTGGCCAGGACCTCAGGGCTCAGGGAATGGTGTGCACCCTTCTTTCATCTCTGTCTCTTTCACATTTTCCATGTTTCTTTCTATCTACCCATTGGCTTTGTCTAATGCATTGTCCATATGGCAAGATGGCTGAGCCAAACACCCAAGAGTTTACAAGCTTTTCCTTCCAGAGATTAATCCAAACTGAACTATCATATCTGAATCCCAGTTTCACATCCCTGCGAGAGAGATTTGTAGCCATGGGTGTGTGGAGGATACTTCTAGCTTCTAGGTAAGAAGATGCCTCAAGAGATTACAGCCACGGATTGGTTCAGAAATTTACCCAAATAATCTAGTCACTAACATGGAATAAATTATTTTTTAAGTAAGATTTGTGATAGAAAACAATGCCATATGCAGAATTTTAATTTTCTGAAAGCAACATAAAATAATACCATCTTTTACATATCAACTTATGCTTAATAATTACATAGCAATGCTTACATTGAAGATTTTATTTACCAAAGGGACATTTTAGAATAGTTTTGTGCAGATATAAACAATGATTGTTTTCTGTCTAGGAAAATAGACAATTTAATTTTTCTTCTACAAATAAATGAAAACATCAGTATCTTTTTACAAGAGTCTCTAAGATGTTTTTGCATATCTTTGAAACTAAAGTAAAAATATCTATTTCCAAGATAAACAAAAAAGATAATATAACCTTTGTGTGAAGCTACAAAGATGATTTTTTTTCTGTAAAGCTTGTTTGTTCAGACCCTGATTATTATTTCAGCAGAGCATACAGGAAATTTCAGTATCTTAAGACAAAAAACTAGAAAGTTGGGACCTTTATGTTTTTCTAATAAGTATGCTCTGCTTTATTTTCTGACAGGGTCACTGACAGGGCTTCAGAGGTAGCATAACAATATCTGCACTTACCTGTCAGCCAGGAATGAGTCACTCTTGAATTTACTAAAAATGACATGATCAACATGGCATAGTAATGAACCCTGGGGAGGATTTTAAGATACTAGATGGCACCAGAGCCTCTCATTAGTGCCATGGGTCTTATTAGCACATGTCAGTTTTCTAACCTTTACAGCATTGCTGGTAGAATACAGCACACATTGAATATCTCTACATTTGTCGCATCTCTTAATAAAAAAAATTGTTTATAGCTTGTAAAATTTTCTAAACATGTTTTAAAGATGAGGAAATAGTGTAAAGCAAGGAAAATGAGAAAAATTCATGGACTTTGTAGGGGGAAAAAAAAGAAAGAAAAAGTATGCTAATACATTGAATGGGAAGAAGTACTTGTTCCCTGTCAATTCTTATATCCTAGGGAAGCTATATCTGATGAGGAAGGGAAAGAACCTGTGACTCAGGCTGGGGTTCTAGACAGCACAGCCAATAAGAATTTGTGTTACTCTTAACCTTTCTTAGTTTCATTTTTGACATGTGTGGTATAGGAAAAGAATTCTAGGATTCTTTTTTTATTAGCATTGATTTTCTCAGAACCCTTTTTGAATGTTTCCTCTCTTGTATCCCCCTCCTTTCTTTCCCTCTTCCCTCCCTTCCTTCTTACTCAAAAACATTGAATGAGCAAGTAACAAATGCCAAACATAGTGATAGGAACTGCAGATACAATCAGGAATTTCATTCTCTATGTGTAAAGATGAGATAATATTGTAACTCTATGTAAGTGAACTCACTCACTCCCAATACATATTTGATTGTATAGAAAACCCCCTTGGGAAAGAGTTTAACAAAATCTGAATGTTGTTTAGTTTCAGTTAAAAAGATGCACTTAAAAAAGCTTTTGAAGAAGAGCTGCTGGCTTTCGAATTTAAATACCTCTCTAAATTTCATAAATCGTCTTGAGAAAGCAAAGCATCCACATTTTTCAAAAAGACCGGAAATAAAAATACCTAGTAAAGCTTTTGTATTTTAAAGGCCAAAGCAAGTAATAAAATTGTGTAAAAGTGAGTCCAGTATATCATTTGTTATTTTCAATTTTGAAGTTAACATTTCCCATGCGCTACCTCAAGCCAACTTTACAAAGCCTGTCACTCTAGATATCTAGCGTGGTGAATCCCAGGTGAGTCCCTAATGTCTTCTCCTGACATTTCCTCAAGAGTGACTGATCACTGGGCAGGTCCAGATTTACGGAGTGGTGTGGATTGATACAGATATAACTAAGGTTTAGAAATAAGAGAGAGTGATGGAAAATACATCTCACTTAAAGATGGCATCTTATTCTGTTGACTTACCAAAAATACAGCATAATTTTATGTGAGATTAAAGAAATAACACATTTCCATAATCTTTACATAAATATTTCAAATAAAAAAAATAAGCACCAAAATGCATGCATGCATTTGTAAGGTTATATCTTCCAGATTCCTAACATTAAATGTCACCTCAGAATCAAAATTAAGAGAAAAAATTTTTTAAAAAGCCATCTGATTTGTCAGGTAGTTACTGAACTACTTGTCATCATATGACTAATTTGTCTTCCTAAAGGCGGAATCATGACACATATTAAATGTAGAATAGAAGTAGGAGTAGTCGACATTTTTCACGGTAGTGGTTTAGACATTCAGAAAGTTCCTGGGAAAATACCATATGCTAGTTGAGACTATCAATTGCATTAAGTGTTTATTGGTTTCTGTCATGGTATGGTAGGTATTGGTCAGTGATAAAAATGAAGGAAAATTTGTTTGTTTGTAGCTTTAATTTTTCAGCTATGTGCTTTCTAGTAGGTACATTTGTCTTGTGGAGGAGGTAGAAAGGAGCTACGTTAGAATTCAGTTCTAATCACAGACAGAATATTGTAATGTAATTTGTTTTCTCTCCAGTGAATCAGAGAGGTTTAAGGTATCTGCTGAAGTAACTATTGCATCAGTAGTTAATCATAATAGATGAAATTTACTTTTACTTCTTAAATACAGTTCTATTTTCCTGGTAAAGGATAATCATTTCAAATAAAATTCAAAGTGATATCTTTAAGATATATATTATTTCTTCTAGGAATCTCAAAATCAACTTAGTTTGTACAATATAAAATATGTAAACCCCCATCATTTGAGGTTCTCTTTCACTGCATTAATATATGATAAAACTTATGATTTTAGTCAATCTTTTCTGCTGGTTTGGAAGCAGTAGCAAAAGATCAACCATTTATGATGTGCCTGCTTATATGTACCGCACTGAGTGAACAGGGAGAGAATTCAGGGATGGGTTAGAGTTTATAGATTTTATTTTGAAGCCAAAACATATGCATGCTAAAAATTTAAATAACTTTCTAATCAAAAATAGAAATATGTGACAAAGTAGTACATGATTAATAGCAAAATTAATGGGTTAGGGAATAATTGCTAAAAGAGTATATAGGAGAAGATTACTTCACTGCAGAGATAAGCTACATATTAATCCAAAGATTAGAACTGAGCCAAGTAATGAAGGCTGGAGTTAGGGCCAGAGAGTCATTCTAGGCTTAAGAAATGCCCAAAGCTAAGGTGGAGAGATAAGAAAGTAGAATGATTTCTTAGATAAGAGTGAGTATGGATATATGAAGGGTATATGTAGGGAGTAGATTGACTCGATCAGATTAGAGTCAGGATATAATGGCTTTTGAATGTCTGGCTAAGTGATTTTGACTTTATTCTTTAAAAGCAGTATTTCCCAGAACCCGGTCTTCAAAACTTCAAAAAGTTCCAGCAGATGTGATAGCTATACCTGGGGGTGGGTAAAGATAGGAGTGAAATTTGGAAGTTCAGTATATTTGGTAAATTCTTAATTTAAAAAAAGCAAACAAATTTCCTTATACTAGGCCTTCATAGAGCCCTTAATCTATTAATATGCATTGTGAAATCCCAAGAGGAGGATATAGGCTAGATGAGCCCCCAGGTTCATTTGATTATGAAATACTTGTTCTGTGGAGCATCCTACAGCATAAATGTACATGGAACAAAATTTAGGAAACACCAGTGTTGATTGCTGTTGAATAGGAAGGAAACAAATGTTTGATTAACTGAAAGTTTATTCGACTCTACTGTATACCAACACTAGCTTGAAGCATAAGGATATAGAGATAAAGTACAAATAGACATTGTCTTCACAGAGCTCAGAGTGTATTCATAAATCCAAAAATTAGTGTAGCATCCTTCAGATGAATGCAATAATAAGATTATGCAAAAATAAGACTGTAGAGTTTATGCACATGGACTTTGGATTTGAATCTTTAGGCTTTGAATTCTGGATTCACTACTAACCAGTTATGTGTCCTTGGATAAAGTACTTGCTCATCCTGTACCTAAATGTTTTCATCCATAAAATGGAGAAAGTAATAACCAACTTCAGCTACCTAAGATTAAGATTAAGTGCTAATGTATATAAAGCATTTTGGGAGTACTTGGTACATATTAAGTCCTATGTAAATATTCATAGTTAGCATATAAAGTAAGAGCATTAACAGAGTAGTGATGTCCAAGCTACCTTTGAAAGGAAAGGCAGAAGTTCATGAAGTGAAAGGTAAAGAAAGAAGCATAAGGGCTAAGGTCTTCCAGGAAGGCCTGATAGAGGCACAGGTATATGAAACACCTTCGTGTATTCTAGCAGCTTAGGTAATTTGATGTTATTGAAGGACACTATATGACAGTGTGAGAGATAAAAGATGAAGCTAGAGAATCATACTGAAGACTTTCCAGTGTATGCATATTTTTTATTGTGTAGGTGATGGGAGGCCAAGGAAAGGTTACAGGAATTACAGGAAGAAAGTTGTCATATTCCGATTTATATTTTTGAAAGGTCATCCCAATGACAATCCAAGAGACTCCTGTAATCTGTCATTTAAGAAATGGGGGCCTGAACCAAGGCAATGGCAGCAGAAATGGACAAAAAAGGTCTACCTCAAAAATATTTAAGAAATATAATCCTTGGGGTGCCTGGGTGGCTCAGTTGGATAAGCCTCTGACTTCAGCTCAGGTCATGATCTCGTGGTCCATGGGTTTGAGCCCCAGGTCGGGCTCTGTGCTGACTGCTCAGAGACTAGAGCCTACTTCAGATTCTGTTTCTCCCTCTCTCTCTGCCCCTCCCCTACTTGTGTGCACCCTCCCTCTCTCTCTCAAAAATAAACAAAAAAAGAAATATAATCCTCAATTCTTGATGATTGAAGTGATAAAAAGGAGTCAAGAATGGATGTTGAGTATGTAGCTATGGAAACTAAGAGAAAAGCAACATCACTAATCAATTTAGGGAACAAAAGGAAGGGCACAACGGGGAAGGGGTAGGAATAGTGCAAGAAGACAAATAGTGAAATCAAACTGTGGTGGTTTGGGGTTTGAGATCCCAAAGGTACATACAGAGTGATATATCTAGAAGACACTTAAACATATATCTGGAACCCAGAAGAGAGATCTGATCTAGAGGTAAAGGTTTGAAACTCACTGCTATGTAACAACATAGCATGCAAAGACATGAGGAATGATGAGAACACTTACACAGACCTTATAGTGAAAACAGAGGACCACCAAGGACATAATCTGGGAAAAATAATGAATATACAACAGAAAGATATCAAAATTAGCATTATCCAATGTGTTATTAGAAATTGCTCTGGGGCGCCTGGGTGGCGCAGTCGGTTAAGCGTCTGACTTCAGCCAGGTCACGATCTCGCGGTCCGTGAGTTCGAGCCCCGCGTCGGGCTCTGGGCTGATGGCTCAGAGCCTGGAGCCTGTTTCCAATTCTGTGTCTCCCTCTCTCTCTGTCCCTCCCCAGGTCATGCTCTGTCTCTCTCTGTCCCAAAAATAAATAAACGTTGAAAAAAAAAAAAAAAGAAATTGTTATACAGGGACATCTGGGTGGCTCAGTTGGTTAAGTGTCCGACTTCGGCTCAGGTCAGGATCTCGCGGTTAGTGGGTTCAAGCCACGTGTCAGGCTCTGTGCTGACAGCTCAGAGCCTGGAGCCTGCTTTGGATTCTGTGTCTCCCTCTCACTTTGCCCTTCCCTGCTCACGCTCTGTCTCTCTTTCAAAAATAAAAACATAAAAAAAAAAAAAAAAAATTGTTGTACATACCCTATCATTGTTCTACTCAAAATGGGACTTTCTCATTTCTTCACAAGTTAGTTGTGACCATTGCCCCTAGCCTGCACACACATAGGAACTTAGGTGTCCTTGTTCACTGAGAAGCACAATCATGTATAGAGTGCTCTATTTTTCTCTTACTGACATTATTTTATGGGTTTCTTTTCCCAAATAATTCCCTAATACATATTTGAAGATTGCTGTCCATAAAACACATTGCCTTTAATGTACATTAAGTGGATTCTTTAAATCACATGAACTGAGCCCAAAAACACAAGAGCAAGAAAGTGTTAGGGGAGGAAAAAAAGATAATGATATGTCAGACCTACCTTATACATGTTTCCTGAGAGGGAAAAGCCTGGAAAACCATGCTAAGAGCAAATACATCTGCTCCTTTTTTTACATATGTCTGAGAATCATTGCTACATATTTTAATCAAGACTGAGGCAATATACATGACTTACTCCAATTTAGAAGACATATTACTGCTGGGAAGTACTGTGACAGAGTGGAATGAAATGTTGGGTTTAGATAGGTCTAAGTTGTATTTATAGTGTGGCCTCATTCTTGGGAAGGAACTTGAAACAAGATATTTAACCTTTATGAGTCTCTGTTTTCTCATATGAAATATCTTACAAAATAAAAGCTACCTCATGGGATAATATGGATGATAAAACAGTATAGGTAAAGCACTTAAAAAAAACCATAATGGGGATGCCTGGGTGGCTCAGTTGGTTAAGCATCCGACTTCAGCTCAGGTCATGATCTTGCCATTCCTGAGTTTGAATCCCATGTCAGGCTCTGTGCTGACAGCTCAGAGCCTGGAGCCTGTTTCAGATTCTGTGTCTCCCTCTTTCTCTGTCACTCCCCTACTTGTACTGTCTCTCTCGCTCACTCTCAAAAATAAATAAACGTTAAAAAAATTAAAAACAAAACCAACTTATGATGACTTATATTAAGTAATTCTTGTCCCAATAGTATGTGGTAGTCATTGGTATAGGTATGCTGAGGTAGGAACTCCCAAGCTTTAGGGCTAACCCATGTGGGGACTAGGGGGTCTATAGTCCACAAACCTGTTACAATTAGTTTTAGTAGCCTTATCCATTTACCCTATTGGAACATAAAATATTATTTCCTATCAGTGCCACAACATAAAAAAGCTAAAATCAAATGAATAATTTTTTTTAAATTTATGATAACTTAAACAGTTATACACTACCAGTTTTGAGTAGGTGTTCAATAAACGTAATTTCCAATTATGTTTAATTTCGAAATTTTTAGAGCAACTACTAACCTGGAGTTCTTCTGGTGACTAACACTAGAACTTTTTATAATTAGTCCTCCTGCTCTATATCCTGCTATGTAGATTTGAAAGAAATCAACTTTGCTGAGGTAAAAACAGTAAAATTCATTCATTTTAGGGATAAACTTTGTTGAGATTTGACAAATGTATATAGTCTTTTAACTACTACCACAGTCATGATAGAGAGTATTTGTATAATTTTCCAGAGTTCCTTTGTGTTCCTTCCACCAAACCCACACCCAGGTGACCACTGATTGGCTTTCTATCATTATAGAATTTTCTGGAATTTAATATAAATGGAATCATGCAGTATGTAATCATCTGTGTTTGGCTTCTCTAATTTAGAATAATGTTTTTAACACATATTCATGCTGTTGTATCAATAGTTTGTTCCCATTGAATGGATATGCCACAATTTGTTTATCCATTCACCAGCTGATAGTCATTGGATTGTCAATACTAACGTACTGTACTGCTATGAACATGTGTAAACACATTTTTTGTGAACACGTTTTCACTTCCATTCAGAAAATATCTAAGTTTAGGATTATTGGATATGATAAATTTATGTTTAACTGCATAAGAAGCTGTCAAACTGCTTTTCCAATTTTTTTGTCATTTTGCATATTTACCAACAGTGTATTAAGATCCAGTTGTTATAACATAGTTACCCTTAACCAAACTTGGCATTGCCAACCTTTGTGATTTTATTCTTTGTAATGGGTGTGAAGTAGTGTTTCACTGTGGCTTTAATTTTCATCCCTATAAAGACTCACCATTTTAAGCATCTTATCACAGTTTGTTTGGTTTCTGTTTTTTTGTTAGTTATGTATATTGTATTCTGTTGAAATGACATTCTGATCTTTACCCATTAATTTGACTGGGTCGTTTGTCTTTGAGTTATTCAGTTGTAAGAGCTCTTTATACAATCTAGAAACAAGTTTTTTTGTTGTGTTTTGTTTTCTTGTTTTTTCACCATATATATGGTATGCAAATATTTTCTCTCAGTCTGTGCTTGCCTTTTTATCTTCTTAATAATCTTTCTAAGAGCAAAGTTTTAAGATATTGATCAACTACAGTTTATCATTTTTTTCTTTAAAAACTTTTACTTTTTGAGGCACCTGAGTGGCTCAGTCACTTGAGTATCCAACTTCAGCTCAGGTCATGATCCCACGGTTCATCAGGCTCTATGCTAACAGCTTGCAGTTTGGAGCCTGCTTTGGATTCTGTGTCTCCCTTTTTCTTTCTTCCCCTCTCCAGCTTCTGCTCGCTCCCTCTCTCTCTCAAAAATAAATAAAAACTTTTTAAAAATTAAAAAAAATTTTAAATAAAAACTTTTGCTTTTGTCCTATTTTAGAAATAGTTGCCTAACATGAAGTCTCATAGATATCATATATTTTTCTAGAAATTTTATGCTTTTGGCTCTTATGTTTAATATCCATTTATAGTTTTCTTTGAAGTTTATTTATTTATTTTGAGAGAGAGAGCATGGGGGGGAAAGGGCGGAGAGAGAGGGAGAGGGAACTCCAAGCAAACACTGTGTTGTCAGCACTGAGTCTGAAGTGGGGTTCGATCTCATGAACCCTGAGATCATGACCTCAGCCTAAATCATGAGTCAGATGCTTAACCAACTGAGCCACCCAGGTGCCCCCATTTCTAGTTATTTTTATATGGCATGAGGTAAATAGTCAAGGTTTTTTTATTTATTTGAATATGGATATCTGGCTGTTATAGTGTTGTTTGTTGGAAATACCACCCTTTCTCATTGAATTATCTTTTTTGCTCTTTGTTAAAAATCATTGGACCAATGTTTATCAGTCCATTTTTAGACTCCCTATTCTGTTCCATTAATGTATATGCCTGTATTTATGCCATCATTATGCTGTTTTTCATACTATAGCATTATGTTATATTTTTAAATGAAATAATGTAATTCTTTCAAAATGTTCATGAAAACTATTTTGCCTATTATAGGCCCTTTGTATTTCCATGTAAATTTTAGATTAAGTTTGTAACTTTTTATGAAAATTTCTTCTGAAGTTTTGATATTGCATTAATTATATAGATCAATTTAGGGAATACCGGCATCTTCACAATACTATGTTTTCCAGTCCATGAACATGGTATACCCCAACACTTATTTATGTCATTTTTTACTTTCTCTTGGCAATATTCTATATTTTTCAATGTAAATATCTTGAGCATATTTTGATAAGTTTATTCTTATGCATTTCATGTTTTAGATGCTACCATATATGGCATTTTTTTAATTAATTTTTTTAAATTTATATCCAAGTTAGTTAGCATATAGTGCAACAGTGATTTCAGGAGTAGATTCCTTAATGCCCCTTACCGTTTATCCCATCCCCCCTCCCACAATTCCTATAGTAACCCACTATTTGTCCTCCATATTTAAGAGTCTCTTATGGGGCTTCTGGGTGGCTCAGTCAGTTGAGTGTCCGACTTCGGCTCAGGTCATGATCTCGCAGTCTGTGAGTTTGAGCCCCAAGTTGGGCTCTGTGCTGACAGCTCGGGGCCTGGAGCCTGTTTTGGATTCCGTGTCTCCCTCTCTCTTTGACCGTCCCCCATTTATGCTCTGTCTCTTTCTGTCTCAAAAATAAATAAACGTTTAAAAAAAATTTTTAAAAAGAGTCTCTTATATTTTGTCCCCCTCCCTGTTTTTATATTATTTTTGCTTCCCTTCCTTTATGTTCATCTCTTTTGTATCTTAAAGTCCTCGTATGAGTGAATTCATATATTTGTCTTTCTCTGACTAATCTCACATAGCATAATAACCAATAGTTGCATCCACATAGTTGCAAATGGCAAGATTTCCTTCTTTTTGATTGCCGAGTAATACTCCATTGTATATATGTATACCACATCTGCTTTATCCATTCATCCATCAATGGACATTTGGGCTCTTTCCATACTTTGGCTATTGTTGATAGTGCTGCTATAAACATGGGGGTGCATGTGTCCCGTCAAAACAGCACACCTGTATCCCTTGGATAAATACCTAGTAGTGCAATTGCTGGGCCATAGGGTAGTTCTATTTTTAATTTTTTGAGGAACCTCCATACTGTTTTCCAGAGTGGCTGCACCAGCTTGCATTGCCACCAACAATGCAAAATAGGTCCTCTTTCTCCACATCCTCGCCGACATCTGTTGTTGCCTGAACTGTTAATGTTAGCCGTTCTGACAGGTGTAAGGTGGTATTTCATTGTGGTATTGATTTGTATTTCCCTGATGATGAGTGATGTTGAGCATTTTCTCATGTGTCGGTTGGCCATCTGGATGTCTTCTTTGGAGAAGTGTGTCTATTCATATCTTTTGCCCATTCCTCACTGGATTATTTGTTTTTTGGGTGTTGAGTTTGATAAGTTCTTTATAGATTTTGGATATTAATCCGTTGTCTTATATGTCATTTGGAAATATCTTCTCCCATTCTGTCGGTTGCCTTTTAGTTTTGCTGATTGTTTCCTTTGCTGTGCAGAGCTCTTTATTTTGATGAGGTCCCAGTAGTTTATTTTTGCTTTTGTTTCCCTTGCCTCCAGAGACATGTTGAGTAAGAAGTTGCTGCGGCCAAGATCAAAGAGGTTTTTGCCTGCTTTCTCCTCGAGGATTTTGATGGCTTCCTGTCTTACATTGAGGTTTAATGCATTTTGAGTTTATGTTTGTGTATGATGTAAGAAAGTGGTCCAGGTTCATTCTTCTGCATGTCGCTGTCCAGATTTCCCAGCACCACTTGCTGAAGAGACTGTCTTTATTCCATTGGATATTCTTTCCTGCTTTGTCAAAGATTAGTTGGCCATACATTTGTGGGTCTATTTCTGGGTTCTTTATTCTGTCCCATTGATCTGCCTGTTTTTGTGCTAGTACCATACTGTCTTGATGATTACAGCTTTGTAGTATAGCTTGAAGTCCGGGATTGTGATGCCTCCTGCTTTGGTTTTCTTTTTCACGATTACTTTGGCTATTTGGGGTCTTTTCTGGTTCCATACAAATTTTAGGATTATTTGTTCTAGCTCTGTGAAGAATGCTGGTGTTACTTTGATAGGGATTGCATTGAATATGTAGATTGCTTTGGGTAGTATTGACATTTCAACAATATTTGTTCTTCCTATCCAGGAGCATGGAATCTTTTTCCATTTTTTTGTGTCTTCTTCCATTTCTTTCATAAGCTTTCTATAGTTTCCAGTGTACAGATTTTTCACCTCTTTGGTTAGATTTATTCTTAGGTATTTTATGGGTTTTGGTGCAATTGTAAGTGGGATCAATTCCTTGATTTCTCTTTCTGTTGCTTCATTGTTGGTGTATAGGAATGCAACCAATTGCTGTGCATTGATTTTGTATCCTGCAGCTTTGCTGAATTCATGAATCAGTTCTAGCAGTTTTTTGGTGGAACTTTCAGGTTTTTCATATAGAGTATCATGTCATCTGCAAAGAGTGAAAATTTGGCCTCCTGGACAATTTGTTTGCCTTTTATTTCTTTGTGCTGTCTGATTGCAGAGGCTAAAACTTCCAATACTATGTTGAATAACAGTGGCAAGAGTGGTCATCCCTGTCTTGTTCCTGACCTTAGGGGGAAAGCTCTCAGTTTTTTCCCCATTGAGGATGTTATTAACTTTGGGTTGTTCACATATGGCTTTTATGATCTTGAGGTATGATCCTTCTGTCCCTACTTTCTTGAGGGGTTTTTTCAAGAAAGGATGTTGTATTTTGTCAAATGCTTTCTCTGCATCTATTGAGAGGATCATATGGTTCTTGTCCTTTCTTTTATTGATGTGATAAGTCATGTTAATTGTTTTGTGGACATTGAACCAGTCCTGCATCCCAGGTATAAATCCGACTTGGTCGTGGTGAATAGTTTTTTTAATGTATTGTTGGATCTAGTCAGCTAATATCTTGTTGAGGATATTTGCACCCATGTTCATCAGGGAAATTGGTCTCCAGTTCTCCTTTTTAGTGGGGTCTCTGTCTGGTTTTAGAATCAAGGTAACGCTGGCCTCATAGAAAGAATTTGGAAATTTTCCTTCCATATCTATTTTTCCAAACAGCTTTAAGATAATAGGTGTTAACTCTTCCTTAAATGTTTGGTAGAATTTTCCCTGGAAAGCCATATGGCCCTGGACTCTTGTTTTTTGGGAGATTTTTGATTACTATTTTGATTTCTTTACTGGTTATGGGTCTGTTCAAATGTTCTATTTCTTGCTGTTTCAGTTTTGGTAGTGTATATGTTTCTAGGAATTTGTCCGTTTCTTCCAGATTGTCCTTTTTATTGGCATTTAATTGCTCATAATATTCTCTTATTTTTGTTTTTATTTCTGTTGTGTTGGTTGTGATCTCTCCTGTTTCATTCTTGATTTTATTTATTTGGGTCCTTTCCTTTTTTTTTTTTTGTATCAAACTGGCTAGTGGTTTATCAATTTTGTTAATTCTTTCAAAGAACCAACTTCTGGTTTCATTGATCTGTTCTACCATTTTTTTTTTTTTTTGGTTTTGATAGCATTATTTTCTGCTCTAATCTTTATTATTTCCTGTCTTCTACTGGCTTGGGGTTTTATTTGCTGTTCTTTGTCTAGCTCTTTAAGCCATTAGGTTAGATTGTGTATCTGAGATCTTTCTTCCTTCTTTAGGAAGGCCTGGATGGCTATATACTTTCCTCTTATGACTGCCTTTGCTCTGTCCCAGAGGTTTTGGGTTGTGATGTTATCATTTTCATTGACTTTCATATACTTTTTAATTTCCTCTTTAACTTCTTGGTTAGCCCATTCATTCTTTAGTAGGATGTTCTTTAGTCTCCAAGTATTTGTTACCTTTCCAAATTTTTTCTTGTGGCTGATTTCAAGTTTCATAGCATTGTCGTCTGAAAATATGCATGGTATCATCTTGATCTTTTTGTACTTGCTGAGAGTTGATTTGTGTCCCAGTATGTGGTCTATCTGGAGAATATTCTATGTGCACTGGAGAAGAATGAAGATTCTGCTGCTTTAGGATGAAATGTTCTGAATATATCTGTTGAATCCATCTGGTCCAGTGTGTCATTCAAATCCATTGTTTCCTTGTTGATTTTTTGATTAGATGATCTGTCCATTGCTGTCAGTGGGGTGTTGAAGTCTCCTACTATTATGGTATTAGTATCAATGAGTTTCTTTATGTTTGTGATTAATTGATTTATATATTTGGATACTTTCACATTTGGCACATAAAGGTTTACAATTGTTAGGTCTTCCTGGTGGATAGACCCCTTAATTATGATATAATGCCCTTCTTCATCTCTTGATACAGTCTTTATTTTAAAGTCTAGATTGTCTGATATAAGTATGGCTACTCCAGCTTTCTTTTGTTGACCATTAGCATGATAGATGGTTCTCCATCCCATTACTTTCAATCTGAAGGTGTCTTTAGGTCTAAAGTGGGTCTCTTGTAAACAGCATATAGATGGATCTTGTTTTCTTATCCATTCTGTTACATTGAGTCCATTGACGGTTAGAGTAAATACTGAAAGGTATGAATTTATTGGCATTATGTTTCTTGTAGAATTGGAATTTCTGGTGGTGTTCTCTGGTCCTTTCTAGTCTTTGTTGCTTTTGTTTGTTTGTTTGTTTTTGTTTTTTCTCCCCTCAGAGAGTCCCCCTTAATATTTCTTGCAGGGCTGGTTTGGTGGTCACAAATTCCTTTAATTTTTGTTCTGAGAATCTTTTAATCTCTCCTTCTTTTTGAATGACAGCCTTGCTGGATAAAGAATTGTTGGCTGCATATTTTTCCAATTCAGCACATTGGATATATCCTGCCACTCCTTTCTGGCCTGCCAAGTTTCTGTGGATAGGTCTGCTGCAAACCTGATCTGTCTTGTCTTCCCTTGTAGGTTAAGGACTTTTTTTCCCTTGTTGCTTTCATGATTCTCTACTTGCCTGAGCATTCTGTGAATTAGACTATGATATGCTTTGTTGATGCCTGGTTTTTATTGAAACTAATGGGAGTCCTCTGTGCTTCCTGGATTTTGATGTCTGTGTCTTTCCCCAGGTTAGGAAAGTTTTCTGCTATGATTTGCTCATATAACCCTTTTACCCCTTTTCTCTCCCTTCATCCTCTGGGACCCCTATGATTTTGATGTTGTTCCTTTTTAATGGGTCACTGATTTCTCTAATTCTTAAATCGTGCTCTTTTGCCTTAGTCTCCCTCTTTTTCTCTGCTTAATTATTCTCCATATGTTTGTCTTCTGTATTGCTGATTGACTGCTCTACCTCATCCATCCTTGCTGCCGTGGCCTCCATTTGAGATTGCAGCTTAGTTATAGCATTTTTTATTTCATCCTGACTAGGTTTTACTTCTTTTATCTCTGCAGAGAGGGATTCTAATCTATTTCGGCCCCAGCTAGTATTCTTATTATTGTGAATCTAAATTCTGGTTCAGAAATCTTGCTTGTATCTGTATTGATTAAGTCCCTGGCTTTCATTTCTTCCTGCTTTTTCTTTTGGGGTGAATTCCTTCGTTTTGTCATTTTGAAGGAAGAAAAGGAATTAATAAGGAAAAAAATTAAAATTAAAGAATTAAATCAACATACACACACACACACACACACACACACACAAGAATCAAATAAATGTTGCTAGATGCTAGGTGTGTTTTGGTCTGGTTGTTGAAAGGAGCCTGATAGATTAGAGAAAAAAAGGGAAAAAGAAAATGTTTGAAAAGTTGAAAATATGAATACAATGAAATAGAATAAAATGAAATGAAGGAAGTAAAATAGAATTTGACAGATGCACAAAAAAGTAAATAATACAGTATTGAAAAATTAAATATTTTTAATAAAAATTAAAAATAAAAATAACATTTTTTTCTTTTTGTATTCAAGAAAAAGAGAGAAAAAAAGAATATTGAATAGTTTGACCAGCGAACAGACTGAAATATGATTGAAATTACATCATTTTCCTCTAAAAGTCAAACTGTGAAGTACTTTATAGTCCATAAACTAAGCAGACGGAGGATTTGTGTTCCTGAAGAGTGAGGTTTGCACAGTTGGGCAGGGCTTACTATAACGGCTCTATTTGCCACTCAATGGCGCTGCTTAGCTTACTGGGGTGGATTGACATGGCGCTTGTAGGTGTGTATGTGCATTTGCTGGAGGGGTGAAAACAGTGTCTCCCACCTACCAGTCTCTAGTATTGGGACTCTGTTCTCCCCAGTGAGCAATCACACACCTGTCTTTTGTCTCCAGCTTCTGTCTACTCTCCTCTTTTACACTGTCTGTGACCAAGCCATCAGGTTGCCAGGCAGTACCTTCCTCCTGAGTTTTATCTCAGATGTGGCTGTGTTTCCAGACCCTTCACTTCTGAGAGACTGTGACTTTTTCCTGCTCACATCCTCCTGGAGAAGTCCTCACTGAGTCATGGCCAGGTCCTGGCTGCATCCAGGAATGTTCACAGGACCGTGCTGCTGCTCATGACCAGAGACTGCAGCTGGGTGCCAGCCCAACCCAGAAAAAGTTCATGCGATCATGTAGCAGCAGTGTTTCAGGGATTATGGAAAATCTCAACACACATCTGGTTCCAGGCTTCACCCTTAATTATGTTCCAGCACCAGCGAATATGGTTATTCTCTGGTGTCTGCTGGCACCTTTGCCTGTTGGGGGGGCCACAGGGCCGCTACCAAATGTCCTCCCAGCAGGGAACCACCTCTCTCCTGTGGCCCGTGGACCTCCAGACCTCACTTTGCTCCTGGGGATACGCTCTTCCCACCAGAGCACCACAGGTATCAAGCTGCAGAGTTTCAGACTCTGTGCTGTCCCCGTTTATAGTCTTAGTGGAATTTGAACCCATCATTTTACTTTCTCTCTTTTTCATTCAGTCCCTGCAGCTGTTTCCACTTTTCCACTTTCTTTCCATCTGCTTTTGGTGGTGGGGGGGTGTTTTCATGAATTCTCCCCCTGTCTCCATCCTCTCTCTCCAAGATAAAGCAGCTGCCTGTCCTCTGCATCTTCTCTCTCCCCCAGGTCACCTCTCCGCTCCATGTACCTTCTGAGTTCTGTGGTTTAGGTTGTGCAGATTGTTGTGTCCGTCCTCAAATCAGTTTTCTAGGTGTGCAGGATGGTTTAGGGTTGATCTGGCTGCATTTATTTCATGGACGCGAAACACACACACAAAAAACTTCCATGGTGTTCCACCATTTTGGCTCCTTTATGTGGCATTTTTAAATTCAGATATCTAGTTGCCCATTATCCTTGAAGACTGTCAAGACAATATCCACAGGGAAAAGCACATATCTCTTGGTTTTTGTTTTACTTGAAACCTGGGTATTTGTTGACTAGCTTAACCTGTCTTTTTGCCATCACTGTTTTCAAGAACTTTTCCTAACTTTTCCTCAGACACAGATATTGGTGACTTTAACACATGCTTTATAGTTCAAATTTAACAATACTAAAAGAAGTTAAAAATAAGAAAGCTTTCTGTTATAAGTACAGTTCTCTATCAAGTTTGGAAAATAAATTGGAAAGTAGGCAATGAGAGCCTCATCAGATCCACTTTTGGGGTGTGACTCTGTATATGTGTGAGAAAAAAAAGTTGGGTGAAGTATACAGAAAGAAAAGTCCCTGTAGAAAAATAAAGAAGAGAATCAAGACATCTAGGCAGTATTTGAAAATATACTGGCAAGAAAATTACATTTAATATTTGTTTTTAAATATTTTTGTATTATGTATTGTACAGGTTATATTAATTGTTATTTTAAAGATGAAGAAATTGAGGATTAGAAATATAGTATCTCTCCCAATGTTATGGAAATAGTAAGTAGCAAAAGATGTATCATTGCTTGGGCCTTGTGGCTCCTATCTCTTTTTCATTTACTGGTTGCCTCCTAAGTTACCTAGATAGGCTTTTTGAAATCATGTAACTAATTGCATCTTTGAACAGATATACATAGACATAATTATCCCTGCCTGAGTACTGTGTAGTAGCCAAACAGTTATTTGGTAAACCTGGATTAATGTGTTTTACTTCTAACAATATTATACTATATTTTATTTTTATTTTGCTCTATGTGGTCCTAAAGGATCTTCGCAGGAATGTTTCAGTAAGATTGCTCAATCATGAGACAAGTGAAAATGTATTGAGTTATGAATACTTAATCTCATTATGGCTAAACTTTATTATTGAATCACTAAGAAGTTACACATTTAGCTCAACAAATAAATGATTAAATCCAGAATTCTTGAATTGGCAAGAGCTTAGTTTTAAATTTGTTTAATGTTTATTTATTTTTGAGAGGGAGAGAGAGAGAGAGCAAGCATGAGCAGGGGAGGGGCAGAGAGAGAGAGGAAGACACAGAATCTGCAGCAGGCTCCAGGCTTTGAGCTGACAGCACAGAGCCCAACGCAGGGCTCGAATTTATTAACCATGCGATCATGACTTGAGCTGAAGTCAGACACTTAAAGGACTGAGCCACCCAGGCGCCCCAATAAGAGCTTAGTTTTAATACTGGATCTCTTTCTCTTGGAAATAAATAATAGTTGTTTTTTGACTGGGTTATTCCCAGTTCTGCTCTTGCTGTTTTTTTTTTTTGTTGTTGTTGTTGTTTTGTTTGTTTTTAAAGTCTTAGTGTACCATTTCCTTTTCATATGTGTGGCATATGCTCCTTTAAAAAAATTTACATATGATATATGTCCTGCACCACCCCTCTTGTCTCTTACATAGTTTCCTTCTCTATAGTTTCTGGTTTTCTCCTCTATGCCTTAAAATAATTATATGGCTCATGTTGCTCTATCCCTGAGCTCTGCACCCTGTCTCCACCTGTGTGTTCACCAAACCTTTTTGTGTTGCTAGTCTTCTCTAAAACAATGCATTCACTGAAGCTGTAGTGTTTGAAATATATTTCATTGTGCTTTCTACACACAATGAGTGTTCTCAGAAAACTCCATCAGTTTAGCTTCCTGGCAGAAAATAATATCGTGGAATGTCAGCCCAACCTCCTAATGCTTCTATCTTAAGATTCTTTAGGTCACACTAAAACAGCAGCCCTTTGAAATCTACAACTTCTCCAGAAGCTTTGCCAGTATTTCTTTACACCAGATCATGTGTTCTGCATTCATATGTTAAACATAAATTCCCTGCTTTTTGTTAGTTCCATGAAATCTCAACCAATGAAAAAGCATGAAAATGCCTGCGGAACAAATTTGATGTGATACAGGTAGAGTAGGAATTGTGATTACTAGCACCAACCTCCCATTACTATAATTATGAAGAATACATATTTAAAATGTAAGATATTTAATGGAAGATTCAACATTCACAACATTGATGTAGTTGATAGTGGGTAATTAAGAGCAATCTGCTGAACAATCCAATGGAATGGTAAAGTACTATTTGAGCATAATAAAATTTTCAAGAATTACTGAAACGATATATATGGTTAACTCTGGTTAAGCTATCTACAGCATCAAACATTAATATTTTATTTAGATAAATTATTATTATTTTTTTAATTTTTTTACGTTTATTTTATTATCAAGAGACACAGTGAGACAGAGCATGAGCATGTGAGGGACAGAGAGAGGAGGAGGCACAGAATCTGAAGCAGGCTTCAGGCTCTGAGCTGTCAGCACAGAGCCTGACTCAGGGCTCAAACCCACCAATTGTGAGATCATGACCTGAGCTGAAGTTGGACGCCCAACCAACTGAGCCACCCAGACACCCCTAAATTATTATTATTTTTTTAATATTTATTAATTTTGAGAGAGAGCGAGCATGAGCATAGGCACGAGCCAGGGAGGTGTATAGAGAGGGAGAGAAAATCCTAAGCAGGTTCTGTGCCATCAGCACAGAGCCTGATGTAGGGCTGGATCCCACAAATTGTGAGATCATGACCTGAGCTGAAATTAAGAGTCACACCCTTAACCGACTGAGCCACCCTGGTATCCCTAGATAAATTATCTTTTCTATTGGAAAATAGCAAAGAGCAAAAGAGTTATCAGGTACTAAATAAACCATCATTTTTTCTGGGTTAATTTGTCTGTAAAAATATGTCTATATTTGCATATTTTTTAATGTTTGTTTTTTAGAGAGAGAGTCGGCGGGGGGGGTGGGGAGGGCAGAGAGAGAGGGAGAAAGGATCCCAAGTGGGCTCTGCACTGAAAATGGAGAATCTGATTCGGGGCTCGAACTCACAAAGCAGGAGATCATGATCTGAGCTGAAGTCAGAAGCTTAACTGACTGAGCCACCCAGGTGCCCCTTGCATATTATTTTAGAAAAAAAATGTGTGGGGTGTCTGGATGGCTCTGTTGGTTGAGCGACCAACTCTTGATTTCAGCTCAGGTCATGATCCCAGGGTCGTGGGATGGAGCTTTGCGTGGGGCTCTGTGATAAGCGTGGAGCTTGGTTGGGATTTTCTCCCTCTGTCCCTCTGCCCCTCTCCCCAACTCTGTCTCTCTCTCTCTCTCTCTCTCTCTCTCTCATAGAAGAAAGAAAGAAAAAGAATGTGTGCTTACTCTTTGACATTTCTTTGATATATAACGTCATCACTAATTCAATTTTCCAAAATATGTATATAGCACTAACACACACACACACACACACACATCTAGAGAAAGAATAATTTCAAACTGTCATGTACAACATATCAAAATTATATATTAGTAGCAATTGATCCTGTTTAATGTAAGTTATCCTTGGAATTCTGAAGTAGCATTGTACGATGGTTTATAATAAAATACCAAAAAATTTCTTCAAGTTGATAGGAAAAGAAATTCATGTTACTGTCTGTTAGTTGATATTTCCTATCTGAGTATATTAAATAAATGTTTCATGTTAGGTGATTGACATTGGCTAGCTACTTTTTCTTTTTCTTTTTACTATGGAGGACTTAGACAAATCAATGTTTCTAGGATGTTTTTTTGGCATTACAATATATAGTACTGTTTTATTCCTCAAACTGATTTATTATGTTTCAGATATCTCCTAAAGCAATTTCCTTTTTTTTTTTTTTTAGAACATGTACAGTAAGTTAATCTATTAGACTGAAGTTCAATTTTTCCCTCTTGTGCTAAATCTGATGATGAGGTTATAATTCTTTTCTGCCAGAGAAGAAATAGACAATACAGAATAAAAGCCTCTATTAGGAAAACTTCTCATCCTATATCATTACTGGTATTTTTAAAAATTTTATATTGAGAATTGTACTATGCTTTCAAAAATAATAATAACAAAGAATCCCTTTAATAGCTAATTTATATAGAAAATTTGGTTCCAGAGACAGAGAACTTAAGATATTATGTTTTTTAATAGTTTAAACAGATGATTCTGTGTTCACCTAGATGAAAAGCCATTTGGGATTATTCCAGAAAGTCTCCAGTGAATATTGAAAAAATAATTACCAATTTTTCAATTACCCTTACCCTGACTATTTTGCTATCATGGATCATTTAATTAAGATGTGTTGGAGTGCCTGGGTGGCTCAGTCGGTTTTAGTGTCTGACTTCGGCTCAGGTCATGATCTCACGGTCCGTGAGTTCGAGCCCCGCGTCGGGCTCTGTGCTGACAGCTCAGAGCCCAGAGCCTGTTTCATATTCTGTGTCTCCCTCTCTCTCTGACCCTCCCCTGTTCAAGCTCTGTCTCTCTCTCTCTCTCAAAAATAAATAAACATTTAAAAAATGTTTAAAAAAAAAAAGATGTGTTGAGTGTACTTATTTCAATTTTCATCTGCAATCTCCTTCCTACCATGTTCATTGGCACACGTTCATATGATGACCCTTACAATACTCTAGTTACTAGAGCTTAGTGTTCGTTTTGACCTCCTCACGTCCTGTAACATTCTTTGCTACACTTTGGGCAACCAGTTGCACAGCCATGCTCTACAGGTGTCCCCCCAAAATCTATCTCCTCCAGAAATCACTAATTAAGCATCATACTTTGAAGAGTTTAACTTTTATTGTTGAAGTATTCCCTATATGATTATTTTTCTACTTCATTGTGACCTCCATTTCCTTGATACCTCTATTATTGGCCTCTCTATATTCATCAGATTGATGTTTGAAGTTTCCCCATAAGATCATTCTGCCATACTCTCATGATATCAGGCAGCTTCATATCACTATCATAGGCTTCACCTTATTCATTAGCTGCTCCTGCTCTTTCCTTCTGTTTTTATCTTCTTCTAACCAGCTTAAATTGGATGGATTATTATGTCAATAAGTTTATGTCAATATCCAAAATTCCCTTGCCCCAATGGCTTTGACTTTTTGATCATGAAAATCATCAACCACTGATGAAGCCAACTATTTGCTTTATCTGGCCTGCATGTGTGCAGCTGGGCTCAGCTTGACACAATAACAATGCACATAAAATTAGTGCCACTGTAATTATTATATATTTATTAACCTCAGCTACACTATCATTGCCACCACATTTTGTGTCTCCCACCCTCTGAAAAGATTATTTCAAGCCTTCTCTATTCTCTATAAAACCCCAACTTCCCTCTTCCTCCATTTATTCCCCATACATAACCTAACCTAAGCAAGATAAAACAAAATCCTCTTACATGTAAAAGTTTTCTATTTGACATGGGATACAGAGAAGTGAACAGGTATAGGGAGCTATTCAATAGTGACTTTCTCATCAGCACCATCCACTCTATCCCAGCGTGTTATTAAGTATACTTGAAGTTTTTGGGTCTTCTGCTTAGCTGACCACACCTTCCTTCTTGCAGCACTGTAGTGTTCTTTTGCCTATACCATCATATTTTTTTTTATCCTTTTCCTCCTACGTCTCTGCACCCACCTTCTCAATTTTCTTTGCTTGCCCATTTTTCTCTTTCTGGTAAGTGTTGGGGTAGTGCAGGCTCAGTGAAAGGCCTCCCCTTTCCTTTCCATCCTATACTTCATCCCAGGCCATTCAGCCCAGTGTATGGCTTCAGCTCAAAACCAGTCATTCATGCCAATGACTCTGATTATATTTCTAGCCCAGTTCTCTACTCATCTCTGGAGAAGTACATCATTTGTCTTCCAGATATTACCACTTGAAGTTCAGAAGCATGTCAATGTCAATATGTACCGAGTTTCACAATATTGCATTCCTGCCTTCCTCTGTGTTTCATTCCTTAATGAAAAGTACAACCATCAATCTGTTTACAAAGCCAGAAAGAGGAGACATCCTGACCATCTTCTTTCTTTTCACGCTTAATTCAATTCATTAGCAAGCCTTGGTGATTTCACCTTCGACTATGTTTGAGGCACTGCATTTCTCAACATCACCACCATTATCACACCCAAGTTTAAGCCACCATTTTCTCTTGCCTGGACTGCTTCAGTAGTGTCCTATCTGGCCACATCTTTTCTTAGGGCTCTCTCTTTGTATACATAACGGAGTTGGAAAGGCAAGTATTATTATTAACTTTTTTTTTTTTTTGCTTAAAAACATCCTTCCCTACTTTGTGCTCCAGCAACACTGTCTTTTATCAGTTTCTTTAATGTGTCAACCTTCTATTTACGTCAGGACCTTTGCACATACTCTTGCCTCTATTTCATCTGTGCTTCCTCACCTCCAACACACATACATCCCTCTCCACCACTCTTGCTGATCTGTTTTTATGATCTTGGCTCAAATATCACTTCTTCAAAGAAATCTCCCTTGACACTCCAAATAAGATTAGTCTCCTGCAATTGACTTTGGAAGTATACTATAAATTTACAATACCCTATAAAACCTGGTTTAACAATTTGAAGTATATATCAAAATAATGATACAATTTTGTGAGAAATAAGCATTTACTGAGTGCCTACTATAATGCTAGACTCAGTCTATGCTCTTGAAAATCTCACAATCTATCAGGGAAGTCATCCACATTAAAAAAATAAGCGAAATTGCACTTTCAAAGAGTAACGCAGCCCTTATTTCAATTGAGTGAATGTTTTTTCAAGTCCCTACCATATGCCAGGCCTAAAGGAAAGACATAAGCCCTGTACTGGAGGGACTCAACTAGCAAGGAAAACTTTTAAAACTTTTAAAAAACTATAACGCAATGAGCTATATATAATGCAGGTGTTTAGAAAGCTCGCAGATGAGGGAAAGGTTGAGTGAGCCTGATAAGTATTTTAAAATAAATAATCCCTAATAGATTGGACATCTACTTGCTAAATCTATAGTATCACATAAAATGATTGTGCCCCTCAGGCAAGAAATAGTCTATGGAAATGAAATTTCAAAGGGACTTATACCAAATCATGCATTTACTTTCTTGGTTGTTTAAATAAATCTGAGCTAATCATGCCCCACCCCCCTCCTCTCTCCAAGCTTTTCATTTTTTCAGATGACTGAAAAGATTTATTGAAACCTTACGGCTGTTCACTCCCTAATAAAGTTCTCCCTCAGTCATCCTGCTAATTTGGTTGACTGGTCTATTTTTAAAAATTAGCAGTTTTCGGAAACAGCCTCCAGTATTGTGGCTGTGAAAAATCTGTTGAGAAGAAATAAAAGGCTAAAACAAAATCTAATACTGTAAGCAAGTATAAATTTTTTGGAATGATATATGATCCTGTGTTGTGCCAGTTTGGTCCCTGAGGCAGGAAAGAAAGCAATCTGGTTTTCTGAAACATTCAAATTTCTCACCTAAGCTCAGCTAAGAATACATCATTATGGGAAGCAGAGTGAAAAGTCACCATTTTATCCTTTAATTTACGGTGTCAGTGGGAATAACACAACACAGAATCCAAAGTTCAAAGAGAGAAAAAGATCTGGCTTATGGTGGATATAAACTTAATTTCTTTGAACCAGGTATCTAGGTCCTGCTGTGTAGATTTAACACTGGGCATTCTAGACTTCTTTTAATGGCCTTTCACAAATTTCAGAAATATGATAAAATATTCACTTCAAAGAAACCACTAAAAAGCCACTTGGTAAAAACTGATCTAAGAAATGATTTTGGTTGGATTATGAAGTATTTTACTTGTTTTAAGATAGAACAACTTTTTTAGATTGCCCTTCATTTAATACAAAAGGTCAATTCTACTTTCTATCTCAGTTGTGATATTAATCTCTCTATTTCTTTCTAAATCCTATTAAGAGAGAGTAGAAGCTTAACTTTATCATCTTAATGCCAAGATCTCAGCAAGCATTTGTCTAGATATAAACAAGAATGCCTTTCAGAAGGTTATATCTTCATTGTGATAATGAAGAAAGGGGCTCATACATTAATTGCCATGATTTCACAAAATGGAGTGTTTGGTAAGATTTATAAGCACGTTTTATTATTTTTGCAACCTGATAAATGAGAAAAGCTAAGGAGAGATTATCTTGTGAAAATGTAGCTTAAGAACAGACAACTTTCAGCAACCAAGGTCCACCTTCACATCCAGTACACCAACAGATCTCAACCCATGCTACTTATTAGCATCACCCTGGACAGAGTGGCTTTTAGAAATACCCATTCATCACCTGCTGCTCCCCACTGAGTTTCTGCTGAAATTGGTCTTAGAATGGGCCCTGACATGGGTACTTTTTATTAGTTCCCCAGTCTATGCTTACATTTAACCAGGCTTATATTTAGCCTGGCTAGATGCTTGACCCCACCTCACCACTGTATCAATTAAGTGAGGAGGGGCACTCAGGTAAAAGCAGTGGCCTAGAGAATCTGAAACTTAACTGAGAATGCCATCTGGTCTCTCACCCACACCCCCCACCAGCGATTGTACTCTTTTTTTCACTTAATTGTTCCATTAAACAGATCCCATTGATTTAATATCCTACCCATTGCTAAAATAAGGCATTAATTTATTCCAGCAGGCAGGAAATTCAGTGGGAAAAAAGTCATGAGTTAAATCACTTGCTTGGCTACATTGACACTTGTTCTCTCCTGAATATTCAGTCAGATAGCCCTTCCCCAAATCCTCCGTTGGTGAAATAATTCATCACTGTACCACTGAATCCCTCTGCCTTTTTAAAAATATATAATTGAATATGAGTGAATCCCTGCATTATATTTTCTTCTAAAAAAGTACTGTTCCTGTTGTCAAATTGGAACATATTGTACTTCCTATATATATCACCCACAAGTCATTTTTAAACCTGGATCACTGTCTATCCTGAAATAAAAGGTCTACTACTAGGGAGGGGCAACTTTATCCTCCTGCATCTATTAAAGCTTCTGATTCCCATCTGCTATGCATTGCTGAAGGGGCCGCTGTGAATCTCCCATGGTTTCTGCAATTTTTAGGAAATAAAATTTAAATGGTCAAAGAAAAGAAAACCCTTTATAAATGATTTCTGTGAGATTTAAGTATATTTAGAATATAGACAAATCCCATTTGTCTTGGCAACGTGTTACAGGCATTTGTATGTACAAAGGAATCTCCCTTGAATCCAGCTGACTAGCAGGAGGATCCAATATGAAGCCACTCTAGAAGCCAATCCACAATGGGTCCATAACTACTGGAGCACCTTAATTGACAATGTGGGGAATGGCTGTAGGGGGAGATTTATGAGTATATATAATACACATACACACACACACACACACACAGGCCTGGAATTCCATGTGTACATTAGTCATCAGGTGGCATTTTAATGTATCTAGGAGTGGGACTTGGAAAACTCCGCAGTGATGAAGATGCTCTCCTATGCCAATTCTGTGTGCTCATGTGCCTGGGAATGCACATACACATATATAGGCATAGAATTATGTGTGTATACCTGTGACTGTATTTCTGTCTATCTAACCCAATAGATCCTCTCCCATTAGGACACAGAAAAAGTTAAAACCAAAAACACCATCAAAAACTGATGTTTGCAACCTATGGTCAGAACCTAAGAATTAATTTCACTAATTATCAGGCTTTTGAAACTGAATTGGGAAAAATAAACTTTGTTGGCTTAAATAAACTTCAGTCCCAGTGCCTCTCACTGCTTGTGGGAAAAAAAATGGAAGCATGCTTTTTAAATTTTATTATTATCATTACCATTATTATTATTATTATTATTTTTTGCTTCTCCCTGAGTGCTACTAATTGAACTCTGGGAAGAGCATCAAGAACTGAAGAGCCATCAGTTTTGCATAATAGTTAAAAGTCCAGTTCTCTGAATTTGATTTCTGTTTTTTACTGGGTTCTTACAGTTTGACCTTAAGGAATTAACTAATTTCTCTAAATCTGGTTCTTTTCTAAAAATTATGACAAAACATATGCATTAGTGTTGTTAGGAGAATTGTATATGATCAATTCATGCAAAGCCTTTAGTTAGTGCATAGTTTAGAATAATTACTCTGTAATTAGTAATGATTAATACTGCACTGCAAGAAAGATATTTTTATAAGTAGATATTAAAGCTATCTTATTTTTATATCTATTCAGAAGTTAAAACTTATAGAAAACGGAAACAAAGAATTCATAAACAAGAACCTACTACCTCCTATAGTTAGTGGGTAAATAGAAGACACTCAATATAACATTGCCTGGTAGGTTGTGGGTGCTCAACAATTATTTGCAGAATTAATGAGAAATTAAAGAGGGGAAAGAGGAAGAGGTGGACAGTGGTTCCTCTTGAAACAGCAGTTTCCAGGATACTTTATGGATTTGGCTTCAGATAACTAGTTGGGAGACAGTCATACCTCAGAACAACAGGGAGACACTGCATGCTTATAATATGAGCAAAGGAGGTACATATCCACCTGGAATGAAGAGGGAGAGAGGGGTAGTATCTCAAAGAGGTATCTGATCAACCTTCACAGTAGACAGTGAAGCAAAATCCATAATGTTGTCACCTTGTCTCTTGATGACTAAGGAGACCAGATAAATTTTCATTGCCTGAGTATAGGTAAGAGGGGAAAAATTGAATTCAAATTGAAAAAAAAAACTATAAAAATCAAAGGAAGAAAAAAACATGTTCCAGCTGATTGCTGGAAATATACACCTCTGAAAACTAAAAACATAGGAATCAAGCATTTACTGTATCATTTGGCATACATAAAATCATGAGCTATGTAAGAGCAGAAACATGAGAATAAATTGGAGTGCTGGGTGATATTGCTATAACAATAACAGTGTATTATAATTGTTACAATTACAATTATAATTATGATCACTAATAATGTGACAGGTATTCAAACCTATCAGAAAACTATCAATAACAGTAATGAATATGTCACCGAAATACATTTTAAGTTATGAGATTATACTTGACATTGTTAGATATCCTAATTGTAGCTTATGCAATTCAAGTGCCTGCCATTTTCATTAATGTCAGATATGGCTGAGAGGTGATGATCATCCCTCAACAACAACAATAATGTCAATGTCCTTTATATGTGAATTGAGCACTGTTATCACTATTGTCATGGTAATTCTAAATGTAGATAATTACCTCTATCCTAGAGATGATAAAATTGTGGCTCAGAAAGGTTAGACAGTTTACGTAGAAATAAAAGTACAGGACAAAGCCCTTGTCTGTGGCTAGGATACATCAGCATTTCCAGTCAAGTGACCTACCTGCATACATGACAACCTCGTCGAAACTCAAGTTTCTGTTTTGAATAATGGAGACCTCAGCATGTTCATCCAGTGCTATTTTGTGAGAAAAACAATGTGCAAGTGTTATAAACCTTTTACTATGTTATTGGACCAGATTTCTATGATAGCATTAGGAATGTTTTTTCCAAAGATCCATGGGTGATTGTTAATTTTCAGAACATTGAAAGCTCATCATTTGGAAACACTATTTGACATGAATCTGGCCCGAACCAGTCAACCTCCTGTATTCCTATACCTCAGTTCATACAGCATTACATTTTTAGTGACAGCTGTACAAATAGTAAGTTATCATTTCAGGCTGTGTCCTTTTATCGAGGTATCAAGTTTCAAAATGGTAGACTATTGTACTTAAAGCTTAGATAGCAAGATAGAACCTTTCCATCCACAATCTTAGTACCAGCTAGACTGACAAAACTGCTCCCCTCAGGAAAAGCAGTGGGAGCTGGTGGACTGGTGGTCACTTTTTCGAAAGTTGTGCATGGTTGGGGGGCCACATGTCAGAGGCGTGGCTGCTGGGAGATTTACTGTAGAGATCCAGCAGGATGGCAGAATAGCAGAAGGCTGTTTAGTGCATCTTCCTTACAAAATCTTTAGGAAAATTACTAAGTTTATGAAATGCTAAATGTGGAAAAAGAGTGAAGGGGTGGATCCTCTCATCTGGGTCTGACATATGTAGCATGGTTGAAATTTTGCACTCTAATGCAGATAAGCCAAAATCTGTACTCTCTTTATGTTCTATAAGTGATCTAAATATCCTCATGAGCCTTACCATTCTGGCTGGTAGAAAACGAATATAAGGTTTTCAAACTTTTCTTATTTAAAACCTTTGTTATTCTTCTTCAAAACCTGTCAAAACAGTCTCAAGACAATATGCAATCAATTCAAATCCCAAGTCACCCTCAGAACTATTTTCCCATGTTCTCCCTCCTTCATTTATGCAATTATTCTTTGAGATTGGAGAAGGATCCATTTGGCTTGGGCTGTCTCCTAGGTTTATGCTGCCCCACCCTCATGTGGTACAGCGGGTCTCATCTCTTCTGTAGGCATCTGTTGGTAACTGCTAATGCATTTTTGACCCTGCTTTGGTTCTTGAACACTCTGTGTTTGCAGCCCCTAATGCTGAAACTAACCAAGGGGAGAATCATTATGTTCCCATCCTTCCTAGCCAGTTCTCTGTATTTCACCTCTTCTTTTACAGATGAGGCAAAACCTAAGGCTGAGACCTTTCTTCTGTTTGGCCCCTGCTTTGGGCTTTCTAGCTCATAGTCTTGGCTACTTCATTGCTCTGTTTGTTTTGAAGGTAGCTCCAAGGCTGTCCTCTGGCTGTCAACACAGCTTTTCCCCCATACCTATTGGGACTCTGCAAGATTTGGAGGATGTCTTCTATGTCAGGAGTCAAGATAAAATATCAGAGTAAATTCACCTAATTGCTATTTTCCTTCTGCTCAGAATGTTCCATGTTTGCAAAGGAGCACTCTGCAAGGCAGTCTTTGTCCCAGCCTCCATTCTGCACTGATAACTTTCCTCACCTATTTCTAAACTGCTGCCACGTAATGTCAGAGCCCTGCTGAATATGGGACTTCCCTCAGCAACTTGCAGTCATTATGGGTTACACCTAGAGGAGAAGAAAGAAACAAATCCCTTGCAGTGAGACTTTCCCAAACTCATCTGGTCAGTTTTCACCACCTTATTGTTTTGATTCTAAATGGAGACCTTGATGTCTGACTTCTGACTTGCTCTGCCCCCAAGTACTTCCCCTCCACCAGAAGGGTAGTCATTTACTTACCTTCCTGTCTTAGAAAATTCTCCCTATCAGTCTCATTGGCCCCTCCAACTATCCTATGAGTGCTTCTTTCTAACATGGGGGCATACCACTGGGAGGGTTGCAGGTGAATAGGATTTACTCATTGGCTCAGTACTATCTAAAAGGTTTTCCTTTTAAATTGGATTTCATGCAAGGCTCTGGGGTAGGCAGTTCTTTGGAGATGTCAGATGTATATTGTCAGACCAAACCTTCAGCTTTACCGCAAAAATAAGAACATACTACCCTCCTAAAGATCAATCTCATAGATCACAGTGAAATTGATGCCTGGGTTTGTTTGTTTGTATTTCTCCCATAATGCTGCTTGTAGATTTTTCACATGGTCTGAACACAAGAATCACCCTATTTAAGATGGGACACAGTTGAAACCGGGCTAACTTGTCTTCCTTTACCCTCCATGACAGGCAGGGAATATTTCTCTCTCTGGAAGAACCCATTACACTCAGGCTGCATTACTGGCTCTTATAACAAAATGATACATTTTATTGCCTTGTTTACTAACCCTTCCTGTTCTGGTACATATTGCTGGCATTTTAAAATTTGACTTTCTATTAAAACCAAACTGCTTCTTTTAGTGATTTTACTTTTCATTCCTACCAGAGCATTTTAACCCAACTTGAACAAAATAAGATATAACAATTTTGGATATATAAATTCTCACAACCTTTTAAACCCAGTTTGCCTGCTCGTATTAGGCTTAACTATAAAACATTTCCCCAATTCTTCTCACTTGAAAAAAATACTGAAAAGCTATGTTATGTTATAGACTACTCAGCAAATGGTTAATTACTCTATTTCCTCTAAATTCTGGCTCTAGCTATGATGTGAGAAACTGTTACACAGCTTATGTTAATATTGATGACAAGTTGGTATTATTTCAACATACACTTGACTATCTGTAGCTTGGTGGCTAAGAAGAGGAGCTTCAGAAAGATCCTTGGAATTCAAGTCCCAACACTGCCACTGCTGGGATTGTGATCCCATGCATGTCAATAATTTCTCTAAAGTTATCATCCACACATTGCAGATAATATTTACTACTTGGCAAAACTGAATGAAGAATACATGAGATAAAGAATGTAAAGAATCTGGTTCAGCATAAGACCTCTATGGAAAGAATGAATATGTTATCTAATGGTTTGTCAGATACAATTTGCTGCAGCTAATTAAGATGGTGTTATCAGCATTGCCATACAGATCAATCACAACAAATTAAAGTGGTGAGGTATTTTGGTCACATTCATTTCTATTAATGGCTATCAGCCAAGTTCTGGAAGCCAAGAAGAGACTCCATAGAAAGAAAGATATATTTAATCTGGAGCTATACAGTTTCCTACAATGTCTCCTGAAATAGATCCCCTTTCTAATAAATAATGTCTTCCTACAGATGGATTTGACCTCATCTTCTACTTAATGGGCACAGTCCACAAATCAGCCCCATGTAAAAAATCTGAACCTAGCTACTTGGGAAAATAAGAAAAGGCATAAAAATAAATGAAGTTACAACTAAATTGCTAACTTACTTGACAATAGATGTGAAATCAAGTTTAATCTACCCCTTAATCTAGAGACAAATTAGTGAAGGACATTTTTTCTCCACAGCTTTGAGACAGAGCTAGCTATATTTGTCCTTTAGTGCAACATGCATTTTTCTAGTTTATTTCCACAGTTAATATCTGCTGCTATCACAGATTTGGCCTGAAAAAAATATTTCAAGGCAGAGTTGACTAAAAAGGGGAACAAATTGATTCCATCTTTATAGTGAAACTTCGGAATCATTTCTCCCTCTCTGTTGTTTTTTAAAGGTTTACATAATTAGTTTTTTTTGTATTGCAAATCTGTATATGCCTTTTCCTCTTATTTATGTTCTTCTCTGCTATCTTTATATTTATATAACAGGTACAAACTGAGCATATAATGGAGTAAAAAATGCAGTAATAAACAGTAATTTCGTAGCTCGCCCCCTCTATCTAGGTTACTAGAAGTACGTCTCGCCCTACTCACTCCCATTATACAGAACATCTTGCCACTTAGCAAAGGGATATTGGAATGAATACACAAGATATAACACACACACACACACACACACACACACACACACCTTGCCACAGCCACAGATTATGTGATGCTTGGCTGAGACAGTGTTTCTCAACATTATTCAATCAGTAACTATTTTTGAGGAATTAATATGTTAAGGAATGTGACATTCAGTGATGAAGTATTTGAAATAAACACGTGAAAGGGGCGCCTGGGTGGCTCAGTCGGTTAAGTGAAATAAACACATGAATCCTGCCTTCATGGTGACTCCAGTGCCAACATCACCTATATAATAGGCAGCTACCACTGATGTCCATCTAGCTACCTTCATACTGAGCCAATTTTCCATTCTGATGCTCTGTCACGGGGTTTCCTCTGTAACGCAATTCTATTCAACTTCTCCCCTTGTTGTTTAGCATAACAACACTGTGCCAGGAGCATGCTACAAAATCCCAGAATGGGAATGCTTTCTAGACTATATCCTCACCAAAGTTACATTATTCTTTTCATAGACATACAGGAAGCACATTAATCCTGGCCCTGGTGCCATGCCAGATTATGTTTATACCTGGTTTGTGGGGGAATAGGCACATTTATCTTCTCAATCAGTTCAACTGATACTTTTCTTTTTTAAAAATTTTAAAAATTTTAAAAAATTTCCTCTAAATTTCAACAACTTCTACTTTCCTCTCTCTTCTACATTCTCCATTCCTGTCCTCTTAGTGTATTTTAGAACTTGTCAATTTTCTTTTAGAAGTAAGGGAATGTCCTAAAAATAATACTTGTGAACTTCTTTGTTTATATATAACTGTTATATATAAATCAGTATGGCTTCGACTACAAGTTTCTCAAAAATGGGATCCCTTATATGAATGAAGAACAGAAGAAGAACATTAAACACAACATCCTGATTGGGAACTGGAGAGTTTGCAATTCTCTGGATAAAGACTGGATCAAGGTGGTGATTGACGAGGTGACATGGTGGCTGGACCTGGTGGAGGAGGGTAACTGGATGACTCTCCCTGGTATTGCTGGCTTCCAGGCATTTGAGGTCCAGCTGGTGCTGAGGCAGGCCATCCCTGACATCTGGACAGGACTGAGAGACCAGGGTATAATAGTGGGAAAAGTGAGGAAACCACAACGTGATCAATTCAAGCTGAATATCCACAACCTGTTCTCATCGACATGGACAATGTGACAAAGGATATCTGGAAGGAAGTGAATTTCCCAAGGGTGTCAAATCTTTTATAAGTTTATGAAGTCCTAAACAATGACTTGAATCCTACCAAAAATTTTGGGCCAATGATTATTCATGCAAGCAAGTGTGAAACTTGTACACTGAGACTGAATACCCCTGTAAGGCTGTGATCGATAGATTTGAATCCGTTCTTTTGAAAGCGACACACTTGCTCTTATGGAGGGTGCAGGGTGCTCGTGCCATGACTGAGGTCTCCTTTCTGCTGTATCCATGAGCTGGCTCCCTGTGTGAACCAGGTGAATCTTATCCAAGCCCGGGTCCCTAACATTAATTTTTATGGTCCAGATTACCCCAGGATCCAACCTTTCGTCCTCCTCTTCAGCGTCCGGAGATGGCCTGGGGTCAGCATGCAGCAAGTGTATCACGAGTTTCGGAAACTCTGCAAGTTTGATGTCCGGTGACTTGCTGGGTCAGTTCCTGCTCTTGACCAGTAAGTTTAAGGATACCCGGAGCATCCTGGAGGAGGACAGGGACCACTGGACCCTGCAGGTCTCCCTGCTTCATATTGGAGGCACTCTTGAACTGCTTGTTACAAGTCTGTGGTTTAGTCACCACCTGGGCCCTCCTCCTACTTCTTTTCAGAAACCGTGGCAGCCTGCAGCCTCTGTCCCATCTCTGCACCTCTCTGGGACAGCCAGCTGTGTGGGTTTTTTGTGGGTTTTGTTTGTGTAAATCATATTTTACTTGCAGACCAATCTGTGTGGTTCTTACGAGGAACTTTGTTTTGAATGTGATCTTCTGAACTATAAGCAACAATAAATCATTAGATATGGTGAAAAGAAATCGACCATATTTAAAAAAAATGAATAAGAAGATACCTCCTACATCTGAAAGGAGCAGAGCACATATTTAAATTTGTGTGCAATGATAATGCTTCACTAAATAAAAGGAAGAAATAAAAATTAAATTCTGTTGCCTAGACATATCTTTCCTTAAACTTAATGTATTTTTTTAAATTTTAACTCTCAAAAATATAAAATACTGTCCAAATTTAATTTTCATAACATTCTCTTATGTTTAAAAGACAGAGATGTTCATTTCACACAGATCAGATGGAAGAAACAATTTAGGATTTCTCCGTATTTTAAGAGACTTACATAACATTGGAATATGGTTTAAAATTCTGATGGTCAGTTTTGGGTTTGACTCTTAAAAAGTAACAAAGCTAAATTAAAATGCTTTCATCATACTTCCTGCCACTTTAGAATGCATGACTGACTCCCTTTAGAGAATATTGTAAGGGGTGGTCTACTCTTTGTTTGCAAGTCTTCCTTGCATTTTTATTACATATTACTTCTGCCAGTGACAAAATCTTCAAAGGAATTGTCTTCATTGTCAAGTGCACCTAAAGGATATGGAAAAAGCCCAGATTGGTATATTAAGCTCATCATGTTTTTTTCAAGTCTTCAGAGTCTCTCTCTGCCATAGAGAATGGTCTTGGGGCAAATCCCCAAGTGTATTTCTAATAGTTTCTTTCCTGTTTCCTTTTCCTAAGTCAGTGTCATTTTACTGTTTTGGTCATCAACCAGCATCTGTCAATATTTCATACAAATTTAAACCCCATGTGGATCCAGAGTTCCTAATGCATGGGACATGATTCATTTCTCCACCCCTTCTCTCACAGCCCCTGCCATGTTCAGAAATGTCCTTCTGTGAGCAGAGCCACGTCAGTCTGCCCCTTGGACCACACTGCACACTCAGGTATAATTCAGCCCACCAGGACCTCTTAATGAAGTTTAGCCTGAGCTTTGGACTAACCACGTTTGGTCTCCACATGAGAAAGCTCTTCAGACCATTAACCATTACAAATGGGAAGGACATAGTAGTAGGACTCATCTACTACTATGGCAATGCCAAAGCTCTGGTATCAAGTGCAGTGAATTGTGACTGGAGTATTGAAAGCTGAAAGCAAATGTATATTTTTATATGAGAAACAAAAATTAAAATCTAAGAATATAAAAAAATGTGAGAAATGTTTATCCATATTTATAAGAAAGTTTATATCAAGTAATTGCTTAACTCTAGTAAAAAGATAATATTGATGTATTTTAATTAAAAAATCCAACTGTTGTTTGCTACTAGAGTATTCTTTTACTCCATTGCTGCTTCTACTGTTTTCTCAGCAGAGATAACACAGTTATCTAATAATTGAGAAAGATCCCTATATCTAGCTCTCCTTTCACTCCTTGACATGTCTGAAAGTCTTTCAAGACTATACATTTCTGTGGCAATAGTATCCTTTTGTATGATCATAAAATTGTTCCTGTTTCTATTTTGTATAACAATGAGCTACATTATAAGGTAAATCTGACAAGCTTTAGGTATTTTAATTGGTTTATATCTTATTTGAAAGTTTAGGGAATGGAAACAGTGTAATTATAAAACAACTCCTATTAAATTCTCAGAGCTATATTTTCAATTTGAATACTATAAACACTTGAACAAAGGGCATTAAAACAAAGCATATTTATCATCCTCAGCTTGACATTTTATATTATGTATATCAACTCAGTTTTTACAAATCGATTCTACAATTAAAATTCTATAAAACCACACCAACAGCTAACTGCCTTAGGTGATTGTGTGACAACTTCTAACAGTACTTGCCCTCATATTGCTTAAGATACAACAGAGGCCACACACAATGGAACAGTCAATTCCAATATACTGTAATAAATGCTGTGATAAAAGATGCTATGGGAGCAGAATCAGACAATGATGAAGTGTTACCTATGGTGAGACCATAGCATGAAAAGGGCAGGAGTGGGAAATGAATATCAGGAGAAAAGAATGCTTCACTCAGAGAGGATAACATAAGCATTGACTAGGAGTCTAAAGAGAAAGAATAGCATACTTAAGAAAGTGAATATTTATTTTGCTTTATCGTAAAGTTTGATGTATATGTGAAAATGACAAAGAATGAACAGTTAGGTAGAGTTAAATAAAAATCCTCTGATTTGCCTCTACTGTTGTTACCCTCTGTTTATCCTGATTCCCCATCACAAAACCCAAGAATAGGGAATTGAGACGATGCTAGATTGCAGTCTTAAGTAAATAGGTACGTGGGAGTACCTACCAACAAGGTGAGAATAAGAAAGAGGCTCAGACCTAAGTGGGAAGAAAATTAGCTCAATGTTGGATCTTTTGAATGTGAGATTTCTATGGAAGAACCAAACTCAAGGTGTGGTCCACAGACCTCTAAGGCTCCCAGAATGTTTCTGAGAATCTACACGATCAACTCTAATTTCATAACGTTACTAAGGTGTTATTTTCTGTTTTCCACTGCATTGGTCTTTTTGCTCACAGTGCACATGCCATGCCAGCGACGACTCTTGGCAGTTTAGCCGTAGTCAGTTGTAATTATATTCTTCACTTACAAAAAGAAAAACAAAACAAAACAAAACTTCTAAAAGCCAATAAAATACTAATTTTATCAAATATCAAATGTCAATCCTTGGGTACTTATCTTTTTAATAATCTTGTGAGCAAATGGGAAGTACACAAAAAGAACTTGTCACACATACAGATTGTATTCAGGAAAAAAGAAAACAAAAATACTTATGTGATTGTCTCAGTTGCAAGCTGAACTAGCCAATTTTTTCAAGGTGCACCATTTTTATCTGAGAGAACAACCACTAGACAAATCATGATTGCTCGTTATCTGGCTGACATATTGAAATTGAATGCAATCAGTCCCTCACTTCAAGGAAAACCAGTGACAGCATTTGTGGACAATAATAAAATTCAAGTTTTCAGGTAAATGTAAAAAAGTTGGAAAACTAGCATCTGCCACTGTAAGCTTGATATCCAATAAAGACAGTCTTCATGAGATTATAATGATAATTTTAAAAAATGTGACTTTTGATTTATTATAAAGAATTATGTCAAAATTTGGAAAATCTGTATCTCAATCAATATATTCCAAATGACCTGTGGATGATTTTTCAAAATTATGCATGGATATATGATCCACTCAAAGAGAAAGATAGAAAGGGTTTTAACATTACAGAGTTCTAAAATTTCATTGATCTATATATTAGTTTGATAGTGCTGTCATAACAAAAATGCCACAGGCTGTATGGCTTAAACAACAGAAATTTATCTTCTCATAGAACCAAAGGCTGGAAGTTTAAGATCAAGGTTCCGGCAGATAGGATTTCTCCTGAATCGTCTTTCCCTGGCTTACAGTACTGTAAGTAAGTACAGTACTTACTTACTTACAGTAAGTACTGGCTTACTTACACAGAAGCCACTGTGTCTTCACACAGCCTTTTCTCTGTGTGCATATACAACCCTGGTATCTTTCCTGTTCTTATAAAGACACCAATCATGTTAGATTAGGGCTGCGCCCTTGTGAGTCATTCAACCTTAATTGCCTTTTCAAAGCTCTGTTTCCAAAGGCAGTCCCATTGGGGGTTAGGGTTAGAGCTTCAACATATGAATTTTGGAGGATACAATTCAGTCCATAACAATCTGTTTTCAGATTTCACATTGAAATCAACTTTTAGTCCTCTACTGCCTGCCAAATTTTAGTGTAATATCAAAGACAAGTATCCATAATTCCTACTAAGGTTATTGGAATATTAATCCCTTTCCCATCTATTTCCTTAATATACTTCAACCAAAACAGCATATCATAAGAGGTTGAATGTGGGTATGAGTATCCAACTGTCTTCTATTAAGCCACACATTTACAAATATGTACCACAATGTACAAAAATGTACCACAACCTTACACTAATTTTTTATTTACTAAGATATTTATCATAAAAACATTTTTAAATAGGCAATTACCAATTACATTTTTACTATTATTTTTAAGGAATTAAAAAATTTCTGGCTTAATAGCTAATATACTAAGTATTAATAAATACAAGACACATAAATAAAAACTCTTTGTTCCTCATTCATTTAAGTGTCCAAAAGGTTATAAAGAGCAAAAAGTTTAACATCTAAAGCTTTAGAATATCAGCTTGGATATTGGATATGTGTTTAGATATGTGGATATATTATTGGATGTGTGGATATGTGGATATGTGTTCATCCTGAAGATGATTCATCAAGTCAAAGAACAAATAAGAAGAAATCACTATCTGATTTAAGAGAAAAAAAAAAAAAAGCAAGCTTTAGGAAAACCTGTATTTATAGGCCAGATAGAGAAGGATGGACTGACAAAGGAGAATGACAAGGAAAGCCTACTTTTTGTTCCATGCTATGCTGAAAGCTAGGTACACAGAAATAAATGAAATAAACGTGACCCATGCCTTCACTGAGCTTAGAGTCCAGTGGAAGAGAGTGGAAAAACAACTTTTTTTGAAAATCCAGGGAAACTAGTTTTTAGAAGGGAGTGTGGTAAGTGTCAGTGACTGCAGAGGATTCAATTAGGTAAGGACAGAAAGGTACTCCCTTCCATCAAGGAGGTTGCTTATGGTGAACTTGTTGAACGTAGTCAGTGGACTGCAGTGGGCAAGGAATGAGTGCAAGAACAGGAAGCTTTTCTGCCTTTTCAAAATCAGGGAATGGATCATATTCCAGTCCTTAACTCAGATGAGAAAGAAGAGTCCTCCAGTGACTTTGGGAGAAGGAAACCTTCTGGCTTATTTTGCCTCATCATTATTTTTGTTGCCCATAACCCTAAGTTTCATATTTACCATAAATAACCAGGACTTGTACTTTGATGTTATCTGGCACTGCATTTGAATTATGTCTGTTGATAGATATCAAAGATAGATCACTTTAACAATCTCTCTCTCTCTCTCTCGCTCTCTCTCTCTCTCTCTCTCTCTCACACACACACACACACACACACACACACACACACACACACACAGTCTTCTGTTCCCAACTGTTCCTGAGAGCTTAGATATATGCAGTGTTAAGAGGGTTATTACTTCATACAACAGAATAAATCTCTGTTGCTCAGTTCTAATTCCTAAAATACATGGCCTCAGGATGAATCTACATTTAACTGCAATAAACGTATGCTCATTCATCCTATATATGTCTTATGAATCAACCAAACATTAACATTTTCACTCTGACAGACCCTCAAATATTTGAAGATAGTCTATACTTGTTCCTTTAGTATTTTGTCCCCCAGTATAAATACCAGGATTTTTTCCAAGCAGTTACCAGGTGAGAAGGTATTTTCATACTTCACTCATCCTGATAGCTCCTCTCAAGATATATCCTGGTATACTAATGACTCTATAAAGACTGCCAAGAATTGCATACTGCATTTTCAGATGTGTTTGCAACTATATATGTACATTAGAACTATTGACATAGACACTACATTTTTCTTGATAACCTAAGAAAGCATCCTATCAGTGTATATATCATATCAGTGGGCTTATTTGGCTAGTATGGCATGGGTAATACTCGGTTTTAGAGAGGCGTGTCATAAAATGGAGTACCATTCATACCTTTTATATGTGTGTATTGTACACATACATATATGTGTGTTATACTCACAGCACTTGAAGTAAATTGAAAATATATTTTAAGAGAAATGAAAATAGTCATAACTTTTTTCCAAGCAACACCATTCCTGATCATTTTAACAAAGGAAAACACCTCTACACTTGCCTTAGCTTGAACATCATTGTCTCTCTGTTGGAGAGTTATTTGTCTCATATGCAATCCCTTCCTTGTCAGTCCTCTTCTAAGTACAAATGTAATCATTGCAACTATGCTACTTCAAAACCTTTTATGGTCCCCCATCAATTGCAAGGCCAAACCTCCTAACCTGACTCTCATTGCCCTTCCCAGTCTGGATCCTACCTGTGTTTCCACTTCAGTCTCCTACCACTCCCCATGTTGCTGCTCCGGGCTTCAATCACACTGGATGAGTAGGTCTCCCACCTCTAGCTGTGACTTTTCAGAGATAGTAGAAAGGGGATTTGGGTAGGAAGAGGAGGGGATAGTGATCACCATCATCTAGAGGCTTCTTCAAATTAAAATGTTTTCCTCCCCCTTCCTAGAGATGTTTGCATTTCCTCATTGGGAGTGGGGACCACTTATTGCGTGTGATTACAGGGATGAGTCATTGTTAATGCTGAGAGGATATCGTGACCCTAGTTGAAGTAAGATAGACAAAGATGGAGCAGTACTGCCCTCCTTGCCCATGTACTGTATGAATCCAAAGCTTCTTTCAGAATTCTGCCCAAATATTATGTCTTCTCTCAAGCCCTGCCTGTCTCCTATCATCAGGGGCTCCATATACATTATATTGGTTTGAACTATATCAAATAGGCTATTATTTGGTCTTCTTAGTCCTAAGTAAACTCCTTGTGGTTTACTTGTAGATCTATGAGCACACATCTCACTGTACTTAATCCTTTGTTTTTAAGTCTGTCTCCTACTTAGATTATTCCTTAGGAGTAGAAACCACAATGTATCCCTGACAATCAGCATTATTGCCTGACATGTACTAAGTGCTCAATAAATGACTATTGAATGAAATGATGATTAATAAAAAAACAGTTAACCTACTTCTAAACAATAGAAGAATGATGGCACTTTTACAATCATCAAAAATAAGGTCAGTATTAAGCACAGGAGCAAATGTGAAATTATACAGTATAACAAGTTTAAAATATAAGAGCATAGTTTTTGTAAACAGGTAAGATATGTAAAGAAGCATGAATATAAGACATGTTAGAGTGAGTGATGAGATTGACTATCTAATTTTAAAATTATGTTTTATTAACTTAATATTTTTTAAGGAAATATATTTTTAAGCCTGTGTTAAATGTAGAGTAAGTGTGTGTCCTACTATTTACTCACTGTTGAGGGCATAGAATGTCTTAAATCTTACATTTACAATCTTACATCTTACAATCAATCATCTTACAATCTTGCATCTCCTTACATTTTATACAGTGTATGTGTGCCATAGATGATCAATAACCCATCTGTTAAGTGAATGGAAAATTTAAGTGCCTAAATTATAAGTATGGAAAATAATAGCCAGAAAATATTTTGTTAAGGGACCTCAATGAATCAAAGCCTAACTTGCTTCATTGCATTAAGAAGCACTGGTGAAACATGTAAAAATTAGTCCAATACTATTGGATGTCTTAACTCTCTCAGATCCCCCAGCTCTATTCTAAGGGTAGGTGGTTGTGAGGCAGAGCCTCCAGGGAGAGTCTGACTAAACCACAGAAAGGATCTACCAGAGGAAAGATGGTAAGTCCTTGCTGGTCTTTTTTTTTTTTTTTTTTTTTTTTTTCCTCCCTTTTGTTCTGTGGGTGAAATTATCAAAGGAATAAAAGCAGGTGTGTCCTCGTCTGGACTTCCCATTGCCTTGAGCATAGTTTCCATAGATGCCTGGGGCAGCCAAAGAATCTAGCTCCTGAGCCCTGGTTGTGAAAACCTTCTCTCCTAAGCAGGGTCTCATGGTACTTGATTCTGAACAGAGGCTATAGTTGTAGAAATCACCATTGCTTCCTGATTTCTCTTTTCTTTCTCTCATCTTCTTTATTCCTCTATACCTATTCTCTCCCTTGTGAAAAATGCATGAATTCAAATGCAATGAAACACAGTGGTGGCTACACTAAAAGGAGAAATGGTTGAATCAAGAGCTCCTGTTCTGGCTGGAATTTATTGCTTATTTGCCTTTGGACAGTTGCCTCTTGTGGGGATACAACAGAGAGAGACCATGAAAGCTCATGGGTCCCAATGTGATGCTTTGACCTAATTAGTTTATTTTCACTGCTGTGTAAAAAGATCTTAGAGAAAAAATAGACCTTTCCAGGTGTGAGCTATTACCCTGAAATAGCATTTCCCACCTGCACTAGTCTGTGATCATTGTCCATTAGTAGATGTCAGAGGACACATTGTCTTCTATTCAAGACTCACAGGACTGACAGACTATTTTTTTTTAAAGGAATGTGATATATTTGCATGGTAGAAAACTATTCACATCTAATCTGTAGGGGGAAACATGAATAATTTATCTTGCAAATATTAAAATTTATGTGTAGAATAGAAAAAATAAATTTTAGACTAGCTAACCCTCTCATTCCTTCTCGTTTGCATTATGCTTTAGAAAGCCAATGTTTCTTAAAATTTAAAAGTAACTAGATACAAAGTAAGGAAATTATCTCATCATTTTTATAGCAAATAGTATAATGCATAATGTAATGATGGTTATAATAAATGAAGAAACTTACTTAAAAATTAAGTATGCATTCATACAATTTAGGACTAATCAAAACTCAGTTTGAACATTAATAATAATTTATAATGATAATAATAATTGTTGTTATATAATTTTAAAATGGATCTAAACCACTAAACTGAACTATAATTTCTTCTGGCATATATAACCATTGTGTGTATGAATAGCCAGCCTCACTGCAGCCCATCCTCTGCTCTTCCCCTCTTTCCTTTCCACTGCCATATGTTTGTTTGAGTATTTGGGCAATGGATATGTTTTCTTAGGCCCGCCCCCCTGCCCCCAGCAGAGTTGGCTGTACCATTAAGGTACTCTGCACTATATTAAGGAAAATTAGGGTTCAGAATTTAGAATCTGCAGCCATGTGGTATCTGTTCTAATCAGATAAAAAATGTTAAGAAATAGGTCTAAGAGTGGATTGGGAAGGCTGAAATGTTGATCAGAATCAATTACAATATAACTACAGACTTGAGAATTATAGTGACTAAAACCAAAATAAAGAGACACACAAACAGTAAGAGAAGGGAAGGCCATTAACTGAATATACTTTTGAGATTGATAAACTATTGTTATCATATAGAAAAAGAATACATTATTTCCAGTAAAAATTCGCCATCATTGTTGACAAGCTTAAGGGGAGGATAAGAAAAAAAAAAAAAAGCAGAAAGGAAACACAGGATAGAGTAGACAAATATTCTCATAGTAGATTTTAATATATACCATGATTGTGGAATGAAGGGTAATCTATGAATAAAGTAATTATGATGTGTAGTTTAGTTAAGAAACAGAGAGTAGTAGGTAACTAAAATAATTAGGTATATTATGTAAATACAGTAGTTAGAATGCAATATTTGATCAATAGGAATTGTCCTATATGTCATTTGTAGACACACAGCAGAGAGAAATTTCAGTGTATAAGCACAGGTATTCAAGTATGCAAGAAACCCAGTTTTCTGCATTTTGTTCTAGCTGAATTTAATTTGTATTTGGGGCCCCAGTTCCATCAAGTGGCAGAAACTCAATCTCAATCAGCCCTAACCGACTCTCCTCCAGGACTATGTCTACAAAATGCCAGGTGGGGGGCCATCTGGCCCTTAGTGTCATCAGCTATCCCTGCCGGTACCCACAGAGACTTCCTTCTTTCTGTCTGGTCTGTGGTCACTGGTCCCTGCAGGTTGTCACTGCAGCCTCCTTGTCCTCATGGCAAGGACGCATTAAGCCTGCAGGCTCTCTGTGAATTTTTCACTGGAGGAATTTTGCTTTCCCTGTACTGCTTTAGGCTAAGGAGAACTCTGTGAGCTGCTCTCAGCACACATGCCCCGTCAGATCTTGCTTTTAGAGATCCTCAATTCATCTGAAAATTTTGTCATTCTCTCCCAACAATGGGGCTTGTTCTGTGGGCATCCGTAAAGCAAGCACCCTTTCTCAATGATGTCAAAAACATTTAGATTCATCTTTTTTGTGTCTACTTTTCTTTCTCTTCCTAGCCCTTTGAAATGTTGCCCTGGAGAGGGAGCTGAGATAGGAAGAACAATTTCTTTTACTCATTGTGCAATCTTCCATATCTTTTGGGTTTTGAAACTCAAAATCTAATAGCTAAATCTTATTTCTAATGTCGGTAACTACTTGATACAATGAGTATGGAACATTCTAACCATCTGAGTTAGGGGAAGAGGCATAAGATTAAAAAAAATACTACTCACAGAATTCACATTGGTAATATAGTAATATACTAACCTCCTGGAGATAATTTTCAAGTTATCGAATAAAATTAATTAATCCTATATTACGTATTTGTATATATGATAGTAACAATATAGTGATATACTTATTTTACCTATTTCCATATCAGATACTGAGTAATTATAGCAAATACATTTCTAGATTTGAAACTTTTTTTTTCTTGTAGTAACCATTGGAAACAAACTGAAGCTATCACATTAGAATGCAGCTCTATGTAGTTAAATTCTGAATGGCTAAGCAAATGTGATCCAACTTTATCTGATAATAAATTTTTGAGTGCTTCTGGGACTGTGTGCCTCTTAGATAATGCTCCCTAAAAGTCACTTCTCTGACTTGAAGAATTAGAAATTGAAGAGCAGAGATTCTGGATTGTACTACATAATGAAAGTCTAGAAGGTTTGGCCTTCATTTTGCTCATAGAAGATAAGGTACATGCTTTGGAAACCAGATGAGCAACTGCCATGCTTGGCAAGCATGAAACTGAAGACACTTTATAGAGGACTAGTCCACCTCAAAACAAGGGTGTCAATAGGCAGCCTCGTTTCTCCAGAAAACAATTTTGGATGTGCAACAGCATTTGATCAAGTGCTTAATTTGGTATCCAGAATCTCACTTCATAGATAAAGTAGTAATTGAGAAAAATTCAATCCAGATATTATCAGGAGTTGGTCACAGTGATAGAATAATTTCCTGCTGCTCTCCTGGAACATCTTATACTCATTGGTAAGATTCTTGGTGTAGCCACTTTATAATATTGTGTTTACTTCATTCAGCCTTAAGTGGAATCATTTCATATAGGTCAATTTAATGTATTCCAAACATAACAACAATAATTAGGTAGAGAAAGAGATAGATAGATGGATGCATATGGATATTTACGAAGGACATTTATAGGCACTAAAGCCGGTTTGTTTTTATTGTAGTTACTTCATGATAATAAGAGTAATAAAACCATATAGTATGCATAAAGAGAATTCCTATGGTCCAATTAAATCTAAAATGATCTGAAATCCTAAAGTCAAACATTAAAAAACATATAGTGAGAATGGGAAGTGGTCTGCCAGAATATCTCTCTGTCGGCTTTGATTCTTGTAGCCCTAAGTAAATCAGATATTGTGTTCATTCAGCTGGACTCATAGCTTGCTTTTATTCATTTGTAATTCATATATATATTATATATTTTATATATAGTTATTGAAATTATAAGCCACATTATATTGTTTTAAACAGCTTTTTTCTATACTATTCATGTACTCCTCAATTCACAGTTATATATCAACCTTCTTATTCATGCCAGAACCTTGTTCTAGAAACTGTATTGTTCATTTGGGCTAGGTCTTAGTTAGGGAAGGTTAATAGTGAATATCATGCCTGATGTTCCTTTGCTCGATAAATGAAATATCAGACTGGGAGAATCAAGCCTCCACTTTATTAAGAAAGCAGACATTATATTTTTAAATAAATTGAACTTTGAATTGCATTTTAGGGGAAATTAGGGTACACTGTGTTTCAAATATATGTTGCAGGTGCCATGTTTAAGAAAATAATTGAAATGGATTTTTTCCCCAGATTCTAGAGCCTACCAATTAGAATAGAGTTTAAATGGGTTTTAGGTCAAAGGATCTTCTCTTAGCACTTTGTTTTGAAATATTTAATCAAAATAGCAGTGTTGGAAGGAATAATTGAGCTCTAAACACAGAGGCATCTTGTCTCTATAAAAAGCATGAATCCAAAACTCTGAGAAGTACTTGGATTCCCATTCTCCAGCATCGGTTGAATCATGTATTCATCACCACTAAATACTAAATATTAACTGAATCCTTATTCTGTGTCATTCAGGGTATTAAGCCTGGGTACAGCAGTAAACTGAAATGACAAGGCCTCCCTTCAGAATTTACAATTTTGGTTTATATATGCGCCTGTGTTTCACACAATCTCTCTCCTGAAATCATACCATAAAAATTTGTCTGCATCATTGGTTCATTAGGCATTTTCTACATTATAGAGTTTTAGAGAAAATACAAAATTGGTCGTAAGATTCGAATGTACCTAGTTCCTAAGTAACCTCTTTCCTGTTCTCTCGTATGGCTGCCTGTGTACGTGTCAGATGCTTGTATTTACCTCTTAGAATCTCTGCTAAAACCAGAAGCTAGAAAGTCATAAATAACAGTCACAATTCAAGCTATTTTAAATATAATCCAATGTTTGAAGATTCAGAAGGCACAGAGGATTTTATAGTGATGACTTCATCATTATGAAACATTATTTTTCAATCTCCTGTAGATATGGTGATATTAGATAGTAACTAATTACATTTGATGTATCATCAAATAAGCCCTACTAGATTATAAGTGAAGTCTAGGATTTCTTGAATTGTGTTTACTTTTATTATAGAATTATATTAATCAGGACCCAGTAAAGAAATTCTTAAGCTAGCTCCGTGATCTCAGTTAGCTCTCCTTAAAGAATTGTTGAAAACAAATATTGTATTTTATATTCATGTTCTAGGGAAGGAAAAGTAACAGGAATGAAATATAATTTAATCTTTGACTTTTAGATGAGGTTGTTTACAAAATTAAAGCAGATGGCTGTTTTCAGATGAAGGATGATGAACAGTTTTCAAGAATGCAAGAATTTATTTCATTTGATTCATGTAGATATAAAGCAAGATTTTCTTCAGTTATTTTAAGTTTGTGAATTCACTTCACTGTTCAGAAATTGTCTGAGGGAATGAAGTCAGGTAATGAGATACTAACAAATTGTTTTAAAAGAAGAGTAGTTGACCAAAAATGTGTACTTAGAACTTCTGTATCTCATTTATTCCATTCATTTCCCTCCCAGAGAGGCACTTCCAGAACTTCTGTGCATAAGCAGCTCCCTACCTGAACCAACCTCTGACACACTGAATTGTACTTATATATGCCTCCTCCTGCAGTGCGCCCATACAGATGCTCTGAATCCCAGGGTCTCTGATCTTGGTGAGCTTTTGTGTATTCTTAGGTTTTATCTTTCCAGGATTGCTCATGTCTGAATATATCTTCAATTATTCTATTCTTGCAGAAAGAATGTCTTTAATACCAAGGTTGTTTTTCAATAAGCAAGTAACCCAAAATGCTCAAATTTTGAGGGTACCATTTTCTGTGTGTTTAGCAACCCTTCAGTTGAGTGAGAAGCAGTCAGAGCCTTCTTGCTGTTGATTCCATTTCCAGTTACCCACGCTGATGGCATGGGTACATGGAAATAAAATAATACAAGAGCACCTGTCATAACACTACACCCAGCAATTTCATGGAAGACAAAGTAGATCAGACCAGTTGCCTGGCTTTGGAAAGACAAAACTGGTTAATGAGAGAATCCATAATTTATGGATATTTTGAAATTGAACAGTGTTCTGTAGAACCAGAGGGATCTGTGTTTTAGTCTTGAGTCTTTTCTTTGCAGTTTTGTGAAATTGCGGAAGTTCTATAACTTCTCTGTTACAGATTTTGTTCACCTGTATTAAGAAAATATGCCTAAAAGTTGTTAAGAGAATTACTATGCAGTTTACTAGAGATATAGGAGTACCTGGCACATGGTAAGATTTTAATATATATTTTCTTTATGTGGTGCAGCAGCAAGTGGGCACAATCCTATTCTTATTACTCTTTAGTAAACAGCTCTTTGGTGTTGAGCCTCGTTTATCAAAGCCAGAGATTATTCTTAATACTGGGAATGAGTGGCAGGGTGGGTTTTATTTACTTTTTCTTTATGTAAAGAATGACTATGCACTTAACAATAGTTTATAAAATAATAAATGACTGGTAAAATAAATGGGTATCTAACAGGCAACCCAGAGAAAATGGGACATAGAAAATCCTCTTTTATACACCACGTAATTAACCTGTAGAAGATTTTCCTACACCTAGTTAGACAACAACTAATTGCAGAATGAGTTTAACAAATGGCTAGATATGGAACTAAAATTAATTAAGGGAAATATCACTGTGCTTCAGGGAATAAGTTTATCAGAAAATAATGTATGTGCTCAAGATTATGGTTACCATACTCTGCCCGTGGCTGTAAATTTCTTTCTAGCACATTGGCTATTGCTGTGGGTTTGTGTAAGCTGCCAGCAAGTTGACAGCCAGCTGATATCCAAGAAGTTTCCCCAGTCTCTACTCCTTATCCTTTCTTTCCCTTTGGTTATCTGACAGACAAGGAAGCCCATTCAGAATCCAGAACAAAGCCCAGTTCTTGGTAAAAAGTACCACGGACACCGGCATGTGCTTCCTTCCTATTGAAACAAGAACCATATCACCCCCACAATTTACAAAAGAAGTTTAGAAGTTCCAGCATCAGGGGACACTATGTATAACCAACAAAGAGAACCCTCCATTGACTGTGCTGTGGAGAGTCTCCCTAAGAGGTAACGGACTGAAGGAAGCATTATGGTCTGGGATCTCAAGCTTGCAATCTGTGGGCCCAGTACAGTCAGCACATACATGGTGTGTGTCCAGAATGGAGATTGTTAAATTGTGAATATTTTTAGTTAGGCATGCTCTGCCTAGTATACTACAGCCTCCTCTGTGACCTGTTATCTTAAGTTTGTCGATTTGAGTCTGCAACTTTTGATGTAGAACAGCCTTTCTTTAATTGAGAAGGAAAATAATAAGTAGAGACTACAGAATTCTAAAAAGGACAAAAGGCCACACAAAAGTAAGTGGGGACCTAAAAGTTAGCAGAGTGAAAAGAGAAAATAGCAAATCCTTTTTGAAACAATGTGTAATTAACCTATTGAACATTGTGATTTACATAGTTGGACAGCAATTAATTGCTGAGTGTGTTTAACATGACACACATCAAGTGATTTTTACAGACACCCATCTGAGAAGTTACACAACAGCATTTTCAAGAATGTGAAATGGCTATGTGACTGGTTCTGACAGCATGCTCTCTGCATAGCCATCAGTGTCCTCTATACAGAGCTGGCCAGTGTGCTTGCCCATGTGTGTCCATCATTTCCAGCTCTTGCTTTAAAGCAAGCTCAGGAAAAAAAAAACAAAACAAAACAGTCTTCATCTATTTGAGTTTTTACCTAAAGATAAATAAAAGAAGAAATATAAGATCTATGAATGTTCTCAAGATCATAAATTGGCTACCTCCCTATATTTTGCTCTAGGGGAAAACAGGTGTAACAAGAGTAGGTGTGTGGGTACATGCATGTTTGCATATGTGTGCGTGTGTGTGTGCTTGCCATTCTATCACTTCCTAGTATTTCTGGGCTAGCAGCTCATAATCATGAACTGGATTGTTGTCAGTTTTGACGGACAACCTCAGGTAGGTAGACCCAGAGAAGCAGTTCAGTGTGCTTGCTTTTTACTGATAATCAGGGTGAGGTGTGCTGCTGAAATTGCATTTGTGATGCTTGCTTTCCCACTATCTCCCCCAAGGCAATGTTACTGTGACAGACTGAAGACTGGGGTAGAAGAAATTCTGGCTTTGAAAGATTAGATAGAATTTTCTACTCTTCCCAGGCACTAAACCCTCAGAAAAACTTGAAAGTTTCACTAGCTAATGATTTCCAAGGAAAAGAGAAAAGAGTTGTCCTACAGAAGAAAAGAATATAAATAAAGTATTGGAGTCTCAGCCTCCTTCCATGGAGAAATTGACATTGCCATCATTTCTCTCCTATCCGTTCTGTCTATAAAGTCCTCCTGACTGGTCTCCCTCCCTCCCCATTGCCAGTTTTCCCCCAACTCAATCACCTTGCCAAGGAATACTGAATTTATTTTGTTGAATCGTAATACTCATTCTCAACACTGTCAAAGATTGATCATATCATTCTTCAATTCCAAAATTTTCAAAGACTTCCCATTGCCTATTAAGACACATTGATTTGCATGGCATTTGATGTCCAGTGTGATATTGGAGCCCACTTTTCCAACTTCCTTTATCACTGCTTCCTTTTGTAAACTGTATCCTCCAGTTTTTTCTCAACTAGAGTGCTTTTAGCATTTTTGGAGGGGTGACATTTTTCCGTGTGATGACACTGATTATAGAATCCTTGACTTTAGCACAGAAAACTCCAATGGCACCTCTCCATCATTGTGACAACCAAAAATGCCCGCACCCATTTCTAAACCCCCAGTGGTAATACTGTATTCCCGTTCAAGATCTGTTCTTGAACTTTACTTGTTTTCCTGCCTTCATTCCTTATTACTCTGCTTCCTTGACTTGAAATGTCTTTCCCTCATATCTTAATATCCTAACTTATGATGCCTTAATGAAATTACCTCTATCTCTGGTTCAAAGAGATTTCTCCTTCCTCCTAAATTCCCAAGGCAATTCATAATCAAGCGCCTACCACATGCCAGGCAGTCTTGTTACTTGCTTTACGTGTATTTTTTCCAGTTAACGTTGTGCTTCCTTGCTCATAGTGAGTGGTATTGAAACTTACTGAGTTTGCAAAGGCCACCTTTATTTACCTTTTCCCTCTTCCTCCCACCAAAGGGCAAGTTAGAGGTGAAATCTAAATTCTCTAATCTTATTAGACCTTGAGCATTCACCTATTTCTATCCCAAGTACAAAGCCCTTTTGTTAATTTTCATGAAGGCAATATATTGACTTAGTTATTGCCTAGACTTGCCATACATTTCTTACCTTGTATACTAGACTAGTAACTGCTTAAAGTCAAGGCATCTAATTTATCTTCTTTTTTACTAAGTACCCCAGCAGAGTACACTGGGGTCTCAAATAGGTCTCAAAAAATATTTGCTGTGAAAATTTGTATAGTGAAAATACTGACTAATGTATTCCAATGTTTAGTGCTCACTTTAAAACCTAGAGGAGTTCAAAAGAGTCAAGATCTAGAATATCAGAACATTGCTTGGGGGTAGGGGTGGTTAGATGAGAATAGCTTAAAAATTAAAACTAACGAAACTTAAGAGGTCAACTTCAGTTTTTCAAACAAATATATAATAACAATGTCATACTATAAAACCAACATAAAATGCCAGGAAATTTTTGATATTTTGGGGATGTTAAGGGGTAATGATTCAGAGCACATTAAGAAGGGCAATTGCACAATTCCCATTACCATCAATGAAACTCATATGGTAAAATTCACACACACTTCAGTGGAAGCATGACCTCAACTGTCATTGGACATGTTACTCTTCATGGTGTGTGATTTTCTTCTCTAATTTGAGGCAATTTAATTTTCTGCCCACTTCACAAAGAAATGTCAGGCTGAATGACTGGAGCATTGATGTTGAACATCTTTCTTCACACATTGTATTTACAGTAAAATTGATTCTGTTATCCTTGATATCACCCAATGAAGGCAAAAACTGCAATATACTTTGATATATACTCACTTTGAAAATAAGATTTTGATCACAAGTTATAGACATACTTATAAAACATCTTAAAATGTGAAATTAAAAAAAACAAATTTTAGTTAAACAAATGAAAAAAACATTATTGAAAAACAGTCATGTATTAACTGTGTTCTCTAAAATTTCAGGATGAACTATATATCGGAAAAGATGCAATACTTGGATTGTGTGTTCATTTTAAATTTATAGATCTGGGACACATGGCTGGCTCAATAGGAGGAGCATGCAACTCTTGATCTCAGGGTCATAGTTCAAGCTTCATGTTCCGTGTAGAGATTACCTAAATAAGTAAATGAACCTGAAAAAAATAAATTTTATAGCTCAAAAACAGAGTAGTGGTTAAAATGAGAGTCTCTGGAACCAGACTGTTCACACACTGGTTCTACTGTTTACCAGCTCTGTCACCTTAGGTGAGTTATATAACATTGCCGAACTTCAGTTTCCTTATCGATTAATTAAAAGTACTGGAATTCCTACTCCATAAAATTCTTGCAAAGTTAAAATAATAAGTTTAGATCACTTTTTTGTAAGTTTATTTATTTATTTTGAGAGAGAGAGAGAGAGAGAGAGAGAGAGAGAACATGTAACACAAGTGGGGAGGGGCAGAGAGAGAGGGAGAAAGAGAATCCCAAGCAGGCTCTGTACATGTGGGGCTCGAACTCACGAACCATGAGGTCATGGCCTGAGCTGAAGTCGGACGCTTAACCCACTGAACCACCCAGGTACCCCTAAATCACTTTTGAGAGTGCTTAGCACATGGTGATGTACAAAAAAATGTTCATTAGCATATTGACATTTATTATTAATATGATAGATATTCTAATGGAAAATAAACATAAACTAAGCCAATTATCACGTGGGTTTTATTATGATGCTCTTTCAAAGTATATTTGCTCTGATTAGTCTATTTCACTGTATATTAGGGGAAAGTATATAAATGTAACACATATGTTCTATAACTATTTTAGAGGACTCTTAATTCATAAATATCAATAAATAAGCAATGATAGGACTTACTAACTTGTCCCCATGAAATGTTTTTATCTACCTCCTCCCTCCTCCTTTACTCCAACACAGCCATTCAGTCTACCTGCTTGAGGATAGGAGGGACCATTTCCAACTGGATCCTTCATCTTTATTACCTAACACTGTCTTGGCACATAGTAGGCACTCAGTAAAAATTAATTCAATCCAGCCTTTCTCAAAATAAACATTCCACTTTATTTCTCCACCTAGCCAATGAACCCAACCATCCTTAACCATGCTCTGAGGCCTTTGATCTTTTCGTCTTTCCCATCTGAGAAAGAGTTGGAGCTCCCTCACCTCCTCCTGTACAGCGCTTCTGGTTCACCCTAATCTCTGCCTCCTCGAACTTCCTGCAACCAGATTCAGCACAATAGAATTTAGCACTACATTGATTTAGTTGCATATCAAATTTGAATCTTCAACTAGACCAGGTGCAATTTGGGGGCAGAAGTCAATTTATACTTCTTTGTAACATCTCACAGTTGGTCCTCAACAAATGATTATTATTTGATAACTACCAACACCCACACTAGGATTCTTTCCCTGCTGAATTAATCTCTCTACTTTAATTATTTGCTTTTTGTTCCAGTGTTGGAGTGGAATTATTTCAATGTTGAAGGAAGATCTGTAATATTGCATGTTGTATGTCACACACACACACACACACACACACACATCATATGAAGTTGGGAAATTGGGGCAGGATTCTAGCTTCTGACTCAGGGACACTGAATGAGTACGTATTTTCTTTGTACTCATAGGCCAAGTGGAGACTAAGTCTAGGTCCTATATCCAGATTCTGTTGTTATAAGGGGTGGAGGATGACAGAGCAAATGCCTTGGAGTTTCCTGAGTCTAACACAGCTATTAATCAGTTATGGAGACCATTAAGTACCAACCAATATAATTTCACTTGCTATTTTAATGTATTTTGCATTTCTAAAAAATTAGTGTACTTCGTTTTCTAATTCTCTAAAGAGTCACTTAAAGAGATTCAAAATTTTAGTAGATTTTACTACATAAATTATCACCAAATATTTTGTAAGTAATAGTTCACATTAATTGAAAGAGACAATATTTTATCCCCATTTTATATAGGTGAGGAAATTGAAATTCCAGGAAGTTAAATAATTACTCAAGATCACACAGGTTAGAAATGGATGAGCCAGATTCAAACCCAGGAAGTCTGACCAGACTACCTTCATAACTACCATAGTTTACCTCTGGTGGACCCCATAGTTTGCATAAACCTGACACCCATTTCCTTTCTGAGAGCCTGTTTGCATAACAGTTGTTTTCCTGGTTTCCTTGAAAGAAAGGATGGAGGACACAGTCTAGATCTGGCCAACAGGAGTAGCAGAAATGTATTCTGGGTCTTTAATTTTGTACCCTGGGGGGAAAAATAGAAAGATGCATTAAAAGAGGCCCAGTTTTGTCCCTAATTTTAGATATTGATATGTGAGGATGCGATGCTTGGAGCTTCTGTAGCCAGTTTGCAACTGAAAAAAGAAAAAAAAGTCGGGGCGCCTGGGTGGCCCAGTCGGTTGGGCGTCCGACTTCAGCTCAGGTCACGATCTCGCAGTCCGTGAGTTCGAGCCCCGCGTCGGGCTCTGGGCTGATGGCTCAGAGCCTGGAGCCTGTTTCGGATTCTGTGTCTCCCTCTCTCTCTGCCCCTCCCCCGTTCATGCTCTGTCTCTCTCTGTCTCAAAAATAAATAAACGTTAAAAAAAAAAATTAAAAAAAAAAAAAAAGAAAAAAGTCAAAAGAATTACAGAAAAAACTATTTAGAGGATGTGTATTTTTAAGCTTTTGGACTGACCCTGTACCTCCTTTTATATGCATTTTTTTTATTCGAGAATAATAATCTTTATTGCTTAAGCTTTTTTGTTGGATATTGTTACCTATAGCTCAAAACCTATATATAAAATATATATATAGGTTTTGATATATAAATTTCTAAGTTTATAAATATATAAATTATTTTTATATAAAATATAAATTTATGTTTATAAATTTCTAAAATTTCTAAAATTTATATTTCTAAAATATAAATTTCTAAAACTTAGTCAACTCTTATATCTTGTCATAAAATATAACCTTTTGCTTCTTCCAGTTAGCAAAATTAGTGTTCCCATTGAATATTTATAAGCATCACTAATTATTAGATTAGATCACCACTTTGATTCATGAATTGTTAGTTGCAGCATATGTTATAAATTGCATTGGCAGATTTGACAAAGAAAACGTTATTTTTAAAAATATAGATCCATTTGAATTATTTGACATTCTTATATAATAATCAGGCAAATGAAAGTACATTTCCATTTTATTCCCTCTTATGTATTTTTTTAAAGTTTATTTATTTATTTTGAGGGAGAGAGAGAGAAAGAGAGCACGAGCAGGGCAGGGGCAAAGAGAGAGAGAGAGAGAGAGAGAGTCCCAAGCAGTCTCACACTCTTAGCACAGAGCCTGACACGGACCCTGACACGGAGCTTGAACTCACAAACCATGAGATCACGACCTGAGTGGAAATCAAGAATCAGAGGCTTAAAGGACACTGAGCCACCTAGATGCCCCACCGGTTTTATATTTAAATTAAACTTAAACTTGTGTTAGTATGTCAGTATGTCTGTCATACAGATTTCACCAGCCACCTCTCACCTAAACAATCATACATGAGAAAATGTAAATCTTTCCTCCAAATTTAAAAATCTGGTTTTCAAACAGCACCATACTTGCCCGCATTGTCCTACTAGCTTTTCCCTCATCAGATTGAAGAATTAACCACCCTTTAAGGAGATTTTAGATTCTACGTAAGAGAGTATATGTTCCCAGTTTGTTTTATTTTTTTGTTTTGTTTTAATAAAACATTGGTTCATTAGGCACTGAGCATTTTTAATATTGGAAAAATGCTCCTCATTTAAAGCTAAGAGTTTTGGTTTTTATTAAAAGCTGAGTTTTGGGGCGCCTGTGTGGGTTGGTTGGTTAAGCGTCCGACTTCGGCTCAGGTCATGATCTCACGGTCCGTGAGTTGGAGCCCTGCGTGGGCTCTGTGCTGACAACTCAGAGCCTGGAGCCTGTTTCGGATTCTGTGTCTCCCTCTCTCTCTGCCCCTCCCCTGTTCATGCTCTGTCTCTCTCTGTCTCAAAAATAAATAAACGTTAAAAAAAAATTTAAAAAAAAAAAAGCTGAGTTTTAATTTCATCGTGATAAGCTAAGAAATGAAGACGTAGATTTATTTACATTAATAGGAGCAAATAAATAATTTCTGAACCATTAAGATAAGACTATCACTTCCTGGGGAGAAAGCAAAAAAAAAAAAAAAAAAAGAGAGTTTTTAGTTAAGCCTGCCATTCACTCTATAATTTACCTGCAGTGCATTGACAACTGTGACGTCAAAGCACATAACACTACAGCTTGCTCAGCCTATTTCGAATGTGAATCTGTAATGACAAAGTGCCAGTTTCAGCCTTCTGTAAATAAAACCATTGAGCAAAACTCAGAGGTTTAGTTATGTCACTACAGTCACCCTCTATAATATAAAATTTTGCGAAAAAACATCCAAATTAGTAAGAATTCCTACAGGGAGACATCCTCTAATGTCCTCTGAAGATCTTATTACATGTGTTATTTAAATACACGTGTTTGACTCAAGTAAAGAAAAGTACCCATTCTCCACCCAAGTGTGTAATGGGGAGTGCAATAAAAGTTCGGTGATTTGAATGCTTGAGGAGGGGGTGGTGCATAAGGAGAGGGGATAGAGTAATAAAGGCAAAAACAGCAACAGAAGGAGGACTAGGCTCCCAAAGACAGTGGTGAAAAGCTCTTTGTGGATTTATGGGAAGCGGAGTCAGCAGTGATGCATGAACACAGACTGGAACTCTCGGTCAGCTGCAGTGTGCATTCTGTAGTCTGTGGCATGTGATTTGATTTAGAGGTATTAAGAGAAGAGACTAAGGAAATAGGATTTGGCTTAGGGTAAGTATGCAGATATCTAAAGTTGTAGGCTGTGGGCTATGTTTGGGATAGAGCACATTTCCTTCATCTCATATTTCCATAAGGGAAGGAGACATTTCATCCACTGTCCAGAAGGGAATGATATTAAGGTGACTGTTACTAATACTTCTACTACTTAGCATTCCCTGAAGGAGAGATAGAGGGATTTACTACTTGTTGGCAATATGGAGGAAGCTGGCAACCACTGGGCCGGGCCCCAAAAATCAGTGGAATTTCCTTTGACTAAAAGTAAAAAAGTGGTCCTCTGTAATTCTCATTCTAATTCCCTCTCTTTTCTCATTCCCTCTTTCCTGCTCTCTCTTGCGTCTTCCTCACAGCATTGCCTTTCCCTTTGCTCCCTGTCTGCCTGTGGCTCAGACAGAACTTTTCCATTGCAGTAGTCCATTTGGGGATGGAGGTAGGAGGCCCAAGTTTTCCATTGTTGGATGTACCAATAAAAAGTCAATACTGTATCTAGATTGTTATGTGGTGCTCTGTGTCTGCTTGCAATTGGTTGGAATCTACAGGAGGAAACTGGTCAACTGCTTGGCTTACTTTAATGTCCCATAAATCACTAGATTCTGGGGAGCATCAGTTCTAAAGAAAAAAAATACATTTAGTACTCCTCTGTGGACAGAGTGGGGAATTTGAATGGCAGACACTTTTGTTATATAAGAAGTGTAGAAATAAGAAATCAATAAAAAAGTAAGAAATCAATAAAAAAGTTAGAAATCAATAAAGTTTTATACCTTACTTAAATGTTTCTTAAAAAATTAAAATAATGAATATAATAATAGGTATTCATCGAATATATTATTATAGGTCAGGTACTGTACCATGTGCTATATACATTTATCACACCAATTATTTCAAACACCTTCAAACTACAGATTGACAAGTTCCTATTACTGCATAAGGACTACAGTTTTGCTGTAGACGGGTAAAGCCCAAATGACTGACACAAGGTTTATACATAATAGTAAACACATGACTCTAGTGATGTCACCTCCCCTTCTGTGCCCATTTTAGACTTTGCTAATCAAGCACAACACAATCACAACCAATCAATCTGCATTGACCCAGAGAAATGAAGTCTATTCACCATTCTGATGCCAGCATAACCCCAGAAGGATCTAAACTCTTGATTTGCTATGCTTCCATGTCACTTAAAATTCTAGAAATCTCAGTAGCTTAGATGAATTTTCTAAATAGCCAGTCACAGGCTAAGCCCATGTGTACTGATAAGTCAAGAGATCCATCTTGAGTAGTTTTTCTGTTTTGTGAACTGTTTGCATAGTATTTATGTCTGTGATTAACCAAACTATAACAGAAGTCAGTAAAAGATGTTTTACTGACAAAAGGCTTTTTAATTCAATCACTTTCTTCTTATCTAAGAGCTCATTTTATAGAAAAGAGGCAAGAAAAATATGAAAATAGAATAGACCATAAAATCTATTAAACTATATAACATTTTAAAATTGAAAGGTTTTTGAGTATAGTGACTTAGAACGCAAGCTTTGTTGTCAAAAATCTCTGGGTTCAAGTTCTGGCTCTGCCATTCTATTTTCTTGTGCAAGTTACTTACAGCTCCACTCCTTGATTTGTCCCTTTGTAAAATAGAGTTAATCAGTAGTACTTTCGGCAGGGGCTCGATGGAAAGATTGAGTGGGAAAAGGTATCTGAAAACACTTAGACCTGAACACATAGAGACTATTTTTTAAATCTATTATTGCAGGGGCACCTGGGTGGCTCAGTTGGTTAAGCACTGACTTCAGCTCAGGTCATGATCTCAAGGTTTGTGACTTCAAGCTCCACGTCGGGCTCTGTGCTGACAGCCCAGAGCCTGGAGCCTACTTTGGATCCTGTTATCTTCCTCTCTCTCTGCCCCTCCCCTGCTTGTTCTCTGTCCCTCTCAAAAAATAAAATTAAAAAATGTTAAATCTATTATTGCAGATTAATAACAAAAGACTGCTTCAAGCCATGCTCCTCTTAGAGAAGATTGGCATGGGTTTGGCTAAAACATTTCATTTTGAACAACGAGTAATATGATGCTTTCTGGTTTAAAACAACTGATGTGATGAAAGGATATTCCTCTGTAAGTAATGACTAGGTGGGTGACATTGGGCAATCTACCTAAGTTCTCTGAAACCCATTTGTATAAAATAATGACATCAGTTTGGATGATCTTTAATAATCTGTATAATTCTTAAAATCCATTTTTAATTGGTATTAATTATTTGGCCTTACTTTAGCACTTCAAACTTTGTGCTTATCTTTGGGTTTTTACAATATTAATATCTTTGTATCCATATAGTACCCAGAGAAATTCAACTGTTTCTGTTTTCCTGGCTTACTTTCTCTCTAGGAATATCACAATATGTAAAGGCAATTTCCTTATTATGAAACTGATTATTGTATTTGCTACAAATTTGAAATTATAGTCATGTTAATAACGTGTAAAGTAGCACATTAAGAATAGATTCAGTGTAGTATATCACCTTTTGGAATGTGTTATTGGAAACTATATAAAATTGTATCACAGAGAGAAGATGCCAAAGCATTTGATCTCATTAAAATTTCATGAAAAATGTCTGAGTTTTTGCTTATGTGCAATTTCATATGGAAAGAATCCATACTATTTAGCAGGTTCTCAATTGTCAGTGACCCAAAAATCAGAAACTGTTTCTATTACCTCTCATCTGCTTCCTATCAAATCTCACCTGACCTGTTTTTATTCTTCAGTATATTCCTCCATATTTTGCAAATGACAAACAGGAAGAAAGAAGTAGGGATTGCAGCCCCTTTATTCTGTTCTATCTCAGGGTAAGGTAATGCATTTCTTAAAGTAGATTGTAATATTCATGCTTTCATTAAATGATTATTGAGCATTGCATTGGTGATGGTTCTTTATTCCAAGTAACAAAGCTAAGTATGGCTTATTTAGGCAAAAAGGAAGTTCATAAAAGGATATTAGGTAATTCACAGAACAGTTGACAATTTTAGAGAACCAAGCATTGGCCTAGGCAGCCAAAATTACACCTGAAACCATACCTCACCATTAATCTGATAAAGGGCAGCTGAGAGAAGAAAATTCCAACGTTCCCTGCATTTGTGCACTGACTCTCTGGGATATGCTCTTTGTGGATACCTCTGTAAGGAGGACCCCAGAACAAGAGTCTGGGCCCAAGACACAAGGGAGTTTGTGGAAACAAATATTTAACATTTCTACCTTCTGTAAGTCAGACAGTCTCTGATGTCAACCAGGACTCATTAGATGAGAGTATTCCAACAACCTAAAAATGGATTCAGATGGTGGATGGGCAAAATGAATAAAAGTGTTATTGATTCTATGTCTACCATAACCACACAGTGTGTATCAGGTCCCAAGAAAATTAAAATGAATAATTCACATTCTTTATTTTCAAGAAGAACAAAGCCTAGTTAGGGTAATGGTTAAATGAAATTTTGAAATTGTGTAATAGGAGGTATGGGAACATAAAATTGAGAGGATGAAATATATACCATAATTATTTGAGAACTGTCTAGTTATTAACTTTAAATGAAGATAATGAATCGAATGTTCTTCCTACATAGAAAATCCTTGGATTTTGTTGACTCTTCTCTTTCTCTCACAACTCTGTCTGATCCACCAGCAAATCCTGTTGACTCTTCTTCAGTTTGTATCTAGTAAAGTATCATCATCATCATCATCATCATTATTACTACTTCCTAATTCCTACTGTCTGCAAAACAAAGCAGCCAATATTAACCAATTAAAATGGAAGTCAGAGCATGTGTCTCAGAACCTTCCAATAGTTCTAAATTACTCACAGAAACAAAACAAAACAAAATAACAACAACAAAAAAGCCCAACTACTTAGAGTGACCTAAAAGCCCAACAAGTCCTGGCCTTCCGCCTCCATCACTGCTGCTCTGGCCACTTCCTTCTTCATTGACTGCTCTGACCACAGCTTGCCTCTTGTCTGTTCTTCCAGCATAGGAGGTGTGTTTCTGTCTACAGTACTTGATCTTAATTTGTTGTCTGTTCCCCCTGCCTAGAAAGTTCACCCATAAATGATCTATCTGCATAGCATGTTCCTTCACCTCCTTTAGTCTTTACTCAACCGTACCTTATTAGTGAACCCTTCTCTGATCATTCTATTAAAAATTTCAATGATTGCTCCCACCCCCAGCATGGCATTCCCCATCCCTTCCTTGCTTTACATTTTTTTCAGAGCGGTTATCACTATCTGATATTTTATATCATTTGTTTATTTCTTTTATTCATTGTTTGTATCCCTCTTCCCTGAGGATGTAAGCTCCATCTGAGCAAGAATTTTTATCTGTCTGGTTAGTGCTGTATCCACAGTGCCTAAAACAGCAGTTCCTGGCATATAGTAAACACTCAATAAATTTTTGTCAAATAAATGTTTGAATAAAAACCCCAACTGAAGGATAGAAACACATAGAGATTTCTTTTTCTGCCTTACTTTTTTGCCTTGTGCCTCAGAATTTATTTTCCTAGTAATTTAATTTTAGAATCTATTATTTCAGCATCCTATTTTCATCATCACTCTTGTGAATACAGTCCAGGAATCCTCCTTCTCCCCCAAATAAATGCCAGCATAAAGACGTTTTTCTTGTCCTTTAAAAAGAACAAGGAAAGAGCATCTTAATAACTTGAACTGCATCTTCTACGTGTTTCTTTTTCAATGCTTTCTTCCTTTTGCTTCTTTCTGCTAATGAGTCTCATCTTAGAATTTAATCTAGGCAGAAACATAAATGCTCCCAATTAGGAGGGAATATTTCCCTTGTTCAAACTCGGGAAGAAGAAAATTCTTTTCTTAACTGTGTCCTAGGTCACCAACTTCCTCCATAACTAAACAAAACATTATTATCTCTTTTGTAGAGTAAGTGGAGTTCCCTTTAGAGAATTTTATCAAATGAGTACGGTAGTCCAGGCAGTAGGAGCTTGCAAAGCTGTAGTGTAATTTTATTCAAAAAACAATATTAGAGATCTAAATTATTAACCCCACATTACAGTTTGGAAAATGGAAGCTGGACAAAAATAGGCAATGTGCCCAAACTCAACTGTCTAGGGGAGGAGCTTGTATCCAAACTCACATTGGCCTGACTCTGAAAATGGTTCTCCTTCCACTTTCTTACATCCTCATTGCAAATACCTCTTCATGCATCCTGTCTCCTCTTTCATCATTGCAGTTTTGTTCTCAGCCACCTAAGGCTCCTTAAGTTGCTAAAACACTTGAGAGAATGTGTCATCACCAAGACCCCTCCCCCTTTGTTTAACATTTGAAATTTGAATCTAGAATATAAACCATAGAAATATTATCCACTTTGAACACATATAAGGAGGTAAGTTGCAAAACAATCTAAAAAGTCTGTGGGAGTATCAGGGACATTTACACACTGATGCTGATTATATTTTACAGGCTAAAGAGAAACTAGGGGCAGTCTGAACCCTCAAATTAGGGTGATTGCCTCTTTCAAAGAAAGACCACTTTCTTTCAATCTAAACAAAAAGAAGCACATAGAAGACAAAAGAAATTTAAGAGGCTTGACACTCTTCTTTACAAATTCAACCAAGATAAGTAATTCTTCGTATAGACTATTAGAAAAAATGAATACCTTCCAGATAGTTAAGAAAGCCTTTTTTTTCCCTGCTTCTTTGATATATGACTTGGACAAAAGGGAAAATGTGTCCCTTGTTTCTACTTCATGCTTTATTGTTAAACCTACTGTGTAATTTTTATTCTGCTGTCACCCAGCACCTTCCGTGTTCCTGGATGCCAAAATTCTCATGAGACCATGTGCTGTTTGAAGGCCTCCTTGGATGTGATTATGGTGTCATTAGCACCTTCTGCCCCAGGCACCCTGGCTGAAGGAACTTTCTATTGTAGCCCCCAGCTCCTGCTATGATTTGTACCTATTGACAGGAGAACAGCTAATTAGCCTTGGTGACTTGTCAGGGCTGCCACTGAGGTCACTCTGCTTCTGTCCTCTTCATAGAAAATATTCACAAAAGCAGGCACGTTTTCACTAGGGTTCCTAGAGCAAATTATAATTACTTTTTTTTTCTTCCCCGTATCAACAAAACATTTCTTCCATCACTGCTGTGTCTTCAAGCAGGTGGATACAACTGCTATTTCACATATTTTGCCCCCCTCTCCAATTTTATTTGAAGACCCACAGAGTCTTACATCACTGCCCTGTTCAAACCTACATGGCTCTGTTTTCTAGTTTCCTTTTCATTCATGTTATTCTTTTCACCATGCGTATGGCTTTAGGTTGCAAAATATTTGAGCTGCTATTTGAAATTACATAATTGACAGTCTTCTGCTGTCAGAGTTTTCTAAGAGGTGTGTGCAGCATGCTTTTTCAAAGAAGACTATAAATATGTATGTAGATTAATGGAAATTGTGTTATTTTTGCAATATATAATGCTATTTTTGCTTTAAAAAAAACAGATTTCTGCCCTCATTTAATTCTGCTTTTGTCACCTTTCTAAAATCATAATCTGCCCACTCCTGTACTTGTAGCTTTCCATTGCAGATCTAACAAATCAGTGGGTACGCTTAGTAAATTCAAGGAATTTTAAAATATACTCGAGAAAGTTGAATCCTTAACATGTGTCGTCTTTAAAAATAACCAAAAAGACAATCATTTTCATCAATCTGAATGGGAATTAAGTCGCTTAGATATAAGATATGTCAGAAAGAAAATGATAAGGTTAAATTATTTTCACAATACCATAGGATGTATAAGATTTTTAGTATTGATTGCTCTCTATGTAAGTAATTTTATTGTTGTTTCCTTAGTGGACTTCAAAATGCATTGTCCAAAGCCCAAGGAAAAAAAATGGATTTTTGTTGGTGGTGGTGGTGGTATGCCTTCTAAAGAGTCTAAAGAGTTAGGGCCTTCCACAGATACTTACAACTCAATATCCAAAGTAGCATCCAATAAACAAGGTTATTAAACTTGAGAAAACTAATACAAATAGAGTATCAACCTTTTAAAAGAAGATTTAAAAGAAGGTTTATTTGCCACTCTTTTGTTTAAATTCTGGATTCTGAGATTCATTTAGCTTTGCCTTGTTGAGATGCAATTAGCAGGTAGGTGAGCATTTTAAAGAGTGAAGACCAAATTGTAATGGGTCTCTGGCCAGGAAGAAATATTACTATTTCAAATAATGTTCTTTTAATAGAATAGTACTTACAAGTATATAAACCCTTAAAATGGTTTTGAAGATATGCCTTTAAAGAAAATGTACACACTCTGCCCTGAGCCAAAATAATCATCTACTTTGTTACTTTGTCATTTGTTAAGTATTTTATCAGAAGAGGTACATCCCCTTTCTACGTAAAGAAATAAAACAAGAATATAACTACTAGAAAGGCACCAGAGATGAAGAAATGAACTTTTCAAAAAAGAACCATGAGACAAAACCATAGCACTGCCATTGATTTTCATATTTTCAATGGAGTACACAAATACCAAATATAGAAAACAAGAGCAATAGTGAGAACACTAGTTTGTTGTTCTGCTTTAATCTTCTTTTTCATTTACTTATTTACTCATGATTACTTTCTCAACCATCTTTAGATCAAGCATGCTGCTACAAGTAACAAATCACCAAATCTCAAAGCTTAGCACAACATAAGCTTATTTATGCTCTTGTGAAATCCTGTGGTGATTGGTAAAGGAAGCATATAACTTACTGGTTTGTTGTGATATCTACTTTTTTTTTTAACATAATCTTCCTCTTACATAGGCTAAGATAATTAAATCATGAGTTAACTTTAAACTTTGGCACATAGATTGTACCCTTCAAGACAGAGGAATTATGCCTTTCTCTTTCAACTTTACTCATATAATTTGGAAGAATATAATAATTAGATCTCTCAAAGTAAGTGCAATCAATGCTATTCTTAAAGTGCTTTCCTTTAAAGTTATTTTACCAAGTTTGGTTTTTCACGTTTGTAATCTATAGAGTCAGACACATAGGTGTGTAACCGAACATTAAGCTTTTATTTTTATTTTGCAAATCACGTTGTATTATATAAAGAATTGCAAGTAGTACACTGTGTCAAGCAGAATTCTTCTATACACTTGGGTCACTCCATCTGGTTCTTTCACATTTTGCTATGACCTAGTGTAGAATGAGAGATTCTTTAATGTGCTGAATCTGTGTAGTTAAAACAAAATCATTCAGCTGTTAGTCTTTTGTTTTCACTATTGAGTTGTAAATTACAGGTTGAATTGACTAGTAGCCAGAGTATTTGATACGCAGAAAGAAATAAAGGAGGCATCTTTGATTCCTACATCTTTTACAATTTATATCCTGGGGTATCAAAACTGAAGGGGACACTGCAAATTATATTACTCTTAGAAGTGGACTGCTGATCGTGGATTGGGCTCTTTACCAGGCAAGCAAAATCTTCGCATATAGAAAACAATACAGTCCATTCTTGAAGGATAAGAATTCTGGTACATATATTGCAGTAGAATGTCCTGACTGAATGCTTTAGATAAGGCAAACATTTCTCATCTTTCTCTTGTAGTTGAGATTTTTTTCTTTCAAGAAGAGCATGTACCCCATGGCATATTATAGAACTGCCTGGTTTTCCCCTAGCTGCCAATTAGACTATACTGCTATATCAAAGTAGGTTGTCAGGGGTCCTGCGTCTGGCTGAGTCCATTCTTGCAGGCTAGTTGGATAGTTTGATTTGACTGCTAAGGGTTATAAAACATTTATATCCAGAGAGCCAAACCAAAGTATGACTAATTATTTGTCACATGAATTCTTTTAATCTCATTTGTTTACTTATTCCTTAGATGTTATGTAAATAATACACACTGCCTACCTTTAGGGGACTTAAAAGCTAGAGGTTAAAGAAGAAGTCTGTGTCAAAATCATAATAGCTATTTGAACGACCGTATAGAAAAAGAACTGATTCGTTTGCTGAGGAGGAGGGAGACGGGCCTTCCTTGTTTTTTTTTTTTTTTTTAGTGCTGCCTATCAAATTACCACAAAATTAGCAATTTACAGCAACAACCATTTATTATCTCACAGTTCTCTAGATCAGAAGTCTGAATTTGACTGGGTCACTCAAGGCTGAAATCAAGATGTCAGCAAAGTTCAGTTCTTGTCTAGAGGCTCTGGGAAAGAATCTTTCACACTCATCCAGGTCCTTCGCAGAATCCAGTTCTTTGTGGCTATAGGTCTGAGGTCCCAGTTTCCTTGGGGGCTGGGGGCCGCTGTCTTCTCTTAGAGGCCACCTGCCTTCTTTCTCTTGGTCCCTCCTCACTCCTTCGTCAATGGCACTTGAAGCCCTCGTGCTTCGTCTCTGACATCTCCTTCTGCTATCAGCCAGAGAAAACTTGGCGCTTTTTAAGAGCTCACATGATTAGATTAAGTCTACTTAGATAATCTTTTTATTTTAAAATTAACTAATTAGTAATCTTAACTGCAACTGCAAAATCCCTTTTGCTAAGTAAGGTAACATGATCACAGGAGTAACACCAGGGAGCAAAGGTCATAGGGGTCTCTTTGGAATTTTACACAGTACACTTAAGGAGGTGTTTTGTTTTGTTTTGTTTTGTTTTGTTTTGTTTTGTTTTTAACAGAGCTAAGTTGAACCTCAGTATTTTGGAGATAAAGTTACAGAGACAGTGAGGCATTAAAGTTTAGGTCACATTGTGAAGGAAGTTGGGGAAGTCCCACATGGTTGTATCAAAACAAGCAAGAGATATCCAATTTGGGTTCTTATGGGGAAATATTATGCAATTTCATAGACTTTTTATTTCTGTGTGGCTAATTGCTAATACCATATGGCAAATTGTGTAGATGATGTATCACAGGAGGATGCTACAAGACCATAAAGAAGGAGCAGAGGAAGAGATATCTGATTCAGCTCTTAGTAATTGGAGAGGTCAGGAGGGGTTTACACAAAGAAACGAACAGAATTTTAAAGAATAAGCATATTTGGCAAGTGACTCAATGGGGCAATGAGTGGAGCACAAAAAGAAAAACACTATCAAATACTTGAAAAATTTAGAGGGGAAGAAAGTGGCAAATGCAGGAGGAAGAATAAGTTTCAGTGATAACTGATGAGATCAGTTTGTACACGTTCATCAGGGTGTTCGAAACAAAGAAATAGGGGTGCCTAGCAGTCAGACAGACCAATTTGTCTAAGGTTTGGAGGTTACACTGGAACAAATAAGAAGATGTGAGCATAATTTGCATATTGGTAATATATTTTAAACTCATGAGCTTGAAAAAGTCGTCCCAAATGAGAGCATAAGGATATAGCAGTTGAAATCAGTGTGGTATAGTAAAGGGACAATAGGAAGTAAGGAGAGCAGACAGTATGCGTGGAGTCTACCCTTTCCAGAAGCTTGACTTAAAGGAAAATCCATGCTATAGCATAAAGAATAGCGTATTGTCTAAAACAGGGTTTTGCAACAGCCAACCATGACATGATTAGCATTCGGGCCTGGATAATTCTTTGCTTGGGGGACTGTTCTGTGCATTATAAGATATTTAGCAGCCATCCCTGAGTCCTACCCACTGGATGCCAGCAGCACACCTCCTTTCCACCCCCCACCCCCCCACCTCCCCCCACCCCCCGCAAGCTGTGACAACCAGAATGTCTCCAAGCATTGCCCAATGCCGTCTGCGGGGCAGAATTGTCCCCAGTGGAGAACCACTGCTGTAGAAGGTGTTCATTTTAATTAAGCAATCAACAAAGGTAACTGCAATTAGAAGAGGGTAAGACTGAGTATTGAGACATCTAATGAGGAAGGAGAAGCAGTCTGTGGATGGGATCATTGGGAATAGGAAACATTCAAAGATGGAGGAAAATGAACCTAGGAAAAAGATGGAGAGTAGTACCATTCTCAGGGCTTGGAAGAAAACTAAGAGAGCTTGTCAGCCAATGATATCACAGTCTATGATATTCTTATCATTAGAGATAAAAAAAAAATGAAGCCAACTGTCTCTGTTCCTAGCTGAATACAGTCCTCCCACTTGTGTCCTGGCTTCCAGCCGTTCTTACTTTCCCAAGATTATTATTCTGGCAATGTTCCCTTTACTCTCCCTCAGTAACAAATTGTCCCTCTCTAGAGAGTATTCCTATAGTAAAATGATTCAATAATTCTGTGAAAACAGTGCTCAAGGCCCACAGACTCTAAGGTTATGTGCCTTGCATTCCTGTTGCCGTTGTGACAAATTACCCCAAACTTTGGGCTTAAAATAACACAAACTTACTGCCTCACAGTTCTAGAGGCCAGAAGTCCCAAATGATTCTTAAGTATCTGGAATCAAGCTGCCTGCAGTACTGTTTTCCTTCTGAGGCTCCGGGAGAGAATCCATCCCCTTGTCATTTCCAACTTCTTGAGTCTGCCCACACCCCTTGGCTCATGGTCCCTTGTCCATCTTTAAAGCACACAGTTCCAACTTCAGCTTCCATCATCCTGTTTCCTTTTCATGACTTTGACTTTTTTGTCTTCATCTTAGAATGACCATTGTGATTACTCTATCACATCTCCAAATTCCTGTTTGCCATATAACGTAACAAATGAAGAGGTACCAAGGAGGGGCACCTAAGTGACTCAGTCAGTTAAGTGTCTGACACTTGATTTTGGCTCAGGTCATGATCTCACTCTCACAGTTTGTGGCGTGGAGCCCTGTGTCCAGCTTTGTGCTGACAGTATAGAGCCTGCGTGGGATTCTCTCTCTCTCTCTCTCTCTCTCTCTCTCTCTCTCTCTCTCTGCCCCTCCCCCACTAGCGCACACACGCTCTCCCTCTCTCTCTCAAAATAAGTAAATAAACATAAAAAAGAGGTTCCAAGGAATGCAATGTGGACATCTCTTGGCGGGGGGGGGGGGGGTGGCTACCATAGTATTGTAAAAGGCAGACTATGACAATATGATGAGAATTATGGAAGTTAGATCCATTGGACCGGGGAGGAAAAATTACATCTAATAGACATTTTGACCAAAAATAAGTCAAACTTTAGTCATGATACGTGGAATAAGAGAGCTAGGCCTACCCATCAGTTCCTTAATTCTCGAGACTGAACTAGAATAGGGTCAGTGTTCCTAAGAAAAGGGTAATGCACTGTGGTAGTTCCTGTTCACTCCATTTTATTCTCGTTTTTATCAATCTACTAGAAAATCTAGCAGTTTAATTTCTGGTACATTTGGAGGCCATCAGGTGTTCTTTAAATGCAGCCTCTCAAGAAAATAAAGTTTCACCAGAACCATCTGGCAAGCCTACATTCACAAGGGAACAGAGTGGCAGACCCAACCTGCTTAGGATACACATTTCATGCAAATGTGTGAGGCACAAATGCTACTGATCTCAAGTCTGGAAATGGTCAATGGAGGTCGCTTTATTGCTGTGCATTCTATTATTAGCAATATGAAATTTCCAGTCTGTTTACTTCTTTTTGTCACCTGAGATCAGTGCATAATAAGCTATACACAACACATTCTACTAAGCTCTGATTCAGGAAAGAAAACAATTGTAACCAGAAGTGGGTGTTGATGCCTAATACATGTAAATGTAGCAAGGAACTATTAGACAATGAAAGTTAGCTCCCAGATGGTACTACCATCTGGAACATAAATCCATAAAGGTACTTTGGTAGTATTTTTGCAATGAAAAATCAGGCCTTACTGAGAATTTTTAATGGCCACTTACGAAGTTCACTGTTAACATTAGTGTTGATAAATGACAATTATGCATATATATACAAACTTGCATTCATCAAGGTAGGCTCTAGAAGCTTCAGGCCTCTGTTAAAGAAAAAGCATACCCTAAAGTAATCAGTATCTGGGAGAATGCATGCAGCTGGTTTAGTAAATGGGATGTGAAAAATTTTTAATTCCACATTTTTAAGTATTTTAAGTGCAGAAAACAGCATTCATATATTAGGACTTTTCTCTTTGTTTTCCATTTAAATCCCTCGTAAATATTAACTAAGTACTTTACTTAACTCTCTCTTGCATTCTCGTTTCACAGACATATGAATAAGAGATAGAGCATTAGTATTTATTTGCAGCTTTAAAGTAAATAACAATTGGAGTCCCTTTGCTGTAATATGATTTTCTCTAAAGCAGATAGGGAAATGAGGATGGCTTTGTCTGAACACTGTCGTAAGGAGTGTCCTTAATGTCATTATGTCATCCACAGTACAGATCTGTGGCATCCTCCAGACAGTACTGCAGTAATGGTTCTTTCTGCTGATAATTTGCACAAAACCTGCCAAATTTATACTTGTAACATTCTTTTTTGGAAAAAAATAAAGTGACTTCTAGTTAGGAACTTAATTTTCTATAGGATATTTTTAGAAAATTGAATTCTTCTATGGATATTTTAGAATCCATAGCAACAACAAGCCTATCTATATGCTACAGTTTTATTTACATATTTATGTATTTTTTTTAACAGGGAATTGGTTCCAGTGTTGCTGTTTTCTATGGAATGAGGGTTGAAGAACTTTAGGGCTGAATTTCAATGTGATCTATCTGAGAAATGTGCAATAAACAGCAGACAGATTGATTTCCTAGAAACATGTCATAATGAGATTGCACAGGATATAGGCCCAGCTTCAGGCTTATTCTTCATTGATCCCTGACTGAAAACAGGGATACTGCTGACCGTGAAATCCCACTTGTTTCCATGTTAGAACTTACTAAGGAAGCATGGTCCTGGATAATAATAGCAGATTCTAGAAAGATATTTATGGATATAATACATATAGATAGACACACACACACACACACACACACACACACACACACACAACACACACACACACAGAATGCCTCTCATCCTCAAAGTGCCACTCCCCACTTTAAAACCCCTATATTTAAAAATTAAATTGAAAACTTACTAACTTTTGATCCATTATGCATTTTATTGGTATAAATTCCTCAAATGTCAAGCATGAGTAATTCACAAAACATAGATGAATTGGATCCTCTCATTTGTGAAGCCCAGCACTTCATCTTTTTCATACCTCTGTAATGGAAGAGGTTTAGTTATTAGCCGAATGTAATTTTATAAAGATGTGTATTTGAAAGTAAAATGGAATTCATGATTTTGTCCATGAGTGGCATATTTAAATTCTGTTTCACAGAGAAGTGCAACATATAATTCCATTTTGGAATTTTAAATATCTTTAGTGGATGCATAGCTTTTTAGCATTAAATGTGTCCTGTGTGTTCATTCTTAGCTCCCTGGTGCCAGAAAACTTCAACAAAAGGATGCAGGAGAGTCTAACAACACTAATATTGTTAGAAAGTCATTATCAGCCAATGCTCTGTTTCAGTAGTGGAGAACTGGGAGTTCAAGTCCTAGTTTCGCCCCTGTCTGTTTTTATCTGCCAGATGCATAGGATATTCCCTCAGAAAGGTTCAAGTGGAATATGACAGAGTGAAAAGCCAAATTAGCAGCCCTGGACTCTGGCCATGAACAGGGGTGAAATACAGATCAGCACAAATTTCCCCCATCTTTTCTGTTACACCAATTGTGAGTGTTTTTCTGATTGAAATAATTATTAATCTGATATGAGTCTGCTCAGTTGAAAACTACCCAACTAATTACATGATACTAGCATTGGGTGTTACTCAAATTAGGGACTCAAAATCTATCTTTTGGTTCATAAGGAAAAAAAATAAGAAGACTGAACTTTAAAGTCCTATTAGTAGCATAAAATGTCACACTTGGTTTATTGGTTCCTTACACAAATTAAGAATATTGTTTGAGTTATATTTTGATATTTGAGATTGTGGCTAGTAATTTACCTTTGATAGTAGGGGTATATAGTAGAATTTCATTTTGTATTCTTACTTAATATTAAGCATAGAATTCTAGAGTGGCATAAGATCTAAAATTGTTTTCCTTTTAATAATAACAATATTAACGTTTCTTCCAAATTTGTGTATGAAAATTAGTACACAGAGTACCTCTCTTCCTAAGAAACACTGATGATATAACAAATTAAGAAAGTTCAAGTTTTACAGAACACCAGGCACCACTACTAAAGCCATGAGCTGTATCTGTTCAGAAGAAAGGGATAAAACGTACTCACTTTGTTAAATGAATTGTGCACTGTTATTTTCCAACTAGTAATGTCCGTAAGTCTGGGACATGTATTTCTGCAGACTCCTACTTCATCTTCCACTCTACCATCAAGCACTTTAACATAAGTGATTATATGTGCCCTGCCTATTTATCTCTTCTCTAGGTCAGCTAATGTCAACCTCTTTTTTTTTATGCAGATCAGATGCTTTATGTCCCAGATCACAAACCTTAATAACATTTTTCAAAGGTAACCATGCAAAGGCTATTGTTCCCTTCATAGACTCCCCCTCCCCCAATTCCTCATCCAGTTTCCATAAACTTGTTAGCTAGAGGATATGCTTATGTTGCTGCTGTTATTTGGTTGGTTTTGTTTTCAGGAAAAAAATGATAAATTTAAATGAGAAGGAACTAGGTGACCTTTAACTTCCCTTTCAAAGCTTAAAGAGTTTATAATTCTGTAAGAATTAAAACCAGTCTAGAAAGGCATAGAATGGGAACTATCATAGTAGACAAAGGGGAATAGAGAGGACTAGATAAATACCCCCTGTAACTCAATACATTTGTCATAATATTATACATGCATTATTATTTGACATTATATATGTAATATATAATATCGGCAAATGCATCCAATATCCATTTATTGAATGATGTTCTTGGTAAGGCTCCACAGTTAAGCCAGTGTGCGAATTGGTCATAGAGCTTAATAATTCCCCATATACATCCCATTAACTTAAATAAGAAAAAATAAAAAAAATGTGTTTGTATGTGTGTAATATTAAAACCACTAGAAATTATAAGTGAACCATTACTAGACATGGAAGATACTGGAGTTAACGTGTTGATTGAGATTCCATGTAATCAGCCATCACACCAAATTATATGCAAACCATACCTAACCATTATATAAAATGTTAATAAGGATGTTTTTGAGTCAGCTACTGTGCTTTAATATGACAGAATAGATTACATTTCTTCTTTATTAGTATTACTTCTTGAGAATCAAATGTAAAGTCACTAGCTTTATTGCCTATGTGTCCTCAAATTAAAGATGTCATTAATGGTTTCATATTATAAATCCTTAAACAAAGATAATTAATTGTGACAGATGTGTAAATAGTAGCAATTTATGGTTATTTTGACTAGAATTATACATTCCTCCAAATGTGTAATTGAGGAAAAGATTATTTTACAAATATCTCCAAATTATCTCTAAATAGAAAATACATGATGAAATGTTGACACCATGGATCTGGAATCACTAACATTTGATACTGCAAAGTATACCTTTATTGACTTGAGTAGTATTCCCATAATGGGTGTCCAGAAACTTGACCCCTTTACTGTCACTATCTATCTGCTTCACTCATAGTCAAGTTATTTAATCTAAGACTTTAATTTGCTATCACCTCACAATCACCGCCATCAGGATCTATGTTATGAGGAGACTGATGATGACAAGACAACATTATTCCTTTGAAAATTAACCCTGTTGGACAGGACACTCAATTCTACCCTCAGTTACAAAATATCAGAGTGAACATCCACTGTTCTTTGCAGTACTTATTGAGTAGCGTAAAGTGTTGGAGTGAACTGTAATAATAAGGTAACATTCAATAAAGCAAATAGGGAAAGGAATCACATACCTTTATAGATGTAGGGGCATCATGGATTGTAAAATCTTCAAAGAACATGTGCCCAATGATAAAACAACAACTAGACCTTAAAAGTAAACATTGTTAATGTGCCTAGTATTATCTCACTATAACTATTGCTGTTATTACCTCCATATTAGATATAAGGTAAACAAAATTCAAGAAAATGATGCAATTTATCTGAGGTTATATTGCTACCAAGTGATGAGGGCATGGGGGGGCTCACTACAAGGAATATACCAAGATAGTGTAAACTCTGGAATGAGTGAACAGCAAACTAAGAAAATGCTGGAAGAGTAGCTGGAGTAGAAACCTTTATTGTACCATGGTGGAAAGCGCATGGCCTTTCAGATAACATTTTGTTAGTGCCAAATCCTTGTCATCAGCTCATGATTATGGCAATTTACCTACCCTCAAGTTCATGTAAAATAGTGATGCAATATTGTTTTCCTAAGATTGTTGTGAGGCTTGAATTACAAACATGCACGCGCGCGCACACACACACACACACACACACACACACAATTTGTTTGAGGTTATTTTAGTTGGTAGATTGATTGATTGGTTAGTTAGTTGGTTTTTTAACTTTATAGAGGGAACCTGGAGTCTTGTGAAAAGTTCAAGCTTTGGAGTGGCCATAATTAGACTTAGTGGACTAGACTCTTAAAACAGAAATTACTCAGCTACAGAATGCTGTGAACAATGGGGAAAAACTGACAATAATGGTAGATTTGTAAGGACAAGTGGTGACACTTGGGAAGATATTTAGGAACAGCTGTAGCCATGGACCTGGGAATCCACACAAAGCTGAAAACCACAAAAAAGTTGGTAAGAGATGACAAAGAGTTGTGAATAGTTAATAAATCAGGATTCAGAAACAAAACCAACATGAAATCCAGCTGTGATGGACAATGATGGTTAGGAGTGTACTAATAGCCAGGATGGCTGCAGACTAATCCCAGAATATGGAGTCTTCTGGTCATGACCGGCCCTGGGAGCCTGCACAGGGCCAGCACACAGCCACAGCGTTAGGTGTGAAGGAAATGCTGAGGATCAGCTGCAGTACCCAGAGATGGAAGTGTCCCTGGTTCTGAGGTCCATGTGAGAGAGCTGGGTATGGAGCTTGTGGTCACACTGGTGGTTGATGGAATGTGATCCAGGGCAACCATGGGTTATACTTAATTTAAAGGACTTAACTTCAATGCACATGGCCACTCTAAAGTGTCTGGTGACAGCAACAGAAAGCATCATTATGGGAAGGCATCCGGGTCAGGTTTCATCACTCAGGGGCTCTGCACATTTTCCAACTGAAAGACTTTCCACTGTGATCATTTGGCTGAGTCTTTCTAATTGTTGAGAATGCCCCTCAAGTACCATGTCTTCCAAAAGGCCTCCTCCGGTCACTCATCCAGTACTTCTACTTTCTTCTGCCCTGTTATGTTTGTATCAGGAGAGCACATGTCACTCAAACACCAACTCACGCTTGGAGGTAAAATAACTTCTTTATTATGTCTATAATTAGCCCAGCCTCCTTCGTGTACACTCCGTGCACTGGTTAACAAGAAAAAATGAAAACTTTTAATCCAATCAAAAGTGGTTTTTTTTTAATTTAATAATTTTAACAGTGTGGAGGAATATTTAGCTTCCATGGATGAAATGTGTACCCTCTCAGCTATTTTCCTCTCATCTTCTTTCCCTCCCTACGTTAGTCACCTAGTATATTGGGGGAGGGAAGAGGCTGTGCAACCTTTTGCTGAGAAGGGAGATTCAGGATCCCTGGGAGGTGTCCTCTGCCCCTTGGGAGTATAGGGTAGTACTGTTTATCCAACCAGTTGCTACTTGTCCCGTTGTTCTTCTTGACTGAAATCTGAAGTCATATAACTTGTGATGTGGCCTAATTCTGTCCCTTGCCTGTGTCTTACTTAATCCTGTGTCACTCCATGATTGCCACATTTTCTTGTCAGCTTGAGCAATGCACAATCCTTTTTACAAAGCCACCTACCCCAACTCTTTTCTGTAGTGACCACCTCTCAGAAATTCCCTAGCCACAGCTTCTAGATGGGGGCCATGGACTCCATCCACACGGGAACTCAAGTTCCCCAGTGCCTGGCCATTCTGCTCTGCCAAGTTCATGGGAAGACATCAGAGGTGCACGTGGGATCATGAATGGTGACTTCTTTTCAGAATCCTTGATGAGGAATAGAAACAGAAGCGTTCTCTGTCCTTGCTGCTTTCCTCAGCTGTCCTACCGCCCTGACCACCATCTCCCCACCTCAACACCCATGATCTTCATCTAGTTTCTCCAGGAAAGGAGGGTAGAGGATGTTGAGGTCATGTGTTTCTCACCATATTCTCATTCTAGTCTTTGAGAAGCAGGACCTCAGTCATCTATCTGTTCTCCTCAAGACCTTTGTTTTTGACCATTGAGGACCTAGATTTAGATACCAAAACTGAGTATTGTGCGTTGCACTTCAGGGGAACTGTTGCTATAATAAATGCCAATCCCTTTTAGACATTTTTGTTCAGGAAACTCTTACGTTCAGAAAGGCAAAGGAGAAAAAGGGGATTTAACATTTTTAAACATTATACCCTCAAGAAGCAGGACGTAATTCAATTTTTCTCCTTTAATTTAGCTCTTAAAGTTGGGATAGATAAATAGATAGGAATATGTTCCAGTTTATATCAAGGGAAAAGATAAAGTTAACTAACAGTTGTGGAGTGACTGCTATGTGCAAAGTACTTCTCTTTATCATTTTATTTCCTCCTCCCTTAAATAAGGATCTTCATAATGACCTTGCATAATGCTTGCTATGCAGAAGGCTAAATGCTGTATCCTTTTCCTTCAAATTATTTGCAACTTAAAATTTGCATAATTTTTCAAAATTACAAAGCCTTTTATTTACATTTTCTATATCAGATCATCATACCAGCCCTGTTGTTGTGGAAGGTCATTAGTAACTATTTTAGAGGTGGAAACTGAGGTTCCCAGAGCTCAAATGACTGGCTACAGGGTCAAATAAAAAAGCATGGTGAAGGGACAAATAACATGCATGGAGGAAATGTCACTATGCTCTACTCTTCCGGGTTTCCTCATGTTAACTATGATCATATGGCCACATAGCATTACAGTAAATTGTGTAAGCTGTGACAATGCTGAATGCTATGTTAACAGAAATCTGGCTGATTCAGTTAAATTTGGCTAAAATTAAGGACAAAGAGACAAAATATGATAAAGTTCCCGCTAAATCAAACCGCGGTGCCTCAAATCATATACTGAAAATTGCCAGAAAATGGTAATGGGAAGATGGAAAGTGCACCAGGTTTCAAAGGTGATTGCTCATCATTGCAAACAATCCTAAGAAACGCTTCTTCATTCCATTAGAGAAGAATGTATTCATTTTGAGGAAACAGTTGCTTTATTAATGGTAACCTTTTAAAGCTTCCATGAGGCCTTGACAATGACTGCACAGACCCTGGGGAGATAGTAACCCAGTTCAAATCCCAGTACCATTTCCCACTTGCATGACCACAGGCAAGCCACTTAACCTTCAGTACCTCAGTTTTCTCACTGTGTAAATCGTTCCTATCTGATGGGGTTGTTGTGAGGCTTAAAACACATCAGCCAACTTACCCAGTGTCTGGTACGGAGCAAGAAATTTCCAAGCATTGCTAGAGTGTAAGCTCCTGAAACAAGAGATTCTTGTCTGTTTTCTTCACTATTATAATTCCAGAGTCTATATCATCACTTGACCTAGAAAGCTACTTTCAAATACATGTCAACTAATTGAATACTTACTATTTAACCAAATAAGCAAACTAGACAACATGAAGCCAACCAGCCCACCTCACTCTATTCATCTAATGAGCCCTCTAACTCAATTAATACTTTAGGCTTGAGCTGTCCTTATTCATATTAAATTGTGTTTTTCTGCTATATGGTGTGTTTGCATGTGTGTCTGTGTGGGAAGAAAGAGAGGGGGTAGGTAGGAAATAGTGCTTTTGTACATGACCTCACTAATTTTATATTTACGCCTTTCAAAAAAATCCATTATACCCTCTCTCTTTTCAAAAGAGGTATGTGCTGACTTGTTACAGGACAATACAACCTAATAAAATAGAAATAGAAAGTTACAACCAATAAAAGGAAAAGAAAGCAATATCTAAACCATAAGAGTAATTGCTGGGTTTGAGCATCACAAGGGGCTCTACATTTTTGCACAGCCCTTAACCTTTCCAAATGCCAACCAGCAGGGCTGGCCTCATCTCATGACTGAAGTGTTAAATTAGGTAGCTATCACCACAGGACATTTTTGAGAAGTAGTTAGATTGTTCCATGACCCTAGCATATTTCTCCCTCTGGCTTAGCATCAAGTATCTGAAGTTAAGATACAGATGTAACAGCAGCAACAGAATAGCTTAAATGTGTTTAGAAGAGCTCTTATTATATATAGCTGCTTTACTGTAAGCTACCTAGCTTAGTATATGCTGACAGTCTTACTATGTACTAAGAATCTGAGATGGGCATTTTGAACAGTGAAGCACTGAAATATATAATTTTAAGAGGAAGCATAGAATTGCACAGAACTGTCTACTAAGGCAGGTGGTCTGAGTAAGGCATTATAGTCAAGCATGCTAGACAAATTGGGGGTTTATATGGAGTTGAGTAAATTAGAGTCATATAGGGCCAACGGAATAATTCAACAACAGTTGGTGGATGTTTGAATTCCATATTTTAAGATCAGCATGAACACCTATAATTATTACAAGACACACAAATTGGAGCTAAAACTAATGAGTTGCTTTCTTTTTCAAAATATAGGTCACAAAACTCTCAATTTTATCTCACATCACCAGATTTTCCTTTCAAGTACTCAGAGTGGACTCTCTTTTATATGCTAACAATATAATAATAATAATAATAATAATAATAATATTCTTTTAATCACTCATTCATCATGCATCACATTAATTTGTCAACAATTTGTAGCAAAAATTAATAAGAAACTGAACTTATAAAGTCAATTACATTATAATCTTTATGCTAACTCTTAGGATCACCCTTAAATGTAGCCCAAATGGAAAATATGTCCTAAAGCACTTGTACTACTTAAAGGATGCTACAGGGGTGCCTGGCTGCCTTAGTAAGTAGCCCATGTGATTCTTGACCCCTGGATGGTGAGTTTGAGGACCATGTTGGGTGTAGAGATTACTTTAAAAAATGTTCTAAGAATATAAAAATTTTAAAATTAAAAAAAGCATGCTACAAACATAAAAGATACAGTCCTATTACATATAGCTTTTTTTTTTTTTTTTTGGTCTTCCTATCTTTTATTTATGATATAATAATTGCTTCTCTCAAGTAATCATAGCAGGGCTTTTTACTTGTAATCTTCTTCAAAATAGAATTAGGTGAAAGTAAATATTTGTGCACTTTGTGGACTACCACACTTGAGACTTCGTTATTGATTTCAGTCTGGAGGCCATGCACACAATTCAACATACACACCAAGTGGGTTAAGGTGATAAAAGTGGGCTGAAAGAAAGGACGGGATTTGGAACAAGTAAATTGTATTTTGCTTGCATTAGAGCCACAACGTGACCAACAAAAGCTGTGCTTGTCTCAGAGTTCTTTTATTGTAGTGTGAGGAGCTTCTAAATAAACATCTATGGTGATTGGATGGCGAGTGAGCAAACAGCGATATGGCCTGCTGGACGCTTGGCAGAGGCTTCATGTCTTCTTCCCTACTTCTTTCTTGGGTTCTTGTTTAAGTCTGTAATCAGCCAGGGCGGCCTTGATTGCATCTTCAGTCAGCATGGAGCAGTGCAGTTTCACTGGGGTGGTGGAGGCAAATTTCCTTGGCAATATGTGTGTTCTTGATGGTCAAGGTTTCCTCCGTGGTCGTCCCAGTGGCTAACAAGCTAGAGGCACTTGCACAACCACAGCCAAATGTTTTAGGGGCGCCTGGGTGGCTCAGTCGGTTAAGCATCCGACTTCAGCTCAGGTCACGATCTCGCCGTCCATGAGTTGGAGCCCCGCGTCGGGCTCTGAGCTGATGGCTCAGAGCTTGGAGCCTGCTTCCGATTCTGTGTCTCCCTCTCTCTCTGCCCCTCCCCCGTTCATGCTCTGTCTCTCCCTGTCTCAAAAATAAATAAACTTAAAAAAAAAAAAAAGCCCATATGACTTTGGGCAAATCATAAAAAAACAAAAACAAAACCAAAAAAAAAAAAAAACGTTTTAAACCTGGCAACCACAGTCTTCTCCTTTCCATCCACTTGAACCCGGCATTTCATTACATCACCCCAAGCTGGAGCCCCCACCAATCCAGTGCCAACATTTTTTATGTCTTGTCAAGAGTCCCCACATTTCTAGGATTTTCATAATGATTAACAGTCTTCCTGCGGTAGAGGCAGAGCGGGGTGGCGGGGAAGTCAACAGCTTCCGGGTCAGCAGGTGCGGGCCCTGAGCAGCAAGGCGGAAGCTGCCCTCCATCTTGGGGCTTGCCCATATGGCACTTCTTAACTGTGCTCTTGTCACTCATGAATTTTCACTCTGTTACACATTTAAATGATCTTACATCACTCATAAATTCTCACTGGGACACACAGCAACCCCCCATTGATATCAATAAGTTCTGATGATTTTTCAGGGGGAAGAAAAAACTTACCAATAAGTGAAGTAACATTTTCACTTTACAATAAGGTTGTCACTGGAACCAAGTTCTGCTACTATCTTCATTTTTTCTTTATGCCAGAGGCCCATGGAAAGAGTGGAAATTAATTTATCCTCAACTTATATAATGAATCATGAAAAAAATATACTTTCCTGATGTAATATGAAAAATAAAGAACTGCTAAAAAAAATTTAACTCTCTAATGATCTCGGTGAAGATTGGTTTAAATGTTTTTGAATAGTATAATTATAGCTGTAAGAAAATAACTGAATTAAAAAAGCTTTACTAACAATTCATATTTCTGACTCAATAACAATTTCTTGTACTGGCCTCTGGCTATCATGTTTTCTATCAGACTCAAGAGACAGAATCTTTTATCTCTTTCTCAGACAAGCGGGGAAAATAACCATACTGGAGATTTTATAATTATATCCAAGTAAAATAGAAGGAAACTTGATCCTCTCTAATTTAATAATGTATTAAACCATTAATATTTTTCTTTCTCATTATGCATTTTTTTGTAAGAAGGATAGTACCTTAGAGTCTTCTCCATGGTTCAAATGATAAAATTCATTTGAATTTGATACTAACCAGGGAAATAAGTATTTTCTGCATCTTAGCTGTAGGGAACAATTGAAACAAATGTATTGAAATTCATGACTCACACTTGACTACAGGCAATATCAACTTAAAATTCAAGGTTGTAGTGTTGCAGATGTGTCGTGAGGTTTCTTGCATACAATTTCATCAAGGAGAAACAAAAGAAAAGCAAGACCTCATAACTTTTTTCTAAGAAGCTTAAGCTACATCCAATGTGAAGCTATATTGGTGTTTGTTTATGAGACAGATATATGTGACAGATCCCTGTTTGTTTTCATTTCAAACACAGAACATACTCAGATGTAAAATAAAGTAATACTTCAATTTTAAATACAGATTTAGTCGATCTACTCAAATTTTACCAACATATGTATTTGAATAGAATATTTTGATCATAATCATCTGTATAACAATATGGTGAAGGCAAAAATTATACTGGGTATTCATAAAATATCAGCTCTCTTGTATAATAAGACTAACCTAATATTTTAAAAAGAGGTATGTTATCAGACATCCAAATCTCTGTTGTATCAACTAATGAAAAAACTATGTTTTAAAGCTTGACTTTGAAATACTTTTTACTTTTACTAACTTGTGAAACTAACTTGTGAACTTACAAGAAAGGAGTGTAAGCATTTGGAGTTACAAAAGGACTAGAAGAAATGTTTATAACCACATTGTACTCCTTAAAATGAACCTGTAATGAACTTCAAAATATATATCATTATTTTCAACAGTAGTTTCTTTTTATGGGAGAAAAATTTCAAGAAATATTTAAAAAATACATTCTGGTGTTTTTCCAGAGATTTCTAAAATGTTTATTCTGGTAATTCACAGCATGTATTTTCTATCTGATATGTTTAAATACTTCTCTAAAGGGAGAAAGAATCAGAATACTCAAATATAGAAGGGATGTATCCCACTATTACATGGTAGTGACAGAATGGTGATGAAGGCTGATACCTACTCAAAGCATAAACTTCTGGGGTGCCTGGGTGGCTCAGTTGGTTAAGCGTCCGACTTCAGCTCAGGTCATGATCTCCCAGTTCGTGGGTTTGAGCGCCAGGTTGGGCTGTGTGCTGACAGCTCAGAGCCTGGAGCCTGCTTTGGATTCTGTGCCCACTCCCTCTCTACCCCTCCCCTGCTCATGCTGTCTCTCTCTCTTTCTCTCAAAAAGAAATAAACATTGGAAAAAAAACTTTTTAAAAACACTAACTTCTGTGTTCAGTGATCAAGAGTTTTATTCATAAAAAAGACTTTAAGGTTTAAAATGATACAAGTAGCACATCTTCTATTAGACTCTTCTTTGACCATATAGATCAGCTTTCATATGGCAATTAGAATAAGTTGAATATTGACTGTAACTGCGTCTGTGCATATGCTAAATTCTCTTCTTCCACTGTCCAGAAGGAATAGTATTTTAACACCATGATCTGTGGATAACTGCAATACAGGAAAAGCTACATAATAGAGATTACAAAGCATTTGTAAATGCAAAATGTTCTCCCTTTCTGATAAAGGCATCATTTGAGAACTTTGGACATAAGTTGCCAAACTTCTAAGAGGCATAGGGTAGAAACACATTGTTTGTCAATGAATGATTGAATAATGATTGAATAGCTCTTTTAAAAGATAGCTTTTGGTAAAATGACATGATCTAGGAATTTGTTTTAAAATACTTCAGGGGCGCCTGGGTGGCTCAATTGGTCCAGCTCAGGTCATGATCTCATAGCTCAGCTCCTCAGTTTGAGCCCCGCATCACATCCTGCTGTCTGCTGTCTGTTGTCTGTGGGAGCCAGCTTTGGAGTCTTGGTCTCCATCTCTCTGTGCCCCTCCCCAACTTGCACGCATGCGTGAATGTGCACTTCTCTCCCTCTCTCAAAAATAAATAATCATTAAAGAAAAAAGAATCTAAGTGGTTACTATAAAATACTTAAGAAAAATTGGGAGAGAGTAGTTAAAGCAAATGGGGCAAAATCATAAGAACTGTTGAATGTGATGATTTTAGGAGGGTTTGGTTTATTTTTCTCTCTCCATTTCTATGTTTAGTTTTTTCATAATAAAGTTTTTTGAGAAGATATAAGTCGCCATTAAAATTCATAAATTGATAACATGCAAGCATTTGTCATATTTTACATCAGATTTAATTCTCTTATCTCTGTGCTATTTCTAATATTACTAGCTCCAGAATTATATGAGGAAAATATGTCTTGAGTTCTTTCCAGTCATTAAAATAAACTTTTTGTGACATTTTTTAGATGCCTGAAAAATTGTCTTGAAAGCTCTTAGAAATCTATAAGGTGAAAAATCTTTTCTTCTTACTTTTAAAGGCCAAATTGATTTTTTTTTCACATTCACATACATTTCCCATTCCTCACAGCGTCTAAACTTGCAGTCCATACTCTACTCAAATTAGTTCAAATGTGAGGCTAGGGAGCCTTGAAATCAGACACTCATCATATTTTTCGTGTTTATCTAAAAACTTACCTGTAACTGCTCTTCTCCCAGAAGTAATCACTGGATAAATTAATTGCATTAATTATGCTATACAGCTAGTATAATTAAGTCTAATCAGTTAATCTTGCTAAACTTGAAACTACCATAGTCCTTGGGGCAGTCAAGCTTAGTTGCCTACTTGAAAATCCATTCTTCTTTCTCCTTACCTTATTCACAATGGCCTTATACCCAAGTAAAGAATACCTTTCACAGACTCCCTTGCAGCTGTGTTTTGAGAAACAAAAGTTAGGCAACATCCAGGAAGTATTTTTAAAGAGAGAGAGGGTGCTCTTCTCTTTATTCTTTTCCTGCTGCTTAGAAGAGCCTCCAGCTCCAACTGCCATCAAGGATCATATACTATACTATAAGAATTATACTTTATTTATAATAATAATATTTGTTAGCATTTATTGAATATTTGTTATCTTCATTTAATAGGTGAAAAACAACAACAACAACAACAACAACAACAACAACAACAAGGGTTGGTAAGGTTAAGGGGCTTGAGAAAGTTCACAGTTACTAAGAGGTAGACCTGAGATGCAAGCCTAGGACTGCCTAATATGAAAGCTTAGATTCTTAACCACTGGGCTGTAAGGCTGTATACCTTAAGGATTGATTAAAAAAATACTTAATTAGCCTTTTCTACCGACACTATCAGAGAGTTTAAGAAGAATGTAGTATTAGTACCATGTCTTGAAAGGTGTGTGGTTTTCAACAAAGGGAGTGTTGAGGAGAGAAACACAAGAAAAGCAAATATGATGATTTAGAATTTGCACTATTGTGTTTGAGAGGCCAGTATGATAACCAGGAGGACACACTCAACAGACAACTGGAACACAGGTCTGGATCCTTCAGCTTTTTAAAAAGGCACAACTAGGGGCGCCTGGGTGGCACAGTCGGTTAAGTGTCCGACTTCAGCCAGGTCACGATCTCGCGGTCCGTGGGTTCGAGCCCCGCGTCAGGCTCTGGGCTGATGGCTCAGAGCCTGGAGCCTGTTTCCGATTCTGTGTCTCCCTCTCTCTCTGCCCCTCCCCCGTTCATGCTCTGTCTCTCTCTGTCCCAAAAATAAATAAACGTTAAAAAAAAAAAATTTAAAAAGGCACAACTAGACACAGAGATTTGCAAGTTATTTGCATGGAAGTGATAGGTAAAACAGAAATAGGTGATATTATCTGAAAAGAGAAATGGGAAGCTAAAAAATAAGACCAGTGAAGGATTCTTGAAAATATCTGCATTTAGTGAGAGGGGGAAATAAAGAATGTAGCAGTGGTAATTGAGAAGATTCATCCCAGTGAGAGAGGAAAACCAGGAGCCTGCAGTGTTAAGGCAAGCAACAGTTAGAAACGGAAGAAAGAAGCAGTAGTAGAAAAATGTTACAGATATATTTGATAGGGCAAGGATCCAGAAATTGAAAATTAGAAAGGGATGCTAACCCTGAAGAAAGCAATTTCAGACAACTAACATAATGAAAGACTGGCTGTGTTAGATTGATTAGCAAATATGAGGTGAAGAATTAGACACACCGAGTATAAAATATTGTTTCTAGAAGTTTGACAGGGGAGGGGAGAATGGGTATGTGCAGGTACGTGAGTGGGAAGAATCAGAGAAGATTCTTTTGTTGTTGTTTTGCTTTGCTTCATAAAATTTAACGTGGCAAAACTTGAGTATGTGATAGCAGAAGAGAAATAAAACTAGGCAAAAAAAAAAAAAAAAAAGGAATGTGAAGATAAAGACAAATAAGAGATTCATGAGAATAAGATCCTAGGAGAGAGACATAGGAAAAGAAAACCTTTTAGTAAACATCAGGAGAGATGAGTTTTAGAAATGGGAAGGAAATACTGCCTTGGAGACAGGAAATGAAGCAGGGTTAGTAAGTGTGAAGGACACATTGATGTGACCCTAACAAATCTATTTCCTATTGAGTAGCTATTGTTACTGTCACCTAATCCTTCATTTCTTCTTCCAGGTTTAGAAAGGCCTTCAGAAATAGCTAACGCAAGATTTCAGGGTGGTGGACAGGTGTCTTGTCTTCTTGATTCTTGATGTCTCCCATTTTGGAGTTATTTTCTGTAATTATATAAAGGCATTACATCTACTTTCTGTTATGCAGCTATGGAATTTATTTCATTACACAGATAAGAGGAGGAATATCCATTTCCAAAAAGCAACAAATTTCTCATATGGAATGTATTTCAACAAACACTGAAATACATTTTAACAAGTACATTTTTTTCCTAAGATTAAAAGGGTTGTTTTCGACATTCCCACTTAAACTTGCTTATTATACCTTTTAATACTGTTTCTATTCTGAGTATTTTTATTTTTGTTAACTGCTATTTATGTAACATATCAAATATATAATACAAAGTTCTTGCAGAACCTCCAATTAAGAGATGGAATCTACCATTTATGAAACCCTTCATTTTATTTTAAAAATTTATCAAGTTTTTAGTGTTCAACAAAAAAAATCTGCCAAGATGAGGGCTTTATAACTTTGTTTTTTTTTCTTTGTAATAAAATAAATTATACACACACATATACATACCCTATTTCTAAGATCTAGGCTTATATGCATTATATATACACACACATATGTTTATACAATTATATATATTTTTATATATGCAAAAAATTAAAATAAGTTTTACTAACATTTTTTTAAAATTTAAATCCAAGTTAGTTAACATATAGTGTAACAATAATTTCAGGAATAGAATTTAGTGATTCATCACTTACATATAACACCAAGTGTTCATCCCAACAAGTGCACTCCTTAATGCCCATCACCCATTTAACCCATCCCCAGACTCAACACCCCACCAGAAACACAGGGCCCGTTTTCTGTATTTAAGAGGGTCTTATGGTTTGTCTTCCTCTCTGTTTTTATCTTATTTTTGCTTACCTTCCCCTATGTTCATCTGTTTTGCTTCTGAAATTCCACATATGAGTGAAATCATATGATATTTGTCTTTCTCCGACTGACTTATTTGCCTAGCATAATACACTCTAGTTCCATCCATATTGTTGCAAATGGCAAGATTTCATTCTTTTTGATCTCTGAGTAGTATTCCATTGAGTGTGTGTGTGTGTGTGTGTATATGTGTGTGTGTGTTTGTGTGTGTGTGTGTATATATATATATATATATATATATACACACACACACACACATACCACATCTTCTTTATCCATTCATCAGTCGATGGACATTTGGGCTCTTTCCATACTTTGGCTATTGTTGATAGTGCTGCTATAAACATATGCCCCTTCAAATCAGCATTTTTGTATCCTTGGGATAAATACCTAGTACTGCAATTGCTGGGTTACAGAGCAGTTCTATTTTTAACTTTTTGAGGAACCTCCATAACTTGTTCGAGAGTGGCTGAACCAGTTTGCATTCCCACCAGCAGTGCAAAAGCAGTACTCTTTCTCCACATCCTTGCCAACATTTGTTGTTGCCTGAGTTGTTAATTTTAGCCATTCTGAGGTATGAGGTGGTATCTCATTGTGGTTTTGATCTGTATTTCCCTGATGATGAGTGATATTGAGGGTCTTTTCATAAGTTTTACTAGCATTTTAATCAATATTGTGAAAACTTCTAATTTGTCAATGTTCTTATTTTTAACTTAGGTTGAACTAGAATGTAATCTTTTATTTAATGTAATACAACCATTAACATTAACTGGTATGTTGGTATTATATTAATGATGAAATTACCGAGGTTGTATTTTAGACATTATTTCTTCAGCTTATAAAGCTCTCATCTAAATATCAAATCTTAGAATGCCAATAGTTTATTATCCGAGGGTAAGAAAATCTCTATTGTCCCCTCAAATAATGGCAAGAAGGACTTGACTCCATGGCAACATGAAATATCAAAGTGTGGGAATGGAAATACAGTGCCTGCCCAAGAAAAAGGACAAAGACATGACCATAGCTTTTTGAAAAACACAAAAGAGCATAACAGAAGTCCTCGATTTGCTCAAAAAAAGATTGACCTTGAGATGTTTCACAGAAGTCCTACATCCACTGGATTCTCTGTGGATAAAACCATGTACTATATATGTGGAAGACACTAGAGAATTTTTTTGTGTGAAACAGGAAATATAAAAGAAAATTCAGAACAATTGCTACCTCCTCCAAGAGGCTGCCCTGACCATTCTTTCTAAAAGAGTAATTTGCAGGGGTGCCTAGGTGTTTAAGTTGGTTAAACGTTTGACTTGATTTTGGTTCAGGTCATGATCTCACAGTTTGTGAGTTTGAGCCCTGTGTTGGGCTCTGCACTGGCAGCACGGAGCCTGCTTGGGATTCTCTCTCCCCTGTTCTCTCTGCCCACTTCTCAATAATATTTGTTTATTTATTTATTTATTTATTTATTTATTTATTTAGAGCACAAGCAGGGAATGGGCAGAGAGAGAGGGAGAGAGAGAATACCAAGCAGGGACTCACTGTCAGTGCAGGGCCCAATGTGGGGCTCGATGTGGGGCTTGAACCCATGAACCATGAGATCATGACCTAAGCTGAAACCAAGAGTTGGATGCTTAACTGACTGAGCCACCCAGGGGCCCCTAACTTTTTTTTTTTTAAAGAATAACTTGCAGACCCTTTACAATGTTTTATTATTTTTCCTAGCATTTGTTAACACCACATGTACTTTTTTTGTTTTTGTATTTTCTATCTCCCTTTTCTAGAAAGTAAGCTATGTGAGAAAAAGGAGCTTGTTGGTGTTCCTGTATGTATGATGAGCACCTAATGTATACATGTGTCCAATATATAATTTTTAATGCATAAATTAATTAATGAACAGAACTGAGCTATTAGAACTCATTCACTCAAGAATTAATGTATTTTTAAAAATTGGAGTATAGTTGACATACAATGTTATATTAGTTTCATGTGTACAACATAGTGATTCAACAATTCTATACATTACTTAATGTTCACTGTATGACATTATTGCAATATTGATTATATTCCCTATGTTGTACTTTCCATCTCTGTGGATTTTATTTTATAACTGGAAATTTGTACCTCTTAATCCCCTTCACCTATATTTTGTCCATTTTGTTTGTCTATTTTGTTTTGTCCATTTTGTCCACCAGTTCTTAGTATTTATGAGTCTGTTTCTGTTTGTTTGCTTGCTCATTTTTGTTCCACATAAATGTGAAAACACACAATATTTGTCTTTCTCTATCTGACTTATTTCATTTAGCATAATATCCTCTTGACTCTATCCATGTTGTTGTAAACGGAAAGATCTCATTCTTTTTTATGGCTGAGTAATATTCCATTTTATAGATGTGCTACACATCTTTAACCATTCATCTATTATTGATGGACACTTAGGTTGATTCCATATCTGGCTTATTATAAATAATTCTGCAATAAATATAAAAGCACCTATATACTTTCAAATTAGTTTTAGTGATAGGAAAAATGCTGAATGAGGAATATCATAGAAAATTTGGAAACGAAGACCAAATGGAGGAGTGGTAATTGACTTAGCAGACCAGAAAAGAATGGAACTTGAGCCTGCAAGGTATAGAAGCCAAGAGGATGTATGGTAATTAATGCTGCAGAACTCTAGAAACACTTAGGAATTGAAGGGACGAAATTTTTCTGAAGGTGAATGGGGAAGGTAAGGGAGATTGATAGCAGGTTAAGATAGGGAGTGGTTAGCCAGCCAACCAAGGTATGAGGAAAGGGCCAGAGGTTTGCTTTCTATAAAAGTAGAATAAGAAAAGCAGTATGGAGGGGCACCTGGCTGCCTCAGTTGGTAGAGAATGTGATTCTTGATCTCAAGATCGTGAGTCCAAGCCCTACATTGGGTATGGAGCCTACTTAAAACAAAATAAAACAAACAAAAAAAAAAAAACAAAAAACCAGAAAACTCATATGTGGATTCATGGATTCTGGATGCAGGTAGTGCATCAAAATTCAAACAAAAAGAATGAGTGAAAATTTCCATGCTGAATGGTAAGAAAGTCCGGGATTCTTCCTGTGTCTGGCTCATTTATTTTTTGTCCTTATCCTGGTTTGTGTAGGTCACCAATTATCTGAGTCAGTTATAGTAATTGAGACAATGCAAAGGGAATTTGTAAAATACTACTACCTACAAATGCTGTCCTTTTAAGCATATATATAATAAGCCCGAAATATATGGGACAAGAACTTGAGGAATGCTAGACATTAAAAAAGAAAATCAATGTTAACTTTCAATCCCAATTTAAATGAATTGAACTATTAAAAAATCAGAGCTACAAAGGAAACATGCTGCCACGGAACAATTTCAGTGTTCTTGACTGACATAAGCAAATTGGAACTATGAGAAGGATCAAGACTGCAAATGGCTTTGAAAGCCATAAATTGTAAAATCAATATGCTAAGCTACTGGAAGCCAATGTGAGAAGAACAGCACAGGAGCACTCCAGTGATCCAGTCTGGCTCCCACCAACGCCTGGCATCACAATTCTATAAATTAAATTTCAACAGGTTTGGCTTTCTCGCCAAATAGGCTTACAGCTTTTACTAGAAATAAGGCATGTTCTTTAAGTAAAGGGGGAGAAAAAAAGCTGCCCTTAATACTAGAGCAAGCAACAATTTAGCTTTCAGTATCAGAAACAGCTAAGACACTCTTCTAGGTACAATTACACACCGAAGTCCAAGGTAGAGGAAATTGAACACTACTTAAAATATGGAATATTGGGGAAAATGAAGGAAGTGGAAACAATGAGGCAGAATACAGAAAAGAGAGAGGGGAAAAAAAAGAATGTCATCAACTATCCCCAAAGTCAGTGAATTACAAAGAACTTACACAAGGGCCAATTGCAGCACTGTGTGTGTTCTCTCCAAACTCTCCCCTTCCTTGGGGTTGTGTAGAAAGACTTCATGTTTGGACAGCATCACTATCACTTCTTGGAAGGGCATAACAATGAAATATTGGAACCACACCTCACCTCAAATGCCTACACTTCACCTTATGTAAGACCTTACTTCAAATAATATAGAAAGAATCTCAAGATTTTACACAAGATGTAAAAAACAGGTTGGAAATTATTGATTTTGGGAACCCCATGCAAATGATATGCAATTGAAAAAGGAGGGGAAGTCAGGAAAGTAATATACCAGTGGCTTTATTTTCTGGGAAGTTTTAAGAGTATATTTTATCATTTACTTATATTACTTAAAAATTAAAATAACATTTGTTAATGTAAAATAAATTCTTTTACTTGGAAAAAATGTTACTCTCATTGTTTTTATTTAATTTATTTCATGTTCATTCATGAATTTTGTATCACCTTTTATGAATTGTCATCTTGGTCCATTTATCTGTACTTGCAAACAAAATTTTTAAAACCTTATTATTATCCTTTAAATAGAAGTAATATATACATAGGAAAACCAACATAATGAATTGTGATTTATTTTGAGTATCTAGCATGCTAATTAAATGCAAGTATATTTTCCAGACTAAAAAAAATAAGCACATATTCAATAAGCTCCTCTAAATAATCTGTCCAATTTTCCTCTACCATTTGAAAGTATAGAATGTTAGATCATTCAGATAAATTGACAATTATAGTTAAATGTTAACAAGTATCCTGATTAAAATTACCACCCTGCTAGAAATAAATTCAATCTTTATACGTATATATTCATATTCTGTATATTAAACATAAGCCAAAATAATCCTATATTTCCATCTAGAATAGTTTATATTTGTGTAACTAATACATCATATCTAAAACATTTAGCGGGGCGCCTGGGTGGCGCAGTCGGTTAAGCGTCCGACTTCAGCCAGGTCACGATCTCGCGGTCCGGGAGTTTGAGCCCCGCATCGGGCTCTGGGCTGATGGCTCAGAGCCTGGAGCCTGTTTCCGATTCTGTGTCTCCCTCTCTCTCTGCCCCTCCCCCGTTCATGCTCTGTCTCTCTCTGTCCCAAAAAATAAATAAACGTTGAAAAAAAAAATTTAAAACATTTAGCATAAGTAGTAATTAATTCATATATAAATGACCTATGTATCTATAGATCATTCTGTTATTATGATAACTCTGTGCAAGTTAGTTCTATTCAACTGTATGTGAATGAGTCAGGTACAGATATAAATGTACATATTTTACATATATAGTATAGAAATTAAATATAAGTAACTTTAATAGAAAATTAGTTCTATTATTTGATTAGTGAATTTCTCTTTTTTCCTGGTGAAAGATAAACATCCATTCAATTGACGCAGTTATGCAACTTAAGCTACAAACCTCCAACTGAAAGAAAAGTCATCATAATATTCTCTAAATAAATACTTTTCACAAGAATTACACATCCATTACAAAGTTCCTCACCCTCTCTCCCTGATGGATCATTCAACATGCTGACAGAAGCATATTCTACAGTTATTTTTCCATGTTACATTCACAGTGATTCCAATAGAGATGAAAATGCTTTCATTTCAATTGCTACTATTCACTCAGTCACAGCCTTATCAGAAGCAGTGTTAATCTTGAAGTGGCATTTTATGTACTTAAAGAAAGCACTAGGCTTCATGTCCCATCCCAAAGGGACATAGAAGGACCATCTGAGATCTGAAGTAGTAAATACTGTGGATCCTGTAAATTTAAGAAATTAGTAAAGATTACCTACATTTCTATTATGAGTGCTCTATGATAATTTTGGCAGAAATACAGAGGTTATCTGAAAACACTTCAGATGGTAACTCAGTCCATAACCCACCCCCACAGGTGGGTCAGCCAGATGAACAAAGAGAAAAGGGAGAACCAGGAGAGTCATGTCACTCTAAACAAAGAAGCACTTAAGTTAAACTAGGTGTAAAATGTAGGCTTTCCCAGGGTGACTTGGAAGACTAAAAACCCTGGGGGTGGATACCAAGGGGAATGACTGTTTCCTCAGCTCACTTGGACAGAGGGCAATCTGACCTGGCCTGAAGCATATTACTCACAAGAATCAGAGATTTCAATAATATCTAGTGTCTGTGAACTTGGGAGGAAACAAAATTACAACCTAATTTTCCCCCAAATCTCACTGGTATTTATTTAGCTTTTCTCTTAGTGATGAATGTAAGAAATAGACCCAGTAAGTAATATCACTATCCTGTCATGGTATCTTATTGTGTTATAGTAGTTGCTCTCATATACATTTCAACTTGTCATAGCTTTGTGAACTGAGTAGTTATTAGACTCAAACCTAGCTATTATTTTATATGATTTCTTGATAAAAAGGGTATCATCATTTGGGTTTTTAATAAATTTCTAACTGAACTTTAGTGTTAATGGTTTTTATTTTAATCTCATACATTTCATTTCATGCATTTTAGAAATCTATTCAGAAAAGGAATCCATATATTTCACCAAAATGCCAAAGGAGCTCACGACACATAAATCGCTAAGAATGATCAGCATGCAGAGTACAGGTTAAGCAGCGGCATCACACTACAAGTCTAAGGTGTAGAGTGATCTTTATGCCATGCCTGCGTGGCTCTCGTCTATATTCAAGCACTCCCTGGGACATTGCAAAAGTGCTAAATAGTCACAAAGGGATTTGGAGTGATTGAACAAAAGAATTCTTTACCAAAAAAATATGGATAGCTCGGAAAATAATATTTTTCTCCATATTCAGCATTAGTCATCACCATCTGGTATAAAATTTCTGCTCAAGCAAGTAAATCTGTCATCTCATTGCTGAAATGATACTGAAATTCAGAGGATGGTTGGATAAAGTACCTGCCCCACAGGCCACACTTACAAACAAGCCAAGATGAGGGGCTTAGTGAATGCTTAATGAATACTAGAGACCAAAAGACTAAGCAACCTGTCCTGGGCTTTCACGTTGATAAGACGTAGGAAAGAAGACTACCATTCGTACTTCTAATACAGGAGTGATGCAGTACCTCCCAACACTCAAAAATAAGCAGATAATTTTTATGATACAGCTTTATTACAATCAGATTCTAAATCGCATTTAAGAAACATGAACATGTACATTGCGTTGAGTTCGCTGGGTTGAAGATACCACAGAGGAGAAAGAAAATTTTTTATTGGGTAAGACTATGTTCCCTGAAATCTACGTATATCAGTTAATAATGAGACAAGTCATTACCGGGTGCCCACTATGGGTGAGGCGCTGTGTCATTCCTACAGCAACAGAACAGATGTATGATTATAGACATTCTGGAATCACGAAGAAGGGTTTTCTAATAGTATAGAAAGGCTTTCCTTCCTACTGAAGGCTTCCTATAGGAAGGCTTTCCTTCGTAACATATTTGGCAGCATGTCATTCATAATTAAAGGTAACTATTTTTCAAGTTTCTTGGAACTATGGTAAAAAGTCTGACCCAAGACAGGTGGGAATAGGAGTCTAGATTCCTAGTATATAGCAGAGCAAGTTCTGTGCAGAGATCCATAGGAAATAGGCATGTCTTTCAGTGTTAATGACGTAGGAATAATAGCAATCTTAGCAAAATATGTGTGGATTTGTTTTAAGAACTGAAAACACATCAACTTACTTTTTAAAAAATAAATTCTCAGAATTCTTCCATCTCTTTATTTTCATTTTAGCTTTAAATCTCATTTCATGCATTTGAAATTTTAGAAGCAATTAAGGGCTGCTTGAAAGTGCTACTACTACCCATTTGTGTGATTAGTGCAATTATGTAATTAATGTAAATAATTGCAACCTAGCAATTATGATTTGTTATCTTTTAATAAAATATCTATAACGTTGAAAGATTTCATGTAACAGTAGAAATTTTAATTTAAATCTTTGGCCATTTAAATCATGTCTAATCACACTTTTTATTAATAATACTGTGCAAAATAGCAGTTACAATTTCATGTTTTCAAGTGAAAAAATGTCTTCTTTATGCCTTCATAAATTTATTCCAGACATTAGAATTTTCCTGACCACACTATTTCATGCTATCAATCAAATAAGAAGTAATTTATTTTCCTAGATCTTGGAAGACTTCAATTCCTATCTCTAGTCATTCTTGTGGAATGAGAATCTAGTAAAAAGTAAAAGATACACACACAAAAAAATTATGTATTCTCTGTAACCTAAAACTGTAACAAAATGTGTGATATATAAAGTCTTAAGGTAGGTGGATTTCTTGAAGTCACTTTGTAGACAAGCTTTTTTATTACACCAACATTTGATGCTATCATTCCACTGAATCATTGTGTGTGTGTGTGTGTGTGTGTGTGTGTGTGAAACTTCTGTTTCCTTCCTACAACTCTGTCCTATTCTATCATCTCAGAAGTATCTTATAGACCAATGATTAATACTTTCCTTCTTTCCTTAATGATTTAAGAAGAAATTTTTAGCAAAAGTAGCATGTTACTATCTGCAAAAGACAAAACTACCTAATTGAATCACAATGCTGATCCCTGGAGAGATAAGAATAAAGAAGGTGCAGTCCTTCCCCTCCAGGATTTTAAGTTTAATCGATGGACACACACATCTGAAGAAACAACGTATGGTTTCATAAAGAATTCTTGCAAATACAAAAGAAAAAAGCAATGGCCAAATAGAAAATTGATAAAGGATATAAACAGGCATTTCCTTTTCAGAGCAAAGCAAACACAAAAACACCAGAAATAATAAAAATATTCTCAATATTATAAGTAATCAGAATACAAATTAAAACTGTAACAGGATAACATTTCACACCCACTATATTTGCAAAAATTAAGAATTTTAACAAGTCCAAGTGTTGGTGAAGATGTGAAACAATGCAAATTCATATATTCCTCATGGGAGTAGATATTGATACCAACACTTTTAAAATTCTTGCATGTTTGTATCATGAGAAATGATCCAGAGTGTTCACAGGAGCACAACCCAGAATAGTGTTAAACTGGAAATATCTCAAATATCCAATTGGTAAATAAATCATGATGTGTTAATACATTAGAATATTAAGTAAGCAGTAAAAATTACTGACCCACAAGTAATTACATTCAAAATGAATGAATCATACAATAGTAAAAATGCAAATAAGCAAAAAGTGTCATTTGACTATATATAGAACAATATCATTTTTACAAAATTTTAAAATCGCCAAACTGAAAAATATACTATTAGGAAAACATGTATGTGGGGTACAAACTATATTTTAAAGAAATAAAATCATAAGGAAAAGCTTAGCACGTTTCTTTGGGGAGTGGAGTAAGATGGAAGATGGAATCCAGGGGCACCTGGGTGGTTCAGTCGGTTAAGTGTCTGACTTCAGCTCAGGTCATGATCTTGCAGTTCTTGAGTTCAAAACCCATGTTGGGCTTTGAGCTGACAGCCCAGAGCCTGGAGCCTGCTTTGGATTCTGTGTCTCCCTCTCTCTCTGCCCCTTCCCAACTCATGCTCTGCCTCTCTCCTTCTCAGAAATAAATAAACATTTAAAAAATAATAATAAAGTTGGAATCCAGAAGGAGCAATCAGATAGTTTCAACAGCAGTGATATCTAGATAAGAAGTTAATTAATGGGTTTTACTTTGTACCTTTCATCATTTTCCCTATAGTTTTCTATGCATAAAATTTTGTATGCATTACATACAAATGTACATATGTAAAACAGTATTTTTTTCTATATATTAAGACATTGTATGTAAAAGGAAATAAGCAAGATATCTGTGGTACATTAAAACGTGTTTCTAAAAGAGCACTATTAAGGGGCGCCTGGATGGCTCAGTCAGTTGAGTATCCGGCTCTTGATTTGGGCTCAGGTCATGATCTCGCAGTTCCTGGGTTCGAGTCCTGCATTGGGGTTTTCGCTGACAGCACGGAACCTCTTTGCGAATTCTCTTTCCCCGTCTCTTTGCCCCTTCCCTGCTTGCACGTGCACTCTCTCTTTCTCTTAAAATAAATAAACAGGCATTTAGAAAAATAAATACAAATAAAAAAGCAATATTTAGAAAGCATTGCAGAGAAGTTGCATTTGTAATGGAGGAAAAAATCACTTTGAAGAGCTATGTTTACATCAGACTAATGTAAAAGATAATAAAAATTAGGTAAGTCATGTGTCTTCATAAGAAGACATCTCCTGTCTTTTGGACAGTTTTTGTTTACCTTAGAAATACATTTGTGCTCTAAGAAAAAGCCCATTTAAACAATTCTAAGAATATCCGAATCCCCTACTAAATAGACCTGCTGTGGATTCCAAATGATATTTTAATCTTCTAAACTATGGTTGGGGATGTATTCTAATACAATTTAAGTTCTACAGAAATTTGTGTGCATGGCATGCTATTTTGTTTTCCAGGGCTCTAGACGAATGCATCCTTATAGGAAATGATTATATCACTGCATGTTAAAGTGGATAACATGTCTGAAAATTGTCAAAATATATGTAAATCAGTATTTCAAGTAGGACCTAATGGAACCATTTAAACAGGCTTGTTGAAGTTTGACCCATAATTGTGATTGTAACAGTGTGTTGTCAATTTTATTTCCCACTGCTAGTTGATCACCAGAGGACATAAATAGCCATGGAGTGTATAATTGGTGCTGTGTTGCCACAAGTAGTTATTTAAATTCAGCTTCTTTCTACTCCCCTGAAATCATGTGCATTAGTAATAATAAAGCTGCTGAAATAAATAGATGCTTTGGAAATATAATCAAATCTTTGAAACATGTTAGTTTTTTTTATTTATTTTTAATCACTAGCATACTAACCTGGAAACCCTTCATGTTTATGCTTTATAAAAGCTAACATTCAAACCTATTCTACAAGCAGTAGATAATGTGGGTTGTTTTTAAGCACAGTGTTAGTGTTGTTTTGAAGATTAATGAGATCAAACATTTCATTAAAAAAAACCAAAGATATCAGCAGCCCACTCTTTGATATTTTAAAGCAGGATAGAATGACAACTTTTTTTTTTTTAACCCAGTTCAATTGATTCAGCTCTTCCATGAGACCTACTTTATCATTGTGTGATAAGAAACAAGCCTGTCAAACCAACTTGCCCAGGTCACTGTGTCCCTTTCAATCAAGATAGTTGGGGCTGTAGTGTTATCGACCCAGAACTATGCAGATTGTATATTAGCATAATGGCCAATCAACTTAATGCATTTTAATGCCATTAACTTTTCCCCATACCCAGAAAACAAAGAAAATGTAGACCTTCAGTTGAGATTCTTTTTTCCTAAATTTCATACGCTAAAAGTCATTTATAGAGAAACTACATTCACTTATTCTGGTGGAGGTCAAGACTGAAAAGTGGATTACTAGAAAGTAAAGTGAAGACAACAATTGAAGTATTCTACCTATGCTCTATTCTGCACACCTTAGGGCTAATCTCTGAGTTTAGGCAAATGCAATGTGTTAAAATGGTAACTCTGTCTTTTTTTTTTTTAAGTTTATTTATTTATTTTGAGAGAGGCAGAGAGAGAGAGAGAGAGAGAGAGAGAAAGAGAGAGCAAGCACGAATGGGGGAGGAGCAGAGAGAGAGGGAGAGAGAGAATCCAAGCAGGCTCCACGCTGTCAGCACAGAGCCTGATGTGGCACTAGATCCCAGGAACCATGAGATCATGACCTGAGCCAAAATGAAAAGTTGGACACTTAACTGACTGAGCAACCCACGTGCTCCAACAATAATTGTGTCTTTAAAGCAAAAAGAAGGATAAATATTTCTTAGGCTCTGGAAAAGTAAAATATTCATTTACCATACTGGTAACAGGAAGCATATCAGTGGCAGGCAGCAGGCATGTGACATAGCCAAGAAATGCTAGAAGGAGGTTGAATTAATACAAGAAACAGGCAAAATCAAATAAAAAACAGGTTGATGTAGACGGGTAGCTTCAAAATTAATGATTAAAAGTTATGGAAATCAAGGGGACAAGACCAGTGGCTGTTTGAAGAAAAAGTTTAAGAACAGGAAAAGGGATCTGCTCTAGCTCTGAAATCTCCTTGGGCAAAAGCTGTCCCATGAACCTATATCACTCCACCTGAGGAAGTTGCCTTGATAGACTCTGAGGTTGGAGAACTTAGATCTCCAGGCCTCAGACTGACTTGGTGGATTCTAACCTCTTTCTGTAGCCCTTTTGTGTCACTGTTGGTTTTGGTTGAGGCCACAGTTAGTGTCAGATGAGAAGGCCATGTATTTTATTGTAAATGGACATGCAGCTAGTTGCACAATGTGTTACCGCCACCTGCTTCTTGATGTGTTTCCTAATCCCTGTTCTTTGGCTGTGACCTTTCTCTTTTACAGATCTCTGTCATAATTTACAGCAGGTGTCATGCTCTACTTTGTGTAATAATTATTTTTGTCTTACTTTTCCTACAAGAGACTAACCTCCCTAAGAGTTGGATTTATGGGTAATTTGTATACAAACCATGTACTCCCTAGTACAGTCACTTGTTGAGCTGAACAAATTTTATTACCCAACCCCATGAAAAGATATTAATCTGGCTTAATGATGATGATGATGGCATTTGAATTTGTCTAGGTTCTTTTTAAGATAAAGATAATTTACAAGAACTGTCATATATCTGAGACTATAATAATATCCTTTCTCTACTAAATGTTATGTGTAGCATGTAAAAATACTGATTAATCATTCTCTTTGTTAACTAGACTGAAAAATAAAGGATGCTGCTAACATTTAGAGATAAAAATAACAAGCATGTAACAGCATCCAATGCTACCAAGAGCTCTTTAATTGTATTATTATCAGTTGCCAGAAAGATTCCAGATCCCCTTCATGTGACATATATTTTAAGAGCTTATCTTGCCCTTACAGATCCTTTGGAGAATCAGTATAGCCACATGGAAAGTGAAATAGTCATAAGGGCATGTATGTGAATTTCCTCAATCTTGGAAAACCCTTTGAAGGAAGTGAGTTCTCAGAATGCTTAAAAACATAAGAGAGAAGTGGTAATTTATAAGATTAGGTTTACATGTTATTTAAATTAGGATTATGTTAATAGTTTTTTTTTAAAAGATAGATTTATATTTCCTTCATGTCATAAGTAAGTGTGGCTCTGCTTCACAAGTCCTCAGAGACCCAGGTACCTTCCAACCATCCAAGGATGTAGCCATTGGTCTCATGATCCAAGATGGCAAATGGAGCTATTACATTCAAGATCCACGATGATGGAAAAAATGGCAAAGGTTAGAGCACTAGTGTGTTTTAAGAAGCGTTCCAGAAGCCCAGAGGCATAGGACATTTCTAGTTGGATTTTATTGACCTAAATTACTCACATAGTCTTAAAAGAGCCTGGGAGAATAGTTTTACTTCAAATGAGTATATGTACTCAGGTAAAACTCAGATGTTTTTCTATGGTAGATAAAGAGGATTATGGGTACTAGAAGACACCTATGAGCCTCTGCTACAAAACAATACAGATCACCATGGAGGTATTTAGAGAAATAAATTAATGAAACAAGAGTAGAGGAAGAAACAAGGTCTTAATAATTTTTCCAATTTGCCATACTGGTCCTTATTTAATCTCTCTTCAAACAGATCCCCATTTACCAACAATTTTTAAGTATCAGATGTCACTTTCATTGAGATAGGCACATCATAAGGCACAGTAGCTCACAAGGGCTGTTAGAAGAGCATTTGATAAACCAAGTGAGAACAAGATATTAAAAAGCACCATAGAAACCTGAGCGTATTAGCTCTACCCATGGGAAATAAATGTTGTCCATGAGGCTTAGCCTGAGGTTTAGTGTACATTTTTTATCTTTTTTTTAATTTCTTTTAAAGAAGCCAAATGAATTGCACTAGATACTGTTCCAGCATAGTCACTTAAGATATAAGTAAAACTATTAATATATTATACAATTCAGTTCATAAGAAAATTTTTCTTTGAGACTAACATAAGAAATCTGTGATTTGCCTTGCATTCAAAATTATAGGCAGGAAACAGTTCATCTGCATGAGCCTTATATCATAAATTATATTCTAATTGCCTAACCTGTCAAGTTTCTATACTGCTAAATATTCAGCTGAAGCAAAGGGAAGAAAACCTCATTATATACTGAGCTGTATTTAAATGGATTCTCTGATAAGGGAAATTTTACAAAGCCAGCTTCTACAGGCTTATGGAAATTAATGAGTGTTCAAAATATGTTTGCATATTTTATTGTAAATAAATTATAACTGAACTAAAAAACAAATACAAAATAATCTTTACCAGCCCATTTATTTTATATTTAAATTTCCAAAATAAAGGAAAAACTACACATATTTCCTTATTTTCACCATTGGTAGCAAAAAGACATTTTGTTTCTGATTTTTGTAGGCTGTATTTGGAATCTATACAAAGCACATTAAAAGAGGTACAGCCTTACTTTCCAGGAACTTAAAACCATTAAAAAAAATAATTTTCATCACAGAAAATCTTATAAATGGTGTGGTGCTTTTAATTGTATTGTTCTTTTTATCTAGAAGGTTCATCAATTTGCTCCACTCCCCTCTGCCCATGTATCCTCCCCATCACATATGCTTCTTTTAGAGCAAATTTTACTTAACTTTCAAGACCCAGCTTACACGCGGTCACGGAAATGTTTGGTGCTGTCCCCATCTGGAAGCCAAGGCTTCCTCTTTTCCGTTACACGTGTACTTATCTGATACCATACAGCTCATACTGTTTTGTCACAGTACTTTGCCTTCATCTTATTTCCAGCACTAGATGACTTACTTGTTGAGCACAAACCCCCATCTGATTAATTTTCGTACCACCACGGCCCCCATGTAGCACAGGGTACCCAACACATAGTGAACCTTCAAAAAATGCAAAAGTGATGGATACAAAAGAGAGCAACATTTAAAGACATCCGAGATTATGTTGGCATATTCATAACATTATGTTTTGTAAGTGGTCTTTCTTAGTTCCAAAGAGCCGATTTGCACTGTGTTCACTTATAATCATTTTACTAAATTAGAAACTGCTCTCAGAGATCGGAAAAGGTCTCTAACTTGCATTTTTGGCAGCTTCTGGTGTGAGTCAAGAAGATGTTATTTGGACCAACGGCACAATCCGGAGATGAGAAGTGACTGATAATTCTATGGTTTACTAAACCCCCACACAGAAGGGCCCAGATAGGTGCGGTCTCCATCGTCTTCACCAGTCATCTTAAACATAAATGAATGCTTCTTGTCCCCTAAGCGCTTTGGATTTCCGTAACTATTTTAATAGTGCTTATTACTTTCTCTCCTATCTGATGATAAAGTGCATTGTGTATCCTGAGGCCATCTAACTTGAGCCCTCACTATTGAAGCGTTCTTACAAAATTTGTGAGGGTCTTCACAATCTCCATGTTACAAAGTCCCAGGTGCTTATACCTTTTTGAAATTCTTCCAAATAAACACTTTCAGGACCACGTGTTTAAAACTGCAATATCTGGGGGGTAATTCAACCCCAAAATAAATAAATACCACCAACAAAACCATCCAATCCAACAAACAATAACAACAGCAAAATAACCTGAAACTATTTGTTATGCAACTTTCCAAAGGGAAGCAAAATTTCATCCAGTTACATAACTTGATATTTCCCTTGTTTCAAGGATAAACTTTTCTTTTCTTTCTTTCTTTTTATAAATTTATTTTAGAGAGGGAGAGTGTGTGAGAAGGGGGAGGGAGCAAAGGGAGAGAGATGGGGGAAAAACTTTGGCAGGCTCCACACTCAGGGCAGAGCCTAATACAGGCTCAATCCCACAACCCTGGGATCATAACCTGAGCCAAAATTAGGTGAGATGACTGGACCACCCAAGCACCCTAAACGTTGCTTTTCTAAAACACATATACCTCCACAGTTATGATTGATATGGGTTTAGGTATCATTATTGATAATTTTTCTACCTATAATGCCAAATGCCAAAGCCTGAGAATAAATAATATGACTTTTGATTCACTTTCCATTCTGTTGTACCACAAATGATGGTTAAATCTTGTATTTGACTTCTGGCTAGAGTTTGTTCTTTTTGTGTGAGCTGTGCAATGCTAAATTCACTAGGTTTTATAAGAACTCATTGAGTGTTAGCTTAAACCCTAAAGCCATGTTTTGAGTTTTTTTTGTTTTTGTTTTTGTTTTTGTTTTGTTTTGTTTTGTTTTGTTTTGTAAGTAGATTACTGACTCTAGAATCTGTTAATTCATACTCTTTGTTTCTTAATTGCACCATTGTGTATACTTTGACACATGTCATATTGGGGAACAGACCCACAGCACAGTAATGACCTTGCCAAGGACCAAGAGGTGTGTCTTAAAGAATTATAATCTCTTATAACTCGATTTATGTGATTACTGTGTAAAACAGAACTTGTTCAGCAATGATGGATGACAATGCTGCAGGTATTGACTGATCTTTAGAAATATTTATATGACAGGTCCCTTAAGGTTTTGTACATTGTAGGAGAGAATAACTGCCTACAGAAAAGAAACGAGTTGTGATTCAGATTCTTGAGCAATGAACTTAATTATCATATTTCTTTCATGCCCAGGCTAAAACCTGCGCATTTGCCCATGCAATAGAAACAAATGCCACTTAAGGAAATATCCTCTGCTTTTTCAGAGGATTACCTTTGCAAATACATACATACATACATACATAGATATACATATTTATATATATATATGTAAAAATACATATACATATATATATGATTTTGAAGGAAAGTAATTATTGAAAAGGTGAAGAATATATTTAAATAAAAATCTACTTGAATTACTGAGATTCTAAACTGAACACATTCTCTGATATATTTCCAGTCTGGGAATTGCAGACCTACGTAGGCACACAAACATGAGAAATTCAGCCTATACTAACAATTCTGCTTTAGAGAATTCCAACTGTTGGTTCATGAGACCATATATTTCCTTCCATGGCTTTCTGTATTTCCTGAGGTGTTTCAGATTTTTAAAAAAAAACATTCACTTTGGGGCGCCTGGGTGGCGCAGTCGGTTAAGCGTCCGACTTCAGCCAGGTCACGATCTCGCGGTCCGGGAGTTCGAGCCCCGCGTCAGGCTCTGGGCTGATGGCTCGGAGCCTGGAGCCTGTTTCCGATTCTGTGTCTCCCTCTCTCTCTGCCCCTCCCCCGTTCATGCTCTGCCTCTCTCTGTCCCAAAAATAAATAAACGTTGAAAAAAAAAAATTAAAAAAAAAATAAAAAAAAATAAAAAAAAACACATTCACTTTTAAGATTTAATTTGCCATTAAACATTTGCTTTTGGGTGGCTAGAAGTAGAATGTCTTGACAAAGTTAAAGTTTTTCAGGAACATATACTTTAAAAATGTTTTTATCAAGGAAATTAAGGAAAGCATATTTACAGCAAACAATCTGTAAAGCTATAAAGTGTAAGCCGTACTCCAAATAAGCTGGACAAATGTGATGTAATCCAAAAACATTTTTATTTTTGTCCCTACAACCTGTTTAAAATTTCCTCATGGGGGGTGGTAGTTCTCTAGCCAAGGGTTAAAAATGTAGGAAGACCATAGCTGCTACCTTGTTTAGTAGCAAACAGTCCCATGTAACATTCCGTTCCATATAACAATCAAAACTCTGATTTAAGGGTCAATTTTTTCACCTTCAAAGCTTCCAAAGCTTCCAGAGCTGGGGCCTGCAAAAGGCTGGCTACTAACTCAGATAATTTAGGTATTGCCTTTCCTATCTCTTTACCCTGCCCCAAGCTTTTACCCCCTCTTCCATCATCATGTGAACTAAGATTTCCGACCCCAAATACTTGCAGAAAGATGGAGAGAGGCACACGGAGAAAACAGTAAGGAGCGCCAACTGCTAGGATGGCTTTGCCTTCCCTGAGCCTAGCAGATAGTTAAGCTCTCTCATGGGCCACTTAATGAGGGTCTGTCACCTAAAATTCCCTCAGTCTGGATGAAAGTTTCTTTACCCTAGCTGGTTGCTAACTGCTTCAGCAGAACTAGAAATTCACCAGTCCACTTCCAGTTTTGGTCGGCTGAGTGTCCATTGCCCCCTGAGGTGGCCTTATCAATCAGGACTCTGTTTTTTTTCTTGAATGCAAGCTAATCCCAACAGAGCAGCCACTCTCCTTCAGTTCAGCACCAAAACAGCAAGCTTCTTTCCTGTTAGGATACCTGAGTAGAAGTTGGACTCTGGTTCTCTGGGTCTCCCAAAGCAGGGAAATGTATAAAGGTTTTCCAAGTGGTCCATTAAATGTTGTCTCTCAAAATGCAGTACAGTAGAAACACATTCCCTTCCCTCTAGGTGGAAACGGGAAGGCTCCCAGCACAGCTGTCTCCAAGAAATCTGCTCTGCTGGGGTGCCTGGGTGGCTCAGTCAGTTGAGTATCTGACTCTTGATTTAGGCTTAGGTCGTGATCTCCCAGCTCTTGGGATCAAGGCCTGTGCTGGGCTCTGTACTGACAGCTCAGAGCCTGCTTGGGATTCTTTCTCTCCCTTTCTCTGCCCCTCCTCCACTTGCGTGTGCATTCTCTCTCTCTCTCTCTCTCTCTCTCTCTCTCATAAGTAAATAAATTAAAAATAAATAAATAAAAAGAAATCTCCTGTGCAAATCTCACATTTCCTATCTACTTTCCCAACCAAATTGCAGGCTCGAAGTAGGCAAGGCAAAGCTGGTTTTTCAGGTTCTGCTGATTTTTTTGAAATTCTTACAGGGTATATACCCCCTTACTTATCTGCTACCTATTGCTTTAGGGTGTAGGCTGAACTCTATTTTAACATCTTGTTAAAGTTCATCTAATCTACTTCTTTTCAGTCACTTAGTTATTTTGCAAGCATCCTCAAATGGATGAAATTTAAAGAGAAAAAGAAGGAGGAGGAAGATGAGGGTCAGATGTTGAATGCATACTGTGTGATTTCTCATCAATTCATATTTTATTTATGAAGTAAAATCAAATGGCATATCCAGGATAAAAGTGACAATAACCCATGTAAAAATAGTACAAAGGTTATGATTTAAAGCTGGAGATTACAAATTCATGTCTTAAGTGAGAGAGCTGGAAGCTGTGGACAAGAACTACATGTGAGACTTGGGGACTCTTAGTCCCCAAGACTCTCATATGTGTGTCAGATTTTCTGCTCTTTCTGCAGAAAATCCTCTCTCTTACTCTTTCCTTTCCTCCACCATTCCTTCCATTTCCTTCAACTTCCTGCATTCTTTCCTTTGTTCCTCTTCGTTATTTTTTCTGACAACAATGAAAACCTGCCGACAATTCTCCTAATTCTTCAGTATTTTCTGCATTTAGTCCCTTCTCAATCCTGAGGTCCCCAATGATTCAAGACTGCAAAAGACCTTCAGATGTTCATGCATACATGCTGGTGGGTCCACTTGGTATGAAGCCTGCAGCCTTATACAACTTGCAGAGTGCGGTGCAGGGGAGGAGGACATGTTAAGCAATAGAAATAGAATACGAACTAATGAATATAAAATTAAGTTCAAGACCTTGGAAGGGACCCTTGCAAGACAGGGGCACTGAAGCTTCATGAGCTCCCCAGCAAATCCGCCTCTGCATCCACATATAAAAAGCTTTGAAAAATGTTTTACTCCTCTCTTCTATCTTTCTAAAACAGTCATAATTAGAGAGCTGCTTCTCTATGTCTTTCCCCTAGGTTATATAAGAATAAATAATGAAAGAAGCTTGTTAGTTCAGATCTTCAAGATCTGATTCTTAAGTGGGTGTTAAATATAAAAGCTACATCACAGTAATTAAGTAACTCTTTTTGGTATGCACAGATATATTATAGTGTACAAAAACAGAATTTTGGCTCATTCACCATCCTCACACTTATATAACTAATAATGATGCCAAAGTAATATTACTATGTCTCTTAAAATAATGCTTTAGTTCAAAACATGCAATAAATAGAATAATTTTTGAGTTCTTAGACAGTTCCTTATTATGCTAACAAAATTACTTCAACACAATGAAATGTGGAACGCTAGCTTTCTATTGTTTCATTATTATTTTATATAAACCTTAAAATTGTAACTTCAAGAATATGGATCTACTTTTATCATTCATTGAAAGGCTTTATGTTGGTTCTTATTGTAAATAACTAAATTTATAATGCTTGTCCCTCATGTTATCTTTGATGACAGTTAATTGTTAGTTGGTTTTCATTATACATCATAGTCTTTGTTCTGGAGACAATCCAAAGAGTAGATCATCTTGGTGTGTAATTTACTGAAACAGTTTCTAGGCAGCCTGCCATACTGAAAGACCATGTGGTACAATTGTCATTAAAATTAGAAAAATATTGGTATACACGTTTGAATTAAGGATGGGTGGTGGTTGTATAAATTATGGAAGGCTCTGCAAAGTATTACTAAAGTTTGAGTTCAGTCAAAGGCCTAATTTCTAAATACCATTACAATACACAGGTATACTTTGTGTACCTGTGGTAGGACTTTGATGAATGCTTCTTCTGCTGGTAGAATTCTAGATCACTCATGAATATTGATATACTCTTTATTAGCAGGTGAGTTGGTGGTAAATATTGTTAACATCTGGATATTGGATAAGACGCTAAGAAATATTGTCCTATTACACAATATAAAGCACTTTAGCTTTTAAAATAAAGGGCCCAAATTCTGGTTAATATTTTCTTCACTTAAAGATAACATTTTACCCAATTTAAAAAATAATAAAAAATGCTTGGGCAGTATTTAGAGTCATAAATTCATTCTTACAGAATATAAAACAACTGCTCTGCTAGCTACCATTGAGTAACATCATTAAGCATTATCTTATTTTTATTCTTTTATTTTTGAAATTCAGTAAAAATATGTCAAGCAAAGACGAGCAAGAACTGGCAAAAGAGAAAACAAAAACAAAAACAAAAAACTATGCACCCTTTTGAAATAAAAGACCTGTCTTCTCTCTCCTTCTTCCCTTTGACATCTATCTTAGGAATCTTCAAAAACAAATCTCAGGGCAGAGAGCAAAAGAAACAAACCAAGACAAAAATGGAACTTTGTATCTGCAGAAGTAAAGCTTTCAGCTGCAAATACAACTCTAAAAAACAAAATCAATTGTTTTTATTTTAGTGTTATGGCAAAGCAATATTCTTTTTTCTTAATGTTTATTTATTTTTGAGAGAGAGATTGAGCCTGGGGGAGGGTTAGAGATACAGAGGGGGAGACACAGAATCTGAAGCAGGCTCCAGGCTCTGAGCTGTCAGCACAGAGCCTGATGTGGGGCTCTAACTCATGGACTGGGAGATCATGACCTGAGCCAAAGTCAGAGGCTTAAGTGACTGAGCTACTCAGGCACCCCCAGAGCAATATTCTTATAGAGTAAAAATTAGGAAAGTACAGAGAAACTGCATGTTTATAATAAAATAACCAAATAAAACAGTATTTTTTTTCTAAAATCAAATTTTATCAAGTCAATCAAAAATCTAACTTTCAGTGAAGTCTCTTGCCCCTGGACCTATATCAGCTTACACACTTTATAGCTTTGGCAGCTCTCCCTGGGCTTACCTAAACCCAGAAAGATATTAGAATGATGCACAAATAGCTAGTGAAGTGGGAAAAATTCTCCACTCAGAGTCCATACAAAAGATAAAGGAGACAAAAGAACTGATAAAGAACAGTAGGGTCACAAGGACCAGACCTACTTACTCCCATCTGATTTTACCCACCGTTCAGTATTTAGGTGCTACTTGCCCATACCTCTAACTCCTTGTTTGATCTTGTAATGAAAAAAAGCACATCTGACATTCGAATTTATCTTCCTATCAAGGAAAGCAAATAAAATATTTTTGATATTTTCATTCTTTGATATTAATAAAAGAATTTTAAAAGTCATGTCTACATTATATTTGCATTCAGTAATGTGAGCTAATTGTTGATTTGATGCCCTTACAAGGAAAAATGGCAATCTTGCCTTCTCTATTCTTTAATTTCCTCCCCCCCTAAAATTTGGAAATAAGAAGAAATATGTGAAAACAGCAGACAGTTTTTAAAGTGGGTAGTATGGCATTACAGTTTTATTTAATAAATACTGAGTTTCACTTCTTGTGCCAAGAGATGTGCTAGATGCTGGGTACACAAAAATAATATGATTCATACCCTTGAGCTGCATATAGACAAGGGCAGTATCTGGTTAATTGGATTAGAGCAGCATACTAAATGATGCCAAGATCATAGATTCCACTTATGGACCAATTAGTCCGTCTTTGTTCTATAGCCATAGATTGCATACAGATTAGATACTTTCATGGGTTTGTGCATTTGTACTCTATCTCTTGCCAAAAGGAATTTGAACGAGCATACAGCAAAGATCTATAGAGTACAAAAACTCAGTGGAAGATAATGGAAAAGGTTTTTTGAGACTGTATTTCCTAAGATCATTCAAACATTCAAAAAGTTTATTTGTATTAAGCCTATGAAACTCATTGAAAACAAAATTGTTGATTAATTCAGTAATGTGGAAACTATTTAAAACTGTAAAATGATTTTAATAGAGTAAGGAAATTTAATAAAGTCCCTAATGCATTTATTAGATATCATGCTCTAAATGTAGAATTTAAATTTAGAATAAAAGACACAAATATACAAAGATAATAATTTGTGCAGTAGAGAGATTCCTTGGTTGCAGCTGAACTATCTGTAGACAAAATTTCCCACCATAAAATTATCAGTTAAGTCCTCTTTAAGTTTCTTATTTAATTACTAGCTATGTTATTTGCATAAGTCTTTAATTGGTGTCAGATTCATAATCATCATTTTATTTATTCATTTTCTGGGGAAATAAACAACAAGAAACTAAGGATCGCATTTCTGACTAAATATCGTAAGCTGTGTTTATGTATTTATATCTATAATATATATGGCACATGCATTGTTTTATAATGATAAAGTAACCAGTTAATTTATTTATTTTTATTTTATTTTTATTTTTTTTATTAAAAAATTTTTTTTCAACGTTTATTTATTTTTGGGACAGAGAGAGACAGAGCATGAACAGGGGAGGGGCAGAGAGAGAGGGAGACACAGAATCGGAAACAGGCTCCAGGCTCCGAGCCATCAGCCCAGAGCCTGACGCGGGGCTCAAACTCCCGGACCGCGAGATCGTGACCTGGCTGAAGTCGGACGCTTAACCGACTGCGCCACCCAGGGGCCCCAGTAACCAGTTGATTTAATTGGTTCAGTTAAACATCCAAACTGGTTACTTAAAAAATTGTTTTAATGTTTATTTATTTTTGAGAGAGACAGAGACAGAATACAGGTGGGTTAGGGGCAGAGAGAAAGGGAGACACAGAATCTGAAGCAGGCTCCAGGCTCTGAGCTGTCAGCACAGAGCCTGACGCAGGGTTCGAACTCAAGACCTTTGCGATCATGACCTGAGCCGAAGTTGGACGCTCAACTGACTGAGCCACCCAGGCGCCCCCAAACTGGTTATTTTACATTATTTAATAAGCACGTATGTGATCATAGACCATTGCCTTCATCTTTTAATCAATTATATTAAACATTTTAGAAAAATAGTTTTTCTTGGTTTTGTTCTTCAAGAACAGGGACTTGAAAAGGATAGCAGCATGGAGATGTTGTATCTATAACAGATCTTTTATGAACAGGATTTATGGTCACTTATCAAATTTGTTGAGAATGGGGGTATTTGTTGATCTCTCTGTACTAACAGATGTAGCAGAGATTTCCAGTTATCCTCAGGATATCTGTCCTTTCCTTCTTCATTACTGCTATTGCCCTAATTTTTTTGCTGGGTATATGATCACATACGATAAAGACTATGTCTTTCAACCTTTCTCGCAGTTAAGTGTGACCAAAAGATGAAGTCTGGCCAGTGAGATGTAAGAATGCTTGAGTGTGCATTTTATATGAAATTTCCCTTATAGGAGAGGGCATGTTCATCCTCTTTCCTCTTCCCTGTAGGTTGGAATGCATACCTGATGACTAACACTTCATGAGTTGTCTTGAAATATGAAGTGACCTTGAGAAGGGGAGCCTAGGTGTTAGGGAATATCAGGATGGAATGTGTCTGGGTCCCTTAGATCCTAGGACTCCTATCAGCCCTACACTTCTTAATTGTGGACTTTCTGATAAAAAAGAAATGTGCTTTTATCTTACATAAGTCACTGGTTTTTTTTTTTAAGATTCTTTTAATGTGCATTCCAAATTATACTTAAGCAACATATAAAAAAGCACATTTGATATGACATGGTAGTAGGATTATATATCTGTAAGTTGATTTTCATGGTGACATTTCATAAAAATAAGCCCACTGGTGGTAAATGTGAAATATTTGAAAGTTTATTTTGAAACTATATTGTCCTTAGTTTAATGATAAGCTTGTTCTCTTTAGAGTTGTTAAGAGGTATCAGGAGTCTATATTGCCACTTTGAGCGTTTGAATGAAATTTGGAGTTTTGTTCATTATTAGCCACCATTTCAAACTAAGGCACATTTATAAAATTTTAATTAATCTTTTATTAAAAAACAAAAATTATCTGGGGCACTTGGGTGGCTCAGTTGGTTGAGTGTCTGACTTCAGCCCAGGTTGTGATCCCGTGCTTCATGGGTTCGAGCCCTGTGTCCGGCTTTGTGCTGACAGGTTGGAGCCTGGAGCCTGCCTCGGATTCTGTCTCCGAAAAATAAATAAACATTTAAAAAAATATCAACAGGAAGAATTGGTTGGGTTTTTTTCCTCTTTGTTTAAAATTGATTTCTTAGTATTTTTAGAACAAATCAAAAATTGTTATTTATAATCTAAAAATCACTTTCTCTGTTATGACTATCATGTCCTCTGCTGATATCCAGTTTTACATAGAAAGCTGGACTGTTAAAAAAAATTTAGTGTATTTCTGTTATCTGGGGGTCTGAGAATTTCAGTCAGAAAAGAATATTTAAACATTATTTGAAACTCTAAACAAGAACTCTATTATTGTTTATAACGTCCAAAATGAACTGAGAGATTGTGAAGATTCCATGCTCAAAGGAAGTGGCTAGGAAAATGGTTTCAAGGAAGGTAGCAGTGAATATGATTCATCCGCTCATTCTACCCTCTGGCTACAATACGCTACTTATTCACAGCAAGGTGTAAAGAAAGCAAGTGGCATTTTAAAAATTAAATTATGTCTTCCAAAATGATTGCTCTAGTAATCCTTTTCTAGTGGTCGTTCACTAACGGTCTAAAAGGAAGCCAAAGTCAATCAATGTGAAAAAAACACAAATGCAAGTTTCAAAAATGCATATTTTTGCTGTTCCCTAGATTCTATTAATCACCTTAAAAATTGGCCCCAACAGGGGCGCCTGGGTGGCGCAGTCGGTTAAGCGTCCGACTTCAGCCAGGTCACAATCTCGCGGTCCGTGAGTTCGAGCCCCGCGTCAGGCTCTGGGCTGATGGCTCGGAGCCTGGAGCCTGTTTCCGATTCTGTGTCTCCCTCTCTCTCTGCCCCTCCCCCGTTCATGCTCTGTCTCTCTCTGTCCCAAAAATAAATAAACGTTGAAAAAAAAAAATTAAAAAAAAAAAAAAAATTGGCCCCAACAGTACATACCATTGTTCTGAATGATAGAAATCCTATTCTGTCAGAGGAATTATGTATCTTTTCTGCCGACCCTATGGCATCCACTTATGTTATCTATCACCAAAGCAAAATAGGAGAATCTACTTTTACCCTCCTCCAAATACACACTCTCAGTTTAGAAATTGCCTTTTATGGTTTATTTTTTCCTTCAGTAGTTCCCCTGGCTTTGCCCCCAGCCCCACTGTTTCCAGAGACTGGCACAGATTAAATCGTAAATGAAATACGGGATACTGATGAAATACAACACACTGATAAAATATTAGAAACAAAACACATTTGTGAATATGCATGTGACATAAACTGGCAAACAGGGAAGCGATATTTCTGCCAAGAAGTTTTCAAATCAGCATACGGAATGTATCAATTAAGATTTTTATTTTACTGGTAATTATATTTTTAATGTAAAAATATTATGGTAGCTGTCACAGCCAAGAAGAGTCTAAGAAAAAATGACTACCTAATATAATGTGGTATCCTAAATGGGATCCTGGAACAGAAAAAGGACATTAAATAAAAACTACGGAAATCTGAATAAATGATGGACTTTAGTTAATAATGTATCAATATTGCTTCATTAATTATAACAAATGTGCCACACTAATGTAAGATATTAATAACAGGGGAAATTGAGCATGGGGTATTTGGGAATTCTATGATCTCTAAAGTTTTTCTGGAGATTTAAAACAGTTCCACAATGAAAAGTACATGTAAAAAAATACGTTAACATTTGTTACCCAGAGTTAAATATTCATAAATAATCTCTTATCCAGGGTTGGAATGGTCACTTCAGTTCACAAGCTTCACAAAGATCAAGCTTTCTACCTCGTTTGGCAACGTGCTAGAAGAACCGGATAGCTTGTTAACAGTCAAACGGCATCTTGATGTTTTCATGTTCCTTCTATCTGTTCATGGAATGGAGAGTGCACCCTGACGTACTGACAGGTCGCTACAATGGCAATAATTTTATTGTTTATTTCAATGCGACATAAAACAATCTAGTTGCAAAAATATTTGCCAATCTGCGGTCATATACTTGGAATGGATTTTACCTCTAATTAAGAAAATAAGTCTCACAATTCCATCAGTAAGATATAAAATACTTAGGACTCAATGTTTTGACTTGATGTAGGGTAAGTTTTGCTTCTTGTTTCTAGCCAAACACTTGCCAAGTAACAGGACCTTTATGGTAACTGGTGCAGTGAAAATACTCTCTCCTGTGTTGAACCATCGAATCATTAAATCCTATGGGAAGTCAGTCCCTTTCACCCTATGAGTTTTGAGCTTTAGTATTCAAAGTAATGTTTATGCTTTTCCTACGTGACACAAATTTCCTAGTGCATGCATCGCCAGCACTAAAGTTCAGGCTAACCTCAAAGACCGCTTGTCACTGAAACAGGTTGATGGCAGCATATGAAATGCAGCATGTTCTAGTTGTCAGAGGCATCCAGCTAAGGTTATAAGTACTTTACAAGTATTAAAGTTCATGTTTAACAAACCCTCTGAGGCTAGCATTGTTATTAACTTGATTGTAAAGAAGAGGAAACTGAGGCCAGAATTTTAATTCACTGGTCCAAGATAACCGACTAAGTGTTGGGGCCAGGTTTTGAATCCAGGTAGTGTGGATCCAAATTCTCATCACACATTGCCTCCCAGAAGCTTGTCCATGTGTGAACATATCAAGGAAAGCGTTGCTTGGGGAACTTGAAGACTTAAGTTCCAGCCCACCTTTACCCAGAAGTCCTCACGGCACTGCGTCTCAAGTTATTCATTAATAAATGTGTACAATTTTTCTAGATTCCAGTTTCCTGAAGATTGTCTAGGGGGTGGGAATTATTTGACATGTGTCTTTTAACAGTCCTCCATAGGTTTTGAAAATACCTAATGAGCACTGAATTCTTTTCTAACTACTGACTCCCTTGTACACTCATTCCCACCTACTGTAGTCTCCTTACTATTCCATGAACATGTCAAGAACACTCCAACTCAGAGCATTACGGTTAGTCTCTCTGGAGCATGCTTTCACCTGGAGTGCTCCAATGGTTCATTCTCACTTTTTCCACACCTCTTCTGAAAAACTCACCTAATCAAGGATACCTCCACCGATCTTCCTTGACCCTATAAACACAAACCCTTGTTACCATGCTTTGTTTCCCCCCCAAAACGTATCACCGTTTGAAATTATTATGCTCTTAGTACTTTAATTTTTCTTTGTCCTGTTCCCCAAGTATGTGATCTTCTTGAGGGCAGAGACTAGTTTTCTTTATTGCTTATTTCTAGCACTTGGTTCAGTACAGGCATTCAATAGGTGTTTGTTGAATGAATAAGTGAATCTAAAAAGTGTTGTATAACTTATGAAGTGTGTAGTGGGATGCAGTGTGTACTGGGATACATTTATCAATAATATTTCTTTTCTTCCTTGGTAATTTATTCATCCCAAGAAAGATTTCTACATTGTTTGAATGCAGTAAATTGTTACTATCTCATTTTGTGCACGGCAGAGGCAGTTGGCTTTAAATTCTGATAGTGTCATTTTTTTTTTTTTTTATCTGTGGGACTATGTGTGAGGGTTTTGTTGTGTTTTTTTTTTTCTTTACCTTTTGAGATTGTGTTCTCAACTGTAACGTGGGGATGATAACACATATCTTGCAGATTTTGGTGAAGAGCAATACCTTGAAGATATTAAATTAAAGTTATAGGAAATGTCAGGCTAATATACAACTTTCATCACTGAGAGCATGCATGCTCCTGACAGAATAGGATCCCAGACCAGCCCATTTGTATTATATGATAACAACCCCCCCGTCTACCACTTCCCAAACCTGGCACAAATGGAGTTTCTCCAGTTACGCTTCTGTTTCATTCAGATGATTCGAGCAACCTGAGATAAATTGCCTTTGCCTGAGTCCAGATTTTGTGAATTACCAACCTGTATTATTTATTCATACCAATGCTTCCCTTCATTGACATTGAATAATTGAGAGTTGATTGTGTTTAGGAAGATCAACAATCCGTGGTTCAATTCACTTTTCAAAGCACAGAATTCGCCAACCTTCAAAAGAATAAAGAAGAATTAATCCATTTCAAAAAATACAATGCAAGTACAAAAATACATCTACATTGAAAATTGTTAATGATATTGATGAAAAATATATATTAAAAATAAGTAACTGATACAATAGTAAGAAATATTTGAATATATACTTTATTTTTAATAAATACTAGATATTGAACATTATTAATTAATATTAATTCAATATAAATATTAAAGTTATTATTATATTGGGGTTAGTTTTTCAAATCATTTTTTGAGTTTGCTGATAAAAAAAATTTCATTGAATCTATTGGGCTATATTATTAGCATCACATTAATTTCTTCTAACCTTCAGAAATTAAGAAAAGGTAGCAATTATACTCTTAACAATTCGCTAATTGTTTAGAGTATCAACTAATTCTAGATATATTTTTAGAATCAACTAATTAATCATTCATTGCCCATGACACTAATAAGTCATTAGTCTTGTGGGGTCTCATTATAAGGAGCAATATGTAGTCAGGTTCATTTAGATAGTCCTTTCTGAATGTTGGTGAGGTTATTTGTATATAATACATGCATGTTAGGATCAATTATAACAAATTAGAGTGGTTTTTTTTGTCCTTTTTTATAAAGGGAGGAAAGATACTTTCTAAAACAACTAAGAATTGCAATTTTGAGATGTGCTTGAAGTTTCTTCAAAATGGATAAATAGAGCAATTTTCTAATGAAACCCAATGGAGATATCTTAATCTATTAACCTGAGCAACTCACAAATTTCTAATGACTGTGCACACACATTCTGAAGCATGTTTTGAGAAATGTACATTTGTAAGGTTTAACCTCTTAAGACTTTGAGGCCAACCAGTATAGGCAATCAATAGTCACGTTACATCACTATTTTTCTTTTCTTTTCACAAAAAAATTGTTTTTTATTATGTATTCATTTAGCTTTTAAATTCTCTTTGCCACTTATGATACAGATTTAGGTTGTATCTATGTGAGGTTAACATTTTCATTGACTAAGGTACTCCATTTCTAAAAACAAATTATTGGACTGATATTTTTCACTGAAGTGATCTTCTCATTATACTAAATTAATGGAATTAACCAGTTGCTTTGGTTTAGATAGATACATGTAAATAGATGCGGATAAAGATACAGAAAAACCTTGTTCTGTTTTAAATAGTTATAACACTTGGTGTTATTTTTTTTCCTAATTGCCAATCATTTGTTTATCTGTTTGCATATGTAAGTGTAGCAAAATATATCATTAAGATAAAGATCACATTTAATGTGAAAAGATTTATTTTAAGAAACTAATAATGTGATTTAAAATATCCAACCAAAGGTCTTAAAACTACTGTATACTTGAATAATTGTTTTGAAGACAGTGTGATTTAAACCATGTTTAACAAAACACACAGACTAACATTCAATGTGTTATTAATAAGAATTTAAACGTACTAATGAGCATTTAAATGTGAATTCGTTAACAGTAATGGCCCAAATTCTGGCCTTGGATGTGTACATGTTGCTTCCATTTAGGTCAATGAAACATACACTGGAAGGACTAGGCAATTGACATAATGATTTATTTTTTAATCTACAGTGTACTCATACCTACAGTTTCCTGGAAAAGATGTTGCAAATATAAATGATATAAGTTAAATCTGATTCTCACATTAAAAAACTGGTATGATTGAAGGTTTAGCTCATGACCAATGACCTGCTCATATTCTTACCTGTCCACACCAAAAACCCAGAAGGCAAAGAATGCTTTGTAACTGTCAAAAATATGAAAAAACTGTCAAAAGGACATGAAATCAGTTGTGAAGCAGAAGTCATGGTTCAGTTTTTTCAAAGACAGTATATAAATTGCAAACGCCTATGTTATAAGCACCCTACAAATACATGTCCCACTATGCCCAGAGGATTCATATCTAGTTCTTATGGATTAAATCAAACATCACATTTATTCAATTACAATGTATATCCTTATCTAATATAAATGCTTATAAAGTATATTTAAACAGGACATTCCAGTATGCAATCACGTAAAATTGTGGGTTTTTTCTTTTTTGCTTTCTTTGTTTTTTTTGTTTTGTTTTGTTCTTACTTATTTATACAGTGTTTTTGTTTTTTGTTTTTTTTATTGCAACAAATTAGATAGGGAATGTGTACTTCCGAATGAATTTGGAAATCAGGAAGTTCACTCCTACTTAAATTGCATTTTTATTTTATTCCATTTTTAAACCTATTCTTCTCTCGTATTTTATAAGATGAAAAGGTCTCCAACCTGTACTTTGTGTTATTTGCACACCAAAAACCACAAGTAGTTCTGAATTGTTCTTACTCTTCCTGTTCATGTACCCTCCCCGCAGCCCGGCTGACCTGCTCATCGTCCCTCTGTGCACTCCTGCTTTCCTGCCTCTGCCATCTCCTCTTCTATTTTCCTGACCTTCAATCTCACTGCAAACATCAGTTATCTGTCACAGCCCAGTGGAAATGCAGATATTTTGTAAAGCCTTTCCTGATTGCTGCATCCCGAAGTGTATATTCCTTTCTGAGTGTTTTTTTTTTTTTAACAAATTTCTGTTGTTTAATGTTTATTTATTTTTGAGACGGAGAGAGACAGAGCATGAATGGGGGAGGGTCAGAGAGAGAGGGAGACACAGAATCCGAAACAAGGCTCCAGGCTCTGAGCTGTCAGCACAGAGCCTGATGCGGGGCTCGAACTCACGGACCGCGAGGTCATGACCTGAGCCTAAGTCGGCCGCTCAACCCACTGAGCCACCCAGGCGCCCCTCCTTTCTGAGTTTTTATGGCCGTGTCACTCCGGATCCAGTCAGAATAACAACGCAGGCCACTTGCTTACCGGAGAGAATTTAATTAAGAATTAAACAGGTATATTGGGGCAAAAGGAGAGGGGAACCTTGAGGTTATAAGAAGACAATAATCACATGGAAGGAGATATTATCTCTAGGGCTGGGAGAACAGCCAGGAAAGAGGTTGGGATTATAAGAACCTAGAAGCTCGGAGGAAGGTCCCTGTGGGGCTGGGATTTCCACGTCTAGAAAGGAACATGTCCCATCGCTGTGCTGCTGCTGCAGGAACCCAGAGGAGGTCCCCCCACAGAATGAGGACTTGGAATTCTGAGAATGAGGCATCCCGGCTCTCTGGGGCTATTATCTGCTTCAGGGACCGCGAGGGAAATGGCAGGTGGAACTAACTGATGACGTGAAGGTGAAGAGTCCATTGCTGGGGTGACATTGATAGGAGCAAGAAGCAGAACGGTAGAGGGGCACATGCCTTCTCTCTCCTTCAACCGTCTACTCTTTTGGTGGGCAAAAACTAAGAGGGAGCCAGATGGCGGAAGAGAAGCCAACTCCAGCATCGCAAAACACGTAGAAGGGTGTGTGCGACGCTGAGAGATGATAACTTAATAACCAGCACCTTAGCATTTTAATTAGGCCTTTTTCAGGTACTTAGCATTTTCTTCCTTCTAATGTAGTGTTCTGTATTATCTTATCCTCTATCAGTCTCTACGATCCTTGAGAATAATATCTGGATATGATTCATGTGATCCAAATTTCAATTAATATTGTTGAATATATGAATATATAAGTTCCCCCAAATCAAAGCCCTTTCCTTTTCAATTATAAGGACTGAATATTTTATTATAAAAGAAGATCATTAGAAAATTAGTTTCTCTTTTACTTGACACTTCAAATAATTTTTCTGGGATTTTATTGAGTATGCTTATGATAACACATGTATCCAAACAAATACACACAGAAGAGTGTTCTTAAAATTAATCTTTTAGTAGTCTATATAATTATGCAAATTTTGCTTCAATTTTTTAAAGATTTATTATTTCTTAGCCAGGTTTACCCTTTTCTTCACTAAGGGAAAGTGAGAACAGAATCCCAGAAAAGAGCCCCTGATGGTATTCCAAAGCTGAGCCCCCTGAAGGAAGCAGTTGTGTAGGCCAGTGCAAGCAAAAGCTGGGGAAGAAACTGAGGTTCAGGATGAAGATCTTTATGCTACTCACATCCAGAAGTGATTTACTGGCATAAGTCAGTGTATGTACTGCCTGACTCTCCAAGTGCTGTAAGTTGAGCTCATGAGGGTGAATCCGCTGAACTTCATTAATATAAATAGCCTGTGTTTAGCTTGACAGAAGATGGGACCCACAAATACATAGCCATACATACAAAATACACATGTATAGATTCAAGCAGGTAGGGCCTTTTTTGCTACATTTCAGAGCTATAGGAAGACTTTTTAATGGATGGAAAGGTTTCACAGTGTGGTCTTTCTCCAACAATTAATTTAGATAGGGTCTAAACAGTGTTGCCTAGAATTCTAAATAAAACTCTAGAGATTTTTCTGGAAAGTATGAAATCAGCATTATAACTTGTTGTCAAAATTTCATTTGCTCCAAAGGAAATCATTTGTTCCAGTGAAATAATTTTATGTATAGCATGTCAGGTTCTAATCAATGAAACAGAGGTAAACTAGGAATTGATTATTCATTTTACAAGTTATTGACAACACGATTGCTTTTATTAAAGTAACCCCATTGCATATTTAAAAAGCAATTCCACTTATCAAAATTGGATTTGCACACAATTTTACAAGTAATGATTTTTGGTGTGTGAATTGATCTGTATTGCATGAGGCACAATCATAGTTAAAACTGATGAGAGTTAGACTTTGTTAATGATGTATTCAATATCCTCTTTGAAGAAAGTAGGGAGAATGTTATTCTCAGTATAGTTGTTGAGTCAGAATCGCATCTTCTGTAACTATTTTTGTAACTGTTGCTTATTAATACTATCCGTAGCTGAAGTTCAAGTTATAATTAATATCAGTAAGCTGTGAAGTGTCACCACAGTCATTATTTAGTGTCTGATTTCTAAAAGAAGCAGTGTAGCCTAACAGTAAAAAAGCACAGGATTTGGGTTAAAGATTACAGTCTCCTTAACATACTAGCTATGTAACCTTAGACAAATTATTTAACTTATCCAAACCTGTCAGTATACAAAATTAGGAGACTAATATCCACCTCTTAAATTTGTTATGTCTATTGAAAAACTAAGAGGTCAAATGCTTAGCACATACCTTCAGTGAAGGGTAGTTATTATGAATACACTATGCCTGTCAAGTTTAATCATTTCTATCTGTCTTCGATATATATGTAATGTGAATAACTTATAAGTATATTCATTTCAGGAGTCATTTAAATATAAATCCTCTTGCATATCATAACCAGTTTTCAATCTCCTACTACTCTTAATCTAAAACCTCTTGTGCTAGTTAAATAGCACAGATTTAAATTTTTTACACTACTGTTGCCACAGGCCTTCTTAAAAGACTCAAGAAACCATTTTGTCCCCTGCATCTCCTATACAGTTCTTCTCTGGGGTATACTAATTTCAGCCATTTATTAGCAGCATATTCTATAGCTTCTTCATGGCCAGAGACTATACAGTTATCTGTGCCTGAAGAAAGATGTGTTAAATAGGGATCTGTGGTTTTGTTTCTATAAAAAAGAAGCATCAGGTCTGGAAATTTTAAAAAAATGGATGGGAAATTGCACCTGTGTAACATACTTGACCCTTTACGTGTGACCTCATAGTCAGAAAGATTCTGCTGTAACATTTTTCTAAGGCAAATCTATCCTTACTCTGTCTATCTAAGGAGTCTTTCCTAGCAAAAGAAATTTGAGTATGTAGTGTCGACTCTCAATGGTTTTCATTATAAAAACATTTTTTAAAAAATTCAGTTGAGAGGTTGAGACAAATGTTCACTACTTTAAAATAACCTAAAGAACTGGGGCGCCTGGGTGGCTCAGTCAATTAAGCGTTCGATTTCAGCTCAGGTCATAATCACGTGGCTCATGAGTTCAAGCCCCCCATCTGGCTCCACACTGACAGTGCAGAGCCTGGTTGGGATTCTCTCTCTCTGCCCCTCCCCTACTTGTGCACTCTCTCTCTATCTCTCTCTCAAAATGAATATATAAACATAAAAAATAAACTAAGGAACAAAATGAAGCAAATATCTTAGGTATCAGACAAAAGGATAATATATCAAATCAACAAGTAACTTCTTACGATTTTTCCCTTTGAGTCATCTGGAAAATTATCACAATTCTTCTCAAATTTTCTTAATGTTTACTTATTTTTGAGAGAGAGAAAGACAGAGTGCAAGAGGGAAAGGGGCAGAGAGAGGGAGGGAGACACAGAATCGGAAGCAGAACCTGAGCTGTTAGCACAGAGGCCGACACAGAGCTCAAATTCACAGACTGCAAGATAATGACCCGAGCCAAAGTCAGACGCTTAACCGACTAAGCCACCCAGGCACCCCATCACAATTCTTCACTGGAATCCAATTTTATCCCTAAAACTCATCAATACACTAAACCATCTGCTAGAATAAAGTTTAAAAATGAAGACATATACACAGATTATATTAATTCATTCTATAAACATGTGGAAATGATGTAGAAAATATTTTTGGAATGAATCTAAATTTCATTATATTTGTTATATAGGTAAGAAATATGGAATCTGAGCTAAATTAGTAAATAGATGAGAACTGAAGCACTGAAACAACAATTTGTTTCAATATGATAGCGTTTTGCCATAGAATGGGTAATGGTTCCCAAAGATGTCAGCGCTGTAATCCCTGGAACTTGTAAATACATTTCTTAACCTGGCAAAAGGGATTTTGCAGATGTCTTTAAGAGTAGGAGTATTAAATATCATGAATTTTCCATGTAGTTCCAGTTTAATCACATGACCTTTTTAAAGCAAAGAACGTTCTCTGACTGGAAGAAGAAATGCCACAAAAGAGAGTGTCTTAGAAATTTGAAGCCTGACCAGGGCTGGACATGCTAGTTTGAAAATAGAGATAAGGTGACAAACAGTGTTCGTTTCAGTAGCACGTATACTCAAAAAAAGGTGACAAGGAATACAGGTGGCCTTAAGGAACTGAGTGTGGCTCTTGGCCGACAGCCAGCAAGGAAGGAGGGACCTCAGCCCTGCAACCAGGAATTAAATTGAGCCAATTACCTGGATAAGCTTGGAAATGGTTTCTTCTCGAGAATTTTACTTCATGATCCCACATAAGAACCTCCACCAACTGACACTCTGATTTCAGTTTTGTGAGACCAGGAGCAGAGAAACCAGCAACTTCTACGGGGACTTCTGAGCTAGAATACTGAAATAATACACTTATGCTATTTTAAGCCACTTAATTTGTGCTAATTTACAATGGAATCAATAGAAAACGAGTATGTATCTTTCCTCAGTTCTCTTTCATATGAAAGTGTTACTTCATTAACAAAATCATCAGGCAAAATAAAACTTAAAAAAAAAAATCTACTCTTGCATAGTTAGGGTTTTTACACTCAAGCCTGACTCATTACCTTCATACTTATTTAAAATAGTTTCTAAAATTCTTATGTGATTGAAGTTAATGTAATATTTATGCAATCAAAGTTAATGTTAAGACATATAATGATTTTATCAGGTAAGCCATGAATATAAATTACAAATTATCATAATTATTTAAGATCACAATATTTGCGTGGTGAAACTATTTTTTCAAAACTAATGGTTGTTCTCATTAATTTAGTGAGCACACTTCCACAATGAATATATTAATAATAGTTCTTTCTAATGAATAAATAATAATTACCATATAAGAATAAAAATAATTAAAATATGGGTGGAAAATTTCCTGTTTTAAATAGTTTTGTCTGTTATTTATGCATAATATGAATTAGCAGAGGATGTGGTATGTAATGAACATTGTTATTTCAATAATCTTAATTCTGAGAACCTACTTGAATGAAACACTTCTGAATATGAAGAACTTATGCATAAGGATATTCATTACAGTGTCATTTATGGTAACAAAAATACTGAAATAAACTAGACAATAGGGAAATGCTTACCCAAGTCCTGGGATACAGACTCAAGAAAATATAATGCACCTACATAAAAGATTGTTGGGAGTATATAGCAACTCATAAGATTATGATCTTAGTGAAAATATATAAAAATACACTTTATTAAGGTTATAATTATTTTAAATATTTAAGATTTGAAAAGGAAGAGAATATATACACATATTAATAGTTCTTTTGAATATTGGAATTATGGTGATTGCTCTTTTGTTTGTGTCTTCAAATAATTTGTAGTTATATAATTTGTATGATTTTATTTGAGACACATTAAAAATAAATATCTCATCATCATGACTATTTCTTAAACCCTTTAAGTCTGATTGCCATCTTTTGGGGTGCCTGGGTGGCTCAGTCACTTAAGTGTCTGACTTTGGCTCAGGTCATGATCTCACGGTTCTTGAGTTCAAGCCTCGAGTTGGGCACTGTGCTGACAGCCCAGAGCCTGGATCCTGCTTCGGATTCTGTACCTCCCTCTCTCTCTGCCCCTCCCCTGCTTGCTCTCTGTTTCTCTCTCTCTCTCTTTCTCTCTCTCAAAAATAATAAACATTAAATTTTTTTTTTTTATTATAGTCTTTCAACTCACGTAATTCAGTAACTTGATGGAGTCTAAACTTGGACAGGAATAGGTGTTGCGTTATGCTCACAGTAAAATATAAAAAACAAACAAACAAACAAAAACTTGAAAGTGAGGAAGAAAGCACTCGCCTTTGAGATTTTGCTCATAGAAATCACTAAGAGATCCATTCTCTGCCGTTCATTTTACCAGCGCTCATCCAAGCTGCTTCAGTTCTCTTCTTCACGACAGCAACAGTCACCCCCTTTCCCTCCAGCCCATTCCTCACATCCCACTGTGGTCAGAATGACGGATTTCAGTAGGAGATCTGCCCACATTGCCTTGCTTAAACCTTCTAATAGCTCTATTTAGCTCTGAGGTTAGAGGATAAAATTCTTAACTTGGCTAACAAGGTTGAGCATGACCTACATACCCCACCAGACTTTCCAGCTGCTTTTCAGGGCTCTCACATCCTCACTCTCTTTTCTTCAGCTTCATCGTCCTTCGATCAGTGTCCCAAACATGGCATGCTGTTGCTCTCGCTGTTATCTCTGCACCACTGCTGCATCTGTCACGTTAGGACCCAGTTATCCTTCAGATAGCAACTTGACACCTTCGTTATAGTTTAGGATCTACTGTGTTGTATATTCACTCACATAATGCTCATTCCTTAGGGGCACTTATTTAAATCAGTCTGTAATTATACTTTCATGTTTGTGATTATTTGATTAACATGATAATTAATGTATTGCAAACCTTGGGAAGACAGCTCTGTCTTTGTTACCTGTGTTAGTGCTTGCAACAGCAACCTATCATAGGAATTTAATAAATATTTTTGGATGAATGAATGAGTGAATAAGGGAAGGAAAGTTATACTATAAATTAACTCACACATAAAAACAAAAGCTCCTTTATATAAAAATCAAATTCCTAGTACAATATGGCAAATGAGGTACTAATGGACTTCACTGGTAGGGTTAGCATTGTTGCATAATTGGGTTCATCAGGTTACCTTAGTCTAATCCATTAATATTTGAATTAACAAGTTGTTACTTTTCATGTTCTTTCAATACACCTTTTGATTCCAAGTTAACTTTTGAAGTGACTAGATTTATAGGAAGAAAATGTAATGGCTATAAAAATATGAATATGCTGGCTCTCAATTGTTAGTCTGGCAGTTCATCATGTAAGCTACTGTTAGTACTCTGATTGTATATATACATATATATGTATAATATATGTTAGTTACTGTGAATATAACCTTAAGAGGTGTGGCCCTTTCAAAATTGTGACAAAATTAAGTTTTGGGGTTTTCTGAATTTACCTATATAAATTGGTGAAAAATTTACTGAACAAAGGTAACTTACACCACCTTCTTATTGAGGATGGTCAACCGGTCATTTCCAAACAATGGATAGTCACTTATGTTTTTTTAAGGTTTATTTATTTATTTTGAGAGAGAGAGAGAGCAGGGCAAGGGCAGAGAGAGAGAGAGAGAGAGAGAGAGAGAGAGGGAGAATCCAAAGCAGTTCTGTACCACCAGCACAGAGCCCACTGCAGGGCTCAATCTCATGAACTGTGAGATCATGCATGACCTGAGCCAAAATCAAGAGTCAGACACTTAGAGAGGGAGAATCCAAAGCAGTTCTGTACCACCAGCACAGAGCCCACTGCAGGGCTCAATCTCATGAACTGTGAGATCATGCATGACCTGAGCCAAAATCAAGAGTCAGACACTTAAACTGACTGAGCCACCCAGGTGCCCCTCAAATGTTTCTTTTAATTTTGACTTGTAACTCTAAATTACAAATCAAGGGAGTCATTTCTAAATCAATTGAGCAAGCATCTTTTAGCGTATCAGATTTATTTTATAAGCATAATCAGATCATCTTAAATATGTAGAATATTTTTATCATCTGTGGACTTTCAAAAACATCAATGCATTGGTTTTGATTAAACATTGACAATATTTAAATCTGGATACTGGGTAACATTTAGCAAAGGAATAGATAAAATTGAATTTTTAAGTATATTCAGTTAACACTTGGGGGGAATTTATTCTCCAACTTCTAAACTGAGCATAATAATAATACACACCTTACTTATCTCATAGGGTTTTTGTTGCAAGATTCAAATGAAGGAAAAGATATGCGAGTTGTTAGGACATTAAAAATACTTCAGAGACACCTGGCAGGCTGAGTCAGTAGAGCATGTGACTCTTGATCTCAGGATCATGAGTTTGAACCCCACACTGGGCAGAGGGTTTACTTAGAAAATGCTTTGTAAATACAACATCTATCTGTCATCCATCTGTGTTGGTGTGTGTGTGTGTGTGTGTGTGTGTGCATGTGTGTGTGTGTGTGGAGTTTGTATACATACACAAACACACCACAGGCATACCAAAAATACCTATGATGAAAACTAGCAGAAGAATCTATTAGGTAAATTGGAAGAAAGGCCTTTTTTTTTCCTGAGTCTTGACATCCCTCTGTTCTGTATCATCAGCTGTGTAGTTGCCTAAAGGCAAGTATTGCACCCGGTGATCTCTCAGGGTGCCATCAACCTCTATTATTTGGTGTAAAAGTACAATCAAAATGATAGGGAATTGCATTTCACACACAAAGCTGCAACTCACCCTTTCTAGTCTCAGCTTCTATTTCTTCAGCCTTGGTTCTGCACCTCCATTTATGTTCCCTGCCTGTCTTCCTAATCATTCTCTTGTATACCTACATTTGCCTTTCTTGTCCTCAGCCTTTTGTTGAGAAGTGAAATTATTTTTTTTTTGCTGTGGTTCTCCATGTTAGCTTTCATTTGGGCTTTCTAGAAAAGGCCTTGTGTAAGCACTATTCAAAAATCTAAGTTAATCTACCCAGTTGGACACAGAGTACAGCATTAAAACGGGATACACAAAGACTGACTTCTCAACCAAGGACTTATGGCGTGACCCTGAGTGAAGCGCTTAATCTCATCAGGCTTTAGCTAAGGGAATTACATTAGTTACTCACTCCAAGATAGAGATATTGAAAGATCAATGGGATAATATATGCAAAGTGGTCTTTGGAAGGAAGCAGAAGGGTAAACAAGACTTCTTCACATTCTCTCCTTGCTTTTAGAAATGAGCCATTCTAATATGCTTTGTTATGATCGCCAGGTGAGTTGTTCACTTTCAAATACTGCTACAAATCCTGGAAAAAGGATCCTTCAGCATGTTATAACAACAATACTAAGAATCATCCCAGATAGACCAGAAAGGCTAAATAAAAGTCGTGAATATTTAGATTCTTTATGTTTTAAATACTCAATTTGATAGAGTTTTTTAATAATGTTAGGAAAATCACAATGTGACAGGTCTCAGGTTCTGTGTCTCCAAAAGCTGATAAATTTAGTGCTGGTTTCATGAATAATAAAGCAAATCTCTGTAAAATGCTCATTTTATGGAAATACTAAATAACATAGGGAATCCTTGTATTCTGCCAATTTCCATAATGCTTCTTCCCTTTTTACTTAGACATACCTGTCTTTTTTACTCTTATTTTGAATTCATAGACTTTTTTTTCCACTGGATTCTTCCTAAATTGTAGCGCCAGAGATAGCAAACCCAGAGCCTGAGTATATGAATGAAACAGAGGAAGAAGGTAACAGTGTCTTCAATCCATCAGATTCTGTAGTATGAGGAAATGCTTTCTAAATGCAGGCTGTGTGCATAAATGAATTTAAAACATAAAGCCACATGCAAAGCTGAGGGAAGCCAAATTGTCCCTACCGTGATCTGGCAAGCCTTAGAGTCATGGTGCTACAAACCATCAGCTAAACCTGGAACATTTTCACATACAATATCAGACTGGACTATGAAAACATAATTTATTGGCAGGGACAGTACAAAGGGTGGAGAGCAACCCCTCATTACCTTGGGGATGTCAAGAACACTTGTAAATCTTGCAACAGATACACAGTTCAGAAGGTTTGCTACTATCTGTTTCTCCCCTCTTCATCAGCTAGGTTGGGGGGATCATAAACCTAATCATTTATGCTAATTTACTTCCCCTGCCTACACAGCTGCACTTTTCTAAGTCTTGACACTGAAAGTGATTTGGGTATGTGTGGATTTCACAGATCTGACTGTCTAATCAAGGATACTATGGTTAAAGTGTAGCTTTAAAGTCTTCTTTATTTTCAGCTCTTAAATCTTTCAGGATACTAATGCACTCTATGCCTTCTAGCTTTATACTGATATTTAAACGTTTATAATAAGTAACCAAGAGGATTAGTAAGTTAGCCCTATATGTAAATTTGACCTGGCTGCACCCCTGGGTACAAAGAGACTGTTGGTCTAACCCCCTAGCTCTCATTGAAGATCACCTCAAATGCCAGATCTCGAATAAAGATGTCCCTGATTCATCCAGGAGAAGAAATGGCTTGCTTAGAACTGCTATAATTCTCCTATGAAACAACCGACTTCCCATTTCCTGTTACAGTTATTGTGTATGTATCTAATCTTCCACTGGTGTACAAGGTTCTAAAAGTTCAGTGTTATGATTTATTCATCTCTGACTCAGAAACCAGAATTTTGCTTCCTACTCTATATAGGATAACAACCAAGTCTACAGCTACTAAGTAGAGAGGACAGAGTAATTATCTTACCCTTTAAAGTAAGGCACTGTCGCTAATTACTTTTGTGACAATAGGCATAGACAGCTATTGTCCTAGGCAAACTGGAATGTATGGTTTTTACACTTACACAGACTTGTCATGATTTGACCATTGCCTCAGTTTCCAGCCTCACTTTCCATCAGGCCCTCCTACCCACACTGAGCTAAATTAGCCAGGCTAAATTATTTGAAGTACCCACAAGTGTGACAATTTCTTTCATGTCTAAAACTCTGCCCAAATCTCAGCCGAAAGAGCAGTTCTCCATAATCCTTTCTTCAACATTCAGAGAAAGAAAGCCTCAGCCCTGCAGGATTGTGTGCAGGTTCTGATCATTTTTTTTTTCTCAAAAAAGTATTTGGTCTATTGTAAGTATATAACTAATTAAGGTGTTCAGTGAAAGAATTATTTTGAAAGAGTAACTAATCCAAACTGATTACATTGAGCCCAAACATTACATTCTGGTCTGAACACAGAACCAGAACATAAAATTATATGGCATCAAATCTGGCCTCAAATTTTCTGTTTTCAAAGTGACTAAAAAACAAAACAAAACAAAACAAAACAAAATACAAACAAAACCAAAAACAACAAAAATTTTAAAAAAGTGACCAATGCATGACTTTTATATCTTGACTCACCAATAATGTTTAATAATTAAAAGATAAGCAATGTGGGGCACCTGCCTGGCTCAGTTGGTAGAGGACGTGGTAGAGCACCTTCACATTTCAGGTGTGGTAAACAGTATTGTGCTTGTGTTGTTTCTACTACCCACATTTAGGTTCTACCTTCGATGACTGGAAGCTATATGTTCTTTAACATGACCGCTCTATTCTAACTGTGCTTCCTGTCATGAAAAGGTGTTGTATAAAAATCGATGGAGGCAAAAATCTATGTGTGCCCTAAATAATGAAGCAAACTTCCAGACATTGCAGAACAAGTTGGTTTTATCATTTTATTTTATTTTATTTTGTTTTATTTTATTTTATTTTATTTTTTAATATTAAATTTATTGTCAAATTGGTTTCCATACAACACCCAGGTGCCCATCCCAACAGGTGCCCTCCTCAATACCCATCATCCACCCACTCCTACATCCCACCCCCGTCAACCCTCAGTTCTCAGTTTTTAGTTTTATCATTTTATAAAGTAAATGAATATTTACACTGCTTACGATTTTATTTATGTGTAGCAGTCTGTGTATGTTTATATGTCTTTACATGGACAAGCAACTTAGGGTTTACATGGATTTCTTTTTAACGCTGACGTGATATGGGGTGCCTGGGTGGCTCAGTCGGTTAAGCGTCTGACTGAGGCTCAGGTCGTGATCTCGTGGTTCTTGAGTTCCAGCCCCTCTGACAACTCAGAGCCTGGAGTCTGCTTCAGATTCTGTGTCTCCCTCTCTGTCTGCCCCTCCCCCCCACACACACTCTGTCTCTCTCAAAAGTAAATAAACATTAAAACAAATTTTTTGGGGTTGACATGATTTGTACACAAAAGTAATCATAAGCCAGAATGTACCAATTCAGCATTTTGTAATATCTCAATGAGAAGTAGAAATATTGCAATTCTTGGCAAGCCAAACAAACAAACAAAACAAAACAAAACAAAAAGTGCTGGATCAAGAGAAGTGAAATATCAAAAGTATAGACATTTCATGAGAGAATTTCTGAAAATCAATACTTCTTGAATTACAAACCTGAGAGTCAGCTAATGTCCTAAAAAGGCCAGAGTCAGAAAGAACTAATGACTTGTATTAAGAATAAGAAGGGAATAGGGGCTGAGAAATAGGAATACAGCCTGAGAGTAAAATAAAATGTGCAACTATTACATTGCTTTTTAAAGTTTTTGCTTTAATTTCATGCTAGCTCTTAAAATATAACCTAAAATGCTTTTCCTTTGGCACTTAGTCTTCAGGCAGTACTAAATATGAACATAACCTTCATTTGTTTAGAAATGTAATTTCATTTTCCATAATTACCATCCTAACTGCTATTACGGTAGGGCTTTGTTAATTCACGCTAATGACAGGGAGACAATTGCTGAATTTTGCAAATTACTAAGTATGTGAACAAATACAATAAAAGTCACGGATATTTTATCTCAGGATGTACTTTATTCATTTATTTTGACAATTTTAGTTTAGCTCTTAATTATTCTGATAATGCTGGGACTAGTCAATATCCTAATGCATATTCTGTGAAACTTAAAATACTCACAAGAGATGCTTTTTTGCCAACAAATTGCTTGGGTTAGCTAGTTTAGAATACCAAATTATCCTAAGGGATAATTAATAAGGTTTACTTTCTTGGGAGTGTATTCAACATTAGGATAGCAAAGCTGTTGTGCACTCTACCTGTACAGTGTGACTTGAACGTTGTATTCCTTTTTAAATACTTAACAATCTTCATTTATTCCTGATTCCTTTCTTTAGTCATTCCAAGTTAATTAAGTATTATAATTGATCTTGAACTATGCTTTAGGCTAAACGGCTTCTATCTTATATTAGTTACTGTTATTATTACTGTTGGTTTCAGGATAGATTCCCAGAGTCTGTGGTGTCCACTCATTCTTTCCCCAAATGTTGCTTTGCTATTCTGTACAAATTCAAGTGTCAACCACTTGGAAAAAAAATATTTTTTAGTTATATCTACAAACGATGATTTGAAGAAGAAGTTTTAAAATTTAGAGCTCCAGAATGAAGACTGAGATTTTTAGATTCTGAACCTGAGTCATAAAATGTACCGAGGCATGAAATGTACCCCCTCTGAGTCTCTGGAATTTTAGTTTCTGAATACTTACATTACTGCTTTCTGGGAATGTTTTTATTTTATTTTGGGGCACTAACTTATATTCAGAATGCTATGACTGTATAGTCTTAAATCAGCATAATAGAAGCGGGTGTAAGTGAAATAAATTCAGACTTCCTGCTTACTATTCTGAGGGCACAATTAAAGTATCTAGCAGGAAATCCCAGTCTTTCCCCAGGTGGCTACATACTTGGTGAATTCATGCCTTTACAAGAATGGAAAGGACTCACAAATCTTTCTGCACCCTTCATATAACTTTCCAAAATTTAACATTATACAGTCTTTTACTCAGCAATGCAAGGGAATACCATATGCCTCTGTAATGCTATTTATTCATTCAGTAATCATTTGCAAAATTAATGAGTGAAAAAAGAAAACCTATCATAAATGCCCAGTTGACTCACACTACCTCAGCAAGGCCAAACTGGGACTTCTTGTATTTGTTACTATGCACACAGTCCTGTCTGAATTCTCCTTTAGAAATATATTCAATTTCCCCATAGTAATAACCTCATTGTAGCCTAAATGTTTAATGTGTATTTCTAATGCTCACAGTCTGGCCAAGCATGTTTCTCTTTTCCTTTAACAAATGATAATTTCCCTCCATAATCATGGGATTTCCCTCCTTCTCTAAAATCTTCTCTACAGGAGGATGGAAGTCACTGCCTTTTACTTTGATGCAAAGCATTCTTGCCAATCACATTCTTTTACCATGCTGACATAGGAGAGTGTTCTGCACATTCTCTTTTATGAATTTTTATGTGCAATTCATCAGACATTACTTTTTGATCCTGACTCAATTCAGAATTTAACTAATCGATATTAATTGAACATTTTGGAAAGATGGTAGAGTGTAGAAGAAGGAGAAATGGATCTTAAATCAAAGGGTTTGGGATGAAACCCAAGTATGAAAATTTATGTGGCTTTAGGGGAAAATAATTCCATTAAACTTTCCTGAGGTTGTCTCCTTATATTGAGAAGTAAGATTATACTTGAAGGTAAAAATGTAAGGATGTAAGTGCTACTTACAACACATGTCTTAAGGAAGTTTATTACCTTTTTTGGTTCCAGTTGTACCTAGCAAAAACTTCAAAGATAGTACTCAGTAACCCATGTACCCCCAAAGAAAACAGACTGCATTCGTTGGAGCCTGGTACTTTGTTGATTTGTTCATTTTTGACACATATCAAGTGTCTAAAAATCCAACAAAATAACTGATAAATGAAACTTATTGGGAGAAACTAATTTAATCCTTAAATATCAAGTTTTGGTAATTACCCATTATATAAAACATTTATCTAAAATTTTTAATTGTTCTAATACTTGTTTTTTAAATGTCAGGATATTCATACTGGATATACCTGTTTTCAATATAGAGAATTCTGATGGTTTTCAATCTTGCAATTTCTATTGATATTTTATTCATTATCTGAAGGACCATAAGCTGAACCCCCAAATAAGCACCCAAGATCAATTTTGAGAAGAGGATAATATGTCTTTCCTATACCTGAGAGCACATGAAATATTTGACTTGAATTCAATAATAACAACAATGGATCATTTTAACTTTTGCAACCAATAGAGCTCATGATAATATAATGAAGTACATCAGATTCACTGAGTAATTATGGTGGCACTTTATCAGATCGGTACAATGTGCTGGCTGTGGAGTCACATCGATATATTTACCCTAATGTATATTGTTGAACAGTATATAATAAATTCTCTATTTTATGGTCTTCTGGGAACTGAGGGAAATGATTCAATTAGCAAGAACACGTGAACTGAGGGAAATTAAATCAACTTTAATAAAAACATCTATAAAACATGTTGCAAGCGAAGTATAGTGGTGATTAGGGACCTCATTCCTGGAAATCAATAAAACATTTGAAGGGTCATATTTTTTATAACTTCTTGCATGTTAGTTGGACTCAGCTCAAGGGCATCCCTAAAACTGCCAAACACCTGAAGACTCCTGACTTCAGGGACATCACATTTCTAATGAGGTTGCTCCGTATGCATTAGCCCTATATATTAACTTGGTCCTGAGAAAGCTTTACAGCCAGTGATGTGAATTTAACATATCATTGGTAGGAAATGCATGCGGAGTGGTCAAAGTCCAGAAACATTTTGTGTTCCCTAAATAATAAACATTTACGTATTTTATCAACTTCTAAAACAACTGTATGTTTTTAATTGCCATTACAAAATAAATTCATGCACATTTTAAGCAAAGCAAAAACTCAAATATAATGTCTTCACTGCTCCCACTCTCCCCCAACCTCCTTTTTCAACTCTACCCTCTCGGGTAATTACTGTTTACAGTTTATTATGTGTTCTTCTAGAAATCTGTCTGTTGACTTATGTAGAGAGAGAAGGTATACATATTCTATGCCACCACATATGTATTCACCATTTTCTGGGATTCTATTATACTTATTATGCTGATGAGTCTTTTTTAATTTAATGATATATAGACCACATTCTTATGAAAGTGCCGTTTTGTGGCCTAGAATGAATACACTAATGTATTTAACCACTGTTTTTTGGTGAATGGTTTCATTATTTTTTTAATCCCAAGATTGTACATAGCTTATCTATAATTCCCTAGTATAGATTATCCTAAGTTTATATTTTTTAACAGACATTTTTCGTGTATGCAATGAGGTTGTCTTGGCATTAGCCTACTTCAGTATTTTAACACATTTAAAAAGCCCATAGTCCATTCACTTTCTTTTTCTGTCAATGGCGCCCAACCCCCTCCTCCAGGCAATGAACTTCAATTTCTTCAAGGGAACTCAAAATGTTGAGAGTCTTGATTTTCCTATGTATGGAGCTGCAGGTTTCTTAACTCTGATGGACTTAGTAGTCCATTTCTTCCCACCGGTATGGTGTCTTCCAGAAATTCCTCACAGACTCCCTTGTTGAAAGCACATCTTCTCCATCCTAACAGAAATTAAGAAAAAATTAGCCAACACAACAAAGATAAACCATAACAGTTCTTCTATGGACTTACTTTTATATTTCTTCTGCCGCTTCAGAGATTTTGAAAGGAAAGATGTTCAATCAGCCATCTTGAGCCAGTAGCTTGTATTACCTTTATAATCAATATAAGCTATAAAAACTTTAAAGGATTCTATGCATCCTTTAAGACCCAGTTTAGGAAGCCAGTCACCTGCCACTAAGGTACTTTTTAATATTCCTCCAGGTCATATTTACTTTTTCTTTTGTGTTCCCATAGTTCTTTGCTTAAACTTCTACACAGCATTTATTGTAGCCTGCATTGTTTATAATGTGTCTTTTCCCCACACTGAACCCTTGTTTAATTAAAGATCAGGACAATGACTAATCCATCTTTATATGGAAATATATGCACACAGGAAGTATAAGGAAATATGTATTAAGTGAATTAATGGATGAATGTATACATAAGGAGCAGACAGGGTGTAGAGTAGGGATACTTATCCATCTGTTTTGATCACAAAGAGTGTCTGTGACCTAATTGTGGAAAGTGATAAATACATTTTTTAAATGTAGCTGTGATTTTTGTTATTGTGCTACACAATAATGTATTACAACAATTCTGATATACTAACTTTTTCCCTGTGATTTTATTACTTTTCTGCTACTAAGACAAACATTGTTCTGATACTCTCAGACCCTCAGGGAAAGAAGAATGATTTTCACAGTAGTTTATACAAACACTGCTTTTTAAATTGGATCAAGAAAGCTTCTTTAAAAATGACAGCAGTCATAGAATTTAGACTCTCAATTGCAAGATAAAATTAAATTTTCAGTTTTTCCTAGCTGTGGGGAATGATTTAGAGGTTAGATTGCAAAGGAGAAGTTGTTACATGTGTAGAAGAGGTTTTGAAAGTGATTCATTATTAAAAAAAAAAAACTAAATTGATGACATTTTAGAAGGTCACTTTGCAATGAGCTATTCTAGTTTGAGGTTCTTGAATCAATCTAATTAAATATACAATTTAGACAAAATGTTAATTCATGGTCATGTAAGGTATTATATATCACTTAAAGTAAACTAAATGAAGACAGCAGTAAAATATTTTCCATAGTTTTGGACTCTCTCCATCTTAATATACACGGACTGGCCAGCACCTTCCAGATCATGGGACAGAAATTGACTAACTTACAGAAATAACCCACAATAAGTAAATGAAACACAAAGGTGAGACAAACTTCACTGCAACGATTACAGTTTTTATAACCATGGTTATAGTATCACAATATTTTTCAACTCCAGGGGTACCTGGGTGGCTCAGTTGGTTAAGCGTCCGACTCTTGGTTTCAGCTCAGTTCATGATCTCACAGTTCTGAGTTTGATCCCCGCGTCAGGTTCCACACTATTAGTGTAATTCTCTCTCTCCCTCTCTCTCTGCTCCTCCCCCACTTGCTGTCTCTATCAAAATAAATACATAAATTTTTAGAAATTAAAAAAATAATTTTCAACTCCATCCTGAAGTTAACTCTTTCCTAGTCATACCACCAGTCAATTTGACCACTGTTCTCAGCTTCACTATCTCTTAACTCCAATGCATTGACCTATGGGGCACTAAATCCGTGGCATTTGGGGAACTTCCAAATTAACAAACTGGTTTATAAACCTCTATAACTAATTACTTCCTATAATTTTTTTCTACTAGCAACTAATACAGGATTCAATATAGGAAAGGTAGATATTCAGTTGATGTCTCCTAAAAACAACATTTGGAAAACTTTTCTGCTTTATATTTTTCCTCTGTGGTTGTTGGTATCTTTCACTACTAAGGAACTCTAGTGAAGGTAGCATACAGCAAATGTGTGTGGTGAATGCTTATCTGGGAGAACTGGACCCATTTGGAAACCAAGGTCCTGTCTCCTTTCTTCCCTGTCCCTCTTAGGTTCCCATAATGCCAGTTGTATTAAGGTTTGACATTAGACAAGTGTCTAAGTTTAAATGAGAAAGATACTCTCCTAGTGGCTTTTTCAGCGATGAAACTAAGTATCTGAATTATTAGAATGTAAAAGATGCCAGGATTTCAGATATAACTTGGGCCATTTCACCTTCACCCTCTTCTATTCTAGAAAGCTTTTCATGGCAGCCCTCCAGCTGCTTTTCTTCCAGTTGAATTTGAAATGCTCTATTACCTTGGCTAAATTTCAACTATGTCAGTAAAATCCCAAAGAGCAAATCAAGCTAGTAGCAAAAGTGCCTTTCCTAAACAAATAGACTGCTAACCCCCAATATGAGAAGAGACACCCTACCACCGGGATTATTTCATAGTCAGTTTTAATGAATACAGTCATTTTCTTGTGCATAGGCGTTCAGTGTTTAATTCAAATTGAAACTCAGTTTAAATGACCCGCCTGTCTCCTTGGACTGGGCACAGTTCACAGCAGCCGTTAAGGAGCAGATTCCTTCTGCTTCCAGTATGACCAACACTACTGTATTCAGCACTATGAACTGCTGGAGACTAGCCTCAAAAAGGAGACTATTCCTAACAAGTGATCAGGACTAAATCTACCCTGTCATACATCCTTGATTACTTCGGCTTCACTCAGAAATGCATTCCTTTTCTTCTGAAGCACATTATTCCAAGCATGTGGTTGCTGATGATTATACCCACCACCCTGGTGTGTGGTAGCTAGGTGACATAGTTTGCACCTACAAAGGCAGCTCTTTGAAAAGCTAATACCTGCTTTACTTTTTCATCATGCTTGGTGAGTCCACGAAGGTCTTCCATCTAATGCTTAGATACTAAGTCGTCTCTTGTAACTAACTTGTCTTCCATCCCACATTCTACACCCATTCCCAGGGTCTCCCCAGACCTGGTCAATACCTGTCATCAGAGCCAACATCTCTAAGATCTCAATTTCAAATATTCCATTGTCTGATCACCACCTATTTACCCCACCACCTCACTTCCACTAGCCCAATTTCAAATATTATTTGATTCCACAGGTCCTGCAATTCATGGATGCTACCAATTTTTTTACTATCCCTCACCCCATTTCACCTCAGTCACTGCCCTCTTACATAACTTGGATTACATGATTCATCATTATAATTATCACTCCTTTGCATACTTCTTCATGTTCGTTGCCTGTTTTTCCCTTATCAAACTCACTTGTCAGACCCCAGCTTTGATTACAAATTGAGCTCTCCTCCTACTACCAGCCTACATCTAACGCTGACCAAGTTGGAGGAAACTAACGGTCATACTGACTGATGTTACATTTATGGCCACAGATTTTTGACTCCGCATTGCCCAGAAATCCTACTGGAATTCTGTGGTCAACTCATGCTCTCATACTCAAATAACTATTTGATACCTTCTCTTATGTCCTCGAACTTGAAGTGTTTCCTCCCCCATCCTGACTCTCTCAGCTGATTACCTTGATTTTTTAAAAAAATCAGATGATAACTTTCTAATTCTTTCACCACCAAATCTACCAACCCACTTTACCTTTACCCGTATACTTCTCTTTACTCCTGTTTCAATGGATGAGCTGTCTTGATTTAATTGTCACTTAAATGGCATCCCACCCTTTCTCATGCACTCAGTCCTTGCTCTTGTAATTAATTTTATCTTTCTTCTGTGCTGATTGATCATTCCCATCAGCATATACACTTTCTGTAATACCCCCACCTTAGAAAAAAAAAAAACCTCTTTATCAAATATTCCTCTCCAGCCGTCACCCTTTATGGAAAAAAACTTGTCAAAAGAGTTGTTTCTGTCACGTTCTTTCTTGACAGTTTTTTACAATCAGGCTTTCAACCCCACTATCCTCTTGAAAGGTCTCTTCTCTGGGTCACCAGTGACATCAAGGCTGCTCACTCTAGTAGCCAAATCTCAGGCTCCATTTTACCTGATGGCTCCTGTTGACACAGTTAATTACCACCTTCTTTACAGAAGACTTTTTATTCATGGCTTCCATGCTACAACACCTTTCCGGTTTTCATTCTATTTGAATAGCTTCTCTTTTAATCTTGTTTCTTGGTTCTCTTTTTTCCTATTTCCAAGAAATGTTGGAGTTCTCCAGCTGTATGACCTTGGTCCTCATCTCTCTTTAATCTACACTTACTCTGTAGGTGATCTTATCCAGTCTTATGGCTTTAAATATTGCATAAATGTTCAGACCTCCAGCTTCAAATTCTCCTCTGACTTCTGCTCTGCTGTCCAGTAGGCATATCAAACAGAACTCTTGATGTATGTATGATGTGTGGGGATTAAGTCATAATTTTAAATTTTATTTTTAAAAACCAAATCAAAGAAAAAGTTGACTCTTGTTAAATGTATGCAGTGGTTATACCATATCGATTATATGCTGAAATTTTCCCTGTGATTTGAATCCATCATCATTATTTCTTTTAAGTTAAAAATTAAATCTATGCCAATATTCTTTAAAAATATCAAGTATCAATACCTGTGAACATGTGACAAGGCTACAGAGAAATAAATCAATAAATAAGTTCACAGCTAAACGAGTTTTAAAGTATAGGCAGTAAACCTCAAAATTACTTAAACCTAAGGTAAATAGTTGTTTTTAATATTCTAATAAAATAAATGATATAGTATTAAAATTGTTATATCCTGATTCTAAAATCCTGTATTTTAGCTTAAAAGATATTCACAAAGTTAATTGTGACATACACGATTTGAGAAAATCAGGATTAAGTACTAACTACAGAAAATGAAAGTATCCCCAGCCTGAAATAAAAAAAAAAAAAAAAAATCATATGTTCCTCTTAATACACTGCAAAACAAAAGGTAAGTAAAAGTACTAAAGCTTACTGGAGGAATGATACAGAAATGCAGTAGAATAGGAAAAAACAAGACGACAAAGTAAAATGGACTATATCAGCTATGAAATAAACAAATAGAATAAAATGCCCAACTAAAAATATATACCTTTTACACAAGTATTATTTAAGACAAAAAAACTTTAATTATAAGAAGTCATGACAAAGGAAAATGCTCACAGGGCAATATAAAACGAAGACATAGGGGGGCGCCTGGGTGGCTCAGTCGGTTAAGCGGCCGACTTCAGCTCAGGTCACGATCTCGCGGTCTGTGAGTTTGAGCCCCGCGTCGGGCTCTGGGCTGATGGCTCAGAGCCTGGAGCCTGCTTCCAATTCTGTGTCTCCCTCTCTCTCTCTGCCCCTCCCCCGTTCATGCTCTGTCTCTCTCTGTCTCAAAAATAAATAAAACGTTAAAAAAAAAATTAAAAAAAAAAAACAAAAAACGAAGACATAGGATAAAGTACTATATAGTCACATTACAATGTGTTAAGAATATATGCATATGTAAACACACACAGCATACACACACACTCCCCTGGGAAGGTATAAAGTAAATGTTTTCAGTAGTTCTGTGATGGAAAGTTGACAAGTGATTTTACTCTCTTCTCCATGCTTCTCCATCTTTTATATTTTTTTCAGTCAGTATTCTTGATTTTAATATCAGCAAAAGTTAATGTCAATATATTATTTAAATAAATCACCAGTTATCTTTACAACCTTTAGTCTCAACCCTTTTACAATTTATTTCACCTTGAATTTAAAAACTTCTGAAGTCTATTCCACTTAGCAACTTTTCAATCATTTTTCTGCCCTCTCTGTTTTCTTAAAACTATTCCAACCAAAGAGGTCTACCTTCTGATATTTAGAAACTGTGCACATTCTTACCTTTAGCCAAAGCCCTCAGGGTCCTGCTCATATCTTATTTCCTCCAGGAGGTCTTTGAAATCAGCCTACCTTTTGGAGATTTCTCTTTCCATAGATTCTCATCGCACTTTCTGTATTGGTCATCTCACACTTTGACAAAGTATTTCTGGCCTAGTTTTTAATTTCAGTAATTTTTTTTCCTAAGTATAAGAGCTATGGTTTTAAAAATGGAAAATACCCTGCATCTAACTCAGAGCTCTACCTACAAAGTCCTTAACAAATTTTGATATCGCTCTTAGTAATGATGGCATATATATGAACTAACATAAATCCATTACTAATATTTGAAAATAATTTCTGTTCAACTAAATCATGTATATGTTTAATCTCAGATTAATGAGAAATATGTTGGTTAGTGGGAAAATTAGCATAGCTCATATGAATTGGATAACTGGATCTACAATATCCCACTCCTACTTCATCTTGCCAAGATCTGTCCATGGTTCCCTCCATCTTGACATATAAATGTTTTCACAGACCTCTCTTTGTGCTCTTTTAGCCACGGTAAGTAAAGGGAGTTAATACCTTGAATATCAATTACATAACATGACTCTGGACGAATAATAATTGGTACAGAATAAGCAATGAAAGTGACCAGTTTAAAGAATTGACAGTTCCCCGGTAATAAAAGTGGAATGATAAGACCAAGAAAAATTCTCCAACTCCCTGATTCACTATGTTAACCATAGCTCAAGGATTTTGAAAATAAATCTTTGTTTTGTTTTATAGCATTTCATGGTAGTCTGGAAAATGGATATTATAAATGTCTATTGTATGAATCTCCTATACAGAAGATGACCAAATAATTTATGTAGACACTCTCTACACAAAAAGTGAAATATAACTCCCACTCCTTGAGTGTAGCTGTATTTGATGAGCTATTATCTGGCCTAGACTGTGGAAGGTGCAAAAGAAGCAGGGAATAACTACATTCGGAGAAACCTGAAAAACACTGCTTCGGCTATGTGGTCAAGGTTAACATCATCGATATAGGTCCTACTGATAGCATGTGCCATTTTATGATGAGATAAGGATGGCATTTTACCTCAGTAGTCTTATTCCCAAAAGCCCTAACTTCAGTCTAACCACAAGAAAAACAACAGACAAACCCAAACTGAGGGACACTCTACTAAATACTCAGTTAATATTCCTCAAAACTGTCAAGGTCATCCAAACAAGGAAAATCTGAGAACGTGCTCCTGCCTGGAGGAGCCTAAGGATACATGATGACTACATGTGAGGTGGTATATTCTGGAACATAAAACAGACATCAGGGGAAAACTGATTATATCTGAACAGGGTGTGGATTTTAGTTACTAGCGATGCACGAAGGTTGGTTTCTTAATTGTGACAACGTACTATAGTAATGTAGGGTGTTAACAACAGTAGAAACTGGGTAAGGGGTAGATAGGAACTCTGTGCTATCATTGCAACTTTCTATAAATATAAATCTATTTTAAATCAAAATCTAAGAGTTATTTAAATTTAAAAGGTCTCTTATACTGTCCAGTATAAAATAATATTTTAACATTTATAAAAAATACTCCACATACCACATCAAATAGAGTGGCAAAAGAAATAATTTTTGATCTTTGATATGTAATATTCTTTAAATGAACAGTGTACTGGTTAAAGAAGAATGTATTCTAGAAAGTCATTCTATCATTCCAGCAAGATTGTGTTTTATGTATAGTCTTTGGTTTTAAAGAGCTGTAACTGCTACAAATACAGTTGAAATACATGTCTCAATAAATAAGAGGGAAAGTGGATGAATGTCAGTAAAACCTTACTATTATAGTAATCTTCTGGAGAATTATGGGCTATTCTATATCCTTTGGATGTCTTCATTCTGCTGTAGCTAAAGTATGACTTACTTCTGTTATTATTCTCTTTCACAAATAACAATATATACACATTCTGTGGGCTTTTCTCATTTGATGTACACAGATCAACAATGCAAGTTTACTTCTGTTGATTTGTACACTTTTAGTCATCAACTGTTTAATATTATCTTCCTCTCTACTGTTACATTACAGTTTCTGATTTCTTTTTGAAAAAAAAAAAAAACTATTGTAGACTATCGTACAGACTTTTACTTAATGAGTGTTTTGTGCAACAACTAGATGAGGACATTTTCTTTATTACTAGTGAAGTTTATTTTGGAGCTGGAAGGTAATGTAGACTTCACTTACTACAAAATCTTCATTCTTCAAAGGAAGAAACTGAGGCAGAGAGAGTTAAATCATTTACCTAAGAGCACACATTAATTGCAAAGCAGGTCCTGGGTACCTGACTCTGACTAATCTAACACACTTCTCACAAAGTAGTGTTTACAAGAATTATTTTCCCAATGTTTTGGATTTCAGAAAAATTATTTGGATTTCTAACTCTCATAATTTCCAACAGAATATTTGGTGTTAATGTTTTGACAAATGGAGCAACCATCTTAAAATTAGACTGTATCATTTGTGGATGATAGTAAGAAGGAAATTAATGTACTATCCGTAGCAGGATAAAGGGATCCAACTGGAGGATAGTCCATGATCCCCACAAGGCCCTTCAGCATGGTCTGTAGTGCTGAATTACTTATGTGTGGGTGAATGCGTGTGTGTGTGTGTGTGTGTGGCACAGCTGAAAGATAATCGAAAAGAAAATATAGTCTATGAATTCTTGTCTTTTATTCACTTTTGTGCTAGAAACCTCCAGGTAATGTGGTCACTAGTTAAGTAGTCATCCATTTAAATTATTTTTTAACAGAAAATAATTATATATATATTAATTATGCATTGTATATTAATATATTAATATAATATATATTAGTTATATATTATAGGTAGATAAATCAATACATAATATATCTTATAGGCAAGAACAAAAGGGGAGATTATTACCAAAAAGTAAAATAAATAGATTATCAATTGATATATATTACAGATGCATATACATATACTTTTATCTTTAGTCTTCCTCAGAAGCAATTAAATCCTAGCATCACTGTCTGTTTCAGTTAATTTGCATATTTGCCTTAGGAGTTCAGGGACATTTATGACAACTCTCTGGATTTGGTTGCCAAAAGCTTTCAAAGTCATGGAACCGAATTCACTGAAGAGAAAGCTCTGAAGAAAGCTTTGGGACTTACGATCAGTTTGCTGATTCCTCACAGGGGTATCAATGTCTGCAGTGCATTTGATAAAAAAAAGCAGGGTGCTCACTCTGAGTTTGCTAAGGAACAGTGAGCACAGGGCAGCAGAACCATGGAAGGAAGATTGAAAAAAGAGAATCTTACAGACACTAAGTGGTACCCCCCATGTATTTCCTGAGGAAATGACTGAAGCATCACCCAAAATGGAGCCCACTGATGGAGACATAGAAACCAGCTTTGGGTGTTACGTCTTAACCTGAAATAATATCTAAAGCAGCTAGACATCCCTTTAACTCTGAAGTCTTAGTATCACAACTGCAATGATATGTAGCACTACAGAGATGAAAATAAGAAAAGGTTGCTTCTTTCTTGAAGAAAATTTTCTTCTACAAGAAGGGCAAGCCTTCACCATGGTGAACCCGATAGTATGAGAATTAGAAAATGAAACAGCTAAGACATCAAATAAAATAAGATGTGCTTTTAAAATGTTTTAGCAGTAGGTAGTAGATGTTCTGTAACAAGTAAAATGCTATTTAACCTTACCTTGTGATACAAAATCGTCAGTCTCTTTAAGGCTTTCGGTATAAATTTTTATCAAAATTTTAATATGAGTTTACAGACCTTGATAGATCTACAAATTTATGATGTATTTTTCATATAGGCTTAGTATCATGTCCTAATATAGTTACTTAAATATTCTCTATCTGGTTTGAAAAGAGCCATATATAGAAACTTTTTGTCATACCTTGTTGATAACACTAGTTCTGACTGTGTTTTAAAACATGTCAAAATTTAAGAGTGACATTACAATTTTTATTTTTTTAATTTTTTAACATGTTTATTTGAGAGAGAGAGAGAGAGAGAGAAAGAGAGAATGAGTGTGGGAGGCGCAGAGAGCGAGAGGGAGACACAGAACCTGAAGCGGGATCTAAGCTCTGAGCTGTCAGTACAGAGCCCAGTGTGGGGCTCGAACCCACAAGCTCTGAGATCATGACCTGAGCCAAAGTCGGACACTTAACTGACTGAGCCAGCCAGGAGCCCCACAATTTTTCTTAATTAGAGTCTCAGACATTTGAATGATGCCAAAGAGTTAGGTAAATACTCATATACAGAGTAATGCTCAAATTTCACGCACTTCTTAAGTAGGCCAACTACAGAAGAAGTTATACCCAGTAAAGCTGCCTTCTAGGAGGATGACTTATCTACACAAGTGGTTCTCAACTACTGTAGTAGGTAAGTCAGTCAAAATAATGATCAAAGTCATCAAAAGAATAAGTTGAGTTTCTTGAATGATTTCCCTCAATGGGATTGGTTCTGCTTCACCAGAAAAGAAACATTAACAGCTTTCATTGATGAATGGCTGAATGGGTTAGTCTCTGTCCACATAGCTCAAAAATATTCTGTAGGAGAAAAATGGTTAATTTACTAACCTGATAGTTTCAAATTGGTCTGACTATTCATTTGTAACATGTCCAATTTATTGAAAATTATTTTTTATTAAAATAATTTGGGATGGCAGAACTTACAACAATATTGTTCATTTAACTTCTCTCTACCCTGGCCTATGCTCTATTTCAGTATTTTCCCCCAATACGTTTTTAAACGTAGTGAAAAAATTACTAGAAAAATAAACAAAGACATCTAGAATGCTACCAATTATTAGATTCAATAATCATAAAAGCATTCATCAAAGTGCTATTAAATGTTTAAACCTGTATCTCCGTTTCTATCCTTTTCTCAACTTAAATGCCAGACAAGGGAAGAACCCTAGCTCCTTTGAGTACCACTGATAGAGAGTAGATTCCTTGTTCTCAAATCTGGCCGAACAGCAGAATCACCACTAGGAAGCTTTCTAAGAAAGACATATTCTGATTGAGAAAATTTATTCAGAAGGTAGAAGAGATTGGAATAATTTCCCTTATAGACTAGGGTGGGGAATGCATCATCTACCCACACCAGAAGTAGCTGCAATAATACCTCTTGAAGTATAGGAAGATCACAGAGCTCACAAGTCCAAATCCCAGAATCCTCAGTGTGGAAGTTTTTTCTGCACTCATGAATGAGGCTTGCATCATCTAAGCATATAAGTCCTTTCATTTGGCGGTCACCAAGACAGGTCGTTGTCCGCTTACTTTCCAGCTGTCTTTGGCCACAAGCCTGGAAGAACGAGATGATATGAGAGCAGGAGGAGGATCTTGGCCTTAGTGGGCTGCATAAACATTTTGTAATAATTCTTCTGGTCAGGAAGAAAGAGAAATGGACCATATTATACCATTAATCATGAAAATTTTATGTACATGTGTATAATTGAAAATAAATCCACATGCATCCAGAGAAATTCTTTAGAAAGTATTTAATAATCAATGTCACATTAGGTCTTTTTTTTAGCATCTTTCTTTATGATGAAGAAATAGATCATTATAAAGTTGTCCTTAAACACATACACCATTTTACAATCATTTATTTGTTCAATGTAATGTTTCCATGACCTATCTATTAAATACTTTCTTAATGCTTTAGTATCAGGAACATGGGTAATTATTTGCTTAATACAACTTGGTGAATTAATGGAGCTAGAAATAGATCCCAAAATTTCAAATCCTCAAGACTCCGCTCTCCAGTTTGAAAGGTAATAAATAAATCAAAAACCGTGTCAGTCTCAGCCATCAAACAACAATATCAATATATTGGATTAGACTCAAATTCATTACAGTAAGCACTTACCATACACTGGGTAATTTTATTTCATTTTCAAAGGTCAACACCTTTTAAGTGTTTTAAAATCAGTTTTATAACTGGCTTTGGGAGAAACCGTCACAGCACTTGACTCTGTTCACTTGGCTAATGATCATGTTGTGTTATTAGGATAACACGGTTTTAAAAGAAATTTCCTCCTTTTATTTCCTCCCAAATAACACAGGATTTCTAAGGTACTGCTTCTGCATAGTATGAGGAAAATAATAAAATTACCCTGATAAGAGTCCCAACTTCAGCACAGCAACAGCATTTAGTGAATCAGACCTAATGCTAACATCGTTCTAGTTGAAATGCCCTAACCATTTCCTCCATGTTCTATTCTTTTCACTTCACATCTTTCCTTTTTTGTTGTTGTTGTTTAATGAAATACATCCTGTAAGTGTCTGACCCCTCCAAAACCCAGTGGAATGTATTCCTAAATAAAAGCAGTGACGTCTTGACCTTTCTGATAATCTATTGATAGCATCCTATACAATTTGGAAGCCTGAGCACATGGCTTGGGAAGCATGACTAATATTGAAATGATGTCTGTTGTAACAACTCTTTGCATTAGGTTGCAGTAAATAGCTACTATTTATTGCTCTCTTGCAATGTGTCAGGCAATGTAATAAATAATTCTAGTTGTTATAACAGTCCTGCAAGGGAAGGGGTATCCCTGTTAACTGACCGTTTGATCCTACTTGCACTTCACAAAGTCAACTTTGACAATTTTGCATCTGATAAAAGATAATATACCCACGCTTGCACGCGCGCATGCACACACACACACACACACACACACACACGCACACACACAAACATGCACACCACTCATCCTGGTCTCTAAAAGTATTGAAAAATAGTGTAGATGTTTATTATAGTTTTTGTGCAGATTATAGATATTTCCAATGCACTGTGTCACAAAAATTCTTCTAAAAAAAATCTAACCAATTTTATCTCCAAAACTTCCAGGCTCTTTCTTTATTTTTCCAGCATCAGTCCCTCTGGCTTTGCTCTGTTCTGTCCACTACCCTCTCTGGCTGCTTCCACCGTCTCCTCCTCAGTCCACTTTCATACCCTCCAGGATTTCCTCAGTTTTCCCAAGGAGAGCAAGCCTTTCCTATCCCTTTCCAATTCAACAAAGGACTAGCAACTTTCTGCTTCAAAGATAGGAGAAGAAGGAGAGGATGCAAACTCTTCTCTTCTAAAATTCTTTGTCACATTGCCATATCACAGATAAGAAAAATGAAGTTAAAAATGAGGTTCTGATAGGTGAGGTAGCTTGTTCAGGTGCTTACGTAGTTAAAACACTACTAAGTATGTGTTAAAATACTACTAACCATTTTAGTAGTATTAGTGGGTATTTTAATAAGCATTTGAATAAAGTGGTTAATTTTTTTTAATTATGTGTTTTTTCCCACTATGTAACATCATCTTATTGTGGTAGAAATTACATCTAAATCAGTGAAATTTAAGAGTCAAAGATAGTTGTCTTACATACAGGATGTGTCTTTTTATTTGAAACTCCTATTGATTCTCAAAAATCTATCTATCCCTTGTATTTTATCTTTCTTTTTAAGCAAATGTTGCATTGCCCATCTGAACATCTAATTTGCAAAGAAGCTTGGAATTTTTTTTCTCAGCCAATCTGCCCTCTGAATGATAGATAATATTGAATGCAGCCAACTCTTATCCATTCCTGATGGACGCCTGCATTTTAGGCAACTATAATCTCCTTAAAAAAGTGTCACTTTATAGGAGCTTCCTGGTTATAATGTGTAGTTGGAATAGACCACCACACTTACCAGTCATTCAGAGAAACTGACAAAGTATAAACAAGGAAGCGATGATCACATGACTCCCAAGAAAGCATACTTCTACTCCATGACAAATTTGAATTATGGGTTTGACAATTACAAAAGATTAGAATTCATATGGAAATGTTTATTCCTCCCTGAACTGGCTACTCCCAAAAAAGGTAGGTTTTAATTGAGGCAAGAGTATATTGTGGAAAATCAATTTCATGAAAGGAATAATGTTCTATGTTAAGGCAAATTAAAATAGGTTATGAGCGGTAGGAAACAAAGCAGGATACAGCTGGGAGGATTAGCAGGAATTCTAAGAAACGGTTCATGCTTGGATTCTGTTGTATAATATAGGCACAAACCATATCTCATGCACAATTGAGAGCAATGATGTAATTTAATTTACATGTATGCTTTAATATTTTTCTTAATGATAGAATTATAAAAAGTAGGGTCATCATTAAAATATCTTATTTGTTTTATCCCAAAGTGAAATTTATCTAAGGAAACATTTTAAAATTTGTTACCATTCACCAGATTCTGGAAACAATGTCATGAAAGATTATAATCAACCTAGAGTTAGCAGTGGTGTCTTGACTTTAGCTTTGCCATTGGTTGATCCTTACAAAAAAACAAAAATCTAGGAATCATGGCTGCACCTGCAAACATCAATTCAACAATAGCAGGATCAGATCCTCAGGAGAGATTTTGTTCTTCTGCATTTCTGTCCTTAATAAGAATTATACAGGTACCCACAAAAAAGTCATTTTTAATGACCTTCGCTTAATTCCTCAATTACTGCTAAAGCTAATTCATTAAGCAAAGTAGGAGTTCAAAATCATCTAGTTATCTTGGGAAGTCAGGTGATAAGAGATAAGAGCAACTGGGTCTAAGTTTGCTGAGAATTCCATAAGTTACCTTGAAAATAAGAACAAGCCTGAATGTAAGAAAATCTAGATAACGCCTACTTAAGAGAAAGCCTCCTAAAATAGTCAATACTAGTAGTCCTTTCATGGCTTTGCAACCTATTTAAGAGATCTTTTCATATTTCTATAAATGTATTCCCTCCTTCCCTCCCATATATATCAAACCAAACATTGCCATAGGTGTAAACTAAATATTTAGATTCTAGTCCTAGACATATCTTTGAAAGGAAAAATGTCTTGCAAGTGTAACTTGATTCATGTTGTCATTATATGTGGAAATTACTTCTCCTTCCCACCCATACGTCTCTGCATTTCTACCACTGCAGTAGTTAGGCACTGAGAATGAGTACAATCAAATAACAAGGCAGATGTCCATTTTCCTAATCTACCTTCACTGAAGATAAACCAGGTCTCATAGAAAAAAGTGGATTAATATAAGATTATTTGCACATTTAGTACTAAATTATGCCTTACAGGTGTTACATAAATAAGAAAATGGGGAGTAAATACCTGCAGAAAGACTTTAATTATGTAAATTACATGAGCAAAACATCCTTTCCTGATTCCATAAAGCTTTACTCTTTACTATTTACCAAGTCATCTTTGAAAGTTATTAAAGGAAAGAATCAGAACAATTTCTATGATAAATTAACCTTTTAGGCAGAAATTTGTTTTTCTGTTTTTAATTTTTCTCGTTGATCTAATTTAAACTTCAGGTATAATAAGCTGTGTAGAGTCTCTTTGTACCTGCAGTTTGCAAATAATAGATCAACAGCCAATATAGGACTGATACACTATGAAATGAAATGTAGGGTTTAGCAAGCATGACTTTGAAAACAAGATAGAAATAATTGTTGTCAAAGCAGTTTTAAAAAAATACTCAGAGTTACAGAAAAATATCATCCTGAAAATAAATGATGAACACGTTCTAACCTCTCATTCAGGAACTCTTTTTATCAAAAAAATAAAAAATAAGTAAAAGTCAAATTTGAAATAAACCTTTCTTAGCAAGCTGTTAGAGCTCAAAGATCATGGAATTCAAATCCAGGGTTAGCTTCTTGACTTCGAGTTGACCATATACTAAGAAATACACTAAAACAAAGGGGGAAGATCATAGTCTACAAGGAGAGATTGCTTAAGATATTTAAAGGAAAACATGCAAAGCTAAAAATATATAATAGCTTATGCACAATAAATGTAAATGTTTGATTTTCCTCCCAATATTTTGGCGAGATAAACATCAAATGTTGATCATCTGACCTCTGTCTCTGGCCCAATGGGGCCCAATAACTCAGGAAAGTAATGATCTTCTCTATTTTGAAAATCAAATTTATTGGTGGGTCTCAATACTTGTTTATTGAATACAGTTCTAGCCCTTTCAATGCAACAGTGTGTGTGGGTTGAAAAGGAGAAGATATGTAGAATAAGGACATCAACAATAACATTCATCTTTCTTTCAATTTCAGAGAAGGGATCTACATAGCCATTTGAGAGAAATCATGTTATATGCAATTTTCAAAGTGGTTTATATCCTATTATTTTACATAGTCCTCCTAATGACCCTGTGAGTTAAGAGAAAGAAGATCTATCTATTACTGTTTTTCAAATTATAATTCCAAAACTCACAACATTCGAATGATTTTCTCCAAATCATATGGCTATTAAGTCAGAGAAGCAAAGCTAGAATCCACCAGAACTTCTGACTGTAAGTTAATGGCCTTTTGTTTTAAATTATTCTGCTTCCTAGAAAACATCTTCCACAAATGAATCCAAATTATGAGTGGAAGAGTTGGGTTGATAACTCTTGAATGATAAATAATTCATTGAATGCTCAAAAAGTAATTGTCTATGTGGCTAGGAATGCAATACAGATTTTAAGCTATATTTACCACTTAAGAGAAATTATCCCTTTTGTACATTAGAATCTCATATAATATGTATTTCATGCAATCTATGATGTACTCTTAAGTGAAATACCATGTTTTAATTGTTCACACTTTCATGTTATGGATTCTCAGTCAAAATAAAATAATATTTATATTTTTCCATCTGTATTCTCTAACTCATTCTTTTCATGAAATCTAGATTTTGTGATCAAAATCAGAAATGTTAACAACCATCTTAGAATCACTGTCCTTTACCAACTATAAACTATAAGCACTGGCACTATTATCAAAACAATTAATTGAAAATAAAGTACATAGTATACATGGAGTTACAAGAAATTCACTTGAGTCCCCACTAGTTACTTATATTCGAGTCTTCATTCTGTTCAATTAAAATGACTATTAGAATGTCCAAGACAGGCAAATTGTGAATGACTCAAGTCTGGCCAGCCTTGGAATTACTTGGCCCAAATTCCTTGGGCTTGCATTATGACCTTCAATAAGAGCCCAGTGACTGAAATCATTCTCCATTTCTAATGGTAACTGAAGAAGTTCTGCCTCCAATTTCCCTTTCTAGGGAAGTGGATTTTTGTGGGTCATGTTGTCCCTGAGCCTCCATTTTCTTTTCATTTCTTACTGCAAAAGAATTTTTTCTTCCCCTATTGCTCTGGCAAAATGACAAGCAGAGACTCAAGGATATGTTTGTTGCAGTTCTGTAGAAGCTATTAGAACTCACAGTTACCTCTGCTCTCTCTGTTGTTACTATTAAAGGGTCCAGTACATCTAGGGGTGATATGGATTTCACAGTCAGCCTGAGGATGTGAATAAATTATTCACTCATCTTAAAAAAGTACTTTACTTAAAATAACTCTAGGCAACTAAGAATTATGCTGCTCTTCTATGTTTAATTTTAAGTGCAAAGAGGACTAACAGGTGCTTCCTGAATGCTATTTGCATTGTCAGTGGTATAGAGTATCATCACATGATTGATGCTACATTAATACTGACTTCGGACTTGAGTAATATACTGAGAATGTGAGGCAGTCAGCTTTGTTCACCTTTATGTGCCCTAGAGATTTTTAGATTCAGCCTTATCCAGGATGAAGGGAAGCAATAGTATTTCAGACAGAGCTTTGGCCTCAGACTCCGTCACAAATAAGTTAGGTGACAGCAACTAAGAGATCTAAACTCTTGGGGACTCAGTTTCCACATTTGTATATTGAAACAGTTTTTCCTACTATATGACCTTAAAGCATTTTATAGTTCCCTCAGTGCTATAAAGAAAAAAAAAATGTTTCCCTAAGTAGGAACTGGGTGCATCAGAGAATTGTCTGAAAGAAGTAGCTGGTAGGATTTCCAACAGAACACGCATTTACCTGGGTAATCAAGACCCACTTCAGGAACCATAGGAGGAGTCTGGAGACTCATTCAGAACAGCCAAGCTCTCACTTTTGTTGAAGTCTGCCTCATTTGTAAAGTCTTCATAGTCTGCCTTATATTGTGTCAGAATGAAACCAGCCCAAATCACAGTGTTAGGTGGAGAAGAAGGAATGGAGGGAAGAGGTAATTTTATCTATAACTAAATGAACTAATTAAAAGTACTGCTGAACCCTGCTTCCTTTATTTTACTAGGACAGTAAACAGGATTTTTCCTTAGTTTAAAATGGTGTCTTCAGTGTCTGTGCGGGTTGAACTAGGAGAATCTGAAAGCCCTATTTCCTCTAAAATTACTTCCCTTCCAGATTCTTTCTCCTCTTGGCAAGCCCATATCCCTCAAAGAGACTCATTTTTTTTTTTTTCCTCAACCAAACAAGGGAGGTCTTGCCTCCATAAAGCTCTTAGTGTGTAAGGAAGGTTCCACAACAGTACCTTAGCAATGCATGCTTATTAAATATGTGTTGAGTGAATGAATTAAAAAGAAAGAATGGGGCTCTTGTAGCTTTCCCTCAGGAAGGAAGGAGAGCCTGATGGAGGTGCTCTGGTACAGAGGTTACAGTGCAGTGAGTTGGGGAAGAAGCAGGGGATTATATCAGTACCAGTTCCATGGCTACATGTTGCTGATGAAGACTGTAAAAAGGGGGAACCAGAAAAGCTGGCAAGGGAAGTGTTGAGCACAGGACAGGAGGGTAAGTGAGGGATCCACCGCAGGGCTCTGCCCCAAAAGGGCTTTGAGTTCATGGACCCTAGGGCAACATTTTGTTTCAGTGACCATTTTTGTTCGGTTGGGGCATTCTTATGTGATCTTTTCACTAGATTTTAGACTCAAAAGACATACTTCAATTGCAGGCATTGAACTTTAACAAGGTTAGTATCTCAGGAAAAACTGATCTGACATCCATTAAGAGGTCAAAAAAGCCAGAGAGCAAGGGGTGGTCCTTTTGAAGCGAAATCAGAAGCAGCACATCAACTTTAGACATGGAGATCCAGAAGGGAGGGCATCTTCATATTACACCGTAATGGGGAAAGGGTGGAAATCAGAAGGCATGCCATTTTAAAGGGAACCTCTATCCTGCTAGGTCATTGAATAAAACATGCCTGTCTCTTCTACAGATCAGTCACGATTTGCAGAAATTAGCCGTCTTCTATTGAGGACACAGCGAGATGTGGAGAAAAGTTAAATGGGGAGAGGGCGTAAGAGAAAGCAAAGAGATGGAGAATAGAGTCGTTTTCTCTCAGGAATGGTGTGCCCCTGCCGCGGCGTCAGCCTTGGCACATTTGGTGTTTGCGTGTTGATTAACAGCGTTATAGTGTATCTGTTATTACTTAACTGACGTGTTGCTGCAAATTATAGCTGGAGCGCTGTTGTGGGTTACAGATACAAATAACATTTAAAATAATTTCTTTCCTGGATACCTAGAGGAATTGTGAACTCAACAGCAGGTTTTCCCTTTACTCTAAAAGCATCCATCCTGCTAACTGAGTAAAATAGCTGTTTTTCGGTTCATGCTGAGTTTTAAATGTAATGTGTTATAAGGTGTTTATTCTCTCACCGATTAGCTCCCATTATCATTAATGGGAGTTGCCTGAACAAGTACTCCATGAAGTAGTGCGAATATCATCTTCTCAGGCTGCTTTTGGGGGAAATATTTTCTTTCAGAGAGAATTCTTTTCTTAACCTCAGCTATTCTAAGTGTCACATCATTTGTCGTACTGTCAGGTTTGGGTTTTTTTTCCATATCGTATTGGCAAAACAAAATGAAGCTAGCCATATCAAAAGCGATTATAATAAAGGGCATAAAGACAATAAAGGATAGTTGGGAGGAATAGATCAAAGCATGGATAATTTAGCAATCTCCCCTGAGTGAGAGCCAATCTCACACATAGCTGGAGTCAGAAGATGCCTCTGCGCAGGGAATTGAGGTCTGCTCGGCGCCCCCCAGACACAGCGCTTACAGCTTCTGCTTGCTCTATTGCCTTTGGGTGGGGATGTATTAAAATTGGAGTTAATTTTTTCTCTTCTTTAAAATTTAAATACCTCTAAAAAGTAAAGTATGTTATCAAGATGATTTAGTGAAGACATACAACTAATAGGATTATTATTCCCGTTTTACAAATGGAAAAAAAAAATGAGGTAACACAAAATTCAATGACACGTTGACCAGAGGTTGTTATCTCATAGCCCAGTGATCAGAATGAAATGGTTAGAATTGCCCCATCAGTCTATTTCATATTTTACTTAAAACTGGGAGACCCGCAAGATGTGGCCAAACTAAAGACACAGAGTAAATAATATTCGGTTGACCAAATCTCACTGTGGGCTGATGTATCTGCAGAATTTTCAAATGGTACTTGACTGTACTTGATTCCTTTTTATGTTAAGAAACAGGAAATGGTTTTGCAACCAAGCACTTTGTAGTCAACCACAGGAAGCTCGTGCTGTTTGTATTCACACATGCTCTTCAAGGTCTCCAGGGAGCCCTTTGAGGATAAAACATGCCTTAACTCCCTGCCTCTAGGGTAAGAACGATTTACCTTGATGTTTGTGGAATCTTCCTATCAGTTTGAGAGAGAACAAATTTTGAGGAAAGAGGCAAAGTAATAAAACATCTTCTTATGGACTTTCCCGGTCAAATAAACATATGAATGGAGGTGGAGGAGCAAACTTTACATTGCAGTTCTCAAATGGAAATACCTCATTTAAAAAGATTAAATTGGGGCATTATGATCAGCACGGGGTCGACCAGCCCCAGAAGAGGATTGTGTTATGTTGGAAACCCACAAGGAAAGAGGAGCAAAGAATAAAGAGACTTTGCAATTCTTTATTGTAGAGAACCGAAAATTGAAAAATGTCAATCAACATTTAAGTACAATGAAAGCTCCTAAGTGTCTCTTATATTCATTCAGAATTTTTAATAAACTTTTAGGACTCTAATGGAGTTCTTCTTCATACTATTTTTAAAAGATGGACTCTAAGAAAGAAAGGGAACAGATTGTTACTTGGAAATATTGGAACAATTTAAGAAAAAAATTATTCCCACTGTCTGTAAGCATATAAAAAATCCGCTAAAATAAATTATGACATAATTATAAATCATTCTTATCTATTAATGGCAGATCCCCGAGAGCCCCTAGTAGTAAAAATATTCAACACATGGGCACATACCTCCTGAGTTTCCTTTATTTATTCATATATATTTACTCATTCATCAATAGTTATTATGTACCTTCCTGTGCCAGGCATAGTACTCGGTGTTGGAGATAGAAAGTGGAATGATGCAAGGTGAAATTGCATTTCTATCTGGTGATAACACTGTACCTGTGAGTCAGGTTTTTCACTGGATAGAGCTCATCACATCTTCTCAGTGCACAGAAGGACATGCCATCACATTTGTTTTATTGAAAGTTAGCTTGCTTTCACACTTAAAAAAAAATTTGCTGCAGAATATTCTTGTAAAAGCCACATGATTCCTCATTAGCTAAACTGTAAGAAATCCAGATTTTTAAAGGCATTCTTACTTTTCCTCCTATCACACTGTGTCTACTCTAAAAAAGAGCAATGTATGATAGCCATTGTGCATAAGCTGTGGATCCATTCATTCATCTAATATTCATGGATTACTATGAGCCAGACACTCACTGTGTTCTCAGGTACTGAAAAAATGAAGGTGAATGAGACAAAAGCCTTGTGCTCAAGTAGCCTCTCGAGTTATAGCACTTCCTGGAAGATAATGGATAGCCAGAGACAGAATGCTAGTACTGGTTATAATGCATTGCCATCTACCTTCTTCAGGGATTGAGACACAGGATACCAGAAACCAAATGGCATATAGACTCTAAGACTATAGATTGCAGTAACTGTCCCCTCGCAAGAGAAATTAAAGTTTCCTGTAAGGATATGCAAATCCTAGAATGGAATGTTTTCTTATAATAGCATATATGTAAATTACAGTGAGATCCGAGTGTATTAAAATTCTAATTATACTGGACCAAAAGAATTCACAGAAGTTACTTTCTATTGGATTAAGAGAATGGGCAGTTTGTTTATGTATTGGCTGTGAAGGAGTAACTCATGGTGGGAGAAAATTGTTAAAATCCACACTTTTTACAAGTTCATGCCACCTATTCCTGCCATTTACCATTCCTTTGAACACATTACACTGCTGTCTGTAAATTTTTTTAAGTGCTGCTTTGCTTTTACAACTCCGTAGTAGGTCCCTAAATTTTTTGGCTCCTGCACTCATACAAAATATTCCGCATACTGGGTATTCAGTATGCCATTCCTGCTGCTACAGCTGCTAATGATAAGGTTGATAAATTATCATCTTGATCCATCTCTAAATAGAGAAACGGTCTGCATCTGTTCGGGATGATTTTAGGCCAACCTGCGAGCGCAAAGATTAGATCACTGGGCATATTGGCCAGAGTGAGATTTTAAAGAGATGGGCTGGAATTAAGTACAGGAGAAAACAAGAGTCTGGCAGCTTTTTGGACTTGTGTCACGTGGTTCAGAACAGGTGTGAACCATCCTGGGCTTGCTATCCTTGAGGCTCCCATCCTGGGCATTGCTAATTTTTCTGCTCTTCCCTCAAGAAAAAAAAAAAAAAAATTATTAAGCAGACTGCTTAGGCAAAAGCTAGAGGTCTTCTGGGACCATCTCATTCTGTGACTTACTGACCTTGATAAGCAGCTCACATCCCCATAGGCCTTTACATTTAATGTGCTTCATGTGGGAATGACTAGTGTTTTGTTACTACTCCCAACAGGGTTAGCCTACTTTCCAGCTGAACTGGAAATAATTCATATATCCATCTTGGCCACAAGTACATATCAAATAGTAAAGAGTCACTTAGGACCCAAGAAGCAGTCACTCACATAGTAGTTAAAAGAATCAACCCAATTAGATCTTTTAAAGTAAATACGGTATGTCCTTCCTGCTACTCCTGGCCAGTTTCATATCATCTCAACTTATAAATTTGAGTCGTGGTTCTTGAACATTAACTGGCAACAGAATCACTTGGAGGTCTCATTCATCACAGATTGCCAGTATTTAGTCCCCCAGTCTCTGGCTTAGTACTTTTGGGGTGATGCCAAGAATTTACATTTCTTACCTATCCAGGAGATACTGATGCTTCGGGTCCTGGTACCATACATTGAGATCCTCTGGATTACAAAAGAAGATCCCATAGATCTTTGGAGTTAGGCGCAGAATGAAACATAGCTAGCTGTGCTTTCAATATAGCAGGTTCCACCTTTCTATTTTTGCAGTTGCCTGGTTTTCTTGATTTCTTCTAATCTTCTTCCTCCATTTATTCATTTACATAATCAAAGGCAGTGAATCTAAGGATGGAACATTGAGAATCTATAAAGTTCTGATAGATCCCACATTAAGATGTGTGGTACCTTTCTTTCATTATATCTATCTGAATTAAAATTGAAGTGTGTGCCAGGGAAGGACATGGCTGTACCCCCACCGAGAAATCTGTAGGTCCTTTATCTTCTGATTCCCTCACAGTGACAATGATGCCACACATTCCTGGTGTCTGCTGACCCCTAGTGGCTCGAGATGCCATCCCCTACTCCTATGTCGATTTTTACAAACTGTAAACTAATTTAGGGTTGGAGAGATGGTAATAATGAATAATTCATCATACTGACCATCATTTTCAAATTGGGGGGCAAACATAGACATACAATTTTTTTTCCTCTTTTGTACTTTCTTGGAAAAAAGTAAAATGATTGGCAAAGTCTTCTCCATGAAAATCAGATGTATCAGGCCAACTTCTTACAAATTTAAGACAGAGAGCTCCCTACCAAATCCAGCTGTTTGCCCAGGATTTAGTGTCATATAACTGTAGAGATTAAAATCTGGGTGTGCTGGGGCGCCTGGGTGGCGCAGTCGGTTAAGCGTCCGACTTCAGCCAGGTCATGATCTCGCGGTCCGTGAGTTCGAGCCCCGCGTCAGGCTCTGGGCTGATGGCTCAGAGCCTGGAGCCTGTTTCCGATTCTGTGTCTCCCTCTCTCTCTGCCCCTCCCCCGTTCATGCTCTGTCTCTCTCTGTCCCAAAAATAAATAAACGTTGAAAAAAAAATTTAAAAAAAAAAAAAAAATCTGGGTGTAAAGGAGGCTGTCTGTGGTTCCAAAGAATTGTAATTTAAAGATATATTTAAACAGGTATACAGTGTAAATCAAATGTGAAGGTAATGACAGTTATTTCAGGGAACATTTAAGTCAGATTAAGTTTCCAATTGATTTGCTCAATGTCCCTGAATATGAGCAGATCCACCAGAAAACTTTCTGGCTTTAGTACAGTATGTTGCTAAATCAGTATATCCATAAACAAAATTCAGAGATGCTTTTCCTTACAGACCAAAATGATTCAAAGAAAATAGATTAAAATACATTAAATATACTATATTGTTTGTATTAAAGGATTGTAGTTCTTGATGTTTAAACAAGGGGGAGTTTAAAACTGAGAACAGTATTAGAAATTACTGGCTCTTCAGCAATTTGTGAATTAAAGGCAAACTTGAATTAGCATGCATGAGATACAGTATACTATTGATTACTTATACAAACTCTTTTACACCATCATCTCGAAGCTGCCTCCAAAGAGATTGATAGGGGCACCTGGGTGACTCAGTCGTTTAAGTGTCCGACTTTGGCTCAGCTCATGATCTCGCGGTCCATGCGTATGAGCCCCATGTCGGGCTCTGTGCTGACAGCTCAGAGCCTGGAGCCTGCTTCAGAATTCTGTGTCTCCTTCTCTCTCTGTCCCTCCCCAGCTCGTTTTTTCTCACTCTCTCTCTGTCTCTCTCTCTCTCTCAAATAAACATTTAAAACATTAAAAGAAAAAAAAGATTGATATTAAGTGAAAAACAATGACAAAAAAATCCCAAAAACCTCCAACACTGTTGTCTTTCTATCCCTCAATGCTTCAAAAGTGAAGGATATAAAGAACACTAAAATGGATAAATTCTTCTGGTGAGCCATTGAGAAGGAATCTTCTTCACAGTGAATAATCTTTAAATCAACTGCAGGCCTAACTGCCCAGAGTGCATATACAGAGAGCCTCTGATTTCAACCAGATTAAGGTGACCCAGCTATTCTGTATGTATTACTAGAAAGAAGAAGACAATAGAATGAGGATCCTCTCTTCAAGAAGCACAGAAGTCTGCTCAAGGAGAGCACAAGGTCCCACTGTGTGGACACTGTTTCCACATTGAAGCCTCTCCCCTTAGAACAGACAGATCGCTAGCTAGGAATTTTCTTTTTTTTTTTTTTTTATCACTATTTCAAAGTCTTTTTTTCTGGCAGGTTCTTTTAGGATCTCATCAGAAATGTAGCTATAGTGCTTTATTCACTATGACATTTCATTTTATTGGGATGCAGAATGAGGACTTGCTACTAAAGCCCAGATTTGGAAGAGAGAAGATTTATTGCACACATGCACAGAGAAACAGTATTACCTGAAAAAAAATATGTGCTGGCAAACGACCTAGACTTACAATATTAATAAAACAGATTTACCTGTATAATAGACATGTAATATAAATCACTCTAAGGAATTTGTGACATATTAACATTGCATAGCGCAGAGTTATCATGGGTAGGGAATCTCTCTATTACCTTCATCCCAGGTGGACATTTTGCACTAACATTTTACAGGTGTTACCATGCACGTTGTTAAAACAAGTGTGTTAATCTGTAAGGGGTCCCACCTCTTGAGGTTTGTAATCCAGACTTTCATTTCTGAATCTTGACATCTGGCTGCTGGCGTTTCCTTTTGCCTATGTACGATAACATAGTGCTTGCTCCTACCAATGAGAAATACTTTCCAGAATATTTTGTGTCACCTTAAAAAGATTGTATACACATATCTTGAAAACATAATAAATGATGGTGGAAAACAATTTGTATAAGTAATATCTCAGATTCTCTTCCATGCCTTTAATCATGCTGTTGGGCCCACCTGAAATACCCCTTTATTTCCCTCTTCCAGTACGAAGCCCACCTTTTCCAAGTAGTGCTTCCTAACTCCTCAACACCTACATTTTTTCTATAATTTTTCTAGATTTTTATGACTAATAACCCACTTAGTATACTAATAACATACTTCCAGGTTTCCTACTAAAACATATCCATATTTTAGTTGGTTTGCATAGAAGTTCAGGATTTTGTTTTCTATTGTTCCTGAATTTCACTTAATGAATATTTATACACTTAATAAGTGCTCAGTAAAAATCGTTTGTATTAAATTTCATATCAATGCCCAGCTTAATCCTAGTTTTGTGGCAGTTGTAGAGACACCTAAGAAATAATGAGCAATTAAAAAAGAATCATTCTTGTATTGTGGTTTTCAAGTACCAAACTACTGAAGAAATAGAAGATTTGAATATTCACAATTGCCTTAATTGGCTAACTTCCTGTGAACTAGCTGAGAAAATTAACAATATAGGCCTCTTAAAATTTTACTAATGTTTCCCCCTGATGGCTTTATTATTAATTTTCTTTTCGTAACTCTACAAAATATCCAGAGGCCTTTAGAAAATTATCACATAGATTTTCAAAGCATATTTAATTATGTTTCCATATAGTTTAGAACTCAACAAAAGGGTACACCTCTAAAAAATTATGATCTGATTCTCATAAGGGAAGATTTTATTCCAGACTTAAATAATAAAAGTAGCTAGAAAACTGTACAAGGGAGAGAATATAAATGGCCCTGATGAATCACAAAAGGAGGGGCATTGCAATCAGAGGTATTGGGATAAGACAGTCAGAGAAGGACAACCATCACACCCTTAAATTATAGCTTACTTGGTGACATTAACAGCTCTGGAAACCTATTCCTCCCCCACACAGACACACCTTCCCTGTAACTGCTCACCCTCAGAGATAGAGGGGGGACATTAACACCTTCTTTTCAGCTCAGAATTAAATTAATTTTATCTGTGCATAGCTTGGGATTCTGGGAAGAACTAAATGGGATCTGTAGGATATATGTGAACAACTAATTAGCCACCCTGTTTCTTATAATATCTTCACTTGAATGATTCTTTCATTGAAAATAATGGTCTGTGTCCTATGGTGAAACAGATTGAGTCAGCTGTTCCCTGAGCTTTTCAAGTGATGAGCGGATGAATTTATCCTTTATTTGCAGGATAATTTGGATCTTAAATTCCTATTTTTTTTTATAATTGTCTGGTCCCTCGAAATATCTATTCCTTTTGTCTATGTAGACTCAGCCTAGTCTGGCAAGAAACAAATGCAAATATCTAGAAAATCATTATATCCAACAGGGCACAATAGGACAGAAGGAGGTAGGTAGTCCAAAACATCATGCCAAGACCCTTTGGTTTATAAATTCTCTGAGTAGATGAATGATTGATAAGTGAGATAGCCAGAGTTCACAGAGTAAACACATTTTTTTTGCATTACTGACATGTAGACATAAATATTGGTTTAAAACTGTAAATGTTAATATATTCCTCAGAAATCGAGTCACCTTTTATGAGAACATCATTAACCTTAATTGCATAACTTTAGTCCTTGATTAAATGATAGCCATAGTGCTACCATTAACAAAATTACATATTTTCTGATATTTTTAAATTCAATTTCATGATAATAACCATAGTAGTACTACTACTAATGATATTAACTAGAATTATCTGCCTGCTTTTTACTTGCCAGGCATCCTGCACATACCTTCTCACATTTGATCTGACAAACAATCCCAAATGGTAAGCAGTAATGAAGAGTAATCAAGTTCTCCCATTTTACAGTGAGGGCACAAAGGCTTAGGCAGACAACAGAATCTTCTCAAGATCATCAAAGTAGAAAGGGGAAGACCAGGGACACAGGGCTAAATATTAGCCACCACCCTTAAAGATTTACTCTAGAGATTACCATTTAATTATTATCTATCTAGTTATGGCAACATTTTCTAAATGAAAACATTAGGCAAACAGCCTGATAGGAAAAAAAAGTATATTCAGGAGAAAGCAGGGCAGTATGTTTGAACTTGAGACTCTGTTGGAAAGTTATCCCTGTGATATAGCTTGTGTTTTAGAGTATGCCATTCAGTGTGGTCCATGATGCAGCTGAGCTGCCCTACATCAGCATCGGGCTCTAGTTAAGTGTGCTTATGAAACTCGATATGTTCATCTTTCACATCAAAATATGAGTTCACAAATTAATTTCCTAATGATAGCCATCAGATGATTAATCAAGGCCTTAATAAATAATAACGCTGATCTCCTCAGGATGCATTGTGAAATATCCACAGTCCTTTGGAGCAGAACGTTGTCAGATGAAGGACAACACTCACGTAAAATTAATGATTTAATGGTGCATTCAAAACAACTTTCTATGGACCATGATAGAATTGGAATGACTTTCTTATTTCTCTACTGAAATCATAACATGACTGCCTTTCATAAAATAACAATTTTAAGCAAACAGTGCATGTGGGCCAAAATTGTTGGGTTGTTCTCAGTTAAAATTTAGCATTAATATGACTGACTCATAAATAATTCAACATTGATATAAACACTGCTGGTTTCCCTAGGAAAATCTTTTTCCCAGGTCCCAGAAACCATTTTTGCAGTCCATTTTTCCTACACAGAAAGCTTCCCATACATTAATCAGCAGAAGAAATTTTAGGTATTCAGTAGTTTTTAAAGACTACATTTAAGACTTGCTCCTTGAAGTGGAATGATGAATTAAATTTGATTTAAAATATTTTGTCTTTTGAAAAACCTCCAATCAAATAATCGGGGAGAAAAGTGACAATAAAATATTGGAACTAGTCATTTTTAAGAGCCAATATAATCTTAAATGATAGGGATTCAGTTTCTATAGAGCCCTTTCTGGGCTCAAGGTCAAAACTTTAATGTGGTAACCAGCTTAAGCTAAAATCTTTTGCACTTTTTGGAGAGAAGGGTTTGGTGTTTGAAAGAGATGTAAATGAATGCTAAGACAGGGGAGATCTTGCAGAATTAAATTTAAAAACTGTCTTTTAGAAAATCCTGTCTACCAGCCTGTCTCATTGAACTGAGCAACAGGCTGAGAAATCAGCGTCATTAGTTTAATATCCCCCTGCCTGAAATGTTCTACATGATGTGTTTTTCTCAGTGTCTTATATTTCAAATGTTGAATAATTGCTCAAATCCACTGAAATCATAAATGTTAAAGGATCATTAAGATAATTCTAGTCCAACTTACTAATTTTAGAGGAAAAGAAAATGGAACTCAAGAGAAGCTGTATGTGACTTGCCCAGTGCCACAGAAATGGGCAAGGGAGCAAAATGTTCAGTTGCTACCCTAAATGTTGATTAGCCGGTGAACTGGCCATTAGTACTGTGACATCATAGCAGTTTTACAAATGGTGGGACTATTAACAAATACGCCAATGTGCTTATGTCCAAATGATCAATCTTTCTAAGCAATTACTTTAAGAGGATCTACAAACAGTCCAGTGACTGACAAAAAGAGTTTTGGGACCCCTGGTTCAGAGTCAGATTTTACAACGTAGATGCATTGACTTAGTTATTACTTAATAGTGACTGAGAGCCTACTATGGGTAGGGCACTGCAAGTAAAGAGGTAAAAGCCACTATGTCCTTGTTCTCAGGGATAGCAGTAGACACGAACATGGACAAAAGGAAGGGTGAATAAGAAACACAATTAATAAAATTGCAAGACTGGATTTAAGGCACGCAAGAGAAGGTGGAGAGGGTGAAGATGAATAATCACTTATATATACATGTATATATATAAATATTGTATATATTATGTATTGTATATAAATATATAAATATATACATTTATATATAAATATACATATATAATTATATATATATATATACATTTATAAAAATTTACCCTCAAACCAACACTATAAAGTAGAACTAGTCCCATCTTTATTTGACAGATGAGGAAACAGACCCAGAAAGGGTGAGCTACTTTCCCAAAATGAAATAGTTTTTGAAAAGACGACTTTGCCATCATTTGAGACATAAAAAAATGTGCTGGGGCGCCTGGGTGGCGCAGTTGGTTAAGCGTCCGACTTCAGCCAGGTCATGATCTCGTGGTCCGTGAGTTCGAGCCCCGCGTCAGGCTCTGGGCTGATGGCTCGGAGCCTGGAGCCTGTTTCCGATTCTGTGTCTCCCTCTCTCTCTGCCCCTCCCCCGTTCATGCTCTGTCTCTCTCTGTCCCAAAAATAAATAAACGTTGAAAAAAAAATTTAAAAAAAAAATGTGCTGCAAACTAAGATAATTGCATAAAATAAAACTCAGATGTATTATAGTAAATGTACTTAATACCATGAACTACACTTCACTCTAAACATCAGTAATGAACAAATATGTACAGTAATGAAAGATACTATATGCCATTAATAAATTCTATGAGGGGCACCTGGGTGGCTCAGTCGGTTGAGCATCCGACTTCAGCTCAGGTCACGATCTCATGGTCCATGAGTTCGAGCCCCGCGTCGGGCTCTGGGCTGATGGCTCAGAGCCTGGAGCCTGCTTCTGATTCTGTGTCTCCCTCTCTCTCTGTTCATTCTCTGTCTCTCTCTGTCTCAAAAATAAATAAAAACGTTAAAAAAAAAATTAAAAATAAATAAATAAATAAATAAATTCTATGAGATAAAGTAGATCTGTGTAGAGTTATTTGAAAGCTATGATAATGTTCAGGAAAAACCTTCAACTGTCTGTGATACAAACAAATTTGAATTTCAAATGTCAAACAATATGAAATTTTTATATCCTTGGTTTATCTTAGATCCCGATCAAACCATTTATTGTTTACCATAATTAGAGGTTGTAATTAGTGTTTCTTCTAAAATAGAATCCTGGCGTATCTATTAGAAGGCTCAATATAACTATTTTCCCTAGTAACCAAGGGATGTTACACCACTCTCCTTTGTAAGAAAATGCCATCTCTTAAAAGTTGAACATTATTCTTTAAGGATATATGTGTTGTGATAAAGAAATAAAAGGAGTGCTTGTCTGGTTCGATGCTTTCAATCAAGAGCTGGCTGAAAATGCTATGTTACAGTCAGATCACCCTTAGAAATAGAATTAAACTTTCCACCTTTTCCACTGTTAGGAAGAATATGCACATACAAAGTTCAAGAATAATTTAGAAGAAAAATATTGAAGTAGTGAAGGACTTTATTCTTACCATGAAAGCCTTTCCTCTTGTATTTCCTATCTCAGATTGCAAAACTGTTCATTTAATCACCCAGCATATGAGATACCTTTCTGTACTCTTTATTTCCCTGTCACCCACATCTATCACTAAGCCCTTTCAATTCTACTCCCTTTCTATATGTTAAACCTATCTGTCACCTGTAGCCCCACTGTCCTTACCTAGATTTGAGTTATTTTTTAAGCCCTCAAACTGGTCACATTGCTTTCAATTCTGCTCCTTCCCAGTCCCTTTTCCACATTTCACAGGGATCATTCCAAAATGTAAATCTAATATCTTCAATGTCTTGCACTCACCAGCAGATTGAAGTCCAAATATCTCAACCTGATGTGCATGATCCTTAATGATCTGACTCATGGTTTTCTCCACCACTACGTCCAGGCCGTAGTGAACATACAGTGTTCCCTCCACCTGGAATACCCTAACTTTGTTTTTCCCACTTTTTTCCCGGGTTGTTACTCTTTAATTTGTCTACATAGGTATCTTCTCCTTCAGGCCTCCCCCTGCAGTGCCCCAAAGATGAGTTAGGTATCTATCACATGCACACATTACAGCCTATACTTACCACATCTGAACATTTATAAGACTACACTGACATTGCCTCTATGTTTCTATTTGAAGCTGCTTAAGGATCAAGAGTGTGTCTTTCCTTACGTTAGGTGTGTTACCTAGCAGGAAAAAAATAAATGAATAAACGAATGGGGAAAAACCTTACCTTTGTGTATAATACACAAAACATTTGGATAAACAACTTTCTGTGATGCTCTATTTTGTCATGCATAAAAGCAGAGGATTACTGAAAAGATCAAAAGGGATAAGCAAGCTAGAACCTATTAATAATGATGCAAATATATAATATATGTTATATTGTTGTAGTTTTTGTTCTTGTTCATGATTCCTTGTGAAATGGTGCCATAGATACAGCCGCTTTTCAAGCAGCCTGATCCGGCTCTATTCTTCTTGTGCAGAACTCCATACTGCAGATCTGGGCTCTCCCATCCACATTTTGGCAGTCTATCAGTCAAAGGATTCCCTGGAGAAAACCACAATAGTAGCCCACGAATTAATGACTGGTTACTAAGCATTTGCCTCAATAAATTACAGCTGTTTGGTTAATAAAGACATTACTCAACAAGGATATAAATGCATATACTTCTGCAATACAGTTCTTAAAAGAGTGTAATAAAATCAGACTTAACCTCAAAACCATGAGAATTCATTAACTCTTTGGGGTTTTCTCCATAGAATTACAGTGGGTTAGAAGTTTTAACTTGGAAGGTTTTACATACACTCGAGAAAAATATATAAAAATCAAGGGAACAAATTTGTTTTCTGGGAAGCATGAGAAATGTCAAGAATTTCTCTAATAATCCTTATGTAGTCGTACAAGCCTTAAACATCTGATTCGCAATTTTTCTGAGCCTAATTCTCACCTAAGACTGATAATAAAATATATAATTAATGTTCCCACTGCTGGAAATTCTGATTCAGTACTCTAGTTCAGGGCTGAGGAATTTGCATTTTAATGAGAACTTCAAATGATTCTGATACAGGTTTTAATCAGTTCACTCTTTAGAATCCTCTCTACGAAATGTGCCTGTCTTCGTTCTTATTTTCTTACAAAAGATACTGTATTTTTAAATCATATTTAATAGATTACTGAACATGTCTGTTCACATAAAGTAACATTTGTAGACGTTTGTAATGGGGGTGAGTCTCGTTTTCAAATCTTGCATTCACTCATACTCAAGTACAATAATATAAATAATATATTTCTCTTACATTCTAAATAGGACTCTATATATTATGAATAGGTACCCACATAATAGACAAAGATAATATTGTTTCTATGTGGCTATTTTTTATTACTGGCATTATATTGGAAAATGGAGAGCAGAGATCTGCAGTGGACTTGAAGAGATCTGACCTGCCACTTCTGCGACCTCAGACAGGATATCTAATGGTTGTAGACATCGAGGTCCATATTGGGGCAAGGAGCCTGTACTAAATACTGCTCCAAATGCTTTCCAGATGGAAGGCTATGACATTCTCTTGCATATTAAATCATTTTAATTTACAGAAGCAAATTTTTTACATCTGAGAGTGGTTGCTAATTGGAATTTCAGGAGGAAATATAGGATATTTTCAAAAGTACTGCTGCATTACACATCCAGTAAGTCCTAACACCGTTGGTTTAGGGAATTATGTTTGTAAAAATTATTCTGCACAGGTGTGATGTGACAGAGGGTTCTCTGGATAAGAATGAGGGTTCCTGAGATTCCATGATTTTTAAAATGAAGTATAGGTCTGTTATGTCAGGAAAAAGAGGTTTGGGATTCTCTTCCTACAGTGTTTCTTCTTTGAGAGATAAAATTATAGCTGTCTATCCTTGTAGAATACCTGAGAGGAAATTTGCAAGACTCTGCATCTGTCCTAGTTAGGAAATCAAAGTCTGCATTGTTGACAAATATTTTAACTTTCAGAAGTTCCGTCAAAGTGAGAATGATTAGTCTATTTCCCAGTGATCTAACACAAAGATTACACAATTATTCTCTAATTCCTGAGTGTACACGTCATCCTATTCATCAAAGCAAACTTAAGGGACCTAATATTGAGGGCGCACAGACCATAACAGCTATCCACAGGGGATGACAGATGGTTGTCGTGGATAGGAAGAGACCCTGAGAATTTCTGGTCCTATTAAAAGTTGCTCTTGCTCAGGAACTTACATGTTTTTTCTTACTGACATGCATGTTGAAAGTGCCACTTTCGCATTTGTATTTTTCCATGCTGAAAGAGCAGAGCAATGCATAGATGAGGGTAAAGGAGAAAAACTAAGGGAAACTTGAGGTAAAATAGTCTAGATATTAATATATCTTTAAACTATTTGTCACCTCCTTAGCAAGAATTTCCATTTACTATTTTATCAGACATAATGAGGCTCATAGAAGTCCAAAAAATCAGCATAACAGCAGAATATGTGTGTGTATATATATATATATGTATATACATATATATGTGTATATACATATATATGTATATATATGTATATATATATTTATATACATATATTAAGACAGTGCCTATTCTTAATGTTTATATCTTTCTTCATACATGATTTTCATAGAGAACCTTATAGAAATAAATTTATTTACATATTTATTTAAAAAAATTTTTAATTTAATTTAATTTCATTTTGTCTTGAGAGAGCGAGCATGAGAGCAGGAGCATGGGAGGGGCAGAGAGAGAAGGAGAGAGACACAATCCCAAGCAGGCTCTGTACTGTCCATGCAGGACCTGACACCAGGCTCAAACTCATGAACTGCAAGATCATGACAGCCAAAACCAAGGGTGGAATGCCCAACTTAGCCACCCAGGCACCCCAAATAAATTTAAATATATTTACATTCATACGTAAATCTTAAGCAATAAGCTAAGTTGCTGGCTCACTTACAAAGTTTATGATTATGCTTACTAAAGAGAGCATTGAAGAATACCATTTTGTTCGTATATAAACCTGCTTTGCATTTTTAGAAATAAGAAATTATCTTTCATCAGAACACCCATTTCAGACTTATTTCTATGGGGAAAATATCCTACAAAAGAATCCCCATGTTCTTGCTCCTGTTGTACTGAACTAGGTTCAAAAACCTAGGAATCAACCCTTTTATTATCTCTTCAGTAACTGCAATGATTGCCACATTTTGCATACAATATGAATATTCTCCTTTTGAAAAATTCTATAATAAATATAACTGTGCTCTGCTCTAGCTACTCAATTCATGAACAGCCATATATAATTGTGTATACTTAATATAATTCCCTGGTAATCCAAAATTGCAATACAAATGTTATTCAGTTTATATTTGTTATATTATTCCCTCCACTTGATACACATCACTGCCTCAGGTATATTCATTGTTTTGAAATCCATGTATCTGTCATCTGAAAATAGCCCAGGATCTGAGAAGAAAATACATCTGCCATGCTTTAGAACTCAGAAGCTAATTCTCACTCGGGTATACCTAGGAATCTTGAGCTCCAATTCTCTATTTCAGAGAGCAATATGGTGGAGAACTTGCAGAATTTCAGCTCCCAAGGTGAGAACATCTCATAAACTTCTGCAGTCACTTTTTTTTTATATGCAAACAGTTTCAGAGAAACACAAATATCCTACATGAATAAGTGCCTTTCTCTTCCCAATATAAAGCCTGGCTTATAATTGCTTCCCAACATGATATTTATGCAGTATAACATTTTCATTAAGATTTATATTTCTGCCTGCAGAAAATCCGCAGATTTTAAATCTTGCACCCCAACATCATGCATGCCATCGTGCTAGTAAAGAAAACCAAGGTTTAGGGAATAAAATTAAATATTTGTAGATAAGATCACAATCTGTAGCACTAAACTAGGTAAGCACTTATTTTTGTACCTTTGTAGTTATGTGTATGTTGCATCAATGATGCGTGGAGTACTTTTGAATTTAGCCAATATATGCATAAAGGATTAATTTAGCACTTTCTTATGTATGTTTTTGGTAATAGACCTACAAGAAAAATGGTTGACACAAATCAGTTTTCAATTTAAAGCATTGCAAAAATATCCAGGAGCATTTACATAAGTCTTTTTCTCAACATAAGTGGAGGAACTAAGTTTAATGACTTTGAGGCAGGCAGCAAATAAACCCTTTTCTAACCCTGAAGATTAATGTAGAAAATTCAGTGGGGTTGCATAAGACTGCTATATATTAAACTAAAAATCTCAGGTCTAAATCTCTGTAAATATTTTGTGATGAATTAAAAATCATTTGACTCTAGAGCTAGTGAGTTTCTAACAAGACTGACCAGATTCCTATGTATTGTTACCAAAATGTACATTCCCAGGATTGGGATAAAATACTAATCAAAGAAAAAGGCTTACTGAACTTCAAATAACTCAAATGACTGTAAATGAATGAAAAATTAAGGGATTACACTTCTTTTCAAAACACATTTCTGCCTTACTCTAGGGCAAAGATTTTATTAAAATGAAACCCCAGGACTTTCAAAAGAGTTCCTTAAGATTATGTGGCAAATGTTCCAATCATTGAAATATGATTTTGAAGTACAATTAACGATCAGGATTAGAACAATCAGGATTACACTTGGTATTGAGAGAGAAATTAGTGCATGGAATCTGGGCCAGACTGCTTGGTCTCTAACATTTCTTTGTTACCTTCAGCACTGTTACTAAACCTCTCTGTATCGTCAGTTCTCTAATCAGTAAAATGAAGATGGTAAGAGGATCCACTTCGTAGGGTTTTTATGAGGACCAAATGAGTTAATTTAGTACAGGCTGTGAAAGTGTTGGCTATGATAAAGATGATAAGGATCATTATGAATTATTTGGTATTTTGGAATTGAGCATTCATCTATCCGTGGGTGGGACCTATCTGATTTTTAAAATTGTTTTCCCTCACACTTTCTAGATAAATGCTTAATAACTTTGGCTGAGTAAGTAGAAGATCCTTTCACTTGCAGTCACCCTATTTCTCACTAGCACCACCAGCAGATGGAAAGGGAGAGCACATAGGAGTAGTATAACAAATAAAATGTTAACTTTGGGCGTAGTTCTGATTTCAAGTTGAACCAGAAGGAAGATCGCATTAATACGTACATTTATTTTTCAATTTACTGATGCTGTGCTCATCCCATCTACATAAAGATATTTCTGAGGTGACCATACTGTATGTATGTCCTACGTAGTATCTTTTTAACCACAGCATTACAAAAGAATCTTTACCAATAAGTGAATGCTCTAAGTCCAGACTTAATTCCTTGATTAATCTCATTCCTCAATTAATGATAAGAGAATCAAAATAGCTTCCAAGTGCTATATTCCTAACAGCACAATTTTTAACTGTTAATTGTTAACTCTGAGAATTATTTACCTAATTATTTCCTGATTGCAACCCCTTATTTATAAATAAAACTTAATATCCCAAATTATTTATTTAACTTTGGGGCATATTATTATTAGTACAAATTACAAAAACAGACACATAGATTAATGGAACAGAGAGCCCAGAAATAAACTCACAGTTCATATGGTCAATTAATCTACAGCAAAGGACACAAGAATATACAATGGGGGAAGACAGTATCTTCAATAAATGGTTGTTAGAAAAATTGGAAAAACATGTAGAAAGACTGAAACTGGACTACTTTTTTTTTTTTATTTGCCATCAGCTAAGGAAACCATCAACAAAGTCAAAAGTCAGCTTACTGAATGGGAGAAGATACTTGCAAATGATAAATCTAATAAAGGGTTAATATCCAAAATTTATAAAAAACTCTTAAGACTCAACAACAACAACAACAACTTGATTTAAAAATGGGCAAAGAACCCAAATAGACATTTTTCCAAAGAAAACATACAGAGGGCCACAGACACATGAAAAGATGCTTAACACTAATCATCAGAAAAATACAAATCAAAACCGCCATGAGATATTATCTTACACTTGTCAGATGGCTAGTGTGAAAAAGACAAGAAATAACTAGTGTTAACAAGGATGTGACAGAAAGAGAACCATCATGCACGGTTGATGGGAATGTAAATTGGGTGCAACCACTGTGGAAAACAATATGGAGATTCCTCAAAATATTAAAAATTAAAATACCATACTACCCAGTAATTCCACTTCTGGATATTTGCCTGAAGAAAACAAGAACACTAACTTGAAAAGATATCTGCACCTTATGATGTTCACTGCAGTGTTATTTACAATGGCCAAGATATGGAAGCAACCTAAATGTCCATCAATAGATAAAAATATGATATATATATATATATATATATATATATATATATATATATACACATATATATATATACATGCATATATATATACACAATAGAATAGATATGCATTCTATGTATATATATGTATGTGTGTACATATATATACAATAGAATATTAACCAGCTATTGAAAAGAATGAGATCTTCCTATTTGTGACAATATGGATGGCCCCAGAGGGTATTATGCTAAATGAAGTAAGTCAGAAAGAGAAAGACAAATACCCTTTGATTTCACTTATGTGTGGAATCTAAGAAACAAAACAAATGAACAGACAAAATAAAAGGGAAGTTCATGAATACAAAAACAGGTGGTTGCCAGAGGGGGCTGGGGGCTGGGCAAAATAGGTGAAAGGAATTAAAATGTGCAAATTTCCAATTGTAAAATAAGTAAGTCATAGGGATGTAAAATACAGCACTAGAGAATGTAGTCAATAATATTGGAATAACTTTGTATGGTGACAGGTGATAACTAGACTTATTGTGAATATTTCATTATTTATATAAATGCTGACTCACTATATTGTATGCCTGAAGTTAATATATTATTGTATGTCAACTATACTTCAATAAGAACAAAATTAAGAACTCAGACTGGAGTAAAAAAGCCTTTGGTCTTCTGCTTATTGTATTACAAGCCAGTCTGCCACCTTCCCGCTCACCCCCACACATAATGCTCTTGCATCACCAAAAAGAAATCCAATCAATATTCTAAAAAAACAAAACTGACTTTGCATCAATAAAACATTGTCATAAGGGAAAGTTTCCCTATGTTTGCCAACTATATACTTAGCAGGTGTTGCTTAAAGAAAATCTAGTTTGGAAAATAGAAAAATAATTTTTAGCTTAAATTATTTTTCTGTAAAACATAGTATAATATCTCTGTAAGATGATTCTGTGAAGCCTTGTTTATAAATTGAGATTCTAAGATAGAGGACAGTTGAGGTTGATTTGTTATTGGAGAGCAGCCTTCACAGGGCCACAAGAGTGACAGGTTGATTGAGCTGTAATGGAGACAGGGGACCTTTCAGATGGGGATTGATTTTTATTTGACAAATGCTAATGATGGTTGAAAAAAGATACCTGAAATGCTCCGAGCCTTGTCCCTGTTAGGTAATGCATTAAGGGTATTTACAGAAGTGTCAGTCTGTTTGTGTAAATACTACTTGTTTTAATTGATGTTCCTCTTACCTCTTAACATTTTGTAAATAATCTGTGTTTGTTAGAACATTATTTCAGAATATCTGCATATTATAAGGAAATTAGATTCTTGGAAATTAACAATTGAATTCTAGTGATATTTGAGATTCCCCTTTTCTTTAATTTTTCTATTTCAGATAATCTTTGTGTAAACCTTGCATTTTTCTCTTTTATTCTCTCAAAAACAGTTAATTTTTACTAACTCTCTGGCTATTCTCTGCTATATCCATGTATAAATACTACCTTTCTCACTAACGATGCTTATCATGAAGGATTTGACCATTCTTTTATTTTAGTTTTATTTCTACTACAGTTTTCTTCCAGTGTTACCTTCATCTTCACATTTCTTAAAATTCCAATCACAAAGCAGTATTTCTTTCACAAATATAACAACATCAGTCTTGTTCTTAAAACTAAGTGTAGTTTTTCCTTTCCCGGCTAATATGTGAAGTGGTATAAACAGTTGTTATTTCTTACATATGTCCTAAATTGGTCATGTTAAGAAGGTCTGAAAAATAAAAAGTGTCACCAGGATACAAATACCACTGCAATTTTGTCAATTCACAGGACTTTGGCCATACTCTTCATATCTTTACCTCTTTTCTTTTCCTGTGTTTATAACCACTGCCTGCACCCCACCATTCGCCAAAACAGAGCTTCTGAGTTCTTCTCCGAGGCTACCCACATTCAGGTATTTATGACATAGTTGATATATGGACTATGTGTCCCCAACCATCTTTTTCCTAGCTCAGCATTTACTATATTTAGCCTTTATTTGTGATTAATATATGTAGCTAGCTTTATAGCTTTGAATTAAAGAGAGAAGCTGAAATATGAATAAAAGAGGAAAAAGGATAGGGGCACTTGGGTGCCTCAGTGGGTTAAGCGTCTATCTTGATCTCAGCTCAGGTCTTTATCTCAGGGTCGTGAGTTCAAGTGTCCACAATGGGATCTGCACTTGGCATGAAGCCTACTTAAAAAAGAGAGAGAAAGAAAAGGATTTATAAGGAAAACCTTATTAGGTTTAATAAATGAATTAAAACTTAAATCAGAAAAAGTAATATGCCAAGAATCTTGGCCTAACTTGGGCACAGTCTTTAAGCTCTAAGTATTGCACAAAAGTTATTCTATATAGTGGGTTTGTGGAAGGGAAGGAGGGAAGGAGAGAAAGAAAACAGTGAAAAGTAAGACAGCCTGGCTATTCTTGGAATCGGTTGCTGGACTGAGGATAGACTAGATATTCATGCCTCTCTCACTATGTCCTTAAAAAATGTGCAGGAAACAATTTAGGTTTGCTAAAACATCATGGCAAGAAATTACTCCTGAGGGTCCCTTCACATGTTCAACATCTGTCTTCCCTTTAAAAACTATGTAAGTCTTTCTCAATGAACCACCTTGTACAATATACATCACTAAACATCTGGCTAAATGAAACCAATTATACTATTAAAAACTAAACCAGGATTTGCCAATAATATGGTTCACCTGCCTGGTCTTCCTCAAAGTTAGATACATGTACTCCGAATATAATTTTCTATATATATAATATTATAATATATAGGGGCGCCTGGGTGGCGCAGTCGGTTGAGCGTCCGACTTCAGCCAGGTCACGATCTCGCGGTCCGTGAGTTCGAGCCCCGCGTCGGGCTCTGGGCTGATGGCTCAGAGTCTGGAGCCTGTTTCTGATTCTGTGTCTCCCTCTCTCTCTGCCCCTCCCCCGTTCATGCTCTGTCTCTCTCTGTCCCAAAAAAATAAATAAACATTAAAAAAAAATTTAAAAAAAATATTATAATATATATAATTTTCCATAATTTGTCTACATATATAATTTCTATATGGTTTATTCCTTACTCAAATGCTTTATGTATATATATCAGGTAATACATTGCCTCAATCAGTATGACATTTTGAGATGGTTTATTACAGTTTGGCAGTTTAGGAAAATGTGAACATAATCTATGCAACCAGTCTAATAAAATAGTCTCAAATGAGAACTAAGGAGACATAGGTTAACAATTATATAACATATACACATTCACATAAATACATAAACACAAACACCAGACACACGAGGTCTTTTGTTTTTTAAAATACTATTATCCTTTTGATTTATAAAACATTTACATGTTTAACATGAAATACTTCCAGGTTTTGATGCAAAACAATTTATTAGACTGTAAGAATTCTTTTCAGATTATGCATCCCTCAAAATATTCTATCTGAAATATTATGGTATTTTCTTCTCAGTTATAGTTCTTTAAATTTTATCTTTTACCTTTAAAAACTCTACTAGAGGGGCACCTGGGTGGCTCAGTTGGTTAAGCATTTGACTTCAGGTCAGGTCATGATATCATGGCTCATGGGTTCAAGCCCCGAGTCGGGCTCTGTGCTGACAGATCAGATCCTGGAGCCTGCTTGGGATGGATTCTGTGTCTCCCTCTCTCTCTGCCCCTCCCCCACTCATTCTCTCTCTCTCTCTCTCTCTCTCTCTCTCTCTCTCTCTCTCTCAAAAATAAATAAACATTAAAAAAAATTAAGGGGCTTCTGGGTGGCTCAGTTGGTTAACCGTCCGACCAGCTCAGGTCATGATCTCACAGTCAGTGAGTTTGAGCCCCTCGTTGGGCTCTGTGCTGACGAGCCTGCTTCAGATTCTGTGTCTCCCTCTCTTTTCTCTATATCCCTCCCCCACTCATGCTCTGTCTCTCAAAAATGAATAAACGCTAAAAAAATTTTTTTAAGTTAAAAAAAATTTCTACTAGAGCAGCAAAACTGGAGTGCTTTAATCTCTCACAACACTTACATTGCATATATGAGAAAAATAACTGTAACTCATGTTGTAATGCTTCGCTTTTTTCCTTTTTTTTGTTCTTCGTTACACATTATCAGTCAGACTTCAGATGCAATTGTACAGAGCACACTGGAAGCTATCAGCAATTATTGCCCTCAAGGTTTGACTAAAATGTTGAACATCTCTACCAGAAATGCGGAAACACAGTTCCAAATTTAGCCCATCTGAAGTTACCACAGCACTACAAACTGAAACGAGGTTTTTCCTGGAACAATTGTTCTGCAACTTGCTTTTCTCCCCTTCAGCTTATTTCACAATTATTGTCTTCTCCTCACCATGTGTGGACTGCTTCTCCTACTACTCCAAGGCACCTAACGACATTTTTCCTAAGAAATAAAGGGAATGGAAAATGCATTATCAGTTGGCATTTAGAATCCTGTAGCAAGTCCTGTCTATCTTCACTGTTCTGTAAACCGTTCTCATCTTCAAAGAACTTAAATTTGGGCATTACAAATATATGTATGTTGTTTAACACTTAAAAATCTCTGCACTTTTATTCTTGTGCTAGTATTAGTTACTTGAAGAGAGGTTAAGTTAAAGATCTTTATAGAATGAAGAAATAATAGAATGAACTTAAGTGAATCCTAGGAAACATTAAGGTGTAAGATCTCTGTCTTTGCCCTTTCACACACACACACAAAAAGATAGTATTTGTGTTTTTCCATCACAGAGTTTAATCTGGAATGTGAATAGAAATGACACTGCTGACAGTTAGTTATAATAATGTGGTTAAATGTACTCAGTTTGAAAAGCTGAAGGACATCCTTTTTAATTGCCTCCAAAAGGAGTTGATTTTAGATATAAATTGACCAGGGTAGCTTGAACTCAGTCACTGTCGAGAGTCTTGTGACCCTGCATACGAACAGAAATTCTTGCCACTAGTCAGGTTCCACATGTCATATGTGAAAATAAAAATAAAAAATGATTAAAAACAGCAATGACAATACTTGAGGAGAAACAAATGAAAGTAAAAATAGTAGTAAATGTGCCCTTGGTTGCACTATCTGACAAAGGACCCAAACGTTTAAAAGAGAGAACCTGGGTGTTTAGTGAGAGGCTATTGCTGCAAAAGACAAAGTATCAAAGAATTGAAAGACATTATCAGAAACTACTAGACTGGTGGTTCTCAAACTTGGCTGAAATTTAAAATCACCTGGGGAGCTTTAAGAAAGTAACAAATACCAGTGCCTGAATTCTACTCTCAGAGATTGTTCTTATTGGACTGTTCCATTGCGACTTCAACAAAACAAAGAGCAGTAGTTTGGCCTTTGGGGGAACTATATGATGGTTTTCTGTAGCTGTTTCCTCTGAAGTGTCCAGAATTTCCTTACCCATAAATAAAGCTGACCCATACTATGAACTTGAATTCCACTCTCCGCTCTTTACAAAGAGATATATTAAACAAAGGAGGGACGCCTGGGTGGCTCAGTCGCTTAAGCATCTGACTTTAGCTCAGGTCATGATCTCACGGTTTGTGAATTTGGGCCCCGCGTCAGGGTCTGTGCTGACAGCCTGGAGCCTGGATCCTGCTTTGGGTTCTGTGTCTCCCTCTGTCTCTGCCACTCTCCCACTCACACTGCTGTCTCTCTCTCTCAAAAAATAAAAATAATAAACATAAAAAACAAATGAATAAATACTCATATAATAGTTTCCTTACAAAACGTTTCTGGCTACCTCGAGTCTGTACACCTGGCTCTGGTGCTGAGAGTTTTGGAGGCTTACAAACCAGGAGAAGCTGCTTTTATTCAGCCCTGATTCTCAAGCTGTGTTTGGTTGGACCAGAAGCAAGCTGGTGACCCTGGCATCACTAAACGGGCAAGTGCACTTCTAATTCACATGCCCGTGGAAGAATGTTTTCATCTCTTACTTCAGGTTTCTCATCTCTAAAATAAATGAGCTTTGACAAAGTCAGAATTAATGTTTTTAACAATGCTCAGATTGTCCATTCCATTTTCTTTTCACATCTTTGGCTGATGGTGAACACATCATGCTCATTGTGGAGAATAGAAAAAGTTATGAAAAAAGTCAACGATGTCTTTTGTTTCACCAGCAACATTTTAGCATACTCTTTTCCAATCATTTTTCTTTTTTTTTTATTATATGAAATTTGTTGTCAAATTAGTTTCCATACAACACCCAGTGCTCATCCCAAAAGATGCCCTCTTCAATGCCCATCGCCTACCCTACCCTCCCTCCCACCCCCCATCAACCCTCAGTTTGTTCTCAGTTTTTAAGAGTCTCCTATGCTTTGGCTCTCTCCCACTCTAACCTCTTTTTTTTTTCCTTCCCCTCCCCCATGGGTTCCTGTTAAGTTTCTCAGGATCCACCTAAGAGTGAACACATATGGTATCTGTCTTTCTCTGTATGGCTTATTTCACTTAGCATCACACTGTCCAGTTCCACCCATGCTGCTACAAAGGGCCATATTTCATTCTTTCTCATTGCCACATAGTACTCCATTGTGTATATAAACCACAATTTCTTTATCCATTCATCAGTGGATGGACATTTAGGCTCTTTCCATGATTTGGCTATTGTTGAGAGTGCTGCTATAAACATTGGGGTACAAGTGCCCCTATGCATCAGCACTCCTGTATCCCTTGGGTAAATTCCTAGCAGTGCTATTGCTGGGTCATAGGATAGATCTATTTTTAATTTTTTGAGGAACCTCCACACTGTTTTCCAGAGCGGCTGCACCAGTTTGCATTCCTACCAACGGTGCAAGAGGGTTCCCGTTTCTCCACATCCTCTCCAGCATCTATAGTCTCCTGATTTGTTCATTTTGGCCACTCTGACTGGCGTGAGGTGATATCTGAGGGTGGTTTTGATTTGTATTTCCCTGATGAGGAGCGTCGAATCATTTCTCAAAGAATTACCTAGATTGTGTGTGTATATAGTTGTAGGTACAAAAATTAATATTCATAATATAAGGTTGCATTAAAAATTTGACTGAAATTGATAAATCACAAATAATCTTACCACTAACAATCAAATATTTTGAGGACTTCTTTCTTCTTTAATAGTTATAACAAAAATATGTTCCAGTACCCTGCAATTTTACAATACTATATTTTAACCAATGCAAAATGTTCCATCTTATAAATTTATTTAGTTCTTACCCTACTCTTAAACATTTCAGATGCTTTCAATGCTTTTGTAGCCATAAATAATGTTATAAGAAACAACTGTGTGCCTTTAATTACCTCTAACTATTTCCTTGGGCTAGAGTTTTGGGTTTGCGAGTTCAAAGAGTATGAATATTTTGGAGTTCTTTGTTCATATTGCCAAACTAGTTTTCAGGTTGTGGGTTTTTTTTTTTTAATAAATTTAAACTTCCTCTAACAGCACGCGAAAGAGCCTTAGGTGCCACAGTCTCACTAAAATGGTATCACTTTTTTGTTCAATTGTATACATGAATGAAAGATTTACTTCTAAACCTGTTTTCTTCATTCTCCCAAGAAATAGTCTCCTCCAGTCAGGCCAGCAGTAGAAGCTGAGAAGAAACCACAGATGATTACAGCCAAATAAAGATATGCTTATGGCATAATGTCTTACTATTTCTTAAAGGGCTTTGGTCCCAATATACTTATGAAGAATAAACAAAAGAATGTTTTTTTTTTTTATTTTAACATTTGGAGATCTTAAATGATCAATTTCTCAGTTTAAGAAAAATCAAATGATAAACCTGAGAAGGTAAAAAAGAGCAGAAATAGTAAAGCTGGAAGGTCATCAGATTTTTCCCTTTTGATTTATACAAGTTTTTTGTTCATAAGTTATTATGAAAGTGCCAATTGTGAAATATGTCTTCCCTGGAACATACATCATTTCTACAATTCCGTTAAGTGACTTTCTCATGGCTGCAGAAATAAGAATGGAGACCCACTTGCCCGCCATTACAGCCTGTGTTAAGCAACACTAAGTTAACTATGCCTTCAAGGACTTAAAAAAAAATTGGTATTTTTAAGAAAAAAACAATCCAGTTAAAATTTTATTCATTCAAAAAATATCCTCTTGCAAAGCAATGAAGCACCAACTTAAAATTCAACACATTTTATATTGCCATAAAAAATGATAATCTAACACATTAAATCTTATCACTTATGGTAGCCCCACAGGCCTACTGTTAGCCAATAATTGCTTCATAATTATTTTCTATCCTGAGCAAGGTGAATAATAAGATATACCACTCAAGAAATAAAGTTTATAAAGTCTACATTTATTCTTCTTATAAAATGAAAACTACCCCTAGAGATCCACTCCTAAATGAGCACTTTAATAAAGATGTTTTTCCAAAGATGTACAGTGTTCATATATTTCTAATTTTACTTCAAGTTAAATAAAAAGCATTTGTTTTAACCATTATGTACCAAAAATAAACTATAGAAAGAGTATAGTATAAAACTGGGCAAGTTTCCCTGTGGCTAAGTACACTAAAGCTGAAGACAAGTTAATCACTGAGAGAATGGAGGAGAGGACCTACATATGCGCTATGCCAGCAAGGTGACCTAAGGCTGGACACCCTGGCTCCATCTTGGATACTGAGAAGTATGTGGTTTAGGACTGAGTCTTAGATATGCCAGTGTTCCCTTGATTATAGTCATGCCCATGGATAACATTTCACATGAAAATCCCACTTCTCACAGATACTAGGCAGTCCTACTATCTCCATCAGGGTTTGCGTTTCAATAGAGCTTAACCCTTCTCAGTAGGGCAAGGCAAACCTAAAGAGAAGAGGAATAGAGGGTGAGATGATACAGAAGACAGATGAACTGTCCCTTCTCATCATCACCCTTTTTACCCCTTCCCCTCCCCCCGCCCTCCTTCTGATCCCCATGTAGTCAGCAGAGCAGACCCAAACTTGGGACCTAGAAGAACCCACTAATCAGAATTAGGACACTGAATCCCCAAAATGATAATTATGCAGACCGTCCTGTGTTGTTGATGAACACCTACCCCTGTTTCAAATGTCTAATGGTTTCTTTTGATTCTGGAACGCATTTACAAAACTCACCTTTTCTTACAACTTGTGTTCTACTAATGAGAAAGACATGGTCAAATAATAGGAAGCCTTTTTTTTTTATGTCTGACAAAGTACTTTAATATCTTATACTCTCTGCTTTGTAATATGCAGCCCAAAATAACTTGTATCACTCTAGTATGTGGGCTTGTTTTTATTCTGACACAATGATCAACCTGAAAAGGTAGTGAGCTCCCCATCTCTAAACGCACACACACACACACACAAAAGGCGAATTGACCTTCATGAGCATGGATTCCTAAATTCAGTAGAAGACTGGATGAAATAATGTCTACATTGCACTTCAACTCTAAGAATTCATATATGACAACTATTTCCCAAATTATTGAGATGACATAAATAAAATATATACTATAAGTCTGCTGAACTGGAATTTGAAACTGAAACTTCTGGGAACTCAAGATTAAATGATTCCTAATGTAATGCTCAATTAGAAAATGAAATAGTAAGGAATACTCACTTATCCATTCTGTTCTGACCAGATTTCTAAGTTAGTGGCAGTGTCAGCAGATTGTAGTTTTTAGAGCCAGTATAATGTTCCTTTTTCTAAAAGCAAGTTTATAGTTTGTTTCTCACTTGCCTATAGAAGCCCCATAGAAAATACTTAATTTCTGGCTCTTGTAAAGTTCTATCATAGTCAGCCCTTAACACAGACAGTTCCTTGCACCCAGTAGGTACTACACAGAAGGGTATGGATTGAATTGAAGAGCTTAAGACAGAAAGTCCTTATCCAATCCTACCTTAAAACATCTTATTTTGTGCTAAGGAGTAAAAAATGTATCCTGATGGAGATCTAATTAGACCGTAAAAGATGAATAAAATACAACAAGGACCAGAAATAGTAGCAATTCAGTTCCTTTCTGTGTGGGGAGAAGCAATCCTCCACCTACATTTTTTCCTCACAGAAGAAAAATGTGGCCTGTAACTTTAGTATTCTGCTGAAACAGAGAGTGGGTAAGATGGAGAAGCAGCAAACTATTGGCCTGGAATCCAAAATTGGTAGATCTTTACAACTTACCAAAATGTAACAGAAAAAGAAAAGAAAGCCCTTGACCCTCTTAATATTTAAGGATAATATACATCACTCTTCATCTGGAAAATGCAGTGTCATTGCTCCTGACCTTTTCTCATTGGATTTTTCGAAACCTTTGTCCATGACCTCTTCTAGCCCCAGTACTGCAACTGTGTTCATCACTTCCTCCTGGCTACCCCCTCAGAGATCCAAACACCTCTCCATCGTGATAAAAAAAATCACGTGACCCTTCTCCTAATAGCTCCTCTTCCATTTTTTAATTCTAGCAGACCTAAACTTTTGTTTTTTGCTATCACATTGACCCCCACATTCTAATATTCTGCAGTTATGTTTCTGTCCTCATCCTGTATTAATATTGTTTTAAAGTCACAAATGATCACCTGCTCTTAAAGTGATCACCTGCTCCTTAAAGTAGTCTGTGGTTTCCTTCACTTTTGACTGCATTTTCTATTCTTAGCCACTCCTGGCTTCTCCCATGCCTTAGATTCTGTCACATCCAAGGTCTTTTTTTTCCTTAATGTTTATGGTTTGTTTGTTTGTTTTTTGAGAGAGAGAGAGATGGGCGAGGGGAGGACAGAGGATCTAAAGTGGGCTCTGCACTGACAACAAGAGCCTGATACAGGGATTGAACTCACAAACCGATAAGGGGCTCAAACTCATGAACAGATATGGGGCTTGAATATATTGTGAGTTCACAACTTCAACCAAAGTCAGATGCTCAATCGACTGAGCCCACCCAGGCTCCCCTGTCACACCCAAGGTCTTGATTCTCTTCTAGGCTTTCAGACTGCTTCTCCTCTGTGTCTTTCATGAGTATTTCTCTACCTACACATTCCATAAAGTGTGCTTTTCCCTCAAGATCTTTACTTTTGTCCTCATTTTTTCCCTTTCACCTTCATCCTCAGAGATCCTATCCACTTCCAGACTCCCAAGGATTAAATTGATGGGCCAGCAAGTCTTTAAAGAATAATAAAAATATGTGTAAGTAAATAATTTTTCCCTGAAAACATCTCTTCATCTTTTGGCCAACTTTTGTCTTATCTTTGGCCTCAGTGCTGGCCTGGCAGTGTTTTGTTCTCTATGGTGTTCATTTTCTTTCCTTCCTTTCCAAGTTTGCTTTCAGCCAGTATATAACCCAGGGAACTTTCAAATGGCTTCCTATAGTTTTCTTAGCTTTTAACTCTAATCTCTCTTACCTGGTTTCCATCGCTGGAGCTCTCTCTGTATCTGTGTGCGTGTGTAACATGTGCTGCATATCTTCTTCCTAGCTTCACTGTATACTGCTGCAAGGCAGAAAACATATAACATATTTGCAGTACAACCTATAGACCCAGAAGAGTGACTTACCCATAGTCACTGTTGAATAGATACTAGTAATCATGATGGTAATTGATAAGAACTCAATCCATGTTAGGAGCATGGATAAAGGAATATAGTGTACATTTTCCTGCCTTATTTCAGACCCTACTCTGACCAATATGCTCCACAATGCAGAATCCTTTCCATGTTCACCAACATTTTCTCTTCTTCTTGATTATTTTCACGAATTTCCCACAGATGTAATAAAAATATTTTTTTCCTTCTGAGTTTTATAGTATGTAATAATGTTATTTAATTTTTGAAACAACTACAGATCGTTGATTTGGAGCAAACCCACACACAGTTACATGTGTGTGTTATATATTGTATAATTTTGCTAGTTGTACCATAACAAAATACTAGAGACTGAATGGCTTGAACACCAGAAATTTATTTTCTCACAATTCTGGAGGTTAGAAGTCCAAGGTCAAGGTGTTGGCAGTGTTAATTTTTTCTGACGTCTCTGTCCTTGGCCTGTCTTCTTCTATGTTTTCAAATGGTCTTCCTTCTGTACCTCACTGTGTCCAGATTTCTTCTTATAAGGACAACAGTCATATTGGATTAGAGCCCACCATAATTGCTTCATTTTAAATGAATTACTTTTTTATAGACCCTATCTCCGAATGGTCACATTCTGAAATACTGAGAATAGAGTTCAGTCCATAATCACCGTGTGTGTGTGTGTGTGTGTGTGTGTGTGTGTGTGTAGTGAAAGAAAATCAAGTAAAAAAAATACCTTAACATTTTTTTTAATGTTTATTCATTTTTGAGAGACAGAGAGACACAGAGCATGAGCGGGGGAGGGGCAGAGAGAGATAGGGAGACACAGAATCCGAAGCAGGCTCCATCCAGGTTCTGAGCTGTCAGCACAGCAACCGACGCGGGGCTCAAACCCATGAACTGGGAGATCATTACCTGAGCCAAAGACGGACACTTAAACAACTGAGCCACCCAGGCGCCCCCCCCCCCGAAAAAATACCTTCTTAAAGACAAGAAACTATAGGAATACATTAAGCTTTGCAGAAGAAAAAGAACCATGCAAAAATTTAGTTAACCATTCAGGCTAATGTCTGAAGAATTCAACTGGGAAGAAACCACAGGACATCAGGGAGGTCGTTGGATCCAACACTGTCTTGGGAAGGAAAAGGAAGTAGCTAATATACCCGGTAGAATTTCAGAAGGTGTTAATCATATCAATTTTTATTCCCTTGAGAAATTCTTGTGAAACTGAGGTAAATATCTGGAATGCACAATCGACAGAGACATATGGAGTGCATGCTTTAATAATATAAATAAGCTTTCTATCCTCTTTGGGAGCATAAGTTATATTTTGAATTACCTCATAGCACATATGCTGCCCTTGTGTATCACTAGTTTAGCATTCCATGCAGATCCATTTCCCAAAACTGTCCCTGGACCTGGGTCATTTATTGATTGTGTTCGGTCATGGCTTTTACTGATCATTTTTACTCTCACATTTTGGTGGCTCTTTCAGCACATTTTAAAGTTTCCTTGCTGGTATCCCTGCTGTTATTTCTTAGATGACTCATGTTGTAATTTTCCAAACCGACTCTCTTAACGGTAAGAAGAAAAGCATTCACTCCACTAAGATGGATTTTATGTTCGGTGCCATTCTAAACTATCAGTGAAAAAAACTGAACATGTTAGTATTTGAAACAAGTATATTGGGAGCAATATAAAGGGACCCATTTAGACATTAGCTGCCTGCAAAACATCCTTGTGTTGGAAAGACACTCCCCCAGTTTTCCCCAAATCACAGAAACACAATATGACTCTCAGCAATTCTAACCCTTACTGGGAATCCTAAGTACATGGACTCACTTTTTTGCACATCTCCATGTATAACATGCACATGCACATGCACACTTTGGGTAAAAGATGAAATATTAGCTGCAAGAGATGAACAAACAAAAAGCTGAAAACGTGCATTTGTATTGGGCTTGTTAAAAACACTTATTGTAATGCTCATCACTGAAATGAAAAAAATTCAATGGTAGAAAAAGAAGGAAATTATACGGAGACAGGATTTTTTTTTTGTATATTTGTATGAATGAGAGCAATGACTTTTTTCACCTAGGTGAGCATACCCTCTTTCGGATGACAGCAAGTGAGAAAATTTGTGTTAGACAGGGCTTTGTCAAACTATAGATTTACTTCTGAGTTCCTGATACCTACATGGTGTGCCTCTCCTTGGGAATGGTCAAGTATAATAGTGACATTACTAATGCTTGCTTTTTGTGTACATGAAGTGTGGGGACATAAAAAAGAAAACATGCTGGGAAATAGTATGGTAGTATAAAATTCACCTATCTGTCCCTTGGATTCACAGAGAAACATTGATGGAAGAGCACAGGCAGAGAAGGGGGGACAACAGGTGAAAGGTAAAGAAAGGCATCATAGTTAACACGGGGGTTAATGTGGTCCAATTTGAATTTATTTTGAGAGAGAGAGGGAGCAACAGGGAGAGGGGGGCCAGAGTGGAAGGGGGAGAGAAAGAATGTTAAGCAGGCTCTATGCCCAGTGTGGAGCCTGCGTCAGGGCTCGATCTCATGACCATGAGATCAGGACCTGATCCAAAACCAAGAGTTGGATGCTTAACCATCTGAGTCACCCAGGCACCCCTGAAACTCTTAAAACATGTGAAAGTGGAAGTTTGTGAGTTTGTTCACTTGGCAGGCACGCCTTGGGCAGACAGAATAAATAGAGGAAAGAATGCAGAGAAATATACCATGTCAGGACTTTGTAGAGGAAGCCAAGGCCTGAAATTCAGGTAGACTGGAGGAGGATTTGTTTGCACCATATATTAAGGAGAGAAGAAATCACACACTACGGACTAAGAGGAGAGTGGAAGGTAGGAAACAAATAGAGGGCAGGTGCCATCCTTACAAGCAGATAAAGAATGAATTACAGGAAGTAAGGCAGGGAATGAAGAAGCTGGACCAGGGGACTATAGACAAAACATAATCAGTGATACATGAAGCTATATTTGGACCCATGTACCAAAAGTGATGTTTGAAAGCAATAGGAATGTGTCTTAATCTCTTGTAAATTCATCTCTGGTAAAATAGATCATCTTTCCTGTTGTCTATGAGCCATCACTGTCTATTCATTTCTTCCACATTAATGAGAAAATTACTCAGGTTTCACTGGGTTGAATTGGTAGCGTTTTAAGATTGATCTTTTAATAGTCATATGGGTCAGTCCAGCTGAGTCTATAAATTCTGAACTCACTCTTATAATCATTTCTTAAGAAAAATGCCAGGACTATTCTTTTTGATGTCTATATGAATTTATTTTTCCATTGTAAGTATTATACTATCAGAATCCTAAGTATTTTATATATCATACAATACAAAACCTACACTGCCTATAAACAAGTACATACAAACATGTATGTGCACATGCATAAAATCCAGGTGATTACAAAATAAAGACATTGTACCCATTTCCTATGAAAATCACACATATGTAGATAACTACACTTGTAAGCATAGCTTAATGTATCAAGATGTTGAATCACTATGCTATATACCTGAAACGAATATAATATCTCTGTGTCAGCCATACTCACGTAAAAATTTTTTAAAAGAAAAATATTCTGAAGTTAAACTAGTGATATGGACCCTCATTATTTTTTACTGAAGGCTTTTCAATTCTCATTTTTTTCTATTTAAATCCTGAAATTCTCACCATTATTTTTTTTTGGCCTTTGTTTTTGTCAAAGGACAAAAGAGATTTTTAGTTACACTTGACATTCACCAAAATCCTTATCCATAATTGAACTTGTAAGATATAGTGTTATTATCAAAATTACTATAAACTGAACCTATATCAGAAATTGTAAGGCATAAAATTACTCTGTTATTTTTAATAATTCTCTCTTTTCTACTCTGTAAAAGTATACACAATTGTGCATTTTGCAGACCAACTGTTAAACAGCTAAAGATAAATTATTAGTGATTTGCAGTATTTTATTGTTAAGATTTTCAGTGCTTTCTCAATGGTTTCCTGACTTTCAGAGGATTTTTTTTTCTTCTTTTTCTTCTCATTTCCTACCAGGGTAGCATTTTAAGTAGATGTTATAAATCTCTGCCAAAGGCACATTCATAGCCCTGCTTGAATGGTTTCATTTAGACTAGGCCTACCCTTACTTTTCAAGTTTCTTCAAGATCTTTATCATGGTGAAATAACACTCTGTTTTCATTAAAGAAGCAGGCACAACTTCCTAAGCAGTCCCCCAAAGTAACTAAATATAGATGATTTCTTTGTTTTTGGAATAGATCCAATATTATACCACATTATTAAATTAACTTCACATTTCTACTTGAAATACAAACATGGATTATTAATAGTTTTTTTCAGGAGATAAGGGGATATTATCTGCGTACATATATATAATATATCCACTATTTTAGTTCTATAAATTAAGCATGTTTGATGCCTGACTGCTGTAAACATTTTCTACAAGGGCAAACAGGAAGCCAGCATCTATTTTTGCAATTTTAGTCAAACATCTTTTAAAAGACTAGTGATGAGTATGGTATTTTTCTTAAAGTTTCCAAGACCTCTAATTCAGGCCACAGATATTTCTTTAAAATGCACCAAATCTAGCTGAGAAATATATTGAGTCAGAGATTCAGAAAGGGAAAACCGGAAATAGAAATCTTTCCCAGATTCCATTTCTAACCTAGCCAAGTAGACACCAAGAATACTAATTTTTTTCCAAAGGTGTCATAATTTTTCAAAATTTTAGCCTGAAGGCAGCTATATACTATTCTTCTTGATCTGTTTCACGATCAGTAACAATGGTTTATTCATGTGGTTATAAGTGACAAGGAAATGCATATTCTAATGACTTACAGGATTTTTTTCCAGGTGAACAGATTTCTTTTTTTTTTTTTTTTTTTTTTTTTTTTTTTTTAAATTTTTTTTTTTTCAATGTTTATTTATTTTTGGGACAGAGAGAGACAGAGCATGAACGGGGGAGGGGCAGAGAGAGAGGGAGACACAGAATCGGAAACAGGCTCCAGGCTCCGAGCCATCAGCCCAGAGCCTGACGCGGGGCTCGAACTCACGGACCGCGAGATCGTGACCTGGCTGAAGTCGGACGCTTAACCGACTGCGCCACCCAGGCGCCCCATGAACAGATTTCTTAACAGACATATCTGTCTTTTGGATGAAAGAAAGAAAAAGAAAGGAAAGGAAAGGAAAGGAAAGGAAAGGAAAGGAAAGGAAAGGAAAGGAAAGGAAAGGAATCGAAAGGAAAGGAATGGAAAGGAAGGAAGGAAGGAAGGAAGAAAAGGAAAGAAAGAAAGAAAGAGAAAGAAAGAGAGAAAGGAAGAAAATTCAGTGAATCAGAGATGAGATAACCTTTCTCTTTCAACATTTCTTTTTGTAACATCAGTCACTCTGTGCTTGCTATGTAATGATGAAAAACAACCACTTTCAGTTTTATAAAGCTTCTATCTTCACAAAGCCCCATTTTCATGAAGCATAACCCTGCCTTTATAATTATGCTTGTGGTCCAAACTACAGGTCCCATTTATTCTTGTCACTTTAATTTTTTAGTGTTTCAAATAATAGGAAAAATAATTTAGTAAGATTCACAAACGCTAATCTATAGATACCTCCTATAGATATTGTGATAGATCCTGAAGGCCAAGACCTGTGTTTAGAAGCTAAGGGTATGTGGCATATACTTTTACAATGTATGTTTGTACTCCTGTTCACTTATGAGTACAAAAATGTCAGTCAGAGAAAGGACAACCTCTCCACCTCTTTGCCCAGTAAATAGCAGAACTATCTATTTTTATTTATCAACGCTCCCCTCTCCTCAGCTGAATGTTTATACAGTTATGATTTACATGATCCTATGCTCTTTATGTAATAAAAATTCACATTAAAATTAATTAGACTTTTACCCAAGTAAAGTGAGGAATTAGTGGCATTTCTGACTTTAAGTGATGTTACTATTATTTCATTATATTCTAACAGGTGTATGGAAGGTAATTTAAACGTCCCTGTCTCATTATAGCTCACATTTTGTAATCCTAAATACCAGAATTAAAATGTTATGAATGAATTGCATCCCTTTGAAGGGCATATACAGTGATAGTTTATTTTTATTGCATCTAGGAATAAAAATAAAGGGAAATAACTATGCAAGTGTGTGTGTGTGTGTGTGTGTGTGTGTGTGTTATATTTTTCTTCTTTTTGATTTCCTTATTTATTTACCTAATACCACCTTTTGTACAGAAGGCTCAGAGTGGCCAAAACTACAAAGACATTGAAATTGGGATTGAAAGATGGAAAAAGGCAAATGTTGGGAGATGTTCTACCAGTGGGCCAAGCGGGTGACAACATAAGGGTGTGGAGCAGGTGGACCAGGAGAGTCCAGGCCTCTCCAAGGGACAGCCTCCCCACCTTTAGCGGCTGCTGCCTCCAGAGAACACACACCCAGTGTTCAGAGTTGCCCTAGTTGATTCTCAAAAGATGGCAGAAATGTGTATTTCTTGATGTATGTGTTTCAAAAACTTTTTTTTAACTTCAGGTTTGAATGTTTGAGATTAGGAATCAGGCAGTGATTTTCCTTGGATGGATGGAGACGACCAGGAGGGGACACAGCAGGGTTGTTGGGAATGGCGCCCTCTGATTCCTGATCTGTCAGTATGTTAAAAACAAAGTGGTCCATTCTGTGTCTCTCTCCGCCCCATTCCCGCTCATGCTGTGGCTTCGTCTCTCAAAAAATAAATTCAAAAAAAATTAAGAAAAATAAAAATGAAAAAAACCTAAAGTGGTCCAAATGAAGCCTGTATGGCAAGGGACTGGATTCTACATCTAGAGGCAAAGGTCCTCAGGGGCTAGTTTAGTTCTTGGATGCCCCGGGATTTATACCCAGGGCCCTTGTGGCAACAATGATGAGCATCTTTCTCCTCAGCGTGTCTCTCAGACTAGAATCCAGGATCGAAACTTGGTTTGGGCCCATTATCTTAAAACTGAATCTAAAAGGAAGCTGCTTATAGAAAGCAGAGCACTGTTCACCCCATTATTTATCGGGGAAGATGGGACTTGATTCTGTTTCACAGCTGCATCTGCTCCCACCTCCTCCTGACAACATGGGCTACAGGAACGCAAGCTTGTGAAGAAAACTGCACTCGCTCACCAATTACAATGAAAACTTTATAAGGGGGTGGAAGAAGGAGTGACAAAAGAGACAGGAACAGGAAGAGGGCTGAATTAATTTTATACCGTTGCCTAATGTATATTTTAACATTTTCCTTATTTAATTTCTTTGGGTTTGGGACATAATTACCCACCTGCCTGTCTGGCAGTATTTTACTCAATAATGCTTCACATAGCAATGCCTCGGGTTTCAGAGCATTATCTCTTGTGCTAACTTTGAAAAACCAAAATTGAAATGTGTGCTATCTTAAAGAAAAACAAAATGTGTGCTATCATAAAGCAAGGCAATAAAACATTCATCAAAAGACACCTTCTCATAAGCCAGCCCGGAAGCATTCTTCTGAGGACACAGGCCCAAACTGACACATATTATTTAACCCTAAAATTAGGAGCTAGCACAGGTGTGCAGTCAATGCTTATTTGAACAAAGCTGAACTCAGTCACACAATAGTTAGAGAATCTTCTTTCTGAGATTAGAATTTAATTATTTAACATAAATAATGAATAATAGAATTATAAGTACATACTGGAATAAATACTCACTAGGATATGATAAATTCATGGCACAAAATAAGTATCTGACATGAATGATGAATATGCATAGCACATGAATAAATAGAAACTTAGACTTTAAATTTTAATTACCACCGTCACCAAAATGTACATATAATATACAATATACATAAATATATTGAAGAACTTGGTAGACTGTTTTGTGAGATTAGGCTATAGATTTTTTAAAACCATGGGACCAAGAACGTTTGACAACCATTTACTCTAAGTCAAAGCATTTGCAAGGGGACAGAGTCACTATTGAAGTGCTTTCCAGCTCACTGAGCCTAAAAATCCTTGAGTAGTAGGACAAGGCAGCAGGCAGTAAAATAAAGTTTATGATTGTTACTTTTTTATTTTGACATCCATTTTAATACAAAAGTTTGTCTTTTATGAGTTCAATCTGTTTTAAAACAATTTGTTCTCTAGGGAAAATAAATGCACATTTTGTTAAATGTAGATGTGAAATCTTTCAAAATGAATTGTGTTAATTCAGGTATCATATCTGGAGTCAGACCTTGGGCGAGTTACTTGCCATCACTGTTCTCCAGTTTATTTCTATGTGGAATGAATATGTTAGTAGCTAATAATTAATGTTATGAAGTTGAATGGAAACCTGAGTTGGGAGCATCTAAGTGTTCAATAATGGTATTATTGTTCTTCTTATTACTGCCATTTCATACACTTGTAGTCTGAGAGAGGCCCAAAGTTCATGTGTTGGTTGTGCTCCTTAATTTTCATAAAGGCTCTTAACTTAGTCACCTTCACAGTGGATGCCATCTCCCTTTGATCAGTCACCAAAAAAATACAGAGTTTTGTCAGACTTCAGCCTTCAAATCCTTATTAATTCTTACCAAAAGCCTGCTTGTGGCAAATATTAATGGGACATTAAACTCTCCATTTATTTATTGGAGGGATGGGAGGAATGGGTTTCTGGGAATAAAGAATGCCACTAAGTGTTTAGTTCTACATGTAATTTTTTTTTCATTAAATATATTGCAGCTGTAATTTTGTGTCTGTTTTAGGAGAGAGAACTTCCAATCATAGCTGTCATCTGATTCTCAAAAGTATAGGTGGCCCCACAGACACATTTGTGGTGCGATTTTCTGAGTCTTCTAATATTCAGATCAATTCAGGCCTTCGTAAAATTGTGTATGGGAACTGTAGCGGTGTTCCTTGTGGTAGGATTTTTTACTGAATGAAGTTTTGGCACCATTTCATTGCCATCTGGTTTCTTCCGTAGGTCATTGTCTAGCACTACCTTTACAATACGTTTTCCAATAGTCTTGTTGTGAGGACTTGACAAAATAAATTTTACTTATACCTTAGTGTCATGAAAAGTTCTGAAGGGTTGTGTTTACCTTATAGACAGGTAAACGTTTTTTCTTTGGACTGCTAGAATATCTATACTGCAATTCATATACAATTCATATACATAGAAAATTTTACTATGGATTGAGTGTTTTGCTATGATGGTTTCGCTTTATCTGGGTTTCTCACATATTTTATTTGAAACAGTAGAAACCGAACATACTTTTCCCAGTGTATACCACCACTCATGTTCAGTGTCTTTCAGTAAAGTTACATCTCAGACGCCCGGGCGACTCAGTTGGTTAAGCGTGCAACTCTTGATTTCAGCTCATGACATGATCTCGAGGGTTCCCCTCACCACCACACCACCCATCCACATGTCAGGCCTGCTTGGGATTCCCTCTCTCTCCCCCTCTCTCTCAAAATAAAGAAATAAACATTAAAAAATAATTCTAAAAGGTTACATCTCAAATTTCCACCCATTTGGTTATGATTACAAATAAGACATTTCTTTACAAATCTAGTGAACGCTTATGAGATATTTGGAAATTTGGGGTTAACATGTAGCGGTATTAAAATGTACTCTTGGTAGCTTGCTTTTTTCTGAATTATTGCCCACTGAATGTCACAGTTAGCAAAAGACTGGATTGGCCTACAGAGGGAGACAATATGATTCAGTAGAAAGTGCCCCTCCCCTCCCCAACTCATGGACTTAGAAGATTGATTCTAGCCCACACTCAGCAGCTTCAGGCAGAAGTCCTTTCCATAAGTAGGAGACAATACTACTATACCTATATACCTCATAAGATTGGGGTGCTAGGGTAAATAGTACAGTGGAAAATGGTATAGAAATACAAAGTATTGACAAAACCCACACTTTGAAAAAGTTGACTTAGATAAGAGGAGTTAAGATGGCAGAAGAGTAGGGGAACCATAGGCTTGCCTCATCCCTCGAACGCAGCTAGATAAATGTCAAATCACTCTGAACACCCAAGAAATCGAATTGAGGACTGAGAGACCAAACTGCACATGTAGAGATAGAAAAATGGTCATACAATGGAAGGTAGGAGTTGCAGAGAGTTGATTTGGGGAAGAAGAGAGCTGCAGGTGCTGCTGATGGGGAGGGAGCCCTGATCACAGAGAGAGGAGTGAGAGTGAAAGAGAAAGAGAATGAAGAAGTCGATTTCCCCAACTACACTGCTTAATAAAGAGTCATAGCCATGCTCAACCTTGTACTTTGAACCTGTGGCTATAAAGTTTTCAAGTCATAAATTTATTTAGTCTGTGATTTAGTCTGCCTTCACCACCTATTCGTTGCATGATCTTGGGCAAGTTTTGGAGCATGCTTGTTCCTCAGGCTTCTCGCAGGTTGTCAAAAGGAATAAATGAGATAATACAGTAAAACCCTTTAGTTCAGTATTTGCACTATATGTGAAATTCAATAGACATTAGCCCTTGTTGTTAACATGTAATTCCTTTGCTTTGTCCTTAGTTAGTAGGCATTACAAAATGAAATTTCAGCCTGTTTTATTAAGCTAAGATATGTATGTGTAAATTGTTCCCTATTACAGCAATTGGTGACTGAGGAGATTTTATAAACAATAATTAATGAGATTTTAGGCACTAAAATGTAATGGAAAAAGTTTGAATTTAACAATTGCTGTTCAGAGTATCCCAGTCACCCAATTTTAGTTTAATGGCAATGGGTACAGTGGAGGGACTTTAATGAGGCAGCTGCTAACATGATTGTGCCGTCAGGTGTGTTCAGTCCCCAAGCACATAGTCCAGCTGTATACAACTCTGACAAAACCCAGCCCTGCAGAAACAGAGCCAGAGTCCCCTCCTTACCTACAGAAGCAAACGGAATAGAATGCTGTGTTACGGTTTTAGTTGCATACACAATTTCAGAGAGAGTGACCAAATTTCCTTGCAAAATCACAAGGACATGTTGGTAACATCCGATTCAGTAGGCGCGCCACAGCCTTTGCTCACAATCCCTTTATTATACATTAAATCTAATTGGAAACAATTATACAAATTGCAATGACTAGAAAATATTAGTGAGTCTAAGTCTAATAAAAATAAGTTCAATCTGATCTGAAGAAAATCAAGATGCAAAATCATTAGACTCCTTGAAGAGCTACTCAAAATTTATTCACTAGAGTCCATGTCCTATCAATGCACGCTGTAGATATATTTATGCATTTTAAAAGGAGAAGGAAATGTCTGCTTGGATTACAACGTGATCCTGATAAACGCTCTTGATGCTCATATTCTCTGGGAGAGTGAAGTTATTTGTTGCCAGTATGCACCGAGAAATATCAAACATTACAAGCAAACAGTTTTTGTTCAAATGTTCACAGAAAATTCACCATCGCAAATAGCAGCAAAAACAGTTTGACAGTATAAGAACAAACATAACATTGTTTCAAAATATCCTGTGAAAACCTTGTTTAGTTTAGTACTAAGATGAAATGAAAGAAGAACTCAAACCTCTCAAATATTCCTTCCCAGAGCATGCACTGGAACCCACATAAGATGTAATACCTGACAGCTGATCCACTCACATACTAATTTATGTCTTCATTGTTCCTAAGGAATACTTGATTTGGGATAGAACAACCTTCTGATTGATTCTCCAAACAGAATTAACTTAAAATGCACAAGCAAGGAGCTAAGTAAATTTCTCTACCAAATGAGGTCCATAGGCACTGTCCTTTTATATACTGAGCAGAATGTCACAGAATCTTTTCAAATATAAACTCCCTGTCACTTCCCACTATTATCACAACCAGACCAAGCAGTTGATTGTGATAGGAAAGCCACTTCCTAGTCACAAATATACTCACCAACAACCAGGTAGGAAAAATTCATCCAAACAATTTTGGGAGCAAAAGATCTTTCTCTTATGGGCCATGTTAATGGTATTCTGTAGCAATAGAGTTATAGTAATAGAAAAGTAATAGAAAAGAATGCTGAAATATATACAAATGACCAGACATAAGTTAGCAAAGGTGTAACCAGACCATTAGCCACACCCAAAGGAAAAATGTGACACCAACAGAAACCAAATGTTGGTTCTCTGATCCCTTGCCTAGTTCATTGGAAGGAAATGAAACCCTGCCTGTAGTCTTGCCTCTCAAACCAAATATTCCTCAAGGAGAAAGAAGGGAACATTTTCTCACATATCATTAGAGCAGTGCAGCCCCCTTACTTGAATGTTCCATTGGGCACCATTGCCTGCTGCCTCTGAACTGGCTGCCCACACCGGGCAGCTCTGGTCCACAAAGGTATGTGGAACCCACAAACCCTCTCAGGGAGTCCCAAACCTCATGGAACATCAGAATTATCTGGTAAACCCTACCTGGAGATATCATCTCTGACCAACCTAATGTGAAGTTCTAGGAGTAGATCTCATGAAATCTGTACTTTCAAGAAGCTCCCCACAATAAAAGCATATAGTAAAGGTGCAAAAAATAGTTATTGAATTACTGCCTAGGCAGATATAGAACCCTAATACACAGATTAGCACCTAGAAATCAGAGCTTACACCACAGTCCTTCTCTTCCTGTGGTAGAACACCTACTTCATTGTTTCGAACATAGAGAGACAGTTAAAGAGGTCCTTTAACATTCAGTAACAGACAGGAGGTCATATGTCAGAAGTATACAGTGTCCCTCTTCAGAGAGATGTTGCCTGAGTCTCCTGTATTCCAACTGTAACAGTCCCTCTTCAATCCCCACTAAAACCCGTAATAGAAATCAGTGCTTAAAAGAATCCCTCTTAAAGAAATTGTCCTGTCATTGCCAGTATCTCAAAGAATACATTTGGTCTTAGAAATAGCTAAGTAAAAACAGTATTAATGATACTTCTTTATCCCACTTTTGAGAGGCCACAGTGTAAAAAGAACTGAATTTTAAAATGATCAAATGTAGGGGCATCAGACTGGCTCAGCCGGTCGAGTATGCAACTCTTGATCTTGGAGTCTTAAGTTGGAACCCATGTTGGGTGTAGAGGTTACTTAAAATGATCAAGTAAGTTTCCCTTAAAACTACAGTCTGAGTTCCTTAAAAGGTAAAGCTTTGTATTTATAGCATTTTTAATACATAAAAGGCACTCAAATCATGTAATCTGGAAGGAAGGAAAGAAAGGAGGCAGGGAGTTGGAGGGACTGAGGGACAGAGGGAATAAGTTAAGTCAATATATGAATGAATGAATGAATGAATGGATGAATGGCTTTTGTTAACACAGACATATATTTGCCTTTGCTAACCTTTATGAAATGAGAAGGTAAAATATTTTACCCTCTTCATTATTACGATGTTCAGTGAATTTTTCCAGATAGTCTCTTTTTTCATAAGTATAACAATGTCTCTGTTTTATTTACTTGGATTTGCTGTATTTCTCAAGAATGCAAGGCAACATGTATCCATCCACCTTTCCCTGGAGAACTCTTTCATAATTATGTTAATTTTTAGACTTTTTAATGAATTAAGCATTTAGCCAAACTATTGCCAGATTGCTGTTCATGTATGGAAATGATGATACCAACCAATATATGCTTAGAGAGTAGTAAAGCAGAAATGCATTGGTTCCTAAAATATTAGGGATTTATATGCATATTTGTAGTAGGGATTTATATATTAAGAGAGAAAATTACATTTTATGTTAGTAAAAATGACAAAAAGCTATGTTGCAGAGAATGTCATGCCATTTTTTTTTTTCTCATAAAGAAGGAGGCACAGAAAGGTCCTGAATCTTCAAGAAGTCTCTGTATGTTGTCCGATTTTGAACTCAGTGTGCTTGACATCAAAGCTTACATTCTTTTCAGGTAAATATTATTATAATCTGGATCAGGATTTTCATATGCCTGATAAATAAAATCCATCCTACTATGTTTACTGTGTGTTAGCTCACATGCAATTGTTGCTTAATCAAAACCCAGTAGGATCTGACATCCACCCTAAAGAAGTTCATGGCCTCCACGGAAGGGTAAAAGAGTGCACAAGCTATCATACTATTTTGTGTTAAGACCTGAAAAGGAGGTAAATAGTCATAGTTAACCTGTGTCTAGCAACTGCACCAATTATATGTCAGCCTCACAGGAAACCCGAAAAGTGGAAGCTTAGAGACACAAAGTAACTTATCCAGGAATGAAGTTCAAATCAGGCAGTCTATTTCTGGCACTCTTACATTTAATTACTATTCTATATTTTTCTCAGGTTAGAAAGTGAAGGAGAGACTGGAATAAGAGAGATCAGTTAGGTCACTGCAGTAATCCACATGAAAGATGTTAAGGACCTGAACTAGCATGGCCCCAGGGGAATTGGGAAGGAAGTACACAGGAGATACTTGATAGAGAGAAATGAGGGCACTTGATGCCTGATCAGAGGTAGAGGAGGCAGGAGGAGTGTTGATAAGATACAAGGAGGGGTCAAAGATCAAGGGCTCTGGCCCAGATGAAGAGAAGAATGGTATATATCTTTAACAAAAGTAGAAAATATAGAATCGAGAGAGATTTGTGAGGAGGAGAAATGGGTTTAAGTTTTGACATGTTGAGTTTAAGGAAGAGATTTCATAGGTGTAATGAGGTTTCTAATCAGTTAAGACTTAGGAATAAAAATGACTCAAAAAACATTCATGGCGGAAAGTCAGCTGATAAAAATGCTATTTATCATGTATGAAAAGACTCACGTGTTGTTTAGTGTCCCTTAATTAAACCGCATCTCGCAGTCAAGTCCATTCCTTACTTACACTCTTGGGGGTGCAGCACATTCTGGACCTTAAAGAGCTTTGCAGTTTTCATTACACCCTGACTGACAAAGACCTGGGAACCATCTTCTGGGAAAGTGAGACAACATAAACAGTTTCTGTCCTAAAGATCCTGGGAGAGTATCCCCAAAGCTAAACATTCTGTTTCTTTTACATTTGCATGCTGAAGAAGGCTATTTGGGAAATGTAAATACTTGTAAATTTGATGAGAGTCAGTGCCTGGTCATTCTTGTTTCATGAGTTGCCTTTTTGTCTTAGAAGACAGTCTGTGCTAAATTGCCATAAACTGTGATTTAAGTAAGGAAGCATCAGCCTCTGTCTCTAGAGGACTCTTCTTTTAGTCCAGAGGACCATCTGCACTTGGTGTGGGAGATTTGTTTACAGATGCTAAAAACTGCCTCCACAAAAATATTTAGCCCCACCCTGCCCCATCCAGAACAACAAGCTAATTTTCCTCCAGAAAGAATGCATCAACCCCAGGCCATTGGCACTTCTACTGAGTTCTTCTGTGGACAGAGTGGTAGCTACTTAAGAATGCCAACATTTGCAAGTGGAGCTCAAATTTCATCAGCTTTTAATTTCATATAATCCACTAAGTGTTCATTCAAAAGAAAACCAACAGACTATGAAAGTAAATTGTGAACTAATTTTTCAAAATAGAAGGGACTAACAATAATAATATGTCTAATAACCAGATGAGTGCCATTGCTTATATTAAGACATTATTTTCCATTATTTATTAGACATTTGGGAAAATTGATTCTAAATTCTCTTTATTCCTAATTCTAAAAAACTTACTATGTGATTTTCAAATTCAATATAATATGCAGAAATGGGAAAATATCTTAATGCGGTTTGTGTATTATCTCAATGAAAGTTAACTGAACAACTGAATGAATCAATGGATCAATGAGTCATGTATTATTTTTCACTAAAAATTTAAATAGTCTATCATGTATAATTCCCTAATTTTGGTTCAATTTCTTTTAAGTTTTTGTATTTGTACATTTTTATTAAGATTCACCTTTTATCTGATAAATAAAATATATGTTTTTAGTACTATAAATTCAGTCAATAAGCAGTTTAAACATTTTTTTTCCTGTGCAAATCCTTGTGTGAGGTGCTGAGATTGCAAACATCAACGAAACACAATGTCTACCTTCTCCAGTTTATATGCTATTCTACTGGGTGAATCAGATGCATAGCTAGTATGCAAATCTTATGAATCCCAGAGGAGGAATACATTGTATTTACTCATATTTGTGGCCATTGTGTTAAAACAATGTTTGCCACATAGGATGCATTTACATGCCTGATACCACAGTAGTAGAACTCTAAAAAAAAATGTGGAAGGGGCACAGAGGATCCACTGACCAGTTCTTCCTAGAGCAGTCTGTTTAAAGAGATGACATTTGAACTGAATCCCATAGAAAGAAAGAAGAAGGAAGGAAGGAAGGAAGGAAGGAAGGAAGGAAGGAAGGAAGGAAGGAAAGAAGGGAGGAAGGAAGGAAGGAAGGAATAGAGGGAAGGAGGATGGAACGGAGGGAAGGAGGGAGGGAGGAAGGGAGAGGGGGAGGGGAAGAGGAAGGGACGGAGAAAGAGAGTTCAAAGCAGAACAGCATAAGCAAAGGTGCCCTGGTGCTAGATACAGTGGTTTCCAAGACACAGGTGACTCTACCATGTAGTACAATGGTTGCAGAAACTGGCTCTTGTTAATAAGAGGTAATCTAAGGACAGAGAACAGAGATTTAGCTGTCTTGCTTAGGATCCATTTCTCTGTAGGAAATACACGTGACAGCTAAAGAAATCTAACTCTGCATTATGTTGTATAGCATGCAACATGTTAAGCTAGTAATGTGCAGTTCAAGAGTTGTAGAACAGTCCTTTGTGCTGCAAAACCACCCTGTTCAGTCCTTTTTTACCTTTCTTCACAACAGTCCCTGTAAGAGTCCACGACTAAAAGTGTTTAGCTTCTCACCAACAGCGAGCTATAGTATCCCTTGGAATACATAACCCCTTCTCACTTAGCTAATTTATAGGTCTGCCTAGTCATGTGAGAGGCCAACATAGAATTCCATTCAGTGATTTTTGCAATTTGATCAGCTCGAGAGGGGGATAAGGGAAATCTTCAAATATAAAACTGTCCAGTGAAGATAAGAGCATATAATTTAGGACATGCAGCAGTAGACAGCATTAGTTATTGCTCTTCCCTATACGCTGAACAAAAGCTGAGAGTTCCATACCTACTGACAGAATTATGACCTCCACTTCAAACCTTTTGTGGTACAGATGTAAATAATAAAGTCATGTAAACAGCAATAAGTGAAATTTCAAATCCTCTACATTTATCAGATTTCCTCATTTTAGAGAATTCATTGGGTGTTAAATGTGTTATTAAGGGAAAATGTTGGGTCTCAAGGATTTGTAAGTGTGGCAAGATTCCCAGTATCGAGATTAATCTGTCTGTTTCTTCTTTTCTTCTACAAGTACACCACTGAGCTCTAGTGCACATTTTTCTTGTTTGTTTTCTTCTTTGTCATCCAGCTCAGCCGCATAGGCTTCCCGCAGTCATCTGTCCAATAGGCCTGGGCAGAGCTACGTGCTTTGCAGTGCTCCATGATCCAACCCTAAGGTTGTTAGGAAGGGTCGTTAGGAAGATGTGGAGATGCTAAGCAGAGAGAGTCATTAATGCAGGTAACATGGGTGAGGTCACCCCCCTTCAGCTACCCTAATAAAACTTGAATGTTTCTCAACTTTTAGAATACTTCATTAAAATGATAGAGTATGAGTCTGTAACCTAAAGTGTTCAGGAGACATGTGAAGAGAATCCCCTTTAGAAATGTATTTTGCGTCAAAAAAACCCACCTCAACTCTCTTGAGGAATGAATGTCCAAATTCAGAAAGACATCCACTGAGAATGTTATATAGCTCATCATTTTCTTCTCCAGGTGTTTCTATGGAAACATTTTAAAGGAATTCTCGAAATAGAGTAGAGCAGACAGAAATAAAGACTCCAATTCAGAAGCAGTTTGTGAGAGTAAATATTGCTTTTAGAAATCTATTGAAATGTTCCTTTCTACTCCTAAGAGAAAGACAAGAAGGAACTCAACACAAATTGTGTGAAGGATGCACATATTATTAGCCTAGACTGATATACTTTATTCGAGCAAAACATGTTCTAGGAAAAAATTATGAGGACTACATAAGGAGCCTGGTGTAATAAAAAGAACACTACCTATGGAATGAAAAGATGCATGTTTCCCCATTCATTGACATGTGACCTACTAGAAATCACTTAAATTCTCTGACTCTCCATCCCTTCATATATAAAATAAAACCATAATAGACTCTTGATTACTGTTTAATGGGCTGGTGTAAAGCTCAAATATAATAATAAATATAGACACACCGTGTATAGCTCCTCCACCTAGAAGGAATCTATGATTCCTCCTTCCAAAGAGTAACTTCTCAAGTGTCCCAAGTGGGCTGCACGTGTATCAGGGCCCCAGACCAGATCATTTCCTGGAGTGAGGCTTTCAGCTTTTCTTAGCAGTGGGTAAATGCGGTGCTGAGTTCTCTGTCTGTACTCTGTGTGCACAGTTGGGGTCTGGGGCTGGTGCCGAGCCCTGTGTTTGATGTGTATTATCTGCTTTGCAGGATTATGGGAAGCAGCATGGTGCTATAGAAAGAGCACAAGGTCAGTAGTGAGAAAGACATAGGTTCCAATCTTGGCCCCACACTTATTAAGCATCTCTGGCTTTGACTTCCTGCTCTGACTCTTTGAATTGAGCCAGCTATCATATCCTGAGCTTCTCTGGGCCCACCACAATTCCTGTGTTGAAATTGTCTTTGGTCCTGGTTTCATGAAAATATATTTGCAAGATGCTTACCATAGTGATTTTTATCTCTACTGGCAAAGGTAGCATGAAAATTCAGCTCTATGTAATAAGAATGCAATATAAGTTATATACTTTTTCCTATACTAATGATTCTTCTCCTTCTCCTTCTCCTCCTTCTCCTCCCCCTCCCCCCTCCTCCTCCCCCTCCCCTCCTCCTCCTCCTCTCTTCTTCTTCTTCTTCTTCTTCTTCTTCTTCTTCTTCTTCTTCTTCTTCTTCTTCTTCTTCTTCTTCTTCTATTCCAGTATAGTTAGTCTACAGTGTTATATTAGTTTCAGGTGTACAATATAGTGATTCAACAATTCTATAATTACTCAGTGCTCATCATGATAAGTGTACTGTCAATCCCCTTCAGTAATTCTTCATAAGATTTAAGAACATCTTTTTAAAAAAAGAGTGGGAGGTTGGTATAATATAGGGGCTTTGAAATTCAAGACCCAGTCTTGCCACTTGTTGCCTGTGTGTCCTGAATCTTATTAAACCTCAGTGTCCTTAGCTATAAAATGGGAATGATCCCTTGAGCCATACTTAATAGGATCATGAAATTAAATGTAATTTAATATAAGCAGTACACGATCAAAGCCCTCCAATGAATTCTAAAATGTAGATGATTACTATTATTCTGCACTATTCGGTGTTAGTGATTCCTATATTCTCTATTATTCTTATTAGGTCAACTTTGCTAAAGAAGCTCTGGGTTTTCTCTCTTTTTGCCTTAGTATTTTTAAACTAAGGTGATGTCTCTTCTTTTAGAGAAGCCAATTTAGAGTCAATGTTCTCTCTGGCAATTAAAGTTGAAAACAGGTGCTCCTTGCATTCTCTTGTCTCAAATATGCAAATGCTTGATTTATTTTTCTTTATATAATTATACTTTAATCATTGTGGAAAACAGACTGAATATTTTGCAGAACTGTGTTAAGTACAGAATGTAACAGGAAAAAATATTTTTATGATGCAATCATCTTTCATCTAACAATTATAAAAAGAAAAATACTCATACATGTGACATCTTAATCATTATGGCATACCTTTGATGTGGTCAGAATATTACTACCTATTATATATATAAGAAAATTATTTTTCACATTACCCCTATCCTATCCAGTTGAAATTTGCTTCTTTCCTGAAGTGCGATCTAACTTGGAAATGAACGTTAATACAGTCTTTTGTTGTTTTACATTTGTTATTATTATAATTATTTAATAACACAACTCTGACATCTTTCCACATCAATATGTATAGGTCTGTTCAGTGGTTCTCAGTAGGGCAAATTCGACCCACACGCTATATTTGGCAGTGTCTGGAACAGTTACACAACCGTGACACCATCTAGTTCCAGAACATCTTCATCACTCCCAAAAGAAACCCCATATGCATTAGCAGTCACTCCTTACTCTTCCCTTCCCCAAGTTCCTGGCAACTAATCTTCTACTTTCTGTCTCTGAATTTTCCTATCCTGGACATTTCATGTTAATGGAGTCATACCATATGTGGCCTTTTGTATCCAGCATCTTTCAACCAGCATAATGTTTTCAATGTTTATCCATATTTTAGCATATATTAATGTATCAGTCAGCTTTGTGGCTGAATAATATTCTATTATGTGGATATACTACACTCTGTTTATCCATTCATCAGTTGATAGACATTTGGCTTGTTTCCACATTTTGGCTTTTATGATTAATTCTGCTACTAACTAATATTCACATATAAGGTTTTGTGTGAACATATCTTTTCAGTTCTCTTGGGTATTTAACTAGGAGTAGAATTGATGTGTCATATGGTAACTTAATGTTAAGCTTTTTGAGGGACTGCCAAATTATTTTTCAAACTGGCTGCAATATTTTACATTTTTACTAGCAATGTGTAAGAGTTCCAAATCCACAAAACCTCTCCAACATTTATTTATCTTTTTTATTATACCCATCCTAGTAGATGTGAAGTAGTGTTGTGGTTTTGATTTTCATTTTCCTATGGTTAATGATGTTGAGCATCTTTTTTACATACTTACTGGCCATTTGTGTGTCTTTCTTAAAGAAATGTCTATACACATCCTTTGTGTATTGTCAATTGAGTTATTTGTCTTATACTTGATCTTAGCCAAAAGGCCGAGAAGCGATTGAGTTATTTGTCTTATATTTGTAAGAGTTCTTCATATATTCTAGATGCACGTTCCTGTTCAGATATATGACTTGTAATTTTTTTCTCCCATTACATAGCTATCTTTTCACTTTCTTGACAGTGAAGCACAAAAATTTTAACTTTGATGAAATCTAATTTATCTATTGTTGTTATTGCCTGTGCTTTTGGTGTTGTATCTAGAAAAATCTTTTACTTAATCTAAGATCATGAAGATCTACACTTAAATCTTTTTTCTGTGAATTTTGTACTTCTAACTCTTACATTTAGATATTATGCACATTGAGTTAAGTTTTGTATGTAATGTGCACAGGGTCCACCTTTGCATAGGATACATAGCTGTCCTATTACTACTACTTGAAAAGTAGTACTATTCATTGAAAAAACTATTGTTTTTCAGTTGAATTGCCATGTGGCGTTCTTATAGAAAATCAATTGACTGTAAATGTGAGGGTTTATTTCTGAACTCTTAATTCTATTCCATTGATCTACATATATTTATCTTTATGCCAGCATCAAACTGTCTTGATTAGTGTAGATTTGTAGTAAGCTTTGAAATCAGAAAGTGTGAGTCCTACTACTTTGTTTTTCATTTTCAAGACTCTTTTGGCTATTCCAGGTCTCTTGAATTTCCAAATGAAATTTAGGGTATCTTGTCAGTTTCTGCAAAGAAGGCAGTGGGGATTTTGAGAGAGAGTTTGTTGAATCTATAGATTTGGGGAGTATGGCCATAGCTATTCAAACACAGGAGGTTTTCCCATTCACATAGGTATTTAATTTCTTTCTATGATGTTTTGTAGTTTTCAGTATACAAGGCTTGCACTTCTTTTGTTAAATTTGTTCCTAAGCATTTTATTCTTTTTGAAGCTATTGTAAATGAGATTGCTTTCTTAATTTTGGTTTTGGATTGTTTACTGTTATTATATAGGAATATACTTGATTTTTGTCTATTGATTTTGTTTTTTGTGATCATACTGAGCTTGTTTATTGGCTTTAATTGTGTGTGTGTGTGTGTGTGTGTGTGTGTGTGTGTGTGTGTGTGTGTGTATTACTTAGGGTTTTCCATATGCAGAATTATGTCATCTGCACATAGAGATAGCTTTGCTTCTTCCTTTCCAATCTTGGATGTCTTTTATTTCTTTTTCCTATCTAATTGCCCTGGCTAGAAACTCCAGTAAAATGTCTTCTTCCTGACCTTAGGAGGAAGCTTTCAGTATTCCACTATTAAGGATGATGTGAGCTGTGGGTTTTTCATAAATTCCCTTTATTAAGCTGAGCAAACTCCCTTCTATTATTCCTGGTTTGGTGAGTGTTTTTACCATGAAATAGTGTCGGATTTTGTCAGAAGTTTTCTGCGAATATTGAGATGATTGTGTGTTTTTATCCCTTATTTATTAATATTGTGTTATAGTGATTGGTTTTCAGATATTAAACTGACCCTGTATTCCTGTCAGGCTGTTAGCTTTCATTGTGGTTATAGAGCTAATGGTTTTAAACAGTCCTATGGAGCCAGGAAGAAGGACATGAGAATAAGGCTGGTTAAAATATGACAAAGCTCACTTTTCTTATGGAGATTCAGTCATATTTTTGTAATAAATGCTTCCTAGGTTGTTGCAAGCCTTTGCTTAATTTCCAGACTTTTGAAAAATGTATTTTGACAGTTTGTATCAGTGTAATTGTTGCTTTTAAGGAGATAAGGTTTCAGAGGTCCTACTTTGCCATTCCACTGACGTCAGTCCATTAAAGCAGTCTTAAGGATGACGCTGAATGCTCCTGAATATTCAGTTTAACACATTTGTAGGGAAAGGAACCTACACACTCTCAATTTTATTTTCTGGTGCTATCTATTCTCATATTACTATTTGCCTCTGTTTATCCCTTTATCCCAGCCCAATAGTCATTCATTATATTCACTGCTTCAAATATTTATGCAGTGCCTTCTAAGCTTAAGGCACAGTGATAAACTTTTCAGTGGATACAAAATTAACAAATACAAATTATTCCCAAGGGGATAAAGTAAGACATGTGTGTAACTAAAATACATGTTAAACATGATATATACAAAAAAAGAGACAGATAATTTTCAAAAAAAAGAATAAAGGAATATTGCTCTATTTTTAGAGAATAATTGCTCTCCTTAAGTGTGAGAGGCTACACAGTCTGGGCCCATTTGTTTTGGGAAAAGCATGAGTAGGATTGGGAATATGCAAAATGGAGGAAGAGAGCTACAGACAGAGGAAACAGTAGAAACAATGGCATGGATATGAAGAAAACTCTAGTTCTAACAAGGAAGGGGGAAGTAAGTCTGTTCTGCTGTAACTGTCTTGAAAGAGTAGTGACAAATAATGGTTACATAAAGATTAAGCCTAGACTAAAGAGTACATTTAATGCCAGTCTAATGAGTGTGGGTATGGTTTTTTTTTTTCTGCAGGAGGCATAGAATTGTTGAAGATCACATGATTAGACCTATACTCCAGAAAAATTAATTTTCATATAAATATTTGAGAAATGTAGTTGAAGGATATACTGTGATCAATGTAATCCAGCATCAGGGTAAAAGCAGTATAAAAAAGATGGAGAATTATAAATTGAAATCCAAAATAGCAATAGCATGGAATGCAGGATGAAGAAGGGATGAAGGCCTGAGCCTTCTGATTATTTTACGACTTTTTTTGTTTTCGATTTATTTGCTTTTCAGAGGTTCTTAGCACCAGTAATCATATATTGCATGTGTGAGCACAAGTGAAAGTCCCAGGCAATAGGATACCATGGCAGACATAAAATTATCCAGCTATGTCTTCCATTTGCAAGTATATAAAAGGGTTATTAATGGTGTTACCATGTTATTTATTCACAGAGTCCTTGGTTATGGTGCCTTCTGGTTTTAAAGCCTAACTTCTAATACCTCTAATCCCAGCACAGTGGACTAATTTGCCTCTTCTTGTTCTGTTTCCAGAAGTTCAAAGTTGAGCTTCACTGTAGTCTTCAAAGTCCTTTTTCTTTGTTTTCCTCTGTCATCTCACTTCACCTGTTTGAGCTTCCCACAGTCATCTATTCTTTACTCTCAAGTCTCCAGAATTACATGTTTCCAGTACCTTATTCACTCTACCACAGCATCGGGAGGACTAGTAATCTTTAACAGTTAAAGTTAAATATGGCCACCAATTCCTCAAAACACCTGAAGTTGAGAAATTCCTTCCCAGTTTGCACTAGTGGCTGATACAGCACAGTCAATCTGCCAGACTTCCAAAGGCCAGGTTGGCTTTCTTGATTAAATTGCCTCCTTTCAAAAAGGAAAAAAAAGGTAACTGACCATTTAGATGTGGTGCCTTCTAAGGAGTCACACTTACACGGCTCAGTTGCCTGTTACACAAAGAACATCTGGGTCTTTGTGGGATTTGTTTCCTACTTAGGCTGGGATACGACCTTGGTTTTCAGTAGGTGAATCATCTTTCACAGCACTGGTAGTGTCAGGCCGTTCATAATATTCTGGACTTTTTTCTTGCACAGTTAAGAATGCAATACTGCAGCAGCTACTAAATCACTGTCTTGAGAACTTTGATAATGTCCATAGCCTATTAAGTTGAGGGAGACTAAGATCGTATAATTAAAAAAGCTTCCATTTCCCCTGTGATATCTTAGAACATAGATTGGCTGAAATTGCTAACCAACATTTTTCACTTCGTTGATGAGAGGGAGAGGGTGGCATAGCACTCTGTCAACTCTGACATAACTGTTCACACTATTTTGAAGCAGTCCTGGGCACTGACTAAATATTTCTTAGCAATAAGAGTTACTGAGACTTGGCCAGAAACTGATCCATTGCTGTGTATGCATCAATATGTGGTGAATTAGAGACGTGTGCATATACAGCTGACCCTTGAACAATGTGGAGGTGAGGGCCACCAACCCACCACACAGTGAAAAACCCACAGATAACTTTTGAATCCCCCAAAACTTAACTACCAATAGCCTACTGTTGACTAGAAGCCTTACCAACAACATAAAAACAACCAATTAACACATATCCTGCACATTATATGTATTGCATACTATCTTCTTATAAATAAGTCAGAGAAAAGAAAATCATAAGAGAAAGTACGTTACAGTACTGTATTTATTGAACAAATCTGCATCTATGTGGATCCACACAGTTTAAATCCATATTGTTCAAGGTCAGCAGTAGTATGGATATTTTGACCTTACCCACTATTTGCCTACAATTGTCATGGAAAACAAAAAACATTTTGTGTTTGAGTTTTGTGAACTTTTGAAACTTAAAGGTGATGCTGATTTTGTAGGACAAAAACCATTTTTGAAGAATACTCCCATCTAAAGTGTTTGCAGCGAGAGAATTTAAGGACAGAATATGTGGTTTGAATTTTAGAAGCTGGCTCTGCTTACCACTAGCTCTCTTCCACACAAGTCTAGCTGCATAGTTTTCAAAATGAAAATGCAGTTCCCATTTTACAAAAATTATTTGAAAATTTCAAGGTCGCCACAGTTGAGTCTTAATTTTTTTTAATGTTTGTTTATTTTAAAGAGAAAGAGAGAGAGAGAGAGAGAGAGAGAGAGAGAGAGAGAGAGAGAGGAGACTGGAGGAGGGGCAGAGAGAGAGGCAGATATGGAGTCCAAAGTAGGCTCCAGGCTCTGAGCTGGCAGCACAGAGCCCTACGCGGGGCTTGAACTCACAAGCTGTGAGATCATGACCTGAGCCAAAGTCAGACACTCAACCAACTAAGCCACCCAGGCACCCCTACAGTTGAGCTTTAAACCAATTGTGGGGCTTTTCTTTTTCTTTTGTTTAGTACGAAATTTATTGTCAAATTGGTTTCCATACAACACCCAGTGCTCATCCCAACAGGTGCCCTCCTCAATGCCCATCACCCACTTTCCCCTCTCCCCCACCCTCCATCAATCCTCAGTTTATTCTCAGTATTTAAGAGTCTCTTATGGTTTGGCTCCTTCCCTCTCTGTAACATTTTTCCCCTTCCCCTCCCCCATAGTCTTCTGTTAAGTTTCTCAGGATCCACATAAGAGTGAACACATATGGCATCTGTCTTTCTCTGTATGACTTATTTCACTTAGCATAACACTCTCCAGTTCCATCCACGTTGCTACAAAAGGCCATATTTCATTCTTTCTCATTGCCACGTAGTATTCCATTGTATATATAAACCACAACTTCTTTATCCATTCATCAGTTGATGGACATGTAGGCTCTTTCCATAACTTGGCTATTGTTGAAAGTGTTGCTATAAACATTGGGGTACAAGTGCCCCTATGCATCAGCACTCCTGTTTCCCTCGGGTAAGTTCCTAGCAGTGCTATTGCTGGGTCATAGGGTAGATCTATTTTTAATTTTTTGAGGAACCTCCACACTGTTTTCCAGAGTGACTGCACCAGTTTGCATTCCCACCAATAGTGCAAGAGGGTTCCCATTTCTCCACATCCTCTCCAGCATCTATAGTTTCCTGATTTGTTCATTTTAGTCACTCTGACTGATGTGAGGTGATATCTCAGTGTGGTTTTGATTTGTATTTCTCTGATGAGGAGTGATGTTGAGCATCTTTTCATGTGCCTGTTGGCCATCTGGATGTCTTCTTTAGAGAAGTGTCTATTCAAGACAGCATGGTATTGGCACAAAAACAGACACATAGACCAATGGAATAGAATAGAGACTCCAGAATTGGACCCACAAAAGTATGGCCAACTAATCTTTGACAAAGCAGAAAAGAATATCCAATGGAAAAAAGACAGTCTCTTTAACAAATGGTGCTGGGAGAACTGGACAGCAACATGCAGAAGATTGAAACTAGACCACTTTCTCACACCATTCACAAAAATAAACTCAAAATGGATAAAGGACCTGAATGTGAGACAGGAAACCATCAAAACCCTAGAGGAGAAAGCAGGAAAAAACCTCTCTGACCTCAGCCGCAGCAATTTCTTACTTGACACATCTCCAAAGGCAAAGGAAGTAAAAGCAAAAATGAACTATTGGGACCTCATGAAGATAAAAACTTCTGCACTGCAAAGGAAACAATCAACAAAACTAAAAGGCAACCGACAGAATAGGAAAAGATATTTGCAAATGACATATCGGACAAAGGGCTAGTATCCAAAATCTATAAAGAACCCACCAAACTTCACACCCGAAAAACAAATAATGCAGTGAAGAAATGGGCAGAAGACATGTGGGGCTTTTCTAAGCACAGGGCCCTGCACAGGTGCACAGGTCCCACCTCCAGAGAGCCGCTCTTCTTTCAATAACTATAAATGAAGAACAGTATGAACATCATTCTTCTTGGACTTAATGAAGTTCACATCCTGCTCATATAAGCAGAAACACTGAGTATTTAAGTATGCAATTCAATTTGGCAGTAATGTGGAAAGAGTATAGTATTATCCCACAAATAACACATATCTATTGCAGTGCCTACTAGGTGCTGAGTGCTTTCAGATATGTTATCATATTTACTCCTTATAAAACCCCCAAATACTCAATGGCATGTGTGATTAAACTACAGAGGTCTAACTGTAATGCCTTTAACTTGAAGGTACAGAAATATTGAAAGTAAGTGAGGCAGGCTTCAGTAGCCACCTCTTAGGTGAACCAGCTGCACTTCTTGGGCTCCCTGAGGATTACAGAACCATCTTTGAAACATTTTAAAAGTAAGAAGCCAGATCCCTCCACAATAACTGAAAAGCTCACAGTCTTGGAGCCAAGTGTTTTATGCAGGGCAGCTGGGTTTAACCACCTCCATCCCCAAATGAAGGAGAAGTAAAGAATCTCCTGAATGAGTGTTTGTCCTACTCTAATATGCACATGAATCACTGAGGAGCTCAATAAAATGCAGAATCTGATTCCACTGTGTGTTAAGACCAGAGATTCTGAATTTCCAAACAAGGTTTCGAGAGGCGCCTGTACTGCGGGTCTGCAGACCATGCTTGAGAGGCAAGGCTCTAGAGGAAACATTCAATCACCTGCCCTGAAATAAACACAGCATAGATACACTATGTAATCACTATTCATGAGGAAACTAATTACTTTCAGAGCTTTGTATAGTCATTCCACGGTTATATCATCTTTAAAGAAGGTGCATTCTCTCTTCTTAAAAAAATGTGTACCTTCATACTGAAGGGGAACATTAACAGCGTGCTGCTCATCTGCTGACCTTGTTTTATCACTTGGTTATGTGGGCAAATGTGTATTTTCAGGATTACGAACTACTCTGCCCTTTTAGTCTCTTCACCCACTCAGCTGTTGTTCTTAGAACAACTCCACCCTCACATCTATCAAAAGTCATCCCTCACATCAGTTCTGAAAACGCCCATCTTGCTACCCCAAAGAAGTCACAAATGATCTAAGTCTTTCTTCCATCATTAAGGGAGGATAATTGCTTACTAAATACAATGTCCTACAGCCTACAGCAGCCCTCTATAAGTACTGAACCAGGCCATTAAATAAAAGTTAGTAATAGACGAGACCGCCCTGATGACTAATGCCTGGTTCCTCTTTGCTGTTATTTAGCAAACTCTGGACAGTTTGCAGATAGTGCTTAATTATTATATACGTCGTTTGTCATCATATCTTGTGCTTTCCTAAAATGTGAAGCTGAAAGCAGTTCTGTTATAAATGCAAAAATTTGTATTAAGAAATAGAATCCTAAAGAAAGCTACAATAATTGGACATGACCTCTCACTGGTAACTCGCAGCAGGCTGTAGAGTTCCTCTGGCCCAGCCATAGAAGATTTGTGATTTGGTGCCCCCTGTTTTCTGGGGGTGTAGGTTAGCACAGAAATGAACTTTTGATGAAAGGAGCTGAGTGGGTTTTGTGATATTAATTTGATTAGAGTTGGGGTAAAGGATGTTAAAGGGGCAGTGGGAGAGAATTGTTCTTATGGCTCTACTCTGTCCAGAAAACCCTAACTGAGTTGGTGCGATTAGAAAGAAACAGATGAGTAAGGAGGTGGAGACTAAAACCTGAGAGATACCAATCTAAAAAGATTTCGTTTCCTGTTCTCCACAACAAAAAGCAAAACAGACTCTGTTCCAAGGCAAGTCTCCTGATCAAATGACCTTTCTGGACATCCTTGTAATCATATTTAAAATTTCATCAAAGGTCACAAAACCCTGGGATCATCACAGGACTGCTGCCTGTGCTTCCTTGGGAAAGACCATTAAAAGAGATTAGAAGAGAAAAAGGATGTTTTATAGGAAGAAGTCTTTGGCCCATGATTGTAGACTCCATAGGTAGAGCTGTGCAGTAATAGCTGTGTGCAATTTTCTCTTACCAGCAAAAGTATGTTTATGCACAACCAATCCAGGTTCTCTAAACTCTTAAATGTGCCTTATTCACAGTGAATGTAGAAACTTGGTTCTTATGGCTTTCCCCATCCACTCGACAGCACATTTAGCCAACAGCTCTCTCTACCCGAGATGTGTCTTTCGTGAATTGTTTACTACTAATGAGCAGATAGAGAGCTGTTGCACAGTTGCTAATTTGTCCCTGAATTTGTATATAAAGCATTGATAAACATCTCAGGCTGAATTTGAACAAGCAACTGTATCTGAAAAAAAAAATGTAACTCGTCTTTCAAATCCCCTCTGCCCAAACACTTAAACTTCTAGTTCATGAAATAAAGTGCTAATGTTGCACTTTGGTTCCATAGCTACGTCCCCTCACAACACTTATTTTGTGTAAAGTAGTCTTTCCCATTAAATAAAGTGATTAAGAATTATTCAGCAGTGGAGGTAATAACATATAAGGTGTGCTGCTAAGGTACTAAATAAATTATGGTGGAATATGTTGAAAAGTAATACAGCCACGTCTGTTTTGCTGCATTTCATGGGAGACATGCATATTTCTTTTACATTTTTTTCACATTATTTTTCAAATAACTAAGTTTGGCCCTTTTTTATAGTGTGGCTCTGAATACTCAGAATATTTACTGTATGGACTCACCAAGATTCCAGTCATCCGTAGTTCATGGGTGATCTATAAACCTAAAGAACATGCATTTTGATCCTATAGGTTAATTTTGAAAAGAATGAGGCCCTTCTTATTGTATCCTTAATTATTCTAGTAACTAGCCCTTATCCTTTCTTATATATAACAAGTTTGATAAACTCATGAGTATTACCATTACATGGGTGTCATTCAGTTACTCTTTTAAGCATTTGAAGAAAGATATTAAAATAGCTGAATTCCAATTGATTAATTGAAAAGGATGGCATGTTGTTCTCAGACCTTGTATCATAAATCATTTTATAAATTCAAATTATAAAGTAAAAACTTGTTCAAATAAACTTTATTATAGAATAGTATGCATATGAATTTAGGAAAGGTGCAAAGCTAGCCACAAAAGTAGAGAGAGGTATTCAGCACTCTGTACAGTAGAAAACTGGATGTTTCTTTTTTTTCTGCAATGGGCTGGGTTTGGGGGACATCTACCAGCTACTATACAGTGATTCAGAAAAACAGCATACTACAGACACTCAAAAGGTCAATTGGTCTAACTCTGTGCCTGCAGACAGCTGGACCACTAAAAACCTCAAGAAAAAAGATTGCAACCATTTACATAATTAAAGACAGTTATGATTCAGCATTTGTTTCTTTTTCTCCTCCACAATGAACAAATTCCTGCTCCTTGAATTGTTCCTTGAATTATACCATGGTGTAATTTATCCCTGATGTGGAAGGGAAATTCTGGCTGAGGAAGGAGGTCCTTCATTTTCCTTATGAGGTCCTTTGTCATTTTCAGGGCTAGAATTACAGCCCTCACTATATTTTCTTGATGGTTAAAATTCCTAAAAGTCACCTCCTACATCCCTATCAAGAGACTAACCAAAATTGAATTGCACATTTCACATCCTAGTACATTTAAACTATGAGAGGTATGCTACTTTTGTTGTTGTTGTTGGAGTCTAAATATCATTTGTATATAAAATGCCTTTTAGACAAATCTCTAATAAAGCATTTTAACCTTTGTTGGAATCATTTGAAAAGATTACACGCAGAGCTCAGTGCTCGAAACAGTCAGCACAAAGTGCCCCAATAGAGAATCATTTTGAGGTTTGCTTGATTTGAACCTCAAGGCCCCTTCATGTGTAATAAAGTCTATAGATCTAAAAATTTACCTCTTCCAGTTTTATCTGCATTTGTAGAAGTACACTGCTTCATTCAATTCCTTTGCCAAAAATCTGGATTTCACCTCCCAACACTCTCTCCCCATACACACATCTTCCTTTCCCACTTATATTTATATGTTCCCCAGCTAAACTCAATTAAAATGTGATGAACATTGGATTGAAACTTCATTTGCTCACCTGATGTGTGCCAAGGGGATAGTCAATGTCACAAGACAGGCATGGTGCAAATGTTTTTGTCCTGATGTTTCCCTACTTATATTTATCACTTTGTATTAAAATGAACAAAGATAAGGTAGGAGTAGAATACAATGTTGCATAACTTTTAGGATGAAACAAGGGACTTCAAAGAAATTTTCAGAAGGAGATATTTACCATTCTTTGTCTAGGAGAAAACAGAGTAGAAACCTTTAATAAGTGTTAGGTTCATCATGCTATACCTTGACTTTTTCTTTTCAAACGGCACACACTAAAAATTTAGATGCTTGACCATAGACTCATAGAATTCAGAGCAAGAAAGAACGTGTGTGATATGTAAATAAGACTTCATGTGCACATGAAGAATTGGAGGCCCTAAAAACTTGGACATGTTCATTGTTCTTTGATTCTGCTTCAGAAATCTGTAAACAGAAGGAGGACTTACTAGAATCAACAATATTGATAGAAAGTGGCATTGCCATTGATAATCATCGCCTGGAGCCTGGCTCCAAGATTATTTACGAACAAAATTTGATTTGGCAGAAAGGTTACAAACCCCACTGAGAGGGGCTCAGTTTCTGAAGGCCAAATGGTCTCATTATAAGATGTTCTTATGCGGAGAGAATTGCCTATCCTATCCTGGGAAGGTAATATTAGTGTAGAGGTCCAATGTGTTACTCTTTTAAAGGACAAATAAATAATGAGAGACATGCTCCCTTCCAAGGTAATGTGCCCATTGTCTTCCTGGAGGCTGACACTTGTTGTAGCTTTCCTGGGTGCATTCTTATTTGATAAGGGGCAACCCTGTCTCAGAGTGACAAGATGTTAAAGTGCTGCTGTTTCTTCCCCATAGTCAAGATCTCTTCCATGTTGTTTAATGCTGTTTCCTTCAGCATTTCTCCTGTAAATCCTGCCTGTGGTTACCAGAATTTAGTTCTATATAAATCACTGTTTTAACTGCCTGCTATTTGTACTAGAAAATAGGAGAGAGTAAAATGTAACAAATAATTGCTTCTCCAGGGCTTGGATTTCCTCATATTATAGTGTCAACACATGATCTGGAACTGCATCAAACTGTATGGGCTCCTTTTCTGAAGGAACATCTCCCGCTTTCAAGACTGAATGCTTTGCCTTGGAGCTACTTGACGTTCAGTGATGACATATTAGAATGACTGGCATCACACTGACTTGAAAAATTCAGGGAGTTCTTATTTCATAGAATTTGGTTCTATGTCAATCAGGTAGGTTGTATTTTCCACTGAGTTACAATAAACACACATTCAGGGTTACTGGTGAGAAATATCTGGGACATTATTATTATATTGGATAACAAGTGAGTTAGGTAGGTCAGTAGGGCTGGAACACAAGGTGCGTGATTGTTGAGGAGATACAATATAATGGAGACAGTCCCAGGGAATTTTGGAGAATCTTGAAGGTCACTCTCATCTAAGTACCTCTGATTTTATTCTGTAAGTTAGGAGAACCATAAATATTTTGGAGAAAACAAAGTTGTAATACTCTCTAGTCGGCTTCATGAAGATGAGCCTAGTGACAGGAAAAGGGTGGAGGGGTTGCAGTAGCACAGAAGAGGGGGACATTTAGCCACTACAGTAATATCACCAAGAAACAGTGATATTCATTCAATATCCGATTTTCATATCCAACTGGTATCCAATCTGATATCATGTCAGATTCTGTGTTTGGGTTAGAGCGTGATAAAATAGACTCGTATGATGCTTGTCCTAATGAAGTTTACTTTCTGCTCCTGAAGAATATATAACAAAGAAAATCTAATAAATGCTGGAAAGAAAAGAAACAAACAGGATACAGGGTAACCTAGGAGAATATACCTTCAATAGGTTGGTAAAGAATGGGCTTTCTAAGAAGTTGGTATTTCAGCTAAAGTGAAGAGTGGGAATCTCAACACAACCAATGAAAAGAGCACATTCAAAGGATCAAGAAGCATTGCTTGTTCAAAGAACTCAGAGAAGACCAGTGCAATTGGGACTCAAATGATGTGGAGAGAAAAACAAGAATGGGATGAGAGGGTTGGAGAGAATCATTCACAGCTATATAAGGCATGACAAAGACCAGAGTTTGTTCTGAGTGAAATAAACTTCAGCAGAAAGAGAACCCCATGCTTAGATTTGTCTGTTAAGAGGATCCTTTTGCTGTGTAAAGAATGGTTTGTGGAAAGGAGAAGGAAAAGGAGAAATGGCTAGGAGGTAACTGATGTATGATCTGATGTAGGCTGATAAAAATAGACATGGAAAGAAATTGCTGGATTTAAGATTATATTTTATAGAGAAATTTCTGACAATTCAGAGTTCTATGGTTAGAAAAAGGGAGTAATCTCAGATTTCTGGCTTCAGCAACTGGGTATATTTACTGAAAAGAAAAAGAATGAGAAAGATAAGCTTAAGATTATGCTTTGCCCATATCAAATTTGAGGTGTCTGAAGATACCCACAGTATGAGAAGCATCATCACTCATGTGATGACCAAGGGGCTAAGAGATCCCATCCCAATCTCAGAGTTGGTAGACAGTCATCCAAACCTTCACCCAAACAATTCTCTCTGTTCCTCTGTTCGGTGTGACAGAAGTGTTCACACCTGGGGGCCCACTGGATGTTTAGATACTATTTTAAATGTCATATCAACTCTGCGAACATGAACAGTACAGAAGCATTAGGAATATATCCCAAGGGGTATGAAGGTTTCTTTCTTTCCTTTAAGTTACTGTTACTGTTAAGTGTTTTTACACTGTAATGTTTTCATAGCAGAAATTTTATCAACATTATCAGAACTTACATGTCCAAACAAGTGCTTTTTCCATTCAAAACAATCCCCTTAGGAGACTGCATATTTTCTCCAGAAATGCTAGCTTTATTGACAGTGCTTTTGGAAACTTCTCTTGGAAATACCTTCCAGAGTTTATAGGATATTTTTAAATGATGAAAAGTTTTCTTCCCTGAAGATTAATTATTTTTCATAACTAACCAAATTTTCAGTAAGCAAAGTATAGTGATTTTATTGAGGATCAAAATTAGACAAAGGTTACAGAGGGACTATAAACCAAGTAGATGTATTTTCCCATATGACTCATCACTGGCTAAAAAAATAATCCTTAAAGAATAATTACAGAATGATTGAAACTAGTTGTAGCTTCCCAAATTGACTCTTGATTTCTACATTGGACATTTTTTCACATTGGACATTTTCTTACCATCTTAAAACTTTAAAATCACACCAAATGTTCAACAGATAACACCAATTTGAATCAATTACTGTGGGATTCTTTACCTACATTCCATGTGTTCCTAACAGTTACCACCAGTGTTAACCACCGTCTACTGCAAAAATGTTTCCATTTAAATTTATGGGAAATGGATAATGGAAGATAAGTCTTTAGCTAATAGGTTGAGTTTTCTTGTCCATTGTAATAAGCAATTTAACCTTGAATGGCTCTGTGTAGAGTTCTCTGTTTTGCCATAATTATGAAACTATATTAAACATATTGTCAGAGAAGTCAGCAGGCACATTATGAATTTCACAAGCTACACTCAGACCTGTAGAACTTGACCTTTGTTAGAACTAGTTCCATCGTAAAGAATTGCAGCAGTTCACCACCTGAGCCCTTTCCCTACAACCAAGATAACTACCAGTGACTGTTCGTTCAGTTTTCAGCATGGGTTGCAACTACTGCAAGCAGTAACTCTAGAATGAACATGTGAATGCTCAAGGAATGAACCTTAGTCCCAACCAAGAACAGTCCAGAGTGACCCAGCATGCCATGTACAGCCTAATACCAAAAATTTTGAGATAAGAAAAATGTGGCAGGTTCATAGATTGCATATTTTGAAACTGACAAATCTAGCCTTATTTCCTGCTCTATCATGAAGTTTACAAAAAACTTCTTGTCTAAAGAAAAAATTGCCTTCATCTCATGGTCAACCTGTGTCTATTTCTGCTTTTCTGTCTCTTACTGTAGGTGTAAAATGTCCCTCAGACTTGACTTCTGTTTATCTTTCACTTGACTATAAGGGGTATCAGGGAAGTCAACTACTTATATGTTCTCAGTGTATGGTACAGAGCAAGTCATAAATAAATCTTTTTGTAGGAAGGAAGGAAGGAAGGAAGGAAGGAAGGAAGGAAGGAAAGGAAAGAAGGAAGGAAAGAAGGAAGAGGAGAGGAGGGGAGAGGAGAGGAGAGGAGAGGAGAGGAGAGGAGAGAAGAGAAGAGAAGAGAAGAGAAGAGAAGAGAAGAGAAGAGAAGAGAAGAGAAGAGAAGAGAAGAGAAGAAGGGAGGGAGGGAGGAGGGAAAGAAGGGTAGGAGGGAGGAAGGAAAATTTACTGGATTTCACAGGCTTAAAAATACGATCTGGAGTCAAATTGATGGTAATGGTATTAAAGTCCTCTTTGACATTTACTAATAATGTAAGGAAAATTATTTTCTCTCATTAAGCATTAATTTCCTCAACTAGAAAATCTAGATACAAATTTGTACCAATCTAAAAAGGCTGTTTTTGGGGTGCCTGGGTGGCTCAGTTGGTTAAGCATCTGGCTCTTGATTTCGGCTCAGGTCAGGATCCTATGGTCATGGGATGGAGCCCCACATTGGGCTCCGCACTGAGTGTGGAGCCTGCCTAAGATTCTCTCTCTCCCTCTCCCTCTGCCTCTCCCATGCCAATGCTCTCTCTCTCTCTCTCTCTCTCAAAAAAAAAACCAAAAAAACAAAAACAAAATACAACACAAAACAAAAATGTTTAAAAGGCTTTTTGTAAGGACCAAATAACACATACAAAGGTGTTAGTATAATATTTGTGTATTATGTACTATTTGAACTATAAATAGCTCTATGTATTTTAGCTTTTATTATCTTGAGAGGATATCATGAATCCATTTGAGAATTTGATGGAAATGGACTCTCGCCTCAAATAATTTTATGTCTTTAATAAGTAAGCTCTTGAAACCTATCCATGTACAGCATATTAAGAACCATTCACTAAAATTAGTCACTTTTCCCTCCAGTTACACATCACAACTCATTATTAGTGAAGTGAAATCTACTTAGTTTTGTAGGGACTGGTAATATTTTTTAATGAAAAAGAATAGAACAAAATAGAAAATTGAATACACCTTGCATCTCATTTAATTAGGGTTATTAAAGGTAGAAGTTTTGTGAAACTTTATTTCGTGCATATATGTGTGTTAGGTTATACTGTAACTTACCTTTCTCAAGATGGGTCACACTTGAGCATCCTTCAGAACCTAATGCCTCGTTGTCTCCTTAGCCCTTCCCGTTTTTAGTTCTACCCAGTGTCTTTGATTCTCAGCCCTTTCTGGTTTTAATTCTACCTTGTCTGCTTGGTTTCCCAAACATTTGGGCACAACAGCAATGTTTGCACATGCAACAGACCACAGGGTTAATCATTAAAAAAATGAACTAAGTAACTCTGATGATCACATTAATCATTGCATATTAACCCCACCAGCAACATAAATGTCACGTTCAGAAGACAAGATGTATGCATCTGAATTCCAGATGTGCCATGTGGATGACTTATATTCCAGAGTTTCGTTGTCATACTGCCCTTTGGCTATGACCTGGAGCATGTTATACATGAAACAGGTAGAGCCAAGTGCTTCTAGTAATTACATTCTTCTGGAAAATATCCAAAGTACCAATTCCATGCCAGACTTTGTGCTATCACATGATGCCTTATACTGAAATTATAATAAGTGTGTGTTCCAGATTTCCATAATGAAACTGCTTTAAGCCAATGTATCCATTTTCTTACCTTAAAACCAGAATCAAAATATAGGTCCTGCATGAGTCAAGTGACTCTTGTATAAAAGATAATTTCATCCTGCCTTTAAAACATTTTCTATTTGAATTTTAAAAACCAAAGATTATATTCACATAAGCCTTAAAATCTGTAGATGATGTAGACAATTATCAAAATTCTCTGTTCAATGATATTTGATCTAATTGTCTTCTTCCTCAAATAGTGTCTCTTTAAAATGGAGAGTTTCTAAGTGAGTCTCTAAACTGAATTATAATTGCATTAACTTTATGGTCTCTAATTATAAATGTCTTATTTATTATAGAAGTTTATCAATAATTAATATAGTTAGACATATGGACATGGCTAGACATATCAGTTAAAAAAAAAACACATAAACAAAGTATGTCTTTATGATGTCCTCTGTTCTCACATTAGAGACTTTAGGAAGATTTGCCAAAGGAATTGCAGAAGTTGAAAGTCATTATTTACTTTCTCTTAAATATTTGTTGAATTACTGAGGAATGAAATAATTATCATATTATGAAACAAAAACATAACTAAGCTTTTTACTCTAATTTACCTGGCCTATTGACTAGATATATATGGATCTTTCATGAAGGTAAACATCTCTAACAAGCTTCAAAATATAAGTGTTTAAGATGCATAACTTCATATATATAATGTGAATAGTTGAGATGAAACAGCTAGCAGTTTATGCGTGAATTTAAGAAACCAGGAAAACAACCACCGGTGTAATAAATAGTATTTTATGCATGCAAACTTAGAAAATATAATTTACAAGCATGAAATAGAATTTGTAACAATGGCAACAGAAACCAAACAATCAGAAGATAGTCTTATGACATGGTTCCTTGAAAAGCATTAGCCCACCAGTCAGGAAGCCTTAATTTTATTTTTCTTATTGTCATGACTATTCTTGGCCTATTATTGATCTTTTGAAAACTGAACATCAAGTTATGAATTTGTGAAACAGAAGGACAAAGTCAGGATTTATATCTGCCCTATTCAAGATAGTATGTGGTAAAGAGGAAGCTGAAAAGGATTTGTTTTGTGAATAAATTTAATCAAGTGGGAGCTTGATTCATATAGGTAATATTCAGGCAATATGAGTATCCTTCTAATGTCTCAGAAATGAATATTTTCTATCTTATTACATGAAAAATTACTTATGAAAAACTATTTACATTGACTCAAATGATGAGGTTCTTAAGAATGATTTCATAAATACAGAATAGGTTTGTTAATTATAAAATATAAATAATCTCAATTAAGCAGTACTTAAAAATTAATATCATGAGATTTTCATTTAAATGCTGTCATTCACTCTCTCATATGAAACCTGGCAGAATTCTAACTGCAGAAAAACTCTCTTACTCTTAAGGGGCCCTCCGTCATTTATTCATTTACATCCATAACGTGTGGTCCATGAAAGAGTAGACTTTGGAGTCAGAGTAAATGTGGAGGGCAGGGAGCATGTTAATCTTATTCACTGTTGTATCTGTAGCACAATACCTAGTGATAGTACTAGTAGGGGGAGAGGAGTTAATATGTTTTGTTCCTATATTTTGAATAAATGAAGGAACAAAACTAAATTCAGGAAAACTAAACATGATAAAGTCATTTGTCTTTTTAATGCATGGGAACAGTTCTACCAGGCATTTTTTTTTTCCTGTAATGTCCTAATACAAAGGACTTTGGATTTCTTGGGGAAACTAAGTGAATTTTTATCAACTTATTGTTCAGGAGTTTGTAAAAACTCATAATTTTAAGAATTAATCTGCTTCTTCCTGATGATAGGAAGACCAAGAATTGATTTGCTAAGTTGTAAGGTCTTGATCCAAATAAGTTAGATGATACTGGGCAAGTAAAAACCATAATGTGTAAAGGTCTGGATCCTGGGAAAACCCAGACTCATCCTGGGTAAAATTTTTTAAAAAAATATTTTTAACATACCTTGAAGGTATCTTGTCACCTTGGGCCTTTCTCCCATTCTTCCAAGTTATCCCTTAACCTTTGTGTTTCTGTTAAACACATTTTAGGATGAGGTGCTGATTTTTGCAGTGACTCTGGGGACAATGCACCTGCCTGTATCATTTAACTCAGAGACTCCCAAATACAGGTCAATATATTCTGAAGTCTATGATAACTGCTTTAATTATCACAGGGACAAAATTAAATAATACAGATGGTGAAGTGGGCTTTTCATTAAAATGTTTTTTTTTAATTTTAAGATCTATTCCTTATTACAAAATGTTATCTCTTTTATAAAATATTGGTGATATTAAATGTGAGGCTGTTTTTCCTAATAAAAAAATGAAGTTGCTAAACTTTGCTGCCACTAAGTACAAATAATTCAAAACAGGTAGACAGTTGGTAATAGAAAAACACATTCTGTGACTGAATGAAAAGAAGACAATGGAAAACACTGCATGGCCTAATGCAAGAAGAAAACAAGATTAAAAGAGTAGATTTCAGTATCTTTATTTTCAACCACTATTGACTGATGAAGGCACAAAACCTAGGAGTGGTATGAACAGGGTTTTTTCCTCTTTTGTGCATCATTTCTGAAAGAGTCCAGCTACTCTTGATATTTCTGTGAAGAATGGCATTCAAGTATATTAAAAATGAAGGGATATATTTTTTGGGGTGTGGAATGAAACAATGAATCTTTTCTCCAAGGTTCTTTTTTTTTCATTAACTTATTATGACTTAACCAATGAAATGATCGCTAAAAGTCTTACAACAAACACACTATTTATGTTGTACTGGATTATAAGCAAAAGAAAAATGTCACTCACTCAAAAATAAATAATCCTCCAGTTACACAAATGGCTTATTGTCATGTTATATTGGATTTTAAATAACCTAGAACTGATGTGTCTGAGTTTGTTTTAAGAAAGCTCAACATATGTTAAGCTTTCTTAGAAGAATGGTTTAATTATTAAGACATCAACGTCAAAGTTTAGAGATGCATGAAGACCAATATATTTGCGTTTATAGGATTCTTTTTTAAGAAAGCGAGCCTGATGCTACTTCAAAATAGGTATGTCAGGTTCTCTATGAGTCGGGGAAGGGGAGCTTTTACCCAAAGATTATTTACCAAGGGTTGTTAGGTAACTTAAAAAATTAATTAATAATAAAATAATCCACACAAAATTATTACATATACAGTCTTATCATTGCTTACTTAAGTAAATATATTACTTACTTAAGTAAGTAAGTAAATATATAAAACATATCCTAAATTCCCACCATATTCTGGGATTTACAGAATGTTGGGACACTCACACAACTGCCATTTTATTCCCTCAGACTTTAAAATAACTCTTCCTTTTCCTAACACACACACACACACACACACACACACACACACACAACTGTAGACCTCCTTCCTTTACATTTAGACACTTTTGGGCAAACCATTCCAGTATATACCCTATATTACCAAAACTGAAAAAAATTTTCCTTACGAGAATTATTTTCAGGTATCAATGAAATATTTATTCAGTACCTTTAATCACTATATAGAAGCAAAGAAGCATAAGGAAGACTCAAGGGTGTCAGGGTGTCTCAGTCATTTAAGTGTCCACTTTGGCTCAGATCATGATCTCACAGTCCATGAATTCGAGCCCCTCATTGGGCTCTCTGCTGTCAGCATGGAGCTGGCTTCAGATCCTCTGTCCCACTCTCTCTGGACCTCACCTGCTTGTGCTCTCTCTCAAAATAAATAAATAAACAAAGACTTAAAAGTCTTTGCAATCAATTCTGTGGGAAATAACACATATTCAATTGAAAGGCAAAATATGTGTAATGATATAAATAAGCGTAAGCAGGGAAATGTCAAAAAAAAAAAACCAAAAGAACGGAGAAAATAGACGTGGATCGGAATCCTGACCAAGACAGTAGTTGGCTAGCGTAACATCTCTTGAACCCTTTGTTTAGATGTGAAATGAGAATGCTAATAACTCTGTAACATCATCACTATGATGAGAAGCAGAGGATGTTAAAAGCCTAGCATTGGACCCTAGAGTCAGCAAATAAGTATTAATTATTATTAATAGTACTTCATGGCATTAATAGTTATAACTGTATTTGGTTGTGATCTTTTCTCCCTACAGTATCGCCCTGCTCTGGAAACCTTATTTATGCTTCTCCCCTGACCCTTACTTTCACTCTGCCCTGATTATTTAATGCTGTGCTATTAGTAAACTGTACGAGGGCAAGTATTATGATTTGCTCCTGTGTGTATCCTCCCCAGCAGTGCTTTTCCACCTTTAATTGCCTGGAGATCTCGTTACATAGTGTTTCAATCCTGCCTTAGAAGGTCTAGGCAGGGTTCTCAGATTCTGCATTTTCAACAACGCTTTTGGTTCCTCTGATCAAGGCCCTACAGCATTTATACATTCAATAATATCTTTTGAGCTTAAAAGGTAACATGAAACACATAGAGTGTCAAATTAAATACAAAAGCAATCATTTTTTAAGGTGTTCAGAGGAAGGAATTACAGAAAACTTTAGGGAGCAAGTGAGAATTTACTCAGGTCCTGAAGAATTACAAAGATGTGAATGGTCAGAGTGGATGACAAACAATTCTAGACTTGTAGAAGAACATGAGGCAAATTGTGGAAAGAGCAAAACATAAGGAATATTCAGGGATTAGTACAACTGGTGTGTCCGAAGCATAAGACTTAAGCAAGTTAGAAAATGTTGGTTGATGCATATGTGTGTCTAACAAGCAATGAACAAACATAGAATTTCTGAGCAATCTGCAAAGTGATCACTCTGGTTTTAGGAAAGTTATCCTGGGTGGTGGTGTGTAAAGTGGTTGATGGTGAAGAGAAGGTGGGAGGCGCAATAAGCTCTTAACTTTAGCTTCTGGCGGTGTATTCAGTTAAGCTTCCAAGATTTTAATTTGACATCAAATATAAAACAAACATACATATTATTCCTGTGGCTATGTCAAATCATATTCTAACTAAGCCTGAAAGCAGTTAGACAGGAGTATATTTTGGTCTGAAGATAAATTTGCTTCGTGGATTCTTCTACCAATACAACACATTAATTATGGTGCAGCTTTCCTGAATTTGAGCATCTCCAGACTTTTGAGATCTCTAGCAACTTCACCACCAGAAACAAAAAAAAACACAAAAATAACTTATTGCATTCTATTGGGAGACTCGCATTTAGCGTGTATTGTCATTATTTCCCCATATTTAGTAATATTGCTATTAAACAGTTAATGCATGAAATTATTAATAACCCATGAGGGAAGAAGTAGGCCAATCATTTATCCTTCCTAAAAATTAAAATATAAAAATAGAATATGCAATTATCTAATAATACATTTAATGATTGAAGGAGCCAACAGTCATGTTTTTGGAAAGCAATTTTGATTATATTGTAAAAGAATCAACACAAGTTTTGATCAAATCTCTGAAGTTCACAGCTGAGAAAATCACTCACTAATGTATATCTGAAAGCATCTAATTGTAATTTTGCCTATTATGTGATTCATTTCCGGGGGGTGGGAGGGGTGGGGAATAGAATGAGACTTGGCCCATCTTGGATGGTATTAACATCTAACTATAGTATACGGCTGCCATAAAATTAACCGAAGAGTAGCCCTCATAAGTGATGTCTAAGATCAAGTGATTTAGTGTGTTGTATCACTTAGAACCAATGAAGCAAAGTAAGTAATTGGCAGAAAAAAAGAAAAACCATAGTAAAATAGCAAAGCAAGGCAACTGCCATTAAGAGAAAAATGTAATGATCTCATTAAAGACATTGCGTGCAGTCTCCATTTCAGTTTTCACATCTCTGAATTTTTCTCTTGGCTTTGCAAAAATATTATCTACTATCACATAATTGTAACTATAATTCAAATGTAAAATAGAAATATGTTTTAGAACTTTATTATAGGTTTCATACTTAGGTTGTCTTATTCCATGTCCAATATCAGTATTTTGATTGATTTCTTGTTTCCCCTCTCTCTTCTAAACTGAGGTAAAGTAATTTATTTAATTCAGAAAGAAAAGTCCTCAGGTAAGGGTCCATTAATTCATACTGTATATAAGGTAGAAGAACCTATTTTACTTGTGAGAGACTCAATAGGAATCATGAAGAACTCCAAAGATTATTGTAATAAAGCATATTCAGAAGCATATGTCAGTTTTTCAAATTGTGAAATCTGAATGAGAAATTCACGAGAATAACTTTCTTAAGGAAAAGTTGAGGGAATTATGGTCTCAGACAAAACTTTTTGGATTCATTGGTGATTCCAGTTTTACAGTTTACTATCACTGATTATGATAAAATCATCAATATTTTGTCCTAACTTTGCAAGTTGGAAAAGAGAAGTTTTAAATTACCTGTATAAAATAGCTCTGGGAGAATATAATTCTTCATATGTAGATAAGGTGCTCTAAAATTTGTGACATTTTACAATCCAAAACGAGAACCTATTTTCAGTTGTTCTAACACTGTTTATACTCCTTATAGTTTTTATTTTAAATTTAATATCAGTACTAAGAATGTGTCATCTGCATTAATATTTAATCACTTACTTTTCTTGCATTTTCTGTTTTATTGCTTCATAAGTAAATAGTTTATAAATTTGCCTGATTCATTTTTGTTTCTACATAGAAAAGTGGACTCTAAGAAGAGTAAGTTAATGTTCTAGACATGTAATAAAAATTTATTGAAAACACATTTTGCCATTAAGCATTATAGTGGAGGATATGTAAAGGAAAGGGCATGGCCTCTTTTTTCAAGTATCATATAATCAATTTGAGATATAACGAGGATTTATAAAAGTAGATGCCAATTATCATTGTGTAAATTAGTGTATATATTTCTAATGAATTGTGAGTTAAAAGAGTAATCATTGGTGGTGCTAACCAAGGTGATTCCTGAGGTTAATGTTTTGCATAGAATACATGAGGGGTGGGTGTAGTTTAAGTCCATCATCAATCAATGCTATTTGATTCCATCAGTAGTAACACAAAAATATATAGCACATGCTTACATCAGTCCATAATTAATGGTACCAGTCTCTTCTGGAATACTGGAACTTATCTGAAAATAAATGTTACAGTAGCCTGCACTATACATTAAGATGCAATTGTATTCAAGATTTGAAAGCTGATTCAGGTGGGCAAATCACCACCTTTCTGTTTGCAAGATTTTCTTCCTATTTTCTAAAAAGGAGATGTTGGTTCTGCCCAATGCAACTCATAATGTTATTTGGAAGTCCAAATAAAGCTCACAGAAAATATGCTCTGGAAAGCATAGTACACTAAAGAAATATTGCTACAAAGAAACTCCTGAAGAAAATCATGCTTGTTTTTTCATGATCCCCATGTTCCCTTCCAGCGCTGTGACACGCACCAAAGTCTCAGTCTCGTCGAGTTTGTGTAATATTTTATCTAGAGTTGGTCAACATTGACTCCCATTTGTGCACAGTACGATTTTCATCACACACGACAAGGCCATTATATTCCAATATAACTTCAAGTATCCAGTACAGCAGCAACCTAGATGGAACTGGAAATGAATTCACTTTTCCACAAACCCTTATTAAGCATCTTCAATGTGTCCAGCATAGTGCTCATCACTGGAACAGAGAGAAGACAGTTCCTAACCTTCCAGGGAGTTTCATCTAGTTGAAGAGAAAGACAAATGAACATATAATATAGCCATCCTACTTTCAATATGATTGTTTAAAAATGGATAACTGAGACATTTTTATTTACTTTAGGAATGAGGTTATTTGATTTAAGAAGTTATAATACAATTCATAATGTTGATTTATGTCAATTTTTCAAATAAATACCTGTTTTGAAAAGTAAAGTTCATCCTAAATGTTACCCACTATAGTTTGTTTCAGTTCTAAAGGGATTGTTCTATAATTTGACTTTCTTGTCAATGTCCTACTACTAGTGAAATTTATAATATTCTTGGTGAGCTAACCCCTTCTATTGAATTTAAGTGATGTTTTGGACTATTTCACCATTTAAAGTGGGAAGATTACAGCCTTGCTGATATAGTTTAATCCAAGATTTTCATGCTTATAAACTTGTACATAGTCGCTGTGCAGATACCTTTATAATAGATTACATATGATATTAAAAACTATATATTAATTTATTATAAACAGGTAGGGCAAGCATCTAATTATTTGCAGACACATAATAAATGCTGTTTGTATTGCCTTTGCTAGGGAGGCCTTAAAGAATCCAAAGTTAAGATTTCAATTAATCTGTAATAATGAGTAATTTAAGAAATTAAAAAAGTAAGCTAGCACAGGAAGTTTGACATAAAAAGTGCACAAGGTGGTTCCAGGAATCTTTGGCACTGAGGAAATACGGGAGCATTTTTTTTTTTTAATCTAAGAAGAACTGAAGGCAGCAAATGCACCAAGATAATTGGAAGGAGAAAAGCCAGATTATAAGGTATTGATTCATTATAAAGAAATAAATAAAGACCCCAAATAATTAAGATGACTGGATTGTTTCCTTTCATAAGGAACCATGATAAACGATGATGAAAAAAAACTAAAGGTGTAAGACCAAACAAATCTGCCAATCAAAATCTACACTATTTTCTCAGCAATAAGGTCACCTGAGAGGTGGAGCCCAGGTACTCTTAGAGTTACCGCATCAAGCACAGAGTGGGCAAAGCGGTGTAAATTTTCCACAGTCCGAATATCAAAGGAATGTGTACATTACCAGACACTGAGGCAATGCTAACTATGATGCTGCCAATGACTGTGACTGTCCCACAGGAAATCTCCTCTGAGGAGATTTTAATGATAGTTTCTTCAGGTGAATAAGTCAAATTTGGAGACGAAGTACACCTGCAGGTCTGTAAATTGAACGGGCTAAGAATGCCATTTCCCTTGGCAGAGATCTGTCATGAATAAAAATACATTAATGAAACAGCACTAACCGTGCCTCTAGGGGGAAAACATTTTTTCCCTTATGTGCCTAGGAATTCTAAAGGCTATAGAAAGAGCATATTCTTTAAGCCCAAGTGCCCAGTTCCAACCACTACATAAATGGATAGCACTCCAGGAAACTTCTATAATTAAATCCATATTTACCACATTCTTCTCAGCATCACTTCATGCAGCTTTTCTGAATTAATTCAATAAATTTTATTGCATTCCTACTTTGTGCTTTGTGCCGTTATTATGTGCTGATGAAACCACTATGAAAACAGAAAGATCCAGAGCTCAGGGGCTTATATTCTAATCAGAGGATGAAGACAACAAGTATGTGATGAATAATTTGATGAAGCTATTACGAAAATGGGCAGGGTAAGGGAGTGAGTTATACAGGAGCTTATGGAAGAGTTGTCTGATAAGGTGTCATTTCAGAAATGGTTGAAATAAGCTAAAGAAAGAACCATGTGCATATCTGTGAAAAGAATTGTCAAGGCAGAAAAATAAGTTTAAGGATCTCTGAGGCAAGAAGTATCAGAAAGAAGTTTCAGGTGGTTGGTGGAGGGAAAGCAAGGAAAACAGGATGAATTGAGTTAAAGGAGAAGACATGAAGCAAATGAGGTCAAAGTTTGAGATGCCAATGGAGTATCTAAATGGAAATATTAAGTAGGCAGATATATATACAAGACTGGAGTTTAGGGGAGAAGTTGAGGCCGGCATTATAAATTTGGGAGTCATTAGTATAGATATCATAATTAAAGACCTAAGAGTGAATATGCCAAAGGAAAGAAGTCCCAGCACTGACATTTAAGGAAAATAAAGAAGATGAGCAGACAGTCTTGGCATTTCTCTCATCAGGGGGAAGAACTCAAGAGACATTAAACTAGTTTTCTTGCACCGCTCAGCATTGAACCATTCATAGATAGGCAATTAGCAAGTCGCTTTCATTAGGATGTGGCAGACCCATGCATTATTGACCTCAATACACTGAGACAGTTACTCTCTGACCAATACAAATTCATTAACATTTTGGAAATGATCAAGGCACTCTGATATCTTAAAAAAAAGACATGTGAGACAAAATGTTAGTGCATAGACAGTGATACAAATTGTCAGAGTTGCCATTGCATTTCTGTAATGTGCAGAAATGTTTTTTTTTTCCAAACTACCCAAAATTTTAGGTGTCAATTTCCATTATTCTACTTATAGAAATATCTAGCCATGATCTCATCAAGTCCATTCTTTCAGACATGAATGGTAGGAACTGTTATAACAAAAGCTCAGATCTTTTTAGTTCATGGCAACTTATAAATATTTTTATAAATGAACTGTTAGGAAAACATGGCAAATAAAAATACTCATCCAATACTAACAAAATCTCTTTTTATTGTTTATGTCATTTAGGGAATTCCCGAGCTACTAGAAGAATAACTGTGGCATCTCACTTAAAGGCTATTAAGTCATATGTACTTTTCACAGTATGGGTTTCTAGGATAAATCACTTGAGTTTTAAAACATCCTAGTTAAAGTTTTGCATTTTCATTTGTTGTTGTGCTAATATGAAAATTATTTTTGCCAGAAGCAGACTACAACAATATTTTAAGGGAGAAATTGAAATTAGGTATATATGCCTGCTAATGTTATGAGAATAGTGCTAACTACATCTGCTAAGTAAATCTGTAAATTAGAAAATCATTGGTTTAGTGATCACATCAGCCTTAAGGAAGTGCAGTTTAAGAGCTTAGATGTATTTCTAACAACTGCTTCCAAAGCTGTTGATAGAAAAGGAAATGAATGCCTATTATCTTGAGAAATGTCTGAAAATTTTATCAAGGTAATATTTTGATCCTTTTTTTAATTCATATGGCATTAAATGAAACATAGGGTTTCATGAAATACAGGTTTTGCAAGTGTAAATGATATTCTTACAGTCTTTACCTATTAAGGCATTACCTATCCAACTCTTTTTTTCTGAGATGCTTCTGTATTTGTCTAGAAATTTAAAAAAAAGTGAATATGCCATATGAAGCAGCCCAGTATTCAGATAGTCACAGCGTTTCTATTTGAGACTCAGTGATTTTTAAAATCAAAATTAGTGTCCAAAGTTATTAAAACTTACTACTTTGCTTAAAATAAAGACTTAAAATAATGTAAAAGACAACATTAAAAATGCAAGCTTTTATATGGTTATTTTTTACTCTTTAGGAGGATAAACAGAAATCAGCATTAGAGTTTTCCTCTGGTAGGAAATAAAATTGCATAGTTTACTTGATGCAATGCTTTCTAAAACAGCATATTTAACTAGTTTATGGAGTTAGAATGTTGTACAATATAGGAAAGGAATGAGTATTGTTTGGGCCACATATTACATTGCATCGATTGGATTTTATTTCTATAAATAGAAAATATGGGAAAGTAATTTTATGTATGCATAATTTATTTTATCAGCCCATAATAAGAGCATCAAGTACTTCATTATTCTCAATTTAGCCTAGAAATGGGGATTATAAGCTCTTCATTGTACAAATGCACAAACTCTAGTTGGAGAAATTCTTACTAAGGAACAACAGACAAAGATTAACATGATCGATATCCTATGTAGTAAGAATTGTCCTTATTTTTATTTATGTATTCAGTATGTTGTAGCTTCACAAAATAAAATCATTAGGACACTGTCTCAATTCATGATGTCAGGGCTCCCAACTCGATTTCAGGTTCTTGTCATTACTCTAACTAAGACCCCAATTTTCTTGGAGGATAAATGGATATCTGTATATTTTTATAAACTCTCTGGGACATAACATGGTTTCTATATGATTAGAGAAGAGCAATTCCAGTAAATTGTATTCATAATACAGCATCTGCTATTAAAGTCTCTCAATTTTCTATTTCTAAAAAAAAGATGGTACAGAATATCTCATAATTCTGCAATTTGCTATCATTAGGATGTAATTTCAGCAGTATATATGCACACATGCTGAACAGTGGAAAACAAGGGCATGCTTCCAAAAAATAAGTAATTCTGTCTTACATTTGTATACACCTTACATCTAAGAAATTGAAAGTAGTTAAAAGAATTTTTAAAGCCAGAGACTACAACCTGTAAATGACAGTTTACTTTCTTTGGAGAAGAGTAGTACACAGCATACAGAAAAAGAGAAGGGCTCTCTCTGGAATTACTTGACTTGTGAGAAGAGCATTCAGAATATATCTTTTGCTACTGATATATGGAGGTCTTTCCTTTTCATTACAAAATGAGAAAAAAACATACTTGACCACAATTTCTCGTACTATATTTGTTTTGTTTTATTCATGTGATTTTACTAAATAATAATAACCATGAATTTTACTAAATGCTCTACACACTACAATAGATTATTAACCCAACATCCTTAAAACATCACGAGGTGTTCTTTACCATTTCACAGGTGAGAAAATGGGCCTGGAGAGGTGAAGCAGCCTGCCCCCAGAGTGAAGAGCGAAGAGCTGGGGTTAATACCCTGCTCTGCTACCATTAGAGATAGCCTTTGAACTTAGGACTCGCTGTTATCTAGGCCGACATCTACCTGGCTGTCTATAGCCTATTTGCAAAGAGACACCAAGAACCTAGATTAGGGTGGAATCTCCAATCTTAGCATAAGTAGAGACTTTAAACCCTGCAACAATTCTCACACTGGTAGTCAAACTAAAATAATTCCATTGGTAACAGCGCAGTTCTAGGTTTTATTAACCATTGTAAAACACGCAAATAGAACCTTGAGAGAAAGGTCTCTTTTCCTTCTCAGAGGAAAGAGGAATTGAGAGGAGGTAGGGTTAACAATGTCTGCCTTTCATTTTAAATTAATTGTCTATTTGTTCAATGTTGCTTTTACAACTGGTTACCGTTTCACTAGAACTGTTTAAAGAAGAACAGTGCTACTGGTTATAAAGTTTCCATTAGGGCAAGCTTAGCAGGTGAATCCAAAGAGATTAGTCCATTTGGGGTATCTATTTATCAATACAGAGAAAATCACTTTTCAAATGTGGATCACAATATTGAGGCACGAACTGAATCTACAATAGAATTGTAGAGAGAGAAATCAAGCCTAATGCTGGAATTTGATGGATGGTTAAGAAAGAACAATACATTTGGAAGAAAGAGAACATTTCCTATGGCAATGATGACCCGTCCAGATTGTAATGAGAGCCAAACTTAAGTAAACACATGTTTATCAAGATTATTTCATTTAATTCTCCTTAAAAAAAAGGCTCATGAGTGTTCTTATTTCCCATATTACAGATAAGAAAGCTAGAGTTAAGAAAGTTTAGGAGCTTTATCAAAATTATTTGCAAACTGTGAACCAAACATGAGAACTCAGAGAATTCATTTTCATAGCCATGTTCTCAACTATTTTGCCACTCTGAATTCATCACGTGGTATAAAATGAGAAAGATTAGTAGTTTCTTATCACAAAATGGCAACCTTTGCATTATACTTAACTAAATACATAAGCCTGACCTTATGTCATTTAGCGAATACATCAGGTTTTAAATTCAATAAAATAGCAAGGATTTCAAATATGAACATCTTGGAGGTATTTTGAAGCTATTTGAGTTCAAGAAAACAAATTGTGTTAAATGTATGAAAACTATGGTTATAAAAGTAAAGTCAGCTGAGTACTATCTAATATCACCCTGATCCTTGCATTTGTAAAATCTTTTCATTTTAGACAGTATAATATTGATCTAATAGATAGTCTATAAAATTTGAAGCTACAAAGTCTAAGCTTGTATCCCAAACTTGGCCAAGAAATTCTTTGCAATTCTCTGAGCTTCAATCGCTTTATTCATAAAACGGGGATATTCAACAGGCAACAAATATTAATTTAATAATGATAATTAGTATAATACCGTCTGACATCAACATTTGGTTTAGAGTTTTAAGTGAGAAAACGTGCTGTGAGCACATTAAAATTCTATCCAAGGATCGGATAGTATCATTTGACAACTCCAGATCCTGCTCCCTGTGGTCTCCATGCATATGTCTCATATTTAATAAGACCAATGCTAGGTCCATTCACCGTGTTGCCTAGCAAAAGAATTGGTGCTACTATGCACTCAATATTCAATCCAGAATCCTGGGTGTTAGACTTGTGACCTCCCTCAACTCACCTGCCGTATCCTGGCCATCACCAGGTCTGTTAATTATACCCCAGTTAGCTCTCAAAGCCACCCATTTCTTGCCATGACTCCTGCCACTGTCATCTCTCACCTGGCACTTGCAGTAACTTCTGAAGGACCCATCCCATTTTCTCTTGCCTACCACTTCTTTATTCTCCACTCTGGGGCCCAAGTTGTAGAATTATAGACGTTAACTGTGTTACCTCCCTACCCAAGATCCTGTAATTTCTTCTCATTGGCCTTAAGGTAATGCCCAAGTGCTGCATGACTCTGCCTCCCTCTACTCCATCCTCGTCTCAGGCTACTCTCCTATCTCCTACTTTACAGGACTAGACATCAGCAATTTTGAAATTGCTGAGGAACTATCTCATACCATCTCTTCTTCATATCACAATCACATGCTGCTCCCTTTTTTCTGGAGTATTTTTAGCCCTTCTTCCCTTGGGTGATTCCTGTTGATCCTCAAAATATACTTGTTGACACCACTTCCTTAAAAAGGCCTTTCCCAGTTCTTCTCACCAAGTTCGATCGCCCTGTTGCTGAGAATCTAATGCCTTTCACTTTCCTTCTGAAAACAGTCATGACACTTAAGTTTCTTATATTAGAAGTTTGTCTGTCCTTTTCACAGGTGTAGTCCTAGAATCTGTAACAGGTCATCATACATATATGGATGTTCAAAAATTGTCTGATGTGACTGGTGAGTGAATGAATAAAATAACAGTATTGACCATTCAGTTGACTAGGCTAGGAATCTATTTCATCTTGAGACCTCTTGGTAGAACTAAGCATTGGCTGTGGTTGCTACTGTAACTTGTCAAATATTTTAGTGTTTCGTATAAAGTTTGAGAGCAGGGACAATACCTTACTACCTTTTTTCCACCTGGAGACCTAGTAAAAATGATGAAAGCATGGTAAGAACTACACAAATGTTAGTAGTTATAAGGGAAGGACTGAAATTTGTTTACTAAAATGTAGAAGATTGAAAATACAACAGAGGTCATCAGATGAATGTTTGTTACTTCCTTCAGAACAGACTCCTTGCAGCACATATATTTATTCTGGAGGTGCTCTGTGCTTTATGATATGTGATAATCCTTTCCTAAAAATTATATTCAGGGTCATAAAACTTCTTTGGAACGCCTTCACCAATTGCAAATATTTGACTTTCAAGTGTACCTTTGAATTTTGAATTCTTAAGCCATCCAAATTTAAAAGCTACATATGGTAAGAATCATTGCAGGGTAAAAATATTGTTGTAGAGTTTGAGGGGAAAAAGTAGAAAAATAATGAAACCAAATTTCTTGGATGAGTTTTAAGCCCTCTAGGAAAAAATTCTTAAAGAATTTCCAAAACATTTACATTTTTTTTAACTTTTTTTATTTATTGTTGAGAGACAGAGACAGAGCATGAACATGGGAGGGGCAGAGAAAGGGGGAGACACAGAATCCGAAGCAGGCTCCAGGCTCTGAGCTGTCAGCACAGAGCCCGACATGGGGCTCAAACTCACAAACCGCGAAATCATGACCTGAGCTGAAGTCAGACACTCAACTGACTGAGCCACCCAGAAGCCCCAGAATTTCCCAAACATTTAAAGCAATGGATTAGGGAGATCTCAAATGACAACATTAATTAGCTTTTTTTTTTTAAACAATCCCTAGACCAAGAACACTATTGCTAAACTCTAAAGCACAGCTGAGGCCTTCCTACTCTAGAAACTACTACCTTGTGTCTGAGTTAAGTGCTTCCTGGGCTTCAGCTCTAATTCCACAGCTATTCTCTTGATTGATTGGTTTATTTGTTCACTGACTGACGCACTTGTGTATTCATTTATTCTTTTATTTAACAAATACACAGTGATCAGAAATTATGTGTTAGAGAAGGAATATTTAACAGTGTCAAAAAAAATTTTACCTTGTGAGGCTGGAGTCAAAGCAAGATCCAAAATTATAACCACAAACAGCAGAAGTCATAATGCATAAGAGTATTTCAGGTTTACTGAAAGGAAGAACTCAAATTAGCTTCAAATTTCTTATTACTGTTATATAAGCACTCTTCCTTATTATAAAATATTTATGTTTGCACTAAAAAGTCTAGAGCATGTTTCTTTGTATTTTAATAATGCTTCATGGACTGTATTTGCTGTGGATGTTATTATTTTTTGCATAATTAAGTAATGAAGCAATTAGCACAGCAGGCACATGTCAACTAGATAGTGGTTAAAATTTGTGATTAACTAGGATTTTTTCTGTGTTTGCCAATATTCTCCTTACTAAATGAAGTTGCATTCTTTTCACCATGAAGAAATGGAGCTCCCTTCATATCTGAAGTTTCACCCATATAATAATATAATGAGATGAGTCTTAACAAAATGTCCTGGTGACATGAAAGCATGTGCTGAGGAGCTGCCTATGAAGACTTGTGAAGTAAACTATTAAGACTGTCGTTTAGGTTTAAAAACACACGTAGAAGAACAAGCATTTTGCAGGATCCCTAAATTGGCAACTTCTTTTTCCACCACCCACCAAATCTATCGTAGCTCAGTCCTTCTACCCTATGCCTATGTCCCCTCTGACAAATCGGCAACCAAATACTCTCCAGTTAGGGGCTTGCAGAACTCTAAGCAGGAGAACTGGCACTTACAAAGTCCATCTTTGTGGCTCCATCATGGAAACCAACCAGAGAGAGGAGGCGGTTCATCCAAACACAAGGTCCACTGTGTAATTTCATTCAATAGCCTTTCATTGTGTGTCATTCTGTGCCAGCACTTTACTGTCTGAGCCAAAGATGAGTAAGAAGTGGTGTCTGCCCTTGAGGAACATACAGTCCAGACTAAGTGAGTAACTAATTTTGAGTCATAGTTACATCACATTTCAAAATACGTAATAAATGCCAATAAACGTTTGCCAAATTTTGAGTCTCAGGAGTTCTCTAATCGAATCTCTATAACTTGGAATCTAGCTTTTTTTCATAGACTTCTAAAGAAAAGTAGTATTAAATAAATTGGTGAACATAAGAAAAAGAATCCCAGCATTAAGTCTGAAGACCACGTTTATCCTCTGCTTCTTACTTGCCGGATAAATCCAAAACTTTGAGTCCCGATTACGTGGATTATAATAATACCTGTCCTGCCAGGGCAAAAGGTTGTACGTAGACTCAAAATAGGTAATGGATTGAGAAAGTACTATTCTTTCTTAATTTTTTCTTCAAAAGTTTGCATCTCTCGTGTATTTCAGGGTAATTGTCCACTTAAGGAATAAGAAACAACAGTAGTGTAATACTTTAATTGAGCATCAACAATAGTCTATAAGCACAGGGAAGATCCAATTTCTCTCCATTTCTGATATAAGCATTAACCTAAGGCCACAATTTCTCTCACCATTCCAGTGCTTATTTTGTATGTGGATAAGGAGCTTAACTTGATTTAATCACTGTTTAGGTGCAAAAGAAATCTATCTATGGTGAATTTTTATGAAGTCAGAGTTGGGAAATATATTCTCCAAATTTCTTAAGATGATTGCAGTGCTTGAAGTGTTTTATCCCTATCAATAGTCTGAAGAGTCCGATAGCCATCACAGAGTTCTCGGACCCAGTTCGAAGAGATTAGCTCCTGGGTAGCTTTTGCTGAGAGTTTGAAAATGAAGACCCAGCGGAATGTCTGCTTCAGAGCTAAAATAAAGTATAAAAAGCAGACACTGGAAGATAATCATTCTTCAAAGACACAAACACAACTGATATGGGAAACATTAAAGATAAACCAAAGAAATGCATTAAAATTGAGATAGTAGATTGTGTTGGCTCACACAGTAGAAGAGAAAGAAAGTGGCTTCAGTCAATTCAAGGTCAGAGCAAAAAGTTTAGCAGGTAAATTTGGATTAGGGTCTTCCCTCAGAATTTCTTAGCTGTGTGCTGCTAAAGAAGCTATTTCCTCCATGCTCATGAGCTGTTTTTATCTTTCCCAGTGTGAAGCCCAATACAAAGTAATGGAGAGTTGTAAAACATCTTCGGTGTGGGCTTTCCATGACTAGCACTCTTCAAGAGATTTGGCATCTGTAAGACACATTGAACCACAATCTGACTGAAGGACAGACATATTCAGTATCATAAATTTAAGAGAACCCCTAAGGGCACCTCTAGGGATGTAGCCAGTACCATAATAGATGTCATAGAAAACTAAGTTGCAAAAGAGATGATTTTGGAGAGGGATTTAGATACCCTACCTAATTAATAACTAGATATTTACCAACTCTTAAGTTTATTGTCTTGAGTATTAAATTTCATCCTAAAAGAGTCCTCTGAATAGAATATGATATTACCCTGTAGGAGAGGATTAGAAATGATATATGTATGGTTCTCAGTTTGATGACAAATAATTTCCTTTTTAAGATTTTGAGAATAAAAAGTCCTATTTGTAAATAGTGCTGTCATACTGAGAAAGCTTACATACCTCCATCTACTTCAAAACGGAAAGTTCTCTCTGGAAATCACAAAAGTGTGTTTGTACCCAGCAGGTGCTTCATACATGCTTTGGGCTTGTATAGACATGAAAGAGACCATTAAAAGTGTTGAAGATGCATAAATTATTTAAAATCATACTATCATTGAGAGAGAGGGCATGTGTGTGTGTGTGTGTGTGTGTGTGTGTGTGTGTGTGTGTGTGTCTGCACGTGCACGGGTGCGTGTGGAGGGGGAGAGGCTTATAAAAGTGAAAAACAAAAATTTGTAGGTTGTCCCTTTGCCAGGTTCCTCTTGAGTGACTTTTGGGATGGTCTTCCTTTGGTGCTTCACATATGCCCGAGAGAGCTTCAGATGCTAGCAGGCACACACACTTTGGTGTTACTGACTAAAGCCTGGAGAAGGACATACTACAACAGCTCTGATAGTATTGGAGAGATCATGGGGAAGACATCTTCTTGGCATTAGAAGAGGGAAAATCTTATCAACTTTTGAGACTTTATTCACAGAGCAAATACAAGTGAAAAAGAATAACTCCAGAAGAGAACAGAAATCAGGTCTTCTTTGCTGTGGGATTTTAGGGAATTTCTCCTTTCAGTATGATAGATTTGTAAGCACCAGAGAATAAAGCCTAGGAAACAGTAAAGCTGGTCTTTTTATAGTGAGTAAAATGATTCCTTCCAAAGGATACAAGGGGCACACCCACGGGCCTCTTCTTCACTTTAAAATATGATACTCCCAGTTCCAGCAGGGAACAGTGTAACTCCACCCTTGGGGAGAAAAGCTGTATTTCTCCCATTCTTCCCATTGCTATTGGTCACTTACCGCAGCATGGGCATAGTGGATTTTTATGGATTCCTGTCAGTACTTGCCTATCATACTGGGATATTAGTCACAAAGTCAGTGCAAATTTAGGATACAGAAAATGTAGGCAGCACATATAAGTAATGAATGTATCTGATCCAACTCATCCGTTCTTAAAAGTGAGAAGTTTGTCTGCCTTGTTTTGTTACGGGTTTGGGTCATGTGGGGAATCGTTCTGTGCCAGCTAGGAAGCGCAGGTGGTGCTGGAAACTGACAAACACTTCACACAAAGAGATTTCTTCTATCCCCCCAAGGGTGGGGTTTGTGTCAAAGCCTTAGCATCACCAATCTCCCATTTATTAAAAAAAAAATATTTTCGTTTACCCAATAATCTTAATACTGAAAAATAGAAAGGAAGGTAGGTGCTCCCTACAACCCTCACATCCACACACATGCATCACACTACTTCCGACACATCCATTTTTTAGACTTATGGATAGTTTAAATGTAGCTTTTTTAATAACATTGAATGCTTTCAAAGATTGATTATTCAGCAGTATTTCTTCTTTCCCTCTGTGGTTTTAGCCTACCCTGTGGCGTGTGTTGATGAAAAGTCTTGTAATATATTGAGCCTTCACTGAAATTTATTGTCCTTTTTAGATGACACATATAAATATCCTAAATGAAATGTTGGCACCACCATCAAAGTGCTAAAATATGTCATCATTCCTCTCCAGCAATTTCATATTTTACGTGTGTTTGATGTTAATGTGAATGTTATATTCAGGCTTAATAAATATATGGTAAGAAGAAAAGTAAATGTCAATAGGCTTTTTGAACCCTTTCATTAAATGGTTGTGTTGCATAAAAATACATCCTAAACATAAGAGGCATTGTAAATCTCGTTTATCAGCATTATGTAGTTCCATATATTTAAATGATTTATATTTGTATAAATGTATATTTCCATTGAGAACAGCCTGATATCATAATGCAAATTCTTGAAAAATGTCTTATAAGAGGAAAATTTTTATGTTAGTTGTTCTGTGAATTTGGTTGTTACCAATAGCTCGTGGTATAAATCCTTCATTTGGTTTTTTGCTCCAAAAGATATTGTTCAACTGTTGGAGAAATCTAGCTGAGGACCAAGTTGGTGATATGATTTGCATTTTTTGCTACATGGGATACATTTCTCATAGGAGGATTACCGAAGGAAGACAAGGGAAAGAGAGATAGTTGAGGAATGCTATTTCCAAAACCAGTGTGGGCTGTCTAATTATCCAGAGAATTAAAATGGAATCTGATTGAAGTCCTCGGGGCTTCATCTAGGCTAGCTACTTAGTTAACACAGCAGTTCCAATTACCTAGACTCCGTGTAGATCTGGCATCAGCTCATTCAGGGGCTGTCATTTGGGCAGCCCCCAGCTAATCCTGTAATGTTGAACCTAAGAAGAACACATGGGGAAAATGAAACGAGATAGTCTTTCTGGAATGGCTACTCAAAAACACCCTGTGCCCTCCAGATTCCCTGGAGACAGGCAGGCAAGAAGATTTCCAGCCAAGCTTTCCCCCAACTGGCATGCTTTTAGAGACCAAAATAATCTATGACCTTGTGTAAATCACACTGATAATGGACATTTTCTCCAAGTGCCTGCCTCTCTTTTCCTCTGGGTACCTGACTCCCACTGGCTTTAATTGGACTTCTACGTGGGCACCCCAGGAGAAATGCCCCCCAGATGCAATGGGCTGATGGATAAAACTTCAAAGTGTCTCTGCTTAATATCCATGCAATGACATGAAATGAAATAAGACATTATTAATGTCATTATTACATCACTCAATTGGATATTCCTTTTAAAGTGAGAATCTTATTAAAACTTTTCTGAGCAGTTTCCTTTTTTTCATATTTGATACTTAAAAATCCAATCATAAAAAGTTCCTGGGAATAGTAACCAGTATTCTGTGTTATGGAGCATAAAGATAAAAGATAATGAAAAAAGAAAGAAAAGCACAGCACTCTCATACCCACCTACTAACAGGTAGCCTGAAAAACCAGCCATTGTCATTTCCTGATGAGATAAGCACCTTTGACCTCACGGTTGCTGGGATTTTGATACCTAGTTTAAGTTTAGACAATAAAAATATTATTGAATCAGAATATAATTAAAATATTTCTGGATGTTTGCTATTGAGATTCTCTTTGTAAGGTGCTTCATTTTCTCTATGTCCTTATGAGAGCTATCGCCACATTTTTTTTTTATCTTTTCCCTATTTATATCACAAATACATCTCAGGATCAAAGATATTGACCTTGCCGTCAAAGAGAAATCCATATCCAGGTCTGCCTTTTTATATAATAAAAAATATAATGTTACACAAATTTTTACTATGTATTCGATATATGAAGTGTCTTTTATATACATTTCTTATTATATAAAATATACCTCATAGCTATAATGAAATACTTTAAAGAAGAATAAGGATGCTTCAGTGTAGTTTAACAGACTTTTTTTCTCTTTCGGTAGAAAGTCCACTTCTTTATGGCAAGAACTATGTTTTATCATATTAATGAACATTTATAAACTACATCAGAGTTTACAAAACATTTTCACATACTTTGTCTATTTAAATCTAACATTGTCTCTGAACTAGTCATTGTAGATTTAAAAACTAGTACTTCACGCTATTTGCTAAGATTACATGTCTAGAAAACAAAATAACTAGGATTTTAATCATGTTGTCATACCAAAGTCACATGCTTTTTTCTACAGTATGGATCAGAATTTCTCTAAAAAAAGTTTCAACTCTGCAATAATACTTTCCATTGCATGGCACTCTCCAACTTCCAAAGCATGTTATTCTATAAAATCGATCACAAAAATTCTTCCAGATGCAACTATACCTAGCTTTGCACACAGTACACATGAAAAAGTGTTCACTAATTAAATGAATGACAAATTCAGAGCAGCATATAATGAAATCTCTGATGGAGTAAGGTTCTGTCTTCTAAAGCCATTCTTTATTCCACATATAAATATTTTTTTTGGCTTAAGTCAAGAAATAAGAATATTAGCCGTGGGAAATGCCGTTTTAATCTTTTGAGTCACATTAACATAATAAGAATAAAATGTAAAAGCAGACTTCCTGTGATAGGCTGCAGTTGTTGAGGGTCAACATAGAATAAGAAATACTCTAATTTGTGAAGTTAACTTTATCACTCACTATTGAAACTTCCATATATTTCTCAAAACCATTCACTTAGAAATATATAATACTCAATTGTAAAAGCATATTCTGTGCCCCAAGTGCATATGACTTGATCACAATTATAGATATTTATATCTCAAACTATATAGTGTTTCATTTTTAATTTCCATGGGGGGTTCTAGGAAAATAAATGACTCAACGCTATTTCAGACTTTGGGGAAATCATTTCAATACTTTGGAAGCCAGTGTCCTTTTAAAGACCAATTTTGCTTGGAGACTGGCAAATAAGGATCATAATAATCTTTTTTAAAAAATTTATTTTGATATTTATAATAAAATAATTGTATGGTTTTTAATATAATGTTATTAGCTTTATATGTTATTTCATTATTAGCTATTTTAAGGCAGATCATCCAAAAACTACAAGTAATCTAGACTTATTTCCTCATGCTATCTCACTAAAAAACCTCTCAAAATGAACTTTGGTGAAAGTATATATGTTTTTAAAGTGAAATATGTTTAAAGGTTAACATCCTAGTTCTTAAGAAACTGAATGAAATCTCTATTGGGAGGCAACCTCCCACAGTTGAGAATTTAGGGTAATATTTAAAGACTAGGACAGGAATTTCAGAATATTCCATAAAGAGAAAGAAAATAGAAGAGTGTCAAATAGTAATCATTATATTTGGGAGAGCCATCCATTTCAGGGACATTCCTATTTTCAAGTCTACTGGAAAATATATTAGCCACATACTTGAACCTCGTTCCATTTCTGAGGCCTAGCGATTCCAGCCAGACAATATTACCAAATAAAATCTGATGATTCTAGAGAGGTAAACACTATAAATGATAGACCTGTTAACTCTACCAAGGAAACAGCTAGGATAAATGATTTAAAAATCAATTTCCAAACCTCTAGAAAAGAATGAGTACCAGGAAATGGCCATATTTAATTTCTATAATACTAAATAATGTTAGCATAAAATATATCAAAGCAAAGAAATCATTAGCAAAGATTTTATTTCTGGTCAAGATGACAGCATCCAGTTTCATCTCAACTAGATTAAATGTTCCTCGTGGGTAGAAAATGTCTGTCTTTTCCACAAAGATAAGGAAGTGCACATCACAAAAATTCACTTAATAATTTCATGATAACTTTAAGTTCTGTTTATTGGTGAATGCTCAACACTATCAGAAGCCGGGTCCTCTCTTTGGAAGTTAATTAAGAACACTTTTACTTAAGAGCAAGGCCTTCTACAGAAATTATGTATGTGTTTAATATTTATCCCTTCTCCTAATATCTTCTAAACTCAAAATAATCTTTCTTAGTAATTCTTCTAAACTCTCATAGTTGTGTTTTCTGGTTGGGATTTGATCCTGTCTAAGTGTATAGGCTAGAATCAGACTGTATTTTGGCCATGATTTACTGATGGCTGCTAACAGTATCTGAACTGTAATAGACAATGAATAAATATTCTATTTTTAATGTGTTGCTGGGGTTTTTTCCTGTGAAGTTCTGCCTTTCTGCAAACTTTGTATGTGTCCTTTTATCTGCCTTTAATCTTTCTTTGTGCCTACTGCAATGATCCCCATTCAGTAGGGCATTTGTTATACGTTGTTAAATGACTCAGGAAATTGGTTTAGTAAAACAGATACAAGTTTAGAAATAGTTCTAGTCCTCACAACTAAATGAAGAGATTGTACAGAACTGTAGCCTTGGGCTCCATTGCTATAAAAGTCTGCCTATCAGCTGGCCACGAGATAATGGCATGTTACAGAGGGTTACCTTTCCAGTGGATGGCCACATGATAAATGGCATGCTAATCTAGGATTATGTGTCCAATGGCCAGACATCTTAACATTCATTTGTATAAAGCCATGAAGTTCCATTTTCCCTCTCTTTTAGGGAGAATTGGAAGCCTTCACATTTAGTGAGGTGAGAAAATAGATACCATCGTGTAAGCATCCACCACCAGGATGTAGCTCTGTTATGTTTTGTGCAGATCTGGACCATGAGATCACTTAAGAAGGATCACAATGTGACACTAGGAAATTAAGAACTGAGATCTGCTGGAATTATTTTGCAATTCAGACATTTCCCTCTGATGATCTGACCCAAGGTTTTCTTCCTCCAACCATATGTGATGCATTTAACACAGGCCAGGAAGTGGCTCACTCCTTCTGAATGAGCAATGAGAAAAAACTTGAAAAGCATTCCCAAAAGCCATGCTACAGCCTTGGCATTCTTGATCTCCCCTGGGCCTGTTTCCTGTCTATTCCTCTCCTTCCAGTGACGATGGCTCCCTCTTTTCCCTTTCCCACAGCTTGGACTTGTTCTACTCTTAGATATAATCATGCCCAAAGACATTGAAAAACAGAAATTCTGTTAGTGATTTTGTTGATAGTTATTTACCTAAAATTAGATATCTGTCTTGCAGTCTTGTTATTTGTGATTTGTTTTCTGTCTCAACTCTCATCTTTACCTTTGTTTTGTAGGTAGTCAGCTGTCTCAGTTGTCTTCTTTCTGATTTCTGCCCAAACCAACATGCAGTGAAAGACCTTTCCCGTTGTGAGATTATATAAAGAGCCACAGAGCTTTCATTTTATGGGGGGGTGGAAGGGCAAAATGGAAAAAAACCCTAGAGCTCGGTTTCTAAACAAAGAAGCTATTTTAAGCAAAATACAGGGGAATTTACAGATATCTTACCAGTGGGAAAAGAAGTAATTTTGTTTTCATCTTAGCAAAGAGATTCAATACTGAATTAGGGCTACTCACATTCCTTTAAAAAGGCAGCGATAAGAAATATACACTTTCTGTTAACCAAAATACAAGCCTCACTTTGGTTTTTGAACATTTCCTTGTGATTGCATTTACTCGTGTGTTTGATCTTACGGAAAAACGACTCAAAAGGCCATATTTTTCTTAAACTTTCAGTTCCTTTTCTCAGATAAAGCGTTCACTGAAAAAGATGTTAGGTTGAGAGTATTTATTTCATCTGAAACATTATGAAGGAATAGTCTCTATACTACTGCAACTTGAACTTGGTTTCCAGTGTGATTTAAGTTTCTTCTGTTTTCAGCTCTACCCTTGTGTACAGTGACTCTCCCCAGTGATCAAATATTTCCGAAATCAAAGACTTGTGATCACCATTTGCCTTACATTAAACATCATATCAACCTTCAGAGCATAGACTTTACTTTCACTGGATCAGCCCCAGGCTGCCTGACTGCCCTTAAACACAGCTGTCTGTGGCTGGTGAGGTAAGGGGATAGTACCTTCAAAGAGTTAAGTCACAGCTGCCATGGCTTTTAGCAGAGGTAGAGGATGCATCACCATGGACATCCCCTGTCTATACTACTATTCTACAACAACTCAGTGACCACATGCCATTATTTTTATTTCATGGCTGATAAAACCGTTTGTCTTCTGTGTATCCTACACTCTGAGATTCTTCTCATCTTCCTCTCTTCCTGTATAAACACATTAATTGTTTTAGGAAAGTAATTATTTTATTGCCACTTTGAAAATATACTTTTTTTGTTTCTAGTCAAGTTAAGAAGGCAAGAACTGTTGACAGATTTGGGTATGGGAAAAAAGATAATCATTTAATTTCTCTTTAATTTTTTTAATGTTTATTTTTGAGAGAGAGACAGACATAACATGAGAAGGAGATGGGCAGAGAAAGCTGGAGACACAGAATCCAAAGCAGGTTCCAGGCTCTGAACTGGCAGCACAGAACCCAATGCAGGGCTCCAACTCATGAACCGTGAGATCATGACATAAGCCAGGGTCGGCTGCTTAACTGACTGAGCCACTCAGATGCCCCAGAAAGATAACCATTTCGTTTACATGAATAGCTTACCATTTATGTCTAATTGTTGTTCAGTATAATACATTAATGTACTTCATTAAATATCTGTCAGATTAACTTTGTTGTAAGTTTTTATTAGTTTTGACATTCATGTTTGTTTATTTGTGTATGTGTATGTATGTACACTATATGGTATTCATAGTTTTATGCTCACTTAATGTGGAAATATACTCACAACTTTTAATAAATTTAGTGATAACATTGATCAGAAAATATAGATTTTATTGTTGCATATATGGTATATTTATAGACTTAGCTATGCACATAGATATGGATATGGTTCTTTTGTGTGTGTTTATATATAGGTGCTTACAAAAGTATTGCCTTGCTTATGAAGTCACATCTACGCTTGTTTGAATATTCAGCTTTAATATTAGCAATGGAAATTGCTTTTTATTTTTTATTGAATGAGTAAGTGGATGAATGGTTTCATACTTATAACAAAGGATATGATTTTTTTAATCTCTCTTTTTTCCTCACAAATACTTGTCTTATTCTCTAATATTTAGTCCTATGGAGAGAGACATAAAAGCCTAATGGCACGTAGCAGAGACCCAGTAAGTATTTGATTAAAAGAATGAGTAAGTAGGGGTGCCTGGGTAGCATCTCGGTGGTGCCTCAGTTAAGTGTCTGACTCTTGGTTTCCGCTCAGGTCATGATCTCTCAGTCATGAGATGGAGCTCTGAATTGGGCTCCACAGTGTGGAGCCTGCTTGAGACTCTTTCTCTGCTCTTGCTCTCTCTCACAAAATAAAAAAAAAATTAAAATTGAAAAAAATTTTGTAAACGAATGAATAAGTAAAGGTAATGATAATCACAGATTGGGATGAATGAGTTTTATATAGTGCAAATTTAAAAAAAGTAGAAGACAGAAGAAGAATTTAAAAAAAAAAGATAGTAATAGGGGGCGCCTGGATGGCTCAGTTGGTTAAGCGTCTGACTTCAGCTCAGGTCATGATCTCACAGTTTGTGGGTTCGAGCCCCATGTCGGGCTCTGCGCTGACAGCTCAGGGCATGGAGCCTGCTTCGGATCCTGTGTCTCTCTCCCCTCAGCTCTTCCCCTGCTCACACTCTGTCTCTCTCTCAAAATAAATAAATCTTAAAAAAAAATTTTTTTTAAAAAGATAGTAATAGGAAAATAGGGGCCCAACTCTGGGGTGTCATAGAAATGGAAGTGAAAAGTAAATGCAGAGTAAGCAAATGGAAGAAAAAGAGAATAAAATGAAGGAATATATGTTAATATAAAGACATCAAACTAGAGAAGGACAGTATGAGAAGATAGACAAGGAGGTAAAAAGGAAGAGCACAGTTGTAGCGAGATGTGAGAGAAAGAAGAGGGATCCTGAAAAGAGCAGATAAAGCCCAGCAGCACAGGTTAGCAGACATAGGCAGAGAGGGATCTGAACAGTGGGAAAATGGAAGGAACATCTCAATGCAAGAGGAGGTGAGCTGGACCACTGTATTAGCTCTGTGCCTCCATATGCATTAATGAATTTTGGTCGATTTTGAATTTCAAATTTAAATTTTCCTTAAGCTTTTTAAAATAATAATCCATGTAGATTAGAAGACTTGATAACCCTGGGGCCCCTGGATGGCTCAGTCACTTCAGTGTCCGATTCTTGATTTCGGCTCAGGTTGTGATCTCACTGGTGTGGAATTGAGCCCTGAATCAGGCTCAGTGCTGAGTGTGGAGCCTAGAGATTCTCTCTCTCCCTCTCCTTCTGCCTCTCCTCCACTAGCGCTCCCCACCCCCCCCTCTCTCTCAAAAACAAACAAACAAACAAACAAAACAAGACACTTGAAAACCCTGAAGAATTAGACTTCCATGCAGACTGTATATACAGTCTACTATGGAACCCCCAAAACATAACTCACTCCGTGTATTCCAAATGGAATAGCATTTCTTATAAATGGTTACTGTGGTTCTTATTACTTATAACTCTTAGTAATACTACAAAGTCACTGCAAGTTATATTCTGATTTCTCAGAAGTCAATTTTTATTATATGACATTAATGTAATTAAAAACTCATAAGCCATCTAATCACATTAATGAAGGTTTTGCTTAGCAAATTGAAATGCACCTATTATAAAAGCAAGTCATTTCATAGACTGGTTGACACTGGAAGTAAAGATCTTAAAGATAGACTAATCCTAACCTCTCATTTAAATGTTGAGGAATGTGAGCCTACAATTGTTAAGGGACTCTCCCAAGGACATATAAGTAATTAGTGGCAGAATTATGGACAAGAATTCAAAATAACAGTTCTTTTCCCAGTTATAATCCAGATCTGTAGTCTTGTGGGGTTTTTTTAATGTAGGTCTATATTATTATCTAAGAAATGCATCATTACTTGCACATTAGCACTGATAGAATTTTTTTAATCCTACGGCATATTTTTATAATATGGAGATAGTGAAAAATTGAAATTCATTACAGAGAAGAAAAAAGAATCTTCTAAGATAAGTAAAACAATAATGTTCCATGGATGAAAACTAGAATATTTCAAGAATGTCTGCTTTAAGTAAATAGTTAGAAAGAAGTGGCAGGAGGAGAGAGACAGAGACAATGAGACAGGGAGAGAAAGAGAGAGAGAGAGACCTAATAAACTATCTTTTCTCCACAGGGCAAGAATATTTTATTGAGAAATAAAGGAAATTAATTAACACTGGACTTAGATTGAATTAAGTCTCATGTTTATGAGTTCGTAAAAATCAAATAGAAAGAGATCACCAGAACTACACCTAAGGTTTCATACATTGAGTATGAATTTTACAAAGAGTGATGAAAACCACCATTTCATAGTGGATCTGGCTTCTTGATTATTTTGATGGTCACTCAACTAGACATTTTGATCAAAATGGATTACCAATGTGGGTAAGAATTCCAAATCAGTAGTTGATTCAAATATCTCATAGTGCTGTGATGTACAGGCCTATAATGAATAATACAAAATAAGTATCATTCAGTTACTTTGGTATAGCTTGATAGGCTTTATATGGTGCTTTCACATTCACTATCTATTTTTATACAATAATGTGTGAGACAAGTAGAATAAATCTCAGGTTTTAAAATTAGGTTAGACATAGGTGAAGTGATTTGCTTAAATTCATATAGTGAGTTTGTCTTGAAGTTATGATTAGAACCTAGTTAACCTAATTCCTAGCTTAGATCTTCTTTCATCCTCAAGAAAATATATCCCAAGATGACAGGAATTTTTGTCTGATTTGATTACTTCTATATCTCCACCAAACTGCTGGGCACATTGTAGGTATTTAAAAAGTTCTTGTTGAATTAATGAGTGATAAATTTACATCATTCTTCTTCTCATTGTTATCCCGTTTCCTTTTTCTAAATTTTAAATTTGAGTTCATAAATCATTTTAAGATAATTATTCAAAGCACATTATCCTCCACCTTAAAATAAACAAGCATATCTTTGTTTGTCTTCCCAAAAGGAAAGCATTTAGTCCCCCACGAACACCTTACACATTTCTGACTTTATCAATATACTAACAATTCTACCTATTTTTGGTGAATAATATGTTTCAATCCAGCTTATCAAAGCTAATGGAAATCTGTTCATTTTAGTGTAAGGGGAATTGCCTGGCTGCACCCAAATTATCCAAAAGCCCTCTATCGCAGATAGTACAATAAATGTAATGGGACATGGGTCAGAGTAGAAAAAGGAAGAACTAAAAGAGTAGAAAGACAATGTGGGGCACCTGGGTGTTTCAGTCAGTTAAGCATCCGACTTCAGTTCAGGTCATGATCTCACTGCTGTGGGTTCGAGCCCCACATCTAGCTCTGTGCTGACAGCTCAGAGCCTGGAGCCTGCTTCAGAGTCTGCCATCTCACTCTGCCCCTCCCCCACTCGCACCTCTTTCTCTCTCTCTCAAAAACAAATAAACATTTTAAAAAATATGAAAAAAGAAAGAATGTGATTCTGCTTTAGATGCCTTCATGCTTCTTAACTTCAGCTGTCTGTATGTTTCAGTGATTAAAAAAAATAAAAACTGAAAAATAATGGAGGGACCCATAATTAACTTTAACACGGAGACTGTGAGAGTGGACATAACTGATCAGAAGCTCAGGTTTCCTTGTGTAGTCTGGGAGTATGGCCCTTGAAAACTATGAACACTTCTGAAAATGATCTTAAATGGATTACGGTGGCAGTAAATGGAGATGAACTTTCTCTCTGTTGTTCCATGAGCTACCTCTTAAATTGATGCTTGGAAGGCTCACCTCTTTAAAACCTTTGTCCATCATAGCTCTAACTTTGGTTCTTTCTGTTGGAGAGAGGAAATCTGCCATGGGTTGAGTTTGGAGAAAAAAAGAACCTGAGATATCTAGATACCATAAAAGAAAAGTAACTTTTAAGGTTTTCAGATCTTTCATAATTTCTTCATTTTGTTATTATGTTGTTTACCCCATCTTTTATCTCTTGGTGATAAGCAGGAAAACTTTTAGTATATAGAGGATGTATTTTTGATGATAGCAAGAACAGAGATGGCTGGAGAAACTCACTTTCTCTACAATCCTCCTTCATAGAAAAGAACCCCCAGGGACAGTGGAATAGCCAAAGCTCATTAGAGGAAAGATTTGAGACCAAATCTCAGTGACTTTGTAAAACCTAAATAACAGGCCACTTAGTGATCTAAATTTGGCCCAAGAGATGCCTTCATTAATTCATTTGTTCCCGAGCAGGCTGTATCTCACCTTTCATCCAAAGTCTGAATTTAGTATCAGAAAGTCTTAAGACATGAGTTCTGCCTTTGCAACTACCTAATATGTAACATAGAACAAGCTATTCTTTATAGATGTCAACTAGCTCGTCTAAAACAAGAATATTATTTATATCATAGATTTATTGTGAGAATAAAAAGAGATGTTGCTCAATGTCTATGTAGTCATAAAACAAACCATAGTTAGAGGCCTGCTATGTACCAACTGTTACGCAAAATATTGAGGATACACAAAAACTCACATTCCTGACCTCAATGTCTCAGAGTCCAGAAAGGGTGCTGAGAAGTCAATGGACAAATACAATCAATACACAGTGAGAAGAGGAGCCATATAAATACAACACAGTGAGAATATAGATGAAGAAGCCATTAACTTTGCTTGGGGAAAGTTAACAAGCAATAGACTTTAATATTTTTTTTAACGTTTTTATTTATTTTTGAGACAGAGAGAGACAGAGCATGAACGGGAGAGAGGCAGAGAGAGAGGGAGACACAGAATCGGAAGCAGGCTCCAGGCTCTGAGCCATCAGCCCAGAGCCCGACGCTGGGCTCAAACTCACAGACCGTGAGATCGTGACCTGACCTGAAGTCAGACGCTTAACTGACTGAGCCACCCAGGCGCCCCAGCAATAGACTTTAAAAAGACATGTTTTTGTAGGGGGTAAAAAAAAAAAGAGAGAGGAGAACCAAGAAACAGACTCTTAGCTATAGAGAACAAATTGATGATTCCCAGAGGGGAGAGGTGGGTAGGACATGGGGGAAATAGATGAGGAAGATTAAGGGGAGCACTTGTTGTGATGAGCACCGAGTATCACATGTAAGTGTTCAAAACTAAATTCACACCTGAAACTAATCTTACACTGCATGTTAACTAACTGGAATTTAAATAAAAGCTTGAAGCAAGCAAACAAACGAAAGACGTGTTTTTGTATACATTCTCTCTACCCACCTTTAAATTGTGGCTTAAGTGTACGCAGATCATGTCCAAGTCTGGGTTCTGTTTACAGTACTTCTTGTATGGTTAGTGCTCAACAGATGTTTATTATTAAAAATTATTTTAATTTCCTTTTCCATTACATTGAATTATATTGTTGTATTACAGAGAAGGCAGGGGTGGTTGAAATCTGTCACATAACTCTTTAGTTGAGTTCAATAGTAAGTTGTGCTTGACTGTTTCTTCCATATCCTAGGATCACCCCAAGAATTAAAGATATTTGATATTTTTAATAAGAAAGAAGTTTTTTTACAGAATGCAAAACATCATATTCATGTTGAATTAAGAAGGTATTTGTTGTGCTTCCAACATAGAACACTCTGTTAGTGAATGTGAGGAGTATTAGACATTCCTATTCTTTGCTGGTTGGTATGTTAAATGGTACAATTAATATGGAGAGTGATTTGAAAATAGCAATCATGATTTATATTTCAACAACACGAATTCTAGGAATGTTTTCTGCAGACATATTGACCATTTATGAAGTGACATATGTAAAGGGATATTTACTGTAGTGGCTATAGTAGCAAAAGATCAGAAACCACACAAATGTTCAACAAAGTAGGGACTGGGTTAATGAATTATTAGATAATTTCAGGTATTGTATGTAATATATATTCAAACAGTTTTATACTGTGGAATACTATGCAATGGTTAAAAAGAAAGAGACAGCACAATATATACTAATATAATAAGCAAAACTGCCACGTTCCCTATTCTAAGTGTAGTATAAAGTCATTAGTGCAAAAAGAGGTAGGTATATGGTTGTAAATATAAATGTAGCTTCGGATGTGGATATGGATACACACACATACATTTATATAATCTTGTGTATGAATATCCCTAAGAGGATATACAAGAAATAGTCACAATGGTTACAGGGGAAAGAGTGAAATAGAAATATCCACTTATTATTACATACACCTTTGTCCTTTTTGAACATGATATTATGTGGGATTCCTATTAAAAATATACTAAACAGGCCAAAGACACATGAAAAGATGCTCAACATCACTAACCATCAGGGAAAAGTAAATCAAAACCACAATGAGATATCACCTTACACTTGTCAGAATGGCTAGTATCAAAAAGGCAAGAAATAACAAGTGTTGGTGAGGATGTAGAGAAAAGCGAACCCTCATGCACTGTTGGTGAGAACGTAGATTGGTGCAACCACTGTGGAAAACAGTATAGAGGTTCCTCAAAACATTAAAAATATAAGTCCCATACAACCCAATAATTCCATTTTTGAGTATTTACTCAAAGAAAATAAAAACTCTAATTTGGAAAGATACATGCAACCCTATGTTATTGCAGCATTATTTACAATATCTAAGATATGGAAGCAACCAAAGTACCCAACAGTATTATGCTAAGTAAAACAAGTTAGAGAAAGACAAATATCCTTTGATTTCCCTTATATGTGAAATCTAAAAAATAAAACAAGCCAATGAACAAACGAACAGAAACATTCATAAATACAGAAAATAAACCGGTTCTTGCTAGAGGGGAGGGGGTTGCAGGGCTGGGCAAAATAAGTGAAGGGGATTAAGAAGTACAAACTTCCATTTGTAAAATAAATAGATCACAGGGATGAGAAGTACAACATAGGGAACATAGTTAATTGTATTGTGATGATGTTATGTGGTGACAGATGGTAGCTACACTTAATTGTGGTGAGTATAATGTAGTGTATAGAATTGTTGAATCACTATGTTGTACACCTGAAAATTAAGAGAACATTGTACATCAGCTGTCCCTCAACTTTTAAAAATGCATTAAATGAGTTAACAAAAATGCCTAAAACACAGAAGGTCTTCAAACCATGTTTGTAATAACTGTCATGTTGGAAATTTTTTCTGTAAATTCACAAGAGTTATACTTGTTAATCCACTTTTATATTTATGTAGAGGAAAGTTTGAATTTTTTCTGGAGGGAGAATATTTTTTAAAATCTTTAAATTACTTTTCCCCCCCAGGAAGTCGATAAACTTCAATTACTTTACTCCAAAACAAGCAGCGTCAGCTATAAAAAAGGGATGAATCCTATATTTAATAGCATAAATGAGGCATAATAATCAAAGAAAAAACTTCTGAAAAGAAGAATGTGTGAGCTACTGGATCCTTGGGACACCAGCCGTAATTTACACACCATTACTTATTCAGGGTTGCATTCCTAATTACTGCTTGGAAAAAAAAAAGGTAATTATTATACTATAGTGATTACTCCTTTCATCATACAAGAGAAACAATGCTGATATAGGCACATCTTAAAGAAATATAACTTTAGTCTGTTGAAAAATTTATTTATATACAATATTTTAAGGGGAATATATTAATAGCCAAACACATCTCTTAAAGGAGCATTCAGATCTCCAGTAAACTTGTACTCAAGTATTTCTAGAAAAATGTGGATGAATAAAGTCAATTTAATAATAAATTCTAGGTTGTTAATGACCTATCAGCTTTCTTACAAACATTCCTTACAAACTAGTGGAGAAGACACTACTGAACTACACAGTTAAAAATGATTAAGATAGGAAATTTTATGTTAGTTTTTTAACCACAATATTAAAAAAATAACTAATGCAGGGTTAGGAGAAAGAAAAAGGCAAGGAAAAATCTGCCTCTTTAATGTGAATAATTATCTACATTCTACTTACAAAAAGTTGAAAACATAAGCATTATTATTTGCCTACAATTACAATTGGGGTTATCTATAAAGGTATGTCAATCTAATCTAATCAATATAATTATACAAAGCAAGATTAATGAAGCAAGGCTATGTCTTGATTGCATATACTTAAAATCTGAAACTTTCCTGGTTGCCTGGGTGACTCCTTCGGTTAAGTGTTGGACTTCAGCTCAGGTCATGATCTTACAGGTCCTTGGGATCAAACCCCGAGTCAGGCTCTGTGCTGAAGCTCAGAGGCTGGAGCCTGCTTCAGATTCTGTGTTTCCGTCTCTCTCTGCCCTTCCCCCCCCCATGTTCACTCTCCCCCCCCCCCCACAAAAATAAATAAAAACATTAAAAAAAATTTTAAAAACCAGAAACTTTCTTGGTTTTCTGTTTAAAATTATATTTAGTTCATGCTTTTGCTAATAAAGAAAGAGAACTTTTAATATTCTTATGGATTATCTGTATCATGTATTTAATACTAAATGACATTCCATACTAACCTGTATCTCTTTTCATGGTCTGGCTTTCCTGGTCATCAGTTGAGGTACATTTATAAATACAGATTTTAGTAATATCCTAAGCCAAACAAAATTCAGAAGGTGAACATGCAGAAAGTACTTAAGGGTATATTCTAGAGGCAAATGTGTGTTCGTGCTTTTTAGATTATGCACATCACTGCCTCTTTACATTACTGTGGACTAGACTTGACTCATAGGTATTTAACCAAATGAACCATAGAAAACTATTTCCTTTCATAATTTGTCACTGTAAAGCGAATGTCTAAATCTGAAATGGTAGAAATGGATCGTTTATTATATTTTTAAATACACAGAGCATACTGAGATTAAGTATTTAGAATTCATATCCAAGTGTATCTATAATGTGTTTTAATAAGGTCATGAATAATGAAGTAATTTTACACAATGTGGAAAAGCTGTGAAGTGTAGCATTCAAGTGATATTTATCTATGAGGTGTATCCATTTAATAGTTCTCTTTTCATAAATTTCATTTCCACTTGTAGAGTTGTGTCCTATGCAGACTAATTAATATGACTTATCCTGTGGCTAAGCAGGAATGTTTTTCACTTTTCCTTTATCCTTTCACCTTGTGCAAAATTATTATTCCCCTCAACACCTCATTTATCTCTCCCATCCACCCTAGGGAGTCTCTCGTGCAGAACAACTAGGAGGTGTATACAGAGGAACAACAATCTGGCAGCCTCATCATAAAATGTGATATGTTAGCTATTTCCCTTTCCAAGGGACCTATCCAGCTGAGACTGTATGGGACCTCTGGGCCACACATGCAAATGCAGCAAACTCACATCCCAAGAAAACTTTCTGCCAAAAAGGCAGAGGGAAATAGCTCTTTAACAGAGCTTGCACAGAGGGAAATAACATTGTGTTTTCCGGGAGTTTGTCATGTCAGAGAAATAAGCAGCTATAGCCATGTGACAAGAGAGTTATTTTTTCTGGACCAAATATGCTTAGGGATGGAGTTCAATTCCATGTATTCTTAGTGCTAATTCTGGGAAGATTGTCCAATTCTGATATACAAAGGCCATTGAAAAAATTGAGTAAGCTGCCATCAAAAACAGTAAATAATTTGAGCTTATGTTATTAGATTGTTTCTACCCATAACAGATACCAAACAGGTGTTGATAAACACATATATCAAATTTTCTCTGCTATTATGATATTGTCCCTCATTTGAGTCTATAGCTGACTTGGTAGGTAGGAAGATTTTAGTCTTAATTTATGTTCTTCAGGCATGTGTTTGCCTTGTGGCTGATTTTCAGTAGTGGACAGATTTATGTAGGCTTATGTTACTTGGGTTTACTCCTAAGCAGTAAAACACATTCTGAAGGATTTTACTAATATTCATGCTTAAGCTTGTTATAGAACTAAGAAAGATAACTGGCCTGGACACTGGTTAACCTCATACCTAATCCATATTTCCATCAGAATGGGATCAATCTCCCTAATCAACCTCAAAGAAATTGCACATGTGTTCTTGATATTTTAGACAGGGACAAATTTTTTTCAAGAGGAAGAGTTATCAGTAGTGATATGTGTAAGCTCCAAACAGGCCAGAAATTGAGTCTGTTCTGTTCCTGCTATATTCCCAACATCTAGAATATTTCCTGTATTTGTCCTCTTTCATGGTTTAGATGCAACCACTATGCAGAATGGTCCCCAAAACATGAAGCCGTATGAGTGACTTCATTGTTTTGTGCGTTTGTTTGTTTGTTTCAAATTATTATTTAGATTCTAGTTAGTTAACATGTAGTATAATATTGGTTTCAGGAGTAGAATTTAATGATTCATCACTTACATATAACACCCAGTGCTCATCATAAAAGTGATGTTATTATTTTATTCAAACAAATTTAATCTGTCCAGTACTTACCATATGCATAATGTCTGCAGGCTGATAGGCATAAGTAATAAACAGTTCATCACATATGTGATTGAAATTAGCATTATTTTCAACAAGCATCTCAGGTTTTCTTGGTGTTATTCTTCCCCTCATTTTGACCTGTTTTGGGGAGTTTTTCGACTTTGGCTTTATTTCCTAATATGGTATAAAAAAGATGCCCTTATCCATATCAGTAGCACCATCATGCATCCCAATATTCAAATTTTAAAAGAAAAAGTCCTGATTTCTTACCTCCAAACAGAGAGTGGTTACTTGACAGGGTCCTAGCCCCAGGGACTTTGCTCTGGTATTCACTCTTTTTCATCATTATTATAATCTTTTTACTGCTTCACATTAAAATACTGTCCAACTACTCACTAAAATGCTTTAACTTAGGGTATGCTTCTTACACACATTCCTTCCACAGTTGTAGAGCACTTGATAGGCATTGTGGGATGGGTCTATAAGACCCAGCAAGAATGTGTTGAGTATTAGAAAAATACAAAGATGAATACAACTGAACCCTTCCTTCAAACTAAATACCAATAAGAGAGTTAAAATATATGCATGGATTGAAACCTTCCTGACTTTGTATGAGAAAATCCTACATGTGTGACTAACAGAATGAGTAGTGTCTTAGTCCATTTAGGCTGCTATAATAAAAATACAGTAAATTGGATGGCTTCTAAACAATAGAAATTTATTTCTTGCAGTTCTGGAGGCTGAGAAGTCCAAGATCAAGGCACCAGCAGATTTGGTGTCTGCTGAGAGCCCCTTCCTCTTTCATAGATGGCCATCTTTTCCTGTTGCCATATATGGCAGAAGAGACTGGGGAGCTCTCTGGGGTGTCTTCTGTCATAACAATAATCCCATTCATGAGGATTTTACCCTTATAACCTAATCACCCCATCCAGGCCCCACTTCCAAATACCATCCATCACATGGGGTATTAGGTTTCCACATATGAATTTTGGGCGGACATAAACATTCATTCTCTTGCAATAGTTCTTACCAGGATTGGATTTTTATAAAACAGGAAAACCCTAGGAAGACCTAAAATTCAGAGATGGTGAATTTAGATGGTGGAAAGGGAGAAAAAAATATGCCACCTGGAGGAAAGGGGAGCAAAGAAAAATGATCATTCAAATTTTAGAGATTGTACAGTTTCACTCTGAATTTGTCATGTCTTCATCTGTGCAAAGGTATGTAGATGGTATATCTTTGGACTATAGCTCTAGCAAGTGGATCTGAACTACCGTATATCCTACACTAGAGCTGATACGAGCCAACTCCCTCTTAAAAACTCTATACTACCTTGAATCTGAGTCACAACTACTGATATAGATGACATAACCACGTGGTTTCCTTGATCAGAGACCTTAGTCCAACGCACATGGCAATAATATCAAAGACACCACCTGCAAAGAAGTATTTGTGTGTGGGATTATGTGACATATTTAAATTCTATATATACAATGGTGGAAAATGACTGGCAAATGCATGGTTGCCTCATATATTTAAATTGCAATTGTGAAACTTTTCTTTGATTAAGATGTTGTAGTTTTGATTGCATACCATGAGGAGAAAATAGTAAGTAAATTTGCAACTGTCCTTACACGTCAATCCAATGAGTCATTTATATTTAAACAGAAAACTAATTTCCACAAGGCAAATATAGCAAGAAAGATTACTTTGAGATTTTCTAGTTCCTTCAGAGATCACAAGGAAAAATTACCACCCTTCAGAATTCTGTAGGTTTACATGTAAGTGAGATATTATGGGTGGTCATGGTTGGTCTGTTATAAGGAATATAACCTGTTGTTATAGATACTTACCCCTACTGCAACATATGAGTATGTCATAACTTTACTTATATTATTCAGATTCAATTAACTTTTTAAAAACTTGGTAACTGGTATGCAAGAGGAAAGCAAGTTTTGATATCAGTTCAGAAGTCTTTCTTCCAATTAAAAGCACTGACCATTATACATTCAGTCTTCTGAGTAAAATGTATACATCCTTTCTTTTTTTAATTTTCAAAAGGGAAACAATGACTGGTCATGTGAAGAAAGCTCCTAATCAAGAAAAATGTCTTTTCCTGAAATAAAACAAAAGTAAATGTAAAAAGGAATCTTCAATTAGGAACGGATCATTTATTTTCCCTATGCATCATGACCTCCTATTTCTTTCCAGTTGGTTGGATTTCAATGGAAATAACTGTTATGTTAAGTTTGTTTAACCTTAATTTGCTATGAAAACACAAACTGTGCCATTATTATTGATTAGAATAAGACTGCCAGCATGGCCTTGGAAAACCATTATATGCAAATGTGCAAACACAGATCGTTATAATATGAACTAAGGCTTGCTTGCATACCAAAGTGTCAATGGTATTAGTATAGTCATTAAAGATTTTTAGGAAGAGTATGTTGTAACAGGCTTGTAGTTCCAATGAAGAACTTAGAGTGCTCTTGAGTTTGATTTAATGATGTATTTATAAAAAAATGTATTCATATCATATAGCTTTTTTCCACCCAGCATTTAAAAAGGAACCATCCCACAAGCCTTTTTCCTAGAAACTGAGAGCGTTGAGTATCATTTTCTGTAAATCCTATTTTATATGGAAACTTTCTCAAATGATATTTAGATAAGGCTTTTTAACCTTAATATAGTTTATAAACGCAAGTGGGCTCAAAATACCTGAACCTGAATGGTAAGACTGGGGAGGGATTGACTCTCCTAAACCCCAAAATGAGTCATCTGTGCTGCTTCTAGAAGCCGAGGCATAAACCTCTCTTGTGTCTAAACATTTGCTGTCAAGAAGCAGTTTGTTATTCTTTTAAACACACAATATTCTAAGGTGCCATTAGTAGTGATACTCATGGCCACAGGGGGCTGAGGCTCGGAGTGAAGAACACAAAGCAGGAAAAGTAAAAGAAAAGAGGGAAGCAGGGTCTATGGATCTACACAAGCTGTTGGTGGATGGCGCTTCCAATTATTATAATGAATGATACCTGAGAAAGTAAAATAATATGATGAAAGGCTTCTTAATGCCAACCTATCCCATGACTGGGCTTTAAGCTTTTGCCTGTTGTTTGGACACTTTCTATAGAGTGTTCATTCTGTGTTACTACAGTGTTTGCTCTAGACAGAATTGGTGGGTACTTCATACATTGTTTTCATTAAATTTAATCGAATAAGCATTATAATCTTCTAAATATCTCTAAGCATTTTAAAGAGTGTTGCTTTTAGTCATGTAAAAGTCTTGTTATAACAATTATTATTCGGGGTATCAGAAAATTCTGTATAACTAAGCTATATCTATATCCCAGCATACCTCCCAAATAAAGAATGATTCAGTGACCTGATTATATTGCTTTCCTTACAATACAATTTGTAATGGCTTCTTCTCTCTCTCTCTCTCTCTCTCTCTCTCTCTCTCTCTCTCTTACTGTTGTTGGCTTTTTCTATTGCTTTACAAAAAAAAGGGTGCTATTTATAACATGTCAGTGGAGGCAAACTGAGCTGACATATAAAATAGAAATATTTGTTCTTTTGTTCTCTTTTTTAAAAAATGTTTATTTCTTATTTTGAGAAATTTGAGATAGAGAGACAAAGAGAGAGAGAGAGAGAGAGAGAGAGAGAGCACAAGCAGGGGAAGGGCAGAGAGAGAGTTCTAGGAAAATCTAAAATTCAGAGATGGTGTTAGCACAGAGCTCGATCTTATGAACTGTGAGATCATGACCTGAGCTGAAATGAAGAGTTGGACGCTTAACCAACTGAGCCACCCAGACACCCTGTGTTCTTTTATTTTGTTCTTAAATGAAGATGAAATTATCCTTCAAATTCTCTTAACCTTCCTGCTCCAAATAACTCAACCATCTAAATAAAATGCACCTATGCGCCTGATGATCCACTAAAACAAAAGACCCACAAGAAAAGATATGAGACCAGCAGATAAGGGTACAATAAAGATCTGAACCTGATCCTGATTTCTGACACCTATTCATTTTCATCAATGGATTCCAAAGACTTTTAGCTTGCAGCGACTGCCAACACATTGACTGATTTATCTGAATGCTTTTAGTCTAGAAAGAACTTTTAACATGTGGCCCAGCTTTGTTTGTTTATAAGGATGACTACCCAGGTATATAACTAGAACTGGTTTAGTGTAATCAGAAATCCTTTGGAGTGCTCCAAACAATCTGGGCCGAGCCTCAGTTTGTGAAAGAGCAGGTTCCTCTACAGGATACCTAATATGTAAAATGACTGGGGAAGATAAATTTGTGCATATGATGGTACACGGTATGTTGAAAGTAATTTAATTTCCTCTTCTAATTTCTTAGAGAACTTTCTAACTACTTGTCTTAGGGAAATAATAACATCACTTTTCTTAATGTTGGAATCCACTTTCAGTCCACATTGACCATTTTAACAAAAAGGAGAGGATACAAACGAGGTCAGTTTTTGATCAGATTTCATCAATCAGCAATAAGAAGTGCAAAATAAAAATGTGATTTTTGATTAAGTGATTTTATGCCTTCCCTACATGCTTGATATTTAAATGTTTTTATTTTATGAAATAACGGGACAGTTTAAAAGATGACAACTCCATGATAGTCTTCCAATTTCATAATGATTTTGCTAATTTATGATGAATGAAACTTTAAGAATGACTGCAAATTTTTATAAACTTTTACTTTCTTATTCAGTTTTTTTATTCTAAGAGCAAAACAGCTAGCTATAACAATAAAATTACAATAAAGAATAAAGAAAACAATGTAATCATTTACCCCTAACATTCTCCAGTTTCATTTCCCTGATGTAACTGATACTAATCTATGTATTATTTATATTTCCTCACTTTTTTCTATGCTCACAAAAAAATGTTTACATATTAGGGGAGAAAAAAATTTTTCTCTACTTTTTTAGGTTCTTTTGGCTAGTCTATTAATTAAACTGACATAGGACAGATTAACCAAAGAAAAGCAAATTTGAGTCAGGCAATTGAAGTGTGTATGCCATCTTGAGCTAAGAAGAAGGTAGGAATCTGGGACATCAAAAGGAAGGAGGATAAATCACAGGAAAATGGGAAGACCAAATGTTTGGTAAGCAAATGTTTGGCATGCCATGCAGAGACAACTGGACACAGAGAGGAATTTGAATAAATAGGCTGAACTCCCCCAGCTTACCACACCTAGCCCCTACTGTTTGTAGCTGTCTCTGGTGATAGCTCTCTTCCAAGATCAGGCCCTTTACCTAAATTCTTTTAGGCACTTAAAGGGGAGCTGAAAAGCTCTTCCTGGGTCTTTCTGGCCTTGATTATCTTCAGCTCAAAATAATCCACATGCCAAAGTGTCAGGCAATGGGGCAGCCTGCTCTGAACCCCATCAGTTCCCTTCTTTGAAACTCCCCTGGAAGTTTCATATAGTAAAACCTGAGCTGGTAGATTGCTCCATTATTTCACTGATTAGTCTGCTAGTCTTGAAAATAGGTCAGTTCAGTTAAAAGTTGTGTCTTATTTTAGGAGGTGGTGATGAACCTGGCCTTTCAAGTTAGGCTTCTATTGCACAAGAAGTCAAGTATTTAATAAAGCATTTCTACAAAAACAGAAGGAAAGGATGGTTAATTATTGGAACAAATCATAAATTAGTTTTTGAGCCCAGGGAGCAGCCAGTGAAGATCTCTATATATCAGGGCTGAAACATCTTTTGTGGTTTGAATGTCTCTGATAATATCATCAAGATTCGGGCAAATTCTCTGAGTAGCCCACATAGCAACAGGCATGAAGATTGTCTAAACATGAGTTATTGTGGCAATTTCTCTGATGTTTATATCAAGTCATTCACAGTAAGTTTGCAGGACTTCGGGAAAAGGACAATTTTTTTTCTTAGTTATTCTGAGTCAAAAGTCATAAAAAATTCGAAGTTTGGAGAGTTGTACCCAAGGAAAGTAGAATTCAGAATCAAGTTGATTTACACGTAGAAAACAAAACCTCAAAGATAAGTAGCAACACTAGAATCTGATACCCATAAAGGGTATTTGGAAATAGGTAAACTCTGCCATAACTTTCAAACCAAATAGTATCAGAATATTTACCAAATTTTCATCTTACAGTCCCAGGCCTCATACCCAGAAAAATAAAAGGGTATCTGTCTACAGAGAAAGTGAATATAATATTTCATGTAATTTGTTCTGGATTATTACTTTTTATTTTACAAGATCCATGAAGCCATGTTTGTTTTAATTATCCATATTTTAAAACCCAGGGACTAAAATACTGATAATATTTCCAGAAAAGTTGAGTTTTGTGTGGATGGCGGTGGCACTCCAGTTTATAAACTTAATTACTTATTGCCACTTGGTTATAATGCAAACAAGTAGATATTTAAGGGGATGATAGGTGGAGGGAAATAATCTTTGTGTAACGTCATTATAAAACAAACTATTGAGAAATTGCTGAAATAATCTGATTTTATGAGTTGGTTGACGAGTTGATAATCATTTATGTCTTTTTGTAGCTCTGCATTTAAAAAACACACCAGATATTTAAGTTGAATAAGACACATCTACTTCTCTCTTAGGCAATCCCAAGCTCAATGTGTTTTACATGCACACCTTTCCTTGATATATCAGTGCACTTTTCATTATCTTAAATTGAGTTAATTCCTCATTAGCTAGTTTTATTTTACTGAGTCACATGCCTGTATAGCACCAAAAGAGATTCAAGTTCTCTGTTTTCTTCCAAATATTGTCAACAGCTTTAATTCCTTCAGGGTATGGAGGAGAGGTCTTGTGTATGCCTGTGGACTTGCTAGCAATAAAGCCAACATAAAATTAGTTAAGGAGGAAGACGGGGAATTGGGAGGCTTTCTGTACTGCTTTTACTAATCTAAAAGAAATCGCTGGAGTCATTTACTTTCCATTCTCTTTACGATAATTGACTCACACAACCCATCTCTTTTTCTTCAAATAGTTTTGCAATGATCAAACTAGATTGGATCTTTCTGTGGTTGTATCTTTTATTTTACAAGTACAGTTATTCAGATAACAAATGGGAAAGTTATCCATAAGCATATGCACACCCAATCAAGGATAAATCTACAATTGCTCCATTAGTAATTACAGGTAGTATTTCAATTATAGTCCATATTTTTGTGAATACCTGAATATACTAAATGTTAAGTTCTTGACTGGACAGAATTTCAAATCAATCAGAAGATAATATTGGAGGAGAGAACAGAATTATTAAGAAAACTATGATTGAGTACAGGTCTTCCAGAAATTTGAAAGGATTTTATTTTAAAAATTCAAGCAGGTTTGGGGTGCCTGGGTGGCTCAGTCAGTTAAGCATCCAACTTCAGCTTAAGTCATGATCTCAGTTTATGAGTTGAAGCCTCGTGTAGGGGCTCTGTGCTGACAGTTCAGAGCCTGGAGCCTGCTTCAGATTCCGTGTCTCCCTCTCTCTCTGCCCCTCCCCTATTCGTGCTCGCGCTCTCTCTCTCTCTCTCTCTCTCCCTCTCTCTCTCAAAGATAAACATTAAAAAAATAAAAATAAAAACTCAAGCAGGTTTGATAAGTATTCACACGTGAGTTCATCATGCCATCCCACATTATATTGTAAAATATTTCTAATTGGAACAATCTGATAAATTGTCAGCCATTTTTCTAAGTATAACAGTTTTGGGGAAAGGGGAGGGACAAATGAGATTTAAAGAACATTGTGATTCATGACCTTGAAAATCAGGAATGAACAGAAAAACCATAATCAGCAAGGAGAAAAAGTGAATTCCTACCACATAGGATTAAGAAATGTAGGGGCACCTGGGTGGCTCAGTCCTTTGGGCCACTGACTTCGGCTTGGGTCATGATCTCACCGCTTGTGGGTTCGAGCCCCGCATCGGGCTCTGTGCTGACAGCTCAGAGCCTGGAGCCTGCTTCCGATTCTGTCTCCCTCTCTCTGCACCTCCCCTGCTTGTGCTCTGTCTCTCTCTGACTCTCAAAAAAATAAGTGTTAATAAAAAAATTAAAACAAAAAAGAAAGTAGTCAGTTTTTAATAACTAATATGTGCCAGGTATGCAAATAGTTTCTTTTTGTTTTTTCTTTTTTAAGTTTATTTATTTTTGAGAAAGAGAGAGATAGAGAGAGAGAGAGAGAGAGAGAGGGAACACATGCATGCAAGCGGGGGAGGGGCAGAGAGAAAAGAAGAAAGAGAATCCCAAGCAGGCTCTGCACTGTCAGTGCAGAACCCAATGTGGGGCTCGAAATCATGAACTGGGAGATCAGCGGGGTTCAAACTCAGGAACCACGAGATCATGACCTGAGCACAAATCAGGAGTTGGATGCTTAACCAACTGAGCCACCCAGGTGCCCACGCCAACTAGTTTCTAAAAATACTACTGTAAAAGATGCAGTTATTTGACTTAAAGAATGTACAATCTAGTACACACTAGAATAGTGCAATTCTGATAAAACCAGGCCACGAAATGTATGTGTTATCGTAGGTTACTCTTAGGAAATTCAGATTGGAGTTTTGCATCCGTATTTATTCAAGGATAAATTAACATATGTGCAAGTGAGAACGTCCCCATTTTCTTGTTTTTTGTCCAATTGTGAGATATGTGTAAGTTCTTGTAGAAGCATCTCCAATGCATACCATCTGGACCCACCCCAGAGTTTGCTAAGCTAAGTCACCACAGATAGCCTAGCCTTAACCACTAGGTTCCTCCACTACACCCAAAACCAAACTGCAGCAAAGGATAATGCTTTAACCTGCCCCTTTTTACCTACCACTGACAGGTAGTTCTCTAGGCAATTCAAGGGGGTGAGGGGAATCCCTCAACACTTAAGACATTAGCAGTAAAGAAATTTTAGGGCCAAATTTTTACACACTAGGTCTCAGTTCTCTAATTTGTCCTTTTCTGTTACACAGAAGAAGAGACAAAGGACAAGTGAGAGAAGAGTGGGAGGAGAGGGAGGAAAAAACAGAAAGAAATAGAGTAAAAGAGAGAAGACTATGTAAGTCCTACAAAAGACTGTATAAAAGAAAATATATCACAAACTGGACATCAATCTACAATCTATGGTTTAGGCAGAAAGCAGCAGACTATAAACTTAGACTCCTTTCTCCCTAGTAGAGCAAGACTTACTATAGCAAAGAGAATAGGCTATGATTTCTCATTTTAAATTTGATAAGGAAAACCTGGCATGGCTTTTAGTTAGAGCAGTGTGGTCCATTTACAAAGATTCTTAATTTTGGGAGACATTTAAAATTCTAGTAAAGGCTCTGTGCATGTATACAAAGTCGTTTGCATGCAACTTCAAGGTGGTCCCAGAATCCATGCAGCCATCCATAAATCCAAGTTTGGGTTAACACAATGTCTTAGTTGCATTGCTATTTAATTATAGTAATGACAAAGAAAAATGTGAACTTTATGCTGTATGTAGATCAAAAACTAAGAAGCAACATATTCTGGGCCAGAGTAACTCATGTATGTAATAAGAATGGAAGAAACTACACAATGGATGAGATTAATGGGCCTGCAGCCCCATATTCAGTTTCTGAGTGGTCTTAAGAAAAACTGGAGAGCATGAGAAAAACCTCATGATTCTCATTTTATCTAAAAATATTAGAGTTCTTCAACTAAATATATCTAACCTCCTCTTAGTAATCCAATTTCTGTCTCCACTCAGCAGACGTGAATATACCCAAACTTGTCTCTTTCTTGAACTTCAGAAAAAGGAGAAAGAAAGAAAAAGTGAAGAAAGAGACAACTGGGCCAGACACATCCCTCCACTTGACCTCAGCTTCTTTCCCTCACAAGTAACACAAATCCTCTTCCCAAGAGTAAGAAGGTAAAGACGACATGTAAGACCAGAGTAAACTGATTGCACACTGACTGCCCCAAATAGAAGCACAAGGCACCTTTAAATACTTCGGCAACTAAAAAGTTTATTACCATTTCTGAGAGACTGAAAAAATATACATATTAAAATATGAGTGTCTCATATCCTCCAAATGAAATCAAAATTCACTGAAGCACTCTCAAACAATGGCTTACTAGAGAAAAAAAAAGTGTTAAGAATAAATTTTTCATGGGAGAAAGTTGTGCATTTAACCAGTGTGCCTGTTATCCAAATGAATGGATTTTCTTCCTTGAAAAATTTCACACATCAATGGTAACATAAAGTTCAGTAATTATCTTCTATCTTCTATATTTCTAACATTGTGTGATGCAGTGATTCTTCTATGTCAAGATATAAAGCAGGGGATTGAACAAAATTAACACACACATTTCACTTTGGTCATGATCTGAGAATATCTTTTTTGCCCAAGTGAAAGCCCTGGGGGCGGTGGGGGAAGAGAAGGGGGCTTTCCTGAGAAAGGAAAGGTGTCATAATAGGCCTTTAAAATAATTATCCCTGCACTAAAAATGCCAAAAAGTAAAATTATAATAAATTTGAATAGTCCTTTTAAAAAGTGTTTCTACTTTTTAAAATGTTTCTTACATAAAATAATCAAGATGGCTGGATGAATAGTAAAATTACATTGTATCAGTTTCAGGGTATTAGTTCAAGTCTAATAAAATTTTAATAGAAATGTGTTTGATGGCTTTAACTTACTGCTGAATGAATAGTATTCTGCAAGATTTGATAGTATATGACTCAAGAAAAGATTATTAAGAAGACATATAATGCACTTTTATAAAAGATATTTGCAGGAAACCATTAGATGATACAGAAAATCAATAATGCCCTAGTGCCAATTTCAGCAACATAAAATTACAGTGCTCATTGATATTTATGATGATAGAGGTACCAAATCATTTCATTTTTATCTTTCACTACATTGACGTTTTTCTTTGTTATCCAGGACCAGTTGCAAATTTGATTGGTTTCTTCTAAAAGTATTTTATGATGATCTTGTTTCTAAACAGCTGTTCTCAGGGAACTTTAACAGTCCATTCTTCCTAATTCAGTGCATAAATGGATTGGTAAATCTCTTTCCTTTTAGGGAAGCCATAATAATTGTAAAATATTAAGACATTGAAAATGGATCTTAGCAGAACCAAGTGAACAGGATTTAATAAACAAAGTTTTATTTCCATGAGGAAAAAAATAATGATGGTCTAGCCTCATTATCTCCCATGTGTAAAACTGAGGTCCAAATAGCAATGAATTATCCAAGAGTAGTATTCTATATAGGGTACAAACAAATCTCTTGAGTTTCAACCATATCCTTTTCCAAGGTCACCCAAAGTATCATACAAACAGGAGTATAGAGCTTACATTTATTTGGCTTCTGAAGTAACTCTGTGATTTTTTTCCTAACCTCCTAGAATGTCATTGCCAATGGACTTTAGATAAATTCAGAGAACTAGAAGAGAAAATAATGGATATGATGAAACACTGTTTCTACAGTTTGCTAACTTAGAACTCCAGCTAAAGGAAAACAAGCAATTTGACTCCATTTGGTTACTAGGCTTCTGCATAGGTAAAGAGATACCATGAGACACCCCACTGGAACTCTGTCTAGGACTGCTGTCTCCAACTTGAAAAGGACAAAAAAAATCCACGATTTCCCAAACCCTGAGCCTCTCTAACTAGAATATAGAAATGGCAACTGCCAGGAGCAAAGTCTTTTCACCAGTGGCTTGCAAGAGTTAAGAAGTCTACAGCACTAATAAGAAGCTAAGAGAAACCTTTCAGATCTTATCCCATACTTATCCCATGCTAAATCTCCTTTTAATCATCTGTTTTTCCATAGTAACCAGTTGCATATACACTAACACATGTAATAACGGCAACGATAATGAAATATGAAGGAAAAAGTTCACATACACCCTCAATGAAATTTGTTTCAAAAGATGACTCTACTGTCTATAAAAATGAAGATAGGTTAATAGTATATAAGGATTTCTGTAGAGCCATAGGCCTCTGGAGCTTTGAAAGTCATAGATAAAATTGCATTTTTACGTAAAAATTTCCAATTTGCTCTTCCATCCGGACTATTGTATCATTTTTCATGATCTATATATAGAGTTCCCTGGACTTCATCTTCCAGGTCAATCCTGAGAGCCAAATATAATTTTTACATTCTCCCTGGGTGATCCATCTATTGTTATGGTTCTTAAATTAGCAGCAATTGTCAGTGAGTCTCAAATCTATCTGTAGATCAGATCTGTTATGGGCTGAATTGGCCTCAGAAGAAACCAAATCTGTCAACCCCTTGATCTTGGACTTCTAGCCTCCAGAACTACGAGAAACAAATTTGTGTTCTTTAAATTATCCACTCTGTGGCATTTTGTTATGGTAACCCTAGCAAACTAGTACAAGATTCTTCTCTTCAGCTCCAGATCCATAAATATAACAGCATTCTAGTTATCTCAAACTGTATGCTTCATAACTTCCCAAAACCTAACATGTTTAAAATTAAATTCACTTTATCTCTCTCAAAATCTGCTTCTCTTCTTTTAGTCCCACACTGATGGTAGGCATCTACATCTAACCAGTTGCTGCACCAGAAATCTGGGAGTCTTCTTTGGTACATTCAGTTTCTTCACCACCATTCCTATTCAGTTACCAGATCATGTTAATCCTACAGATGTCAAGCCCATCCTCCTTATCCATGCCGTTATTTTTCACTTAAATGCTTCAGCAGACTCTTAACTGGTCTCCTGTCTGGTCTTGCCCTGCTCTAATCAATCCTTTGCACTGCAGCCAGAATGAGCTTACCAATATGCAAATCTTATTACATCGTGACCTTACTATAAATCTTCTGATGCTTCCTCATAGCCTACAAAATAAAATCCAAGTTTTCATTATGGCGTAAAATGCCCTCCATGACCTAGGGACACATCAGTGTCACTGGCCTCCCTAGTCTGCACTCCAGACTTCCTAAACAACATGGAGTGTTTGCATGTTAACTGCTCCTCCTTCCATGCCTTTGTCCCTTCTTCACCTACCTAACTCTATTTTTTTTTCAAAAGTCAACACAGATGACCCTTGTAAAAAGCCTTACTTAAATGGCCTACTGCAGGCCAGCCTAATCTACGTGCACCTTTAATGAGTTCCAACAGCATTTTATATACATTAGTCCAATAATAGATGCTTTACCTATGGATCTAAGGCACTAGATTTAACGTCTTTGAAAAGCCTTGTCTTTGCATTCTAAGGGTCTCATATGAATTCAATAAATGTAAATTGATGGAAGAATAAATTGAGGAATGAGTGTAGGTTTAGACATGTTAAATTGTATCTAGAATTTCCTGAGGGAAAGCCATTAGTAGACCCGGTTATATTCTATGTGTCTGAGAATTTTTGTAGATAAATATTTTCAGATAAATACCCTAATCCTTCCAGTTATTAAATTTTCCCTTCTCCAATTAAGAAATTAGAGCCACATTCTAAAAGTAATTTATTGGTATGTCTTCCCAGTTCTACAGTTTCGTAAACCTTCTGGCTTCATGGTCAACCACATATGCCCATAAGGCCCAAGGCCCTCAAATTAATATTGCTGCATTCTACTTGTATTTCACCCAGAGTATATATGTGGGGGGAGTGTTCTTTTCTCAAAAAAAGTTAAATAGTAAAGTATGCCTTTAAAACAAAACTGATTTCAAAATAAATATACTTTCAGTGTACATTGTTTTATAAAGTAATTCCTTGATTTTTACAGAATTTTTATGATGACCGTTTACTAAAACTTCATTTTATCCCAGCCTTGATTAAAAGTTAAAAAAAACAGGGTGCCTGGGTGGCTCAGTCGGTTAAGCGTCCGACTTTGGCTCAGGTCACGATCTCACTGTTTGTGGGTTCAAGCCCCATGTTGGGTTCTGTGCTGACAGCTCAGAGCCTGGAGCCTGCTTCAGATTCTGTGTCTCCCTCTCTCTCTGCCTCTCCCCTGCTCGCACTCTGTGTCTCTCTAAAAAATAAATAAATATTTTAAAAATACTTAAAAAAAAATTTGTTTTAAAAAAGTTAAAAAAACAACAAAACAAACTTTTCTTATCTGAAGCTTTTTTTTTTTTTTGGAAATATGGCTTTATTTACCTGTTCTTCCTATAAGCCTTTCATCAAATGACAACTTATTCATCTATCTAGTTATTTAGAATCAATACAAATTGTTGAACTTTTTCACACTACTGAAGTTTAGTAACTCTGGGTTTTTAACTTTATGATTCTTTATTGAGTTTCCCCTGTTTTTATATGGTGAATGCATGCTTATGTGCAGCATATGTCTGAGTTTCTGGAATATGTATAAGAATGAATCGTAGAGAGACTACCCATCTGCCACATACCTATTTCCATCTCAGGCCTATATGCATTCAGCCAGAACGTGGATGTCAGGAATGAGAATGACCCCAAATGTTATTATGCTCTCATGACACTTTGCTTATTCCTCAATGATCTCACTCATCATAGTATAATAATGAGCTATATGGCTGTTGACCCCTTGGCTAGTTTGTATCCACTGACTCATTTTTTTTTATTCCCAGCACCAAAGCACTAGCTCTTAGAGATGCTCAATAAATGGTTGTTGTATTGAATTGTTTTGGCTAGACAGATTTCAATTGCCAATATTGAAAGGATTTTCTAGACTGTGTGTGTGTGTGTGTGTGTGTGTGTGTGGTCTTTTTAAAAATGCTTCCCTTTCTTTTTTTGCAGTTAAAGAGAATTTTATCATTAACTGAAAATGCATTTTTAATGAATTTCACTTTGTTGAATTGCACTTTAGACATCATGTAGTCCTACTGTGATCAGCTCTGCATCATTGAATTTAACTGCACTAACTTTAGTTTCTGGATGACTTTAAATTGTATGGGTTGTAGCATTACCTGGAATATTTTCTGTCTCTGGTTTACCACTACATTCATGCATTTTAGAATACAGGAATTCTATATTGGTCACAAACTCATATTTCTTTAATAATGCATTGAATACTATAATCTGATTCATTTGAAGATAGATATACTTCAAGATAACAAAGATGAGTTAAGAAGTGAGCAAAAATCCTGATCAATGATTTACATCTCTCTTGAGAAATACTGTACATATATTTACCATGGTACCAGACTTATTTTCCAGTTTTCTTACAATATTTCTTCCCCTGTGTCTCTGGCTGTTTCAAAATACAATGACTAAAATGCTTACAAATCCAATTGTTTGATGATTCAGGATAGAAAGGAGAAAAGAAACCTGGGCAACTACAGTCTACATAAGAACTAAGAATAGTATCTTTTTAAAAAGACTTACGTGAAGCAATCAAATTTGCTCTGTTGTTGAAAGACAGAAACCTGAGATCATAAAATCATAAATAGTGCAGTTTGGTCCTGATTAAATAAGCATTCTGTTGATTCAGTGGCCAATCACTATGGAAAAATCAAACAAGTACATGATCACAGTAAGGTGAAAACTGTTATTCATATCTTGGAGACCCTGGCAGCGATCAGACTGTCAGGATCAGAGGATGACTATAACAAAGCCCTTGAAACTGACTAAAGGCAGAAATTATAGGCAATGGGCCTATTCTTTTTTTTAAGAATTGATGGCAATAGAGACAGAGCTACCATAAAGATACTATGCGTAAATGGGAATATACGACATTTACATGAGTGACATCAGAGTGCCTGTGGTAGTCAGTCACCTTGGAATGAATCAGTTCCAGGGAAGAGTAAGCCAATAAGCTGAGAAACTCATAAGATCTAGGAAAGACTGATGAAAATAAGATGAGAGAGACCATTTGCCAGTCCCCCAAACTCCCTATTCAGCTATTTTTGTGAAATAGTTAAGGACAGAGGTGGGTCTGCTATTGAGTTGAACTTCCATGACCATCTATAATTGGTGGTGAGAAGGCCAAGTATATATAAAAGATCCAATGCTGATCTAAATGTAACAAAAATTTTAATATCTAGAAGATAGGATGTTGGAACACTTACTTTCAGAGACATTAAGAGCATAAATTAGATGAGGTTCTTCAGTCCTTGCAACATCATCTCCGATTGTTAGATGTGATGTTAGTACCTTCATTTTTGCTTTCTAAATGCTAAGATACTCCAAAGACTAGTTTCAGTAGAAAAAGATTGCAATATGAATGAGTTCTTTAATTTCTAAGTTGACTAAGTTTGGCTTATGTTTAAAAGGAGATTAAAGCTTATTTTCTGGGTCAGTAAGAATATGTATAGCAAGTGTTATTTTAGGGTTCATGAAACTAATCAGTAGTCCATATAGCTTAATCTGTGTTCCATCTATATATTTTATTGGAAATATAATCATTAATTTATGAGCCATTTTTGTTGAATTGTCAGTGCAATAGAGGGCTTTAATGAATTGAGACTGAGGCTGATCCTTTATGCCATTTATTGAAAATAAGCCTTATCTGAACAGAACACATGCACTGTGTTAGCATGGGTTACATTTAACTTCATTATGATTTCTGAATATTAACCGTAAGACAGTTAGGGGAATCTAACTAACCTTAGCAAGAACATCACCTACATTTATACCAGAAGCTAAATAAGAATTGTGAATTTCTGATTCTGTATTGTATTCAATTGCATAGGACTTAGTACCAAAAAAAAAAAAAAAGTGTATATATGTGTGTGTGTATATATATATATGTGTGTGTGTGTGTGTGTGTATATGTGTGTGTATATCTATATGTGTGTGTATATATATGTGTGTATATATGTGTATATATGTGTGTGTATATATATGTGTGTGTATATATATGTGTGTGTGTGTGTATATATATATGTGTGTGTGTATATATATATGTGTGTACATATATATATATATTATTTCCTAGAGCTCTTAAGACACACACACATATGTGTATGTGTTTGTATAATACGTATATTTCATTTTCTCATACTTATTTTATATATTTTATATATATTTATATTTTCTCTCAACAAGGACATACTCTGAAACAAAAGTCCAGCTTTTGGTATGTGTGTAAGTTTTAGTTCACAACATAGAAACTTGACCCAATTGTACTTGACTTTTGAGTTACACTTCTAAGGTAACAGTTCTTTCTAAAATATGTATATTGTTGTTAAACAGTAGCCCTTGAAAAGCGCTAAATGTGCTAGGGAATATAGACAGAAAACATGCTTAAGCAGTTACATAGCTTACATAAGCAGTGAAGTTTCCAGATTTGTATACATTTCCCTCCTGTCTATATTATTCCATCTGGTAGCCTACCCTGAGGCTTCATTTTATCACCCTACTTGTCCTGTAAAGTTTCTTGAGATTTTTATTGAAAGAAACAATGAAAATGCAAATTAGTTATATTTTTCATCATAATCTTTTTTTATACTGAAGGATCCCTCTCCCTTTCCTGTTCCTGCCTTTGTACGCTACTTCCAATGAGTTTCATTGCCCCAAAGCTATCATTTTTAGGCTTCTAATATTGTTTTCTGTTCACAGGGCTTAATAACTACTTTTTAATGGATTCTGTTTACCTCAGAGGCAGGCATTTTGGAGAATTCAGCTTATATTAGGGCAGGATTAAAAACTTCTATGTGGCTTTGGGGGCTTCTTCCCTCAGAAAATTAAAACGGTTTAATTTTTTGACTGAAAAAGGAACTAAAATGATCCTTCTTAAAATGAGACACTTGGGATTCAAAAGAGATCACAAAAGAGACAGTCCTGCTGTCTTTAAATGCATAGGCAGCATATTTTATGCATATACTTACTTATGTTCTTTTAATTATTATTATGATTTTACCTGCTTAAAAAATGGTGACCTAAAAAAAAAAAAAAAATGGTGACCTAATCAAACACTAGAAGCGGATGTCTATTGCTCCAATAAAAATAACCATGGAGTCCAGTTGTATATCGCCTTTAAGAGCTTCTTTTTAGACTTAAAATTTTCTCCATTTCTCTGTTCCCTTCAGTCATAAAAAGTCCATTTTATAAGTTATTTGAATAATGCCGAACTCAATTCCCAAAAAGAAGTCCTTTCATTTATTCACTTATACATGTGTTGCGCATGTGCCCCTAATACCTGCGTAGATTGACAGGACACAGAGAAGTCTCTTCACACTGCACCTACTGATAGGTTAAGACAGAGGAAGAAGTCAGGAGATGGTTTAAATTTGGGTAGACTCAGATAAGAGAATTAAAAGAAAAAGCTGCCTTTCGTTTTAGACATGATTCATTTACATGTGAATACTTGCCTCCTATAGCACAATTTAAATGAGAGCAGCCACTAAAACAATACTCATCACCTACAACAAACTTCTATAGTCCAAACAAAGCACAAACGGGGAAGGTACTGTGCTAGGAAGGTGAAGTAAAAAGAAGAAAAATGTATCATGCCCACCTCCTTAATATGTGTTTGGGAGGACAAGACAAGATTAATACAAATAAGCACTCTCTCCATTTTCTTTCCATCTTCTGAACCCCCTGGCACTTTACCAATATTTATCTCCTTCATTTACCATTATCTTCCTTGTTTTAGCTATTCCTGTGTACACATGTGATATCTCTGATTCTAGAGTGTGATCCCTGTGAGTTCAACAACCTGTGACTGTTTCATCCAGTGTAATACCAGGCAGCTCGCCTCACAACAAAAAGGTACCTAATAATGAAGGGATAAAACAAATTACAAGGCAAAACAACACATGCCAAGTGCCACATACATAGGATCTTCAATTAACTGTCATACTAGAGAGGCCTTCTCTGGCCACCCAGTGCATATTTTTCCCTAGCCTACCACCTGTCTGTCCACTCACACTTCTTCATGGGCAAAGTTTTTATTGCTACCTTTTATTATATTAAATATTGATTTATTTTTAGTCTAATCCAATATTAGGTAAGCTCCCTGGAAGAAGGAAAAGGGAATTTGTTTATTTTATTCAGTGCTGTGAAAATCCTTCATTTTAGAGCACTACCTAACACAAAGAAGTACTCAATAAATACTTGTTGAATAAAGAAATGAAGAAACACAGTTGTAGGAAATGGTAACAACTTTAATTTTAGATAAAAAGGATTTAGGCACTGACAAGTCATCCAGGTAGAGTTAATAAACACCCAACACCAGATCAAAAGGCGCAAGTCTCCAATGGTCCTGAGGGCCCTGACTGACAGGCTAATGTGGTACTACATGTTGGTGTAGCTATTGGACTATCAGTAATACCATGCTAATTAGTGTTTTCAGGAGATATCCCATAGTTCATATCCAAGCACGGAGTTGTTTTGAACAACTTATTCATACGTAGTGCGTCTCAAGCTGTATAAACAAGCAATTATCCAAAGGAGACATTTCACACCGGCATTTGGATGGGATACGTGGCCCCTAAGGAGTTGAGACTGCCCAAGAATATTTATTTCAGAGAACTGGACTGAAATTAGGAGTTCAGGACCTCTGCTGCTACCAAATAATTTAGGAGCCTTGGATTTATGTGTCTCAGTTTCTTCCTCCCTGGATAGAGGTATGGGGGGTATAGAGGTGGTGTACATGGATTATAAAATCCCTTCCAGCTGTAATGCTTCCAGATTCTATGATCGTCAGTGGGGAAGGTTTTGGTAGTGAGAGGAATGGGGAAGATGAAGGAAAAAACAAGACCAACATGTTCTAACTAAACACATTCATTCTGCAAGCATCATTCTTCACCTGCGCTGACATCTGGTGACATTTCTGTTAGAAATATTTAAAATGCATCAGTAACAAATAATTTCTATATCCATCTCTATAAAATGAAGGAGTAAGCATTATGATTTTGGTAGAAAGGTACAAACCTTCTTTCCATTTACTTGCATTCAAACTAGAGTGGCTACGTAAATGAGTTTTGGGCTTCATAATTTCCCTCTATCTTTTGGTCATAATTATTCATATTTTCATTGTTGAATATCAAGAAGCCTACTTGTCAGCAATATTTCTAAGAAAAAAACAGAGTATGTGAATGCTGGTTTCATATCAAAGATTGAGAGTTATTTTTAATAGCATACATAGAAATATCCTATGCTGAATGTCCATATACGAGCATTTTATTTATCACATAATAACATAATTAGAATAACTAAGCAGCTAATACTGACTTAGAGATAATTAAATGAAACTCCCAAAAAGGCACAGTTAAACTTTAAGTAGATAATAGTGCAATAGAAAAGACTCTGCTTAAAAGCAAATGATAAAATCCAACATAATGTAATGAATATAAATTAACTTTAATTGTAGTTTATCGTCTCATTTTCAAAAACACAATCTCAAACTCTGCTAGAACATAAGTTATCATAATTTCAAGCAATTCATTTCATCAATGCAATAGTAACCTTTCCTGGTTTTCTTTTTTCCAAATTAAGGACATAAACACAATTTCACAAAATTTCTGTATGTTTTCTCTAAGTGAAGGTTGTTTTCATTATATCAGTTATTTCCCTCAGAGATATGTGGAGGAATGAAAGATAATATTAACAAATATTAGAGCAATAATACATCTGTTGATGCACACAATAAATTATATTATTGGAATATTTAAATATTAAAATCAACAATCTTTTCAATACATTTTCAGTAATGGTCACTTTTCCTAATTGATAGAATACAGAGTAAATTAAAATCTAGGACTGTGAATTAAAATAGAATGTAAAATGAGTTAAGATTCATACGGTGCGCTATTCTTTCCATAAGACACCAATATATCCAAAAAGCACAAAGACTCCATGGAACCGGCCAAAAATTACCCGAGGGCTTCACTAATAGTATTAAAAACCCATCCTACTGATCAGCCATTCTAATTATTATTGAAAGACATAGCACTCTATTATAACAGCATTACACAGCTAAAGCTGAGGGAAGGCTTCAGAAAGGAAGCAATGACTCCGGATTATTTGAATGCTAAACATGGTGGTAACATACATCAGTTAAGATTCTTTAGCTATGTATAACACAATGCTCAGCTAAAAGTACTTTGAGAAATAGTCCTTTATTATCTCTCTTAACAAGAAATCTGGAGTTAGGCAGTTTCATGGTTGATTCAGTAGCTTAATAATGTTTGTTCCATTTTTTCTGCTCTGTCTTCATTTGGTGTGTTGGTAATATCCCCACTTTGGGCTTTAGAATGACTACAGCAGCTGTATCATACCTTCATAGAACGACTTCCAAATGAATAAAGGAGTGTCAGCTTTCCCTTGTGTCAGGGACTTCCTGCAGACTACCCAACTGGCCTGTTGGCAAAAACGGCTTCATTATGTCCAGTCGTTGTCAAACCAATCCTTGGCAAAGACAAATGGGATTGCCATGATGGACTTGGACAACATATGATTTATCTCACAAAACACTGGGTGGATCTTATTTTTTTCAGAGGAAAACACTAGCCCACACCTGAGCAAAATTGGACTTCTTTTAGGAAAGAAGAAAGGAGTATGACTGTGGGAAAAGAAAACACCAATAACTACGCCCAAAATTTAATAGGAGTGCAATTTTTCACCAAAACAATCTGGTTAAATCCTGACTTTTTACCAATCCTGATAGTAGAGAAGCCATCCAGAGTTAATTATTTCCTCCTCCTAGCCATCGGAGCCAACCTCTATACCGAGCACCAAGCATGGTGCCTGTCATTCAGTGCATGTTTGATGAATAAATGAAGAAGTCCTACAATTATTGATTTGCTTTCTCTGATGGTGACAGTGTGAGGAGAGATGGAGGAGGAACTTTAGTCCATAGTGACGTACTGGTTGACATTTCTTAAATAAGTCAGAAAGAGGACACACTAATAATGAGTTTCCTAGAGACTCTGTAGGGTACAGTGTTGGAAGTTGTCAGTGAAACTCAGAAATGCTTTATCCTCTGTGAAAAAGGATAACATCAAAAGAACTAATTGGAAAGATACTGGTCACATCTTTATAGTCGGTGCAAGAAGCAAACACCCAAAACAAATGTGAAAGTTCTATTTTCTAAGATATTTAGCAAAAGGAATAATTATTAAAATAGTATTACACTAGCATTTAATATATGTACAACTTGAATATTGTAACACAATTAGGACATTTCATGCTCAGGAAGAAAAGAAAATTAGGGAGAATTAAAACAGCACTAGAATCAATGACCAGATCAGATTGGCATAGTTATGACAAAAGCAAGTTCTAGTTCAGAAACTTAAGTAAAATAGAGGAAGAGAATTCTAAATAATCAAAAAGTTAAATCCCTTTCATTTTTCCTTAAGAAGAAAAATAAATCAGAAGTGGAAATAGTGCTTCAGAGACTCAGAAGACTTGAGGTCTGAGGGCTTAAATACAGATAGAGTAATGGTAGGTATGGTGGAGTAAACACAGATGATTCCACTGAAGCTTGTATAAAATCATCTTGTTCTCTCTCTCTCTCTCTTGCTCTCTCTCTCTCTTTTTAATGTTTTTCTGGCTTCCTACATGAGCCATTGGGATAATAGGGGCCATCTCCAAATAGAGCCTTTATGTAGTAAAATAGTTGTAATAAGAAAATGGAGTACTTCATCATCACCTAAAAGCAAAAGGGATGCTGCTGATCAACTAGAAAGCCTCTCCCAAGACAAGGCCTAATTTTGTACAAAGGATTGAACTCTGTGTGCATGCTAGCGTGGAGTAGCCTTACACCTGGGGCCTTCAAAAATAGCAAGTTCATCTTTGCTAAAATACATTTCATGAAGTTCAAGTTAGCACACTGCATTTCAATGCCTCAGGCCTCATGGCTTAAGCAACTCCATGTAAGTAGAAGTTATTTTCAAGGAGGCAAAGATTAATAATAAAAAAAATTACAAGAAGTACTCCTGGAATATGATAATAGGGTATGTGAATTTCTTCTTAGATAATAAGGACTATGGCAGATTGGTTAATATTGTTCATCTTATTCTCACCAGCTTGTATTTTAAGTCAGTCTGCACTCCAAGACTATTTTCAGATACAAAGGAAGTTACACACCCTGGTTAGACCAAGTGCCCCAGGGCAGTTACTCTGGGTAGACTCCTATAGACAATATGGCAGACCTTCAGAGTCAGAAGAAGTTTACAGCAAGGCCCAGAGGTAGCGACGTCGATGAGTGCATAAAGGTAGTGTCTCTGTGTATGTCTCCACCAAGATTAGGAGAAAGAGGATTCCCCCTACAGACTTGGTAGTTATCTAAGCACCAAGGTCATATAAACTCCAAGGATTCTACAGAGTTGTTAGACCTGTCATGACCCAGGAATCCGCCCAGGTTCTCACAAATACTTCTTTCCCATCAGAATACCTGTATAGGGACAACCATCTGACAATGTGTGAGGAACACGGTGCTACTAGCAAGTTGATAAGATGATATCAGATGCCACGGTGTCGGTTGGCAAAATTTAGAATTCTGAGACAAATGCAGGATCACACAGCTGAAGACAGAAATATCCGAATTCAAGCATAGCCAACACCTGTTCTATGAGCCGTTTGTCATTGCAGAATCTAGTTTCCATTCAGCATTTCAGTGTCAACTCCATATCTGCTGTCACAAAAGCAGTTAAATTTCTACGCTACAGCTTTATTTGAATCCTGATAAAGTAGGTTTTGTTCTGCATAAGAGAGAAAGCTCTTTGAAAAAGCAGTTTCAAATGAACATTCTGGTCAAGGCAGTTTTTAAAGAAGTCTCTCTCACTAAGAAAAAGTAGAAACTGATAGCATTCCGATGAGACGAAAACCTCGTGCTTCCCCCCACTCCCCTGGTGATCAGGAGTTGTTTTACTAGAATCTGTTTCTGCTTCTCCACTGAATCTTTTATAGGGAAAAGAAGCAAGAATTCCTAGGTCTCAGGGAGCATATTCAAGAGACTGAAAAGATTGATCATCCCCCTTCTCCCCACGTGCTCTTCTGTACACTAAGCAGAAAGCAATTAGAAAACTCTAGAAGATGTCAGGACATTGGTCCCTGAGGGATATATGGAGGATCTTTACATCAAACATGCTTGCATTTCTGGAGCCCCACTTAGGAATATCTTGATTCTAAATTAAGATTAAATGGTGAATCACAATTAGCCATATTCTAATCAAGGTTTCCTATGAGATTAAGGGTGTGTAAATACATAATCCTTACAGTTAGTGAAATAGGGATTGAAATTTGCCTTTTAAAACATTCTACCTTTTTTTTTTTTAATTTTTTTTTTTCAACGTTTATTTATTTTTGGGACAGAGAGAGACAGAGCATGAACGGGGGAGGGGCAGAGAGAGAGGGAGACACAGAATCGGAAACAGGCTCCAGGCTCCGAGCCATCAGCCCAGAGCCCGACGCGGGGCTCGAACCCACGGACCGCGAGATCGTGACCTGGCTGAAGTCGGACGCTTAACCGACTGCGCCACCCAGGCGCCCCTAAAACATTCTACCTTTTAAAAAGTTCATTTCTGTCGAAAGTATCTCTTTTGTTATTGAGGTTCAGCTATTTCATTGTACTTTTAATAGGAAGATGAGGGTAGACAAGGCAATATTGCAAGTATGGAACACATTCGGCATCTAGTCTGACGATGCGTCTGAAGCCCTACTGTAATCTGGAGAACACGTTCCTGGATCTCAGATTCAATCAAGTATGTGGATGAATGTGGCTTTCTTAACAGTTAGGACTGCAAAAACTAAAGCTATATACTATGTAACAGATATGTTTATCCCTGAGTTTATATCTAATGTAAAAAATTGCAAATGATCTACATGTCAGTTTAGGGAAGAGTTGTATAACTTGTACCAGGAGTCCACAAGCCTTTGTCTGTAAAGCACCAGAGAGTAAATATTTCCAGCTTTGCAGTCCATGGGCTGTCTATTCAGCTCTGCTGTTGTAATGTGAAAGCAATCACAGAAAATATACAAACAAATGAACATGTGTGAGTTCCAATAAAACTTTCTTTATAGGTACTGAAATTTGAATTTCATACCATTTTTATGTGTCATAAAATATCCTTTTGATTTTTTCAGCCATTTAAACCTTTAAGAGTTATTCTTAGCTTCCAAGCTAGGCAAGAACATGAGGCAGACCAAATTTGCCCATGGGCTGCAATTTGCCCAACCTTGCTGTATAGATGGAGGTCTTCCTAGATCCTGAAGATGCTACACACAGCAATGAATAATTCATTGTCCTCATCTTTGAGCTTCTGAAAACCATGTTTTTCTTCCTCATTCTTTGTTTCAAGACTCCATCTTGATTCTGGAACATAATCCTTGAAGAAAAAAAAATTTAAGACGAAGATTCAGGCCTGTTATGGTTTTAAAAATAAAGCTACCTGCACTGCTCTGAAAATACTTTTGTCCCTATTTCCCAGTGTTACTGCTCTCAAAAAAGATCTTTTATATATGACTGAACACAAGGAAGGGAAGTCTTACCTCCTGTATGCCAATAGCTAGCTTCTGAATATGAAGGGGAAAAGAAGGGTTTTTTTTGGGTTTTTTTTGTTTTTTTTTTTTGTTTTTTTGCAGATGGGAAACTCAGTAATGTATCCAAAAGCAGACTCCACGTAATCAATCCTCTCTTCCAACTGGTGCCCCCCTCTGTTTCACCATCCCTCGAGATGTTTTAGAGAACCTTATCATACTTACAATACACACATAGTGTCACTATGTTGCAGTCCTATGAAAATAATACTATGGGTTGAAAAATGCACAGTAGTGGGCCTAACTCATGGCCTAACTTGCAATATCACACTGAATTTTCACTTTCTGGGAGAGAAAAATGCAACACAGGACACAAAAGTAAAATACTGAACAAGCACCATTCAGAATACCAGGAAACATTGGCATTCTTTGCTTTTTTCTTGTCACCAATTTTGAGTCACAGTGAATAATACTGCAAATAATTTTTTAAATGTTTATGCTTCAGATACATACATTGAAATAGGGGTTTAATTTTTTCTTTGAACTGAAATGTTTCCAGCTCAGTAATCCAATTTCGTAGTTTGCTAGATTTTTGTTTATAAAGAGTAAATTTAAAAAAAAGTGAGTTAAAGTCACCATCTGTATCATTTGGACCTAATATTTACTTGAAATATATATAATAAATCCAAAATCATAAAATTTATGATGCACATTGTCCCTCATTTTATTTTTGGATCAATATTCTGTTTTAGTAATTATGATTTATATAAAAACTTGGTCATAAATCATCCCTAGGCTTCTTTCAAAAACTACTTGGATAATACACTTGAAAATTGCAATAATGTGCTTCTTTGTAGCATGGAGTTTGTGCAGGTCGACTTCATTTTGCAATTCTATTTTTTTCTCCTCAGAGACAAATAAATAAAATGAGGGTAGGAGACTAAAAAACTTTGTGTCTTGGGAATATTCTCCATTACATAACACCCCAGAGCATCCTCTGGTTACCAGCAGGGTTATTGGGCCTCTGCAGCAGTGGAGGAGAGTGGGAGAGCTGAGAGGGTATTTATGAGTACTCCTCTCTTAAACCCTTTTAACCATCTGCCATGGGGTGTGTAGTTCTAATCAAAATTAACAATACTGTTCGATACTTCCTCATCTTCTCTTTGGCACCTTATAAATTATAGCACAAATCTTTCTATGTGATTCTGGCATTAGAAAAGGTTTCTTTTTCCAATGATAATTTTTCAGTAAAAAATGGAAATATGATGTCAGTGATAGATATTCAATAAACAAATATGTGCCTTGGAACTTGCCCATGACGAGCTAATATATTATGCAGGTATAAGGCATGGACCTTCTTTAAAATGACTTTGAAAGATTTTTTATTCTTTTTTAAATAAAATGACTTTGAAAGATGATTTATTCTTTTTTAAAAAGAATAAATTCCTTTTATTCTTTTTTTATTCGGTTAAGCATCTGACTTCAATTCCGGTCATGATCTCATGGTTCGTGGGTTTAGTCCCACATCGGGCTCTGTGCTGAAAGCTCAGAGCCTGGAGACTGCTTTGGATTCTGTGTCTCCCTCTCTCTCTGCCCCTCCTCCAGTAGCACTCTATCTCTCTCTCTCTCTCTTTCAAAAAATGAATAATACGTAAAAAAATAAAAATAAATCATGTATACTCACAAAGATACTTCTATTACCTTTGCATGTAGTACTTATTGTAATGGAAAAAAATCCACAAATAACTTTGAGAGATCTTGACACTCAGCATTTATTTATTTTTTTGTTTATATTTGGGTATAGTTGACACACAATGTCACATTAGTTTCAGGTGTACAGCTTAGTGATTTGACAAGTTTATACACTATGTTATGTTCACCACAATACAGCTACCATCTATCCCATTACATCACTATTAAGGTATCATTGACTGTATTCCTTATGCTGTGCCTTTTACTGCCCTAATTTATTCACTCCATAACTAAAAGTCTGTATCTCTCTCTCCCCTTCACCTATTTTTCCCATCTCCTCAACTCCCTCCCCTCTGGCAACCAGGAATTTGTTCTCTGTCTGTATAGGTCTGACTCTGCTTTTTGTTCGTTTATTCATGTTCTTTTTTTTAGCTCCACATATCAGTGAAATCAGATGGTATTTGTGTTTCTCAATCTGACTTATTTCACTTAGCATAATACCCTCTAGGTCCGTCCATGTTGTCTCAAATGACATGATCTCATCTTTTTAACGCTGTATAATATTCTAGTGTGTGTGTGTGTGTGTGTGTGTGTGTGTGTGTGTGTGTCTCACACTTTCCTTATCATTCATCTATTGATGGACACAGATTGCTTTCATATCTTGGCTGTTGTAAATAATGATCCAATAATCTAAGGATGCATGTATCTTTTCGAATTTGTGACACATAACATTTATTGTTTCCAGGTATCATTGAAAAGGTGGCCTCAGGGTAGTAGAGAGAACCATGTGCTTGCACAGACATGCAGAGACACCAGATCTACTACCCCATACAGTGACATAATCCTGTTTGCATCATTCACACCAACTGCAGGGAGATAGGGGGCAACAGAGCTGGAGGGGAGGATTAGGAGTGGAGTTTGGGTGATGTTAATGCTGAGATGCTTACTAGACATTGAATGGACATGACCCATGGGAAGTTGGATATGTGAATTTGAAATCCAAGGCAAAGATCTAGCCTGGAGCGACACATCTGGGTGTGACCTGAGTATAAATGTTAGAAAGCCAGTCACTGAATATGATCACCAAGGGAGTGAGAACTGGGTGGCTCCAGTGCAAAGGGGATGATGTAACCTGGAGAGTAAGAAGCAGAGGCCAGTTAGGTAGGAGGAACACCAAGGAAGGTAGGATCCTAAAGCCAAGTGAAGAAAATGTGTAAAAGAGGAGCTTGTTGTCAGGTATGTCAAATGGGTCAAGTAACCTAAACACCGTGAATTGACCTTCAGATATAGCAATTTAGAGGCCCTTCAAAGGAGCAGTTTTGGTGAAGTTTCCAATTGGAACATGATAGAGACACAATGAAAGGTGATCAAGATTGCAATTCTTTTGAGGAGGAAAGTTGCTGTGAAGAGGAAAGAAATGAGGAGGTAGCTGGAGAAGGAAGTGGAATCAAAAGTTTTTATTTATTTGGTGATGCGTAGTGGGAGGAGAAATAACAAGAGTGTGTGTGTGTATGTGTGTGTGTGCACATGCATGTGCATGCACGTGCAGGTGGTGTAGTATATTACATGAAGGCCATCTCCAAGTGCAACAATCACCATCGCTGATTGGCACTTCTGAAATGACAGTCCTTGACTATGGTACTTCATGGATCATTTAACTCCAAATTCTCTATTACAGACTGTTGGTAACTATCTTCTATTTTTCTCTTCTAGTTTTGTCCATAAAATAGTCACTTACTATAATGACAGGAAATGTTACACTAGATTATATTTATATGACATAAACACACTGACAGGGCCCAAATTCTGCAGCCTTGGCAGGCAGGACAAGAGAAGAAAGGAGATTTCCCAGGCAAAGTCCTTTAATAAAAAGTTAATTTTATCCCAGACTCCAAAGCCCCCTGCAAAGAACCCATCCCTTCTAGGATTAACAAGAAAAAGAATTATTATCCAATAAGAGAGTGTCTTGCTGTTTGTGACTGCTGACTTTTGTCTCTTCATGGCAAGAGTTCTTATGTAGATGGGGACTTTGAGTTCTCTATTCTGTCCAAGCCACAGGGCTTGGGAGAGGCTTTAGCCCTACAGGGCATTCCATACTGTGAAGCTGTCTCAGCTCTATTCATTATGATCAAACTCCTATGAGGAAAGAAGCTTTTTTTCTATTGAGTGGTTGTAATGTGATTGAACATAGAGTTTTGGAGAAACCCACTGTTTTGAATTCCAAAGTTCATTTTTCTCCCTAAGAACAAAGGAATTCCTACTCATTTAATCAAAGGAAGAATAAACCTATGGAAGTCCACTAAAATAACTACTCATCCAAAAATAAAAAGAACAAAAGAAGCATAAGATGCAAACATGAAATAGAAATATTTTTGGTTGTGCTCTCTCTTATTTACCTTCCTTATTCCAGAATATCAAAATACAGAAGTACCAACAGTCATACATTTTCAAGATCAATCCATCAACATCTAGACGTTTATATTAGCTATTCATTTTCTGTGTTCCAATCTCCCCTAGTAGAAGGGGGAAAGGAAAAGATATTAACATTACAATTATTCACTCTCTTAGCGCCATATACTTCTGTTTTATACAGTTATATTTTTTTATATTCACTATGTCTTACTTTGATTAATGTTTGTCTCTCTTATTAGATTGTAAGCTGATGAGAACAGGGATTGTTTTCCAACTTATCCTCAGTGCCATACATAATATTTAGCAAATGGAAAGTGGTTAAAATATTTTCAATAAATATTCAATAAAGAATGAGAGGAAGGAGGCAAAAAAGGAGGGATGGGGAGAAGGAGAGATAATGGAAGAGGGAATGAAGGAGAGAAGTAGGGAACTAAAATAACTTCCAGTATGTGATTATGTCCTGTCTATCTCTGTGTTAGCTATTTCATATTTGCTGTTTCAATTAATCCTCACCAAAAAACTAAGTATTATCGTTCCTATTTTACAGAAGAAAAAAATGACACCCAGAGAGGTTAAGGTCATACAACTGGCAAATGGCAGCTAGAACATCATCCAGTCTGAATATCCAGTGTATCTGTACCTTTCCCTCCTACTATGCTGGGACAATAGGAGTAGCAATTATGGTGGAGAAAGGCCTGAAAGAAGATGAAAAATATAAACATTTTAAAATAGAAGAAAAATATTTTTCTTTCTAGGATGTAGACTCAGAACCAACTCTTGGCCACCCATGTTGACGCTTCCTTTCCCAAGCCCATTTGTGCTAGTGCCTCCAGCTTGATGCAGTTATTGTCTACATTTCTCAAAACTTTAAAAACGTTGTCTCCATTTCCCATCTCTACACATTTGTGGGGCAGGCCCATCCCAGCTTGTTATTTTCGGGAACAGCCCTTCACGTTGGACATCTATTACTCACAAGTGACCTTTACAAAGCATTGTCATGTTCATATGGGCTACACAGTCTGGTGGTTGTGGTTAGTTAAGTCAGGCACAATCTAGAAGTAAATAAGTATGACTTTGAAATCCTTTCTTCTACTGGAAATGGCCAGATACATACTTAAGTTGGAGGACAACTATCTCAAGGACAACTATCTCAAGAATGACAAATTCTTTCAAACAATGACAAGTTCAAATTCAGCTGCCCTCTGCTCCCATGGAACTATGGGTAATTTTTCCTTAACCATGTTGTGCAGCCTCCAAATATAAAAAATATTAAATCTAAACTGAGTTAAATGCACCACTGCAATTCTATTTCATGTTGGTATTACTATCCACTGTGATGGCTACAATGCTCTGAGATGTTTGCCCTTGCCCTGTGCTGGTTAATTGATGACATATAGTTAATCCTCAGTATTGGGCATGCTCTGAAGTCACATAACTTACTATTCCAAGTAAGAAAGTCTCTACAAAATACAGCTTTAATATATGACCTAGATTACCAATGCTCCGAAACCACCTGTTTCTGCAATTATACCAACTGGCCTGTGTTCCACTGTGTTTCTCTACCTTTGTTCAAGATTTTCCTCCAGGATAGAATACCATTTAGGATCTCTGTCATCATTCTCAAACCCTACTTAACCTTCAAGGCCTAGTCTAAATCTGATTTCTTTCCACTAATTTTCTATAACACTTTTGGTCTCCCCAACACATTTTAGCATTTATTGTAAACTGGGTTGATGACCAGATTCTTGCTTCTCAACAGTGTTTACAAATTCCTCAGGGATTTAGTTTTAACCTATTATTGAGTGCCATGATGCTGAACACATGATAAAGCATAATTTTGTTTTATAGCAATAAAAACAGGGGAAAAAAAGATCAGTTCAAACCATACATATCCTAAAAGTTTTCTGCCTTATTGGTTTACTTTGATTTCAAGAAACAGCAAGCATATGCAGAAAAAGTATGTTCCACTCTAATTATAAAGACAAGAACATTTGACAATAGAAAACATGCTAAATTTAATGTTTTTTTTATTTTCTTTGTTGATGAGACAATGAGATTTCCCACTTTATGTCACATCTTTTATGAGAGAGTGACAGTGTCGTCTACCACACTATCTGCTACTTCTTAACTAGGAGAGAAATCAGGCTAGATTTAAATTAGCACATTCTTTTCCAGTGAAGATTGTTTAATTAAAATATGTTGCCTAGAAATCCAAATCTCTCAAAGTTGGTGATATCAGAGTGATAAAAAGTGGTGAAGATAGTAGATATTCATTTATAGGTAGAAATAACTGGGAAGGGGTAAAATACAACACTCTTGAATACTTACATTTAAAGTTATTTGTAATAAAAAGAACAATTCTTTTTCTAGAGTTCTTGATATATAATTGACATATGACCTTGTGTACATTTAAGGTGTACAATATAATGATTTGATAATAGGTATATATTGTGAAATGATTACCACGATAAGTTTAGTTAACATCCATCATCTCACATAGTTACCAAAAGTTTTCCTTGTGATAAGAGCTTTTAAGATCTACTCTTAGTAACTTTCAAAGATATAATACAGTATTGTTAACTATAATCATCATGCAGTACAATATATCCCTGAAATTATTTGTCTTATAACTGGAACCAAATCCCCAACACACATACCCTGATTCTTGCAACCACCAATATGATCTCTGCTTCTAAGAGTTTCAGGTTTTTTTAGATTCCACATGTAATGAGATCATACAATATTTGTCTTTCTCTGACTTGTTTAATTTTGCATAATTCCCTCACATTTCATCCATGTTGTCACAAATGGCAGGATTTCCTTCTTTATTATGGCTGAACAGTACTCAACTATAGATATGAGTAACATTGTATGTTATTATATATGATAAATATAATATTTGTTATATATATGTGTGTATATATATGTATATATACATATATGTGTTGTATATATATACATATACATATATGTGTTATATGTATATATATATGTGTTATATGTCCATATATGTGTTATATATATATATATATATATATATATATATATATATATATATATAACATTTTCTTTATCCATTTATCCATAAATGGACACTTAAGTTATTTCCATACCCTGGCTATTGTAAATAATGCTATAGTGAACATGAGGGTGCAGATATCTCTTGGACATAGTGAGTTCACTTTTCTTTGGCTATACACTCGGAAGTGGAATTGATGGATCATATGATAGTTCTATTTTGAGTTTTTTGAGGAACATCTATACCATTTTCCATCGTGGCTGTACCAATCTACCTTCTAACCAACACAGCACAGGAGTTTCTTCTTCTCCATCTTCACCAACACTTGTTATCTTGTCTTTTTGATGATAACCATTCTAACAGTTATAAAGTGATAGCTTGTGGCTTTGATTTATATGTCCTTAGTGATTAGTGATGTTGAGCATCTTTTTATATACCTGGTAGCCATTTGACTGTCATTTTTGGAAAAAAAATGTCTATTCGGGTCCTTTGCCCATTTTTAATTGCATTATTTGTTTTTGAGCTATTGAGTTGTAAGAGTTCCTTATATATTCTGGATATTAATCCCTTATCAGATGTGTAGTTTGCAAATATTTTCTCTCATTCCATAGGTTGCCTCTTTATTTTGCCCATTATTTATTTTTCTGTGCAGAAGCTTTCAATGTTATGTACTCCCACTTGTTTTGGTTTCTTTTTTTTTTTAATTTTGTGACTTATGCTTTAGGTGTCGTATCCAAAAAGATCACTGCCAAGATGCTTGTTAAGGTTTTTTTCTAGAGGTTTTATGGTTTCAGGTCTTACATTTGAGTTAATTTTTGTTGAGTGGTAAAAGATAGAGGTCTTGTTTCATTCTTCTGCATGTGAATATCCAATTTTCCCAGTGCAATTTATTGATGACACTCTCTAAATTAACATGTTTTAATAATTCTCAAATGCGTATGCCTTCAAGTGAAACTATAATGAAGAAAAAACAGAAAATGGCAAGTGCATGTGTGAACTTAATAAATACATTTATTGATGATGATGATGATGATGACAACAGTAGAAATGGAAATTTCATTTTCCTCTGCTTACCCACATAGCCCTCCACTTTTTCCCCTCTGCATTTAGAACCCTTGATTCATTTATTTTTAGTAAAGTTTGAGATGATATAAGACTAATCAGAATACATATAAAGTATCTCAAAGTAGAAGTACACTGAGTAGTTTGCAGATGGAAGTTGATTGATTGGCCACATTGCCATGAGTTGATTTCAAAAAGAGGTGTAAAATGAAATGCCAAAATAAATCAAAGAGTCAACTAATCCTCATACAAGGGGCACCACTGACTGGAGTTCCATATCACATCAATCCTTTTATTTAATAGTCTCAATGGAAACCACTTCTGGGAGCATCACACAAGGCAACCAGCCAGAAATGTCATTATCCCAAGCAACATTTCTGTTGCGTAAAGCTACCTAACTCCAATTGTAATTTACTTTGAGAAAAATCTGGTTTTATTTTCCTGGACAATCCAGTATGAAGTTATTTTACATATAGGTTACAGATATTCTTTGTTGGTATTGAATGGGTAAAAGGAAATCATTTCACTATATATATTTTTTTCTTAACTGAAAAACATTTTGCTGAACTGAAGGCTATGTTGGCATTTTGTAAGAATGCCAGAGCCAAGTTTAATTTAGTCATTCCCATCACTAATTAGGAGTGGCCTGCTAGGACCCCACCCAAAATGTATTACTTTGACGGAAGTATATTGTGACCTCTTGGGTCATCTTTCCGTATTTAAGTGGTCATATTACAACACTGTGTGAATTGAACCTAAACCCTAAATTACCTTGTTTGACCAAATAAGTAAAATCCTTACAGATTATCAAGCAAATATAATTACTTAAATGTTTGAAAAACTTAGAGTTACATACATTTGAAAATAATAACATTATCCTTTTTAAAATCTTGAATACCTTCTATTTTATACAGCTTTAAACTGCTAAGTCAGTGAAAGTGTTACCATTTTCACATAAGAAGAGAGTGTATTGTGGGGATCAGTCTTCCCTAAACACTGATAAATGAGTGAGTTAGCATTCTAATTACAGATATGGTTTATGTGTTTTCTCCTTTCAAATGAGATTAGTAAGAGGTAAAGTAATCAGTGGATAACTTTTTATACTGCGGCTGATAATTTTCGCATTACTTAACCAAGCATCTTTCTAGTGTTGATTTTTAGAATGCCAACCCCTAAAAAGTTAATATTTTTTCTGCTTAGATGGGTAAAATAATTCCCTTTTAGATTTATCTGGGTGTGAGAGGAATTTTTTATTATAATTATTTGTTTTTGAAGCTAAAGAAGAGCTTGAGGATATTTAAAAAGAACACCAAGATACCTCATAATAAAGAGTCCCCAGTCTGATATGCTAAACAGGTTTTAAGAGCTTTTGCAGAGTATAAATTTTTCTGTATACTCTAATATGTAAGTCATGCATGCAGGGATATACAGATTATCCTTCAGAGAGGTTTCATAAAAACGTGAGAGCATGTAAAATTCAAAAGAGTGAGGAAGCAGTAGATTTACCCCAGTGGACCAACTCTAAGAGAGTGAAAACTAGAAGCTGAGAGGCTAATGACAGGATAATGGCAAGAACAACAATCAACAAAGCTGTGAAATACAGTTAAAGTGAAAGTAGCCCGCCACTAAACAATGAAATACACTCAGATGGAAGAAATATTTTTAACATCCTACATCAGCTGCTCTCAAATAAAATTACTGGACATTTTAGAAAATAATAAGGACCCTTTATTTATTGTTCACCCAATTGTGGTTGTGGATTTTTAAATATCGTTATATTTATACCCTGAAAAAATGTCAAGGAATAATTATGCAGATTACCCATAATCCTCATATTTTAGGGAAGCATATCTGGCTATATAAATTTACTTTAAATATATATTTGGAGCCCCTTTGTCTATTGCAGAACAGCTATTACGGAATACTTAAGAGCATGCAGGCTGGAACCAACCACACTGCTGGGCTTAGTTTCAGTTCCACCATTTGTTATCAGTAATATTCTAAACAATTTACTAAACCTTTCCGTAGTTCACTCTCCCAATTTATTAAAGGATAAAATAATAATAAATCTATCTAATAAGGCAGTTATGAGGATTAAATGAGATAATACATTTAAAAAAACAGTAAGAAAGAGTGCCTGGCACATATTGTGTTCTCAGTAAACGTCAACTTTTCGTGATCAACATAAGGTATGAGCCCATGTGCATATCATATCTCAACTTGAAAAGTGGATAAAGTTATTTGTGCATAAAATCATTCAACAAATATTAGTGAGTACCAGGCTATAGATTGACAAGAGTTTGGAGTAAATCCCAATGTCAGACCCCATCAGTAGGCCAGGTTTCTAATCACAATTATTACCCTGTAGAAGGAATTTGGGATTAGAATCTGACATGTATTTCTCCCTTACGACCAAGAAAATGGCCGTGTTCTCTGAGTTCAAAAGATGAGGAAGCAAAAAAAAATCAACTATCATCCTTTTGCAGTTCTTTCCTGTACACATAGGTATTTTTTTATGTAAAAATGTCTCTAAATTAATAGGACTTAATTTATAAAAAGAAGAAGACTAGTTGGGATGAGAGATGGTTAAAGTCTCACAAATGAAAAATGGGATGAAATCAGTGAATAACGGATCCAAATTATGGCTCTACTTGCAAAGGTTGAGGAAACATTCATTTATTTATTTAAAAGGATTTTTGAGCTCGTTATGTGAATCACTATAGTAGATCCTAAAGACACAGAGATAAACAACTCAAAGCTCAGCTCAAAAGGAACTAACAGTGAAGTGAGGTTGATTTATAAGTAATTTAAAAATGACAACTCAGGGGCACCTGGGTGGCTCAGTCGGTTAAGCATCCGACTTTGCTCACGTTATGATCTCATGGCTCATGAGTTCAAGCCCCACATCGGTCCCTATGTGGACAGCTCAGAGGCTGGAGCCTGCTTTGGATGCTGTGTCTTCTTCTCTCTCTGCCCCTCCCCTGCTCACGCTCTGTCTCTCTCTCAAAAATAAATAAACATTAATTTTTTTTTTAAAAAAAAAAGGCAACTCAGGGTGAAAATATTAAACAGAAGCAAGACCTTGGTGTTACAGGGACAAAGAGCAGGAGCACAGAAGAGGAAAAACTCTCATTAAGGTCAGGGACATTTCCAAGCAGAGATGAGACTTGAAATTAATCTTAAAAGATGAATGAGCTTTCCAAGGCAAAGAGAGATAGACAAGGAAAACGATGATGCCATCACCCAAAAGAAAATACTGTTGGATGAGAAGGTGGAGGCAACAGCTTGACATTTAAGGTGGGTGAATTCAGCCTTAGATTTGTGGATTTCTTTTTAACGATTACAGAAATACAACTCTAAATTTCAGGAAATAAAACATACACTCATGAGTCATCAGAAAATAGGTGGTATTTGAAGTGAGAAAGAAAGAAACTCAAGATAGAATCCTAAAAAAAAACAGAAAACAAAAAACCAATATTTTAGGCATCGTGGAAGAAAAGACACAAGTGAATGAGAATGAGGGGTGGCTACTAAACTGGGAGATCCAGGACAAGAAATCCCATGGAAGCTGAGAATCAAGACAGTTTCAGTGATGATGTGTGAAACAGTGGCAAATGCCAAAGGTTGGTCAAGAAAAAACAGATCAGAAAAGCTTCATGAAAGTGAGAATATAGAGTGAGTTTAGACTAATCTTTCCTGAAGTTTATCTCTAAAGAAAAGGAGATAAATAGGAGAGTAAAATAGATAGATATTGACTAATAACAAGAGGGTCATTTTTTAATGAAAATAATTTAATCATGTATATTCCCTGCAGATAATGAGCCAGTAGATAGGGAGAAACTTTGGGGCACCCGGATAGAAGCATCCAACTCTTGATTTCAGTTCAGGTCATGATCTTGTGGTTGGTGAGTTTGAGCGCCACATTGGGCTCTGCAGTGACAGTGCAGAGATTCCCTCTCTCTCCCCTCTCTTTTCCTCTCCCCCACTCACATTTCCTCTCTCTTTTAAAATAAATAAGTTCACTTCTTTTTTAATTTTTTAATGTTATTTATTCTTGAAAGAGAGAGACAGAGAGACACAGCAGGGGAGGAGGAGGTGCAGAGAGAGAGGGAGACTCAGAATCCCAACCAGGCTCCAGGCTCTGAGCTGTCCGGACAGCGCTGACGCAGGGCTCAAACCCACCAACCCCACCAACCGTGAGATCATGACCTGAGCCAAAGTTGGACGCTTAACCGATTGAGCCATCCATGTGCCCCTAAATAAGTAAACTTAAAAAAAAAAAAAAAAGAAATGGCTAATTCATATAAGGCAAATTACACTTTAGAAAAGAACACTTGCAATGTTACCTGTATCCATATTAAGTTTCCACCTAGTATCACTGTGCCTTACTGAAGCTATATGAGACATTATCTCAAAATGAGTGAGCCTATTCAATTTTCAAAGCCACATTTTTATTTGTGGCCATCAGATGAAACTATGACATGATAAATAAGCTGTTTCTTGTTTTTTTTCTTCACATCAAGTCACTATTCCATTTAGATGTGATCTTACTACCATGATATAAATCATAATTAACACATTATGATCCCTGTCAACATGCAAACTTTTGAGCACTTAAAATAGAAAAATTTTTGTTTTAAAAGTTAAGACAACAGGGGTTCCTGGGTGGTTTAGTCAGTTGAGTGTCCCACTCTTGATTTCAGATCAGGTTATGATCCCAGAGTCATGGGATCCAGCCCTGCGTCAGGCTCTGCACTGAGCGTGGACCTTGCTTAAGATTCTGTCTCTCTCTCCCTCTGCCCTTCTCCCCTGCTCGTGCTCTCTCTCTAAAATATGAACATTTCACAAAGTGTTGAGAGACCTAGACTCCTTCCAGATCATTGCTCTCCTATCCTTAGAATGTGGCCCTTCTCCTCATGACAAAGAAGGCTGACAGAGTTCCTTCCACCTACTACATTTATGTTCCAGGCAATGGATGGTAGAAAGGGGGGAAATAAAGATGTTACCTTTCCTTTGTAAGGAAAGTTCCCAAAGTTCTTTCCAACATTTCTGTGTATATTTCACTGGCCAGATCTTAGTCACATGGTAATACCTAGCTGAATTAATACCTAGATGGATGACTGCAATGTATAGCTAAAAATTAGGGTTCTAGTTCTATCCTAAGGAAAACATATATTTGCTATATCAAGTATATAGCAATTTATGAGATATGGTAGCAATTTCTGCCACAGGGTTCCATTCACCATGAAGATTTAAAGTTTCCCAAGCTCCCTTTCTGCCTGGTAGGGAATGGAAAAAGAAGTGAAATAGGTTCTAGATGAATTTAGGATGGAAACTAGGATGACTTATTGGTCACATCCTAAGGGACTGAAAGGACTGTTCATCTTCCTAAATCAGCTGCCTAGGAAGTAGCATTAGTTCACTTCGTGATTGTTCAATGTCTTCGCTCCATTTATACAATTCCAATATGTCCATGAAAAGAGTAGAAAACTTAGCCTCAAATGTGGAATATATAATCTAGATGTCCTAATCTGTCTAGTGATATGGGGGGGGGGGGCGGCTAAATTGGCATTATTAAGGAACACTTAAATGGCTGCTGTCAAAAGACAGAAGGTATCTGAACATGAGTCAAATTTTCACTCATGCCAATTTTCACTGGCATGTTAACTGGATGCAACTACAACTGGATACATCGCTGCAACTAACTGCCTATTAAATTAACAACAAAATCACAGCTTCCCCTACCCTTCATTAGCAACTTCCTTCAGGAATTATCCAAGGTCAGTGCTCATCCATTCTTACTTCTCATGACAGGGGTCAGCATTTAGCCATCACCCTCCAGATGGTGATATTCAAGACCTTTGGCAAACTGCTTGTCAAAGGTTGTGAATCCTAGTAGTGAATAATTACCTGGATGTTGAACTGATTTTTTCACCCTTTATAGTTAAAGCAGTTGAGAGCAATTGCGAGCTATGTTGACAGAGTATATTTGGCTGCCAATTTCTCCTTTGATATAACTACATGTGGAAAATGACATGAGCCTGCTCATCTGCTGTAACGTTCAGAACAGTTGTCATGCTAGAACCGAAATGGGGGCCCTCAGTTCAAGAAGAGGGAGATTGGAATTTTTGGGAAATGTATCCAATTGGGAAATTGGATATTTATTAGAGGTCTGTGGCACTTTCTGGAGGAAAATTGCTGATACATTGCAGGTGGCACTGGCCACACTGTGGTGTCAGCAATGTCACATCAGCAGGTCAGGTCAAACTTCCACAGTAATCGACAAGGGCTCTGACGTGGCTGGCACAAAGCCAGGTACAAACCAAATCCCATCTTGTAGCTACATAAAGCCCTTTATTTCACCACTAGCCTAGCACACTCAGATGTCTCATGAAACATTTGACAGAATGCTATGCTCGTTTTAGGAAGTCATCCACATCTCTGATGGTTTCCCTGGCATCTTTCTATAGCCGATAATAAAAATAGTAATAGCTAGCACTTATTGAGCTTTTACTGTATGCCAGGCACTATGCTAAATTTATTTTCATTTCATCTCACATTATAATGGCTATTGGCCGAATACTATCCAGTTCTATCTACTTTCCTTCTAATATAATCCTGAGTGAAAATGTCTACATAAGGAATATTACCTTTCATAACCTCTATCTGTTTATTCAAGAAAAACAAAAATCAATATCAGTGTAATCACCCATAACATACCCAAGAAGCAAATTTTAGAAGAGGCATTTCTAAAATATCAGAATTTCATAATAAATTCTGATTTATTTTGGGAGGCTGCATTATGCAGGACAGTAGAATTCCCAACACATTTTTTTCAAGGGGCTTAAGTAAATCTTCTAAATCCTTGAACTTCAGTTTAAAATATAGAAATGATTATTAAATCTTAAAACCCTGGTCAGGTGAGTTATTTTTCTTATAAAGTATCTTTTTTTGCAAAGGCTATTCCTGCTCAATGAGAAAATTCACAGCCCTGAATATTTATGCACCAAGATTTCTGTGGTAGGAATATTTAAAAGCCATTGACCAGATCGTTGATTTCAATGCCAAGCCATAATCATTTCACAGATAGCAAGAAAAGAAACACAAAATAATAAGGGCATACTATAAGCCATGTCCAAATGCCCATATTTTTAATTTTATATATGTTAAACTTTAACAAATCGGTAAAATATTTGTTATTTGTAGTCAACTAAGACCTGGGTTAAATCCTCTTTTGTCTCTTACCATTTGGGTGGCCCTGTATTAGTTAATTTATCTAAGTTTATTACGATACTACACTATGAGGTATTGATACAGCAGGTGCTATAGATAGCAAATATTATTGTCATTGTTCTAGTTTTTAAATAAACTAGATGACATATAGAGTAAAGCCTTCAATATGAATAAACATGTGGAATAAAACTTAAACCCTTTTTAAAGGAATTAGTATTTCAGTTCCTTTAATATTGCCTAATAAGGGTTCTTTTTTGAAATAAAAAAAATGTAAATTATTAGGTGTGAATCTACCAAAGGCAAATAGTTTTATTCAAGCAGAAATAGTATTAGACTATTCTCATTCATTTTTGGAATAGGATTCTCATTCATTTTTGGAATAGGTCAATTTTAATGGAAGGAATCCATAAGATTCCTGTTCTTGGTTCAGCTTGGACACTTAACTCTGGAACCTTGAAAGACATCGCATATAAAACCTTAGTGACCTTAAGGCAAAACTGAGGGATTAGATTAGATTATCGTACGGCTTCTAACATCCAACAACCATGTGTTCAAAATCATATATAAAGTTCCATCAGCAGAAATTAATTCCTTTGGTTTTAGACATTGGCAGGCAGTATGGTATAATAGAAACAATGCACATTTTGGAATCCGACAAAACTGAATTCCAATCCAGGTTGGTTTTCCAGTTACATGACCTTTAGTAAGCCACTCACCCTCACTGAGGCTGTCTTCTCACTTACAAAATGTTGATGTTAGCTACCTGCTGGCAATGTTGTAAAGATTAGAGATGGTGTAGCTATTCAGTTAATTTGGCCAGCATTCAATTAATCATAGCTATTTTCCAGAACCCTCCAGTAAAATGCAACATCATTGGGAATGTTGACTTTTCAGGACATTTTTGATTGCCATGAATAGAGAGTCACTCAAATCCCAATAAATGAAAGATGTGAATCATGGGGTTACAAGGTTATAGATCGTTCCATGGATCTCAAGACAGAAGGTGTGGAAGTGGGAATCAAACAGAAATAAAGTTCCCTCTGCTCATGTGATGTATATTCTTCTGGGAGATCATTTTTCTCTTTCCAGCTTTAATGCTCACAGCTGCCTGGAACTTCCCCCTCCATCCCTCTCATCCCCACACGGGGTCCCTGATTTACTAACTTCTACTTCGCTTTCAGCTCTGGGAGAGATGCTACAACCAGAGGGTGGAGACATGTAGTCCCCTGTCCACTTCACAGAGTTAGGTTGTAGGAAGACCCTTTGGAATGGGTACATAGCAGAGGCTAGTACCCCAACGTAGCACTAGCACAAAGGACAACGTAAATGCTTATTGCCACCCTAACATTTGTTTTCTGCTGATAAGATGTACGGAGCTAGAGCTGGGGATGAGTATAGCTTTTATGGATCCTGAAGCCAATATCATTATGAGGCCTGTCTTTAAGACAAAAAAGCAAAGTTATGAATGCAAAATTGTATCAAAAAGTAATTTTTTTAGAATTAGAAAAGAAAGTACAACAAATTATACACTTTAAGGAAGTTGAACAGTAACAAAGATGTCACAAAGTTCAGAAGCTATTTCTATGAATTCATTGCTTATCACACATATCTAGTACTTTTTCCCTACATATTTAGGTTGCATACTTACTTATATCACTTCTTTGTGTAATAACATTTGGAACATTTCTTCAGAGACAATGTAAACAGTTTTCCTATTGCAAGGTTGACCGAAATTTGGTTTTATCTCATTGATAGTTGAGATGCATATAACAGACATACTTATTTTTTTGTTGTGCAATTACAGGTTTGTTTCCTAAAAGAAAGTATTCTGTCTTTCTAGAATTTTTTTAAGTTTAATTCTACTTTAAATTTTCTATTAAAAGTGAATGATGCAGTGAACCCTGAATTATCAATTCTATCCCTGACAGGAGAGAATTTGTCTTTTGACCTGGCATTAATTAGAACTGAAGTTTTTTGCTTACTAGTTTACACAGATAAGGATTGCAAGAATTTTCCTCAGACGAGCTTCTGACTAGTCTGGGAGAAACCTACCTACCTCCAGTGCCAGGTGATTTCCAACACATTTATATATCGATACAGATTCTAACCTTGTGCCTTTGTGTCAGGTACAAGAAGACAGGCACAGAGGCTGGTAGGTGTATTCTTGGAAATAGTCCCTACACCAGGAAAGCTATAACAATAATAATTATTTACAAGAAACAACAAGTGTTGGCAAGGATGCGGAGAAAAAGGAACCTTCTTGCACTGTTGGTGGGAATGCAAATTTGTGCAGCCACTGTGAAAAACAGTATGACAGTTCCTCAAAAAGTTAAAAATAGGGGTGCCTGGGGGGTTCAGTCGGTTAAGCATCTGACTTCAGCTCAAGTCATGATCTCACAGCTCGTGGGTTCAAGCCCCATGTCAGGCTCTGTGCTGACAGCTCAGAGCCTGGAGCCTGTTTCGGCTTCTGTCTCTCTATCACTCTGCCCCTCCCTCACTTGTGCTCTCTCTCTCTCTCTCTCTCTCTCTGTCTCAAAAATAAATAAACATTAAAAAAAATTTTAAGTTAAAAATAGAAGTAAATCCAGAATACCCTATGATCCAGTAATCACAATACTGGGTATTTACTCAAAAATACAAAAACACTAATTCAAAAAGATACATGCACCCTGATGTTTATAGCAGCAATATTTACAATAGCCAAGATAAAGAAGCAGCACAAGTGTCCACTGATGAATGGAATTGTGTGTGTGTGTGTGTGTGTGTGTGTGTGTGTGTGTGTGTGTATGAAAGAGAGAAAGTTGAAATGGAAAGAGACAGCAGCATTAATCTGGACTGGTTACAATACCTTACTTTGGAGAATTAAACATATATATGCATGACTCTGTGAACACATTAGCAGACATCCTCTCAGCGCCTGAAGTTGATGCTTTGTTAGGATAAACAAGGGATTATCAAGCATTTGGATGCTACTGGGAGAAAACAAGCCAGGCTGATGTAGAAGGACACTATTCAGTCACCTTAAGGGGTCTGGGTGTTCAAGGAAAGAAGGCTGTAAGAAAGCTCGTGACGAGGTAGATGAAGTTACAGCAAAGACCAACTTCACTGATTACAGTATTTTCCCCAGGGGTCGATTTACATTTGCTAGCATCTCCCACATGCCTCTGCTCTAGCAAGAAACTAGTTAACTTGACCTCAGGCCTGGGATTCCATCAGTTAAGATGACAAAAGAGGTGGTTTTCAGAGAAAAGAGGCCTATGGGAGACACCAATTCTATGACTGGCAGAAAGGGAGAGACGAAAGTGACAACTCATAGAGAAGAAAGACATGTTTTTTTCATTTTCATAACAGTTGTTAAAAATCAATGACAAGTAAGAAAAAACTAAAGATGAGAAGCAAAGACCTTCATTAGCTTTTTTAAGTGAAATGCTATTATGCCCAAGGGAAGTGTGCGATCACAATACACTGAAATAAGACTGAGTCTGACAACATATACATTCACACCATGAACTACAGGCTTCCTAGGTAAATTTATTAAAAACTTATGTATGTGTCTACGAAGGACCTCTTCCAAGGAAAGAGAACTAACAGAATGCAATTGTATTAGGTACTTAAAGGTCAGCTAAATATCATTAAATGAGTGATTTTGTTGCTAATACCATTAAATGAGTGATTATGTTGCTAATGAACCTTCTAGAAAAATATTTACACACACATTGCCTAATATGAAACAATGGTGAGGATAAGGCTAAAATTCACTTTACGACTGACTAATATCAGCCTTCTAGTAATGACAAAAGCTGCTCACGCATTCATTATTAGCCAGGACTGTGCTGTTTTCCATATGGATCACGTAGGCTTCACAGACTTCTTGTGAGGTAGGTATTTTCACTTCTTCCCGTTCCCGATTCTCTTCCCAGTTATCTCCTACTCATCTTCTGTGTCTCAACTTAAATATTTCACCACCCAAAATACATTGTCTCAACACCCTCCCCAACTTTTTTTCCCCAAATATCCTGGACTTTCTTCACAGCACTTATCATAATGTGGAATCATGCAATTATTTTTTGTTTATTGGTTTACTTTCCATCTTCCACTTTACCATGTAAGGTCCATGATGGTGCAGAGAGTCTGTTGTGTTCCTCAGAGTATACGCAGTGGGCTCAGTGAATGTAAGTTGACTACATAACCAAATGATGAGAAAAGTGGAGCCATGGCTAAGAAGCAGAATATGATTCCAATCACGCTCTCAGGACCTTCAAAGCCTTCGGAATGAACCAATGTGTTACCCTATCCAGCCAGCCAGGCTGCATTATTTTCAGGGCTCAATGCAAAATTAAAATGCAAGCCCTGGGACATCTAGGTGTAGGTGGCTCAGTCAGTTAAGCGTCCGACTCTTGATTTCGGCTCAGGTACTGATCTCACCATAGTGAGATCAAGCCCCACATGGGGCTCTGTGCTGAGCTGGGAGCCTACTTGAGATCCTCCCTCTCCCTCTACCCCTCTCACTCGGTCTCTCTCTCTTTCTCAAACAATTTTTTTAATGCAATCCCTTATTAAAAAAGCAGTAGGGAAGTGTCATTAATGGTATTAAACTGTAAAGCTTTAGCCTTTCTTTCACAGCTCCCTTTCACCTGACATATTTTTTCTTTGCTATTGAATGTGATTCTAAGTAAAGAAAACTTAAAACTTTAAATTATTACCATGAATTTTACTGTTATCTTTATATGGTGTAATAACAGTCTTATATTCAAGTATGAACATTCACCTTGTATACAGAATTCTCGCGTATGGAGAAGCCCCCAGAATTCTGTGCGCGGATGACATGTGGAGCGCCATATGCAAATGCAGCAGCAAGGAACAGCTGACCCAAATGTTGTGTGCATCTCCTCCGCTCACACACGTGCACCATTGTCCCACAGGATTCCACTTGCAAAACAAAAATCGAAGACAGGATTATTGAGAACTTAAGTAGCAGAGCGTGAAAACAGGCGAGGGGCCCTGGTGAGCACTTGGTCTTGTGCTGCTGCACAGGTCACACTCCGATGAGGCCGCCCTGTGTACTGTCTTAATGTACTGTGTGTCACCGCTCTGTACCTGATGGTGCCATGTACAAACTCCAAATTCACAGCAACGAAACATATAATAATAAGGTAAAGATACCTGATTTCAGTGCACTGTGAGGACAACGAAGGATGACAAATAGCTCCCAAGTCTTTTTCAGACTTCTGTTGTAACTAGTAAAGGAGGCAGATACATATGCTTGCACACCAGGAATAAGGAATTATTTTTATTTGCAGACATTTATAATTGCTTTGCCATTGACTGAGCTATTAAATATTCAAATCTGAGCAGGGAGCAGGTAATTTAGTGCAGCAATATTTTCTCCTCTGCTTCATTATTAAAATTGAATAAAAGTTAAATTATACAATAATGCAATTGCAAGTATTTGAGCCAGGAGGACCTGGTACTCTTTAGCGTTTGTTGAAGAGAGAACCAATTACAGACAAGGTCAACCATCCTCACAGTTCTTTGGGTCTGGGCTGATTTTGCATTTTTCCCCAGTTTTCCCTGCCATGAACCCTAGCTCTGAGCCCATGTGCTCTAGCAACCCTACCAAAAACAGTTTTTCATATTTGCCATCATGACTTGAGACTGCCCTGGATTAAGGAGACATTACTCAGACCGTATCAAGAAAATTAACAAACTGAGGTTATCTGATCTGTTCAGCAGATGAGAAAATGTAGTCTCAGAAAAGTCGAGTAATTGACACAGCTAGTAAATGGCAGCATTAGAATCTGTACCCAGGGCTAGCAGAGCATGCGTTCTGAGCCCATTCATTCTCAGAAAGCTCACTAAAATCAGAGATACCCGGATGATAATACCTGTGTGCTTCTCCTGAGCTAGAGCTATTGTATCCTTTTCCCCCACTCTGTCTGACTGTTTGCATTTACATTCATCACTTAGCTTTGTTACGTTCTTATGCCCTGAGGTACACATTTTTTGTCTGTCTACACTGTTTCTCGCACATTTTTTTAAACATTTCTGCCACTATTTATCTGAAGATATAAATACACAGCATATCTCCTTAAACCTCACTACAATTCGAAAATTTTGTACTAAACTTTTTCCTTAGTCATTCATATATGTGATACAAAAATATATTAAAATGTAGAATATATATCACATTTTATATGCATTAATACATATTACATATGATTTACAAATGATTCAATGTAAATGACAAAGTAGAGTCCTTAATTGTGTGAGAGATGTCATACCCTCTCACCGAAAATACTGATTTTAGGGACTTCTGGGTGGCTCAGTCTTATAACATTTGACTCTTGATTTCAGCTCAGGTCATGATCTCAAGGGTTTGTGAGATCGAGCCCCACGTCAGGCTGCATGCTAACAGTGCCCAACCTGCTTGGGATTTTCTCCTTCTCTCTCTGCCCCTCCCCTGCTAGCTCATGTGTGCTGTCTCTCTCTCTCAAAATAAATAAACTTTTTTTAAAAAAACAAAAAAAAAGAAAAGAAAATACTGATTTTGGCATTTGATTAAAGACTCAAAAACAATGATCTCATCATTATATTGCCAAAGGTACATTTAGATCTCTAAGTTTATGTTCCACATTCTGTATAACATTTACTACTTACTCGATATAATCAAAGGTTAGTATACGCAAAGCAGTGAATTCAACATTGTATTTGAAGGACTTGCGTTCGCTTTACTGGGATGCGTAAAACAGTTCAATGTCTGATGGTTATGAAGATGTTCTTTGTCAAACTTAACTTGAAAGGCATCAAACACCTGCACTGAAGGAAATCATGTTCTCTTATGAAAACAACCAGAGCCAGATAGGCTGTGGAGAGAGGGTCATGCCGTGAAAAGGAGCCCAGTAGGGTTCCCTAAGTTAGACCACACTAAGGAAATAGCCATTCTTTTTTTTTTTAAGTTTATTTATTTATTTTGAAAGAGAAAGGGGAGGGCAGAGAGAGGGGGACAGAGGATCCAAAATGAAGTGAGCTCTGTGCTGACAGCAGAATCCAATATGGGGCTCAAACTCATGACCTGTGAAATCATAACCTGAGCCAAAGTCGGACACTTAACTGACCGAGCCACCCAGGTGCCCCAAGGAAATAGCCGTTCTTGTCACTGAGGATTTGACATGAATTCTTTGTATTTCTGGAATAAGTAAAAGATTTCAAACGGTGTTTATGTTTTGTACAAATTCTGTTCAAAGTTAGCGCAGAGAATATGCTAGTTTTATTCCTTGAGGCTTTGGTTTCTCAGCAAAAGCAGCTTGGTACAGATTTGTAGGAGTGAGATTATTTTTTATTTGGGTTCATGTTAATATGAGGGTACATCAAAGTCTGTATTTATGGTTAGGATCATAATTCTCTTTAAGTTCCAGGTTATAATCAGGCAACTCAATAAATGAACAAATCAAAATACACAAGTGGACAGTAAAAGACCTTATTTGTAACAGAGACTCTAAATAATGTTAAGGAAAATTAAGAAGACTGAGTATCTATGCTCTGATTGATAGTTGATGTCTCAGATACTTCCTCCCAATTTAAAAGATTAAAAGTTGATGTGAACAGGCTCAGCTGATGCTTCTTGGCTCTCCTCCTTGTCAACATGGACCTTAAAACAAATGAGATAAGAAAACTGTATCTTTTTGGTCTGGTAGGGCTAATTTGTACTTGTATCCATGGAGCCTTTTTATTTTTTTAACACTTCAGTTTTGTGGTTTCCTTTTGAATTTTGGATTTCTGAATTTTTTAACTTAGCTTTATAGTCTAAGAAGAATATAAATGAATAAAAGAGGTATTAGGTAAGGATAGCTACCAGAAGTCCATAATGAAAAGAGGAAAGCATTTCCATCTAAGAAAATAAATTTAATTTGATTTTAAAACAGAAGGAAACTAAAAGAAATAGTCATCTTAAATTGGAAGTTCAAAAACCAGCTACAGGTCCCTGAAGTGAGGGCTGAACCTAAATTTCCTGAAAAGATTGAGGATTGATCCCTGTTTGTTCTTTGGAAGACTTGTATTTCATCTGCAAGGCCCTGGATGCCTGGGCTCAGATTTTGGCTCTGACATTAATCATGCACAGCATCTGTCTGTACAGTATCATTTGTAAATCTTTTGACCACGTGTGAACCCTTTGAAGAATGTGAGGTTCGGCCCACCAACCCTTCTCGCCTCTCCTGTGATTGTCCTTCCAGGCATTTAGTCCCATGAAGACTCCTTTCTCCTATTTGTAAAATAGATGGAGTCACGGTATCTACCTCATTGTGGGGTTATGAGCTCACTATAAATGTGTTTTTCCGTATAAGTTTCTTACAATAGTGTCTAGTAAATGAATGTACTATTTTAGCCAAGGTAGACTAGAAATGACCAGGCTCATGGACACTCAGACCCTTGTAAGGGAGGTTCCTTGGGAGTCTATGGGGACTCCAGGCACCAACTCATCTCAACGGCAAGGAGTCCACCTGAATAAGACAATTAGGAGTAAAAACCTCCCTGGTAAACTGGGAAGTAGAAAGAATGGCTATGCTCATCCCATATTTGATACATAAGTAAACAGTCTCAGGTTAGATTCTTTACTCAACATCACAAGGCTGGTAGGACATAGAGCTGAACTTGACGGCAGGTGTTCTGACTTCATGTCTTGCCAAGATTAAAATGAAATAACTCACAATCATGTTGCTGCAGATATCATGCCATCAACCAGCAAACAGGAACAAGGGGTATAATACATTAGCATTTGACAATCACTAACAGTAGCCTTTTTTTATTTAAGCAGGTCACAAATCTGGGCAAATGTGCCATCAAAGATGGACATGAGTAGTGACAAGTGCCTCCACATAAAGCCCTCACTCAAATGGTCCTGTCATCTCTTGCTAATCTGAAATTTAGTTGCATCAATTTTTTTTCCTGAAACCCACTAATGTGCCACGGGGATTTGCAGACCTCATTGTCATTGGGAGGTTTTGCTGTCATGCTATTAATTATCTGAACTGCACAGTTTTAAATGTGAGGATAAGGACTTCGGAAGGTCTGGCTTGTGTTACATACTATTCTTGTTTGGGTTTGGTTTAGTGTTTTGGGAAAATCAGAAGCAAATTCTGACATAGCAGTAATAATAGTGGCTCGATGGCAAGCATTTTTGTCTGTGTAGTAGCTTATTCCGGGAAAGCTATAGAATAAAAAGAGGTTTTTGCTCATATTTAGGGGGGTGGTACATCTGTTATACTGTTCTCTTGAGCACATCAATTATTATTTAATCTCTAATGGTAATAGATATGTAATTAACACAAGAAAATGAAACATTTAATATGTAATTCTGAGCCCTATGATCCTTCAGTTTCCCTAAACAAGCTCACTTGTTCTCATCCTTAAAAAAAGTCATTTCCTTCCATACATGCTCCCATTGAGAATGGTACTAACATGTTCAATCATTGAGAATTTTAATTTACCATTTAAGTTGATAAGATAAAGCTTTCTTTAGATGATAAGGAAGTTCTGACAAAGAAAATAAATTACTGTTTTTATCTGATTATGTAAGTAAAAACATGTTGGTTATAGAACGCAGTGTAATTAACATATAAAAAGTGTTCGCCTAGAATTCATAGATTTGTTTGTACTACAACACAGGATAAGCCAACATTGTGCTTGCAAATAACTATCCGTAGATACAACTGATCACGTGGGTGTCGTTTACCAGTTGTTATTTCTGATCTTTGAATTCTTGTTCCCAGAATTGTATATTAATCTGGTATCATAAGAATTTAGCAATGTTCAGATACATTTTGTCTGTTCTTTCTGTATCATCCTGTTTGCTCACATTTAATATTTATGACATTTACCTTCCCATGGGGGGCAATACGGCATAATGAAATAGAGCATAAGAATGGAAAATCTCATTACAGTAGCCATCCCTAGCCTTTGGAAATTGAGACGTCCTTCTCTTCATGTTTTGATTTTATAACATGCACACATTTTTAATTAGAGAGGAGAATTCCATATATATATGTGTGTGTGTGTGTGTATACACACACACACACACACACACACACACACACACACACATACTTTTCAAGTGAATTAAATATAAATTAGATCATGAAAAAGCTTTTTGGAAATAGGAAATAGCCCTTGAGATAATTAGAGACTTATTGAGATACTAGCAATTGATCATTGTGAACCAAGAGTTTAGAGCCTGAAGATAGTGCAGACCAAATATACCCAATATACCTCCATACATTTCCCTGCCTTTCCTTGGCATTCATCCTCTGAGGCATTGGAGATAGGGCACTATCATTGGTGATCAAACTTGACTTATTAAAAAGGATCTTTGTTGGTAGAGGGGTTGCTGTGAGTGACACACATCTCTTGGCTTGCACATGGCAGGGATTTGGCAGGGTGCCTAAAATAAGATCATCTCTGATGTCCCCAAGGTTTGTTTTGTTTTATTTTGTTTTAGAGATGTTAAGATTAGTTTTGAAAAAAATAAGAAAAATGATAATTGTATAACAGGCAAACTTGTTGAAGAGTGATTTTGCTTCTTTAAAACTACTCAGACTTTACATACCTAAGTTATGAAAGCATAGAAAATATTTCTATACTTCTGTCTTTGCTTCCAGTTAATAACCTTAACTGCTGGCTGCATTTCTTATCTGAGTCCCTTATTCTGTGAGAGTGAGATGTTCCTGCTCTCAGTAGAAGACATTGCCAGGTGAAGGGTGGATGTTCTATATACAAAGGTGCAAAACAGCAAAAACAAACTTTCTTAAATTATCCTCAAAGTCACTTACTTACAATGTTAGTACCCTAGATTTATAATTATAGTGCAAGATTACTTTTGCTTTTGAGAAGGAAAACCAATTAAAACAGCACAGCACACATCATGATAATGATCATAGGACTTTTTTTTTTTAATTTTTTAGCGTTTATTTATTTCTGAGACAGAGAGAGAAACAGAGCATGAGCAGGGGAGGGGCAGAGAGAGAGGGAGACACTGAATCTGAAACAAGCTCCAGGCTCTGAGCTGTCTGCACAGAGCCCGACGCGGAGCTCAAACTCACGGACCGCAAGATCATGACCTGAGCCGAGGTCGACGCTTAACCGACTGAGCCACCTAGGTGCCCTGATGATAGGACTTAAAATCCTCTTTCATTAATGGCACCATATTTCAGTAGGTGTAGAGTGACAGTGCTTCATTGGAACCAAAATATTCTGACTTTATATTAAATTCAACATATAACTTTCTTTTTTTAATGTTCATTTATTTTTGAGAGAGAGAGTGCAAGTGGGGGAGGGGTAGAGAGAGAGGGAGACACAGAATCCAAAGCAGGCTCCAGGCTCTGAGCGGTCAGCACAGAACCCCACGCAAGGCTCGAACTCAGGAACCATGAGATCATGACCTGAGCTGAAGTTAGACGCTTAGCCAACTGAGCCACCCGGGCACCCCTCAACATGTAACTTTCTATCTATGTTCTCTACTTGCTATCTTTCCTAAAAACCACTTGTAGATTCATTTGACTTTTGTCATTAATTAATAATTAGGGAGCTAAACTTGTATTCATACCTAATCAGTTCAGTCTAGTTTTAAAAAAAAAAAAAGCTCTACTTTTTTTTAAATGTGAAATTTGTTTGTGTTCATTCAGAAAAATAATTAGCTAAGAGAAATTTCTTACTTTCTCACTTTAGTAAGACTAAGCAAATTTCCACTCAAAATTAACATGTTTCTAGGATATAGAGAGCTCATATTTGAAATGATTCACTCATTTCAAATCTAGAATCTTTTGAGATGTTTCAACAAGAAAGCCTCACGCAGGCAAAAAAAAAGTGGGTTTTTTTACATTTTATTCTTTCTAAAATATAAAATAATTAGCAACATACCATGCATACACAGTAAATAAAAAAATGAATAAAGTTAGAAAGTTGTATAAAAACTTGTTTTTCTTCTGACTTCATTTAATAGAGTTTAATGTAAGAAAAACAAAACCTGTTGGTCACATTCCCCTTTTGACTTCCCTACATTAATTTGCTTATTAGATTCTGTGCTCCCTTCTCCACACAGAGGAAGGTTTCATAAATGCGCATTGACATGCCCACTGTAGGCTTATGTGGAAAAGAGAATTAATCCTCCATGGTGTAGCAGTCAAGTCCTATTTAGTGGCTTGTCTGTGAAGATCAATACAGGGTCTCTAAGGCATAATGGCTGGCTCCATTCACTCTTGCTAGACAAACAAATGCCCTTTTAAAAGTCAGTTCACGAGGAAAGCTTTTTCTAGGCACAACCTAGCCCTGAGTAAAACTTTTAAACGGTCCAAGTTTGCATTTCAGTGCTGCAGGCTTCATTTCTGGGCCCTCTTCCCTGCTTTGAATGTGACTTTGCCAACCTCTCCCCATTAAAACCTGCCTTCAAGAAAATAATTTGATGTATAAATTCAATCCCAAAGAGATACTCATGAGTTCAAAGGCTTAATGTGTTATCACTCTCAAGAATAGTTGTATTTTAGCAAAGACAAGAATTCTTAGGCAGAATTAGCCTCTAATTGTGGGATTTAAGTCATTCAAAGAGCATGAGAGACATTTATCAGAAAGTTATTCCAATATCATCATAGACAGGGACTTGGCCCCACCTACTCGTAAGAACACTCCTGTGCTGGGAGTTGCCTGAAAGCTTCCTCACAACACATTCTTTCTCTTTATTGTTTGGCGAACTCCTTTTTAATCTCCTAGATTCAGTTCAAATCTTGCCTCCTTTTGGAACTATTTCTCAAGTACACTCAACTCTCGAGGAATCCCACAATCGTATCTATCATGGTAGTTATAACACTTCATTGTTATGTCCTGTGTTTTCTCTCTCCCTCCTAGAAGTCACTAAGAGCAAGGACCGCTGCCTTTAATCTCTGCCTTCCCACATTTAGCACAGTGTTTGGCATGTTATATACATCCTTCCCCCACCCCCTGTTCCAAAATTATGTAAATAGTAGACAATAACCAGGGCAATCAGCTCACTCCCCCTTCCATCTATTAGATGCCCACTGACACCAGGCAACTGGTAATGGTGGAGAGGACAGTAGTGAAATAGAGGTAGATGAGCTGGGATACAGAGGTTCCCCTCTTCTCTGTTTCCCAGGATGTACATTTCCCACAGTCAAGAATTACAAAATGTGTGATGGAATATGTTTAACGGTATTGAGGTAATGTTTTGTTTTTAAAGTGCTGGTAATGGCTTCAAACTCTTCCACAGGGAAACAATGGTTAACACTGTGAGTTGATTACACAAAGAATGGTCCCTCTGAATGGTCTCTGGCAAACTATTACCCACAGGTCAAATACAGCATCTCCTGTTTGTATATTGTTTGAGATCTTAAAAGAATATTTACATGTTCAAATGGTTAGGAAAAAAAAATAAGAATGTTTCTCAACAAATAACATTCTATGAAATTCAAATTTCAGTGTCCATAAATAATTTTTATTTATTTATGAACACTGAATTTTTGTGGGATTATAGTCATTTTATTCATTTTGGATTATCTAGGGCTGTTTTTGCACTACAACAAAGTTGAGTGGTTGTACCAGAAGCCATATGTCCTGCAAAGCCTAAAATATTACCATCTTGCCTTTTATAAAAAGAATGCTCTAGGGGCGCCTGGGTGGCTCACTCAGTTAATCATCCAACTTTTGATTTCAGCTCAGGTCATGATCTCACAGTTCCTGAGATTGAGCCCTGCATCCAGCTCTGTGCTGTCAGTGCCTGGGATTCTCTCTCTCCCTCTCTCTCTGCCCCTCCCTTGCTCATGTTCTCTCTCTCTCAAAATAAATAAATGTTAAAAAGGGGGGGCATCTGGGTGGCTCAGTTGGCTAAGCATCCGACTTGGGCTTGAGTCATGATCTCGAGGTTTTTGAGTTGGAGCCTTGTGTAGGTGCTCTGTGCTGACAGCTCAGAGCCTGGAGTCTGCTTTGGATTCTGACTCCCTCTCTCTCTGCCTCCTCCCTGTCCATGCTCGGTCTCTCTCAGTCTCTCAAAAATAAATAAACATTTAAAAATTTAAAAAAAAAGAGTGCTCTAAATGAGCATTTTAGGAACAACGGTAACCCAATGACATTGTTTATATCTCCTTAAAAAAATAGTTCAGAGGGGCGTGTGGGTGGCTCAGTCGGTTGAGCATTAGATTCTTGGTTTCATCTCAGGCCGTGATCTCTCAGTTCATGGGTTTAAGTCTTGCTTCTGGCTCCATGCTGACAATACAAACCATGCTTGGGATTCTCTCTCTCCCTCTCTCTGCCCCTTTCCCTGCTTGCTCTCTGTCACGCACACACTCTCTCTTTCTCTCTCAAAAGTATATAAATTTAAAATAATTTAGGACATAGTTCAGAAAGAATTAGGCCTGAGGAAAGGAGATTCACTTATGGTTGAAGAGAGTAAGCCATTGGTGTGTTCCTCCCTAGTGTGAATAGCACAAGTGTGACCAAGAGAATTAACACTTATTTCTAGTAGCAGTTAGATCAGATAAAGCACAATACAAGCGATAACCTTAGGCATCTTGAAAATAGGGGGAAAAAATACATAAATATATAGAAACCTGAGATCCTGAGAGTTCAGTTATTTCTTTATTACTCTAACTTCCTTCCTTAACTGTGAGATCTTTTTGGAGGAAAAAAGAACCAAGTGTTAAATCTATTCCCGGTATGAAACCACCTCACTCAATAGAAGAACTAGATAAAATTTTGAGGAAAGAAAGAAGGAATGGAGACGAGAAGAAAGGAAAATATATTTAAGACTAATTTTTGCTTTCAGCTTTTGTCACTGACTTTACCTTTATTCCTGCAGACAATTTTATTTGTATTTATGAAACCAGCAAATGTTTTGAGGGATATTTCAAGGAATGTTTCTTCGGCTCTTTCACATCTAAGCCTTGTTGTCTCATAATGAAAACCAACCCCCATTGATCCCATAGTGACTGCTCTCAGAGGGTAAGACACTGTGTTGTGAAGGCTTTACCCTACAACTGTAAATACACCATTATCATAAGCTCTCATTAGTGCTAGGGACATCAAGTTGTCAAACAAATTTTAAAAGAGTAGTCTAACTATCCATGTTAATGACATCCATAATGGTACGACTATGTTCTTTCTTGTGTTTAATTCAAAGCACACATTGTATATTTTCATTTTATTGCCAAACCCTCATCTGCCATCTTATATTCCCCTTTAAACATAAGAATTTTTTTTCTTTATTTAAATTTATAACTAGCAGCCAGGCTCCGACATGTTTAGCTATAGACTTTCATTACTGTAATAAAAAAACAAAGAACAAAACAACAACAAAAAACAGAAACAAAGAAAAACTCCTGCAACTAGAGGGTCATGAGCAACTGCACTAATTGTGGAGCCATGTTCATTTTTAAAGGCAACTTGGTTTTACATATACTCACCTGCCCTTAAAATATGCTTTAATTTATTACTAATGGTATTCTCAATGATCTGTTGAAGGATACAACTCCGAAATGATTTATTCTAATTAAGAGCTTCTCGCTAGCACTTAGTTACCACGAGGCTTAGGAGCCCCAGGGACCAGCTTTTATTACACTCTGTGCCCATTTCATACAAGTGGAACATTTTACAATCATCGAATCTAATTGGACATCTTTATAATGTAGCTTCATATTTAGCATTTTTCCCTCACTCTGACAAAACAGATATTTTGGTTCTTTAACTTATTTTCAATGTACAATGGATTGAAATGCACAGAAACTGAAAAGCCTTGAGCCTGCCCTAGAAGAAGATCCAACTTTCCTTCCATCCTTAAGGTAGGAAGGTTGATATGCTTGTGATGTTTCAAAATACAGGGTGACGTGACACACGGTGCAGCCACCCAGAGAGGACCCATCAGTCTCACTACTGGGATTCTAATTCTGATCAAATGTAATTTTCTGCTTTTAGGGGGAGGACTGGAGTCAGTCAACAAAATAACAGCTCTGAATCTAGGTCATAACATCTTAGGCCAGAACGGATCTTAACAATGAACTACAGTGAGGTAGTTAGAGCCCAGCTTTGGGGGGAAAACCCTGGGTCCCAGTCTGGTTATGGGTTGCGTTTCCCAGGCTGGCCTGTCATCTGATTTTCTGCCAGTTTGGACAATGGAATCATTGGCAGGAGATTGGAGGATAGAGGTGGGAAGGAGTAGCCAGGGCATCTGTCCTTCTTTGCATCTTCTAAGGCAGCAGCTGACCCTCTTCGATGGCTCTAGTTCCTTCCCTAAAGATCTGGTAAAGATCCAGATTCTACCTGGAACTCTGCCTTGGGCTCAGAAAGCTGTCTCCTCCTTTGCCTCTCCAGCCCCACAGTGGTTGTGGGGGCTACCGTCTCCTGCTTCATCTCTAGCCTTGTGATGGTTTCTCAGCAACTCCATTAACACACCAAGCCCCCTTCATTCCTTTCATTAAATTCATGCTGCTGTAAATAATTGGGGTGCTTTCTGTTTTCCTGCTTAGACCCTGAATTCAGACAATACTATTTTAAAAGTGAGGTATTGTTTCTATAATCTAATCTCACTTCCAGAAAAATTACAGGTAGATAGGAACATAGAGAGAGAGGTAAGAAATTATGTATTTTATGTGCTTGGAGTGTGCGATATATTCTGCAATTTTCTAAATTTAATTTCTAATTTTCAACTTGTTTTCAAGTACTATGTTTCCTCTTTTTCCTTAAAATGATACATCAGGAAAATAATGTCTTTTTTAAAAATTTAATTTTTAAGTAATCTCTACACTCAACGTGAGGCTCAAACTTACAACCTGGAGATCGAGAATCATATGGTCTACTGGCTGAGCCAGCCAGACACCCCCAAAATAATTTTTTATAGCAGGTTCTTTTTAATTCATTTATGTTTATTTTTTTTAATGTTTAGGTGTATTTGAGAGAGAGAGACACAGCACAAACTGGAGATGGGCAGAGAGAGAGGCGACAGAATCTGAAGGAGGCCCCAGGCTCTGAGCTGTTAGCACAGAGCCTAATGCAGGGCTCGAACTCACGAACCATGAGATCATGACCTGCGCCAAAGTTGGACGCTTAACTGACTGAGTCACCCAGGTGCCCCAGTTCATTTATGTTTAACCAGGTGGACTTTTTTATTTCATTTATTTTATTTTATTTTATTATTACTATATTTTAATTAGATACAATCAGAATGCAACCACAGGAGCATTTTCATATAGAAATCTGGCCAGTTAGAACTATAGAGGTAGATATGAATTCATTTAAGACCCTCTTCATTTATGCTTATTTGGGATACACCCTAATTTACATAGTTCATAGAAAGAATGACCATTCAATCAATGTTTTAATTGCCTAAGAAAAGGCAAAAGAATCTAAATATAAAATGCATATAATACCTTCATTTAATTTTAGGAAATAACTTTGTCTCACATTGAACAGAATAGAATTGTTCTCCAAAAGCATCTCTAATGTAAATACAGTCCCTTGAATTCTCATCAAAAACAAAGTTTGTTTAAGGATATAGAAACTTCCTAGGTTAAATTGAAGACTTGAATTTTAGTAGAAATACCTGGCTGTCTTTGGGAAGTTAAATCACAGCTTCTCTGCTCTCCCTTCCTTTTGTATTTAAACAGCTGTGATTCTTTACATGAAGATAATCATATTAAATTATTTATGCCTAAAGAATTTTGGAACTTTCAGCAGGAAAGAAGTCCCTAGTCAGTGACTGGGCAGAGCCATGCATAGATGAGGAAGGAAAAAGGTAGGTCTACCACCTGGCTGTATGACTTGTGAGAAACTGCCCTTGATGGTGAGTTACAGACAAGATCCTCACCTCCACCACAAGACAGGAAAAGTCCAGGTTCTGCCCAGAGTGGTCAGTTGAGTGAAGGGTGTTAGGACATTCATGTGACATTCAGGCCATTAGATCATGCTACAGACTGAATGTTTGTATCTCCCCTAAATTCTTACATTAAATCCTAACACTCAATGTGATCATATTTGGAAATGGGGCCTTTGGGGGTGATCAGGTCATGAGGTGGAGGTCTCACGAGTGGGATTAATGTCTGGAGAGCTTCCTCCCCTTGCCACCATGTGCGAATGCAGTGAAAAGACAACCCTGTATGAACTAGGAAGTAAATTCTCATCAGACACTAACTCTATCAATGCCTTAACCTTGGACTTCCCAATCTCCAGATCTGCAGGAGGGACACAACCTGCTTTTGAGTCTCAGTCAGACACTGCCGCTATCAAAACAGCCATATTCCCTGCCCTAATAGAGAGTCAAGTGTTAACCTCCAGTACAGTTAGAATTTTGTGCATTCTTTTCAGTAAAGCTCAAGTAGACAAGAGGTGGCAAAATTATCAGGCCTTCCCGGACAGAATTAGAAACAAGAGGTGTGTTAGGTCATTACTAGATAATCTATAAGTAATTTTAAAAGTGCAGTCCAAAAGAAAATAGGTAAATACTTAAAGACATCTTAAGGGTGTCATGAGGCCTATAATAGCTAATAGGTTTGAGACTGTGTAAACTCAGGTGGAAAGAAATGAAAACTTTCAGGATAAACATCCCCACTTCATGCTTGTCGGCTGCAAGCTGAATTCTCCCATAAGACTGGCCCTGCAAGCGTAACCCTTGGGACCAGCTCCCCCTTCTTCCCATGGCAAAGGCACTTAAGAGTCTTTGAATGGGTCGTAGGCAATGAATAATTTTGGTGGTATCAGCAAGTGAGCTGGGTGGCTGGTTATAAAAAAACAAACTCATAAACAGAACTGTCTAAATGGCACTGGGATTTGGCTCCTTGGGTGACCGCCTGTAGTGCAGAAGCAGTGACCCGGACTCACACACGGTGGGGAGCTTCCTCCAACAGTTACTTTTCAAAGGACAGGAAGAGAGGAAGCAACAGCAGCAGCTAACTAAAGAAAGCCCCCGGTGTGAGAGCAGCTCTGATAGTGATGAAGAGGAAACCCCTGGGATGTGAAACCAAGATAGGCATCCTCTGGAAGCTGGTGCAATCAGCCCAAAGCCAACATGGCCAGACATTTGCTGGGACCTTGATATGCTTGATGAATTAACTTTCATTTGAGGGAAGACAAGCATACCTCCTCCAATAAACTACCAAGGCATAACCAGAAAGGGTCTTGTTAAGAAAATGGATACCAAACAATGGAATTTCCAGAGAATTGCTAGTGTTCACTATCTAAGATTAGCATCATCTTTGAGCAGATGAGAGGGAAATGGGAAGACCCAGCCATTTCCCAGAATGATATGTGAGATTCAGAGAACCACAAGTCCTGTTCCTTCAAGTTGCTGGGCATCTGAGGATTGCAAAATCTGTCAAATTTGGGAGAATTTGTAGTTTGAAATTCTAGCAGGGTACGTGTTGGCTAAGCATGTGACAATGAAAAACAAGTAGGCATTGGAAAACTGTCAGTTCTCTAGGCTTTTCTGTTCATTTAAAATCATGTAGGTTAAAAATGATTTCTCTGGGTATAAAAAGTGAGATTAATTGACAGTGTAGAACTAGGTTATTCTGGGCATATCATCTAAGTATCCAAAGAGGAATTTAGACATATTGAGGAAATGAGATGGTGCCAGGCTTGGAGAAAGAAAGGAACTCTGGTTAAAAGAAAAAGAGCAGTGGATGTGTATTCCCCTTCACTCCTTCCCATATTTATTGTTTACCATCAGACCTCTCCCTGGAGGATTTATTTAAGCAATAAACATTTATTGGGCTTCAACTGTTTGCTCAGCTCTGGACAAGGTCTGTGCTAGACTTGGGTTTATAATGATGACATGATCCTTGACCTCCTGGACCTCCTAGTTTAGCAGGAGCAAACAGACTTGTACGAAACTAATTGTACTCCATTAGTTGCAGGCAGCATTGGAGGCACTGGAGAGGGAAAACATTACTCTGGTTGGACAGAGGTAACGTAGTCAAGAAGTTCTCCAAATAAGAACTGATCCTTGAGCTTTATCACTGTAAGTTAGGAGTTTACCCAAAGGATTTATGAGAGGGGAGAATATTCTAGAAAGAACAACATATACAAAGACACAGGAATGGAAAGTCATGCCAGTAATTGGAAGTGATTTGTTCCAACTGGAACATAGGGTGTGTGTGGGTGAGCAGTGGAGGATGGGATGGGCGAGTCATGAGGAGCTGTGTGTGTCATGCTAAAAAGCTGGAGCTTTTTCCTGCAGGTGATAGAGCAACAATGAAGGCTTTCATGAGAGAGAATGACAGGATCAGACTCTGAGCTCTGTGAGGGTGACAGGATAGCTCCAGGCAACAAAGACTCAAAACCCAAAGCGGGAGAATACATTTCCGGTGGTCCTACAGCTGGGGAAGCCAACCCCCAGTGTTTCTATAATGTGTGCCTCACAGTAATCAGTCGTACATGCATTTTTATAGCTTTGTTAAAAATGAAGAATAAAGTAAATGTTACAAATCTAGGCTCTGATTAGCATGCTTTGAAAATAAGGAAACACTCTTTAAAGGAGGCTATAAAGACTTTTACTGATGATAATTCATTTAGGTAAAAAGCACTTTATTAGGATATTCGGTCATAATCATATGTTTCATTTATAACCTTTAAAGCCTCATGTGATCATATAATAGGCTGAAAGCAAAGAAAAAAATCAGGAGTCAGAAAAGAATTTGCTTTAGAAAAAGGCACAAGCCAGAGGCACACAGTTAGCAAGCCCGACTGAAATCTAACGTTGAGAGAGCTCAGAGTATAAATGTGCATAGATGTGCTAAAAGCATTTTGGCCCTTTCCTCAATTTTCCCCTTTTCTACATGCAAACTCAATCCTTTAATTTACCCTAATTTTCACACTGAGGGTCTTGGTTAAAGGGCTCCGTGTTTAAAATTACGCTTTAGTGATATCTCACATTACAGAAATGTCCCTGTCTCTCTGAAAGAAGTAGAAAAAGCTGTCAGAATTATTTTGCATCTTTTTGGAAACACCATGAAAATAGATAATCTATGAAATTGGTGAGGTTTTGTCCTGTTAAACTATTTCCAGAGGAATAAGATGCCCAAAATGTATCCTAAATATTGGATGTGTGTAGGCAAAGATAAGGAATTGGTACAGGCAATTTACTGGAAATACTTTTCTCTCAGCTTAGGAAAACCAAAAAAGATCCTGGTTGGCTTCCCAACTTTCATTTAGGTTTTTATGCCCTCTAGTGGGTATTTGGGATTTATGCAGTTGTAAAATAATATTTTTGCAGCATTTCCTTTGTGCCATATGTGCTCAAACATTTATCTCAACAGTATAGGACATTGACTGATAAGCCCTTAAATAGTCAACCCAAAGTGTTTAACATTATTTGAGCCATAAACTTTTGATAATTTAATAAAAGCTCTGAAAACTTTTAGGAAAATGCCTGTGAAGACACACTGTCATGGAGTTCTCTAACCACTTGAATTTTATCCATGAATTCCTTAAGAGTCCATTGATTCCTGGTTAAGAACCGCTAATGAAGCTGAGGTGTCCTCTAGCTGTCCCCTTTTTTTTAGTAGATGCTAAAATTATTAACGTTTTGAACAACAGGAAAAGGAAACATACATTTTTAAAAGAACAGTAGCTAAAAATTCGGCTTAGACTTAAAGAAATAGGAGAGAACACAGAGTATCTTAAATAACTAGATACCTGAGATAATCCAAAAGCTTCTCAAGTTTTCAACGCAGCTAGGATAGTGTAGGATTAATCCTACAGGCAAGGGAGGTGGAAACAAAATCAAAGCAGCTTTTTAGGCAAATATTGATTTTTAAAATGTCAAAGAGAAATCTGTCTATTGTTAAAGTAATATGAGGGCCTCTCTGGCAAACAATTTGCATACCACAAGCAGGTGTTATATAGCAACACTTAAAGAAAAGTCATTTGCTATTTGCAAACATTGCAGCTACTATAAAAAAATTAGCCATCAAACTATGATCCTTCTAGGATGCCAAACTGATATCAGAAGATCCATAAATAACTAGCCACTAAGACCCTAAAGGATAGAATGATTAGTTGAGAAGTGATCCAGATTTCAGGTCAGAAGAAAGGAGTTCACAGACTTCTCTGACCAGTGGTCATGTCTAGGAGAAAATTCAAACACAAAATCAGTAGGTAAAATACACACACACACACACACACACACACACACACACACACGGACAGTTCATAGCTTTTACCAGGTTATTATTATACATATCACTTTCATCTAATTTCTTAAGGATACTGTCTTTGTCCATTCAGGCTGCTGTAACAAAATACCACAGACTTGGTACTTTATAAAGAGCAAACATGTATTTCTCACAGCTCTGGAGGCTGAGAAGTTCAAGATTATGTCACCAACAGATTCAGTGTGGTGGTGAGGTGTTGTTTCCTGGTTCATAGACTGCCCTTCTTGCTGTGAACTCACAGTAAAAGGGGCTAGATAGCTCTGTAGGGCCTCTTTTTATAAGAATGCCATTTGTTTGGGCTCTGCTTTCATGATCTAATCACCTCCCCAAACCCCCACCTCCTAATACCATCATATTAAGCATTAGGATGTCAAGGTATGAATCTGGAGGAGACACATTCAGACATATAATAGCAGATACCTATTTTTCAAATACTTACATTTCCAAATACAGATTCATGTCCCCTATGAAGTTGTGGGATTTTTTTCCCCCTAGTGTAGTAGTTGAAGCACAGCTTTATTGAACCAGCACCTGCCCTACACAATGTACAGGGTGCTCCCAGAGTTCTGTGCAGCTGCATAGGATCCATTCACTCAAGTCCTTCTACCTAGCAATTTAAGACCTTTTCATTGTGAAAAAGAAAGAGGGAGAGTGAGAGATTGAGTTACAGTAAGCATTGAGGTTTATATTTAAATAAGTATTTCCTTCCTGTTATTTGAAGATCTTTCCTACCTTCATGAGTGTTTATAAAATACACAGCTTTTGTTTTCTTTCTTAGTATCCATGGGAAATAGCTTAACAGATGAAAAGTCATTCCTTAGCTGGGGAGGTTTGCTTATATAACATTTCTCTTTTATAAAATGAGCCTACATTTATACTCTTCAAATAAAAAGAGAAGAAAAAATAGAAACTATATGAATAGGACTAGGAAGCTAACAGTATTGTGTTTGAACACTGCATAAGAAAATTCCAGGAACTACTTCTCCATTTGAGATCTAAAGACAAGCACACTTTAGCCATAGGATTTCTGGACAAATGCCAAAAAGGGAAAAATTGTGTGGAAATTAATAAAATTTGCTTTGCAATATATTATGTTTAAATATACATAGATGTATGGATGGATGGGTGGATGCATGGATGGATGGATGGATGGAAGGTATATGCATTCTACCTGTTTGTCTTAATTAACCTGATTTAGCCCCTTCTCCATCATTGAGTGCATGGCACAATTTAAGTACTTTGCAGAAACTTTTCAATGCCATTTAAGAGTAAAATGTTCAAGAACCAATAACTGAATCTTTGCTGGGGAATTGGTCTTCCATTCAATATGGTCCTTAACACATGACAAATGATATAATTTTAAACAAGTATTTGGGGCAGTATGTGAAAATTTAGAATTAATATTTTTACGTGAATAACAATTCCATGTTGTACCTTTTTAACTGATATGAGGAGGGAAAGGAGCAGTAAATATCAGGTTTGGCAGATGTCCAGGGTAAAAAAAAAAAAAGCAGAATGAAACAGGACTGGCTCTACATGGTAAATGTAGGAACAAGTGGAAGGAAGTGAGAAATGGAAGAAAGTAGAAAGATGGGGAAAGCTTCCTTTCAATGAACAGAGTTCAAGTCTGCTTATTTTTATTATGCAAAACTTTTGGAGAATGATTCCTTTTATATTATGCTATCTTCTCCCCTGTTTTCTTCTATCTTTTAGGAATTCAATATTTATCTTAGCAGACCTTAGAAGCCCCTTATAATCTTTTAATAAATTTTATTTAAATATAGGAAAAAATGTCTCTATGAAAACAAAACCACATCTACATAAAGTTTTAGTGTAAATCTTCTTGGGAAATGGATTTTTGAAGACTGGAGAAATAATATTAAATTCTGAACAAAATCAGAAAGACTAGAATATATAATATTGCTGGGCTTAGCATAAATTTAAGAGTAGGGAGTCAGGAAAATGAGGCGTGCTTTTATATGGAACAAAAAGAATAAAATACCAACCAGTAAACAACTTGCCTTGGATAGAAATAATCATTAAAAGATGGCAGTATTGTAGGCAATACTTAAACTACATGATCAGTTAGCTAGAGTGTCACCTCTCATTATGAAGCTTTCTATTCTAAGCCTTTCCTCCACCGAGTTTGAGGTATGATTCCTGAGGTGTATAATGCTATTTTGCTTCTTACTACAAGTATGAATACTAGTTAAAAGATCTTTTGTTAAACAAAGGAAAGCAGATGGTTTTGCCAGAGAGCTATTTCCTATCCCCGGTAGATTCTGTGCCCAATTATAAGTTTGCAGATAAAACTTCCATTCTCAAGGTTATCCTAAGTGAGAAGAGAGACACAACAGACAGTGTAAGAATAGATACAAATCGCACTGTGTATTTGTGGTGATTCTCCAGCATATTCAAACAAGTGAAATATGCTTAAAATATTGCAAATATCAACAGCAGTCCAATCTTGAAAAGAAGTGGGGAACAGGAAGAAGAGCAGAAAGGGCAATAGATACAGTTCCAAGGGGATTGTGGAAGGAGATGGCAGGTGCTTCTTGGCAAATCAGCCTGAGGTGTCCTAGCAAGCAATCAGGGGCAGCCCGCACCTCCCCCCGGCCCCAACGGCAGCACCCTGCCCTCTCTGCTCCCTGTGCCCTCCTCCCATCTCCCTCTACCCTAGTTTCACAACAGCGGAGACTTGGGGCCCATCCTCATTTTCTGTATCTTGAGAAAGATCTGTCCTTTGACTCAAGAGTAAAAGATGGAGAAGATGCCCCCTCCAACGAGCACTTTGTGGTCCCTTCTGCTTCCCATCGTGATCACTGCAGTCCTGGCCAGTCACCTCAAGGTGACTTTGATTGTGAAGAAAATTTGGATTGTAAAACAAATACGGTGGAGGTAAATAATAAATGTAATTGCATTTGATGCAGATTAGCACAGTTTCATGACATTAAAGTACCCCTATTCTATCTGTTATCTCTTTTTCCTTATGGATCCTTCTAGACTATGAATTTTCTGCCTTTCAGCAAGCTGGCTCATATCTTTACTTTCTACCCTTTTGTTACAAACTGTACAAGAAATTTCACTTTGCCCTCTGAGTACCAAGTTCACTTTCTGCTTTATGTATTTATTTATATTATAATCTCTGTTTATATTCGAAAAGGATTTGCAGTGATTATTTCTCTAGTTGAATCCTGGGCACTTTGTCAAAAATCGCTTTCCCAGGAAAACCTGCTTTATCAATTGGCTCAGAATTCCTTTGACTGAGTCCCTCAGAGTCTATTTTCTCTCCTCTTCTCTGAGGTAAGGTCTTTCTGAACATATGATTAGCCTCCATCCCTGCCACACCACAGCCTGCTACTTGAACTTACAAACCTTCTGTCTTCTTAAAGTCTTACTGAGCTTTGGGTCCATACCACACAGTTTAGCCCTTAATTTCCTCTAATAATTACAAGAGTGCTAGCCTTGCCTACTCTATTATATAGTGAGCCTAGGATACAAAAATAGCTGATAAATACTAATTTTTAAAAATCTCTTAGAGAAAGACAGGAAAAACTTTATTTTGTGTTCATTTAACTATTTTATTTATTTTATTTTATGTATTTATATCTTACAAGGTTTATTTTATTTGCATGGACTCAATGCTTATCTATTCTGGCCACAACAAACATAGTTGAGTTTTATTTATTTTCCCCTTTTAGAAAATCTTTCTAGATCCTGATTGGTAGACATTAAAATCAACCCCTCACCCTTTTTTTTTTTTTTTTGAAAAGCTGCTTGTGTGTTTCAGACTTATCCAGGACCTACTGTACAATCTGTGCAAAGAGAAAAAAGATGTCTTTAAAATATGGCTGGGCACTCAGTGTAAACTGTGGCAAACATAGAAATTGGCTCACGTGCACACAGCATTGTATAAAACATTGATCTTCCAATTCCACTGACAGATCCCTATAGGACAAAAGTCCTCAAGACTTGATCGTTCACCTTATAAATTCTTCTATGTGTGACTGTTTCCTTACTAACATAAACTTCAGATTATAACTTAACTTCCCTGATGGACTACAGAAAAATACCCTGTTTCATATGGACACAGCATTCCAGTTCCTGGATTTATTCTATTCTTTTGTCTGTCTGTTTGTCTCACTATTAATTAATACCGCCATTCTGATGCCAAAACCTGTGGGAATTTTAGTTACAGTGAATTAGCTCAACTGCTGATCACCCACAAACACTGACAAGAATGAGTAACTGGGACCAGAGCCTGGAATGGGTTATCGAATAGGCTGTCACCACCAGCCTTTCCTGGGCCAATTAACCCTGCAACTTCCCTCTCCCACATTGACACACAAATGTTTTCCCACAAAACAAAATCAGAGTGATCATTTCCTGGGCCACCCTTCAAGATGTAATGCATCCCCATGTCCTCCTAAACCTCCTTGAGTCTGGATTCCAAAACCTGAGCTCCTCTCAGAGTGCTGAGCACCCCAGACCCCTCAAGTGAACATGGAGAGGTTGGGGCTCTACAGGCACAGCCGGGCAGCCTCTGCAGTAATACGATCAAAAGACATCCTTCTTGCCCCCTCTCCAGAAATGAATTCTTAGAACTCTGTATCAATAAGGTAGAGAAAATGGATTCTTTGACTAATATTTATTGAGGCAGCTTTGTGCTAGTCGGACTAAATAGAGCAGATCTTGCTTTGTCAAGGTTATATTCTAATGTCAGCAGGGCAGGTGGGTGGTCAAAAAATAAATATGTTAATAAGTTATAAAATATCATGTGTTAATAGTACTGTGAAGGTCATTAAATGGGAAAATGTTAAAGAGAATGACTAGGGGAGAGAATAAGACCACTATGGATAAGGTGGCCAGAAAATAACTTCTGGAATGGAGACATTTAAGTCTCAACCTGAATAATGATGATCTGGGGGCTGCACATTGTGGACAAAAAGCCAGATGGCCCACATAGCTGGAAGACAGTGGACTTGGTGCAAGGTGGTATGAGATACAGGTGGTAATTAAATGATATAGGCCCTTGGAGATAAAACTGAAGAGTTTGGATCTATTTTAGTTCCAAGTCTATTAGAAGGTTTAAGCAAAGTGGCACCAGTGCACTCTCCATTCTAAAACCATAACTCCGACTGCTATGTTGGCATGAATTGTACAGTGGTAAATACGAAGGAGAGAGTTAGGGTAAGAAGCTATATCTATCCATCACTCTGGCAAGAAATGATGATTGCTTGGATTGTTGTGGTAAAATGGGGGTTGAGGAAATAGACCATAATAGGACATAATTCAGTTTGGTCAGAGAGAACAAGACTAGCTCAAAAATGAGATGCGTGACTGAGAATTGAGGTAACTCTTTCAATTTTGATGCGAGCAATTGAGTGGTTTGCAGTTCCATGGAATTGGAGGTGATAGACTGTGGGAGGAACAGATTTGAGGGTGGCAGAGGAAGCTAGGGAAATAAAAGTTCCTTATTGGCTAATTTGTTTTAATTGGCTCTTAATTGGTTCTTAAAAATCCAGGGGTAGGAAAAATCAGACTAGACCACTGAAGACATGAGTCTGATTTTCTAGGTAGACATCAGGGTTGTCAACATAAATTAGGGTATCAGCAACAACTGCAAGCTATGAGATTGGATGATATCACATAGGAAAGGGTTTATATGGAGAAAGTAAGAGTCTGAGAGCTAAATTACTCCAAGATTTAAAAATCAGATAAGGGGCAGGGGGGAGCCAGAAAAGAAGACAGAGGAACAGCCATTGAGTTAGGAGGACCGCGAAGGGAATTTTCCAATACTGAAGCCAATGGAAAGTGTTCCAAGAAGAGAGAAAACTAATCAAGTACAAATGAGAGATTGAATAAGATCATCATGAAGAAATAACCATTGTATTTAACAAGTAGAAGTTAATGAGACCTTGGAAAGCTTTTTTTAAGTGATTATGTCTGATAAAAAGAATGTGATATAACACTTTTTCTACTTAAATTTCATAACCAATCTAATGCAGAAAAAATTAAGTGGAAAGAGATGTTATCTAGACTATGAAATTCAGCATGGAAATACTAACTATAAATAAATGTAAAGAGGGGCGCCTGGGTGACTCAGTCCGTTAAGCGTCTGACTTCGGTTCAGTTCATGATCTCACAGTCCCTGAGTTCGAGCCCCGCTTTGGGCTCTGTGCTGACAGCTCAGAGCCTGGAGCCTGCTTTGGATTCTGTGTCTCCCTCTCTCTCTCTGACCCTCCCACATTCATGCTCTGTCTCTCTCTGTTTCAAAAATAAATAAATGTTAAAAAAAATTTTTTTAAGTAAATGTGAAGAATTTTGCCATATTATATAAAGGACAAACTGAAGAGCTATCATTACATCATCTGGCTTAAAACATTTTCCAATCAAAGAGATATCTAAATATTGGAATCAATTCCTGCAATATTGAAAGATAATTTTTTCATATTCAGATATTCATAATTTCTGGTTTATTAAGGTCTTAACCCATGTATATGGTAGTCATGAAGTAGAGATAGATTGGTCTAAAAAATCATTTGACTTCGGGTAAAAAGCTATTTGTAGCAGGTGAAAATAAATTTCTGTGACTTAAAACCATGTTTTTTTCTCTAACCCAGGTATGGTGACATGGTACCAAAAACCATAGCAGGGAAGATATTTGGTTCCATCTGTTCACTGAGTGGGGTCTTGGTCATTGCTCTACCTGTTCCAGTGATCGTATCTAACTTCAGTCGGATCTACCACCAAAATCAACGAGCAGACAAACGGAGAGCACAGAAGGTGTGTATTCAGCTCTGTGCAATCATGATTTAACATCTCCCCCTTTTTATAGTGAGCTTTAAAAATCCCTTACTGGCTATTCAGTGTTCCAGTTTTGGTCGATAGTTGCATAAGTCAGCACAGGCTAGGTTATACTACAGTAAAAAAGGAACCTTAATATCTCAGTGGCTTAAAACAACAAGGAATATTTCTCAGTCATGCTGCGGGTCCATTGCTGGTCCAGTGATAGAAACTCCATCTTGACAAGGTATTCTGCAATCATTCAAGCCGGGGTAACAGGACATGATGAATCACGCTGACTCCTAAAACCTCCTCCTGGAAGTGGGCCAAGTCACTTCCATTTCTATTGCACTAGCCAAAGTAAGTCACATAGCCGTGTGTAACTTCAAAGTGGGCAGGGGAATATAATCCTACTGTGCAATCAGAGGCAGAGAGAAAGAATTATCTAGTAAACAGCACTAATGATAGTAGTAAAATCAAAGATAGATTCTTGGCAAATTTTATCAGAATCAGATTTCTAGATCTAATTAATTTCGTCTTTGCCCATCAGGGATCAAGCTGGTTCCAGTAAGCAAGGACTATTAAAAGGAACTAAGATATGTCTCAGATATTTTAAATAGTTGACCCAGGAAGTAGGAGAAATCTGATCATTAATAGCTGAGTTTTATTCCTGGCCCAGTTTACTGTTTCTCTGAACTTCGTGCCAGTTATTAATCCCTCTAAGAGTAAGGGTGTATACACAACTGTAAGATGGGGAAAATGTACCTACCTGAAAGATTTATATAAATCTATATGAGTATATCATAATAGTAACAATATTTAACATTTATTTCTGGTTTTACTATGTGCCGGGTACTGGTTTGGTGTTTTTTTTTAAATAATTCATATTGTTTTCATGAGTCTAGGAGTGAGTCAACATTATTATTCCTATTTTTTAGATAAGGATCCGAAAGTACGCAGAAATTGAGAAATTCAATCTAAGCCAACCTGACACCCAGGTTCATACACATAAACATTATGGTAGACTGCCTCTCAGAAAACCCGACTAAATGTTAACACACTTCCCTTCTCCAATTTTTGTCAAAATAGTCACCTTTAGAGTCAGGGCCCTTGCTGCTTAGAAATAATTTTGGAGGGGCGCCTGGGTGGCTCAGTCAGTTGAGCGTCTGACTTCAGCTCAGGTCATGATCTCACAGTCCATGGGTTCGAGCCCCATGTCGGGCTCTGTGCTGACAGCTCAGAGCCTGGAGCCTGCTTCCGATTCTGTGTCTCCCTCTCTCTCTGGCCCCTCCCCTGCTCATGCTCTGTCTCTCTCTGTCTCAAAAATAAATAAAAACATTAAAAAAAAAAGAAAGAATTTTGGAAATCTCTTGTGTAGTTTCTTTAAGACCATGTCACTAAATTTCCAGTATTCCTCATGGATACTCCATCGTTGTCCTTTATGGATAGATAGTTTTTAATATCCACAACCATGACTAAAATGGATCCACAATGCCAGTAATGTAGTATAACTCTAAACTATCATGAGACATTTGGGTGCAGTTCAAAGCTACTGGCTTTGTAGCTAATTCCAGAACAGGATTTTAAGTATGGTTTTGAACAATGTTGGTCTTTTAGTCGAGTATAAAATCTCAAAAAGTAACTCTCAGGAAAGTTCAGGGTAATCAGTGTGGTCACAGAGCATACTGTCCAAAGAACATGTTCAAGTCTAACATCACAGATCCTCTGCCTTTTGCAAAGAGTCACTTTTTCAGCCTTGTCCTTTCTTGCTTTATAGACTCCCCCAAGTTTGGACAGGTACCTAGCCTTTAATTATTGTAAAGAATAGAGTAGTCCAATTAATATGAATTTTGGAACTGATAATTCAATAAACAGAGGCTAGCAAAAGGCACCTTCTGAGCAGTTTTATAGTCTCACATAAGGTATAATTTGGCCTCTCCCCCAGGACTTTCATGCTCACAACTGTGGCTCTGCCCACACGTTACAATCCTTCTAACTGGGCACACATGTACATTGTTTAAAATGACAAAAATCCTACAAAAATCTTAGATGCCCAGGACCCATCCATCTTCATTCTAGAAATCCCTTCCTTGATATAAGAGCATAAGAGCTACCTATAATTCATTTTCCCAGTGGAGGAGGTTGGGGTGCGGTGGGGGGGAACTACCTATATGGAAAACGTAGGAAGTACAAATCTGATTTTCAAATAAATTGAACACCAAAATATCTGTATTTTCTTCAAACTTTGTCATCTGCAACAATCAGATCGGGAAAGAAAATCTTAGAATAATTTAGAAGCCTTTTTGCATAAATAAATATAGAATTTATTCCTTAGTTAAAGGCAGTTTAGGTTTATCTGGAATGAGGTGATTTGACAAGTATAAAAGTTATGAAAAATTAGCCACTAATTCAGTCAAGCAAACAGTCCATTTAGTAAAAACATCAGTCAAGCTGAATAATAAGGAATATTACAAAACACTTTTTTAGACCATGTTTTTCTGCGTTTGGTCCATTTTTCAACTCTAAGCTCAAGCAGAAGTGTGAAATATATCCAATATGCATCTGAGGGGTGCCTGGGTGGCTCCATCAGTTAAGCATCCGACTTCAGCTCAGGTCATGATCTCACGATTCATGAGTTCAGGCCCCACGTCAGGCTCTGTGCTGAGAGCTCAGATCTTGGAGCCTGCTTCAGATTCTCTGTCTCCTTCTCTCTCTGCCCCTCCTTGCTCACACTGTCTCTCTTTCTCTCTTAAAAAAAAAATAAACATTAAAAAAATTTTAAATATACATTTGAGAACACTCTCCTTGGCACACAGGGATACTTTCCCTCTTCTAGGCTCTTCCCCCCCAGCAAGTACTCTTCCTGCTTTCACTACCTATCTCCACTCTTAAAAGAAATGCACATTTCTAGCCACCCTTGATCATTTTTTTTTAAGTTTATTTATTTTGAGAGAGAGAGAGTACGGAGGAGGGGTAAAGAGAGAGGGGGAGAGAAGAATCCCAAGCAGGCTCTGTACTGTCAGCGAGGAGCCCAACTCAGGGCTTGAACTCATGAACAATGAGATCATGATGTAAGCCAAAATGAAGAGTTGGTCACTTAACCGACTGAGCCACCCAGGCACTCCATCCTTGATCATTTCTTAACTAAACACCGACCTGTGGGTCAATATAGACTTAAACTGGAGCATGTCTCCTTTCACCCCCACCACTAGTAATTGTATTTTAATAGATGTATTTATTCAATAGTATTTCAGTTATCCAGTGGTATTTATTGATTAGAAAATATTTGCCAGGGCATCTGGGTGGCTCAGTCGGTTAGCATCAGTCTCTTGATTGCCGCTCAGGTCATGATCTCATGGTTCGTGAGGTTACTGAGTTTGAGCCTTCTGTTGGGCTCTGCACTGACAACATGGAGCCTGCTTGAGATTCTCTCTCTCTCCCTCTCTGTCTGCCCCTCCCCTGTTCTCCTGCATGAGCTCTTTCTCTCTCTCTCTCCCCCTCAAAATAAATAAATACACATAAAAATTGTTTAAAAAGAAAGTAGTTGCCAAAATAAAGCTAAATTGATACAATGACAGATGGTAGGGTTGATATTTTGGAGTAGGGAGCCTACCTTGCTTTAAGATACAAATCACACCAGTCAATCAAGGTGTGATTACAAGGCTAATTGTAAGTAATTTTCATGTATAATAGTAATCATAATTATAATTATAATTTAATAGTACTAATAGCAAAAACAACAACCCTCTCCAGAGTTTCTAGTATATCCCAGGTTCTTTATAACTGTTATTTTTATTTTCACAATCAACTCACACAGAAGTGTTATTATTTCCATTTTACAGATGACTGTCTTATGCATGCACACCTACTGATTAAGGTCTAAGACAAAGAAATTCTGGCATCATTAGAGTTATGTATTTTAGGGATTTTCCTATAGATAATTCTAAATACAGTGAGAAGTTTTGAATCAATGAGCCCATGTACAGCCAATGGACAATGTAAGTACAATTTTTTACTTGTCACATAAAAATGTTGGCACTGATACAGAAAGAAGTTACCAATACTCAGTCTTTTATCATACTTTGCTCTGGTGGTTGCCAAACTTTAGGTTCATTGGAATCATCTGAAATAGAATATAAAATATAGATTGTTAGACCCACCCCTGTAGCATTTGATTCAATAGTGTGGGATTACAGTCTGAAAATTTCCTAAGTGATGGCGATACTGTTGGTCTGGAAACCATACTTTGAGAACCATTGTCTAGTACATTAATTAATGTCCAAATCAAATAATTTTTATAGAATTCTAGAATAAATAAAGTAAATAATAATAAATACAGCCTGAGTATGATCTCTCTTAGATTATCCAATATTAAAAAGTATCACTCAGGCCCTACCCCACATCTCTGTGGATAACTAGATGTTTATCTATAGTTTAAGAACCCCCATTATCAACACATGTAAGAGTCTGGAGGTTATATACTTCTTGATATCCACTGTATGTTTCAGTCTTATTGAATTACTGAGTTCTGCTCTTAAGTCTCCATTCCATCTTCATACCACCTGGCAAACCCCTACTCAGGGTGCAATACTCAGCTCAAATATTACCCATTTTATGAAGATTTCTCTAAATGATGTGGACACCATTAATTGCTCCATCTTCCCTTCTACAACATTACGCGGACTCTACTATCATGTAGTATACATATTCTCCCTCTCCTCCATTTGTCTGAGTGTGGTGCCCAGCCTAAAATAAGCACTTAACAATTTGTGAAATGAGTGAAAGAATGAACAGTGAACTCTTGTTCACCTGACAGTGTCCTCCATTCCTAAGGTTGGGTGGACAGTCCTAGGGCCAGTTGAAAACAATATTGGGAAGCATGAGTTTTGTCTTTGGTACCCTCCCACATCTTCTTTCAGTTCTTACCTCTTCCCACCTAGAGAACTCTCGTGGCCCTCTCTTTCACTGACCCTTTCTTTCAGGGTCCCTTCCACTCACCCAGTTGCCGGCATTGTTTCTGCCCAGCCCTGCAATTACCAGGATTAACCAAGCTCTAGAGCTGACAGTTTTGCACTATCTTCAACTGATTTCTTCTCTCTCTCTTTTTATTAGTATTTGGCACTAACTTGTCTCATTTCTAGGGGAGCTATTTACCTTAACAAATGGAAAGGTTCCAATAAATCCTTAAATCTGTAAAAGCTGTTAACGCTTACTCTGCTACCTCCACATGAGGCATTTTACTAAACCTTAAATGAAAGAAACAAGTCTAAGTAAAATTTCCAGAATAAAAGGTACATGCAGCATGCGGGCTGGTATTTGAAGAGTAAGGAATTGCCTCACATTACAAAGGAGAAAGGTCTTCTCTACCTGACTTGTAAAGCTACCTAGGATAACTTTATTTTTCAAAGGTATTGAAAACATTTTGTGACTTGACAACAACATGGTCCAATAACTCCTCACAATCTACCTCCCACTTCATTTAGAAGATAGATCACATATAAGAAAATTGCTATCTCAGTGGTTTTTGGCTTATACCGTCTCTGATTGGGTCCCCTGCTGTTTCAGGGAATACATTGTAAAGTTTATATAATGTCATTTGGTACAATTAAAAATCAATCCACTTGCTAAAAACCACTGCATTCTAGCCTCTGAAAACTCTACAATAAAAGGGTTCCATGTCAAATTAGTTTGAGGAAAATTATATACCATATCCCCCTTTTGACTTCACAGTGAACATCCACAATATGTTGTAAGGAATCCAACAGCAAAGAAACCTATTTGACTTCTGGGCATTTCCAAACTTCTCTTGACCACAGAACCTGTTGTTTGTTCATTTGGTTGGTTTGGATTTTACCCATAACACTTACTAGTTCCTTGGACCCCAACTTTGAGAAATCCTGCTGAATTTAGAGAATTTAGATGAAAACTGAATTTATGAAGAATTGAGATGCTTGGGGGAAAATGTGCTTATGAGACAATTTATTTTTACCAACACCATCGGTGTTTCTCAAGAATTTGAAAATAACTTCAAAGCTATGTTTGTTTGTTTTTACATAGACAATATAAGCCTTTTTGTTTAATTAAAAATCTGAAAGCCTCCTATTTTCCAAATAGGCTAAAGTATTTAGTGAGACTTTACTTTCACGCCATAATATTTGCTGGTACTTGACTGTGCCAAGAAGTTGTATTTCCTACAAAATAGGGGTGGGGGCTGCAAGGAATACATTTCCTCTTACTAGCCGGTGATTTTCTTTTAACCTCTCATCTACAAAGCCACAGTTGCCAAGATCGTCATACTGAGTGGGTCAGAAGTAAAGTGATTTTCTAAAATATCTTCATAAAAGAAATTTCCTCAATTACCTACTGAAAGCAAAGATGTAATCACAGGTCATAAAAGCTGGCATTATGCAACAGGCATTTGGTGTGGTGCTCCACAAGACCGATTAAACCAATTAACTCATATACTATTGTTGTAAAATGAAAGAAAAGTCGTGATTGAAATTTGAGACGGGAGGCTTTTTCTAACATAGTACGCGGCCTAGCAAAATGGCCATTCTGTCCCTGCAACAACTGCTTCTTTTCCCCTAAGCTTAGAACTACTTCTGTAGTAGCGGATGCCACCATATGTAGGCTTTCCCAATGTGGAAAATATGTGTCATTTTCCTTTGCTGGACAGTATTTTTGGCTAATGTAAATAAATGTCTCATTTGTGAAAAAAAAAATGTTTTCTAATACTGCTGCTGGATGCTTGGAGAATAACATATGTGAGACTAGGAACTAAGATACAGGCAATGTAATTGCATGCATTAATTGCAGAAGGAAGGAAGGAAGGAGAGGTGTAAGAAAGAAGGGAGGGGGGAAGGAGGAGGGAGAGAGAAAAGGTGGGGGGAGAGGGAGACACCCCCCCCCCAAAAAAAAAGGCATTGACTGTTTCAGGAGACCAAGGAGACTTTAGGACTTAAATTTCCACAATAATCCCTTTCTGGAAACCAAATGTATATTTAAATTAGTTATTTCTGAATTATTACATCTATTCAAAGTCATTTCCAAATATGCTTGTCATTTCCCATTGTTTTATCAACTCTGGCCTGAAATCCTGTCTGGGCAGCACAGCTTTTGAAGTTAAAAATTTCCTACCTTCCCACTTCATTCTCTAGTGCTTTGAGTGATCTAAACAGTATACTGCCAACAAAGAGTGAAATTTGTCTATTTTTCCCATCATTTATAAATATGATCTTTGTACAAAGTATTATTTTAAGTTGGAATCAACAAACAGGAAGAATAAATTCAGAGAGGAAGAGAGAAGGGGTAGAGTTGAAGCCAGATGATATCTTAATGCTATTTTGAGAGCTTCAGATGTCTCAGTGCTACTCTTAAATGCTGTGAGTGAAAGGGCATCTTGGTACAACTTTGGAGGGAAGTTTGGTAAAACACACACACACAGACATCCTTTGATCTAGGAATACTTCTGCTTCTAGAAACTGTCTTGCCAAAAAGCACATCATGATGTTCAAGGCAGGACCCATTGTTTGTAGTAGCAAAAGATGCTTTAAAAAATTAATAGTAGTTGGCTGGTTAAATAAATGGTGCTTTATTCATTGGTATATTATATATTTATAATGAATGAGGTGGATCTATATATTTAGATATGGAAGGAGTTCCAGTATGTAATAAATGGAAACAGCTGAGTGCAAAGGAGTGTGAGGCATATTGTCCCAAATGAGTAAAAATATGTGTGTATAAATGTATGAGTACACACACACACACACACACACACACACACACACACATACACGCTTTTATCTCCCTAGAAAATTTCTGGCAAGATTCACTAGAAATATTACCAGTGGTTGCCTCTGAAGCATAGCAGTAGGGTAGCTCCAGGGTCCAGAGAGACTTACTTGTTTTTGATGTACTTTTGTATTAATAAAATCTTTGTCATATGTATGTATTCATTTTTCATTTTTAAAAAGCTAGATAATTTTTAAATTTTTATTTTAAAAAAATCTCAGGGTTAAAGACTACAGATAGTATTTATCTGGGTTGTTTAGAAAGGGAAAAGAAGGAGTCTTTATGGGGTAATTTTATAAGAACTTGAGGAAGCCATCCCAGTTGCTTTCTTATATACACTTGCTAGATACACATCTTACAAACAGAATGTTCATCAAAAAGTGCCCTCCAGGAAGTGAAAACCAGACTCATTCCATGACTCATTCCATACACAAGCATCAGTTCTAAAGTAGAATGGAATACCAGATATCTGGCTAAATAGTTAGTTTGCTTAGTAATATACTTTGGTGATCTCACTGTAACTGTGAACAATTGAAGTAACCACCCTCAGGCTCTAAACTGGAGAACATTCTCTACACATAAATGTTTTAAAATTAAAAAATAATTTTATAAAGCTCCTTGGAGGGACTCATTATGTTCTCATCTCAACAAATTCCAGAGAGAAATAGAAATCAGATAAGCATGCTGCAGTATGGGCCAGTGTCAATAGAAAAAGTGGATAAATTAGGGATTTTTTTTGAGACTACATGTTATTCGGCATGGGGTCTACATTGCCCAATTTAACAAAATAATTCCAAAAAATGCTTTTTGATATTTGAGAATGCAGATACACTGCATTATTATTTACCCTCCATTGTTTAATTCAAAGCATAAATGTATTTTTAAAATACATTTTTATAAAAACCTTTTTAAAAAAAAAACTTTAAAAAGTAAGGAAGGAAAGGAGGGAAGGAGAAGAAACAAAGGAAGAGAGGCAAGCAGGCCATTGGTTCCTGGAATATATTTACTAATATTTATAAAGACATTAGTTTAAATGAAAATGATTTGGAAGGTCGTATGTTAAGTCTTCATTTCATTAAGTTACTCAGATTGAGATAAGTGAAAATATAAATAAAGGAATACTGTCATTTTTCTCTTAACACAATTGACAGAAACAACAATGAAATAACTTGATCTTACTAAAACGACTTAATTACAAATCTTAAATGCACCGACTCCAAAGTAGTTAATTGATCTTACTGGAAAAGTTCACGAAAAAAATATATATGCTGACATTAGCATTACACCAGAGTGCCTTCGCTGTTTTAAGAAAACAACTCATGAGTATTAACATTTATTTCTCTTCTGGCTTATAGAAAGCCAGACTTGCCAGGATCCGGGCAGCCAAAAGTGGAAGTGCTAATGCTTACATGCAGAGCAAACGGAATGGCTTACTCAGTAATCAACTACAGGTACAGTCAAGCATTTCACTTTTTTTAATGTTCGATTTATTAGTGTAATATTGATTTAGTTCCATTTAACCATATAATTTTATTGTGGGCAATTATGAAAATGGCTACTGAAACAACAAAAGTGTCATTTTTAAATAACCTTGCCCTGTACAGTCTCATTGGCTGTATGTAGCAGATTAGAACCTGGGCTATGAAATATTGCCAGTGAATCATGACTCCCATTCATGATTGGGCAATATTTCTTCACTGCCTTATTGAAACATGGGAAAGGTAAAAAATTCTCAACGACTCGAGTACCTATTTTTATTTCAAAATTATTTATGTTCCTTAAAATTCATTTGTGTGGGGTTATGATGTCTTGTTTTACTTCTTAATGAAGGGGAACACCATTCAGTGTTCTAAAGCTCGCTAGTAGCAAATACAAGAGAAACTTCACTTTTACCTCAAAACTTTCCTTTAATATTTAGGATTCCAATCATCTTGCAATCAAAATAGCTTTTATGTAGGTGAGCACGATCATGATTTCAGGATTATCTAAGTACTAGATTAAAATTTATTATCCAAAAAGAATAGCTCCCAGGCTTTCAAAGGTAGCTGGTAGTTGAATGAGTAAAACCGATTTAAATTTTCAATTCAGGGAGGCAAGTCTAAAAGCCCAGACCGCTAATTTGACAGAAATATAAATGCTGATTACCAAAATTAAAAGCAACTGCACATTTGTCCCTTTTTGGTTAAAAGAAAATTAAAATGCTGCCATTTAATCTCGGGAAATAGGCTAGCTCTCTCTCTGGAAATGTGTAGCTGAGGTTCTCATTGTTTGCAAATGAAATAGAAAGCACTTCTGTCTTCTGTGTGTTACCAGTCTTCAGAGGATGAGCAGACCTTCATGAGCAAATCCGGCTCCAGCTTTGAAACCCAGCACCACCACCTGCTTCACTGCCTGGAAAAAACCACGGTAAGGAAAAGGCATGACTGTCCGCCCCTGTACGGAGACAGTAATACCATTTGCTTTTGTGGATACTGAGCGTTTCCAAGTATGATTTCACTGTCTACATTGCTGGAAAATATACTAAAAATGAAAAAAGAAAGAAAGAAACCCACAATATTTGAAATTGCTTTGAAAGACTCTAGTGACATTTCAACTTGAAAAGTATTTTAGAGAATTATTTAAAATGTTTTTATCTTCAGAGATTATCTTAACTCTAGTCTAAAATATCAGTTTAATTCCAATGGAAAGTCGTTTCCCAACAGCTGACTGCAGGTCCTGTAAAATATTATTTTTCCTCGGATAATTAAAATGTTAATTAAACAAAAAACAATGTAGTTCATGTATTACTGACATCTAGGTAAAGGGAAAAACAATAGCAATAACAACAACAAAAAAAGAGAGTAACTGAATATAAGCATCTTTCCATAAACAAGTTGTAATAAACAAGATGGGTAATAAAAACTATGTGTTCCCATAAGAAAAATGACCCATTTAATTGCTGAAGCCCGTTGGAACTGAGGATTGAGCCAGCACTTCTTCGCTTAGAAGCTTTCATTCGGATCTCCACTTTAGCAAATGTACCGTTTCCCTAGCTGGCTTGTCAAAAGGGCTCACAGTCTTTGACCACAAGGCAAAACAAAACTCTCACCATATTTGAATCAAGTCTACTCCCTCACTCCCCAGAGGTACATACTTGTATTCTCATTTCCAACATATTCCCCATTCATTTATTCACTTCCTTATGCAATCATTCAACAAATTTGTATTACTTGCCTATCATGTGGCAGACAGTGAGCCAGACCCTGGATACACCATGAAGTCAGGTGTGGCTTCTGCCTCCATCAAGCTTCCACATATGGGATAAAACACAGATGTTACCGGAAGAAGGGTCATGAGCTGCAGAGGAAAAACGAGGCCACAGTGCAGTGCCACAGAGGGCGGAGTCACTAGGGGCTTTCCTGGAAGAACTTGCATTGAGACCCACAGGATGCCTAGGAGCTAGTTAGGCAAAGAAATGAAGGAGCTAAGGGGTGATGTGAGCACCCGGGGACTGGGTGGGGGGTGGTGGCTGGAAGTTGGCCTAAGAGGAACTGAAAGAACTTGAGGGTGATCAGAAGACAGAGCATACAGAGACTCAAGCAGAGACAGAGAAAGTCTAGATAATGGAGGGCATGTGAGTAATTTTGATCTTTATCTCATAATAAATGAAAAATTACTTGAGGACTTTAAACAGGGTAGTTACATGATTATATTTGCATATATATATATATGCAAGAGAGTAAGCGAGAGGGGAAGGGACAGAGACAGAGGAAGATAGAGAATCCAAAGAAGCATGAAATCATGACCTGAGCTGAAGTCAGCCGCTCAACCTACTGAGCCACCTAGGCACCCCTATATTTGCGTTTTTAACTGAAGATCCATAACGATAAGGTCTATAACTGTTAGGATACTCTTTCAAAGGTAAATGGTAACGTTAATAATCAAATCTATTTATCCCCATGCTCTTCTCTTTTATTTTCATTTTTTACTATCTTACCTTTTATTTTTACTATTTTACCTTTCAAATAAAAATTGTCTAGCACCAATTAACATAGTTTAAATCGAGCTACCTACAAAAATAACCAGCAACAGAATGACTTCTTCACTTCCAATCACTGATGTGAAAAATTAGAATCTCATGCATTATATACTTATATTTTGTGTGAGAATTGTGCATGGTAAAAGAAAAAAAACAGACTGTGAATCCTTTGTGAGCTATATTTTTTCTATAAAATTTGACATCGAAATTCACTTCTTAATGAAATTCCATCTTATCTGGTCATATTATTCTCTGGACTTTAAACAGTAGATTCTTAAATTTCAGTTACCTCAAAATGCTTGTCTCAGCAAAGAAATAACAAAATGAGTAACTAAAACAATCTATTTGCTATTGGCCAGTGAATTGCTTCAATCGTTTCACTAATATTCTAGGATGAGAGATGGTTATGTGGAACTTGGCATGTGCAAAGCCTTCCATTATAAGATTATTCCCACCTACACAATGAAAAAAAATAGTAATTGAAGTCATTCTCCAGCAGTTCGGACCAAAATTTTTTCTCTTACATTTATGAGGTAAAATCTTACATAGGCATTTTAGGAAGCGATTCTTTATTAAATACTATAAACACAAAATTTGCACTGTGTTTTGTCTAAAATGCAGCATACAAAATGATGCCCATCACTGTTTGCCTCTTGGCCAGAAGAACTATGAATACAAGCAGAGCTAAGAGGAGTACAGCCAGTGATGTATCACAAAAGTAAGAAAGGAGACCTCAGAGTTCAGTGCTAACCTCTTCTGAATCAAACATAAAGTGGCACATTTTGCAGTATTTTATTTATTTAACTAATGGGTCATTTTCTATACTTGGAAATTTTAGAGGAACATCTGAAGAAACAGAAAGTATAGAGGCACCTGGGTGGCTCAGTCGGTTAAGAGTCTAACTCTTGATTTTGGTTCAGATCATGATCTCAGGGTCATGAGATGAAGTCCCGAGTTGAGCGCCACATCAGGCTCTGCACTGAATCACTGAATGTGGAGCCTGTTTAAGATTCTCTGCCTCCCTCTCCCTCTGCCCCTCTCCTCTGCTGGCACTCTCTGAAAGAAAGAAAGAAAGAAAGAAAGAAAGAAAGAAAGAAAGAAAGAAAGAAAGAAAGAAAGAAAGAAAGAAAAAGGAAGGAAGGAAGGAAGGAAGGAAGGAAGGAAGGAAGGAAGGAAGGAGAAAGAAAGAAAGAAAAAGAGAGAAAGAAAGAGAAAGAAGGAAAGAAAGAAAGAAAGACAAAGAAAGAAGGAAAGAAAGAAAAAGAAAGAGAAAGAAAAAAGAAAGAAAGGAAAAGAAAAGAGAAATAGAAAATGTTTTAACTATCTCATTTTCTAATTAAAAAATGTTTTCAATCTCATGTGAAAATATTTGCTACTGTAAAACAGACAATCTAATTTGGGACATTCTATTAAAATAGCCTCTTTAACATAATTCCAAACTGTTTAAAAAATAAAAGTCAATGTGAATTTACACATTCACTGTGGGTACTATTTTATATGCATTTTCAACCATTTTTTTCTTTGCCTCTTAACTTCCAGAAATGATGTTTAAATTAATAAATGATATTTCAGGATAAGGTTAGTCCATAAAGAGACACTAAATCAGCCTGCAGTTGTCCATCTCAAAATCTAACAGGGAGATTTTATTTTCACACAAATGCCAGCATGAGCTGGCTTTGATATTCCAGTATTTATGAAAGCGGCTAGTTGCCCACTGGATAGTCTAAGTGTATGGGCCTATTTGGGTTTTAAAAATAAAGCCATTCATTTCCTTTCTTAAAATCACAATGTGTTTGTTGCCTTTTTCGCATGTTCTCATGACTACGGAACAGAATCACGAGTTTGTGGATGAGCAAGTCTTTGAAGAAAGCTGCATGGAAGTTGCGACTGGAAACCGTCCTTCAAGTCACAGCCCTTCTCTCTCGTCACAACAAGGAGTCACCAGCACTTGCTGTTCACGACGACACAAAAAAACCTTCCGCATCCCTAATGCCAATGTATCAGGAAGCCACCGAGGCAGTGTGCAGGAACTCAGTACGATCCAGATCAGATGTGTGGAGAGAACCCCGCTGTCTAACAGGTACCCGAGGTTAATCTGTGTGGGTGCACACACCTGTGCCTGTTCCCAGAGCGTATCTCCACCTGCAGGCATGTCGCTATCTTGGTGTATTTGGCATTTTTTGGTATTGGGGCGGGCGTGGTGGGGGAGCAAATAATGTTTATTTACTTATTTTTAGTAAATACGCCTTAGAAGTACTGTGGCATCTAAATCCTAGTTCCTAGGGTTTAGTATGAGACAAACTAATACCGTAATAAGTATGCTGTAATATTCATTTGAGTCAAAAGTAGCAGTTGTACAGTGTGAAAAGTAGAAAGAAGACAAAATGGTCAGGCACAAACAAGTGTACTTCTCCCTCCTTACCTCCACAACTTTTTCTTATTTCGGCAGACACCTTTATACTCAGGAGCCCCTTATGTAAATGCAAATAGCCTTAAATGATGTTCAACACTTACTAAATGTTAGTAAGATGTTAGATGTTCAACACTTACAAAAGGAGACCAATTAGATTGACACTGGTATCATTGGAAAGGACTCAGCAGCGCCTAAAAGAAATCGACACCTTCAACGTAACAGTGAAAAATAAAACTATGCCTATACAAGGCTCTTGAACCAATATATAATTTTGACCATAAAGATATTTTGAGTTGCCAGAAGCACAAAAATCAATCCAACACACAAAAAAAGATAAGCGATATGCTACAATTGTTCACCTGTGGTTAGTTTATGGACAACTTAAGTGAAATTTTTCTGGTGGTATTTTCCTTTGCTTGTCTTTATTTGCTTTCTGTTTTTCCCACAAACATGTATGTGCAACACAAAGTAATCCATTTAAACTATACAACTCAACGGGGCGCCTGGGTGGCTCGGTCGGTTAAGCGTCCGACTTCGGCTCAGGTCACGATCTCGCAGTCCGAGAGTTCAAGCCCCGCGTTGGGCTCTGTGCTGACGGCTCAGAGCCTGGAGCCTGTTTCAGATTCTGTGTCTCCCTCTCTATGACCATCCCCCATTCATGCTCTGTCTCTCTCTCTCAAAAATAAATAAACGTTAAAAAAAATATTTAAAAAAAATAAACTATACAACTCATTAGAATGATCAATTCCTGCCAAAATAATTTTGCTTTGTTCTTCAAATTAAATAGCTATGTTTTTATATTAACAATCCATTAATTCAGCGCTGCTTCTTTGTTCTCATTCAACAATCTTTGTGAAAAACCTGGATGAGATTCTGAATTCAGGCTGTGTTGATTTACATAAATCAGATGTCTCTGGGACCAGAATATTAAATTTTAGAACAATGAAAGATTTCTGTCTCTAAATGTTCCACCTCTGCGTTGCAAAATTAAGTAGAAAGCAGAGAAGTACTTAGAAAGAAAATTTTAGGACATAAACATTTTAAGTAAGATTTCCATGAAAATAATTAGATTTAAGTATATCATGTATACCCTTCTTGTTCCTTTCTCCTTTTCCCTCTATCCACATAGAGTATAAAAGTCGTGCAAGAATACTACTTAGGAAAATCTTGAATTATTGGTAATGGCTAACATTTTAGTGTTCTTAACATTGGCTGTCAGTAACTTGAGAGCTTAAAGGGCATCATCTTTCCCAAAGAGACAAGATAGTAAAATGATTCTGTGGTCAAAAGAACTGAGACACATTCACAGGTAATTGAGGTACATCCCTTTCATAGGAGCAGCTCAAAGCTCTCAGAGGTCCTGTCTTAAAGAAAGCGATTTTACTTTGCCTAACCCTGGCTTTCCAAAACTGGCCTGAGTCTCTTTCTTGCATTTTCGTAGAAAACGCTTTGATAAACACTGCCTGAGCCAAATTGAGCTGGCTGTTAGACACTCATTTAATATTAATGACATGACCAATGTTCACTTCAACATATATTAAGGTTTAGGGCTTCATGTTTTAAAAATCATGGTGACTGTAATTAGATATTTGAAATGTTACTGACAAAATACATTCCTCAGTTGCAGGGAAATTTTTTTTAAGTAAACAACTTACTTTTTTAAATCTATTTTCTCCTCATCAGCCGATCCAGTTTAAATGCCAAAATGGAAGAGTGTGTTAAACTAAACTGTGAACAACCTTATGTGACTACAGCAATAATAAGCATCCCAACACCTCCAGTAACCACCCCCGAAGGAGATGACAGGCCAGAATCTCCTGAGTACTCAGGAGGAAATATTGTCAGAGTATCTGCTTTGTAAGACAATTGGAACCAGGTCTAAGAGAATTTGAGCTCTGGCTGTGGAAAGAATTCCAATGTGGAAGAAAGAAGAAACAATAAACCTTTTGCAGATGAAAACAGCAAGGCAAGAAGGTTGGCAGTGAAATAAAAACAAAGCTTCCAAACTTGAGGATGGAAATAAAACCACCAAATGGCATTTCTAGACAGAGTCTGACCTGTTCTACAGAGAAGTAGTCTGTGACCCTTTGACTTTGTGATTGAGCACAATGAAATGCCGCCTAGCGATGCTTCTTATGATCTGAACTCTTTTTTAATAAAATAAATAAAATAAATCTTTGAACATAATGTTCCAGTTGAATGCAAAACAAAAAAATATGGAAAACATTTTGATAAAAATTTTTCCTGTTAAAACCATGAACATTGGCTATGATGAAGATTATTACATATTAAAAAAAAACTCATACAACACATTTGTATTGACTGAAGGAAACCATCATAATGCATGCTAGAATTCTTTGGAGCAGTGATCTCAGTGTCCTTATGTTGTCTTCAGAATAGGCATGATAAATTATAATTGTAGAAAGGGGGACTTTCTGTGCACTTACAACAAGCTGATTGCTCATGTTCCATGGTGGGCTGTGCAAATTAACTCCTTTCAGAGCTGCGGTATTTCTCATGGGGATGCTCATTAGTAAATCTAAAGCGTTCGAATAGTTCAGTATTAATTATCATTTTACCTTGCACCTAGATACTGTTACAACTGCAATAATTCATTGTACACCTGTTGTATCAGGAATCAGGATTTTTGTTGTTGTTGTACTTTCCAGATCCTCATAGATACAGTAAGAGCCACATACATAGAGAAACTTCTGGTGTGGCCAGATTTTAGATAACTTTTTAATCCAAAACTATTGTGCCATAAATGTTTTTCAGTAATATTCTTTGGTCCTCTGTATTCGTGTGACAGTGCATTATCTGTTCTTGTATTTCTATAGCACCTTTTCGTGGGTTTATCGTCATCAACTGGACTAACGTTTTGTAGCTCAAATGACTTTCCTACTTTTGTATTCCCCAACATATTAGCTTGTAAGTAGATTACCATCATCAATCCCCTTGTCAAAAATTAGGAAAAAGGAGTTGACATCTATGAATGATCTCTAACTTCTTTGCTGTTAGGGAAAAGCCCAGACACTGGATATATCGTTCTGTGTTTCAGGCAAAGAGTAGGCTGGGATGAATATCACAAAATCGGTGATCCCAGAGTCTCACTTGATGTATTATTTATTTTACTTTAGATCTCAAATACATTTTGAGAATAACTAATGTGAATTGAAATGCAGAGATAAACTAGAGTGCTTTATGTAGCAATATTTGTTGAAAGCACGCTTTCTATGCCGTTGGAGAAGGCAGCACAAATTTATCTGAGAAAGGCTCCTGTAGACTGCAGGGAGCAATTTTCTCCACTAAATCAGGAGGATAGGAGTTTGATGATGCAAAGTTGATCTCTATGTACATTGAAGTGAAAAGTCTTTATACCTTTTCACCTTTAAACTATATCAGCAGACATGTCTGCACGTGACAGTGTAAAAAAGTTGTATGTCAAATGAAAAGTTTCGTTCATTCCAAACCACCACTGTAAGAAATAAAGTTTAGCTTCTGTACATGGAAAGAATTAATAACTATCCCTCTACTATAGAGATTTTAAAATGCTTATCATAATTTATCATAAAAAAGACTTAATCCAACCATTTTCGAGTAAAGCCAGAAATTCTTGCTTCCCATTTCTAGAATAGCTTCTAGAACAGTGCTGTGCACACAGTAGATATTAATAAACATTTGCTTCATAAAAGTAAGGCAAACTCTACTATCTCTCGGGAAGAACTGGCTTTATACCTAGTATGTCTTTTAAAAAGTTACTAATCTTCCTGGAGCGTGAATATTAACAATTATATTAACACCTGCCTCATGTCACTTTATGCTTCTAGAGAAAATATATAGCGAAACTTCTTTGATGGCAGTGGTTGAAAAACTTCCTAAAAAGTAGACTAAGGAAACCACAATCAGGAATACTTAGGTCTTTTGATTCCCAATGAAAAGTTCTATTTTCATGTTCTTAATACTACATTTAAAAAAACGAAGTTAGATGATTTCAGTTGACAATTCTGCCTCCTTTTCAACTTATCGTTTATCCCAAACTATTAATTTCTTTAGATTTTTGGAAAAGAAAAAAAAAACTTTTTGGTGTTTTAGGTGATTTAAAAATCTACTGTGTTGGTGGTGAATGACTATTGATGACTGTGTTAAGTGCATCTGTATCGTAAGTGAAATGTAGTTATTTCTGTGTACCATATGGAGTAACCAAGGTCATTGTTTTTGGCAATTTTGTTTGAAATTCATATATCTTATTTCAAAGGATAGCATAATACCTGCATTATGCTGGAAAAAAATAGACCTTTGGAGAATACTTAAATAAAACATGTGCATGCTTGAACAGGACAACATGGTTGACTGTTGCTCTTTTTTCTTACACTTCCTCCCTTTCCAAAATCTAGGCTACATCATACTCATATTTGGGGGAACCTTGTAACATGTACAAACTCAAAGAACCCGTCGATTGTGAGGAACACTTAAATCTGAACAGTGGAGATAGTAGATTTCTGCCAACAATGGGAACTGAGGAAGAGACTTTAAGAAACAAAAAAGTTAATATCACCTAAAGAGTGTCACTGCTTTAGATGATGGTTTTTGGAAATATGTTGGCAAGTATAACTCCATAGCTATTAATTGAAGTATATTACAAGGTTTTGTTGGTCATTACCAAAAAAGGGTAGTATGTTTAAAATCAGTTGTTTTTGTATATGTGATATTTTTAGAATACTTTCTGCAATGTATGACCCAGTTTATTAGCCAGTACCCTACATCCCACATGCCTCTTGGGCAGCGTGGTCCACAGAGAAGTAAGGCTGGTGCCTGAACCTTACATACTTCTTGACTACCACTACTTAAACAAAGTGAAGCTCTGAGTTGATGACATTGGTGAGAACTCAATCAGATTCCCAGCCAAAGACTCTTTTCAATTTAGGAAACAAAGTGTTATATTTGTCTAGCTATATGTGTGTGTATATGTATATTTATATGTATTTATTCATATACCTACACATAGATTTTTATTCCTTTTCTTTTTAATGCACATCTGACGGTTTCTCTTCAGGAGGAAACAAAAAAACAAGGAAATTTTAAGAGATTATCAGAAGACGGGAAAATTCAGAGTAAATCACAGACAGTGATTCTGAATAGTGATAACTAGTGATGCTCTTGGTGGATAGTCTCTTTTTGTTCCTGTTAATTCTTTTCTTTTATATTCTTTGATTTATTGAGATGCCAATCCTGCGTTAAAAAGGTTTAACACACCTCCCTATTCCTTCAACTGAGTTACAGTGTTGGCTTGGAAATAGCCTCCAGGGAGTTATATCAGTGGCTGCCGGCACCATTACTCAAAAGAATAAAAAGGGTTCTTCATATCAAATACATGACTCCTCAGAGTTTCATAAGAAAGGCATCTCCTCTTCCCTGGAGTGTTATTAGGTGTTTGTTTTATTAACTCACAGGTACAAAAATGATTGCTCTGCACTGTGTAAATTTCATCAGAATTTTCAGCACAATTGGCATAGGCACACTGTACTTTAAAAAAAAATAAGAGCTTAAGTTGGATATACATCAGCTGGTTGTGTTTAGGGTAGCAAAACATTCTCAAAAGAGTAAGATATTTTACCTGTGAGGAATTATTACTTTTGAACAACAGCGTATTTGCTTAAGAGAATTATAAAGTGTATTTATTGCAAAAGTTTTTAGTGGAAATAATATTACATCAATATCTTCTAATTCTTTGTTCTTTACTGTCCACTTTACCTTTTCCCTCCTTTCTCTTCAAGCCATTCTTTTACTAGATTATTCTCTCCCTTCCCCTAATCATTTTCCCATTTTCCCGTTTTTTTTCTATGGAAATCCACTAGGTAACTACTGCCCATTCTATATATAATTCAAATTCTTGAGTGCATCACATGGGTCAGACATTGTGATAGGTGTTGGGGAAATAGAGATTAAAAATCCAAACCAAATCCTCTCCTCAAGGAGATATATACTGGAAAACAGCTTAACATGCTCTCTGCTTTACGCTGCTAGGCATAGTCTTATACTGCAAGTATTTTTCTTTCTGCCATAATAACAGTTATTTTTCTGCTTCAATCTGCTGAAAACATGTCTTCGAAGGAGGCTACATTGAGATAGTGTTCTTCAAAGTACTTTCTAAAACCCTCCCATCATATGATTAAAATCTTTGTGTGGGCCATGGTCCTCTTTCTATGGGGATGCAGGGAAGGGCACATGAATCCCTACCTGCCTGCTTGGAGAGAGAGTAGAAAACAAGGCAAGGCAAAACAAAACAAGAAAAGAGGCAGAACTTCACATTTATGATGTGAGCATGGTAAAAAACTAGACTTCCCCAAGTTTGCACTCTGCCCTTCCTACCATCGCCCCAGATTATAAAGAAAACTATTGAAATAGCTTTGCAGGAAGAGTCTCACATAACACTGTTGTGAATCCTACTGCCCCTCCCCAAATTCATTCATCCGCTTAATCCCCTTGAAATATCTGAGAGACACTCTGACAATAAGAGCAGCAGGTCTAGAAAGGAAGGTGAGTCTGCAGCAGCACTCACCAAAAAGGTGGGCCCAGGTGGTCTGGGTCAGTTCCAAGGAATGAGCCGGGCTGAAGAAGGGTATTGAAGCAAGAGTATCAAAGATGTGGAAAGAGATTTAGAGGAACCCTAGAACAAAGATGTGGGCGTTGACACGGGCTACAAGGTGGTAGAGAGGCATCTTTGGGCTTTGATTCTAAATTCAAAGCCTTTTTGACTTTAATCAAGTTAGAGCTTTGTTAGAGCTACAAATCATAACACCAAAAGGTATTATCTTAATCTATGATCAGTTTTTACTATTCAGGCATAGACAAATTGCTCAGAGATCTCCTGGGCTCCCTGTGCAACAGAGAACAAAACTCTAAAAGAGCCAGTTCTATAGTACCAGTTCTATATTCTGGTACTGAGAAATGGGAAAGAGATTTGAAAGAGCCAAAGCATGAACCTTGACCTTGGCAGGATGAATCTGTTAAATTTCCAAACCAGAGGCACTGGATATAAAATTTTAAAAAGTAAAAATGTCATGCTCATCACAGGTTTCCATACGACTTATCTGGACTTCATGTGCATTATTTTTATTCCCAGCCACCTGGTAAGGAACCAATGGACAAGCCACAGAAGTTAAACCCGAAGGTGTCCTTTCCAATACACAGTTTCTTTCTTCTGTAAGTTCACAATGAACAGTAAACAATTATGATTATAGCCACCATGAAAAGATAACAACAGTAATAATGACTGCGAACTTCTATTGTGTTCTAAATATATACCAGGCACTATGCTCATGACTTTATATGTATCAGTCCATTAAGTGATTATATTATCCGAATTTCTGTTGAGAAAACTTTAACACTGAAAAATGATGGCTCTGAAAATTCCTATTCAGGTAATATAAATTTTTGAATTAAATCATGTATTTCTGGATAAAGTTCCCTTTTGTAGAAATATAGATGACATTTGTTTTTCTAGTGTAAAACAGAACTTAAATAAAATGGGGGCAGGAAGAAGCCTGGTTATAACCATGCTGTGTTGGTTGCAATGTCATTATCGAAGACAATCACTGTTTCTTCCCATTTTCATTGTTCTAAATTTCTCTTATCTTGAAAAGCATGCTACTAATAGCTAATCCTGATTGACTATTGGTGAATTAAAATAAAAATGAAACCTAGCTGGGAAATATATCAGTGTCCTAGTTGACAAAGATTTTTCCAACAACCCCATAGCATGGCATACACATTGAGATAATTTTCCAGTAACAAAAATAATGATGTGTTAGGACATCCATTATCTCTCACTTGCTTCCCTTTTTGAACAAGGCCTGCCAAAATGTTCAAGGTTGTTGATCAGGGCTGTGGTGATGACTGTGGCATCTCATTGGCCCATAACTCATCTCCCGGAGGCATATAATAATGGAACAGAAATGTTTTGGAATTCAGGTCAATAACCACAGTTCCCATCTTTCATTATCTTTTATATTTTCCTCAGATTCTTGTAGGCAAAAATCCCAGAGGATGGCTATGAAGTGCCCATTGGCATGTGAAATAAGGTGCAGAGATTTGGATTGGCAACATAACTGTATAATTCAGTATCCCAAATTAAGATGATATAATTTAAAATATCCTTGGAGTTTCACATCTTCACAAAGAATTCCAAAATTTTTCTGCAGGTCGTTGATAGTTTTTATTTGCTCCTAATAAAATACAGAGCTTCAATAAAGGTGTAAACACAGACATTTGATTTATATAGAACTGTAGAAAATTTAATGTACCTTTTAAAATGGTACTTGGGATATAACTACTTGTCATAAAACTTCTTCTTTGGGCTTCATCGTTTGCTTGTTTTATGTTCCAAAATAACATTGGGCTATTAATAATATCTCTTTACTGTCCATCTCACTCTTTCCTTTCCTACTTCTCCATAGGTAAATGTGTTAGTCATCATAAGTATTAACATTGTGCCCATTCTTTTCCATGAAAACTTAAGTCAAAAGTATGATTAAAAAGAAATGTAATGAAAATTTGATATTACATATGGTTAATCATGGTCAAATCCTACTGAAGATGATAATGAAGGGTAAAAATTCTCATGTCTGTTTTTTTTCCAAAGTAGGAATATACAGCAGGTAAACCCTAATATTAAAAAAATCACAGTATATTTTGAAAAAGAGACATATATATAATATCAGATGGCTCAATTAGTGTCCAAAACAAAATATTTTATTCATCCAAGGATATATGGGCCCATTAATGAGAGACTAAAAGAAATGGATCCATTTGTGACCAGAGAAACCTGATACAGAGTTTGGAAGATACAGAGTTTGAAAAACCAGACAAATTTAACATAATCTCTGTTTCTCTGGCTATCATACCTACTATTCAGTTCCCTGGCAAAGATCCTGAGAATTTAGTTCGATTACACTGCAGTTATTTACTGTCTAATAAGACATAGATTATGAATTTTCTAGGATTATCTGAAATTAATTCAAGTCATTTCCCCCATCACTTAGAGCCTCCAATTATAAGTATCTCAACATACGTTTAGACTGAATGCTAAAATGATTATAATAAACTCAATTTAGGAGAATAAGGTTAAGGCCATCAGTCAAAAAGTGAGGGTATAAATGTCTCAGTTTATGTGTCCAAGTATCTCTGATTCTAATTAGATATATTTCTATAACAATTCCTTACTCTAGTCAAAATTTAAATACAGATGATCTTTAAAAGTACTATTGTTTGTTTTTAAGTAGTTGCATTTCCCTTCTTATAGCAGAAAAAAATACTTGATGTCCAAAATGTGTTATAGCATAGCCTCAACAAATGGCTTTTACAATATCAGAGAGAGTCAAACAATGGGCTCCTGGGTGACTCAGTTGCCCGTTGAGCATCAAACTCTTGACTTGGGCTCAAGTCATGACCCCAGGGGCATGGGCGAGCCTGTTTTGGCTCTGTGCCAAATGTGGAGCCTGCTTAAGATTCTCTCCCTCTCCCACCCTTTACTCTCCTCCCCTGTTTGTGCTGTCTCTCTCTCTCTCTCTCTCTCTCTCTCTAAAAAATAAAAATAAATACATTTAAAAGAGAGAGAGAAAGCCAAACAAATAAGTGAATGTAAGCATCCAATGCATTCTTCATAATAGAAACATGTAAAATAATATAAAATACACTATAAAATAGAAATATTTCTTAAGAAATGTCTTGTATGTACATTTCTGTGTTTAATCATAGATTACTCTATAACTTATGTAGTGGTTCTATTATGAAATGTCTTTTATGTCTCAGATAAAACTCAGAAGAAAAATGTTGGAGGGTGGGGTACACACCCAGGGAAACAGGCAGAATGTGGAGTCCCATTTACGTCACTACCTAATGAAACAGAGGAACTTCTTAAAAGGACACTTTCTTGCCAGTAACATTGTATCTTCTGGGGCCTGTTTTTCTTCCACTGTAGAAAATTATAATGTAGCCATCTAGCCTTTTAAATAAATTTTTCTGAAAAGAGGGATCAAAAATAGCATTTTTAGGGGGTGTCCAGGTGGCTCAGTTGGTTAAGCCTCCAACTCTTGATTTGGCTCAGGACTGATCTCACAATTTGTTTGCTTGGGGCCCTCATCGGGCTCTGCACCGAGCACAGAGTCAGCTTGAGATTCTCTCTCTCTCTCTCTCTCTCTCTCTCTCTGCCCCTTCCTCACATGTGCTCACACACTCTCTGTCTCTCAAAGTAAATAAATAAGCTTAAAAAAAAAAAAAACCAGCATTCTTAGGATTACCAAACAGCGTTATTTTTTGTTTAAAGTTTAATGTGATTGCCTGAACCTGCGTTAGCACAGGGAAGAAATAAGTTAGGGGTGAGCTGGAGAGCACACGTGAAATTTGCAAATGTATGGAGGGAGGATCTGTGCCTTTTAGGTGACTTGTAAGTAAACAATACACAGGTTTCCTTAAAATTTAACCCATTTCTTGGCTAAAGTTGTTTTAAATTTGAAGGTCATTATATCCAATAGTGGAATTGTGGGAAACTACCATATTTTATTGCCATGACATTAGAAAGGACACCAAGAGTTTGAAATTCTTGCTTTCAAGGTGTATCTGTGAACTTCTACCCTGTCTCCTCCTACATTTTAAGCGGCTAAACCACTTTCTCTGGATTCCGTAAATTATAAGGATCACAGAGTATACATATGCCTATGTTCTCTGGGTCACGTTAATCATTGTATGTGATGCTCTGTGGAGAACTGGGGACACCAAGAGGAAGGAAGCAAGTTCTCTCATTCAAGGGGGGTGTTAATGCATCCTGAATATTGAACAGTGTGTTGCAATTCCAGAAAGTTGTTTGAAGCTCCCTTAATGGACTGTATAATAATGTCCACAGTTTGTTTGGTTTTAATGTTTATATATTTTTGAGAGAGAGAACACAAGCAGGAGAGAGGCAGAGAGAGGGAGACACGGAATCTGAAGCAGGCTCCAGGCTCTGAGCTGTCAGCACAGAGCCCGACGTGGGGCTCGAGCTCACAATCTGCGAGATCATGACCTGAGCCAAAGTCAGACACTCAACCGACTGAGCCACCCAGGCAACCTGCCCAGAGTTTAAGATTACACAAATTTCAAGACAGCTTCTAATAAGAGACATTTTTAAGGAATGATTTTGCATTATACCTCGCCTATGATGAAAACAGGACTGCAAAGGGGCATAACGAAACTCAGGCCATGGAGATGGCCGTTCTTCTCATTCATTTTCTTTGTGAGCACATTATATGCTCTAGGCATATAATGCTGGGTGCTGGGGACAAACTGAAAACAAGGTCCTGCCCTTGGTGGTCCTGTAAGGGAGGAAAGAAACATTTTCTATTCTTCTGAGTTCTTGTCTGAGACCCCCTGTAACAAAAACAGATTACGAAGAGAAAAGCAAACATGTTCGTTCACATGTATACCTCAAATACAGGCGAGCGATACCAGGGAAAGTGAATAACCATCCCAGGTGGCCTAGAATTCAGGACTAAACAACCACCTTATAGGAAAAGAAGAAAGGTGATATAGGTCTCTTAGCAGACAGTAAATGATATTGAGGAAAGAAGAATAGATAGAAAGTATGATCATTTGTGACAAAGTTTGCCTGCATGTTCTAGGCACATAAGGGGAAATCAGAGGAAGGCTCTCTGCATTTGCTGTTGTTCACATACCTACAGCCCAAAGTAATCAAAATACCAAAGTGGCATATTTGGGGGGTCATGAACTCCTACAGCTGTATTTTGGGGAGATGGGCTCTGCTACCCTTCAGTGTTCATAGTCTACTTGTTGACTTGGACTCCAAAACAGGTAGAAATATAATTAAGCATATGAAGTTCATAGTGACATGTATTCTAGGAAAAAATATACAGGGTTCAGATCAGCAAAGACACGGTGATGATAGAGGAGGTGAGCAGGGGAAATGATTAATATGATGGTAAAGGAAGAGTCTGTAGGAAAAGACACGTGTGACCCTGTAGAAGGAAGAGTAATTTGAAGAGCATTCCAGGCTGGGAAGCACATGTACATTTGCCCTGGGAATGTAAAGAGCCAATCAGTTGGATTTCAGGAAACTTCATGGGTTTTAATTTTTCCCTTCTAGGGAAAAATTATCTCAGGTCTCTATATGATTTGGGGCCACATTTTTCTGGATATTTTAAAGAAATTAACAGTTTATCACTCTTAATTCCTATTCCTTTCCCTTTCATAATTGAGTGCCAGAATAAACATCTTGTTGTGAAAATGACCGCTAACGTTTACTCATTAAGCAATCAACACAAGCCGAGCCATTCGCTTCCTTTCAATTTCTCTGTAACAACTTTAGAGTTGTTATTAAGATAACCACTTTCCAAGTGAGGAAACGTAGGTCAAGGGAAGTTAAGCAACTTGCCCAAGGCCACAGGACTGGTAAACGATTAAGATGGAATTCAGACCCACGTTTGACTGCAAAGCCTGGGCATTTAGCCCAACAGAATCTCCCATTTGTCAACAATAATATTGAATAGTACTAAATCTGAGTATAGCATGCAACTCTGGATTTCGAGGTAAGAAGTTTAGGAACATCTAACCCTAACCCTAACCCTAACCCTAACCCTAACCCTCTCTCTCTGCTCCTCCCCTGCTCACAGTCTGTCTCTCTCTGTCTCTCAATAATAAACGTTAAAAATTTTTTTTAAAGATCACCCTACTTAAGGGACGCCTGTGTGGCTCAGTCAGTTAAGCACCTGACTCTTGAGTTCAGCTCAGGTCATGATCTCACAATTTGTGATTGAGCCCCATGTCGGGCTGTGTGTGGAAAGCACAGAGCTTGCTTGGGATTCTCTCTCTCTCTCTCTCTCTCTCTCAAAATAAGTAAATAAACCTTTAAAAAAATCACTCTAGTTGCTTTAGGCTGAAGAATGAGTTGGAAAAAAGGCACAAAAGGAAGCTGGGAGAACAAGTAGGGAACCTTTTCAGTAACTCAAGTGAGCAACAAGGTATGGCTGAGTGAGAGAGGCACCTGAAAGGACTGGATGACCTAAAGAACATAGAGTTAAAGTCTAGGAGACTCGGTAATGATTGATAGCAGCATGAGAAAATTCTAGGAAAGCTGTCAATTTCTGATACAAGGTGAGTGGAGGAAAGTGTCATTTGCCAAGGAGATCAGATGTTCTGCTTGAACATGTCCATGAATCATCCCAGAGGAGAGGGAAGATAACAATATGAAGAATTAGCAAATATTGATTAAATGCCGACTATATGCCAGACATAGTTTTTAAGTGCTTTAAATGTATTACTTCATTTATCATCAGGAAAACCCTATAAAATATATACTCAGCTTCTCCAGTTTATAAAGAAGCAGAGGCACAGAAACGTTACATAACGTACATAGGGTCACTCAACAAATAAGTTGCAAAATTGGGATTGATCTCCAGGTATTGACTCCAAAGCCTGATATCTCAACATCCAGGGACCTCTCACTTTGGTCTTTAAGCATACAGTTAGATACAGCTGTACACAACTCTGTGTACACAGCACAGTGCCCCCTGGGTTTCCTTTTTCAGAGCCCCTTGCACTCCTTCCTACCTCTGATTATTGTCAGTCTATGCTAGGAGGAACACAGTCTAATTGCAATAACTCGTAGGAAGATACAGATGACAGATGCAACTCCCAGGATATTTGCAATTGCAAAGAGCTCACTTCAACTTAATGAATCTCTGGAGAAACATCCATATTGAGAGAGACAATATCTGTGGCCCCTGAGTATTCTCAAAAACGCTCTTTTACCCAATCTACCTATCAATCGGGGTGTCCCTGCTTACACAGAGACATACCAAGATACACATACAAGCCCGCACATACAGACACACATGTGCATATAGTCAAATACAGTAACACATTGAGACACATGTACATTATACACACCCACACAGCATGCACATACACACACACGTTCAAAATGTATCTACACATGTGCATACATTGTGTGTTAATATACCTAAGTACTGTGCCTTTTTAACATGGAATATACCTTTATTAATAACCCTTATATTACCATCTTTATCAGCTTATCATTCACTGAATTAGAGCTTCCTACTGGTATGCCCAGCTTACTGATCCCAATCTTCCTCCTCATGGTTTTTTTCTTGGGAGGACGGGAGGGTTCTTTTGTTTTTGTTTGGTTTTGGGTTTTTTGATATAACATGCACAAATAGAAAATCTCTTTCACTTTTGTAGTGATACTCCTGACTTGGGTTATTTCGTTCAATTCTTTCCCATAATTACTACTCAAACCATGTGTTCTTTTTAGTTACAATTGAAATAAGGTAGAATTTCCAGTTACATGCTTTTTTAACCAAATCATATATTACATGTGAGTGAGTGTGTTTGAGTGTGTGTGTGTGTGTGTGAGTGTGTGAGTGTGTGTGTGTAATCAGTGTGCCTGGCTAGTGGGCAGGGGCAGAAATCTGTAAAAAATTATAAGAGCAAAGAGTTTGGGTTTATTATTCTAAATGAAATAGAAAGCCACAGTGAGTTTTAAACAGAGGAGTGACAGGAACTGATTTCATTTTCACAGTGCCACCATATATTCTCTGTACTACAGAGAATACTCTCAAGGGCAGAGAAAAGGTAAGAAAACCCATTAGTAGCTATTGGAGCAGTCCAGATGGGAAGACACATAGCCTGACCTAGATGGTTAACAAAGGGGATGAAGAAAATTCCGTAGGTGCAGGAAAGATCATGAAGAAAGTGCAACAGGACCTGCTGGTGGACTAGACATAAGACAAGGAAGAGCTTGGACAACTGGGTGGACTTACTAAGAAAGAGAAGCCCAGGAGCAAAGCAGGGAATCAAAATTCTCTTAGCCACGGCATATTGAATGCCTGTGAGCCATGTGGAGATGTCGAGGAGCATCCCTGGAATTGCAGAGAGAGGTCAAGGTTGCAGACAAATGTGCTTCATACACCATGGTACTTAGCAGGTAAGCGCATACATGAAGAAGACGTGAACAGCTGGGACTCGCCAACATTTTCAGGCAGAGGATGAGGGGCAGCAAAGAAAATAGAAGAGACTATCATTGAAGGGTCAGAAATAGCAAGAGAGTTTTATATCAGTTTTACCAGCATGTGAACCAGCTGAAAAAAATAAATCTATTTTATGTGCTTTCTTCTGCAAGGCTAAGAATTAGAGTGAGGCATTGCAGTGGTTTTTGAAGATGTGTCCATGAGTTCTTTGATACTTCTCTCTCTAAAAAGTGGGGCTGACTTTCCCTCCCCTTGTGTGTGGGCTGCATTTAATGACTCACTTCTAATTAATTGAATTCGTGATGGTGATGGGCTATCACTTCAAGATGAGATTATAAAAAGATTGCAGCTTTAATCTTGGGTGCTCTCTCTTGCTTTTTCTCACTTTCTCTTGGATCACCGGCTGCTGAGGCAAGCTGGCTACCACACTGCGAAGTGGCCCAGAGAAGAACTGAGACTCCAGTCAAAAGCTAGTATCAACTTTCCAGACATGTGAGAGAACCAACTGGGAAGCAGATCCTGTGTTGCCACTCATACCTCCAGATGACCGCATCCTCATCTCATGCCTTCACGAGAGACCCTGAGCCAGAACCACCCGGAAGAGCAGCTCTCAGAAACTATGAGATAATAATTGTCTGTTGTTTTAAACCACCAAGTTTTGGGGTAAAATGTTAAGAAGCAATAGATAATTAATTCATCAGCATAATGGAGACAACAAATGCTATATAACTATGAATAATAAGCTTCCCCTACAATAGTTTTGTTACTTTACTCCTAAGTGGGAAAAAAAAGAAATCAAACATGTTAAATGTGTTTGGAGAGACCAGAGTCGATATCATCTTTTCTCCACAGAGAAGTGAGAACATGTGGCATGGACTCCCATCTGGTTAACATCTTCCATATTCATCTATTTGGGTCAAAGAATTGTCTACCTCCAATAGTATTCCTGGTAATGAAACACAATCTCTAGAGGTTGGTGTCAACATGCTATGGGTTTTGTAAAGTATTCCCAACAGGAATTACTTTAAACCCTCCCCAATCACCCTGAAATTGAAAGGTCAAGACCACATACAGAGAGTAAGGAGAATGAAGAGTCAGTGAGATCTAAAGGAAAGAACAGAAAGCCGGGCTCTCCCCACACCTGGCTGTGGGCTTTGGAAATGTATCCAGCCTTTTGAGCCTCATGTCTGCATCTCTAAAACGAAGTTGTGCCCACTTCACAGACGGATGAAGAGTTAAATAAAATAATATGCATGAAAAGACTTTTTAAATGACAAGGTTTTAGGTTGATCACACAGGCCATCCCTGTCTACTCCCTCTGCTATTGGTATGTGGATAGGAATAGCTGGATAGAGAACAATGGTTTGTTTGAGGATAGAATACATTCAGGTGACCTTGAATGTTCTTCTCAAATTGTTCATATGTTGTATGAGCTCAGCACATTTTACTCCAAAGCACACAATTCTACCTAAGTATCCCTAGATAGCCCTATACACTCTATTCAGCTATTCTCCTGTTTTACCTCTGTAAGTGGTCATTAGGAGCTTATTCCTTCTCCTTTTTGACTATTCTTTACGAGCTATTTTATCTAGATTAAAGACAGAAAATCTCAGGGCATAGCTGTGGATTAGCTGGCATTTTTAGCATCAATTTTCTACACTTATTTCTCTGAGTTGAAATCATTAAAAAGAATCACACTAATCATTGCAGTTGAATGTAAGCAGATAATCATATTAAAGTTCATTTATAAGTAAAACCTACACTCTGAAAAATCATCACAGATGAAATGTGTATAAACAAAATATATGTGCTCCTAGTTGGTTCTTCAGGGAACTGTGGCATCAGACTTATTGTTATCACTATTATTTTAGCTTTAGCCTTTCCTAGCCTTTAATATAAAGGAGAAGAGCATTCCTAGGGAAAACTTCTGGTCTCTAGGAGTGAATGAAGAAAATCATCCTAATGACAAGTTTGATCTACCTAACCACTCAAAGAAACATGCAGAATTAGCATCTCTTCATTAAAAAATTTCAAATTAGAAGGTAAATTTCATCTATTTTTGTCTTTGTCTTCTTAGAAGTTAATTTTTTTGTGATCAATTCTTTTTAAGGGCCTTTATTTTAAGAATCACTTTTCTGAACTTTAGCAAATGTTTTGCAATGCGATCTATACTACAAACATGTTTGCTTGCCACTTTTGGCTTCATCTCAAGTGTTTCAGATGTTAAAATATTTTTAATATGAAATATTTTGAAAATACTGAAAAGTAGGAAAAATAAACAAACACTACATTCTCACCACTAAGATCCAACAAATGTTCATATTTTGACTTGTTTGTTTCAGATATTTCTACTATTTTTGAAAATGAAGAATTAAAATAACAGGTAAAACTTTCCAGATTCCAATTCCACCCTTGCTTTTCCATACACAAACCTTACCCTGAGATTTATTTAAACCTTACAATGTCCATTTGTGTTTTAATCATTGTTCTATATATGTGAGTATGCAGATTAAATAAAGTTGAGATACCAGAATGTCTTTGGTTTATTGTAGAAGAATGGATTCAAAGGCTGGGAGACAGGAATTTGGAATGGTTTTATCATGTGTGACCCACTCACCCACCCATGAACTCTGTCTTAAGGAATTACCCAGAATGCCCTACCTTCACTTTTACATTGAAAAATACACTGGTAAAGAATGGACCTACATTTAGGACCTACATCCTAAAAAGCTCAAGGTACTTCAAGCCCTCAATGATGTTGAGAGATGCTCCCTCTGAAATGAGCTCCCTGATGCTGGGGTCCTTTGGCACAGCTGGAGGTGATTGTCAACATGGACGGCAGGATTAGAGCTATAATCAAAAGAGTTTAACCTAAGGAGATCTTCGGTAGTAGCTGATTATGGTGCTCCTCAAAGAAATATATTTGCACGTTCTACACTCTAAGGAAAACACATTAATCTTTAATTCTTATGAACACTCTTGACTTTAATTGACTCAATGGAGCCACAATGTGTCACATAACCCCCATTCCTGAGCCAGTTTGTAAACACGAGCTCCTTAAATGAAAGGACCAGATTCCTTCCAGTTTAGCTAGCATGTTTCTGCCACAGTACCATTAGAGGTTGTGTAAATCTTCTTGAGTTGCCCAAAGGCACCAGCAATCATTTACTAGTGTGGCTGTGTAATGGAGAAAGTGAAATATTTAGACTTTTCAGACTATTGGACTGACTAGGAGCTAACACAAATTCAGGGAAATTCTCTAAGTCGGTGGCCCGGTAGTCAGAATAAAGACACAAGAAGTCAGTGACCTACATTAAATGGAGTTGAGAAGCCAGAAATTCTTTCTTATAATGCAGAGGAAGGAATGAAAATCAGAGTCCATCTCACAGTGGACTGAGTGGGTCTATCAACTCACTTGTGCTTAACACATAGTTTCTGAATACAAATCATACATTTAACAACAGGAAGTTTACCTACTTCAGCTCTTTTATCTATGTAGTAAGGACAATAAGGCAGGAAGGATCAAATGAAAATGGCTGGAATACTCCCTCCCTTCAAAAATCGAAAATCACCAATAATACTTCAGAAATTTGTGCCGCTTTCAAATTTCAAAGATGGGGGGTGGGTGTTTCTGTCACCTCTCCCAATTAATTCACCTATGTAGTCTATGCCAAGGACAGATGGGTTTGTAGATTTATGTGGATTATCATAAATGTAATCAGGTAGCATTGCCACTTGCATGGTTGTTCAAGCTGTGGTTAATAGTATGCCATCATTAAATCTGGCAAAACTTTCTCCTCTAGACCAACTAGCAAACAATTTGCTTTTCTGTTGCAGGGGCAGTACTATAGATGCCCTATATTAACCCTGTGCTTTGAAGACTCTGGCTCTTGTGGTAACCAAGTTCTAGGGATCTTCATCATCTTACCAACCCACCAAACATCACGCTGGCCCACTATTTTGGTAGCACAGTCCCAGCTGACCCTGGAATGAAATGTGTGGGAATACTATTACACTGAAGCTGAATTTCTGCACGTCACCCCTCACCTTGACAAACGTTACACCTTTTTCTCTTTGTGCAATCTCACTGTCTTTGCTTTGCCCCTTTACCTGATAAAAAAAATCATATCTCAATTTTCCCTTATGTAGCCTCTCTTACAAGGTGTGCTCATTTTTTTTTCTTAATTTTCTGACCATTCCTTCTCTGTGTCTTTCACTGACTCTATTTCTTCAACACACACACAAATAAAGCTCAGTCAAGTCATTGCCCATAATCTCTGTACCCAGAATATGCTTTTGTGTTACGATTCATGAGGAAAGAGGTCTCCAGTGTAGAAATTTTGAAATATAGAGAATTACAAGCATACACATCCTTAGAGCTGGAAGAATCAGAAGGAAGTCTGGGAGATGGCCAGAAATCTACAAGTGATTTCTCCCAGTTGTGAGGCCACTAATGAGAAGCCAGATGACAGCTGCTATAGGAAGAAGTGAGGGCTGAGCCTTCTGAACTTATGAAAGTGGCTCTCAATGGAATGATCTACCCTGAAACCATGTAAGAAGGAAATTCTGAGGACTCTTTTCCTAAGTAACATAGGACAGTGAGGATACAAAATACTGCTGAGTTGACTGAAAACAATCCAACTGTTTTCAAACAACTATCTTGAACCTGAGCTTTTCCTTTAAAAACTTATAGCATCCTGAATTTGCCATGATAATCTCAAACTTGAATCCAAAACAAAATCTTTACAACAGTTCTCCTTTCTAGTTTTCTCTTCTGTCTCTGGCACTGTATTCTTAATGGTCTTTCTGACTTATAAATCAGGAAGTCAGACTTTATTTCCTCTTTGTAATCTGTGAACCTCATTGTTTTTTTAACTTCCATGCTTGGTTTCTTTCTTCCCAACAATGCTGCACACATAGTACTTCAAGTTTTCATGATCCAGTTCTTTATATTGCTATGTTCAGTTCTGTCTTCAAGTATTTTCATTGTTCAGCCTCTTCTCCGTGCTATGCAAATGTAGACTTCAAAAATACGGCCCTGCTGATAAAAACCCACGTGGGGCTGTCCACAGCCTCAGAATAAAGTCCAAAATTCATAGAAAGCCCTCCTCTATCTGACCCTGTCCTACCTTCTCCAACCATAACGGGCTCCTTCCTGCTGTGAACACACACCCGGCTAATGCCTGTCTCTTTGGCTTATTTATAATGACCCTAACCTGAAATATGCTTCTCATTTTTTTCTCATTAAAATCTGCCCCACCACAAGTATAATTTTCCCATGATGTGCCAAAACTTCAGCCCGCTTTGATGTCTTGCTTTCTCTGAAATCCCATATCTGTACCACATACTTTTGCATTCAGCCTTGTACAAATTTTCAGTGTTGTTGATTCAATTCACACATTAATGAGTACCTTCAGCTGCCAGAAACTGTACCAGGCACTGGTTAACTATTCCATGTCCACTTGCCTGGTCTCTCCAATTACACTATGAGTTTCTTGAGGCAGGGATTATAGTTTAGTTTATTTACTTATTTATTTATTTGCTGCTCTTCACAGTGTCCAGCCCAACCTATTCTACATAGCAGATGTTCAATGAATCTTACTAAGTTGAATTGAATTGGTCTCAAACGTGGCAAGAGAAAATAAGATGAATTCCAAGGAAAACTAAGAGAGAATAGAAGGGAATTAGGAGCCATCATTAGAAATCTGATTGTCGGGGCGCCTGGGTGGCTCAGTCGGTTGGGTGACCGACTTCGGCTCAGGTCATGATCTCGCGGTCCGTGAGTTCGAGCCCCGCATCGGGCTCTGTGCTGACAGCTCGGAGCCTGGAGCCTGTTTCGGATTCTGTGTCTCCCTCTCTCTCTGACCTTCCCCCATTCATGCTCTGTCTCTCTCTGTGTCTAAAATGAATAAAGGTTAAAAAAAAAATTAAAAAAAAAAAAAAGAAATCTGATTGTCAGATTGGTTCATATTGAACCATAAGCAGAATCATATAGCACATTATACCTTCATCACAGAAATTTTCTTCTCCAATTTTGCCAGAGCACAGCTTTCCAGAGGGGAATAGATTTTTAAGTTTTGCATGTGTGAAGGACTTAACAACACAAGGGCAGTTAAATTCTCACACAGTTTCTCCATAAGAGGTAATAGTCTGAGGTGTGGTTTTTAATTCTGGAAAATGCAACTTTTTTCCCTAACTGTTCTAGCTTCAGGAACCTGCCCTTTGACAAGCATTTGAACAACAAATTATAAAACAAAGGGAAGTCTCTCCTGCCTCAGTAACAGATGCCTTCCATCTTTGTTGCTAGATCAATCAAAGGTCATTATTATAGGCCTATTTTGTTAAAACTTCTTTTAAGAATAGGAAAAAAATATGTCCTGGAAGCAGAGTAGCGATACCCTGCATTGGAGTAGAATGAAGTCCCTGACAAATGGAAGAGATGCTGTATCTGCCTATCTTGCTGAATCGTTACAAGGCTCTAAAGGATCATTTTTAAGAGCGGGCTCAATACTCAATGTGTTCATCTCTGTCCGGGTGAAATTTTCTTACACTAAACAGGAGAAATTTAGCCACATCCTCATAAAGTATCAGCTACTAAACACTAAATTTAGTAAATTGCCCAAATGGTTAGTGAAGAATGGATATCAGCAAAGCTCAGGCCAGGCCTGAGAACTCCAGTTCAAGCAAGAGAAAGGTCAGAGGTGACAAAAGTCCCAATAGGCAAGTAGGGACCTAACCAATCCTCTACATGCTCAGAGGTTGGGACACATCTTCAATTACTTATCATCTCCATGGCTATTTTAATTTTTTCTCCCTCCCTTTCTTTCTTGAGGCAACCACCAATCTGCTTTTGTCATTGTCAATTAATTTGAATTTTCTAGAGTTTTATATAAATGGAATCATGTAATATGCATTATTTATTGTTTTGCTTCTCTCAGCACATTTCTTTTGATTTTTACCCTTGTTATTGTATATATCAATAGGTCGTTCCTTTTTTTTTTTTTTTTTTTTTTTTTTTTTTTTTGCTAAGCTCCCTTCTCTAAGCATAATTACTTTGTGATTTACCTATGTTGTTGCAGGTATCAACAGACCATTCTTTTTATATTATTATTGAGTGATATTCCATTATATGGGTTTAATGCAATTTGTCCATTTACCTGCTCATGGACATTTGGCTTGTTTCCAGTTTGGGGCTATTGCTGATAAAGCTGCCATAAACACTCATGTGTGAGTCTTTGTATAGAAATATGCTTTGTTCTCTCTTCAATAAATAAGTACCTAGGAGAGGAACAGCTAAGTCATATACTAAGTGTATGTTCAGCAATTTAAGAAACTGTCAAACTGTTTACTAATGTGTGTTTTTTTGTTTTTGTTTTTGTTTTTGTTTTTTAAGAGAGAGACAGAGAGAGCAAGCAAACAGGGGAGAGAGGCAGAGGGAAAGAGAAAGAATATTAAGTAGGCTCCATGCTCAACGCAGAGTCCAACAGGAGTCTTGATTCCATGACCCTGGAATCATGACCTGAGCCAAAAGCAAGAGTCAGGAGCTCAACTGACTGAGCCACTCAGGCGCCCCATGTCAAACTGTTTTCTATTGTGATTCTGCCATTTTACATTTGTACCTTCAATGTGTGAGAGATCTAGTTCCTCCACATCTTCAACAACACTTAGTATTGTCAAACTTTTCATTTTAGCCTTTCTCACAAGTGATACATTGTGGTTTTAACTAACAGTTTCCTAATGAATAATGTGATTTAGTATTTTTTTCATATGCTTATTCTCCATCTGCAAATGTTCTTTGTGAAGTGAATGTTTGAATATTTTACCCATTTTAAATGGAGTTTGTTTTCATATGACTGAGTTTTCAGAGTTTTTATATATTCAGGATACAAGATCTTTATCATATATATGTTTTGTAAATATTTTCTCCCAGTCAGTTCTTTGTATTTTTATTCTGTTAATGGTGTCTTTCAATGAGCTGTGTTTTTTTTTTTTTTTTTTTAATTTTTTTTTTTTTTCAACGTTTATTTATTTTTGGGACAGAGAGAGACAGAGCATGAACGGGGGAGGGGCAGAGAGAGAGGGAGACACAGAATCGGAAACAGGCTCCAGGCTCTGAGCCATCAGCCCAGAGCCCGACGCGGGGCTCGAACTCACGGACCGTGAGATCGTGACATGGCTGAAGTCGGACACTTAACCGACTGCGCCACCCAGGCGCCCCCAATGAGCTGTGTTTTTAATTTTGATCAAATCCAATTTATTAATTTATTATTTTGAAGATTATGTTTTGCTATCAAATCTAAGAACTCTTTGTTTAATCTGAGGTTGTAAAGATTTTCTGGTTTTTTTTTTTTTCACCGTTTACTTATTTTTGAGAGACAGAGAGAGACAAAGCACGAGCAGGGGAGGGACATAGAGTGAGGAAGACACAGAATCCAAAGCAGGTTTCAGGCTCTGAGCCGTCAGCACAGAGCCCTACACGAGGCTCAAACTCACCAACCATGAGATCATGACCTGAGCTGAAGTCGGATGCTTAACCAACTGAGCCACCCACGCAACCCAAGATTTTCTTTTTTTTTTTTCTAGAAGTTTATTTTAGTTCCACATTTAGGCCTGTGATTCACTTTGGATTACACCATTTTATCTTCATGTAATTGTCTTGTACCATTTATTTAATGGTGCAAAATATAGAACAAGTTTTGGAGTTTTATTTTGTTTTGTTTTTTGGTTTTGCATATAGATATCTTATTGTTCCAGTACTATTTGATGAAACGACTATACTTTTACCACTGCATTGTCTTTGCATCTTTGTCAGAAATCAGTTGTCCATATATGTAGGTTTATTTCTGGACTCTCTGTTCTATTGAATCAGTACCACACAGTCTTAAAACCCAGTAGTATTGTTAGCCCTCTGACTTTGTTCTTATTTTTCAGCTTTTTAAAACTTCCAGAGGTTTTTTGCATTTTCATATGAATTTTAGAATTAGCTTGCCAATTTCAACAAAAACTTCTCCTGGGATTTTGATTGGAATTTGAACCTGAAGATCAATTTGGGGCGAATTATCATCTTAACAATATTAAGTATTCTGATCCATGAACATGCTGTAAGTCTTCATTTACTTAGGTATTCTTTAATCTCTCTCAGCCATATTTTATAATTTTCAATGTATAGGTCTTGCACATCTTTTTTCCCCTTGGATACATCCTTCACTATTTAGTATTTTTAATGTAATTGTAAATGGTGCTGTGTAATTTCAATTTCTGATTGTTGTTTGCTAGAAAACAATTTGTTTTTTCATACTGACTTTGTATTTTTCATTTTTACTAAAATCACTTACTAGTTCTAGTAGTACTTTTGTAAATTCTACTGGATTTTCTGCAAAAAAAAGGCAGACAGACTGGATGCCTTTTATTTCTTTTCCCTGCCTTATATGATGAGGGGGAAAAAAAGCCTTATATATTTAACCACCTAGCAGACCCTCCATTTTCCTTTAACATTTCCTGTAGTGTAGTCTGCTGGCAAGGAGTGCTTTTCAGCTTTTGTATGTTTGAAAAGTCTTCATGTTACCTTCATTGAAAAGATATTTTCACTGGGTAGAAAATTCTAATTTGACAATTTTTTTTCTTTCAGTTCAAGATATTATCCCACTGTCATCTTGCATGCATTACTTTTTCCAGTAACCATTTCCAGTGGTTATCTTGATGCTTGTCTGTATAACATGACTTTCCCCCCTACCCCCTCTGGCTGCTTTAAAGATTTCCTATATATTGCTGGTTTTAACTAAAGTGATTATACTGTGACTTGGTGTCATTTTCTTCAAGTTTTTTGTGGTTGGGGTCCTTTTATATTCCTGGACTTTTGAAAATCAAGCTTGGAAAATTTTCTAACATTACTTATTCAAATCTTTCTTTTGCTGCTCTTGCTTGAGGACTCTAATTACATGTGTATTAGACCACTTGACATTGTCACAGTTCAGTGATGTATTTTTCACTGGTTCTAATTTATTTTTCTGTTTCAGGTTTCTTTTGTATAATTGATATTGCTATGTCTTGAAACTTGTTAATCTTTTCTTCCACAATGGCTTACTTGCTGTTAGTTATAAGCAGCATATTTTTCATGTCATGCTTTGAAGTTTTTATCTCTCAAATTTTAATTTGATTGTTTTCAAAATTTCTTCCCTATCTCCATTTAATTTTTCTAACACATGAATACCAAGGTAATTGCTCTTTTAATTCTTTGTCTGCTAATGTATCTGTGCCAGTTCTGGATCTATTTCAACTGATGTTTTCCTCATTATGAGTCATGTTTTCTTGCTTTTTAGCATAACTGGTAATCTTTGATTGGTTGTCAAACATTGTAAGTTTTCCCTTGTTGGGGGTTGGTTATTTCTTTATATTATTAAATACTCTTCAGTTTTGTACTGGATTCAGTTATATTACATGGAAGGAGTATAATAATCTATGGTCTTACTTTTATGATTTGTTTGGTGCCAGTAGAGCCCTATTTATTCAAAGATTAATTATTTCTCACTACTGAGGTGGGACTTTCTGTACTCCACTCACCACCCTATGAATTATGGATTTTCTGGTCTGGCTGGAGAGAATAGCACTATTGCCAGCCCTCTAGGGACACTAGGTACCATTTGCTCTAGTCCTTTTGAATGTGTTGATCAATACTCTTCTGAATACCCATTCTACATATCTGTTGAGCTCTTGATCCATGCATTTCTTTTCTCCATCACTCTCAAACTCAACTGCCTTGGTCTCCCTGTATTCTGAGCTTAATCTCCTCTAAAAATGAAATCCAGGCTCTATTTAGATTCTCCCTCCTTCACCACATACTGGAAGCTCTCTTAAGGAAGTTGGAGAAACCACTGGACTCACCTCATTTGTTACCAGCCTCTTACACATCATGGTCTTTACTGCCTAATATCCAGTGTCCTAAACAAAAATCATTGTTTCAAACATTTTTTTCTTATTGTTATATTTCAGACATAAGGATACATTTGATCCCCATTATTCCATCTTGGCTGGAAGTGGAAGTCTCATTTTGCATTCTTAATGTTGATAATAGCTATATTAAACAAAATTTTATCTCATAAATTAAGTACAGTATTTATGCCTTCCAAATTCTTAGACTAAAATGAAATTTAAAATAAATACATTTATAAGGCTCTAGCTTGTCCTTGATATAATATCTATCAAAGATAAATGAGTTAACAACAAAATACATGAATATAACTTGTGAATATATAAAAAATTCCTAAAGAAACATTAATTAGCAAAATTCAGCAATATATTAAAATAATATGTCATGACCAAGAAATTAAGAATAATCTAGGAAATCTGTTAATATACTAGCTCTCTTGTAAAGTAGTTAAGTTGAATTTAGACAAGCCTGGTTAAAATCACACTTACTTACTGTGTAATTTGGGGTATGCTCCTTAAGATCTCTGATCCATAGGTACCTTTTTCTTTATTATAAAACCTACATCATTGGTATTATGAGAAGAGTAAATAGAAAACTGTATTTGAGGCACTCAGCACAGAACTTTTGAATGCCACATATTATTTAAATGTTTGTTTATTTATTTTGAGAGAGAGGTAGAGAAGGTGCACTCATGCACAAGCAAGGGAGGGGCAGAGAGAGAGAGAGAAAGAGAGAGAGAAAGAGAAAGAGAGAAAGAGAAAGAGAAAGAGAAAGAGAGAGAGAGAGAGAGAAAGAGAAAGAGAAGAAAGAGAAAGAGAAAGAATCCCAAGCAGTCACTGTTAGTGTAGAGCCCGACTCTGGGCTCAATCTTAGGAACTGTGAGATCATGATCTGAGCCAAAAATCAAGAGTCAGACGCTTAACCAATTGAGCTACCCAGGTGCCCCCACCACACATTTTTTTAAGTTGCTTTCTAGAATTGCATGAAAATTGCAAAATTAGTGGTGATCTGCTACAATCTTTAATTCTCCAGAGATTTTTCTCAGTGATGTATGTGAACTCAGATTTTACTGTGTACACTTCTAGTTTAACAAGTGTAGATTCAAAAGTTAAAGGGTTTGGGGGTAGGCATAAAAGCATTTTATAAATGTGAGACTCTATTATTGTATTAGACCACAAGTACAACTTGATAGTTCACTCAGACATTCATAAGACTTTGACTGAGCTCTAACCGCATTCTACAGATCTAATCTACATCCACTTACAGCTAAGTACATGAGTCCTTAGCCCATGAGAACCCCGTGTCCTCAACCCCAGTCAAGAACAGATGGCCTCCTTTAGAGTTCTTTCTCCTTCTTGAAATCATTTTGGATAATAGCTTTTGATTCATTAAACTAACTCATAATTCATGCATGTATTAATTCATACACATAGTGAAGAGATATGCACTGATACCTAAGAAACACTACCCAGCCCTAGGCAGTGTTGAGTGGGGTACAAAAGAGCATATTTGTTCTCAAGAGACACCAGACATACAAAGAGAAAATAATAATATAAATGAAAAATAGTGTTGGGGCGCCTGGGTGGCTCAGTTGGTTAAGTGTCCGACTTCGGCTCAGGTCATGATCTCACGGTCCGTGGGTTCGAGCCCCGCGTCGGGCTCTGTGCTGACAGCTCAGAGCCTGGAGCCTGTTTCAGATTCTGTGTCTCCCTCTCTCTGACCCTCCCCCATTCATGCTCTGTCTCTCTCTGTCTCAAAAATAAAAATAAATGTTAAAAAATTAAAAAAAAAAAAAAGAAAACTAGTGTTATAAAACAGAAAATACAAGGATCAAACTAGATATCATGGCAACAAATGCTGAGCTCACAGAGGGAAGCTTTTCTGTGGGCTGGAGTTGTCAGGGGAAGCTGCACATAGGAAGTAGCTGCTGAGCTGGGACTTAAAGGCCGAGTGCAGGGTGAGCTGGTGGACATGAAGGTATGTTAGAGGAACACCCTGATGTGAGCAAAATCAAGGAGGCCTCAGATATATCCCACAATGTTAGCGGCAACTAGTAGACCATGGTTGGCCTGTGTGGCTGGCGTGTATTGACCTGTGGGAAAGTGCAAGGGGACGGGTTTGGAAAAATAAATTCATGCGGAAGATCTTATTCTGCAAGTACTGAGGAATGTGGCAGAGATTGCTAAGTGACACCTATACCAGTTTCCCCTCCTTCCATGGTCATAGAACTTCCTGGTTCAACTGGATACATGGGTGCCTGGAATAAACACTGTTCCCCCAGCCCCCTTATAGCTGTGAGACGTGAATGGAAGCTATGTATGTTTCTGGGTATGCCCTGAAAGGGAAGAAGCACGTCTCCTCCCATCCACTTTCCACTTTCTCCCGCCTGCTGCCATATATATGAGAGTAGAGTTTGCTATTTGGGGCCATGTGAGCGTGGGAAATGCCTTAACGCAGCAGAGCGGCAGGAGAAAAGGGCTTGAGTCCCTGACTCTTTCAGGCAGCTGTACCTTGGGCTACTCACACAGGTACATTTTATGAAATATCAAATCACTTCCATTTTGTTTAAAGCACTGGACTGCAGCCAGACCTGGGTGCTGAGCTATCACTTTCCTGTAGCCCTCACTTATTAGGGCAAACCTAGGATGGCCAGTCCCCTCTGGCTTCATTTATCCCAACGTGCCACATAATTGCCATATACACAGATGAGCTGGACACCTCTGTCTTAATCAAAGCCAAGAACTCCTGGGAGGGTTTGAACGAAGAAATGACATGACAGGAATTGTGTTTTATAAAAAATGAGTGACATAAACAGTGTCACCTGGGGCTAGGAGTGGGGATTGTAAGGGATTTACAGCAAAGGCATGTAGTGGAACTTTTTGAGATGATGAAACGTTCTGTATCTTGATTGTGGTTGTAGTTACATGAGTCTATAGATTTGTCAAAACTAATACTTACAAATATATATAGTTTATCACCTCAATAAAGTTGATTAAAGAAATTAATTTGGCTGTGTATATGTGCAAGATAGATCAGTGGAAGGAGACCAGAGATGGGAGAAGAGAGAAGAGAGAAATGTAACGCTTCAACCGAAGTTTTAGATGATTTGAACTTGTTCTGGGAAATCGTAGGACGAATGAAATCAGAAAAGAGGCTCATTTTGAAGGAAGAAGTAACAGAATTTGGAGGCAAGTTGGGCCTAGAGATACTGATGGCCATGGAGGAGGACTTGGCTTTTCTGCGTAAGGCAACAGCTGCACTTCACCACAGGCTGATGAAGACACCGTGTCACAAAGTGGTGAGGCAGGGAGGGTAGAGCACTGCCACTTTACCTAGTTAGATGTATTTCTTCAATATCTCCGGGTCTCTCTCATTCATTTGTATCACAGGGATCATGATGCCTATGGATTACAAAACGGTTGTAGAAAGCAGAGAAATACACCTGTAATACACCTGGCACCCTGTGGCCTGGCACCTCATGGGCACCCACAAATGCACGAGATGAGTGATTGCAGTAACATTCTAAGAGAAAATAAATGACTATCAAATGGCACGAGAGACTCTCCCCAACATGTTTCTAGGAGGTGCGTGGAGGCGAGGAAATAATTCGGTTAATAGGAAGGAGGAATCCGCTTGTAAATCACAGGATGATAACAGGAAGTGGGGTTGGATGAGCAACATAGCGCTTGGCAGTATTGTTTTAAAAGGGGTGGCTCCTTTTGCCACAGAAGATTCAGTGGTTTATTCGTTTCTCCTCTCTTTACCTCGCTTGACTCATCCACAGGAGTGGGAGTTCAGACAAAAGGAAGCTCTTGTAGCATCCTACTTAAGATTCTCCTCATATTAGATTTGGTTCTCAGCCCATTTTCTGTCAGGCCTCCTGAGATGGGAAAGCAATGCATAAAAATTCTCAGGCTCCCAGTGAACTCTCTGAGCTCCAGACTGGAGTTTACAGCTGTCTGTAGACATCTCCGTCTGCACGTCCTTCAGGCCTGGCCCACTTGGTATGTCCCAAACCAAATTGATTACCCTCCCACACACCGGCTCCCCCTCTAGTCTTCTATCTAGGCTAATGCCATTGCCAATTTACTAGCTACAAACTGTAGACATTTCAGGTCTTTTGCTTCTCAACCCACACTCAATTTGCTGCCCATTTTTGTGGATTCACCCTGTTGTAACCTGTTTTATGCTTTCCTTATTTGTTATTATTATTATTATTTACTTCCATTGCCCTAGTGAGGGTCCTTCCCTCTCCAGGACCACAGCAACAGCAATCTACCCAGCCCCCCTCCAGAGTCAGAGTCTCCGGTGTTCTAGAACTCTGGACACCTGGTAGCTACACGAGGTAAAGAATGGCCGCCCCACAGGGATGTGTAGTAACTATACCTGTCTCACTGCTCACTGGCTAATCCAGTTAAGTTTCTGAGAGGCAAATCCTTTCTGAGAGTACTTCAATGACTTCCCATTTAGCTTACAAAATGAATTTCAAAACCTAAATTTCACTCATTTCCTTTCTCATGGTATCTCTTCAAGCATCCTGTGCTCTAACCACATCAAAGGACATGCTCTGCCCCCAAAATAATACATACTTATTAACTTCAGAGTCACGGAATGTTCTCCATGAGTGAGCTAAACTCTACTTTCCTTCCTGACTCAGCTTGAAGGCCTTTTTTTGGTGTAGCTGCCTCAATTCCACTCTCCTTAGTCTCTCATTCCTCAGCATGAACCCACTCACTGCATGTTCTCCTAAGAGTTTTATCTGTGGCTGGCACAGGGTCTCTCTACCACATTTTACAGTGCTTGAGGACAGACTCTATCTCCTACTGTCATTTCTGAATCTCCAGGGCACTTTGAATGGACTATTAACTAGGCTGGAAATAATCTTAAATTTTCACCAAAAGTAGTGATTTTTTTAATAAAAGAAAACCTTTTAAAAACTTCCAAAGAAATAGCAATTTTTTCTTTTTTTTTTTTTTTTTTTTTTTTTTTTTGCAGTATATGCAAACAGTGAACTCCCTCAGCTCTACCATATTAAGTACACTTTTTAAAGTCTCTTGCAGTTTTATTTTTCCAGGTGCACTGCCACCGTAAGAGGCCCATGTAGACCACGGCTATAAATGTCATTTGTTCCCATTAAGCAAGTGTAGTATATATAAGATGTCTGTCTAAATTTATGTTGACTCCTCTGGAGTACTAAGTCAGGTAATATATCAAAAAATCTAAAGTCTAAAAATGTGGAAATTGGCTTTTATTTAAAATTTGCAGATTTTCAACTGAGGTCAACACAATATGTACTTGTTCTTCCTGTGACTGAGACACATCAACCAAAAAAGCAGCCATTTAGATAATTTGACCATTATCCAAATAATTCAAATAATAGTCATAGCTGTCTCGATTCCATGGGCATTTTAGGTGAAGTTATGAGGCGCTGGATGTTGAGGAAATTATAAAAAAGGACACTTTTGGTTCTGACTGAGCAAGGAATTTACTCAGTTTTTATTTGAATCTATGGGAGAGATAAAATCTGGCAGTTAATTTCAAATGTTGCATTTCTTAGACTCATTTGCTTCTAAAAGTTACTTGAAGAAACTGGGATGTGAAAACATTGAGAAGATGAATCAGCATGAATGTGCATATTTTTATGTTCTAGCAAACAACTACATTATTTATCATTTAGCTCAAAAACGAACCTGAAAAGTAAGTGGGCATCTTTTTGTCTTTTCTCACTGAGGATACATCCTCTTATAGATTAGTTCCAGAGTTTGGCAATCATTATTGTTACTTTACTTAATCATTTCTTCTTATATTTCTCTCCCCTTGCCAATCATCGTGAGAGGTAAAAGTGTTCATCGTGTATAAAAATTAGACACAGACAAATTATTACTCTCTAGAAAATATTTATTGACACATTTTAATTTTCTTTTCATTTTCTAATAAACATTATACACAAAATACAGTAAAATGCACTCTCCCCATTTCAAATAAATATATTTTACTCTTGTAAAAAATTTAATAATCTGTGTAATTCACCACAGTATCTTAATCAGTGAAATAAAGCGAAGAAAATCTCTAAATTGTCACTTATTTTAATGATTCTCTTGGCATTTTGCTGGAGAGAAGGGACAGTATTCTCTATGGAGCTGTATTCAAACTTGTGGACTATTGCCTATTGTTTGGAGAAGACAAAGGCTTTAAAAAGTGTTGAGTGTCAAAAAGAGCCTTAGTTTGGGAGAAAGGCAGCATCCAAGATTTTGCTAAATGAACTACCGTTATGTGCAAACTTCCTTGGAATATTTCCTAGAGACCAGACGACATTCTGACTTAAAATGATTCCTATGCATCACACTGGCAATCTTTCAAAATTAGTGGTTAAGTATTTAAATTAACAGTTATGTACGTAATATAAGCCCAAGACGGATTTTTAAAGCTCTATTACAGGAAAGGTTAACAATAATGGTGCTATACAGGACAAATTTATCCTTTCCACTCACAATTGTTATTCTTAACATTATAAGAACTGAAATCTACTGAATTATACAGACTTACCACAGACTCTTATATACACATAGATCCCTGATCAGTTTAAGACAATGTGTTAATTTGCTCTTGTTAAGTAACAAGAATATTTTAGTAACCAGAAAAAAAATCACATTTAGATAGTCACCAATCTTCAAAGTTTTCTTATGTATAATCAACCCACTCTCCAAAAACTATGTCACCAAGTAATACAATTCATTAATACTGCCTAACTTCCTGTGTTAGCCGTTCATTGGTACTTGATATACTAGCAAGCTTATGAAAGTAAATCAAACTTTACTGTGGCTCCAATGCCACCAGAGCATGGCTTGTTTACATGGATGCGGAAATGCTGGTCAAACTAAGCCAAAGCATGAGCCTCAAAGAATAACTGTGTTCAGTAAAAATCTTACACAGGCTATAAAGTGGGTATTGGATCTGTCCTCAGCATTATAAAGGGCATCAACCGTTGTCCAGGTGGTGACTTACAAAATGGAATTTTTCCCTCTTCACTTTAAAGGGTAGAAAATTATATGCTCCGGCATTCCTTATGGCAACATTCTTATTTCTACACATTTCTGAAACAGATAAGTGTGTGCTCAAGAATGCACGAGTCCAATAAAATAAATTTGTAGTTTCCTTCTTTGACATCCTCTATAATTCCTCCATCTCGAAGTGTGTAGTAAAGCTGTTTGCCATAGATGTGTGTTCAAAGATCCTCGACAGGCTTGGTTTCAACAGTTCTACTGAGTGACATGACAGGTGCTGAGTCGTGTCATTCTTCAGGGACATCATTTGGTCTGTCCCAGGCTCCCTTCGATCATAGTAGAGAGCCCAGAGCAGAGTAATGGTGAGAATCATGGCCAGGATCTGTGTCACTCCAATGGAGATCCCCAGAAACCTTAGCACCTGCAGTTGTTTGGTTCCCCTCAAAAAGGAATACATTTTCTTCCCACAACCCTGTAAAAGAAATAACACAGTCAGTATTACTTTGGGTATGTCCCGGAGGGTCAAATAGTGAAAACAAACAATCTGTGCCAGTTAATGGAACCAAACAACTGGAATCTTAACAGTTTAACACAGTGACTCTCAGCAGGGAACACCTATGAGAAACTGGAGGGGAGATGGAGAGGAGCACTTTTTGAAAAGCCTGCCCAGGTGATTCTGATGAGCTTACTCCTTTTTCTGTCTTCCTCACCACCTGACATTGAGAATCACCAGCACAAAACACAACTAGAGCAGGGTTGGTAACCTTTTGTTTGTGTCTTTATTTGTAAAGGGTCAGATAGTAAATCTTGAAGCAAATCTTTGCCGGCCATATGGTCTCTATTGCAATCACTCATCTCTGCCACTGTTAACAAGCAAGCCACCATAGACAATATGGAAATGAATGCATATGGCTGGCTGCCTTCCAGTGAAACCTCATGAACCAAAAAAGCAGTAGGCCACATTTGGGGCACAGGCCATAGACTGCTGACCGCTGATATAGACTGATCCAGATTTTGCAAAAATGTTTCCTTATCATTGTTGGTATTCACTGTTAGGTTATAGCTCATTGGTGGAAGCCCAGCTACCCAGCCTGAGTGGCAGAGCCCAGGCTGTGGACGGACTGGTGACTGCAGGGTGGCCCGCCGACAGTGAAGCTTCTTGTCCTCCCGCTTTTAGGTAATTCGGCCTTAAAAGTACCTGGGGTATTGTCTGTTGGGGAATTGGCCTCGGCAGGCCCCCTGGGAAAAGAACCATTAGGGAAGAAGATAAGGTTCCGCAAGAAATTGTGCGGCCTTACGTTTAGCCCTTGCCATTCCCTATGGAGACGCCTCTACTTGCAGGAAGGATGGCCTCGTGCAGGTGCCAGCAAAGGCGGCCAACGAAGGAGAGACATATGGATCCGAAAGCCCCACTCCGGTAACTAAGGAGTGTATCTATGGACATAGGTCACTCTGACCCCTGGGCCCACTTGGCCCCCAGGAGGCATTCCAGATGATGATTGAACCTAGTCGGTTAAAGTACAGAATGGTTCATTGGTTCCTAGGTGCATTGTCTCTCTGAGAATGTATAAGGCGTGGGTTTCTAAGGCCCTCTTGGCCCCCTTCCTGGCACCTCGGACACAGGCGAACACTTTTGTTCTTCAAAACCACAAATGGTTCAGGGAAACAACTAAGAGGTCATGTCCCTGAAACTGTCCCACTTGAGGTGTTGAGGGATAAATGACCTTTCGTGAGAACAGCAAAGCAAATGCTTTATAAATTATAGATAAACATAGATACATAATAAAAACAATAAAAGAAATTAATCAATAAGCAAAGGGCAGGAGGGAACGTTATGGCAAAACAATCATGTTATTCCTTATGGGGTAATTATACAAAGGAACGTTTTCAAAATTAGATAATGTTAGAAAAACATAGATGACATATGTTACAAGGAAATCACTAGCATATATAATGCCACATTTACTGCAATAAATCGGCCAGTTCAACACACTGCTGTTGTCCGTGTCCATTTTTATTTTTGTTTTGTTTTATTTTCACTTTTTCGCCGACGCCGTTCATCCTTCGGGAAGCCCTGGACCTGCTGGAGCTGGACTCCGGCAGCTCATTTGGTCACAGACTTGTCCCCAAGGATCAGGAACGTTTGCCCAGTCTGCTGCTGAAACTTGCTGATAGGTGGAAATTAATCTATTCCCTTTCACCTACCATCACACACTTCTGTCCACTGCCTGAGAAGAAATACAAAATGGGGGAAGGGGTGTTCCTGGCATGGCATCGAGTCTTAGTTGGATTTATTTATTCATTTATTTATAGACAGAGAGAGTGCATACGTGAGCAAACCAGGGAGGGGAAGATGGAGCCCGACACAGTCCTCAATCTCACGATTTTGAGATCTTGATCTAAGCCAAAATCAAGAGTTGGATGCTTAACTAACTGACCCACCTGGGTGCCCCAAGTAAGGGTTTGAAAAGTATCTTTGGTTTCCCTACACGCTAAGGACACCTGACTTAAAAGGATTAGCAAAGTTTCTGTTTGTATTTAATTTTAAGTATAAAAGGCTAAGGAGTGCTTGTGGTAGACAGAAGAGAATTTTGAAAGAAAAAGAGAAGAGGGGAAAAAAGGGAAAGAAAAACTATGACTAAAGATAATGGCGGGGGCAGGAGGTGCAAAGGAAAGGAGGGAGAATGCAACTAACAACTGTCCAAGTCACTTCTCCAGTGAACAAAGCAGAGAGAACCTGCCAAGTCTCTATTGAATCCACAACAAAGAAATGATAATTCCCTCTTCCAAAGGGAAGCTGATTCTAAATGAAGGTGAAAATCTAGGAAAGAATTTTATAATAATAAATTTCAAGGACTTGGAAGATTCTGAGTCTCTGCTCTACTTGGAAGAGAACAAATTTGCCTGCCACAGTTTCATGGACTTTGGCAGAAGACAGAGGCCAAGGACTTTATTACTCATAGCAATAGCAACAGCCAGAGTATGTGCCAGTTCCTCGAGATCCAAGTGCAACATGGAGACAACCAGATGATACCTGCACACAGTGGACTGCATTATGAAAGAGAAACCTGAAGTTTAGGGAACCCTAATCTTTCATAATGGGCAGTAAGCATAAATGTCCTTTGCATCGGAGAAAGATATCATCTTTATTATACTGGACAGTAAATAAACCTGCCCTTTTCTTTGAAGGGAGACACCATCTCTATCTTCAAGGCTGTTTCTGTGCAAAAGCCCTTGAAAAGATAGTCCAGAACAAAGGCATCCATTGCTTCTGCATATAAGACATGAAGAAATGCAAGAGACCCATGGGAAATTATCTCCTAACAAGAAGAATTTGACTTTTCAAAACTTTTGTTCAGAGTTTGTGCAGTGATTCATTCTGCTTACCCTATTGAGGCAGCTACTTGAATAAAAAGAAATTGATAATTACATTGAAAATTTCCTCCTTGGGGATAAGTTGGATAAGCGTCCAACTTCGGCTCGGGTCATGATCTCATGGTTCATGAGTTCGAGCCCCACATCGGGCTCTGTGCTGACAGCTCAGAACCTGGAGCCTGCTTCGGATTCTGTGTCTCCCTCTCTCTCTCTCTCTGTCCCTCCCCTGCTCGTGTTGTTTCTCTCTCTCAAAAATAAACAAAACAAAATTTTTTTTAAAAATTGCCTCCTTGTTTTCTTCTCTAGATATCACAAAGAACTCAACTAAATCAAGGGAAGCAAGACTACTGAATCAGTTGTGAATCTGTGCATTATGTTGGAGAAGAAGAATGAACAATACATAATTCTTAGATTTCCAAAGGCATTGATCAGTAACTTTACTCCAATAAGTCATTATGTTCAAGAAATACAAAATCATGTAAAACGAGTTCTAGACATGCTTCAAGAACTTTTTCTGGTAAATCATGTAATGCGAATTAACAGCAAAAGATTAGCTAAACTTCATCAATTTCACCAAAAATGAACTTAAAATATTTATAATTTAATACTACTTAACATGGGTTTAATAAAATCACTTCTTCGGCCATCTTACCTTTTTAATACACACACAAAATGCATGTATGCACACACATGCACACACAGTCTGTGGGAAACCAAAATAGCTGTCACAGAGAAAATTCACCGAAGTTCAAATACCTTTCAAAGAATTTCATTGAGCTAGTTCATCAGAGCCCTCTCACCCTTATGTTTATGTGTAATTCTAACAAGTATCCTTGCATGACACAGTATAGAATAATAGTTAAGACCATGAACCGCAGAGCCAGAATTCTGAGTTTCATATCCCTGCTCCATTTACAAGCTATGTGACTTTGGACAAGTTACTTAATCTCTCTGTGTTTCAGTTTTCTCATCTAACCTGATGAGGTTTTTTGGGGTGATTGTGGGGGGTCTGGAGCCAATGGCCAAGAAAGAATTCTTGAAGATGTCTTCAGTGCAAAAGGGTGATTTTATTAAAGCACGGGACAGGTCTGGTGGGCAGAAAGAGCTACCCGGGACCATGAGGAGAGACTGGTTTTATACTATGGGGTTGGGGGAAGTAAAGTCCAGAGGAAGTTTCCAGTGAGATTTTCCTATGCTAAAGAAGACTCCCAGGATACTGGAGGCCTAGCTATTGTCAAGCTAAGGTTGTTTTTCCCTCTAGCAAAGCATTAACATTAAGACAGCAGGGAGTTCCTGGAGAAACACTTTACTCTGCCAGCCTCAAGTATTTGTCAATGGGCTGCAGGTTATAAGGAAATTAAATTCTATCTGCCATTTCCTCTGTCTTTGTTTCCCACACCAGGCCCACTAAGGATTAGAAAGCTCAAATTAAAATAGACGAAAAATTAGGGCACCTGGGTGGCTCAGTCAGTTAAGCATTTCTCAGGTCATGATCTTGGTTTGGGGAGTTGGAGTCCCATGTTGGGCTCTGTGCTTACAGCTTCGATCCTGGAGCCTGCTTAGAATTCTGTGTCTCCCTCTCTCTGTGCACTCCCCCAATGGCACTCTCTCTTTCTCAAAAAAAAAAAAAAAAAAAAATTAAATTAAATTAAAATTTAATTAAAAATCAAAAAATAAAATGATAGAAAATCTATAAAAAGCAAGTATGAATAAACAGGTACAAGGAAGGTACAACATTTTTTAAAAGAGAATGAAAATACCAAATCACAGCATTGTGCCATCTCTGAGTATTGATGCAACAGCCCTTGCTCACAGGAGCCAAAGTGGCTGATGCTGTTTTTCAGGGCAGTGAAGTAACTATCTAAAATGATTATTTGCCACTGATACATTAGATCACTAGCCTTCTCATGGAGCAGAGAAGTATTAATTTCTTTTTGGTTTATTTATTTCTTTTGAGAGAGAGAGAGAGCATGCACAAGTGGAGAAGGAACAGAGAGAGAATCCCAAGCAGGATCTGCACCATCAGCACAGCCCGATGTGGGGCGCAAACCCACGAACCGTGAACCATGAGATCATGACCTGAGCTGAAACCGAGAGTCGGAAGCTTAACCAACTGAGCCACCCAGGCGCCCCAAAAGCCATTTTATATAGTTTGGAAAGGGTCACATTAAAGATAGTTAAATTTAAAAGCTTTAGCTTCAAACAACAGGAAATTAATTTATATAGATACATTATTTAACATCATTGCTAAGTAAGGCAGTACCAGATCACCACATCCATCTTTAGAAAAAAGAAATGGATATAAAATGGCAGCGGATTATGTTTAGTTAATTCCTTACCTATATTCATCAGTACTTAGAATAAAAATGGATGTTTAATAAGTAAATAAAGGATTAGTTAGAATAGATAAATCAATAATTTGGTAATAAAAATTAAAATAAACTTCAGAATTAAATGTAAACCATTCAAGAAATACATATGCTAATGATTCAATCCTGTGAAATACCATAAGTCAATTATCATTTGATTTTTACTTTTTCAGTTGTCACTGGTACTTAAATTTTACCTGTATAGTTCTTCTTCTTGTTCTTCTTTTGTGGCACCATGTTATGAATGGGGTAGCATTATCATGATATATAGTTCTTATTGTCATAAGATCTCCCACCCCTTTTGACTAACTCATTCTAACTTGAAAAACTGTGCAGGAAAGGTAACGTTTCTTGTTTAAATCAGTGAGTAAAATCAAGCAGAGACTGATAACCAAACTACAGTCTATTGTGTTTCACATTTTGGCTTTGGGGAAAGTCTGTTCTAATTATATTTTAAACAACCACATTTGTAAAAAAGGTATAGTAAACTATATCCTCTGGGATTGTTTGGGGGATGTGATACACTAGCTAACACTGAATGTTCTAGAGTGGGAGGAGACCTTGTAAGTTAATAAGTTCAAGTTTTAACCTTTAAAAATGTGGCTAAAAACCACTTCCAGAACAACATCAACAAAACTGGCAGAGAAAGGACCTCTATATAGTTTCTCTTCCACATAAGTAATGAAAGCATTAGCAAAAATTGTCACAATCAACTTTTTTAGAACTCTGAAAATTAACCAGAGCTTGTAGCCACCTGAGGAGCATTATTCAGAAGTACCTGAGTCTCAGTAAGAACATCAAGCTCTGTCACATTGTAATTAGCCCTCTCCCATCCCCTCTCCCCAGCTCTGCAGCAGCCTTGAAAATCAACAGCCCATAATTATGGTGAAAACCAGTGGCCTGGAAGCCAGAGGCAACAGAATATGACTGGAGCTCCTTCAAAGCCCCAGTCTCAGATAACTGTCATTATTTGTCCTATCTGGCGGTACCCTGGAAGACCTCATTTGCAAGGTTGTTTTTATTTGAACCTGAGTTGGAGCTCAACCGGGCAACAGCCTTTTCCCTGGGGGTATTTGTCAAAAGCACCCAGAGGAACACTGAGGCTGCCTGAGGCAGTGCATAATAACTGCACACAATGAGCTGGTCAAAAAGCTTAAAAAGAAAATCTGGGGGAATGAGAAGTCCACAGGGGCCTTGGCAAAGCTCTGGGATACTTGTGGAACTTTCCAAAGTTACACACAAGAACAGGGCAGTGCTTATGTTCAGGGCCGTGTGCATGCTAAGGGGAAGACCTAAGAAGGCCCTGCAATCTTACCTCTGGCTAACTTTGAGGCTCTGCGCACCCTTGACAAAGACCGGGAGGCTTATTGGTTCCAGGCATCTTAAGGAAATCTCTGATCATTCATTAACTGTCCCTAAGTTAACAGGGCAGACTTTAGTGGCCACACATGACAAAGAATACAGATTTTACAGAATTGATTCAGGAAGGTCACTAATGAATAAACAAGCAACAACAAACTCTGGGGAGGGAGGAGAATCTGATTTCCAGAGTTGCCACATTATATTATTTACAATGTCCAGTTCTCAACAACAATAACAAAAATTACAAGGTGTGCAAAGATACAGGAAAGAATGACTCCCACACAAACAAAAAAAAGTCTTCAACGAAAATGCACTTCAAATGAGAGGAATTCACTGCCCCACTAGACAGTTTTGTCCACGCTTGAGCAACATTAATACTTAAGCTTTTCCTTATTGGAAGCTATCTTCTTTTTTTTTTTTTTTTTTTTTTTTAATTTTTTTTTTCAACGTTTATTTTTGGGACAGAGAGAGACAGAGCATGAACGGGGGAGGGGCAGAGAGAGAGGGAGACACAGAATCGGAAACAGGCTCCAGGCTCTGAGCCATCAGCCCAGAGCCTGACGCGGGGCTCGAACTCACGGACGACCGCGAGATCGTGACCTGGCTGAAGTCGGACGCTTAACCGACTGCGCCACCCAGGCGCCCCGGAACCTATCTTCTTAATAAGATGCATTGGTCCTGGGTCTGCTCTCAAACTCTTTTTTTTTTTTTTTTTAATTTTTTTTTTCAACGTTTATTTATTTTGGGGACAGAGAGAGACAGAGCATGAACAGGGGAGGGGCAGAGAGAGAGGGAGACACAGAATCGGAAACAGGCTCCAGGCTCCGAGCCATCAGCCCAGAGCCCGACGCGGGGCTCGAACTCACAGACCGTGAGATCGTGACCTGGCTGAAGTCGGACGCTTAACCGACTGCGCCACCCAGGCGCCCCTCTCAAACTCTTCTATAAGGTAGAGAGTCATATTTGAAGAGCCATCACTTTCCCTTGAACTATTCTCTTCTCCAAACTAAATATTCCCAATTCCCTCAAGTTTTCCAGATATATACATGTCATCAGCCTACTGAGCTCTTTTTGGATTGTGCTGATTTGGTCCATGTTTCTTTGAAAATAACACTGATTTTTAACTTTAAAAACTAGAAAATGCAGTAAAATATTAGTGTGGCAGAGCACCTCCCTAAGGAATGTGGTGAACATCTCGAGACATGGGAAGGCAACCTGGCTATGTGTGCATGCATGACATTCCTCATGGCTCTGTAACACAGACTGCACATTCAGACTGTATGTTACCATATATGGGAGACAAAGGAGCAAAAACTGTACAAGAGGCAACCCCTTACTGCGTCCAGGGCTCAGCCTTTTGGGTCTTAGCCCTCTGAGCCCGTGCTGACATGAACAAAGCTGCTTCCTGGAAAGAAAAACCTCGGTGTCCCGACTCTGTGACTCACTACTACATTAGGACAACCAAGACTGTTTGAATGAGTTTGGATCCTGGGCAAAAAGCTTTGTCAGGTTCCCCAGAAGTGTGGACATGGGATCGTATCATATGACACATAGTAAGGACGCAGCCTCCTTCTGGATCTTGGGGACACTAAAGATTATTTCCACGTCAAGGTGGGCAAGGGCTGTTTATTCAAGGCAAAGGTCTTAGATTCCTCAATTTATGTAACAATATGTCAGCCTTATCACTACCTCATTTAGTTTATAAGGCATACAGATAACCCCTCAAGCAAGACAGAATTTTAATACTTAAGTTTGTCATTAGAATTCATTAAATACAAATCTCTCTATACTGCACACAATTTGATATTTTTTTGATGATTCAGAGGGCATTGTAGAAATTTGCAGTACATCAGGCATCGTGCTGAATATTTGTGAATCATTTACACAATTACTTAAAGTTAAGGATTAATTTTCCAAAAGAATAGTCCTCTTCTTGAGGACAATATTTTTCTGGATTTCTATATAAGCATTGTCCTCCTTAGCCGCTCTCTTCCATTCTGTGCCTTTGAATAAAATCACTCTGAACACAAGTTGTGAGCTTATTTTCAGTCAGTCAGATAATCATGCATAAGGTTTACACTTTTCAGTGCAGACTTGGGACACTTTTGCTGAAAACCAAGACACCAAGTCTAGAGAAGAAAAAAAAATACAGATGTGTCTCTATACACTCTATTGTACTATTCATAGAGATTTAGTTGCATAAACAAACATTTCTGTTGAGTGAGTCAAAGAGGAAACAGAAATGTTAGAGTTCAAAACCGCATTCCATTTCACAAAGGGTGTTTTATTCAGAATTGGAAAGAACTCAATTACACTTATTTGCTTTTCTCAAAATAAAATACTCTAAGTTGATTCACCTTGAATGTGTTTTCTTCCTACATAAAGCTATGTTAGTCCTACATTAATAACTTCAGAAAACTCAAAGGTATGAATACGCATGTGGTCTAACCTACTTTACTTGCTGCAGTATTAAAATCCTGGTCAACTAGTAACTATAAATAATAACACTAACTTTTTATTAGAGAAAAAAAATCACTAATCCCTACGTTTCCTAGAATCTATTGGAAGGCATGTCAGGATGCCTCATTTTACTTGAGGAAATGATACACTTGAAATTATGCTCTGATCTATCTCCAAAATGATTTTCTAAAATTGGAAGCACCCCATGGCTTTTTGTTATTCAATATTCACAAGCAACAGAGAAAAAAATTAGGCAGACTTCTAATCAGCTTATGAAGATAAAGTATGAATTAAGTCTAGGTGCCAATACACGCCAGTATTGATATTTTTCTAATTGATGTTTGGTAATAAACGTGGCTCTCAAGTTTGAAATGACTGTGTTAATTATCACGTACAAATATATAATCTTCGGCCTTATTTCTTCTAAAATTAAAAAAGTGAATGTGCTTCATGAGTCTGTGATCTTTACACAGGTTGGACCAAATGTTCTCCACTGATAATCATAAGTGCTGCAGGGAAATGAATCCTTCCTTTAAAAAAATTAAATAGATGGGGCGCCTGGGTGGCGCAGTCGGTTAAGCGTCCGACTTCGGCCAGGTCACGATCTCGCGGTCCGTGAGTTCGAGCCCCGCGTCGGGCTCTGGGCTGATGGCTCAGAGCCTGGAGCCTGTTTCCGATTCTGTGTCTCCCTCTCTCTCTGCCCCTCCCCCGTTCATGCTCTGTCTCTCTGTCCCACAAATAAATAAACGTTGAAAAAAATTTTAAAAAAAAAAAAAAAAAAAAAAAAAATTAAATAGCAAGTAATAAAATTCACCATAGGACTTTCTGTTCTCGTTAAGGGTAAGGCTAACCAAACCCGTGCATCGGAAATGCAGTAGAAAAAGTCTTCCTATTTCTTAATGACGGTCCCTGGTATCTCTATTAATTCTCACAATATCCCCATTGGATAGACAGAATCACCAAATTTAAAAGACTGCATCTACAGAATATTTTTCAATTTTTACAGAAAGATGTGGTTGTAAAGAGACGACAGAGTCAGAAAACCCAGACAGTGCTGTTCTCCCTTGTGAGGCCGGCTCCTGCAGCAGGCGCTCCCTGATTGAGCAGAAGCACATTTACAAGCTGCTCATTCAAACGTTATCTCTCATTGGGCCCTTTGGCCGCCTAAATTTCATCTATAAGAAGAAGGGAGGTGTTAAAACAAGTGAAATCAGAAACCACATGAAGGCCCCAAAATCTTGACCTCAAAATCTACCTTCAGCCAGCACAGATATATAGAACCAGAAAATGCTTACCCTTCCTGTCTTTAACTAGCAAAACCGAGTGCAATTTGGCTAGTTAAAGATCTAATTATAGATCGTTAATTATTCTATTTACTTTAATAAATGTTAATAATTAACAGTTATTATTGTCATTACTGTCATTAGCTACCGCCATGCATTGGAGATTTGTGTTTATTATATGCCAAGTGGTTTGCTAAGGGTTTCTCATTACAAAGCTTGATTTATCTTTGTAATGCAAGAGTGAGGTAGGTAGTATTATTATCTCATTATAAAAATTAAGCCATTGAGGTTTACAAGTGAAAAAAAATCTACAAACATTCAGCTTATTCCTCACCATGTATTCCATATCTCAAAATTTTAGTGTCTAAAATCTGGGCTTTGGAATCAAATAGATCTAAGCTCAGTCACTGACTAGCTATGACACAGGACTACGTCACTTAGCCTCTTTGTGTCTCACTTTTCTCATCTGTAAAATGGAGATAATAATACCGCACCTTAATGGAACTATTTTAGGGCTTTAATGAGGTAATGCATGTTTATAGAGCTATATAAATGTGTACCTTATTTAAAAATTCCTAGGTGGACTTTCCAATCCCTAATTTACCTTAACTCTCAGCTATGACTGGTAGGATTTACTACCAACAGGCACTGTTCTAATGGCTTTAATATGTTCATTCACTCTCCAGACAACCCTGAGATGGGTACTTTGGTTATCCTCATTTTGTAGGCGAAAAGAATGAAACACAGAGACAGGAACACCTTGCTCGCGATCACACAGCTAGTAAGGCGCAGAGTGAAGATTTAACCTCAAGAGTCTGACTTCAGAGCTTGATCTTCACCTCGGAGCCATGCTTTCTCACTCAAGAAAACTCATTCCTAAAACCCTCTCCTTCCTTGACTTCAATAGGTGGGGCTCCTCCTCTGCCCAAGTGGTGCCACTCCCTAAATTTTGTCCTCTGTCGCATATGTCACACCATCTCTTTGTGGGACCTGATCTCCTCCCCATGCATTCATTGCCTCATCTACACTGATAACACCTGTAAACTGTTAGTCCCCCCCACCTGCTCCAGGCTGTTTTCTACTTCTTCATAGTAATCAGTGTTGTCTATGGGAATGCAGTCTCCTAGCCAGAGGCCACATTTCCCAGCCTCCCTTGCAACTCAGCAGGGCCAAGTGAGCCCTTGCCAATGGAATGTGAGCAGAGGTGATGAGTGTAGAGCTGCACACACTGGATGTTCTCCTTCCCATGTCTTCCTTCCCTCTGACCGGAATCCGAGAAAAACAGGAGCAATTTTGGAAGGCAGGTATTAAAAAAAGGTGGAATTGTCTCACTATCCTGGGTCCCTGGATGAAGGCGGCAGAGCTGTCTGGCGGTCTGGCCCACCTGACTGGTTTATGGGAGAAAAACAGACTCCCACCTTATTCAACTCATTGCATATGGAATTAGCTCTTTCCCTGATCGGTCCGCACAAAATCCACATCTCTGACTGAATTAGGTCTACTGAGCTTTATATTTTCTACTGGTTTCTGCACACCAAGTACTTGACAGGAACCTTAAACCCAGCATTTCCAAGAAGGACCCAGTCAAATCCAACCTATCTCCTCAGTAAATGGCTTCTTTATCCAACCAGGATCCGAGTCCAAGGCTAGTGTCCTTACAGCTTCCCTGTCATTCGCTCTGCACAACCAGTTCATCATTTTGTTTATTCCCCCTCAAATCACTCACATTCATCCCTTCCCTCTGTCCTCAATGGCACAGCCTGAATCCCAGCCCTTATCATCACTCACATGAATCACCTGCAACAGTTTCCTACCTCTCTTCCAGGCCTCAAGACCTAGTCCTTAGCTCCACTCCTCTTCACAAGGGTGACACAATAATTTCAAGGCACAAATCTAAAATTGTTACTTTGTGAAGTACTTCTTTCAGGTCAAAATATTAAAATGGCTTTCTTATGAGTAAATTCTAAAGGTAAACCTCACAAGTCTTCATTAACAAAGCAAAAGAAGAAAAGTCATTTGAACGGTGACTAGGTAACGGGAAACCTACAAGTGAACTGTGCCAAAAAGAGAGGGAAAGAAAAGAAGAACGCATTTGTATACCTTAGGCAAAATCAGCAGAACAGTTCAAGGCCCCATTAGATAAAGCAAAGCCTAAGATAAAAGGGATGTTCCCCCCACCAAGCACAAACTGGTCCTGCAGGGCTCTGAATGATAAAACAGATATCACCCCAAGTCAGAGTGAACCTGACCCCTGCGGGCAGTTGCTGAGGAGATAATGAAGTCAGCAGAGAGGCAGGAGGGAGTGTCTTTGACTTCATATAAAAGAACCCTGTGAATGGAACTTCTTGGGGATATTCCATCTAAATAACCACTGAGCCTGAAAGCTGCCTACCGATTACTATCTGTGCAGGAGGTTCTGTGTGTGTTTATCTGAGAATGGAGCTTCATTATTAATAAATCAGAATCCCATGACTACTCAGCGTTAAGCTTTCCTGCCATAATAATGCCTCAAATTTGTGAATGTGCTTGCCTTTCTACTTGGCAACTACTCACAGACTTTAGCATAAAATTCATGCGGTAGCAGGATTTACGGGGCTCTTCGTAATCCAGCGTAATCCAGCGCCTGCCCTGGCCAGCAAGCCAGGAAGGCCCTCTCGCCCCAGGCTCCAGCTCTAAGGTGGCACAATTGCCTCTTTGCTTGCCCCTTTCCGGCCGTGCCACCCAAATATTTTCTCCACATGGCTAACACCTGCTTATCTCAGGGAAAGACGCTATAGCCCCTCTGTGTTCCCGATGCATATCTCACAAATATAAAAAAATGGTAATTAAAGATTACCTACCCATGTCTGGATCCTTCTTGTGCTCCAGTTTAAAGTCACCAATTCCTATCTCTTATTATAACCACTGGTATGAGGATCATTACTATGCAGACTTGGTTAACTTCATGTTAATGCAACTGGCCAGTCCCTAGCCAGGGGTCTAAACTGTTACTTCGGGCTTCTGGTCTCACACTTCTCTTTCAACATTAGCCCCTCATGTTGTTTTTTTGTGTGTGGTGATGTACTTGGTCCTAAAGAATCCTACTACGAGTAATTTAAGAGCAGGGTTACCTGGGAGAAAAATAATCAATCTCATAACTATGTAGAACTTGCCAGAAAGCCATACCCCTATTCCCTACCATCTCCTTTTGGATCTACAATGTATGTCGTGTCTCCACCACAAAGAATTGCTAAGGAAATATTTCTGTGTTTAGGATGTTGTGTATGAAAATTATAAAATCAAAGTTGTTTCTATTAGTCAAAGCAGACTATATACAGAGTTGACTCACTTTTCTAACTGTTAATAGGAGAGTGTTCGTCAAAGGTGTTGAAGGCTAAGATGCTGCCCAGAAAAGTACATATGCACAGATTATGAAGCAAATACCATTTGCTGATCACAACAGGGTACAAAGGAGATAAGGAGGAACAGGACCTCCAATCTGTGAGGGACGACAGCATGAGTTCATGACTCAGCTCACACGGAAGAGAACACACAACAGAGAGAACAAAAACTTAGAACGAACCATCCCACATGGGTTCATCATGAGCTGGCCCACCTTTAACCTGGGGGAGCATCCCTAATATGTCCATGTACCTTCTGGGAGTACCATGGACCTCTAGATGCTTGTCACCATCTGGGTTCTTCGTGCTGTAAACGGAGGCTCAGAGAGATCACATCCCTTCACTTCCATGCTTCCCGGCCTTCCCTATCACCCTATCCATACAAGTTTTCTGTTACTCAGAGGCAGAAGTGGTTTGGGGCAAAATTCCTTGGGGAATTATAAAGAATATTTGCTATTCAAACCCAACATCACATGGAACATATAAAGACTAAGGGTCTAAAGGGAAAGTATTCCAGGGGCACCTGGGTGGCTCAGTCGGTTAAGCGTCTGACTTTGGCTCAGCTCATGATCTCATGGTTTGTGAGTTCGAGCCCCACATCAGATTCTACACCAACAGTGTGGGGCCTACCTGGGATTCTCTCTCTCTCTCTCTCTCTCTCTCTCTCCCTGCCCCTCCCCTACTTGCTCTCTCTCTTTCAAAATAAATAAATAAACTAAAAAAAAAATAAAATAACGGTGCCTGAGTAGCTCAGTCGGTTAAGCATCTGAATTCAGCTCAGGTCATGATCTCATGGCTTGTGGGTCAGGCTCGCATCAGGCTCTGTACTGTCAGCTCAGAGCCTGGAGCTTGCTTAGGATTCTGTGTCTCCCTCTCTCTCTCTGCCCTTCCCCTGCTCTCTGTCTCTCTCTCTCAAAAATAAATAAACATAAAAAAATTAAAAATAAATAAGATAAGTAAAATAGAGGGAAAGTGTTTCAAAGGCACCCAGCTGTGCGGAAACCATCTCTCTATCCAGCCCTCACATAAACTGCTGTGAATACTACTTTTCCGAAGAAGCCAACAATACCTTTTAACAGTGGTCTTTCTCCTAACTACAAAACGAAGGCATGTATCTTTGGAGGTACATTTTACTTTACTCTCTGTTCCTCTTTGTTTTACATTTTGAGTTGGTCCATTTGAAGGAGGGCCTGTTGTGAACTTGTTTACTTGCATTCATTTTTCTTGAGGCGGCGTACGGAGGAAGAAAATTGCATTCCAATCCCTCTGAAAAGATGTTTATTCTTCATTTCATAACAGGGGTAGCAAACACTGCAACTATCTCTACAACTGTGGTTCTTCACACTTTTTGGTATGAAACCCCAAGAAAAGCTGATGAAAGCTAAGGATACTAGTCATTGAAAAAAATGCATATAAAATATTGAAAACAATTTCAGCACTATCACCTTTCCCTTGAAGCCCATCCAAGAAGAGCACAGGTCCTCGGGCAAGAGGTTGACAGTCCACACTTTGCTAGCTTTCTTTCTTTCTCAGTCTCTCTGTTTTTCTTCTCCAGATCAAGTCTAGACAGAGAACTTTAGTAATGACATGGTGGAAAACTCAGCAGATCAGAGAAGGAAGAGACACTTCAGTCCTGTATTCTACCAACATACACCCTGAGTCTGATGTTCTGCTGAGGCCAAGTCTAACACCTGGTATTTAGAGAGTGTGGTTACACAAATAATCCCAAAGAACAGGGTAGTAAGCAGTCAGTAATCACTGACTAGTCTACCTCTGGGTGAGTTTTTGCACTCACAGTTTCACAGGCTAAAAAAAATTCTTCAGTGGATCTTTTTTTTTTTTAATTTTCTTTTAATGTTTATTTATTTTAGAGACAGAGATACAGAGCACAAGTGGGGTCGGGGCAGAGAGAGAGGGAGACGGAATCTGCAACAGGCTCCAGGTTCTGAGCTGTCAGCACAGAGCCCGACGCGGGGCTTGAACCCACGAACCGTGAGATAATGACCGGAGCTGAAGTCAGACACTCAACCGACTGAGCCATCCAGGTGTCCCAGTGGATCTTTTTGTTTTTCCTAAGTTTATTTATTTATTTGAGGCGGGGAACGGGTGTTCCACGCATGGGGTAGGGGCAGAGAGAGAGAATCCCAAGCAGGCACTGCACTGTCAACACAGAGCCCGAGGTGCACACTGTCAGCATGGAGCCTGATGTGGGGCTCGAACTCATGAATTGCGAGATCGTGACTTGAGCCTAAATCAGGAGTCGGATGCTTAAGTGACTGAGCCACCCAGATGCCCCTTCAGTGGATCTTTGCATGGCTGCAGCCTTCTCATCCACTGCTCATCATTCAAATGTCACTTCCTAAAAGAGTGGGTTCCTAACCATCCTAAGTAGCTCCCTCACCAATAAAGCCATTCTCCAGCACACAACCCTACTTAAGAGCCTTCAAAATGCTTACCATTACCTCAGATTATTTTTATTGTTGCTTTTTTCTTGCTAAATGTCTATACACCTAACTAGAATGTAAGTTACACAGGAGGAGAGATTTTGTCTGCAACTTTCTCTGTTATATCCTCAGCATTTCCAATAGCACCTGGCACTCACAAAACATTGTGAGTTGATGAATGTGATGGAACCAGGTTGATGGTCAGAAACATTTTCATCTGTGATTTTTGCATCTGTACTTTTATACAAGTGCGTAGCTCATTACAGGTATTGGAGGAGCTGTGTGCCAAATCCAACAATACTTCTGATGGGAATGTTTCTAAAATGTGCAATTGTTGCTTTATTTCTGCTCTGTCATTTTTCACAGGTTTCAAACGTGTCATAAAACATTATTGGGTCAGGGACCATGCAGGCCACCAGATGGTTGAGAATGATTTATTTCCTTGATTTCAGACTCCTGAAGAAAGATTGCAGGAAGAAAGCCAGTTCTTATCTCTGAGCTTACAGAATATGAAAGATAAAAGGGACCTTGAAGTTCATCTAGTCCAGATCCACTCTTAATTTAAAAACCCATTCTATCTGCCAATGACATGGTTATCTGACCTTGACTTTAATATTTTTAGTGATGAGCCACTCATTATTTTATGAGAGAACCTGTGTCACAACTGGACGGATTTTGATGAGCAAGGTCTTCCTTCTATGGATTCAAAATTTCCTTCCTGTAATGTCTGGCCCTTGGAGCAACAATGAGCAAGTCTAGTTCCTGTTCTGAATGATGAACTTTGAAATATTTGAAGACATCTAAAATATCTCCCCCTTAGTATCTGCTACTTCAGAATAAGTAACATAAATAACTCCAGCTGTCCCTCACTTGTTCCTCCCTGTTAGACCCCTCCATCTTCCAGGTGGATAGTCTCTGGGCACTCTTCAATTAGGAACCATGTTCTCCAGGGCAAAGTGGAATTGAGTCTTATTTTTAATGATGGGTTTAATTGTACTTGTACCATAAAGCTACTAAGTGATCCACTTTTGTCAGTCAACTATGCATATAATTATGCACTGTATCATTACCAATACCAGCATCTGTTATTAATTATAAAATGCAAAAGCAGAGCTACTCTGATATAATGAACCTCCATCTCTGCTGGAAGTCTATCTAAAGAATATCTTGTAACTGGCAATGTCGGCTTGCTACTGAAAATCTTTTGATGAAAATATGAAAAAGCTTTTAAAATAATCTGGCTTCTCAACTTGCACATGCACAATAATATGGCTTCTATCAATCTCAAAATCCATAGAATAAGTAATTATAGACAGCCTGAATGTAAGGTATTCCATTATAAATACTACCAGCGGAAATAATCTAAGATAAACTAGTAAAAATGAATGGCATTCTTACAGCAGAAAAAAACAACAACAACAACAAAACTTATCAAATGTTTAATTGAAAGCTTTTCAACTAAACAAAGCACAAGTGCAGTGAATCTGTCCATATTCAGACTTTATGGGAAGATCTGGCAAATTGATTTGTGTTTTGTCATTCTTATGATCAACATTGGTTATAATCATATTATCAGTATTAATCACTAAAAAGGGTAGAGATTATATATAGTGCTGTAGCCCAATATTTTCCCATACTGACTTGCCACTCCTAAAAACTAACAAATGGATTAAGTTCACACTAGGAAAGTTGATAGGTTTCAACTCACATATACACTTAATATCTATACTGTAATCATCTGTGTTTTTAAAACCAAGTGGTAAGTTATAATGTATTTGAATATCCACAGTTATGTTCGCATTTAATAATATCTTAGAAATATTAAGCATTGTTTTCTGTTCTATGGCATGAACAGGACCTTAACTATTGAACTTGTTAGCTGGCCATCCTTATTTCAGACTTTCCCCTGGAAAAAAAAGATGTAGCATAATCACTAAAGAACTCAGAGACACTGAGCGAATGATTCTTTGATTATCTTTTAAAACAGGCAACCTAGGTAATTCAGTGGTTTCAACAATTCTTGTTATGAGTTGAGTTGTGTTCCCCACAAAAGCATATGTTGAGGTCCTGATCCCCAGAACCTCAAATGTGGTCTTATTTTGAAATAGAGTCATTGCCGATGTAATTAGTTAAGATGAAGTCATACTGAAAGAGGATGGGCCCCTACTCCAACATGACTTGTGTCTTTATGAACAAGGTGAAATCTGGAGATCTACACAAACAGGGAGAATTCCATGTGAATATGAAGGCAGGGATTGGGGTGATGCTTCTACAACCAAGGAACACGAAAGATTGTCATCCAACTGCCGGAAGCTGAGGGAAGGACATAGAACAGATTCTTCCTCACACCCCTCAGAAGGAACCAACCTTCCTGACACCTTGATCTCAAGCTTCCTAGCTTTCAGAACCATGAAACAATAAGTATCTCCTGTTTAAGCCACTCACTTTGAGGTACTTTATTACAGCAGCCCTAGGAAACAAATACAATTCTAAATCCCTTAAAAAATCCTTGCCACACTTCTTTGTGGCACTTCAGGGCCCAAAGCACTTTATTTTGGATATGCTTAATGTGGCATAGTCTTGTCCTCTGAGATGAATTCTTTAACAGCCAAAAGCTACTTATACGTAAGCTATAAATACAATGGATCATTTGTGGAGGTAATCCGCCATTTTTCTCAAATAAGTTAATTTACACCATAAACTAATGAAACTGATTTTTATGCATCTCTACAATTGACTTTTGTGCATCTCTACAATTGAAACATCTAAAAGATGTTTTGAACAATAGGATTTTTAGGGAAAGACATATAGCCTCTTAAGATTACTGTCTTGAAATACATAAATATATATATAAATCCGGATGTTCTGTTTTAAAAAAAGTTTTGCTCTTTATCACCATGCTTTGTGGTAAGCCAGAGGTTTTCAATGGTGCTTTTGGATACCCAGATGCTTGACTGGAGATGTTATTGGGAAAAAATCCCAGCCCCTCAGCCTGAGCACCCTCCCTGCCATCTGATTTACATTTTGAGTTTCCACTCTAGATCAAGACTGCAATAAAATTTTCTGTAATGTGGAAATGTCTTATATCTGCATTGTCTAATACTGAAGCTGCAAGTCTCAAGTGGCTTTTAAGCATTTGAAATGTAGCTATTTGAACTAACGAAATGAAATTTTAATTTAATTTAATTTTAATTTTAATAGCCACATGTAGCTATTGGTGACTGTACTGGATGGTATAGTTCTAGATTTTAATTTGAATTAAGATTCTGCTGCTAACAAAGTTTGAAAATCACCACTAAAAAGGAAGGAATAGGAAAGCTTCTGCTAACAAAGGAATAACTGGTTATTCTGAAAATTTTTCCCAGAAAACGCGAATAGGCAACTTTCTTGGGCATGTGAGGATTGATGTTAAACCCAGTGAGCATCTAATTTCTTTAAATCAGCTAACTAAAACTAACATCGCTGATCATTAGCCAGTAGGGGGAACTGAAGAGTAGAGGACAACGTTTTCCCTGGAGAGTGGGATTTTTTTTTCCCTACATATGTTTTCGTCTCTGTGGAGGCCCTAAAATACATAGTCTGTTCAAGAACTCCAAACCTTGTCTTCTGAAATATTCAGAGTTCTTTATACACTCTGCATGCACCTGTTTCCAAAGAATCCCCAGGAGGCAAGAGAACTTGGTTCTAGACAATACGGTTTAAAATCCAATTGATTCTAAATCTAGTCTTCCCCAATTCCTTTTTTGTTTAACTTCTTTTTTAACGTTTATTTATTTTTGAGAGAGACAGAGTGTGAGCAGGGGAGGGGCAGAGAGAGAGGAAGACACAGAATCTGAAGCTGGGTCCAGGCTCTGAGCTGTCAACGCAGAGCCTGGTGCAGGGCTTGAATTTACAAACCACGAGATCATGACCTGAGCCGAAGTTGGACACTTAACTGATTGAGCCACCCAGGCACCCCCTACCCCCCACCGATTTCCTTTGTTAACACATGATGATTTTATAGTGATTTTTAGTGCTATCCTGTTTCTCCACAAATTAGAGAATAATTTTAAGGGCCTTTATATTTAGATAGAAGAGGAAAATTTCATTGGCAAATTGTTGATTCTTTACCTAAAAGTCATTATAAGAAAATTTGTATGCATGATAGGTTCACAACGTATGGCCTTACCTCTTGATAAAGGTCACTGAGATCTTCCTGGTGGGCCTGTTTGGAACATCCTGGGAATTCCCTAACACAACAGGAATCTGGGGGCCAGTCCATCTCTGTCATTTCCAGCCAGTCAGTGAAGTACACCACCCCACAGCATTTAAACTGCAAAAGAATGACTGGTCAGGCTCAGCAACTACAAAAATATTTTCTTAACTTACAGAAGATTAAACGTTAGATTTCTTAAATTTTTGTACCCAGAGCCAAACTCACCTCTCTCATTACCTAACGATGTGTGTACATTCTATGTTGACGACAAAAATGCAGCCAAGGACCCTATAATGGAACACTTCTGAACAATAATGCTCATAACACATGCAAACAGATCAGGCATGGCTGAATCTCTCCACGACTGTATGGTCCTCCATAAGTGATCATTCAGCAGCAGACTGAACATTCACAGTAACAAAATCATTAGCAAGAATCCTATATTTACCATTAAAACTTTAGCTACTAAAGAACAGTTGATCCATCTATTTGCATATCACCTAGTTTAACTAATATAACTGCTTAATAAATTCAGACATTAAATTACAAGTTTCCATTATCTCTGTAGAAAGAGTTGTTGACCAAAAGTCCACATCACAAAGATTACCCAACTTGGATTGATTAACCACTAAATTGTCAAAAATTTTTCAAAACATAAACACAGGTTTGGCCAACAAATTTTTATTTAACTGAATGAGAATCTTGAAATAAAGTACCATATTCTAGCACCATGATCTCAGAAGAAATGATATGCCTTTAGCTTGAATAAAATTGGATTTAAGGAAAATTACTGTTGTCTTTTGTTTCTTTTTATCTAATTTCACCAAGGATTAGCAAAAACTTTTTCTGGTGAAAGTTTAGAAACACTGCTTAAGGATATATGTAGATTAGATTCAGAATAATTAACTATGATAATTTTCTGCCCTTGGATAGAGGGAGTTACTCTTCCCTACAGTCAAAAACAAGGACTCCTGGCAATCACTGAAAAGAACTTTGCCAAGAGTGACTGGCTCTGCAAATTATGTAGCCCAACAGACCAATCTGTGTGCAGGATTAACACCGTATCATAAACTAGCACAATCCACCATTTCAAAATCCAACTAAAATCATCTATGAGGAATTCTGAACTTCTCATGTAAAATGAAACAAGGAAAATACTAAAAACCATTTTACACTTTTCCTTTTGCCTAAGTAACTAATTAAAAAAAAATCTTCAGACTATTGTAAATGATGAATTACTGATGCCACGAGTAATACTAAAATTTTCTGAGAAACATTTTTTATATTTTTACTACTTTCCTTTTACAAACTTGTTCTAAAAGCTACAGATATACCATAAACATCATAAATTAAGTCAAACATAATTTGACATCATATATTTTACAAAAGGCCTTGAGTATCCATAAAAAACATATGTAGTAAAAAGACTTCACTTTCTAAAAATCATAAACTACTATATTTCCAAGGCAGGCTTTTTCAATTCTTGCACTCAGAGAAAACCCACTTCTCTCGTTTCCTGAGGACATGTGTTTTTCTATGCTGACGACAGAAGTACAGTTCTTGGAACTCAAGCTCCATCCACAATAGAACAGCCCATTTATCTGGCCTGGTCAGGAAATGAGGTGCTCCACAGAAATGACTTTTCCAAATAACTGAAGCATACCATGTTCAGTGCCAGATATATTTTTTAATATTGATAAGTCACTGAGTCATTTTTTTTCTTTTTACATAGTTGTTTTTCTTTGTCAACAGGAGATACTAAATCGGTAATGAAATTTTCCCTGAGAACTCCCCTAAGTGGTCCCTCCACGACACTAGGCATGACTGTGGTCTACCTCTTCTCACGGTTTTCTCACCACCTTTAAAACCACATTATTGAGAGAGGGTCACTCTTGCTAGCATCCTGTGAAACTGGAAAATACCACCACCACTTTACATATAAAGAAAGGTTCTGATGGGCCAGGTAACTTGCAGAGACCAGTATGTGGCAGGAGCCTATTTATTCCAAAGCCTGTACTCCAACCATTAAGTTAAAATAAATAAGTAAATACACCTTTAAAAATGAGTTTTTAAAAAATATATGAAATAAAGATCACTAAGGCTTGAGTGAAAGTCCACTAAAATGAGGTACGTGCATAGAACTGCACTGAATGAAGGTCAGAAAAACTGGGGCCCCACCAGGTCACTTTTAGCTCTACAGTTTATTTTGGGAGAGGGGTGTTATGGGCTGAAATGTGTTCTCCCTTCCCAAAATTCACCCCAAAATGTGACCACATTTGGAGATAGGACCTTTACAGATGTAATTAAATTAAAAGAAGGTCATAAAGGTGGGATCTACTCCTATATGACTTACATCCATATAAGAAGGAGAAATCTGAACACAGATACATACAGAAGGAAGATGACGTGAAGACACAGGGAAAAGACTGCTGTCTACAAGCCTGGGAGAGAGGCCTCAGAAGAAGTCACCCCTGCACCCCTCGATCTCAGACTTCTAGCCTTCCAAACGGTGAGACAATGCATTTCCGTTATTCAAGCCCCCAGTGGTAACTTATTATGGCCATAGCCCTAGCAAACTAACACATAGGGGCTTTAAAAGACTCTTTTGGGGGTGCCCAGAGATCTTCGCCATCTCCTTTTGGGGGAACTGGGCCTATGATACAGAGGAGGGAACTTACCAGGCAACGAAGCTAAAAACATGTACTATCATTTGCAGTGCTGTACTTCGTCTACCTAAGTAAAGCCCCTCTTTGTGCCACTGGGAAAAAACTCACCTTGCTTTCTAGCCTGTTTTATTATGGTCTACATCAGAAATCCCAGAACATAAGGAGCTATGGACAGCTTCCACCCAGGGCAGTAGCTGAACACATCTTACCATAAATTCCCTAAGGCCTCACCTTTTTTCCCTTCACGTTGCCTTTAGTACAAATGAACAGTAAACAAACAAAGTCAGGAAGCATTTAAATAAATAGGAAATCTGTGTCACTATGATAATTTTCACCATCTCGACAACTGTAACACCAGGAGCCAAATTTGGAGATTATCCTGTACTTGAACCTCTGCCCATATTCCAGACAGAGGAACTGAGCAGAAAGCTGGATATCTATCATGGGAGACGCTGCCTCTCACATGAGTTGTGGCCCAGCTCTAAACGAAACGAAAGGAAACAGGCATACTTGGTCACCCCAGCATCTCCAATCACAAGAAAACTGCTTGGGCAGAGAGCTTGGTTTGAAGCAAGATCAGCGGTTAACTTCAAGTCACCGAATTTTAAGCATCTAAATATAGGCTGTGTTTGAGAAGATGATATCCATGGGGCTTTATGGAAGTTAGGTAAGAAAAGCTGAAAGTGCCTGTGCTTTGTAATGCTATAGTTAATAACCTTAAGCTAAATGAGATCAAGCTTAAGATCCCATTTATTCTTCTCAACAATCCAAGGAGGCAGGTAATTTTATTATCCCTATTTTACAGGTGAGGAGACTGAGGCTAAAGACGTTAAGTAAATGAGAGAAGCTCATGTAATATTAAGGAGCAGAGCCAGAATCTGAACCAAGATCTGACTAGAAAGCTCATGCTTCTTAAAAAAAATGTTTATTTCTTTATTTTGAGAGAGAGAGAGCATGAGGGAGGGGGAAAGTGAGAGAGAGAGAGAGAGAGAGAGAGAGAATCCCAAGCAGACTCCATGCTGTCAGCACACAGCCTGACACAGGGCTCCATCCCATGAACTGCAACATCATGACCTGAGCTGAAATCAAGAGACGGACGATTAACCGGCTGAGCCACCCAGGTGCCCCAAAGCTTATGTTCTCAATGATATACTGATGCTTAATTCCCCAATAAGAACCATTATTTTTTTAAAAATTAACTGTTTAAAAATAAAGACAGCCCTAAAGGTCGTGAAAAATTATGTATTCAAATAAAACTTGGATATATATCAAGAAACTCTCATAAAACTCCACAGTAGGTTAGCAACATGGCTCTTAAGAAATTCTTAAAATATATGTGAAGCATGTGAAATGAAGGGAAAAATGGTACACAGGAAGAAAAGAAGGGCATGGAGTTACTTAAGGTATTTCTCAGTAAAGAATTCCACCCAGGGTAACTGAATCATAGGCTTCACTTTTCAGCACAGAGAAAATGACCAAAGCCAAAGCTTTGAACATTTGTTTTGAAAGTGTGCCATTTATTCCATACCCTCTGCCTCAGACACTGTAGCACTTACCTCTCTCTGGAAAAAATTCCAAGCGTGGGTAAGCCACCGGTATCTAGGTAAGCCATAATTTGTCATTCTGGCTTTCAAAGTGACCATGTCTGACCACTGTACTGGAACCTGGAGATAAGAAACAAAATATCAACAGCTGGAATACACAAACACACACATACAGGAACACAAACGTTCACATATTCATAAATACAATCACTCACAGACTCATACACATACTTGGAATGTATTGCAATTAACAGATGCTATTTTAAACTTATATTTGTGGCCCAAATTAAGCTCAAGGTTATTAGCTACGTATTAAACAATCTCTATGTGTAGATGTTTGCAGTAAATGAGGAAGTTCTTTACATTAAACAAAGGAAAAAAAAGCAAAATCATTTAATGCTAATATCAAGCATTAGGAAGTCACAAAACAAGCAGTTTACTGTATATCCTACAGATCCAGCTAAAGAGCTCCTCATAACAAATGATCTGCCCAGAAAAGTCCTCTGATTTGATTTCAGAATGCTATGGAGTTGGTCTTTGAAGTGACTGCAGATTATAGCACTAAAATAATGGGATAAGAATTAAGAAGGAAAAGAATTCAGCTCAAGTCAAGCTTCACTGTGGATTAAGTGTGTAAATATCTGTCCAAACATTGGGTTTCGGGTGCATGCTAGAATTTTAGAAAGAAAACCTCTCACATTAAAGCGCTTTTTGTGCTTCTTGCCCCCAGTCACCTAGCACAGTCTCCCTTAACAGAGTGTTTAATCATGACAGCTTCAGGTACACAACCCAACAGTTGGCCAGAAACCTAGTCAGCATATCATGCAGTGCTTTATCTACAATGCCAGGGGAGAAACTGATGCATACACATCATAGTCTCACCACACATGTGGTATTAGGTTTACAATATGTAACTGGGGAACTGGACAGATATCCATATCCGATCTATCGGGTAATACAGACCAAACTTAGCCAAACAAGCTTGACGCTAACTCAAGATTAGGACTATTTTGAAATCTTATTTTGAAAAGACAGTAATACCAATAGAAGTAGTTTCAAAATTCCTGACCACAGAAATTCTTCATTGTTTTCCTTTGTTACTTTTCTTTTTTAATACTTGGAAATGTGCATATAAAAGGAAACATGCCAACACTGGGGCACACAACTTTGTTCCCCCTGAAAAATGGTCTGACCAGGTATACTCCATGTTCGCACGGTTTCGACAAAGTTCAGGTAACTAAACCAAAACTCAGGCTACTCACTATAAGTTATTATTTCATATTCTTTTGAACATAATATACATAGAAAGGAAATAAATTCTCTAGAAATTTATAATCTGAAACAGTTAATAATATTGATTTTTCTAGAGAAAGAACGAAGAGGAGGTAACTATGTATAAGCAACAGAAATAACAGGGAAACAGACTGACGTCAAATCTCTTGATTTGGTTATCAGAATAGTCTTATTTTAAATTTTATTTTACAAAATAAATATAAGTTGTTTCTCTCTTGTGACCACAATCTGAGACCAAATATGGCAAGAAACAGAGATCATTGAGGTTCTGGCACAAAATACTGTGATTTGGCCATAAAGGAAAACACACAGTTATTGGCTCCTTGCATGGAACAGCTAAGAGCACAAAGCCCATTCTATGCAAAGGCTGGGTTCTGCAAAATTTGGCAGCTAATAAACTTTAATGGCACTTTTCTTTCACACTGCTATTAGAGCAAAAGCAATAAAAAAAATTCTGACAAACTTTTTTTCCAAAGAACCATTTTCCACGTTTCACTTTTAAACAGCCCAAACAGCCCTTGCTCTATCCTGATGACTTAGTGGGGAAGATTTGTATAAGCAAACAGTGATGTACGCACTCAACTGAAATGGCAGTGTGCATCCATATAGTACCACTATGACACCAAGAAGATATGTGGCGACTGTCCCTTAACACAACAGAAGAAAGTATCTTCTAGAATTAGATTATATTAGAATCAAAACAGTTACTTTCACATACCTTAAATTAATTCACTTCATATTTGTTATAACTTGGGAGATTTATCAAATATCAGTATGACATAAAAACTATACAAACCATTTTAAAATCCATAGAGAGCAAACTTCTTTCTAAAAACCTTTAATTATCAAAAGGAACATGATCAAAAGCTGAGCTGACGGGATCAGAGGTTAATTATACAACTACTATCTATTGCTTGAATGTCAAGAAGATACATGTATCTTGGGAAGAAAGAAAAAAAATAGAAGGGAACATCTCTTTATCAAGAAAGCATAGAAACTGAGTCTGGAAGAACTACTCTTTCACTCCCCTAAATATACGATGTTTCTAGGGATGGAGTGAAAACGTGATTCTCAAAGACAACAAGAACATTCCTATTTTACTAGGAGATTTCGTTTTAAAGAAAGTTTTTAACTTTCTTAAAATTAGTTAGAACCTGCCCTGACTTTTCAATTTTTAACAGAAAAAAAAAATCATCCTAAATTCTCTCTTCTTACTAAGAGCTGTCAGACAGGGGAAGCACTACTGTTTTCGGAGGGGTTCAGAGATGTGGCTGTGCCAAAGCATCGTTTACATGCAAATTAGCATATGCAAAGGACCCATTAGTCTCTAATTACCGCTTAGGATTCAAAACAGTCTCACAGGACAGTAACAGATTCACCCCAGAATCTTCAATAACTGTATCGGTACCAAAACACTTCTATTTTATTACGCAACTGCTGAAATGCCTCTCTGAAATAAATACAAAATAACCTCTCTCTTTTTAAAAGCTCTTAAATGTTAAAATGTTGAGGATTCACCTGGGGAACTTGTCACAAATGTGGATGCCTGGTGCCTGCCGTTTCTTCTTCTGCTTTCCCCTCTATTCTGGCCTAGTGCCCTATAATGTGCATTTTAAAGACTGCCCTGGGTGACTCCTGCTGTAGACAGTCCAAGGACTACTTGTTGAAAAACATCATCTTCCTGAAACAGAATTACTCCAAGATGCTCGCAGTGGAAAAATCTGGCCTGCCACCATGAAAACAGCCAGCAATCAAATATGCAGAGATGTTCAACCTCATCGGCGATAAACGCACCAATTTTCACCAATGACGTGGGCAAACGTTAAAAAAGTAATAATGCCTAGTGTTGCGCAAGGGTGAGGGGCAAGTGATAAACCAAGCAAGACTGGTAAAATCTTAAGACTGAGAGACTCTGACCCTTGTTCCTTCTCTCATTCATAGCTATAAAAGTTTATTTCAGTTGATAAAATGAAAGAAAAAAAATGCTTCAGAGCTGTTTTCAGGTAGCCAAGTCTCAAACTAGCAGAGTGTTTCTAGGCTAAAGTAAACACACAGCAACTCTTCGAATATAATTCTTAAAGTAGAAGATGGCTCAGCTTGTTGCGAATAGAAGATGCATGCTTCCTATTCATCAGCATACAGCTGCAGTGGGCATTTTCTGAGGCTTACATGTACATTTTCAAGCTCTCCCAGATCCTGTTGCAAACACAAATGTTTCCTATTACACACTCAAAAGTTGGCATAATTATTTTAGGACACCTATTATTTGTAGTCTGTTGTATCCGTGTTTAAGCAACCTGTGGAATTAAAGACATATAGTACAGCAAATAAAACATTACAAATTATGATTTGGAACTATGCTTTAGACACAGACAAGAAAATGTTAATTTTCAGAGGTATTGGGACCATCATTGTTATCATATAGTATAAACATTCAAATTAATAATCATGTGCCTAAATAACTCCAAAGTATGTGATTTAGAAATCTGCACTAGAGATTGTCCAGATTGTAACTGTATCCCACTTTGAACTCACCATAATCTCCTGTTCATACGTCCAAACACCGCAAGCCAGTTCCACACAGAAAATGACGAGCAAACTTCCAAAGTACTGTAGGAGAACAAACAGTTAATGCTGTTAGGATAGAATCAAAACGAGATGCAGTCATTAGACACAAGCTAAATCTTATTCAGCATTGTTTATCCAGTGGACAAGAAAACAGAGGCATATAGTCAAGAAGCTCCCTTGGGAATAGATGGGAGACGTGTCAGCAAATTTAGAGAAATCTGCAGACAACGTCCAACAACTCACGTACATGGGCCGTTTGGCTGGTGCTCTATTTTATCAAGTACTTTCATGATGAATTCACTCAAACACCTTGTGAAACGGATAGGACTACCTCGTTTTATAAGTGAGAAAATTAATGCAGAAAGTAGGCAGTGCGATTTGCTCAAGAATGTGTACAGCGAATTCTGGAGGGCTAAGACCCTCGCAGTTGTGTCCCTTAAGCCATACCTCGACACCTCTCCCATTGTGGAGGTACCGTTGCAGAAATAGGAGGTGAAAGTGTGAGAAAGAAAGGGCTCTCTGAAAGTTCTCTTCACTAAATTCCAGCAGAAATAAAACAATACCAGTGCTTTCTGCATCTTACGTCACTGGGTCAGGGTGGGGGTCCCCGGTAGTGACGATTAGTGATTAACCCCCGTTACTGGAATGACATTTCCCTTACGGGCAGGAACTTTACTGTGTTCCTTGTTACAAAGCAGGTGCTCAATAAAGATTTGTTATATAATAGAATAAATGAAAACAAAGCAGAGTGATATCACTGTAAGAGACTGGGAGCTGCCTTGGACTGGGTGATCTCTAGGAAGGTGATTTTTAGGAAGAGTCAGTAATGACAACGAGAAGGCAATGCTGATAAGATTCGTGGAAAAGCAATCCAGGAAGGGGAACTATTAAGTGCAAGGTCACCTATCTGAGCATGCTAATTAGTTAAGAACTCCCTGGTAACTGGAGTACAGAAGGAGGCAGGGTGGGTACAGGGAGTGTAAGTAGACCACGATGAGGAGTTTAAAGAGCCAGATCTTCATGGGCAGTAAAAAGGATTTTGGCTTTTATTCAAAGTGTAATCAAAATCCAGCGGCATGTGACAAGATCTGACGTACATCATAAAAACATAATTCTGGCTGTTTTGTAAAAAAACGACCTGCAGGAAAGCAAAGGTGTGATAATAAAAAAAATTGCTAAATAAAAAAATTGCTGAGCTAGGATGGTAGCAGGGAAATGGGCTGATACAGGATTGGGAGCCATCAAAACTTGAACACTGAACTTGAACTTGAAAGGGGAGGAGGAAATAAGAAATCTAGAAAATTGAGCTGATTTTCTACTACTTCCAGGCTATAGCCCTATTATTTAAAGACATCAGTCACTGCTACTAGTTTTAATTTGTTTCTTTCATATAAAAAAATAAAGAATATGTAGCTGCATAATCTCGTAGATCATAACATGGTTTGAAAATAAAAATTGGTTCAAAAGATAAAGTGATATTTTTTAAGGTATTCCATTTTAGCACTTTTATTTTCAATATATGCAGTACTCCTGGTCAGCATCAATCTACTCAAATCTCACTGCCTTACTTTAAAGATTTTAGCCTTACAATGATGATCAGAAGAAAGTTTGTGAACACAGTACTCTAAGTCAGTTTTTCTGTAAACTCTCTTTCACGGCTTACTTAAGAGATTTCTAGACATGAACAATACTACATTTCCCCCTTATGTTACAAAGAGCAAATATTCAATAATTGTATACCAGATCAATTTTTTCTACGTTTTAGAAGACCCTGCAAGAGAGTAAGACTCTAGAGAAAAATTGTACCATGGGATATTTTTGTTTTCTCAAATCCGTAATCTAAATTCTTTTCAAAATTGACGTTAGGTTACAATGAAGACCAAAGCAGCCCTGAAAAGCAAGACATCTCTAAAATAAAACATAGACATGGACACTGTTGCTTGTCAGGAGATAACCTTACTTTGCCTTGCAGATCACCAGGCAGATTTCTGGATTGATTTTATATCCTTTTAAATTCCACTTGAGTCACTTCTCTTGTTTCTTGCCTCCTGGAGTCACTGGCCAGTGAAGGGCCAGCAGAAGGGCCCCAAGCACAGAACTCAGGGCAAAGTGCCCAAATGTAAGCAATACTTGTAATACCTGGGTAACTGTGCCAGGCCTATGGATCCAAACAGTGTAGTAACTACTCACACGCCAGCACCTCTGATTTCTTGTGGTGAGCATTACAATGGGCTAGCAACATCATGACCTAAGCATCTCCAGGAATACATAAATAAAGCCTATATAACTTAAACAATCACTTATTAAAAACTCAAAACTGAGATTACCTATCATGAGAAGGAAGAAGTCCACATAAGTTGGACACTCCTTTACCTCTGGGAAAACTCTAAAATTATTTTATCTTTTCAGATTTCCAATGATGTCACTGGATGCAAGTTCTTTCATATAAAACAATACTTCTGTCTTTATTCTACTTATACTCGGGAGCACAGATTTATTTCAGTTTCAGATTGAAAACGCACATTTCATCAACATTGTAAAACCTCCTTGAACTAAATTAAATCTAAAATTTAATTCAAATTATACATATATATATGTTTGTTTGTTTTTTTACAAACAATGTTGCAGTCTCATGGTCAGATGCCTTTGCTTTGTTGTCATTGTATTGGCCTCACACATCTAGTCTTCTAATTCCAAGGAAAATGTTAAATGCCAAATCCATTGTGAACACAACAAAGAGAGATCAACCCCATTTACTCCTACTTTTTCTTTTTCAGTGAGCTCTGAGTCTTAGATGGTCATCCTCAGATTGACTATTGACCAGATAATCCCTCTGCCAGTATTTTGTTTAAGGGCTGGACCTGAGTGAGGCATCTGCTAATCCATAATTTCAACAGAACAAAGCTAGCAAAGAATAAAGCAATGGCTCCTGCTGACCTTTGCTATGGTATGAAGTGCACATACGTATTACATTTCACTAAAAAGCCCTCCATTGTCCTCGACAGTATTGGGAACATGTGCATATCTCCCCTGACGGTGTTAGCCTGTGTCTCTCCTGCACGTCTACATCTACCATCCCCCTGCACACGCCTGGGTGAGGTGGTCTGTGCCAATCTAGTTTGCAGACCAACCAGCTACTCTCATCTCCTTCCTGAAACTTGAGAAGAGCTCAGAATTTGGAGTCGGAAGACTGAAGTTCAAACCCAGATCTGAACACACTCTGTGACCTCTGGCAAATCATTAAACTGGCCTGGCTTCAGTTTGCTCATCTGTATGGTCAAGATGCAATAAAGCCTTCTTTGCTATTATCATCAAGGTTGATGGGAGGGTGGTTTGAAAATATTTTTTAATTTTAAGTTTGCAAAACATTATACAAATGTTATTCTGAACCAGTGTGTGAAATGCAATCCGATATTGACTTGTCCTTCCTTGCCGTAGAGGAAGTGCATTACCTACAACATGACCCGATTTTTTCCTCATTATGGTTCTCCAGCATTTCCTCTCTCGTTCTTTACCACTTTGCTTTTCTCCTTCCCTCCATGTATGGCAGGGTTCCCACTGTGGTACATCAGGCCTCAGAGGCTTTGGCTTTTAAACCAGTGAGGTGCTTCACACCTAAGACACAGTGCTCATTAACTATTTGATTATTGGTTCTGCCTGGCAGGGATCTAGTTCTTTTTTTGTTTTTTTAAGTTTGTTTATTTTGAGAGAGAGATAGAGCACAAGCAGGTGAGGGACTGAGAGAGAGGGAAAGAGAGAATCTCAAGCAAGCCCCTCACTGTCAGCAAGAAGCCCAACATGGGGCTCGAACCCACGAACCCTCAGATCATTACCTGAGCAGAAACCAAGCGTTGGACGCTTAATGGACGGAGTCAGCCAAGTGCCCCTGGCAGGGATCTTGTTCTTAAAGATTATTTTATGCCCCGTACCTGAGCAGTACCTGTCACACAGCAACTAGTCAATAAATAGTTTACCAACGAAAAAGACCAATTTCAGATTTCCTTGAGATTCTCCAATTCGAACTGTTTCCTGTTGACGTTTGACTCCCCTTGACTTCTGCTTACACATTTAAAGAAATTTTAAATGTTGCCTTTCTGTGTTACTATTGTCTTTTTTTGTGGGTTACTATATGATAATCCGGTGTGCCTTTAAACAATTGGGACGATTTAATGAAGCTAAATGAAAGGAGCTTTCCTCAGCTACCAAAAACTGAACATTTTCAACAAATGAAGAATGTGAAGCTGTGTGTTTATACAAAAAAAAAAAAAAATTCAGAATGCGATCATTTGCATGACAAACTATTTTATTTGCTTTAAACATGATCCAATACAGAGTTCCTTAAAATAGCTAAGCTCATCTACTGTAACTCAACCAAAATTTGTGTTCTATGGATAAGCTTTATCTCTAAGCATATGTTCATGAAAAAAAAAAAAAAAACTGCATCAAATAAGGCAAGCGGACAATAGGACACACTCCCCAAAATATGCAATTAATTAGTGACCTTTTTTAACCAAATCTCTCAGGCTGAGGGTAATTACTGTCAGCTAAGAACTGAGAGCCCTCCCTAGGTTTGATAAAAGAAGATCAAATAAAACACTGTATGTGAAGTTGCTTTGTTGACTCTTTTTAAACGAGACAAATGAGAAGAACATGGGATCTGAAATAAAATAGACTTGGCCTCCAGATTCTGGCTCATGTACGTATCAATTGGATGAATGTGGGCAAACCACTAAGCCTCAGTTTCCTCATTTGTAAAATGAGAATGTTAAAAATAACCTTGCGGTGTTGTGCTAAGGATTCAATCAGGTAAAGTGTTCTTGGGTTGTAAACACTCCCTAAATAGCAGCTATTAGTAACCGTATCATAGCACCTAGTAAAGTATAAACTCAATGAGGACAAGACGTATCATTCTGGCTTAAATACTTAACATATTTACCGGGATAGTGCACGTACTCAAGGCCTATTTCTTGAGTAGATGTGCTAGGATCAGGGGAGGATGGTGAGTAACATGGTTCATTTCCTTTTATCAGCGGCACTCCCACTAAAGGATGTCTAATCCTACAAGCTATTTGACAAAATCTTTACTGAAATCCCTACCTAATGTGAATATAGCTGGTATTTTTCCAAACATCTCTATTAGGAAGCCAAGGAGGAAGTAGTGGGTGGGGAACCCAACTTCTCTTTAAAAAGGACTGAAATCAAGTTGTTATTTTAAACTAAGATTGGCCACAATATCCACAATATGGCAAGAATGGCATAGGGTTAACCACTCCCTTTATCCACTGGAAATTTTTGAGGAGGAAGAGAAGGACATGAAATCCCACCTTCCTATTTAAGCCCTTGGTGACTTGTGGGTAAATGCATCCCGCAAGAGAAACAAAGGAGATTTATTCCTCCCTATTAAAGGTTATTTCATCTCATTATATGTATACAGACAAAATAGTAAAATCTCAAGGAAGTCCTTTCCTAAAAAAACATTTATTTATAAAAATGATTGGTTCCCTGAAACCATCCACCCCAGGATTTCCTCCTAAAGAAAGCAGATTAATAAATACATGTCCCTATCCCTTCTCCCTCCTGAAATTTCACTAAAAAAAAGGGGGAGGGGGCATTTTTTTTAAAAAAAGGTATATTCCCAGAGGTAAAGGAAAAGGAGATAGCAACAAGTATAGTTTGGAAATGTACAAATTTATCAACAGTCCCCCAAAAGCTGAGTCGTAACCTAGTGGAGAAATTTGAAAACAACAGGGTCCCCCAAATGCTCAGATATTGGCAGCTGGGATACCAGTGAAAGTGGATGAAGGTAGAGTTGAAGAATGACTCGTTGCAAACCTGTTTAGGAAGAAGTGAGACCCCTCAGGTCCCTTTCCCCACACCAGGTAGGTGGGTGACTACCCAACCCCACCCATATGGACGTTGGGGATATTCATTCTCTGGAGACAGTAAAACAGAGTGTCAGGACTAGGGACACTGGATACAGTAGAGGATAAAGTACCGTACTAAAAAAGAGAATTGAAGTTCAAATTTACACACCTTTTCCACAAAGGTTCAAAACTCCAGTCGAACCAAAATAAGCATTGGCTTTCTCAGTAGAATACCGGAAGCGAAAGGGCAGTGGAGGAATGTCCTCAACATTCTAGGGAAAAAATGATTTCTAACCTATAATTCCGTAGCAATCAAAATTATCATGAAAAGGCAAATAAAGCCATTTTTAGCCATATAGGCTTCAAAAAAATTGTCTCCTCTTCAGCAAACAACTGAAAGATGTGCTTCCTAAAATGAGAGACTGAACAGAAAATGGCAATGACTTGGAATCCAAAAAACAGGGATCTAAAATAAGAGAGACACAAAGTAAATCCCAGAATGGTAGTAAAGGGATAGCCCATGATGCAAAAGCTTCAGTGGGCCTAGACTGGAGCATGTCTAGAATGTTCTGAGAGAGATTTCTTAAAAAAAAATTTGATAGAATGCCCCAAATATTTGGACATATAAAGAGAACAGTTATACCAGAGGGAGTTTAGAGTTGAATTACACAGAAATACATAGAAAATAGAGTTATTAATTCCAAGAAAAACAAAGTATTATTCCAGAAAGAAAAATTAAACCCAGTACTTTCCTGGCCCAGCTGTGAATAGTATTTACATAGTCCTAATCCTAAGCACTGATCTATCCAGAGTTATGACACGTCCGTGTTGAGGTATGATAGGAAGTATGCACGAAAGGTTGGGGCATGAGGGCAGGAAAGGGCACCAGTTCTCCATCTTAATAAGTTCTTCAGCATAAGAAGTCAGTGGGTAGTGCTTACAGCTAAAATTTTTAAAAACGAGAATTTACATAAATATGAGATTTAGAGATGGGGAAGTAAATTCCAAGGGAATCTGTGAAAACAAAATTGAGAGCAGCTGCCACTTAGGAGTGGAAGATGGCGTAAGACTACTATTTCTTGTAATAAGGCCTTGAGAATGAAATTAACTGTAAATTATGTGCATGAAGCACTCTGATACAAATAAAAGCAAAATTAAAACAAACAATAGTCCCCCTGAAGCCCTGACACCAAAGAGAAGAAGCTTGGAGACAGGATTATCTATGTTCTACATAGAAAACGTTATTCAAACAGGCTGCGAATTTTAAGTGGCCCAATTATACTTCACCGTTACTGGAACTAAAGGCGGTGGGTGGCAGATGGAAACTTCATGCTCAGGTGCTGTCATCTTTTTGCTAAATGCACCTTCAGTAGCTTAAAATAGGAGTGCTACAACAAAATACAAAAGTGTATACTCAAATGTGATTTATAGACCCAACCCAGGGGTCTCTCTGTATTACTAGATCCTGTTTGGCAATTCGGATCTCTCCTGCAACATTGCTCATTAAAACCACACATACAGTCTTCTCAGACTAGTGTGAGTTGGATTATTTTCCATGATATTTCATTTCAGTCAAAAAATTATGAAGCTTAGAATTCTATTTTGTGGGCAATTTCATTCAATGAGAGGGGCCTGGTTTTAGTTAACTTGCTGGAGAGAGATATATTTGTATACTCAAGTCACGTGAGTATATAACATTGTAAGTGCACAAAAGTATATTAAATGTATGTAAAAAAATCAAGTATGCTAATATAGCTATGCAAATATGTGTATGTGAGTGCATACACACACACATATGCATGCGTAAATAACTTACTGTGCCAGAGATTTACATGCTATATAATTTATATAATTATATAATACGTAATATACAATTATATAATGCTAAACTATATAATTTACTTCTCAAAAAATATTGCAAGAGCATCATTACGTTATTTTTAAAAAGAGAAAATGGAGCTAGGCACATTCTCACATAAGTGAGAGGCAATAGAACACTAAGTTTTTCAGAGCCCAGGCTCTGAAGTCAAACATCCTAGATTCAGATCCCAGCTTTACTACTTAATAGTTGGGCAAATCACTTTTCTAGATCTCAATGTCCTCATCTGTAAAATGCGGATAACAGTAGTGAAGCCTCATGGTATGGTTTGGAGAATTTACATACAATACTGGCTGGCACATAACATGTTATTATATTAGGGATATTGGTGGTGGTGTTAGCAATATCTCACAATCTACCATTTAATAGACCCCCAACTTATGAACATATATGCACACAGGGACATGTTCACATATGTTTATATAAAACTTTTCTTATCTTTGAACTGATAGGGAATGACCTAAAAACCTTATGTTCCCATCTTTGACCTTTCCTAGCTGGAAAAAAAAAGACTGCCAATAATTTCAAAATTTTAAAGATGGCAAAAAAAAAAATGTCCTTTTTTTGTCCATCTATAATGGCTAGTTAAAGGTACAAATGCTGTTTTACTGGCTATGTAAAATCCTTGACGAGTTATATCAGAAATTCCATCTCTTATTTTTATGTTTTGAACTTCTATTATAAGTCAGTCAGATCAGCTTCTTTCCAATAGTAAAATTAATTTTTATTCTTATTCACATTTTACAATTTTATAATGAAGTCTGGTGTCATGTAGGCAATGAGTGCTTAACTGTTCATTAAATGGAACTTTTATGAAAGCACTAATGAATGAAAGTGATTTTTTATACCTTTAATTCTTTACTGTTAACAATCAATAATAATAAAATTTCTAAGAAAGTAGTATTTATTTTTGTGTAAAATATCAAATAATTTTCACTTTTGGGAAAAGAGAGTAATGTTTAAATTTTTGTTTCCAGCTTTGATCAGTCTAATGAAAACATAAAAGCAATCAATGTATTGAGTGTTTAAATTTGAAGAGTATTACATTTTATTTTATTCTAACGTTTATTTATTTTTGAGAGACAGAGAGAGACAGAGCATGAGTGGGGGAGGGGCAGAGAGAGAGGGAGACACAGAATCCGAAGCAGGCTCCATCCAGGCTCTGAGCTGTCAGCACAGAGCCCGACGCGGGGCTCGAACTCACAGACCGCGAGATCATGACCTGAGACAAAGTCGGCGCTCAACCAACTGAGCCACCCAGGCACCCCGGGAGTTTTAAGTTTTATAAGCAGTTGAGAAATAGAGGCAAAAATATTTTTGATTACTAAGAGCATCTTATAGAAAATATATTCTATTACTGCAAAACTTCTATCTTCATTCCTTCCAGCTTTAGAGAGAAGACTCTGAGATATACAGTATCTAAAGGAAACCAAAAGCCCTAGATCCAACCCACCACAAATAAACCAGGCACTTATTTTCCAAACTGTTTTTCTACATAAGTACCAACTAGAAAATAACTTTTACATTAAAACAAAATTCTAATGTTTTCCTTGAACACTGTCATATAAGTTTCTCTGTGCAAGCAAGCGGATAATCAGCCAAGTATCACAGAACACTTTCAGTAAGAATATATTTCACTGAGAGAGAAGTAAAAATTATAGACACTGTAAAAATTATTTTAACCTGCTATGCTCTTAATTTATAGCTAAAAAAAAAATTATAACTAAAAACTCAGGCCTTTTTATCTTAAGAAACATTCAAAATATTGAAAACCAGAAAAGTCAGATTCGCTTATCTTGGAAAATTAGTACAACCTGAGATTCACCTCCCTGCAAATGAAAACGATTTCAAAATATAACATACTTTACTGGACATCTTAATATTTTTAAAACACGGTGCCTTCTGACTCCTATCTACACACTACATATCCAGCACTTATAACAAACAAAAAGTTTGATTAAAAGCCTACATTCATGAAATGATAAATGATAAACTCCAGTCTCTACCCTGTCAAATACTAAACTCTGTAAGCTTTCAGTGCTAAGTATCTCTATGTCAGTTGTTTATTTTTCCTTTCCTGGTGATTGGAGGTTTAAAAATATTATATTACTTATAGTTAGTAAATAAGAGAATTCCAGTGCCAAATATTTGTACAAGATAATGGAACAGCCGACATTTTGTTAAGAATCCACTGGGACTAAACTACTAACAGTCCAAGAGTACTTGCTGCTTAAAATATACACCCAGACAAAGCCTCTGTGTTAGCCTAGTCTCAAAACCATGTCATAGGCTTGGTACTTTCTGACGGCTAATTATTCACCACATTCTATGTCTCTCTACAAATTCTTCAAAGAAAAGGCAACGTTAAATATCCTTTTTTTTAAGAATCACAAATGGAGTGAGATCAGTCTAATTTAGGAAAAAACCAGAACTATAAACCAATTTTTGAAGAAACATAATCTTGTAACTCCTGAGCCCATACAAAAGTTCAGGGTAAGGTAAGAAAATATGGGCATGATATATATGGTCCTTTGTTCATGCTTATGTTTGAATAAATATAGAGGAATATTTCTAATAGCACCTCTTAATTTATGTTCCCTTTCAATTTTATCTTCTCCAGTAATTGCTGGGCTGATTTCTTTATCAAGGATGTTGGTGAAGTTCAAATTAGTACGTGTTTGCTTCATGTGCTGTTCAAACTATTTGAGAAATGTGTTACACCAGAATCTGAGGGACTTAGCCAAGGGCTACGAGTTCTCAGGGTCAGTGATCTATATCATGAGAAGTAAAGCATTAAGGGTGAGGCAATAAAGCAGCTGGACATGCTAGACAGGTTACCACATATATAGCTTCTGTTGCTTTGTAAGCTAGGTCAGCTAAAGTCTGCCTGCTCAGCCCTATCTCCAAAGATTTACAGGGTGTTACTGGTCTCTGAAGAGGCTATCTTTACATATAATTGGGCCGTTTCTCAGAATTTGAGACAGGGGTTCCCATCACCAGACCCCGGGCAGAAAAGTGCAAACAGGAAGGAGCTTTAGAAATATTCTAAGCAACAATAGCCAAAATAACACCAGACCTGCTTTGTATCCAGACTGCTCCTCTCACATAGACCCATCCAAAGGTGGTCAGATCCCTCCCGAACATACGAGGGGCAGGAGTTCATTATCACAGGCACTTTTTTTAAAAATTTTTTTTCAACGTTTTTTATTTTATTTTTGGGACAGAGAGAGACAGAGCATGAACGGAGGAGGGGCAGAGAGAGAGGGAGACACAGAATCGGAAACAGGCTCCAGGCTCTGAGCCATCAGCCCAGAGCCCGACGCGGGGCTCGAACTCACGGACCGCGAGATCGTGACCTGGCTGAAGTCGGACGCTTAACCGACTGCGCCACCCAGGCGCCCCTCACAGGCACTTTTATGACAGCATCTTTTATGAGACAACAGGTTAAGAAACTGGAAATTTTAAAAGATGTTTTATTGGGCAGGAAGAGAACTTACACTCCAACCTCAGTCAGTAACTTTTGAACCTACTTGTAACTCTGTGTCTGCGAAAGTTATCTTCTTCTAAATCACATTATTTTAATTATTTGACGCTTATTTTGAGACAAGATATGCACTTTAACTTATTTTTGTATATTCTCCAGAACACCACAAACCCTATTTGTTAAAAAGAGTATTATAATAAAATGTTTCCTTCAATTGTACACATCTACACCTACAAATATTTATTATAAGTACAGAGGGTTGTTTTCTTTCTTTCTTTCTTTCTTTCTTTCTTTCTTTCTTTCTTTCTTTCTTTCTTTCTTTCTTTCTTTCTTTCTTTCTTTCTTGTTTTGATAAATCTATTCAAGCAAAAAAACATTCTTCCTAAGCCAAAAATATACTTTCTTCCTTTAAAGAAGAAAGTCATGCTTAATGTTCAGGGAGAGAAAAATCATTAAATTCTCACCAAAGTTGTTCAAACATCAATATTTCAGCCTAAGTGATAAAGGAATCGTGTAAATTAAACAGCATGAGGGGCGTCTGGGTGGCTCAGTCGGTTAAGCGTCCGACTTCAGCTCAGGTCGTGAACTCGTGGTCCGTGAGTTCGAGCCCCATATCAGGCTCTGTGCTGATGGCTCAGAGCCTGGAGCCTGTTTCAAATTCTGTGTCTCCCTCTCTCTCTGACCCTCCCCCCATTCATGCTCTGTCTCTCTCTGTGTCAAAAATAAACGTTAAAAAAAAAATTTAAACAGCATGAATTACAGAACTATTTTAAAGAAATGCACCCTTGTCACAACAAATATTTGAGCTACACCAATGTTGAAAAGTAGAAATCCGGGGCGCCTGGGTGGCGCAGTCGGTTAAGCGTCCGACTTCAGCCAGGTCACGATCTCGCGGTCCGTGAGTTCGAGCCCCGCGTCAGGCTCTGGGGTGATGGCTCAGAGCCTGGAGCCTGTTTCCGATTCTGTGTCTCCCTCTCTCTCTGCCCCTCCCCCGTTCATGCTCTGTCTCTCTCTGTCCCAAAAATAAATAAAAACGTTGAAAAAAAAATTAAAAAAAAAAAAAAGAAAAGCAGAAATCCTCCAAGACCTGCTTTTATCAACAGACCAACAATCATTTGAATGGAGTATATCCATTATCTATGGGTAAATGCTTCTAACACGCTTGGAAAGTTTATTCTCCAACAAGTTAAGCAGTTCTACAACAATCCTCTGACACCAGTTAGTTATTTATGGAACTGTTTTTTTTTCCCCCTGAGGCTGGAAAATTGCTGCAGCACTTCAAAGAACTACTGTTCTGACCCTTCCACAAGAGTCCTTGAACCTGGCTTGTCTCCCTAAGGACACCTTAGCCCTGCACCCAGTTTCCTGGTTACTACTTTAACCTGATAACCATATTTTTGCTGTGACACCTGAACTAAACACACCCAGATTCACAGAACTTTTTTTATAATGTACATCTGAAAAGAAAATTCTAAGACATTAGACTTCCCCACCTCAGTACCTTCATTTCTTCATCAGTAAAGGCACATTGTTAGAATAAAGTTTGTCTTCCATTCTCTCTTGTATCATTAAAGAAGGCTCATCATTAAAAAAATGTGAAGCCCCCTTATCCCAGAGTGGCAAAACCAGGTACTATTTTCTCCAGGGTAAATGAGCAGAAAGCCCAGGGCAAGCAGGAAAGGACACTGCAAAAGATAGATCACATGACTCTTAGGCTCACAGAACTTCCAACTGCAGAGTAAGCACACACAACATTCAAGACTCTCCATAATGTGGCTTGAAAGCTCACAGAGCCACCTCTCTACCCTGCATATCTGGCCCACATTTCCCATATGACTGACACATACCCTTCTCCACACACACCAGGAGCTTCCAAATGTTTTACTACAATTGCTCTGTCCACCAGCCTTTCAGTTCCTCCAGAGTACCTTCCCCCCCAGCAAGGACCTTTCTGTAAGCCACCTCCCACCTCTGCCCCCCATTCTCCCATCATCTCCTTTTCCTGTCCGTGTATTAAACGTGTATTAAACGGTCTCAACAGAACAAGGTTATTGTTCCTTAGAGCTCTTTTAGAAAAGTACTTTAATAATACAAAGAGAAAACGTACAGAATTAAAATATTCTAATTATAAAAGACAAACGTCAGCCCATGCCTTCGACTCAGTTTGTAAAGCCTGCACAGAACATGAAATCCAAAAATATTTTCAATGCTAGTTTCCTCGAAGAGACGCTGAAAAAAATCATCTTTGTACTTAATGAGAAGTAACTGTTAAACTGGCAAATATCATTTCATAAATGCTATCTTCTTAAGGACAATATTTCTACAATGTCTTTATAGCTATGATCACTTTGATGAAACGTGTAGTTTCAAAATTTTAAAGTTCTAAAACTAAAAGAATGGTAATCTTGGGGCGCCTGGGTGGCTCAGTCGGTTGAGCGTCCGACTTCGGCTCAGGTCATGATCTCACAGTTCGTGAGTTCAAGCCCCGAGTCGGACTCTGTGCTGACAGCTCGGAGGCTGGAGCCTGCTTCGGATTCTGTGTCTCCCTCTCTCTCTGCTCCTCCCCTGCTCATGCGCGCTCTCTCTCTCTCTCAAAAATAAGACTAAAAAAAATTTAAAAAATTAAAAAAAAAAATAAAAATAAATAAAAAAAAAAAAGAATGGTAATCTAAAGAAAATTCAGGGATAACCACTTATTTTAGAATAACCCAAATATATTGCTCAACAGAAATAGTGATATAACAATGCTTATACATTTCAAACAAAATTTAAAGCAGTGTTTGTCATGTGAACTGAGAAGATTCATCTTAATCTGAGCACATAACCAGGAGCCGTTATCACCCTTTATCTGAAAAAAGGGAAAATTCTATGGATCACAAAGGGTTTTGAATTTATGAAATTTCATGGGAAAAAACTTAAATTTAATTAATAAGCTATTATTTCATCATTAACTTCATGAGACACTGCATAGAGAGTAAATACTAAGCATCATTTTCTAACAAGTTTACCTGAAAGCTATTTCCTCAATGGCTGAAATGACTTAATTCTCTCACCTTTTATGTGTGTCATTTGCCCTCTTGCTTGAACTCTGTACTCTAGGGACACTGATTCCTGAGTCAGTCTTACAGCTATATGATTTTACATAAATGCCTACTGTTTTACATTTGCCAAAGGAAGCCAACAGACTGACAATGTGGAAGCAGAGGACAAAGCAAAACCACAGCACAATTGCTGAACTGACCTCAAGGGAGCATTTGCTGAACCGGTAACCAGCATTCACAGCTGGAACGAACCTTTCAATGGAACATGCTGGCAGAGAAATACCTGGCTTTAAATGCTACGCAGACTAAAGACGTTCACCAAATTAATGGATATAGATTTACATGGCTTATATTTAGCCAAAGCTATCTCATCATATATATTAAGAAACAACACACAATAAAGCTTAAAATGTTTACTATGATAGAGTACACCTAAATTATGCAAAGGTCAGAAATATAAAAACTATTCACACTTCAAACCCCAAAGTAAGCAGAAAGTCCAATGAGCGCTCAAAATCCCGTCACAAAGACCCAACACTAAGGGCATGAATATCACACAATTGTCCCAAGCCCCTGTCTTGGACACATTTACTTTTAAAAACATCTGCTTATGTGCTTTTCTGGGGCATAACCAGAGGTAGTCAAACCAACATGACTTAAGAAACAGAAGAGGTCACGGAACTCTGTGCTGGGCTTTTGTGCATACAAAAGCAAGTTGTGCAAACTGAGAGCCTCTGAATCCAGAAATGCCTACATCATCTTCAGTTTCCTCCAAAGACCTGAGACCCTTTGTGAGTTTAACAACTAAGTTTGAAAACTATAGCTTTTAAAGAGTTCTAGTTGAAAGGTCACAATAATATGCCTGTATTGCAGAGATGTGTTTTGATCATATGAAAAGTGCATCAGTGTAGAATAATACCTCATTTCCTGATGTCAAGTAATACAAATTGTACTGTCATGTACAATTCTTTATTCATAATTCCACTTCAGCAAGGTCTACTGAATTCATCCACCTTCCATCCCCAAAGTCTTGGTTCTGACCCCAGCCATGGCTTTGAAGACTACTGTGTGATCACTAACAGGGCTTCCCAATGCCTCCAACCCTAAGTACTAGAAAAATCCACTGGCTCTTCATAGCCCAAGGGACAACATCAGACTCTCTCCTACAAAGACCTTCACAACTGGGCTACTTCATGTGTTTTTCTCAGTGCAGTGACACTACAGCCACACAAAATTTCTAAGTTATTCGTCTGTGTCTTTGCACACTTTTCATGTTGTTCTAGGGCCCCTCCCTCCCCTTCTCCACCAGAAAACTCTGATGCATTCAATATCTTTTCAATAGCTCAAATAAAGACCCTCCTTCGAAACCTGTCATAAGTCTCCAGTCGCTCCTTATTCTGTGTTCCCACACTTATTTACTACTAACTTTAATATTGTATTAAATTTTGTTTTTTCTTTCTATTCCCCCCTTTCATCTTTGTATCTCAAGTGTCTACCACACGCTGGTCAAAGGACATCTGTCTAAAGAGGGAAAAAGGAAAGAAACAGGGAGTGGGAACGAAAGGAGGAGAGAGCAAAGGATAAATGGCTGGATTCTGTGATAAAAGAAGAGGGAACTATGGTAGAATTTTTATGATAAGGGTATTAAAAGATTATATTTTTAAAGGCTAAATGACCACTGAATGCCTTGGAATTATAAATGAAGCATATTTAAGTCTTAGAGAAATAATGCCAATAATTAATTAATGTATTTTAACAGTAGTGTGGTGTAGTTAGTGAACCCTGCATGGGCTTGAGCAAGGACTCTATTTGAAGGCTAATGATGGCAACTAGCAGCCCTGAATCTTTGGGCACCCTTCCTTCCCTCATCTGTACAATAAGTCAAACCACAAAAAGTTGCTGTATTTTCTGAGGAAACAAAGTAAAACACTGGGCAGATGCTGAATATGTGGTCAATAATATGATGGACCTTAATTGCGAAACATAGATGCTAGGCTACCAACCAAAATCATAAACAGAAAATAATAAAGATATTTAACTCAATAGTTTAATTTTAACTTAATGGCTTATAACTAGCTATATAATTATAAAATTTATAACTGCTTGAAAGCAGGCCTTAAACAGAGAGTCTGTAGAAAATTACCATTTAAGATATTCTGGTTTTGCATTATGATTTCAACCAACAAAATACTCAAGGATGGTTAATGTCCTTGTGGCCACTGAAATTTACTTGATTTCCATTAAGAGCATCATTAAAAATCCGGTTCAATCACTGTATATTTTAAGAAAGCTTTACAAGCGCTTCTATATAATCACTAGCTTTATGCAAATTCTCTGGAGTAATAAAAATGGAAAAAAAAAAAGAAAACCTTCCATTTGAAACACAAGGTACTTGGTCTTGAACTTGTTAGGTGCATCCAACTTCAGTTCTGACCAGTGCCTGACTACTTGTGATTTACTGGTGGTTGGATGTATATTAGCATCATGCTCTGACAAGTGACGATCTCCTGATGGTGACATTCAGCTGTTGTCGATACTGTAAACATGTCCGCTCAATCTGTTTACATTCCCCTGAGCGGCCACGGCTTTCCTAATGCCTGTGTTAATAGCAAGGTAGAATTGCAATAACAAATGAATTTCATTTAGTCTACAACTAAAAGCCTTGGGAGTACCCATCTAAGGCTTAAAACCAGTTTCCATGTAGCTGCAATTTCTCTTTAAAAACGAGAAGGAATTTCTGTTACTAAAATCACTTTGAAAGTCATGGCATATGCAAGTTTATTTTCCTAGTCGTTTTTGGTTTGTTTTCCTAACATAATTAGAATTTAGTTATTTTTATAAATATACAAAATATATTCTTACAAAGATATAAAAGTTTCTGTTCTATGACAATCTCACATGTATTAAGAACAAATCTAGTTAGAGTAGGGTTGCCAGATTTAGCAAATGAAATTACAGGATGCCCATTTAAATCTGAGTTCCAGATAAACAATGAATAATGCTTTGTGGATGTATATCCCAAATATTGCATGGGACATACTTATACTAAAATATTATTTGTTGCTTATCTGAAATCCAAATTTACTTAGCTGCCCTACACTTTATATAGGAACCCTAAATTAGGGTATTTTAACAACTTGTATCTATAACTCAATAGAAGGGTGAAATTCATGACTAAAGTTCACCAGAAATGTTTTCCTATGGGTGGCCTCTTAGCCTGCCCAGTTGTTGGTATTTTAAGGAGGTGGTGTAAGGAGAGGGCAGGTTGGTTATAAAGACCTGTTTTGAGAGTCTCCCATTTTTTCTTGATCAGTCTGATAAATAATGGCATTCTGACTTTTGCTTAACAGCACCGTAGCCCAGTTGCCAGCTCTTTTTGTTTTTTGTTTTTTTGTTTGTCTTTTGATAATCATTCAAAAGATATGGCAGCTCTCAGAGATACTGGTTGTCTTAAAATAAATAAATAATAAATAAATAAAAATAAAAAGCCTCTTCCTACTAATCTCATTTACAGTTCTTAAAAGTGAAACAAGATTTTGAATACAGGGAAATGAATTCAAAAGTTGGGTTGAATGCATTCAACTTCTTTAAATATTAATTAGGATAAAAAGCTAAAGGGCACAAAGGGAGAAAACATGAGAGTTGCCTTGCAAATATTTGCCAAATCCTGTCCTATTTTGCATTAGTACCCCTCCCCTCCTTTAAGAAGCCATACCCCTTGTAGTAGAATCCTATCCAATAGGCTCCTTCTTTATTTTATCTTATTTTATTATTGTTTTTTAAAGATGATCATTTTATATGGTGTTTTACCAATTTCACAATATAAGTTTAAGCAATAAACCTGCTTGGAATCAACCCCGATGTTCAAATAACATCCAAAGATAAGGTGGCGAGGATGGCAGTTATTTGCTGCCCCCAAATGAAGATCTGCTTTGATTCAATTCCAGCATCATTACAGTTTAGTGGGTCAGACTCCTCCTTTAAAATCTCACTCTCCTCATTGTCTTCCTGGTTCCATCTTCCTTCTGAGGTGCTGACCGCTACTTGCGCTGTTCTAATGTCCTGTCCATTATTCAATTTGATAAACATTTACTGAAGCTATAGGCAAAGTGAACAGTTCATATTATCAAGCTGTTTGTAGTCTGGTAGTTTGGGCTGGTTATAAAACAAGGAAATTTATAATAAGGTAAATGTGCCGGGCTTCAAAGGTTGAGACACATCTACTAGAGACATCAGTAAAGACCCAATGAGAATGGGCTTGGCAGCCAGAAATATTGAGGTTTGAATCAAAGCAACACCCATTATTGTTGAGTGACTTTGGACTCTGAACCTCATTTATAATTCTCTACCTTAGACGATTGTTGTCACGTTGAAGAAGTGAAAGATCATAGAGAAAGTATTTTATAGAATGTGAGAAACATTTATAAGCACTTAGGAAAAGGCAGCAGAGTAATATAGTGAAGTTGTCACATATATGTCATACTGGACAGCTATGGTCTGAATATAGCAGATTCTCCATTTACTAGCCATGCAAACCTAGACAAATCAGCCAATCTGTGCCTCATTTCCTCATCCATATTATAGAAATAACAGTATCCATTTCATTAGAATTGTGGAGAGGACGACATTGATTAATTCATGTAAAACTCTTCATGTAAAAAAAATTCACATAAACCTCTACAACATCTGTAAGCACCTGAGAAATGTTAACTACTTTAACATCAGCATCTTTGTCATTATTATGATTCCAGTCCTCTGTGTCACCTTTGCATCATAAGGTTCTTTCCAGCCTCTCATCACAATTCTCTGTGACTCATCCTGCCTCAAGTAGCGACCAAATTACTTAGTTCTTTGTCAACTTGCTTTATGAGCACTCAAACAGCCTAATGGAATGCATAAATGGTTTTCAAAATGGGTTCCTAAAAATCTTTGAGGTTCCATGAAATATGCTATCCCACCCTCCCCAAACACACAGTCCAGGGACCACCCAGAGTCACACAAGTTGGAGACAGGGGGAAGACTAGTCATTCTTAAATTGTTGTGTAATGGGACACCATTCTAAGATTGTGGTTTTAAAAAAGGATTCTGAGATTTTTTTTTTTAAGTTCAAAATACCTCCTCCGTCCTTTAAGCTATGGGTTTCATATAAAGTAAGTCCTTGAATTTATGTTTAAACTATTGTCCAAATGTCTTAAATGACAAAGTAAGATTCCAAACCCTTCTACCATTCTCCTCACTATATACGAAAGGGGAGAAAAGTAAGGTAATGGGCATGTTTCCCTTCTCTGAGTGTAATTTATTTTCTGCAGCATTTTCTGTTTTCCAATCATGGACCTGAAGAATCCATGAAGCCAAGAGTTATCTAATACATCAACACAGGTTGTTCCTGTGAAATTCAAAGCTTTAGTTCAGTTTTGCACTAAGATTCTGTTTTAATTGGCTTGGGATGGGATCCGGTCGAGCCCTGGCGTGCGGGAGTGGCTCCTGACAGCCACTTGTGCTCATCTCTCCCCTCTCTGCATTCAGGGACACCACTCTGGTGGCCTGAAATCCACGATGCTGCAAGTATTCAACCCATGGAGATCTTCAAATGCTACAAATCAGCATTTTTTTTCTCCTCAGGTATCTGGCGTATCAACACACCATTAAAACTTTTTTTTTAAGTTCCCTACAAGAAATTAATGCACAGCTAATACTGAATCCTACTGCAAAGAAGGGCATATATCCAATGAATTAATTCTTCCAAAATCTGAGATGTCTGCAATTACATGTTAGCAGCCTCACTACCTAGTACCACTAACAAGCAATATTTTATACATGCAACGTGCTTCAAAAAAAAGCTGTGTGTGTGTGTGTGTATATATGTGTGTGTGTATATATATATGTGTGTGTGTGTGTGTGTGTGTGTATATATATATATATATGCTATAGTTTAAACTGACTCAAATTTTTAATGTTAAAAGAGAGTTGACTAATTTTTTGAATTAAAAGTTTAATCATAGATTTTAGAATCATAGATTTTGCGTGCTGAAGGGAATTTGAGAAGTCGCCTAGTCCAACTCTTTCAGAATCAAAACAAAACAAAACAAAAGCCACTAAGATTATGGAAACGAAGACTCATTTTTATCCACTAACCTCTGTAAAGGCGGTGCTGGGATTTTAATATCTGTCTGCTACTTCATCACCTGAATTTCCACATAGGTTTTTTGACAGGTTTGTTTTTAAAAAAGGAAGAGAGAGAGAAACAAAGTTTTGTCATGTCTTCTTCATTCTAGTCCCAAGGAGCCTGTTTGGGTGGTAATAAGGCTCATGACACAAGAAAAAACTCGTACTTTCAAATGAAAATGTCAACACCTAGCCTGAGTGAAATAATTAAATAGCATCCATATTTCCATACCTCATCATTTGAGGACAACAAATACTTGTGCTGAAGTCATCCCCCATGGAAAGAACGCTTCCTTTCTCACAGGATGTTGAACAATTACCACAGATTAGAGTACTGCTATCACGGTTCCCTAAGCACGTAATCTTGTACACTGATGAAAAAATAATGCAGTCCTGGTTGGTCTTTTTACCCATAATAAAGAGAAGATATAAACACCATACCCATGCAAGAAGTAACAGATTTCTTTTCACTGTTCCACAGTATCCTAACATCCCCACAATGATAAGGAAACAGCAAACAGCAATCATGACTGGATGAACCACAGGAAAATAAGTCAAGATGACAGCCTCCTCTACCCTGAAAGAAGAACAATAATGCCACGTTATACATAAAATAGAACCAAAATGCACCCAAGACATAGTACAAGACACAACTGAGATTCGTGTTAATAATCCTTTAAATCATCATGTCTCAAAGCTGATGACTGTATCGCTATTTTCAAAATCACTGCACTACCACTGACTTGCTTGCTTGTCTTATTTTTGTTATGTTTTGTTTAGTTTTTTATACAAGTGGTAGCACTTCTACCTCCACTCATTTAAAACATAAGATAGGGGTCCCCAGGGGCACTTGGTTGGCTCAGTCAGTTAAGCATCTGACTCTTGATCTCAGCTCAGGTCTTGATCTCAGGGTAATGAGTTCAAGTCTTGCGCTGGGTTCTATAGTGGGCATGAAGCCTACTTAAAAAAAAAAAAAAAAAGAGGTCCCCAATAAGAAGTCAATCTATTATTTGCTCTGAAGCTTTAGCCTGAGGAAAACACACAGGCCCCACTGAGAAGAATCTCCCTCCTCTTCTCTGATCTGGAAATCCACATGCAGCACTTTCTCTGCTCGTCAACTAATCTTTCCCCCCAATGTGAAACACTACTATGTAAAAGGAAATTAATCTATATTAAAAGAAAGAGGAAGGAAGATGATTTTTGTTAGAAAACTTTATTGCTATGAAAAAAATCATTAACTAGAACCATACTAGTAAGAGTAATAATAACAAAAAATTAGACATTACTGTATACTAAGCTCCACTTTGTTTAGGACTTCACAAAATCTATCTCAGTTAATCCTTCTGACATTTCAGAGTGGTATACGCGACAGTCCCCATTCAGAGATGAAGAAATGGAGACTGGGAGAGGTTAAGTAACTTGCTTTTTGTGATGTTACTGGATCAACCTTTTGAAATTTGAGAAGACAATGGCAATGCTGAGTTTGGTTTTCCTTAGCTGAGGGATATGAAGGTAGGAAGGTGTTGGCAGTGAAATATACAGAAAAATATACAGAAAAATAGCTACGCTGTCCTTTTCATGCAAATGTGACACAGCTGACCCACTCTCCAGAGGACAGCAAACTGATATTAGCATACCCAGAAGTTTTCTCTGGGACAAGTGGCATAGCTTAATGAGAATGCTAGAAGATGTAACAAAGTTTATTGATTGTGGAAGAGTACTACCGTCTAAACGGGCAAAGTTACTTAGAAACTAGGGTCTAAGAAAACCTGATGAAAGAAATCAATCATTAATTATAAATCTTACCTTGTTTCTGCAGTTAACGTCAGAACATTATTTAGGTAGTCCCTCATCCAAGCAGAAACTGCCAACACACTGATGGACATTAACTGGAAAGAAAAAAAAACCAAATTGGTTACCAAGGATTTATGCAACATTCTCTGCAAGATTAACAATTTTAAAAATTAAGGATTTTTTGTTACATAACCATTATGCTTTTTTCCCTACATGGCTGATTCCGGGTTCAAGACAGGATTTGCACAGGATAAAGAGGCCACTGAATGACTAAACTATCAGATGTACAAGATGAGCCTAAAACACATCATATGCAATAGCAAGGAAGCAATGAAATCCATAGGACTGATATTGCCAAGAAAGTCACAGGAGCTAACTTGAAAGGGCTTCCATTAGCTAAAGTCGAACAATTTGAGCACCAAAATAATAATAATAATAATAATAATAATAATAATGATAATGATAAATGCAATGCTTTGAAATATCACATGCTAAAATCTATGAATTCATATAATACTTAAAACTCACCTGTCACCTTTGTAAGGATGGTGGATACTCATTATTCAGAAAAGTGGTAAGAATTAAACATTTATCCTACCTATCCTGTACAAAGGAAAGAACTGAAGACTTCATGAAAGTTCTTATAGAAGAATTTCTGCTAATACATGCAGAAAGCATAATAGAGTATCACTATTTAACAACCTCACTGAAATAATGGATCTCTAGGCAAAGATCCTCAGCAACTGCCCAAATTATCAGGTTAGTAGTCCTCAGTCCTGTCTGTACATCAAAATCACTTAAGACTCTTAAAAAAAAAAAGTACTGAGCCCAGAACCACCCTGGAAAAATTCTTGAAAGTGGGGAGGAGGCACGAGAAATGTGTAAGGTTCCACAAATGTTCTAATATGTAGTTAGGAGTGCAAACTGTGACACGTGAAAGGCTAGCTTCTAGAAAGGAGAAATCAAGTGGAAGAAAAAAATGCCATACCCCACTGCTTAGTTTTAGTGTCATAAAGAAAAGACAATGTGTCCCCCAACGTGATACAATCGGAAGCACACAGAGATGACTTTGAAGTATTTTTACCGAAAAGTCAACCTGAATCTAACCCAGCCTCCACCTCTAATTATCAGTTTATAGGAAATACAGGGACTGGATTTAAATTTGTTAAACACCACCATGGGGATGCAATCAGCAAAATTGAGAATATGAGCAATTTCACAGGACAAATGATCCAATTTCTTCAATTAAAAAAAAACTGGCCAAGTGGAAAAAAAGAAGGAAGGAGAAACTATTATAAATTAAAAGAAATTTAAGGGATTACCCAATGCAATATGTTGACCTGATCCTGATTCAAACAAAACAATCACAGAGAGACATCCATGAGATGGCTGGGGATATTTTCACTGACTGGATATTTGAAAATGTTAAGAAATTATTGTTTTAGATATGACAGTGGTATGAAGATTTTTTAAAGGATCCTTATCTTTTAGAGATATATGCTGAATGGTTAAATAAATAATCATAATGCATAGGATTTAGTTGGGAAGTGGAGATTATGTTGACAATTGGGTAATAGGTAATTAAGGATTACTTATATTGTGTTTTTGACTTTTGTTTATATTTTAAATTGTCCACAGGTTTGTTTTTTTTTTAATTTTTTTTTTTTTTAACGTTTATTTATTTTTGGGACAGAGAGAGACAGAGCATGAACGGGGGAGGGGCAGAGAGAGAGGGAGACACAGAATCGGAAACAGGCTCCAGGCTCTGAGCCATCAGCCCAGAGCCCGACGCGGGGCTCGAACTCACGGACCGCGAGATCGTGACCTGGCTGAAGTCGGACGCTTAACCGACTGCGCCACCCAGGCGCCCCCACAGGTTTTTTTTTAAAGCAACTATATAGAACATGTTCAAAACAAGTCTTCCTAGGAAAAGTCTTCAACTTTTCAAAAAGTTGAAGGTTAACCCCTAACCCTCTCCTATTTAGATGGATTTATTTTTCTAAAGTGTGCCTTCTACTTATGTTCTTAAGCACCATATAGTGAAAATTAACTTAATTTGATTTTTAATAATTTCTGTCATCTTAGTGAACATCGATTACCATTATGCATCATAGATTTAGCTTTAAATTCATTAAATAATGAATATACAAGACAGGAATGAGTCTGTACTGACTGAGTCAAGCAGTGGTCATGAAAATGCTTTCTGGATAAAGGCTCAAAGGCAAACAGAACATGTAGAGCTCTATGACCTCTGGTACAGGGAAGTATGGCTACCTGCTCGGAAAATCAGGTAGTGAATTTGCTCATTCTTCATTCAGTGACTGAATACTGAAGTGACTGAATACATTCAGTGACTGAACACTGACTCAATACCTACTATCTGCCTCATACTATTTGTGCTAGATTTAGAGATCCCACAATAAATAAGAGATGCGAGATCCCAGCCTTTGTGAAGCTTCTTGTGGGACACAAGGAATAAACAGATAAAGCAGATAATAAAGACTATAAAGAGCACCATGAAGCACAGAAAAATGAAGTAACCTGTTCAAGGTCTTACAGGTTCTCAGTGGCAGAACTAAGATTCAAATTCAGGCCATTGGTCTTTGGAACTTAAGGCTTAGTCACCAACTGCCTTCCAAATTTAGAAATGACCATATCAGGGCACCCAGGTGGCTCAGTGGGTTCAGCGTCCAATAGGCTCAGGTCATGATCTCACGGTTCTTGAGTTCCAGCCTGAGGCTGCTTCAGATTCTCTGTCTCCTTCTCTCTCTCTGCCCCTTCCTTACTGGTGTGTGTGCACATGTGTGCGCTCACTCTCTCTCTCTCTCTCTCAAAAATAAATAAACATTTAAAAAATGAATGTATCTATTTCCACAGTGAGGAGACTAGCCTGCACAGCATGCAGGGATCTTTTTTTTTTAAAGGGAGGGATAACATGGGGGTCAGTCTGTACTTGCCAGGCTAAGTCTGAATGTCTTAACTATATCCTTTGGGGAATAGAGTCTCAGGAGTCATGGCCTAAAACAGATTATGAATCCTGGGACCACAGCTCAGCAAAGAATGAGGTTAGTTATTACTATCCTCTTTTCTGTTAGGAATAAAAAGACTGTAAAAGTAAAAACTAATAAAAGTTACCCCGTGGGTCAGCCACAGTTTATTAATCATGCTTCTAGCTTCTGTGAATTTGATGCTTTAACATCTGTTCTACATGTTCAAGCCAGACACACCTTGGTCGGAACAAACTGATAATGTGCCTGAGCCACCTTGCCTTGGCCTTCTGCCCTCCACCACCCTTGAGAAGAGGTCTTCTCCCAGGTTCACACTTGTCATTTTCAAATAAAAACCAACCATTCCAGACCCCACACCCCAAACACCTCTTTTATTGCTCTCTCTCTCACTCTGGGCCACTCTACACCTGCCATAAACATGCCAAGGTCCAGGTGCCAGACAACCAGGGACAGCCCCTATACTCCAGAGGCTGCTGAAATTAGTTAAAGTAGCCAATCCAGACCCTACTTACTTTGTCTTGCCCATTTCTTCTTGATGTAGCCACAATGAAAGTACTTGCCCAGTCCCTTTCTCTCTGCCTTGTGATGGACCCCATTACTTCCCCCTTGGCCCTCGTGATGAGGCATGTACTCTCTCTCTCTCAGGATCTGTAAGTACAATAAACTATCTTTTCAGTGGTAGTCATCTGATCTTTTGACTTCTCCATAGCTAAATAATAATAGAACCTATTAAAACACACAGGGCTAGCAGGGCACCATGGACTACTTGATTATATCTAAGGCTGCATGCTCTTCCTCTACTTGACTTGTATGTGGCCTTTTAAATACCTTGTAAGTTTCATGGGAGCCAGAAAATTCTATTAATGTGATAGTTTATTTACATCAAATTCTTGTGCAATTACAAATAATTCTCTCCTCTCTTTATCATTCTTTAAAGTAATAACTGATCTTGGTTTCTCCATCTTTGAATTTCTTACTGGCTGTTTAGCCAATTTTCAGTATCTAAGCTCTGAGACAGGTGTCAATAAATTATCAGATTCTTCATTTTGGTATAATGTATCATCAGTGGTTGTCATCATACACATTCTTCCATTTATAACAAAAAATGTGTATAACTTTTAAGTGGCATATTCCAAAACATTTCTAACAGGGTAGATTTGGTTAAGTGCATGGGTTTTGAAGTAATTCTTCCATTCAAAAATACATATTGATCAACTGCTCTTGGCCAGGTCCTTTGTGATGTGGTAGAGACACATGGATGGGCAGGAAAAGGCATCATCTCTATTCTGTGGTGAAATTTACTAAGAGAACACACCTTAATCAACCCATCAAAGACATAAATGTGTAGCTGCAAACTGTAATAAATTCTGGGAAGGAATAATACTGGTTGCTATAAGAATCCTATTTGTAGTGCCTGACCTATTCCATGGAGTCAAAGGGACTTCTCTCAGAAAGCTGAGATCTGAAGGAGAATTACACAAGTTCATTACAGAAAGAGCAGTTGGAAAGTACATTCCAGCCAGAAGGAACAGCGAAGATCCCAGGATGGAAGGCTGCACGACATGTTCAAGGGAAGGAAACTGGCATGTGGTAAGAATGGAAAGCCAAGCAGGGACCAGAATACATGGTCTCAGAGGCCATTTAAGGCACATAGTCTTGGCCATAATGGCTATAAGAAGCCACTGAATCAAAAAGCTTTGGTTTGAATTCCACCTGTGCTCCTTTTCAGTTATATGACTTTGGGTGTCACTGAATCTTTCCTAAGCCTATTTCCTCACATACAAACTGTTAGGAAAATAAGACCGACTTCACAGAGGATTTATGCAATGAAAAGACAGACTAGGATTCTTATATATATTACCTACTACTATCTCAAGTCACTTTTGACCTCAGGGCTTTCTCTTAATCTTTCTCAGTCAGCTTAAGAGAAAAGGCAACGCCTAGATTAGTTCAGAAATGGAATCTTCAGATATTTGAAGGTCTAGCACACGGATGAGGAAGAAAGCTCTGTGATACAGCTATCTATTGCATTGCATGGCCATTCTCAGTTTTGACATCTCTGAGAAGGTACTCATTTCCGTTGCTCTCGAAACCTGCGTGTCCCTCCCACTGTGTTTCCTATCTCAGTAAATTGTATAATCAACGCTTCAATCACATAAACTGGCAACTGGGCAGACAGCCTGAACCTCTCCCTCTTCCTCAGTTCTCCATCTAATTATTTTCAAGTCCTACAGATAGTTCCTGCACCATGGCTGGTGAATTCCTCCCCCCTTCCTGCCACTTCTGGCTAGTTCAGGGCCTCAATCTCTTGCCAGGTAATTACAATCACCTTCTAATGAACTTTCCAGCTCACAGAGTCCACCTCATACTCACCCTTCAGTTAGCTTTAGGAAACACAGATTGAGTTCTTCTGCTTATACAGCTCCCACAGCTGCCCTGAGGGGGGCCTTCCCAGCTCTGGCTTCCACTACCCCCAACTCTTTCCTAGAGAGTCAAGTTTAAACGCTTCAGCAGGGCACAGAGGCCCTCTTCAGTCACCTTTAAAGGATCTCTTCAATCCGTTCCCTGCCTGCTCCTTCCCACACACATTCTGTACTCAGATACAAAAAGCTGCCTGTACTTCTCCAGCAATGCACCATGCAGATCCCCCCAAGCCTCTATGTCTTTGCCCATGAAGTTCCCTCCCAATGCACCCTGCCCCAGCCTTCCCAACCTCCCCAGCAGAGCAACTCAACCTTACCCTTTGAGACCAGCTCAAACAGCTAGCATATAAAGATGTTCTCCCAACTCCCTCCTTACCCTCTGGGACAGACTTCACAGAGCAATTATCTATTGTTTCCTATTTTCATCCACCCATCTCATTCCACAGACCACTGCCTAGAGCCCAACCACACAGCAGAGTACCAGGCCCAGCAGTGAGGCCCAACAGATATTAGATGAAATGAATGTGACAATGATTAAACTAAAGGGAGGCAATTTCAACTTGCTAGATGAGCTAAGCAAAATTAGGAGATGCTTCAAGAAGAACTAAGCTTTCTACCACTGGAAGTTTTCCAGTAGAGAGATGCCTGCTGAATTACAAGATCAAAGATTTATATATCAGGTCAGAAGCTGGTTTAAGTGTTCTCAAGCGTCCTTTAAACTACAAGCTTCTACTTGACTCTACTGTTCTTTTGCACAGTAGTTACCCAAGCATTGCGGCTGTGCCCAGAACATTAGTCAAAATAAATAATATCAATACAAAGCCCTATCTTATGGCGAACAAGCAACTCTGAGAATAAAACTGCTTTTTATTATGACATTATTTCTAGCTGCATTAAATGTCTGGAAACAGTTTCATTCTCAAAGAGTGATTTTTACTCACTGGGGTTGAGAAAATCATAGCAGTGTACAACATAGAGTGCATGCTGTAGCAAGGAACAAAGCTAAAAGGAGATGAGGTCACCTCAATACAAATCGTGCTATTAAATCTACAAGTACAAATAGTGCAAGCAATTCAGGACCCCTTCCTAATAACAGCATTTTCTACTAGGTTTCCAAATAAAAATAAAATAATTCTTCAACTGTCATTCATTATGATTAAATTCCTAGGAGCACTATAATTATCATATGTAACTAGGCATATAGCTCCTTACATTTTCTCCAATATTGCAAAATATCATTTGTAGTTGAAGAAAATGCTTAGAAAATAACCCAAACATTACTCTAGAGAAATATGCTTGATCTACTACTTAGCAGGACATTTGCCACATTCTGTCTTGAAAAACATTTAGAAAATGCTAGCTCTCAACAAATACTTGTACATATGAAATTTGCTATTGCTGGATATATATTCTGGGTTTGTTCAAATCTAATTATGTAAAAATAAGTATTGAATCAAGTTGTTTTCTCAATCAGAATTTTACATGTATGCAGAGTCCCTAAACTTATTATGAAATGTATGCCTTTGGTTTCCACCAAATAATAAGGGCCTAGTCATAAGACAGACTTTCTAATTCCTTCAACTGTCTGCCATCCATAATCTATAGTCTCATTTAAGAGAGCAGTTCAAGGCTCTCTTGCAGAAGTTTAAGGCTGACAGATGTTTAAAACCATCTACCTTAACTTTACTTTTTATGTCAAATCTGGTAGCAAAGAGCAGAATGCAGGAGAGAGATGGGGAATTTAGTTACAGTTCTATCTCTGCAGAGAACTTGGACAAGTAATTCAAACTTCTGGAACCTTTGTTTATCCTGAAAATGGAGAATTGAACTAGGTGCTTTTAAAATTCCCTTTGTCTTGGGGCGTCTGGGTGGCTCAGCCGGTGGGTTAAGTGTCCACCTTCAGCTCAGGTCATAATCTCACGGTTTGTGGGTTCAAGTTCCGCGTTGGGCTCTGTGCTGACAGCTCGGAGCCTGGGGCCTGCTTCGGATTCTGTGTCTCCTTTCCCTCTGCCCCTCACCTGCTTGCACTCTGTCTCTCTCTCTCTCTCAAACATAAACAAACACTAAAATTTTTTTTTTATTGCCTTAGTCTTAAAAAAAGGTTTGAAATAGTTATTTACTGAAACATGAAGTTAAATCAAGTCTTGATTATTTGGAGGCTGGCAGGCCAAGGTCAGTACTATTCTGCTCTGCCACAAGGACATGTCCCGAAAAATCCCCCACACCCCTCTCCAAAGTGTGGTCCTTATGAACCATGCGATGGCTCATCTTTGCTCAGTTGGGGCCACACTGTATGAAAAACATGTACCGGCTTTGCCCCTGAGACTAAAGCTTATTTAATATTTATTTTTAAAAAGAACTAACAGGGGCGCCTGGGTGGCGCAGTCGGTTAAGCGTCCGACTTCAGCCAGGTCACGATCTCGCGGTCCGTGAGTTCGAACCCCGCGTCAGGCTCCGGGCTGATGGCTCGGAGCCTGGAGCCTGTTTCCGATTCTGTGTCTCCCTCTCTCTCTGCCCCTCCCCCGTTCATGCTCTGTCTCTCTCTGTCCCAAAAATAAATAAACGTTGAAAAAAATAAAATAAAATAAAAAAATAAAAAGTTGTAGTTATATATGACTACATAAATGCCATGTGAATACAAATGTCTACTTGCCAAGAATCTCTGTAGGGTCTGCCATGGGTCAAACACCTAAGGTTCACTACATATGGCCAAGGAAAAAGAAACAGGACATTAACCTTCTGTTATTTCATTTGCCCTGCATATATCCCAAAAGTATGAACTGGATTCCCTGTCCACTTTTAAGGTTTTCTTTTATAAGTTTCTTTTCTTAGTACACTAGAGTAGTTCCTCTCTGTTGCTACTATCTTTAGTAATGGTAGGTGAAAAACAATGGCTCTTATCTGCCAGTGAGAAATGGGGCTTAAAAACTACAGATGGGAAATTATATTTTTAGAAAATAATAAGCAAACATATTTGATAAATGTTAAGTGCTCACCAACTTCAAGAACTTCCAAAGACAACCATATTTATCCATAGTTGTAATAGCAGAAAATTATCATCTATGAATGGCAAGCATTCATATCATAAAGCCACAGAAGTTGTCTTTAAAATGGAGGAAAGCTTTCATTTACTCAAATAATATGCCATTTAAATAGTAAAAGTGGGATAAAACTGAAGTGAAAATAGCTCATTTCCTTGCTCCTTTGTGGCCAGAATGTGAATCATGGTTTCAAAAGAGCTCTTGGGGCAGTTCACCCACGTGCACCGTGTCCCATGTGACCTCTCCCATTACAAACCCACAACACTCATGACAAACCTAGAAGGTCCAATATCTGTGTGCCAGCTCCTCTACAGCTATACCGGGATTGCGCTTCTTCAGAATGTGGAAGGGCCACTCAACAGATGACACTTCGAAGTGACTGGATCCATGGCAATGGAGAGAAGCAGTGCATTTGTGATCTTGAATTGTTTCCTCTTAGACATATCTCTGCCTCACATTTAGAAAAATACTCAGGATGTACTTTAAAAACACACACACAGGGGCGCCTGGGTGGCGCAGTCGGTTAAGCGTCCGACTTCAGCCAGGTCACGATCTCGCGCTCCGTGAGTTCGAGCCCCGCGTCAGGCTCTGGGCTGATGGCTCGGAGCCTGGAGCCTGTTTCCGATTCTGTGTCTCCCTCTCTTTCTGCCCCTCCCCTGTTCATGCTCTGTCTCTCTCTGTCCCAAAAAAATAAATAAACGTTGAAAAAAAAAAATTTTAAAAACACACACACAAAGCACTCTGATTTCCAACTCTCAGAACAGCAAAGCAAAATTCTATACGTCCTCAGTTAAGATTTTAGTTTTCTTTTCCCTAAAATCCTTCTGGATACAGGAAAGATGGTAGCAACATAGTAAAAATAGGGAAGGTGGGGCGTGGGGGGACTATTTAAAATGTAAAATGAGGAGTAAAAGGCTTCAGCTTTGAGCCCAGAGGTAAAGAGGGCAGGTTTCTCAATCCTGCAAAACTAGAGGCAAGAATAATCCCCTCTCCATACTCAGGATGTGAAGTGTGATGTAAGAAGTTGGGCTCATATGCTACACTGGTTTGTTCTGCTTCTAATCTCAATGAGAGCTGAACACAAGGACTAAAGCCTTGCTCCTCAATACGTGAAGCCCCTGCCACACTCAATCAGACTCTGTATTCTAACAAGACGCCGGGGGGATTCGTAGGCACACGCAGGTGAGAAACGCTGCTCTGGAGGACTTGTTAGGAGTTGGATAGCTTATCCCTTCCTACTGAGGGCGTTTACCTCTCCACTGCAAATACATTCACCCCCATTTCCAGTCCTACAACTTCTATCACACTTGGAGAAGAAGTTTGAACTTTGAGTCCCTGTTCTGCCACTCACTAGCAAGTTACTGAACTTCTCTGAACAACCTCTCTCTACCCAAAAAAAGAAACAAACAATTTTCCAAAGCCGTTGTGAGAATTAGATGAGACAGTAGTGCAAGAATGCCCAGGAATGTGCCCAGCACAAGGCTGAAAACTACATCTGACTCAGTAAGAAAACACAAGATTTGCAAACATTGTTTTAGCACTGAAAGAATAATGCCGATTCTCCCAAAGTTGATATACATCGCATACAATTCCAACAAAAATCCCAACAGATAATTTTAATTATATCAAATAAGCTTAAAGTCCACTGGGAAAAAGAAACCCTGACTAAAACAAGAAAGGCAGGTGCTTTGAAAGAACAGAAGAACAGAAGAAAGAGTATATAAAATCTTATTTAAAACAGCCTATAAAAATTTGTTGAACTGTTGTATAGTAACAGCGTAAATGAAATCAATGGACAAACAATAAGACAAACCTAAATGGTAAATATGACATACTTACTGAATATGAATGATAAAATGAAATAACATATATGAAATATATACGTGTCTAAAGAAAATGATGCTCATGCTCATTGGAGAAGAGAGGAAATAAAAAACAAAGCAACAGTAAAATAACACTTTAAACCTTTCAAACCGACAAAAATTTCAAAGTGCCCTAACACCAACAAGATGGCAATAAATATTTGTGTGCATATAATGGGGTGTATCGGTGTTCTTCTTTCTAGGGAACAAATTCCCGGGGCAGGATTTCTGGGTCAAGGAAATGTAGTAGTGATAGCAGTATTAATCCCAGGAATAACAATTGCTGCTATTACCACCACGGGGGTTCCTTTGAGTGAGCACTCCACCTCCCGATAATCTACTTGAGCGTCATTACTGTAGTAACAGCGGTAACAAACACAAGTACTAATACCTACTGTTACTGCCACCACATAGATAGCACATTTAGGCACCACTGTTCAAACCCCTTGTGTACATTAACTCTAATCCTCAGGACAACGCTAGACAAGAGGAACTATCATTCCTATTTCACAGGCTAGGAGACTGAAGCACTAAATGTGACAGGCAAACAGAAGAAGAACTGTATAAAGATTAGCTCTTTTGTTGTCGTCTGTATCACATATCCTCCCACAAAGCAATCCCACTCCTGCCACTTGAACCCGCATGAGAAAAAAACCATTTTAACAAAAAATATTGTGAATATACATATAAATGTACATGAATGGGTATATGCGGACAGGTATGAGTAAATACATCTTTGTACAAAATTTTAAAAGATACAGAGGTTAACACGGATTATTTTGTTGGAGGGGAAGTTGGCAGAAGAAGAGGGCTGGAGAAAGGGGGAAGGGATCTCAATAAATAAATAAAATACACCCACAGAAAATGAGAAGGCTGAGGTACAGGATAACAGCAAAGACATGACATTTTACATTTTGGGGCGCTAGAAAGAGCCCTGGAGGAATTTAAGAAATAGGTTTTTTGAAGCAAATTTAGTAGTCGGAAGAGCAATATTTTTGTTCAATGATTGAGGTTTTTTTCCTCCCACATAATACAGATTATTAAGAAAATTTCCAAATCATTGTTCTTTGGACAACAACAAAAGTCCTAGTAATTTCAAGACTGAGAACGCAGAAATCATTCACGTAAAGGCACTCTCCGGGAGCAAGAAAGCTGAGTTCTGCTACAGGAACTGTTACCATCAGGCCATCTGACCTCTGACCTACACTACTCTAACCTACACTTAGTTTTCTCATTCACAAAGTAAGGAAGTTCAACCAAGTCATCTTTAAATTCCCTTTTAGTTATAAAAGTGTGATGATTCTATAATTAAAAAGCATAAAGTAGAAAAGTGAAAAACCAGTAAATTGAAGTGATAATTACCACACATTTAAAAAAAAACACAAAGTTCAAAATCTTAGTAACTTTATAGCTAAGTAGGTGATTTAATGATCCATTGAAAAAACAAACATATTTAGAATTAACATCTGCAATGAGATCAATTAGTGATTTTACGTTCCCAAGTGGTGAATTTAACTATGCAATGATTTTTAATTCTCATGTAGAAAAAAAAAAGTTGCCAATTTAGATATCTTTTCAGATTACTCACGGAAGGAAGGCTTAATTTGTCACTTCAAAATGGAGCCACCCGTAGGGACTAGTTGAAACCAAAATGTCATCCTCTAGAGACCACTTGCACTAGCCTTATGAAAGGAGCCTGGTCAATGCCAGCCAGTCGGCCAGATAAATCACACATTAAAATTTCTAACAGAAAATTTTGAATATAAGTTATTAATAGAATACAAAATTGGCAAAAATGTACTTGCTTAAGGATGACAACTTCTTGAAGCAACATTAAAAGTTTTAATTTTTATATTTTCCTCATAAATTTTATAAATAATAATGTGATTTATTAATAACACTTAATGAAAACTTATGCCTGGGCGCAAAGCATAGAAAGTCACTAGCTCATACAGCATAAAGATTTCCATGAGCTTGTTAAATTTTATGTATTTTATTTCCTTAAATGGTTATGGGATTTTCCAAAAGCATACACAAAATTCCTTAAAACTTTGCCAACTTAGAAATAGTTACATGAAAACCACCTTTTCAGCCTGGATGGAATCTCTACCGGTAGAAAAATCTACCCAGTCTTTCGATAGGCTGTCTATGTATGAATTCTCACGAAAACATAGAAAGACTGCTTTACGCCAACCAGATTTTATAGGCTAGGATGACGTAAGGAAACAATTTAGGGCTTGGACAGTTATCTGAAATTCCTGAAAACAAGCAGTTCCCTAAGTAGTGTGCCATAATTTTCTTATCTACAAGCACAAGCACGTGCATTTATTTATATCCCTAGCTTAACTTCAAGTCTAATTTTACTGCCACCAGTATCCAGGCGTCGATTTCTTTTTTCTAATTGCAAATGGCACTTCAGCTAGATCAAAGGCATTTTAAGGTCAAAATGGACTTCTCTGAAAAATAGAGGGTGTGATCCTCTGTAATTAATTAATGTTTAGCCATGCCCTTTGGCGCATTAAGTGGTGGCTGGAGGAGACCGAGTCCAGCCGTCCCCACCTGTTGGTGCAGTGGAACTGTTTGACTTACCCAAAAGAGCAGATTGAGGGCATAGAGAAGGCAGCGCAGGCACTTCACGGAATCTTCTCTGGCCATTGTGAGCCCCGTATGGGAGAAGCCCCATCCTTTCACCACATCCTACTCTCACCGGCAAAGTAGCTGCGGTCTGCAGGGGGCGGGGAGAACAGGGCACTTCTCATCACCGCGCTCCACGCCCCCGCCACCCCCCCGCCCCGCAGCCCACCCCTCCTCTGCAGCTCTCAGCTGGGTCCCGAGTCCGGCGCGAAGCCTAGGTCATTTGAGACATCGCTTCATCGAAAATCATTTGTTAAAGTTGTAACTGTAACCTCAACTCCCCTAAAGTTCCAAACCGGCTTCAGATAACACCTGCTGAGAAGAGAAAAGATTGACTCCCGGATGAATGAAGGCACACAGTAAACTCTCGTTCTCGGGGGACGCGCGGCGGTGTCCTCTGCATTCTGATAAGACGCTCTGGAAAACGTCCCTCAGTCCGCGCCCCTCCCGGGGGGGGACAGCTCAGCTCGGAACCGTCCCGAAGGTTGGAAACCGCACTACCCCCGGAGACGTCACCGGCGCCGCCGGCGAGTCCGCGGGTGCGAGCGTCCCCCGCATTAGGACAGCTCCCGGGCCCCCCAGCTCTCCGCACCCCCCACCCCACCCCGCCGCGCGAGTGTGAACAGGGGGCACTGGGGGGGGGGGGCGAGGCGCTGAGCTGGGATTCCGCCCCGCGACTAGGGTTTCTCGGGGAGAACGTGAGAAATGGTGCTCCGGCCGGGAATGATGGATTAGCCGGGGGCGGGGGCGGGGAGGGGCGCGGGGGAATTAGGGCCGGTGCAGCTGTGCAGACGCCGGGTTAGTCACTCACGGCCCCCTCCCCCGGCCGCGGCCGCGACCCCGCGCCGCCGGAGCAGCACAAAGCCGAGCGCGGTCCCCCGCCCCGCCACCGCGTCCGCGCGCCCCCGGCAGGGCGCGGGTGGGGGGTGGGGGGAGCGCCGGCGGCGGGGGAGCCCCACCGCCAGCCTCTAAGTAGTTTAGCACACAGCGCCGGGGACAGCCGCCGGCGGGCTGGCGGGACGGCCGGCTGGGGAGACGGGAGACGTGCGGCCACTCACCGTCGGCGCTGGGCTCCGCGCCCCACTCCCGCCGGGACGCACTGCGGGGGCTCATCGGGGCAGGGACGCTCCTCCCGGAGAGCCAGAGGGCTGCATTGGCTCAAGGAGGAGACGCTTCCTTCTCTTCCTCTCCCCCGCCGCCGCCGTCGCCGCCTCCTGGGAAAAAGAAAAAAAAAAAAGAGTCCTGGGCAGCAGTTGCTGGAAAGTCTCTGTTAAGCCACCTCCCAGCGCCTCTGTCCCTCCCAAGTCCTCGCCAAGTCCGGACGAGGCAGCGGCGGCAGCCAGGGCCAGCTGCACAAACTCTCAGCGCATGCTCCGGCCGCTGGCTGCCCGGGTTGGATCCGAGTGGGTGTTTCTTGTCCCTTCACCCGGCATGAGCCCCTCGAAGGGACGCCTCACCTCTATGAGACGCGGCCCAGAAAGAGAGAAAACCTATGCACTGCGGGGAAGTCCGCGCAGTAACCCCCTTTAAAATGGTGGTGTCCGAGGAGGGGAGGCTGGGTTATAACCATAGGGAAACAGGCTTTTATTATATGAAAATATTTGTGTTTGAGAAGGGGGGGCGAAGGAGTGGCCCAGCCCAATTCCTGCAATGAGAAACTAGTTTTCACAACCTTTCTGGAACCACCTCCTGTGATTTGTCACTAACATGGTGCCCTATGATCCTTCTTATTGCTTTGTTGCCCTCCTGATTTAAAATTTAAAAAATAAAAATAAAAATAAAATTGACAAAAATAAAAAGACTTCTTTCCAACTTCCATGGTGCCCTGACAGCATTTATGTAAACACCAGAGTAAACGTGTCCGGATCTGATATCCAGAATAGAAAGAAAGAACATTTTTAACTCTTTCACAAGTAACCCAAAGGTTCCAAAATTTTCTCCCAATAAGATTGTCTGAGTTTTAACCGGGTGTTTTATCTTTTTATTTACTTTTTTAATGTTTTTATTTATTGTTGAGACAGAGAGAAACAGAGCATGAGCAGGGGAGGGGCAGAGAGAGAGAGGGAGACACAGAATCCGAAGCAGGATCCAGGCTCCGAGCTGTCAGCACAGAGCCCGATGTGGGGCTTGAACCCATGGACTGTGAGATCACGACCTGAGCTGAAGTGGGATGCTTAACCCACTGAGCCACCCAGGAGCCCCTGGGTGATTTATCTTGAATTGTGTGCAGAGTAACGGGTCTTTAAATTTGTTTTTAAACTAGAAATTCAGGAAGTATTAAAGTAATAATAGGAGACTATCTTTCCAAAGTACCTTTCCTTTGGGAAGTAAGAAGTTTCACACTTAAAAAAAAAAAAATCACTCAATCATAGTTTCCATATAAAACGTTGATGTTTTGTGCCCCATGATAGTTCACATTTCTATGATTACTTTTGTGCACATTGTGTGGCAAATAAAACTAGACTAACAAATACAAACTCCATGAAACACAAGCAACATTTTGGGGGAAAACCTCATAATGGAAGTCCTCCTTAAATTTCTTTAGGGGAAAAAGAAGAAGTTTGCAGTGCTGTGTCTATCATCTCCTGTCTGGAGTCAGTAGCCACATGACCAGAGTGACGATGAGACACATGCTCTCATTTGGGTAGAAGTAAAACCAAGACTAAAAGAGAAGCTGAGTTCCAGGTTAGGGTCAGGAAAATTCTTGGTAAGCAAGTCACTAAACCAAATGTAAGGTAGCAAGCCCAAAAGAGCACAAAATAGCCATCCAGACAAAAGACGAAGAAAAACATGCAGTAGTCCATCAGATGACTCTACTCTGGCAATAAAGTATCTCCTGGAATCGTGGATAAGAGGAAAGAAACCTATTTTTTTATCCTCTAGCAGTTTCGTGCAAATCAGGATGGACCCCAGTCCTCAGCAGGGGACTACTGAGAATCTTGCCATCTGAACACTGTTGGTGTCACACGTTCCTGTGAGAGGCAGAACCATCCCCACGTTGAGGGGCGTCTATGACTGCCATTATAACTAACAAAAAGGAGTGCAAAGAATTCCCATGTCACTGAACACAGCTCCCCCTCTATTTTGAGAAAGCAGTAAGGTTGCCTTTTCATAATTCATAAACTTTTAAGGGCCCTAGAATAATAAAATTTTGGAGGACAGTGCCTTAGAAGTATATACACCCCACCTCCTTTTGATAAATAAGGAATATGGAACCAAGAGAAGTTAAGGAAACTGCTTAGTGTTACACCTCAGGCTAAATCAAATTCCAAACTACAATCCAGAATCATAATTTTTGAGCACGCTAGTTCAGCGATTCTCAAAAGTGCTGTACCTTTGAATCAGTTGGAGAGCTTTGAAAAAATCCTTTATGCTTAAGCCTTATCCCATACCAATTAAATCAGAATCTCTGCAGATGTGGCCTAAGCATCTAGACTTTTCAAAGTTCCCAAGTTAATTTTACTCTGCAGTCAAGTTTGAAAACCATTGCGACTAGTGATTTACAGATGCCTGAAAACCAGCAAAGGAGTCTCTTCAGGTTTCGTTGGACCAAATCCCTCATCTGTGAGCTGATAAATTGGGGTTAATATCCCCATTTTTCAAGTTAGGTAGAAAACAGAGCTGCTATAATATTCCTGGTAAATGGTCATCAGTCTGGGAGTCAATACTTCAGGAGAGGAGTCTTCAATACCTTTGAGGCATTGCGGTACTAGGCAGTTCTGACTGTTTAAACCTGACCCCACCTCCCTTTATCTTATATCCCTCAACTTTAGTTCTGCTTTGTAGTGTCCACAGCATGAGCAGTCCTCCCATCTGGCAGCCGTCAGCTTCTTAAGGGCAGCGGCTCTTCCCTCCTTCTCCAAATATTTTCTTCATCAGGATTATAGGAGCACGGTAAGACTTGACATCACAGCTGCCATTCTGTGGGCTCTATATTTTTCTCTGTGAGAATAACTTCTTTTGCGCACGAAAAGGAAGATAGAAAAAGTATCAAAATGGCATGACGACTTGAATACAGAATAACCCATTAGAAAGATTGTATGGTCTATGCATTGCCCATGAGGTAGGAACCCAATTCTGTGGCCATTTATACTTATTGTATACCTTTTGGGTGTGTGGAATGCACTGTGCCACATGCTGAAGATACTAAAAAAGAGATGGGTCTCTATCCTCCAAGGAAAGGCAAAATTATTCTTCTTAGTTTAGGTACTAACAACAGCTATAATTTATGAACAATCTAATATATGCCAGTTTCAGAGTCAGGAGTAAAACTCAGCTAGGGGCAGCTGGGTGGCTCAGTCTGTTAAGCATCCGACTTTCAACTTCCGCCCAGGTTATGATTTCACAGTGCGTTAGTTAGAGCCCCACATTGGGCTCTCTGCTGTCAGCACAGAGCCTGCTTCAGATCCTCTGTTTCCCTCTTTCTTCGCCCCTCTCCCAGTTGCGCGCACCCCTGCGTGTGTGTGTGTGTGTGTGTGTGTGTGTGTGTGTGTGTGTGCGCGCGCGCGCACGTGCGCGCGTGTGCTCTCTCTCTCTCTCTCTCTCAAAAAAAAACAAGTATTTAAAAAGAATTTTAACAGCGCCTTGGTAGCTCAGTCAGTTAAGCGTCCGACTTTGGCTCAGGTCATGATATCAGGATGTGTGGGTTCGAGCCCCACATTGGGCTCTGCGCTGACAGCTCAGAGCTTGCAGTCTGCTTCAGATTCTGTGTCTCCTTCTCCCTCTGTCCCTCCCCTGCTCACATTCTGTCTGTCTGTCTGTCTATCTCTCTCTCTCTGTCTCAAAAATAAACATTAAAATTTTTAAAAAATATATTGAAGAAAACCACTCACCTATACAGTACAAGGTTCTCACACCACAAAGCAACTCATTTGTCCACATCTTACTGCACTCACTCTGCTCAGGTTTGTGCAGAGGGAAGAAGCAGCATCAGGACTTGTTTGGATGAATGAGTTTCTATTGCTTCTTAGTATAATATTCTTACAAGTGCACCTAAGAGAGTTCTTAGCAATCAATACAAGAAAGAGAGTTAATATGTTTGAAGTAATATGTACCTGACATGAATGGTGCTTCTCAAAATGTATATTAATTCTTCATAACTACATACTGAAATACTGAAACTCAGACGGTAGATTTCTATTGCCCCAAATAGGTGGTAAGTAAAGAAATGGAGACTTTAGGATCTCTTTCTACAGTTGATCTGCATTAAAATAATATTTCAAATCATGGTAAGTTTTCATTGACAAGACTCAAGAAAAAAGTATTTTAGACACCTTTACTAGTTCTAGAGAATATGAGCCTGAATTCCAAATATGTATACTCAAAGTATAACTTGTCACTCTATTTCACATTTTTACCTCTGAAACAGCATAGCCAATAGGACCCGAGGAAAGCCTTTCATCACCGAACCAGGTAAACTGCTCTCAGCAGCAAGTTTAATGTTGACAAATAAAATACAAGGTGTCCAGTTAGATCAGAATTTCAGATAAACAACAAATCATGACAAAGGATGTCCCAAATATTGCATGGGACAAATACCACATTAAGCATATATATACTGAAAAATTATTCATCATTTATCTGAAATTCAAACTTAACTCTGCAAGCTACATTTTTATTTGCTAACTGGCAACCCTCTGCAAGCTAGAAAATTCAACCAAAAGTGCCACAAGAATAAGGATATAAGTAAATTCATTATTTCACATAACAATAAGACCAAAAGTAGCATTGTCCACTCGACAATGATATCAAAGAATAAATTCTTTTTCCACCTTGCTCTTCTGATCCACGCAAGATGTAAGCTCCTGTCCTTTGGCTTCCTTTTCTCATGATTTCAAGATGGCTGTGCAAATCCAGGCATTGTATTCAGTTACTACTTCTTCTAGAGGAGGAAGAAACTATTCCGTTCCATGGGTCTCCCTTAGGATCAAGAAATCCTCTCCCAAAAATTTTGTAGGAGGTCATCCCTGGTGATTCATTGCCTAGAACCCCGTGTCATACTCATGTATGCATCAATTATTGGCAAGGTCTATGAATCTGCTGTGGCTGATTTAAAGCAGTTGCAATGCACTCCCTGTGTCTGGGGCAACTCTTCTCTGAAGCACATGGCCAAACAGAGGACAGATAACTGAACAGGGGCAGATTTCTGCCTGAACTTTGAGTGGAGAAAAGAATGGATGCTACCATCTTCTTTCCTGTTCAGTACTAAAACAACCCAGCTGTCAGCCAACTGTTTCTTGGCACTACTCGGCAAAGCCCTTGGTTACTGAGAGAACCACCGAAGCAGGAACATATCGGCAACAGCAAAGGATCTTTTTTTTTTTTTTTTTTTTTTTGGGACAGAGAGAGACAGAGCATGAACGGGGGAGGGGCAGAGAGAGAGGGAGACACAGAATCGGAAACAGGCTCCAGGCTCTGAGCCATCAGCCCAGAGCCCGATGCGGGGCTCGAACTCACGGACCGCGAGATCGTGACCTGGCTGAAGTCGGACGCTTAACCGACTGCGCCACCCAGGCGCCCCAACAGCAAAGGATCTTAAGAAAACTCCATCGCATCATTTCCATCTCATGACGAAATCTTACATCCTGCACCCATACTTGCCTTTGTACACCACACTATTGATTAAAGGATTGCCTCAGTCAGAACCCTCATAAAAACCCCTAGAAGACTTTCCTCTGAAAGTTTATCCAAACCCAGCCTCTGTACAAAGTTCAGAGATTTGGATACATTTCACCAGCCAGCATGGGTGCAAAGAATCCATTCCTATTCGATAAATATTTATTGAATTGTTACTGCAAACTGAGAACTCTGATGGGAGTCCTAATGTAATTTTGACTCTCAAAGAATTTACAGCTTCATTAGCATACTTCCAGTTCAGAAAGCAGAATTTATACAATTTAAGAACTCTTTCCCTTTGCAAGAAGTCTTAATTCACGGTTCTTTGAAACACGCTGTACAGGTTCCATTTACAAACAGCTGCTAAAGCCTACCTTTCTTACAAAGATCCCCCAGGAAATATTCTATTGTTCCACATTAGCTCCTGGCAATGCCCACAATGTAACAACTAGGAGGAAGATAGTTACCATGAATATTAGACATTTGTCTTCATCTGCTGCCCCTTCTAATCCACTGGCGGTGCTTTAAAGCTTTCAGGTTTGCCCAAAAGTGCATTAATAAAACCTTTATTTATTTACACTAGGTAAAAGTGTTTAATTTTAGAAATTATTTTCTAAAATAATGAGCTAATACAAACTCACTAATGACCTCATCCTACCATGTATAGACCAACCATTTTATGTAACCAAAAAAAAAAAAAAAATGTGATTTTGTGGTTAGAATTCAGCTTTTACAAAAGGTTACATTGCAACTAGGACTTTCTATTCCTATGTTATTATTTGTATGTATGTGTATTGGGTATAACTGTATATGGCACACTAGAGATGTAGTAATTTTTCATTTCATATTTAATAGCATGAACGCATAGAGGATTGACCAATGAATAATAAAAAAAAACTAATGTCTCCGCTTCAATGGTGATCCATTTTGTTCATTGCAAAGAACTGACAATTGCCATTATGTTTTATTATATTTGCATTGTCAGTATTCTTTCTTAAGAAGCAGTATTAAATGACTTCTATTCATGGTGATAATAAAGGAAGAGATACCATGTCAGGGACATAAAACATCCATGTATAACGTATACAGTTAGTTTTTTAAACATACAAGCATCTCTATCATTTTAATGCCTTTCTTAGTCTATCATCACAACTGACTTAAAAAAAAGATTCGGAAGATAATATGTTTGATTTAGCAAACTTACATGTATTTTCCCAAATGACTTGCAGGAATGAAATTATGTGGGGTTTTTTGGTGTAAGTTTTACATTGATGGTGTTTTATGATCCACCATCACATTAGCACTGGGTCATGGGGAAGAATCTTTCTAGGCCTGCCAAAGTGGAGACAAGTTGGTTCCCTCTCCAGGGAAGGTGGCCTAAAACATAGCAGCAGCCAACGTAGGTTGCAAGGGTGACCATATGTTAACTTAATTAACTAGGTCCCAACAGCCATTCCTTGGATCAGACGTAAAAGCTGAGCCCATAGCAGCCAAAACCTTACATTACTTAGGTGTACTCTGTTTCTTGATCTTTACTTTCTTTTACTGTTCCCAACTTGCACATATACCAGCAGCATCATAAATCACGTCCCCTCTTCCCTCCCTTCCACAACCTCCCTATTCAGGCTAGTGTTGCCAGCTATCCCATGAACTGATCATGTTTGTTACACATCCACAGTCTTACAAACGTGCCTCATTCAGTTATGGGAGTGGGCAGGGATGGCCAGAACCTTAAAACTAGAGCAATCAATTAGGGTGTGACTGGAACTGGAGTGAAGACCCATCAAAAGGCAATGTAAATTCAGGCAGCCGAGCGGAACTAAGTATGAGGGGAATGTGCTGGCAAGCGCGAGGTGGAAATCTAGCAGGAATACAGATGGCAGCATCGGAGAAGCCCAGCAAATGGGAAGAGGCAGGTGCCCTGGCAAACAAACGGAAGTCAGGGGCACAGGAGTTGGGCAGCAAAAAAGCATGGAAAGCTTCACAAAAATCAAGGAAAGCTGCCCTCCCTGTCAAGGTGATTTAATCCTTCTCTGCCAAGGCCCCAGCAGGGAGGCTGGTCCAGGCCGATGAATGCAGTTCTTAGAAACGCAAGATTCGAGAGCAAGAACCACAGTCCCAGAGAAATGCCTCTAGTCCCTAGTTTTAAGAGCCGTCATGTGAAGATTAGAAAAGTTTGTGGTTTCCAGATTAAGGAAGATCCTAAATGCTGGGCAGAGGAGTTTGCACTTAATTCGGAAGCAATGACAGCCACAAAAGGATTTTGATATGGGCAGAAGAACAACAGAAGGAACCTACCTCAGGGGTTTTGAAGTCAGCCCTGGATTTGAATGCTCCCTTCACCATATGCTGGTAATGTGATAATGAGCAGATGTCCTTACCTCCATAAGCCTCAGTTTCCTTATCTGTGTACCTTCCTCTTAAAATGGTCATGAGCATTATGTAAGGTGTGAGTGACCTAAATTCAGCGGGGGTCACACTGTCCTTTGATGTTTAAATAGAATAGGTTGAGCCTCCTTCCCACATTCAGTGGATAAACTTGTTCTCCTCTCGCAATCCCTCTGAGGATTATTTGGATGAAAAAGAAGGGGACACACTTCTTCTAGAGTTCTGAATCAATTTATGGATCATCTCGTCATCCCATGCATGCTATTCTTTTCTCTGAAGGACGGCAGCCTTCAAGAAAAGATTCCTTCCCTCTCAAAGTATGGCCAGCACAAGCCTACACTCGTAGTTGCCTTTGACTGAAGTCTCAGAGAGTGGGAAGGGATTTCTGTAGGAGCACCACGTACAACTCAAAAACACATATTAGCAATTGTCTGGTTACTCTAGAACCACTTATTTGTTCCTTGTTGCCTTTCTCTCAAGTTTTCACGTTGACTGATACTCCTCTTAACCTGTTCTTCTCTCTCACTGCTTATACTCCAGCCTCAAATTCCTGGTAACTTCTCATGCAGATGACAAAGCTATCTATTTTGTTTTACAGTCGACTTCGAAACTATGCCCCAGATGTCTCAGCTTTCACACAATTCTCTCCCTGAGCGACATTCTGGTGTGAGGCAAGTGTGAAGAGATTCATGGATCTAATGAAGATACAGTGGACTGTGGACAGCTAGTTTTCGGAAGAGAACCCACGATGATGACAGTTTTGGGGAGTCATTTTGGGATCGGAACAAATATCAAACACTGACCTCAGAAACTATTCCTTTCAAGAAATCACATTTTGATTGGATGCCTTTGGAGAGGAATATATGCCCAGGGACATTGTTGAAAACAATACCAGAACTGGCAGGCACTTAGTGGAATTTACCAGCTGGCTGCGGTCAGGGAAAGAGTAGAAAAGAACTCTACCAGTGCCACAGTCACCCCAGGGTGGCTGTGGCACACCCCACACTGTGCCTCCTTGAGGAATAATATCGGAGGCTTAACACCAAGTGGGGGAAATGGGATTTCACCAAAATAATCCAGCCGATCACTAAACAAATAAACAACCGAATAACAATAACATGCCCCAAAGTGGGAGGGAGCAGCCGGTACCTAGAGTGGCTCCAATATATTATCTAAAATGTCTGGTTTCCGACCAAAAAAATTGAGGCCTGAAAAGAAACCGGAAGGTATGACTCACATACCAGAAAAAAAAGCAGACAACAGCAGCTGCCTGACAGTGACCTGATGCCGGATCTCACAGAAAAAGAGTTCAAAGTAGACCTTATAAATATGTTCACAGCACCAAAGAAAGTATGACTGAAGAAGAAAAGGAAGGCATGATGGCGGTATCGCATCACATAGATAATATGAGTAAAAAGATCCAAATTATAAAAAATAACCCAATGTTGCTGTATGTGCTAGACCCAATAACACAATTTATATTTATAAGAGCATTTTATATAAACAGTTATATGTATGTATGTATATATATAAAACCATTCAGTATGTATAATTATATGTGTGTAAAGTGTATTGTTGGGCCTAGAACACACAGAAACGTCATATAATTGTAATATACTGGTCAATGACACCACAAAGGAGGTGGGTAGGAGCAAAGCTATAATGGGCTACAGGAAATGACTATAGGTGATAAAGCAATAATTATATAAAATAGAAAAAGGAAGAGAAAGAAAGAAAGGGAGGAGGGAAGGAAAGAAGGAAGGAAGGAAGGAAGGGAGGAAAGAAGGAAGGAAGGAAGGTAGGAAGGAGGGAGGGAAGGGGGGAAGGAGAGAGGGAGAAGAGAATTCCCCATCTGCCTCATCAAAGACAATGATGCCAACTCCTATCTTCTTTGGCAGATGCTCGCTATATGCCTGATGCCCCTCTTCTGCAGGCTCAACCCAAGTCTGGTGCAGAGACAACCCTGATATTGCGATCCAGATGCCACAACAAGACAGAAGAGCCTATTTGCTGCCAGGGCTTCCAAGAGTCCCTCTGTCCCCCAGTTGCAGCCTATCCTTATTGGCTCTATTGCTCCAGTACTAACTATGGGTTCTGGCTTCTGCGTTTCCTACCTGACATTGCAATTTAGAATTATATTTAGAATCAGAAATCCTTCCCCAAACCCCATCTTCTTGGTTAGGCCTTAGTACTCTTCTTAACCTCTCCTTCCAGAGGCTAGATCTTGCTCCCTATGTTTCATTTGCTTTCTTACTTTTCTGGGACCTGTTGGGATCGGACCCTTAAACCATCACAGTGTTACATCCTGCTTAACTTGGGGTTTTCTTGTTGTTGTGCACCATCAGCCCCACCCCACCACCCTCCATACTTACACACACACACACACACACACACACACACACACACACACAAGATGTTGGAGCTTCTTAGTTACAAAAACCAGGCAGGAAGTTTCCTGCCTGACCCTTCAGACATGTACCTCAAGTCCAAGAGCTGGGGCACTGTCTCAGCCCTCTCCTATACTGGCCTGTAGGGATTGCTATGGTTTTGTGTCTGTATTTGTTTTGCCTAAACACCTTTGACTTTTAACAGTGAATGCACTAAAGTGTCCTCAGCGCTGATGTCACAGCTTATGTAAATAAGCAGGTTATTAGCTTCTCTGCTAGGTGAGTTTGTAACATAACTTCCTGTCGCCTCACTGTCAGACTGGTTTTTGCTGGTTCGTTTGTTATTTTTTGCTAGTCAATGTGTGCCTGCAACAAGCTGCATAGCCCTCCCTCCCCCCCGCCCATCCCCTGCTCTCTTTCTTACCAAAAGCAAAGGAACAAATTTTCTAATTTACTCTGGGCAGAAAATCAGAAGAACCAAAATGATGCAACCGAACTCAGAATCAGAGGAAATATACTCCAATGAGACTCTAGAAAAGTCCCTGAGAGCTTAAGTGTAAGGATTTTGTGATGTCTGTGTTTGCATGAGGATTTAATGCAAGCATCGTATGTATGGTTGTGTATTTTCATGTTTTTACTCATCTGTGTTCTGGACAGTTAAGGTTCTAAGATCAGTGGCTTCTGGTCATGAAAGTACTACTACATTAACTTTTGGGGGAAAAAAAAGACTCTGGGAAAATATGTGAAGGGAATTTTACTTTTAGCAGATTACAATATTTCTGAGTCTAATTTTGTATCTGAGCTTACTACACACTTATGTAGTGGGTGAAATGACCACTGAACTGGGAAGTAGAAGACTGAGGTTCAAATCCAGATTCTTCCTGAGCCAGGAAACCTAGAGTTGTTTAATGGTTCTCCATCTAGAGAGATAAGAAAAAATTTAACCTAGTTAATTTTAATGTCATAGTTCCAACTTTGAACAGTTCAACCACATTTCTGTCCTTCCTACTTCTGACAAAAGTTACTACCCATAGTAAATTTTTTAGAGGCAAAACATTCATGACCTTACATCCCTTTCTTAAACCTAAACACTAAGTGCTGATATGGGTGGATGTCCCTCAATTCTATTGACAGCAATAGTTGAGCAATTTGATATTATTATGACAAATTGCATCCTAGTTGTTAAGGTTCAAAGTTAGGTTTACGATATTAGTTTACATACTATTTTTAATTAAAAAAAAACGAAAATAATCTCCTGTTTGTAAGAGATCTTTACAAACAGTCTTTGTGTTATATAAACCAAATACTCACGCCTCCTCTAGGTGTATTTAGGCTTTATCGATGTTAAATTTGCTTTCTTTCTTATTCTTCTTTTGTCTTTCAACTTGGAAGATGGCTGTGATTGAACCATACAGTTGTATTATGTATCCACATTCATACTTAGTCCTGTAATGTTTTGTTCATTGGACATTCATAGTAGACATAATTGTACTTTATAAATCTGTGTTAATTGGTAGCTACTAATTTCCTCTGTTAATTCAGATTCAAGACCATAAATCATGATGCATTTAACCTACCATTCTTTCATGTATAGGATAAAAATGACAATGTGATATGATTTTTATGACTTGACAGTCATCACAAAATAATTAGTACATTAGTAATCAGTGATAGCTCAGTACAAGTACAGTTGAGATTCTCAATTGAATAGAATGGGGGGAAAGGTGGTTTTCAAAAGACATGTTTTCTGCTAAAACTAACAGTAGTGCCAAGTGTTTTAGAAATTTTTGCAATGCAGATAATAAAACTGCAGTGAATTGGACTAGAAATATCAAACTCATTTCATATAACTGGCTTGTTCTGAAGTCAGACTCCCCACTTTGCACCAGGCATCCTCTACATGAATACTGAAAAAGAAACACTTCACTCACCCTGATGAATGCAACAATTATAACACAAAAGAAATCATTAATGCATCAGAACAGAAGAGTATGGTCTGTTAGCACCTAATTAGGCTCTTGCTGTAATTATCCTCCATTTGAGAAATTTTCTTAATGCAAAAATGATAAAACAAATCATGAGTATTCACTTAGTTTAATTAGTTAGCAGCACTAAGGCGCATTTAGTTTAATCTGTATCCTTTTTATGTACTTTGTTCCAAGGATCTTAACTACAGAAAAGCTGAATACCCTACCACTTTAAACTTTTTACAATATCCACATCATAAAATGTTTCTTGTACACTCCACAAAACTTCCTCAGACAAATTTCCAACATTGTGCTTGGTTATTTGTGCTGAAGGGCTACAGGAGGAGGGGAAGGATTAAGGAAGCATTGTGTGGCTAGAGTTGGAGCAGAAAGAATGAGGTGGGGGAGAAAGCGGGAAAGGGAAGGGATAAGATGGAAGAGAGATTTTGACAAAGGAAGGAAGGAAGACCAGGAGTGAACTCATCACTCATTGGTGATCACATTGTGATTTTTATTTTTTTTTTTAATTTTTTTTTCAATGTTTTTATTTATTTTTGGGACAGAGAGAGACAGAGCATGAACGGGGGAGGGGCAGAGAGAGAGGGAGACACAGAATCTGAAACAGGCTCCAGGCTCCGAGCCATCAGCCCAGAGCCTGACGCGGGGCTCGAACTCACGGACCGTGAGATCGTGACCTGGCTGAAGTCGGACGCTTAACCGACTGCGCCACCCAGGCGCCCCCACATTGTGATTTTTAAAAATTACCTGTGTGTCTATCTATCTATCTATCTATCTATCTATCTATCTATCTATCTACCTACCTATCATCTATCATCTATCTATCTATCTATCTATCTATCTATCTATCTATCCACTTCTACTTGGCAATGGATTTAAAAAAAAATCCGGGGCGCCTGGGTGGCGCAGTCGGTTAAGCGTCCGACTTCAGCCAGGTCACGATCTCGCGGTCCGTGAGTTCGAGCCCCGCGTCGGGCTCTGGGCTGATGGCTCAGAGCCTGGAGCCTGTTTCCGATTCTGTGTCTCCCTCTCTCTCTCTGCCCCTCCCCCGTTCATGCTCTGTCTCTCTCTGTCCCAAAAATAAATAAAAAACGTTGAAAAAAAATTTTAAAAAAAAATTTAAAAAATAAAAAAAAAAATCCTTCTTTCTCTGGGAAAAAGCACAGGAAGAGAAGACTACATTCTGCCTATGATTCTCCAAAAAAGAAAATTCTCCAAGTTCCCTAGTAACATTTTTCCATTTCTTCCATAACCAAGGAAACTTTCAGCCACTTAAATGTACCAAGTCAGTCTTGATTCTTAGGATCACAAGTTCTTGCTGCCCCCTTAATCAACAGAGAGCTCCTAAGATGATAGGAACAAACTTCAGTTCAGTGATGGAAAGCAACCTAATGTGCATGCCTCTTTGTGGATAGGCAAGGCAGCACTCCATCTAGACATGCTGGCAGGATTGAGTTGTATCCAAGTCATTTTCTTCCCCTATTTGTATCAATGGGAGAAAAAAAATCATCTTTCCTACTAGTACTTTCTTTTATAATTTATGATCAGTAAAGCTTGTTTACTATGCTGATTAAATTTTTAAAAACCATGCTTGGAAAGACTGTGCTAAATGAGTTCTTCCCAAATCTTTATGTGTAATGGTCCTGAGATATTTTAAATGCATGTATACATTAAAACGTTTCAGTACATGAGTGAAATCTTGATTTGGGCCTATAAAGCCCATCTGGTAATATTCAGCTTTGATTATAGATCTGATATATAAGGAAAGTTTCAGAATAAGTGGCTCTAAAATCTTTTCTATCATCAAAATTGATGTTTACTAGAATAAATACTTGATGAATAATTAAGAAAGTATGCTCAGATTCATTCACTGAAATAAAACAAAAAATATGCTGTATACCATTGATTCAAGTTTTTAAGAGGAGAGAAGCTTTTGAGAACTGTTATTTAATTTCATCAGCTTACATTCATCTGGAAAGCATTGATATGGCCATACTGGTCATTAACATATTAAAAGCTCTGAACTACTTGGTAAATAGCTGCAGCTCTGAGCCTTTGACTCCCCAACCACCCTGTCCACTCTCTCATTATCTTTGCACTGTCTACAAAATACAGCATTAAGGTTGGGGAAGCATGTTCTCTCTAGGTTCTGTCCCAAGGCTATAGAACATCCATGCTACTTTGTTTGTATCTGAACCATAATCGTATTTGATATTTTATATATAACCTCTGAATGGAATGTGTGTTGCCAGTTTTTGTCTAATGAGAGAATTAAGTTTTCACGGGGAAGGAGTAATATAATTACCATAGGGTTTTTTTTTTTTTTTACTGTGTTTTTAAACTGTAAGCTTGTATACCCTTCTCTCCTTTGAAATGGTCCAGCCTATTTCACCCAGTCTGTGGATATCATTAGAACTTTATTCTACAGACACAGGTGCCAATACAGTGGCTCAACTTCCGTTGTCAATGTTGATCTCCATTTCAGTACCCATTTCTACCCTAGAGATGTAGGCAAATCATGGCATGACTGCATTGCCATTGTGTCTCCTTTCTTCCCACAGTCTTTTCCACTCCCCTCTTGGGTGAAGGAGGAAAAGGATATGTATGTGGAGGAGTGAGCTAGTCTTTCTCCAGCCAGCATAACAGATCTTTTAATAGGTTCATGATCACAGTTGTTTGGGACCCCAGGCTTTTCCTGTACAAATTTTTTATGCGAGATCTTGATTTATCTTTGTGGGGCAAGCTTCCTTTGGAGCTGGGTTGTGGGTAGCACAACCAAAAGAAATCAACTCTTCTCACTAATAATTACATTCGCAGGTCTAAAATGAAACACCTTTACTTTTCTCTTTTTCAAATTGGGCTCCCCAGGACTAGGACCACTGTTGAGAGAAATCCCTCTCTGCTCTAGAGGCTCATCCCAAAAGTCTTATTTCAGCACTGGCATGTCCAGACTTCACATCTCTTCCAGGAGGTAAATGAAACCTTCGGGGCGCCACATTGGTGTGAGATGAGGTTCGTGAGATAAAATGTTGTCTGGATCTTCACCACACACACACACACACACACACACACACACACACAGTGGGCTATAAGAATGTCCTTCCTTTCCCAATCTTCCTTACTACATTTAACATCTTTTTAGTTATTATCTTTAATTGTTCCATGCTAGTCAAAGACATATCCAAAATAATTGTGTGTTTCTATTTCACGTGAAAAACTACAGAATTGCTAAATAAAAGAGCACCATCTCTTCTTTCAGCATTTTGTGAGAAGAAAATATTTTGCTGACGTAAACTCTCCTCGTTTCAACTTCATTATTTTGTTTTCTGCCTTTTCTCAGAGTTAAAAGGGCTTCAGGTGAGAAGTGATCGAACATTGAACGTGTCACATGAAACTTTCTCTTTTCCGCTCAGCACTAATGAAAATATTTGCCTTCTACTTAACTAACAGGTCTTTTCTTTAAAACTTGCTGAACTTGTTTTTTACCTGAATAACTTCGGTGTGAACCATAACAGGGATGCTTTAGATTTTCATCTCTTTCATTCCTCAGGGGGAGAAAAAAGAAAGGGGGAGGAAAAAGTCCCCAATTTTACAAGTTCAATGAAGAAAAGTTTCTTAGTTCATAAAATAATAATTTTAAACTCTCTTTGGCTTCTTAAATTACTAGTTTTCATTAAATATGAACCCAAAATCACTTACTATCACCAACACAGTATTTGTAAATTGCCAATATATTTTCATTTTATGTAATTACAATGTGGAAGGCAAAACTAAAAATGAGCATTCATTAACAGATAAGTAGTACTTTAGAATTTTAGCAAAAATGTTGTTCATTCAGCTAACTCAAACTTAACATACGGCATATCTAAGTTTTTTGCACCTTAAAAACATCTGAATGTCCTGCTGTAAATCTACTGGTGCAATTAAAAAAAATTGGTAAGACATATAGGTATATACAATCAGCATAAAAATATTTTAAACTGTTTTATCTACCCAACAAAATTATTTCACTGAAGCTAAATAAATAGTCATCAAATTACTACCCAGAAAAGTCAACAGCTGCTTCTATTTAAGACTTTCATATATGTCTTTACTGTCCCCTCCCTACCCAGCCAAATTAACCCGAGAAAGAGACAGTGGGATTCATTTCAAGAGCTCTTTCTCCCTGCAGGGCACTGGGAGATGATGGAATGAGAAGCAGCTGCCTTTCCTGAGCCATTCTGTCCCTTCCAGTTATTTTTCAGCCTTTTCTTGCCCTCCACAGTCTCTCCCTTCCCATATACAATCTCAATTAGTTCTCAAGCTTTAAATTACATTTATACCTTGATGACACCTAAAAGTACCTCCCTAGCCCAGACTGTCTCTACTGGGAACTCCAGATGCCAGTATTCAACCAGCTGCAGAATATCTCAAGCTTCATGTGTGCCAGATGGAGCTCCCAGTGATGGAACACCATACCACTTCTCAATAAGTATTAGTGGAATCACCATTCATTCATTTTTCAACCAGAGACCTAAATTTTATCCTTGATTCAAATTTCTCTCTTATCCGTATATTGAATTCACTCTGATGGAAAGTTCTATTAATTCTATTGCAAAATATACCTCAAATCCGTCTTACTCTCTGTCTCCTTCGCCAACAAACTAGTCAAGAAAATGGCAAGCTCTCAACTGAACTGCTTTGTCAGCCTTTGTCACATTAATATTTGCTCTCAATTCATTCTCCATAAACAGTAGGAATTCTTGTCCTATTGTTACAAATAAGAAAACTGAAGTCTCTGAGGGTAAATACATTTGCCCAAGTTTACATGGCAGTGAAGGATAGCATTAGAATTTTAAGCCAGGTGAACCAGCTCAAGGTTCAACAATTTATTCAATTTCATATAACTACAAATTGGATCTAGCTAGTTCAAATTTGGGTTCTTTTTACTAAGTTATACTGTTACTCTGTATTTAAAGGAGTAGTGACTCCTTTTTATGGCTCCCAAATTAAAATGGACCAGGAAAGTCACGTGTGTGTGTGTGTGTGTGTGTGTGTGTGTGTGTGTATACATATATTGTAGAAAATACCAAAACGTTAAGAGATGTTAAGAAGGGAGTAACAGAGAGGTGAAATTGTGATTACTTAATTTTCTTCATAATTTTCTATTTCTACATTGTCCCAAATTCCCTACTAATAACATATACCTGTTATAATCAGAAAATCACCATAAAGCTTTAAATAGGTCTGGATATAACTAAAATATAGATTTTAAGTAAACTAAATTAAACTGAAACATCTGACCTGTTTATATTAACTTTGTGACCAAATTTTCATTACTTTCATAATTTTATGACTTCATTAATTTTTATTAATTTTATAAATTGTATTGTACAGATTGGTCAAAAGATTCTTTGCAATTGAAATGAGAAGTTATAATTTTTTAAGACTTTGCTTCCTTCCTGTATTTTCCTGACCAAATCTATCATCAAATGTCTTTCTCTTTTACTTCTTAAGCCATTCTAAATACTTACAGGTGAAAGGCATATTCACATACACTTGGAAGTAATCATAAGGAATAGCATAGCGTTTACATACAAGTGCTTCTTAGAGCCCTTTGATTGTTTTTATAATTGTGAATGGCCCCAAGAGTTCCACCTATAATCTTTACTTGCTCCAAAATTGCAACATCGTACATCCATCTTCTATTGACAACTCTGACATTTTCAACAACATACACCTAAAACTGAACTTGTTGACAGCTCCAGGCTGAATTAAGTGCCCCTCATTGATGCTTCCATAACACCCTGTGAAACTTCTTTTAACACATAACTTGTGTATCATAATTACCTGTTAGTCTATGTTCTCCACTAGATTGTAACCTCCTTAAAGGCAGTCTCTCTCGTCCATCTCCTCAGTGTCTAAAAATTGTCTGTAGGGATTTCGTCAACATTTTTTTTCAAATTAAATTAATGAACATCTTTAAAATAGTATAATAAAAATAGTTTCACCCAATCAAAATCTACATGATAATTAACTCTTGAAGGCAATTTAAAGTTAGTCAATCAACATATATTTCAATGCCTAAAAGATTCAGTTTCCTCTGGACCAGACTGGGAAGGGTTTAAGGATACAGTTTATCAGTTGGAAAATTTTGGCTCTTGGCACACCAAAGAGAAAATATCAACAAAGTGTATTCAGATGATGGCAAAGTATTTAATTTCAATGTTCTTTAGTTCACGGAGTTGGTCCTCAGTTTTCTTCTGTAATTCACTAGATCTCATCTCTGTTATTCCATTTAGAAGGTGTCTTTAGATGTACAAAGACTTCATTGAAGAATAATGAATTTCAGCAAAGGCTGAAATAGAGGGGATTGTTTCCCTTTCATACAGCTCTCTAAAAACGTCTCACTTTTTGTTATCCAAGTATTGTCAACATCTTTGCAAGCTCTCTCTGAATCCTAGATCATTGTATTTGATTCTTTTAATGTTGTTTAGCGTTGGTGCCTGATATAAAATGACACTTTCAGAATTTCATCAACCACAACAGTATGTAGACAACAACCATTTTTTACAGTTTCCACAAGAGTTTCAAAGTCTCATATTTTGCAGCAAATAATCATGGCTAAAAAAAGAAGAAGAAGAAGAACTCAAGCATCCATTGGTTAGATGAACAAAACTAACACCAGGGTATTTGGCTGGTGAATGAAGGAGACCTTAAGGACTTAAGTAGGCAGCCCCAAATCTAGTGTATGGTAATTGTTGGGCCTAGGGATTCTTCTCACCCCAATGGATATAGGATATGTGATCTCTGGGAGATTGTATGAGGCCAGAGTTTCAACCCCATGAAGTCTGAAGTTAGAGTTCCTGCAGGGTATCATTTACACTAAGAAGATCATTGCCTAACATTGTACAAGGGTCTTTGGAGCCTCTGGCAGCCAGCCATGATTCACTGCAGCAGCATGTTTTTGAGGCAGCTGGTCCTCTGTGTACACACACACACACACACACACACACACACTCAACCCACTGCAGAAATTAACCCTTTCTCACCTAATAATACATTCATACCCTGACTTCACACTACCCATAAGAATCATGTCTTACTCATTGAGGGCCAGTTGTGTGCCAACTCTTCCCATGTAATGTCTCTAAACTTCACGACAATCCTCTAAGGTAGGTATTACTATTCCCAATGGACAGATGAGAACTTAGAGGTTGAATATCTGCTTAAGTTTTCAGAACTAGTGGAAGGCTTAACTGATTTCAAACCAAGATTTGTCTGGTTCCCAAACCCTCTTTCCATTAAAAACTAGTGATCTATTCATGCATCACGAGAGGACCTGGAGAGAGAACAAAAGCTCTTTTGAGGTGAAAAGTCATGAAAAACCATTAAGAAGTTAGGTAAATTCTATTATTAAAATTACAAGCCTATCTTCCTTATTATCAGAGCTGACTTGCTTGAGAACCACAAGAACCTGCGATTACTTTAAAGTGTGTGCTTTAATCTCAATGATACATTGTATTTTAAATATCCATATTCTAGGGGCATCTGGGTGGCTCAGTTCGTTGAGCATCTGACTTTGGCTCAGGTCATGATTTCACGGTTTGCGGGCTTGAGCCCCACATTGGGCCATTGCTGTCAACGTGGAGCCCACTTTGGATCCTTTGTCCCCCTGTCTCTCTGCCCTTCCCCTGCTTGTGCTCCCTCTCTCAAAAATAAATAAAACATTTAAAAAATTAAAAATAAATAAAAAGATATTCATTATTCTAAAGAAATAACTCACTTTAATAAAGCACTACAAAAGTTGTTGAAGTTTCAAAAAAGGAAAGGAATTACCAATAATGTGGTCAGAATGCCATATGGGAGAGGTCAGTTGCCCATCTCCCAAAGGGACATCTGACGTTGGCCTTCTCTAGTGAATTTACCATGGCCTAACTGAGGCACTGGCTTTAACTTTTTGATATCAGGAGGTTGATTTGTGTCTGATACTAGAAGTTATTTCTATTAAATGAGAGTTTTTATTCCTCCAGACTGGTTTTTACATGGGGGAAAAAAATCATTAATAGGTTGTTAGTTTTTTAAATATTCAATTTATTATCATTATAAGGAAAAAAAAGATTAGTTCTTCTTTACAGTTGTCAGTTCACTTTATAAACCTTATTATCCCATGTACAGGGCTAGCAAATTCTCACACTTCAAAAGAGGCCTTTAATTACTATCTAAAAGGGGTTATAAACCTTGTTAATTAAACTACTTTTAACATTGTAAACTGCATTAATACGTTTAACACACTCAAATTCTTTCAACACATACATAAATTATCTAACACACTTTTCAAGTATTTAAGCAATACTTAGAAAATTAACAAATAAAACTTTGAAAATGGTTTCCTTTAAGTTTTCTTAAATGCTCAAATACTGTATATGAAATTAATTATATTCAGTCTAGATGCACATTTACAAATCAGTTTTTAATTAGCCATTTTAAAATGGTGTAAAAGTTGGGGCGCCTGGGTGGCGCAGTCGGTTGAGCGTCCGACTTCAGCCAGGTCACGATCTTGCGATCCGTGAGTTCGAGCCCCGCGTCGGGCTCTGGGCTGATGGCTCAGAGCCTGGAGCCTGTTTCCGATTCTGTGTCTCCCTCTCTCTCTGCCCCTCCCCCGTTCATGCTCTGTCTCTCTCTGTCCCAAAAATAAATAAACGTTGAAAAAAAAATTAAAAAAAAATAAAATAAAATGGTGTAAAAGTGTCCTATACATTACAGATTTTTTTTAATGTTTTATTTATTTTTGAGACAGGGAGAGACAGAGCATGAACAGGGGAGGGTCAGAGAGAGGGAGACACAGAATCAGAAGCAGGCTCCAGGCTCTGAGCTGTCAGCACAGAGCCCAACACAGGGCTTGAACTCACAAACCGCGAGATCGTGACCAGAGCCGAAGTCGGACGCTTAACCGACTGAGCCACCCAGGTGCCCCCATTACAGATTTTTTTAAAGTTTATTTGCTTTGAGACAGTATTGCATGGGAGGGGCAGAAAGAATTCGAGAAAGAGAGAGAGAGAGAGAGAGAGAGAGAGAGAGAGAGAGAGAATCCCAAGAAGTCTTCACACTGTCAGTGCAAGGAACCCAATGCAGAGCTGGAACTCATGAACCCATGAGATCATGACCTGAGCCAAAATCAAGAGTCTACCACTTAACCAACTGAGCCACCCTGGTGCCCCTACTTTACAAATATTTAATAAAGCAAGTATGCATACGTTAATTAATGTGAAAAGATTAATAATAGCTTCTGGATCTCTAAAACATTTCTACGATTAATTCTAAATCTTCCTAGATGTGTAACATTCTTTTCCACGAAGGAAACATATACCATCTCACAAAATTTTAAGGGTTATATCACTATACAACTTTTGAAACTGCCTTCTTAGCTTCTCAATGAATTGAGACCAGTCCCCTGATAAGACTGGATCCTGTCTTTGACAGGGATGGAACATGCTGAACCCTTTACAATATAGCTGACAATAATAAGGACTTTAAGTGAAAGAAGAAAACTTCATGGGGCTCATAACCATTAGAAATGAATCACATCATTATCTAATTTTCAAGTCAGGTTAGAGTCCTACCCAGGTGGCCATGCCTCTTAATTGGATTTTGCTTTCCTTAGTTCTTAAGACAAGTAAATATATTCACCTCTAGGTATACAGACATTTGAATGTAAGGAGGTCCTGAATTTTCTCACACTAATCAAACTACCCAACTCTTCCTGGTATTAAAACCGTATTGGATTGAATTCTGAAATGTCTTGGAGCTTTGTCTGACAATTTTGCTCACAACTTCTAACATCACTCTGTTGACAGACCCATCTTTTAAGGGCAGATGCACACTAACCAGGCTCACAAAAATAAATTATCAAAACAAAATGCCAATGTGTTAATTATAAGGAGAAGTACGACTGGTAAGGAAGCCAGGCACTTAATATCTTCTGGTGCACACATTATCTTCCTTTAATCAAGGCTCATAAAGAGGTGAGTTATTACCTGAAGATTGCCTGGTGAGTATGAATCAGAATAAGAGAAATTAAAAATATGACTTGGATAATTAACAACATCAGCATGACATAATCTCTACCTACCAGGGTTTGAAGGAGCGTAATAGATAGCATCCTTTCCTGCCCCAGAAGTTTGGTACTAACTAAAAAGCAAATATGGAGTCAAGCAGATACAGCTCAAAATGTCAGCTTTATTACTAATGAAGGCTAGAGACACAGCTTTAGCTACACAACTAAGTGCACTTGGCGCTATTTCTTCACTGAATTAGACCAACTGACTTTGTCACAAGTACAACTGCTCAATCCCAGTCACCCTTATAGACAGACCTCTGACTACAGGGAAGGAGAGAGACCAAAATGCATGCATCCTGTGGGAAGACGGGTTTCCAAAGAGGGGAGAGATTGAGAGAGTGCCATCTCTCTCTTCCACATTTCACTTATTAGATAAGACATCTCTTCTGCCAAAAGGGGTAAACTGGGGAAAGAGAGGCCAGGAGTGTTTCCCTTAGGGAATCCTTCCACATAAAGACTGGGGAATGAATGCTCCCTGAGCCTTGGTGATAACCATCTCCGCAGGAAGGAGAGATCTGATCTGCCACAGTGCCAGGAAAGGGTTGTTTGCATACGTGGACCAGGACCGCTTCAGCCCCTGTTGGAGGCAAGAAAGGCACTGCCAGGATCTGCTCCTGGAATTCTCATCTCCCTCTGCTTCCATTGCAGATCAATCCTTTTTCTCATTTGCGGGTAGGTGTGGTATGCGTGCGTGTGTGTGTGTGTGTGTGTGGTTTTTTAAAATTCTGTTAACGTATTAAATCAGGTTGATGTCAAGTTCCATGGGCCTGGAAGCTATTCTGCCTTTCTAAACACTCTTTGCATGTCTCTGCCATGATCCATTATTCCTCAATCTTAATTCTCTCTGTTCCAAATTCATGAAGGATGACCCAGTCCCCAGGAAAGTCATAATAGATTCTGTGGAGCTAACACTACTCTGTGAGATGGAGAGATGCTCTTCTGTTTACATCCTCCCGGGAACCTTCACTTAATGGCAGTAATTGATTTCTTTTTACGGATACGTCTGGTTTGCTGCTCAGTTTTTCAAAACTAACAAATAATTGCTTAAGAATGAATACATAGATGCTGCATCTATTTTTTCAGCAAGGGAAGCTTAGTATAAAAGTAAAAAGTGAAGTTCCTACTGGGAAGAGAGGAAGGGAAATGCGATTGGGAAAGAGCACAGGGCCTTTCTAAGTACTATGAATGTTCTATTCCTTAATCTGAGTAGTGAGGACACAGGTGTTTATTATTACCACATATACATTAATTATGTGTCTTCATATGTTTGTAAACAAGTGATACATTTCAAAGAAAAAAATAATTCACCCATGATAAAAATGGCAAGTGTAATGATTCTATTTATGTAAAATTTTATGCGTGTGTATGTATGTATAAAAATAGAGACGTGTGAAATGACAATCATAAAAATGTTAATGGAAGATTTCTCAAGATAATGAGATTTCAGATTGTTTTGGTTAGTTTGTGTTTGAGGGTTTTTTTTTTCAGCATTAATGTTCTTATGTTATGAATGTAATTAGAAAAATCAATAAAGCTATTTTCATTGAAAACCAAAAAGAAACAGAACTGCTGCACACAAGAAGTTATTAAATGAAATTGTATATGTAGCTTTGTGTTTTGAACTCGTTATTCAATTGCATTTCTACGCACTTATTCTTCTCTAATTAATGGAAAGGTGGTACCTAGTATCCTGTGTGCTGCATGGGTTCAAACCTTACTGCTGGTACCAAAATCAGCATTATTTTTCTATTGCTGCTGTAACAAATTACCACAAATGAAGCGACTTAAAACGGCACACATTTATCACAGTTCTGAAGCTCGTAAGTCCAGCACGGGTCTCCCTAGGTTCAAATCAAGAGGCTTGCAGGACTGCTTCCTTTCCAGAGCCTCTAGGGGATGGTGTGTTTGTCTTTCACAGCTTCTAGAGGCCATCCATACTTGTAGGCTTACGGCCCCCTTCTTCTATCTCTCTATCCATTCTTCCTTCTGATTCTCTCCACCGCTGGGAGGGTTCTTTTAAGGACTCATATGATTAGGTTAATTTCCCCATTTCAAAGTCTCTAAGATTAGTCATATCTTCAAAGTCTCTTTATTCATGTAAGATAATATGTTCAGAGATTCTAAGAATTAGGACAGAAATATCTTGGGGTGGCTATTATTCCGCCTACTATGTCTGGCTTAAAGATACAAAAATACAAATCTGTGTTTGTCTATATGTAATTTTTCTCTAAAAAATACAGAGGAAAATTCATTTTAATCTTCAAAAAACACATTGTCAAATATGAATGTGATTTCAATTTATTGAAAATAACTTCTGAACAAAAACTGGAAAACATTGTTTATGATAATGATTCAGTTGAAAAATAGGTACATTTACAAATTGTCAAATAAAAATGCAGTCGTGTAAATACTGAAAGCCCAAACCTTATAAATAATTTAGGGTTTCAAAAAATAAGGTATCTTCAACAAGTTTTTAAAAAGATTATAAAATCAGACTGCCACAAAGCAGGAGTAGGAATTATCCTATATATATATATATATATATATATATATATATATATATATATATATCAATCAACCAGGGTCAGCTTCCCAAACAGGTGTCAAGAATGTCAGTGGGAGGGGAACCTGGCTGGCTCAGTCTGTAGAGCTCATGACTCTTGATCTCTGAGCTGTGAGTGCAAGCCCCACATTAGCTGTAGAGTTCTCTTAAAAAAATAAAAAATTAAATTAAATTAAAAAAGGATCCCAGTGGGAGCCATTTACTGCATGCTATTCAGGCCTCTTTTTGCACCTCATCTATGACCTTTACTGAAAATTCTTCCAGGAAGGATTTATTCCTTTGGGTTCAAGTCCTCTATTATAATGCCAGCTCTCAGAATATAAGCTAAATATTGGCGAAAATCTTGGCCTCAGCTTGTTAAAAACTAGGGTAAAACTTGACATTTGAAGAGGGAAGTGCATCAGAACTCCACTAGAAACTAGGAATGGCTCATTGAAATGGAAAATACAACAATCTAACTTTTCCGATTTTCTATTTTTTAAATGCATCATCCTGTATCAATAATGACAAGTCATACCAACCAGCCAGGGGAAAATAAAATATAAGGTTATAGAGGCATTTTTATTAAATTTAAAACACTTGATGTTCTGGCCAGAGAGGACAGTGACAAGGGATTCTTGATGAAATAATATGAGAGGTAGATGTAATTTTCAAGAAATGGAAACAGATACATGCAGTCTATCATAAATCATTGATCATAGTTATGTCTAATGTTTTGTAACATTTTCCATGCAGTGCCTATTGTTGATTCATATTTATCAAAAATAACCTGAAATTAGTGCCAAATGCCCTCAGAAAATATTGCAAAGAAAGGACATTACTTACAGGATTACTTCTGCTTCTGCTCAAAAGAGTTTGAAAGCTTTATATCACTCGGTGGCATATTTCATTTAAAGCAGGTTTGTCTAGTTTCATGTCTGTGCTATGTATAGCACGCTGAACTATCTTCATTAGATCAAAGGGAAACTCGCTGTACTTTATTTACAAAGGCAAATTTAATGGGTAACCAAGGTACTTGTTTTACTAAACTGACTAGTGCCTTTGAACTAATATCTTCACTGATCCATAGACCATGCTCAAATGTGGAGAAGGCTTCCTTGAATCTGGAAAATGTTCTTAGCCTAATTGGTGCACTTTCTTTGAACTGCGTGCCATGGATTTTATTATGCTGTAAGTGCACAACAGAGGTTTCTTCAGGACACATGAGTGCTAAAATACTTTAAAAAACAAAAAAACAAAACAACTAAAAAATATACCAACGCTGCAAAATTGAAACTATTTTATTTAATTATCAGTGGGTAAAAATAACTCACTCCGAAGTACATGATTATGGTATTAGTAGTTTATAATAATAGATGCAGTAATTAGCATGTAGCTGGCTATCTAATAACTTACAATGCTCACTTCTACATTGATTTAAGTGGAAAATATGTTCTGTGTGTCATATTAATGTAAATATGAATGTGAACATATGTGAAGCAACGTGATGCAGTTGAAAGAATATATAGATTTAAGAGCCTTACATTCTAATACCCCATTCTAAGAACAGAGTGATTTTGCCAAAACTGTTAATCTCTCTGAACCTCAAATTCCTCATCTTCAAAATAAGAAGACTTCTTTTTTGATAGACATCAATGGTCCTCACCAGAATTTCTGGCTCTAATTTTGTGGGGCACAAGAAGGAGTTGCATTCTCTCGCCCATTGAGGTTATTACGCAAGGTGCTGTAACTTGCTTTGGCCAAAGAAATATGAGGGGAAGTAATATGTCACTTCTGGGGAAAAGTATTGTTTGACATGCTGAGACTTTACAGACGTATATTTCTTTTCTGGGACAATTTTGGAAATATGTATGGATATGATATGGAGTTGCAAGTCTGAGCCACCACATGGAGAAGAGCTGCCTTTGAGAAGTAGTTAAATCTAAAATCTTGCTGTTTGGGGGGCCGGGGGGGGGGGGGGCACCAGGGTGGCTCAGTCAGTTAAGCATCTGGCTTCAGCTCAGGTCATGATCTCATGGTTCGTGAGTTCGGGCCCCACATCTGTGCTGACAGCTCAGAGCCTGGAGCCTGCTTCAGATTCTGTGTCTCTCTCTTTCTCTCTGCCTTCCCCCACTCGTGTTCTGTCTCTCTCTCAAAAATAAGTAAGCATTAAAAAAATGAAGAAATAAAATCTTGCTGTTTTAAGCACTGAGAGTTGTTACCACAGTTGTTGCCTGTTCTGACGGAATATCCCTGTGAAAGTAATGAAAGGATTAAGTAAAATCATATAAATAAGACACCTAGCTGATGCTTAGCACATATCAGTTGATTCATAAATGCTGGTTCTTTTCCTTATCTTTTGCTCTAATCTTGTCCACTTTTAAAAAAGTGAACATGCTATCATAAGCTTACAATAATATAAAGGTAATAGTTTTCTCCTCATCCCTTCCATCCTTTCCTATTATCTTTTCACCTCTCCTGCCTCTTTCCCTGGGTCACAGTAACCAGCTATTACAGGCAGAAGTAAAAATATACACATATATTTTATAAAAATATCCACACTCCTCATAGTGGTAATATCAAGAAAGAGAACTTTTTTTCTTATTTTAGACAAAGAGAGCACATGCACAGGGGAGAGGGGCAGAGAGACAGAGAGACAGAGAGAGAGAGAGAGAGAGAGAGAGAGAATCACAAGCAGGCTCCAGGCTCAGCATGGAGCCCCACGCAGGGCTTGATCCCTTGACCCTGGGGTCATGAGCTGAGCCGAAATCAAGAGTCAGACACTCAACTTACTGAGCCACCCTGGCACCCCTCAAGAAAGAATTTAAAGATTGGTGAGGTCACCTGAAATTGCTATTTTTGTCCTCCAGAAGCTGCAAAGGTAGTCTTCTCTGGATTGTCTTCCTCTGACGCTGTTACTTTTAAGTACTTTCCAAGATCCATGGCAGTTCCAAAGAGTATTTTCCATTACATTTACTTCAGTGTCACAATTTCCCTTGGCTTACTTGGTCTGTGAATAGCTACATTTCTGTTTATCTTATCTTGGTCTATATTGAATGTTTTTATTTATTTGTTTGTTTGTTTTTTAATTTACTGCAGTACCTGGAAAATGAAAGCATAACAGAAATATACAAAGAAAATAATTTTTCTGGTTCCGTGAATGCAAGAAATGGCCCAGAAAATAATATCATTAACATATATAGACTACTGACTATGTGCCAGGCACTTTGCTAAGCATTTGGCAAGCAATGCTTTATGTAATCTTCATGATCCTATGAAGTAGACACTGCAATCAAGAATGATAAAGCCAAGTTTAGAGGAACTAACTCATCAACATCCCTAGCTACTAATGAGTGGAGCAGGAGAGGTGCCCAAGAAGTTTGACTGCAAAGTCCACACCCTTAACCAATTCCTAGTACCCATATCACAATATTGGTGTTGCCCATAAAGTCATTCTGTAATTTACTAAGTCGTGTGGTTATAGAGGTATATTAGCAGGATTGTTCTACGTTGATTTCTTATATGCCAAGCTCCATCTTTCAATCCCTACTAAATAACTGACCACATCCCACATTCCTCCATAATGAATGGATTGCCCACGTGTACATATAAGAATATCACATATAGAGAATATGTGTTCCAGTAAATTTCCTGGAAATCAAAGAATGGAAGAAGAGGGGGGTGCTTTTGTTTTCTCTTTGTCATTCAGGGCTCAAGTAGCAATTATTCGTTTATTAAATTCTTGGGTTATTTACAGAAAACATTTACAAGGAGGTATTTTAACCCATATTTGTTGGATTATTGAATATGGTTGTATAGAAGACAGTATACTAGGAATATTTATGAAATACAGAGATTTGATCCTTGCCTCTCCAGACTCAGTTTTGGAAGGGAAATGGTTGAAAGATATGCTAGATTTTTGTCGTTGTTGTATAGCTGTGGTCACCTGGTACAATGGAGAAGAGAAGAACACAGCTCTAGTTTTCTTTGTATATTTTAATTTCATTCCATATTTAAGTTAATTAAAACTGCTATGGAAAATTATCTCTAGTGCTTTCTGTTCTCATTCCATTCTGAGGAGGAAAGAAAGAGAAGACATTCATTACTCAACCCATTAATTTCCTCAGCATTAGTTTTTTAGTGTAAAGAGGCTGCTTAGAATCCTTTAGAAGTTCTGAGGTAGAAAGGAAATATTACATGTAATAACCGAAAGAACAGAAAGATAAGATCAAAGACCAATTGAATAGTTATAAATATGGTTTGCTAGATTAGCAAACAATATTGCTTTAAAATGGTAACTGCATTTTAAGATGGTAAAATGTGATTTTCTCACATCATCTTTATTTCTACCTCAATTGTATATATATATTTCTGGTATTTGAACATATATGCATACATATACGTATGAAGGATTCTCAATTTGTGCATAAATGAGTTCATAAGACTTTTCTAATTGAAACATCTTGAAAATCTGTCATTCACTTGATTCCATTGTAAAATATTCTCTATTGCTACAGAGAAAGAGTTATATGGGAGAACAATTTTGGGGGCTAAAATGTGTCACACAGTTTTATATAATTTAATATGGATGAATAAATATATGAACATAAGTATATGCACAGAGTCAAAAAGAACATGAGAGGACATCTAGTTCATTCCGTGTCTTTAGGTAGGGGGGACCCTTAAGTTATCAAAGGCAGACAGCTATTAAGAACATTTGCTTGATTAATCATGAATTTGCTGCAGGGAGAAGAGCTATAGATGCAGGGATAGTAAGCTGATATTTCCCCAGAGAACAATTTAAGATCTTAATTTTGATAAATGTCTATAAATTAGAACACTAACACATGCTAATGATAGCAACTGACTGAAGCAAAAATTATACAAGGATAAAGGAAGATACACTACTTCACATTTTAGTAATTTATATACACGTCATCTGAGGACAACAGAGTCCGAAATGGATGAGGATTACACTCTAGGCCTAAACCTCAGTGGTAAAAAATTCCTAGATGACAAAGAAATGCTTACCTATACCTTGATCCAAGGTAATACATTGCTTTGTCTGGAAAATATCTCCCCCAAAATATATTTAATGCTTTGATAGGAATGAATTGTTACACCATTCCATAAGTAATTCATTGCCATGAATTTATCCTCACTTTAAATGGGATTTAAGAATACAGTAAGAATAAAATAAAAATTTTATTTTTAGCAGTTTTATCTAATTGCCAAAAATTGGAACAAGTTACATGACCTTCAGTTGTACATCCATCAGTGGAATACTACTTAACCATTCAAAGGAATACACTGCTGATACACACAGCAACACTGGTGAATCTCAAATGCATTATGCTGAGTAAAAAGAATTTGCTCAGCCAAGGCAAAGAGTTACATTGTGTCCAGTTCTGTTTGTGTGGCTTTGTGAAAGTGGCAAACTATAAGGATGGGAAACAATGCAGTCAGGGGTTTTGTATGTCAGGGACTGAGTATGATAATGAGTAGGAGTAAGGATAATGACAAAAGAGACATAAGTCAATTTGGGAGAATCAATGAAATTGTACTATACCTTGATTGTGGTGCATTTTTCAAAATACAGAAAGAATGACTTGCATTCTATGTAAACTATACATCAATTAAAAAATACCACCACTAACAAAAAGGAACATATTTTCTAGTAACTACAAACATACTATGGTTAAAAGAAATATATAACTGACAACACCTGATGCATTAACTTCTATGGATTTCCCTGAGGTGAAAGAGATGACTATAGTTTGGCACAGAACTTCCTTTGGCATTTAATTCACAAATGCCTATATATACATATGTCTGCCTCTTTAAAAATGTATGTTTTGTGTGGCATAAGCAGAAAGTTAATGGCTTTGCAGCTGTTAGCATTTGTGCAGTTTTCATTATTTGATGTACATGGGAAATAAATCTATTCTTTTGTCAGAAGAAGCAAAACGTTTTCAGTTTTATTAAATAATTATTATTTTTTTAATGTTTATTTTTCAGAGAGAGAGAGACAGACAGAGCATGAGTGGGGAGGGGCAGAAAGAGACACAGAATCCGAAGCAGGCTCCAGGCTCTGAGCTGTCAGCACAGAGCCTGACACAGGCCTCGAACTCTTGAACTATGAGATCATGACCTGAGCCAAAGTTGGCTGCTTAACCAATTGAGCCACCCAGGCACCCCATTAAATAATTAGTTTAAGTGATATTTTTGAAACTAGAAAGACCAAGATAAGTTGTGTCATGGTTTTTAAAATAAGGGAATTAATTAAAAATTGTTTTTAAGATAAGTATATATGTCAATTTTAGTGACATAAAAATGAATCTTTCAGGAGAAATTATTATAAAATACAAATAATTGCTGCACGGTGCAAAAGATATATACATAAAAGGCACCAGTTCGATGAATCTGTTAAGAAAATATAAGGATTATTGTAGAAAAAAGAGATAACATAGAAGGAGGCTGTCAAGAATAGACATTCATTAGATTTCTGGAATTTTTGACTAGTTACTCTCCTTCTTAAACTGATTGTGTGATCCATTGCTAGCCAGGGCCTCGATCCTTACAAATATAGAGCAGTTAATAACAAATTCTATCCTGCATAATTTTTTTCTAGCAAAGCACCCTTAAAAATACTTTAATGACTTCTCATAGTGATATTCACGTAGGCATGCATTTATCTTTTTTTTTTTTTCTGTGTATGTTCTTAAAAAATTTACCAATGAGTTAACTTGGTAAATGAAATAAAATATTGCTGGCATGCAGTTTTATTTATTTATTTTTTTTTCTGATTGTGATTTATCAAAAATTTTATATTCCATTTCAAATAAATATAGATCAAGTTAAATTATTATGAATGTTTGTCCACTAGCAAGTTGATTGCAAGGGAACTGCACCAAATCCTAGCCTATGTGATAAAACAAAATTTCTTATATAAATTGAGTTACTTCATGAGATTTTCAATTTCTCTAAAAAAATTTGTAAAGAATGTTAATTCTCATTTTAGGACTTTTTGAGCCTACATTCAGTTATCTTTGTTTAGTAATAATCTTTGCAGAGAAGACAGGATGGTATGTAAAATATTAAGAAATGATTCTTAAGGAGACAGTGGAGAATGTGCTGATCCAGATATTCTTTTCTGCGCAACTGTTTTAACAACGGTAGTGAAAACAGGATATATGTAAGTGACTCATCAACGCCATGTTAATCACAGAAAAGACAGTCTCTTACTCAGTGGTGACTGAAATTTAGGCCTGAGTAATTCCTGGCTCACTTGAGGAGATAAGATCTATGGAATGTCTCAGTCTCTCAGTGTTTGGGAGTCCTAATACAGCAGAGAAAGTCTGAAGGCCTTTGCCTCAACTCAAGAGGTGCAGGGAAGATACACATGCATCAGATTTAGCCCTCATACTTCAGCCCCACTCCACTTAAGTAGAATATCATAGCCTTGCATCCTTGCAAGAGTTGGAGAATACTGATGCGGGCCAGCAAAATTCAGTGTAAGATAACACTATGAACCTCTGAGTGGCATGGCTCCCTAATGGATGGAGGTATGGGAGTCACAGTTAAATGTCATGGTGGCATTTACTTTTTCTTCCTAGAAATATCACATACAGAAGGAAATGAGAAGGCTGATGGAAAGCTGAAGTGGCCTTCAGAAGGGAAGCCAGACACACGCACATTCTTAGAGAAATGACCAAAGAATCAGAGATTATGCTTCTAGTTTAGCTAGACAAAGGTGCACACAGTGCAACAAGTGTTTTTTTGGGAGAAACTAAAGCCTCTAGGGTTTGAACTGTGTACTCTTAGGAGGGAAGGAAAGGAGCATTTGTGATACTCTATCACTTCCTCATCAAAGGTTTCAAAGCTGTGGCAGTGCTGGAGTGGTACTTCAAGCACATTACAGGGGTCAGTCCTGTGTCTCCGCCCAAGGCTGGAAAACTAGAACTCTGTCTAAAGTGATTCCACCAGTCCCTAATTCTCAAGATAGAATATCATCCTCCTCAAAGGGATTTTTTAATGTATTTATTCATTTATTTTGAGAGAGGAGAGAGCACCAGTGCAAGAGGACCAGAGAGAGAGAATCCCAAGCAGGTTCCATGCTGTCAGGACAGAGCCCCATGGGGAGCTGGAACCCATGAACCTGTGAGATCATGACCTGAGCTGAAACCAAGAGTCAGACACTCAACTGACTGAGCCACCCAGATGTCCCTTACTGAAAGTGATTTTTCATTACAAATAAGGCTGAGGTGAAAGATTGTATTTTTGAAGGTGTGTGAAGAGTAAAATTGAACTGAACTTGTAGCGTTTCCTCAGGGAGGCTTACTGATGGAGGCTACTACAGGACTTCCCAGGGAGAAGCAAGAATTTGAGTGTAAAGAAAGACTATAGTCAGGGAGAGTAAAGAGTTCATCTTAGTTGACTAGTTTACACTTGTAGAAAAACAAAAACTTGAGGGGAATAGGTTTTCCTAGTACTTCTCATAGTGAAAATCAATCAGAATCACCATCTTCAGTTAGGTTCTGTTTCATTAGAGGATTGAAGAAACAAAAATTCAAAATAGCAAATTATATGTTCTTAAATACATTAGAGGTAGAATACGAGTAAAATTTTATATCTATTATCAAAAGCTAAAAAAAAAAACTTCATAGAGGTTGACATTATATCTGGGACCATGGAAAGGGCAAGCTCTGAAGCTGCCCTTGATATTGACCCTTTCTGAACCCTTGAGTCACAGAACGTGGGTGCAGATACAGACGACCCAACCAGTTCATCCTGATGAAAGATTCTGCCCTTGTCTAAACCTCAGTCAGGCTCTTCTGAGCCCTTTTTCTTTTTTTTTTTTATTTTTAATTTTTTATTTTTTTAACGTTTTATTTATTTTTGAGACAGAGAGAGACAGAGCATGAATGGGGGAGGGGCAGAGAGAGAGGGAGACACAGAATCGGAAGCAGGATCTGAGCCCTTTTTCAATGCATCCTTGACTTTGGGTTTTTGTGTTCATCTCTGCATTGTCCAATTTTACCAAGATTTCTGTTAAGTTGTTTTAGCCAGAATCCCCCATCCTTGATATCTGATCATGTGACTTCAATATCTAATCAGTTTCCTTATCCTCTGATACCCACTCCACAAGTGACATCTGATCACCCTGGTCTGCCTTCACCAACAGCCCTACTAGGTCAGTTTAGCCTGAATTCTCTCTTACTCCTGATACTTTCCTTTGGTAATTATCCATGCATCAACCCTCAGCCTGGCTCCTTGGGTAAAAATTCTCACTTTCTCTTGTTACACTCAGAATTGAGCCTAGTTCTATGCTGAGGTCTTTCCCCTATTGCAATAATTTTTTCTGAATAAAATCTGCTTTCACTGCTGTAAGTATTGTCCAAGTCTGGTTTTTCCTTGACAATCCTACGTCTGGTAAGACCACCTAGTTAATGAGAAGGCTGTTTTACACTAGACGTTGATATTGTAGAACAGAATTTGTAAATAACTCTGGGTCGAACCTGATCAGGCTCCTCCAAAAGGTTGCTTCTCTGGCAGGGCTCAGCCAATGCTAACTCAATGCTGTGGTTCCCTGGCAGCATTTTATGGCATTCATCGTCTTTATATATTTGAGATCCATGTAGCCATAAATAGAGCATTGGAAGCTAGGCTCTTTAGCTATAGCTAGGTGTCTTGTCAAACTTACTTAACTCAGATTACAGCAATATTCAAGTCACATCTTGCCAGGACATCTAGGCCTTCACTAACTATATTTTAAACCACAGGAGGCTTTTTATAATGGCTAAAATTATGAGGCTTACAGAACTGTCATCAATTATTTGACTTTGGCCAAGGGACATGCATTATTAATCCTTTCTTATTTCCACCTTTTTAGCTGTGCCAACAAATAAGTGAAGTGTGTGTGTGTAAGAGAGAGAGAAAAACAGATGGTGGTGGGGGGAAAGGGAGAGACTGGGGCATGAAGGCACATCTATATACATGTTTATTTGTATGTTGATGGTATATCTGAAATTTATGCGTGGAAGGAGAGACAAAGCTATATGGCTGGGTAAGCAATAAAACGTATAAAAAATGAAAGGTTTGAAACTATAAGAATAGCTCCCTAACTGTAGAGGTCATGTCTTTGAAAACTCCTGTGGGGGAGAATTTAGTTGAGAAAAATAGAATAGAATAACTGAAGTCAGTAATTAACCAATTAAAGTTGTTACACCTTTATGGTCACTACACAAAGCAGAAAATAAACTCTTATCGTTAAAGATAAGATCAATATTGACTCATGAAAGTAATTAATAATTTGTTCTCTACTATTATTTTTGATTTACCACCTAAGTCACTATAGAGGCTCCTTCTCTTCGCTGCAGCCTTAACAAGACATATACACAGCTGTTGGATGTTTCTAGAGTCATAGCCCATGAGGTCCAGGCTCAGATCCACGATATCATCAGAATGCAACCAAAGAGATAATTTTTAAAAATTTAAGTCCTTCACACGTATTTCTTAAAGTCCATGAGGGAAGCGTATTTCTAATGTAATATTTAGAACTCTTCCCTCACTCATCAGCTCCTCTCTCATATTCTGGGCTACTCTCTTCAAAATTCCTCTGAAAAACTTCCATGAAAGTTTTAATCCTCAAACCATTTTATACTCAAATTCAGGCCACATTCCTTCGTCTAATAGTTCATCACAAAAGCCCCAAGACAAGTGGAACAAGACAGGACCTTTTTTGGAGATCAGTGGGGATGGGGGGTGGGGGTGCGAGGAACTGACTAGATGAAGCCAGAATTTATTTTAGTATATCAGGGGGAGGAGAAAAGCCAGCACCATTCAGTGTTTAATAAATTTGCCATCTCACATCCAGAAGACATTTTTTGCTTAACGCCTTTCTGATTTAATGACTTATAGATGCTGACATCTGCATGCCAACCCCTCCCCCTGCTTTCATGCCTCATCTTCCCAGTTCATCTCCATCAGCTTTATTTTGTACATGACTCAGCTCACTCAGTCCTCTTCTAAGGATGAGGTTTTCCTACTTTTAACATTCTTTATCTTTCCAAGCCTTAACCAAGAAAGAAAAGTGGTCTCCCTCTTGCTTGATTTACTTTCCTTTTCTACTCCTAAGCTTAGTTCTTTCTTCTTTAATCGACAGGAGTGTTTTGAAAAAGCACATGCGCTAAAATCCTGAGTTGGGTACTTTTTGACACAAATGTATATATACATAAATTAACAAATTCTCTAATTTTACCAAGGGAGGAACTTTTATTGGGGAATGACTACTATATTTCCAACTCTGCTTTAGCTTCTACAAGCAAACTCTTACCCAAGAAGATTAGGTTTTGTTCAAGGCATTATTGCATTACTTGAACTTGCTTTGTACAATTTGCTGTGTGTTTTTTCTGCTCAATGATTGCAAATACCCCCTTTCAGCTCTACTGTAACAGCTGCTTCAACATCCCGTTCACAGTGGTGTTGGGTTGCATCAAGGATCACTGAAACGCCAGAAGACTGGCTATGGTCCAGGGTCTTGGTAGTGGTGATATTATCTGGTCATTTTAGATAAAGTATGACTCCAATTGATGGTGATGAAATATATTAAGAATAAGATATAGTCATTATGACAGATGAGATCCCACAAATATGCGATAGGCCACAATTTGCCACCATTCTTCAAGCCTTTAGTTGGATTAGGAATCTAATCTAATATCATAGCCATATGATATTAGCCAATATCATAGACTGCTCTGTCTTCCAACCCACCGGATTTTGATTGACTATTTCAGTTAGTGCATTATTTCACAATGTGTGCCTAAGCATGTGTCTAGTGATAGCCTTAATTTTAATGTGGCTGATGAAAAAGTTCAGTACATGCAATGTATCTGTGTATCCAACGTATACTACTACACTAACCTTCCAAAATGGTTGTTTAATGCTCAATCATATAGCATGTGTCAAATGTGCCTGGAAACCTGCTCAAAGCATTTTGGATGGTGAATAGATCATTTCCTGACCCAAAGGAGACATGTGGCCCAGCAAATTCCAAAAACTCTACTAATTAGAGAAGCTGCGATTTGGAAAGAGACTAACTGTGATCATATGACTCCCTTTTTGAGAATATGAATGCAACAAAGAGGCTGCAGTTAGTAAAAAAAAAAAAAAAAATACAAGCAGACATCCATGTAACAGAAGTAATGGGAGCAAAACATTAGGGAGAATGAAATCACACACAGTAAGATTTCAAAAAAGACCTTGCCATTTACTACAGCTACAAGTAAGAAGGAATAAGGAGGCAGCCATAAAGTGAGGGTCTTTGACTGGCTTTCTTAGGGATTATGATTTATATCCACCAAAAAGATGATGGATTTTATGTCATAAAGCATGTTGATCATGGCACCATCTTTGATACTGACTTATGAAAAGATTTTTCCAAACATATAAAAAACTTGGAGAAACCTCTTAAGCTTTTTAAAATGAAGTATTTACATACTAACCATGCATTTTTATGGTAAATATCCATAACCCGAAATTTACTGTTTTAACCATTTTTAAGGGTACAATTTAGGAGCATTAAGTGCATCCAAAATGTTATGTAAAATAAAGAGGAGCAGGAAAGAAGGGTGTAAGGTTGGTTTGAATAACCTCCTGCCCATAATTTTTACTGTTTTATATACAAAGCTTTTGCTATTAGGCAAGATTTAAAACTGCCATCTTTAAATACTTGGATTAAAAAAACTTGTGATAATTAAGCTACTCATTTATTCTTTAGCCTGTGGCCTGTTCTTAATCAAACCAAAAATTAAATCTTATTTTTGAGGTTAAGACTATGCTGGAAAATATGGTTCTTAATCAAAACTGTTTAATTCATATATATTTTAACTACATATAAATGTATACATATGGTCATTTAGGAAAAATAATTCAAAGTCAAGTTTTTTATATTTTTACAAGTAGGTGTTTCATTTTAAAAAATCAAGTACTTTTTTTTTTTTTTTGAGAGAGAGAGAGAGAGCACGTGCCTGTGCCTGTGCGCATGCTTGGGGAAGGGGCAGTGGGAGAGGGAGAGAGAGAATGTCAAGCAGGCCCCAAGCCCAGCACAGATTGGACACAGGGCTTAATCCCACCACCGTGAGATCATGACCCCAGCTGAAATGAAGAGTTGGGCACTTAACTAAGTCTCCCGTGCATCCCAAACATCCAGTACTTTTTAATTGCTTGATTGGAGGGCACATTTTCAATTAATTACAATTAGAGAAATCGAAATTTCTGAACATTTTAATTTTAAAAATATGGTTTAAGAATCATACTGTGCAGGGGGCTCCTGGGTTGTTCAGTCAGTTAAGCAGCTGACTTTGGCCCATGTCATGATCTTGCGGTCTGTGAATTGGAGCCATGTCATGGTTGAGCGGTCTGTGCTGACAACTCAGAGCCTGGAGTCTGCTTTGGATTCTGTGTCTCCCTCTCTCTCTCTGCACCTCCGTTGCTCATGTTGTCTCTCTCTCTCTCTCTCTCTCTGTCTCTTGCTCTCTCTCAAAAATCAACATTAAAAAATAAATTAAAAAAAAGAATCATACTGTATGAGTGCTCTTTTGAGAGATTAAGTCCTGCATCTATAAAATAAAGATAACTTTATGTGTTAAACCAGAATCGCTAACATCTATACGTCTTCAAATGTCAGTGGCTATTCAATACCCCTGAGAGTAGTTGGGCTGGTATATACAGTTTGGAGGCCCTCATTAAGAAAAATAATAGAAATATAAAAATTCAATACAAAAATCAGTATTTATTCATAATAAAGAGTCTGAAGTTTACATTCTTAAAAAAGTGACAAATATCACAAATATTACAAAATCCAAAAAGATGGGCTAATGTGTTCTATTGATTAGTCTGACCTGTCTTTGAATTATTCTTTATTCTCTATATTTTTGGCTGTATATGGTTCTAATTGACTTTTTATACGATGATAATTTTTTTTAAACTTTTTTTTTAACGTTTATTTATTTTTGAGACAGAGAGAGACAGAGCATGAGCAGGGGAGGGGCAGAGAGAGAGGGAGACACAGAATCTGAAACAGGCTCCAGGCTCTGAGCTGTCAGCACAGAGCCCGACGCGGGGCTTGAACTCAAGAACCGCGAGATCATGACCTGAGCCGAAGTTGGCCGCTTAACCGACTGAGCCATCCAGGCGCCCCTATACGATGATAATTTTATAATATTGTTTCCATAGAAAGAAGAGAAAGATAATTTCATCTCTTCTCAAAAAGTTGATCAAAATTTAGTTTTTTTAAATATTAATATAGATAGACATCTTATAGCTTCACTTTATTTCTAATGTCATATAAATGTTTAGGATTTTTGTAAAATTTGAGAAAACCTCTGTCAAGCTTATAATTTCATAAATGAGCTGATGATTTTAGGGAAGTTCACGTTTTCCTGTGTAGTTCCTAATCTTAAATGCTATTTATATTGACAATACTCATTAACCAGTTTGCCACTAATGTTTATACAAATTGCTTTTTCATTATTCCTCAAATCAATGTTTTAAGTTCCTATTTAAACATTTACTGTTTCTCATCATTTGTCTTTTCAATGTTATTCATTTTCCATATTTTCTAAGATTTTTCTGATTCTTTTCCTTATCTTTGTGATTTCAAACATTAGGATTTTTTTTATTTCAGTTAATTAATGTACAGTGTTGTATTAATTTCAGGTATACCGGATAATGATTCAACAATTCTGTTAATTTCTCAGTGCTCATCAAGATAAGTGTGCTCTTAATCCCCTTTATTTACCATCAGGATTCTTACTGTAAGACAATAAAAGAGTTTTCAGCATTTTGAAACTTCTTTTCTTCTTTGTTTCAATTTACATTTATTTATTTATATTTTTTGCTTCAACTAGAATACTTCCTGACAATCATATTTGAATTTTGCTGGAATCAATAAATCTGGGAAAAAAATTAACCTGAAATTAAATGAAATGCATATTTTAAACTTGCCACGTACAGAGCTATATAATATGTAATCAAATTACTCTAATACTGCACACATTTACTTAATGTGACTTAACACAATCTAATATGTTGGAAAGTGTAAAATGGATAACTTCACATATAGTACTACTAAAATTGGGTGCTCTAAATACAGAGGCATTCTGATAAGTGAAAGCTTAATTTCCATGTTGAAAAATATACATTGTGCATTTATAATTCTGAACTTTGCATTATTAAGTATATTCCTGATAATAAAAAAAATTGTTTTTGACAAGGCCTTGATGAGAGCTAAATCTTTTGCCTACAATGATTGGAAGGAGTTTCCACATATTAACTTCTTGTTTCGCAAATTTAAGACTCCACCTCTTTTACTTGACTTACATACTTCCAGTGCTGGTTGCTCTCGGACACATTCATATATGACATACTTATGGCCCTGAACTTTGGTACCATGACACTATGTGAGTCACTATAGTGGGCACAAAAGAATTCCCACAAGCCATCCTTACACCTGGATGCTTGCAATAACTTAACTGTACTTACAAGTGACAAAAGGGGGCTCCCGGGTGGCTCAGTCGGTTAAGCATCTGACTTTAGCTCGGGTCACGATCTCAGGGTGCTTCTGCTCTGCGCTGACAGCTCTGTGCTGTGACAGAAACTGCGCTTCTGGCTCTGTGCTGACAGCTCTGGAGCCTGGAGCCTGCTTTGGGTGCTGTGTCTCTCCTCTCTACCCCTCCCCCACTTGCCCTTTGTCTCTCTCACTCTCAAAAATAAACTAAAACATTAAAAAATTATAAAAAAAACTTTTAAAAAGTGACAAAATACATAAATATATCCTCCTAGATTCACATTAAATATATGTCCAGCTCAAATTCCCATCAGATCCTTGAATTGCTTACAACTCCAAAGCCACCTAACACATGAAAAAATATGACAAACACTGAAATGGAAGAGACATAAGTCTTAACCAAGTGCATTTGAAACAACTTTTTTTTTGCAAATTTTATAAAAAAATGTGTAACCACCTCTAGTGGCTCCCCAAAAATATAGCTGTGTCCTAAACCCCAAACTTGTGAATGTGACCTCATCTGGGGAAAAGAGTCTTTGCAGATGTAATTAAGGATCTCGAGATGAGATCATCCTGGATTACTCTGGTGGGCCCTAAAACAACTGACAAGCATCTTTCTAAGAGTAGAGAAGACCCAGACACAGAGAAGAAAATGATGTGAAGAGAGAGGCAGAGACTGGAAGGATGCAGCCACAGAGGAAGCTGACATCCACCGGCAGCCAGAGAGGCAGGAAGCATTCTCCCCGAGAGGCTCCAGAGGGAGTGTGGCCCTGCCAACACCTCGATTTCAGACTTCTGGCCCCCAGGACGGTGAGACAATAAATTTCTCTGGTTTTAAGTCACCAAGATTTTGGTAATTTGTTATGGCACACCATTTCAGCACAAGAGCCTTTTCTGGGGCCTTCGAAGAGGTCCCATAAGACAATAAATTTCCTCTGCCTTGAATAAAAATAGGACAGCCAAACTTTCTGTGTATAACTTTATATTTTGAAATATTTCAAGTTTATCCTTCACTCAGACTTCCTAATTGTTAATATTTGATAACATCTTACCATACATATATATACTTTTTGAACAATTTAAAAGTAGTTACAGATATGAATCCCTCTGCCCCAAATACTTCAGGATATCTTTATTTTCCGGAAAAAAAACCATCACTCTTACATGTCTACAATACAATTATGAAAATCAGAAAATTAACAATGATTCAATAACATTATCAAAAGATCCTTTTCATTTTTCCCAGTTGTCCTAATAACATCTGTAAGGAAAAAATTCCAGTCAAAAACATAATCGAGGATCATATGTTGTGTGTAACTCTTATGTATTAGTCTTTTTTAATATGGAACAATTTCTGTGCTATTTTTCTTCTGTCTTGCATGATCTAGACAATTTTTGAAGACTATAGGCCAGTTATTTTGTAGAATATTCTTAATTTGGACTTGTCTGATGTTCCTCCATGATTAGATTCAGGTTCTACATTTTTTGCAAGAATACTACAAAATTAATGTTGAGTTCTTACAAAGCATCAGGTCAGGAGACACGTGATATTGGTTTGCCCCATTTCTGTTGATATTAACATTAATCACTTGTGTTTAGGTAATAGCTGCAAGATTTTTCCATTGTAAAATTATATATTTCCCTTTTAACTAATAAGTACTATGGGGGAGATACTTTGAGACTAGGTAAATACTGTATCTTAGTTCTCATTACACTTGTACCCACTTGATGATTCTTGCCTGAACTGATTGTGGCCAAATAGTTACTTTAAAACTCCATCATTATTTCAACATTTAACACTTGATAGTCTACTTAAGAGTTTTTCCTCCTGAGGTGGGGCCAAGATGGCAGAGCGGCATGGAAGTTCACTGCTTCTCTCATTCTTGAATTGCAGCTAGATCAGCACCAAACCATTTTCAACACCTAGAAAATTTATCTGAGGACTAACACAATAATCTGCATAACTTGAGCCACAGAACTCAGCAGGTACACACTGCAAAGAGGTTACCTGAGGGAAAAAGAAGCCACAGAGGGTAGGAAGCTGTATTTTTTTGTGGAGAGAGAGGATGGAGACAGGAGGGAAAACCACTCCACCCCAGAAGCAGCTGAAGAGAAAGAGAAACAGTGGAAACACCCATAAGGAACTGAACAAGAAAGGGAGAAAAGAGAAAGGAGAAAGGAGAGGGTTTCAGTACCATTCAGACTCTATAAACAGGGGAATGCAGAGTCAGAAACTCTGCAGAGTTGAAACCTGGCAGTGCTCTGGTGGGAAGGCTGAATCCCCAGGAGCAGACAGCAGGATCCGAGGGGTCCTCGGGCCACACAGGGAAAAGTAGTTCCCTTTCTGGGAGGACATTTGGTAGAGGCTATGCAACCTCCCCAAATGCAGAGGTCCCAGTGGACCCCAGATCACAGCTACGTTTGCTAGTGTTGGAATAAGGATGCTAAGGCACCAGATGCATGTTGTAATTTATCATAGTCCTTGAACCACTGCTGCTACACGATCACTCAAAATTTTTCTGGGGCAAACTGGCACCTGGCCACAGTTTCTGGGCCTCTGCAGTAGTGTGGTAGCATGGGCATCCCCTGGGGCAGGCCAGCACCCGGCCGTTGCTGTGCAAAACTTTCCCCCAGAGGATTGGAGCAGGTCCAAGCCACAGGGCCCTCAGAAGTGAGGGATTTGGGGGAGACTGGATGGCTCATTTGGTTAGACGTCCAACTTCAGCTCAGGTCATGATCTCGTAGTTCGTGAGTTCAAGCTCCGTGTTGGGCTCTTTGCAGACAGTTCAGAGCCTGGAGCCTACTTTGGATTCTGTGTCTCCCTCTCTCTGCCCTCCCCCCACTTGAGCTCTCTCTCTCTCTTTCTCTGTCTCAAAAAAAAAAGTACACTTAAAAAAAAATAAGATGTGAGGGATTTGGAAACACAGGCCCATCTGAGATAAAATTCAGGAGAGAGGTGCCACTCGGCAGGCTGACAGCCTGGATCACTGACAGTGTACAAGCAGGGAGTGGACAGAGCCGGAGACAAAGAAGAGGCGCTTGATTACGCTGGGCGAGAGTGCAGAGTTCTGATGCTAGAGACTGGGAAGCTGAGTGACACCATTTTCACCTCTCCCACACATGCACATACACGTGTTCACAAACCACAACAATCCACCCCAGTAAGCTAAACAGCACCACCTAGTAAATAACAGAGCCATTACACCAAGCCCCATCCAACTACACTAATCAAGTCCTAGAGGACCATGACAAGTCTCTCAGTTTACAGACTATAAAGTGCTTAGTTTATGTACTATAAAGTGCTTCCTAGTTTGACTTCTAGGGGAAACTGGATGTAATATTCAGATTTCATTCTGCTCACTGGTCCATCTATTCATTTTTTTTTCTTTTTCTTATTCTTGGATACAAAAAGAGAAAAAATTATTATTTTTTTTACGTTTATTTATTATTGAGAGAGAGAAACAGAGCATGAGCATTGGAGGGACAGAGAGAGGGGGAGACACAGATTCTGAAGCAGGCTCCAGGCTCTGAGCTGTCAGCACAGAGCCCAATGCGGGGCTCAAACTCATGGACCGTGAGGTCATGACCTGAGCCGAAGTTGGACACTTAATCAACTGAGCCACCCAAGTACCCCAAGAAAAAAGTTATTTTTATCTTCCCTTTTTATAAAAAAATTTTCTTTAATTTTTATACTATTTATTTTTTGTAAATTTTTAAGTCTATTTTAGTTTCTTCATTTTGTTTTATTCTATTTTATTGTATACATCTTTTAAAATTTTTAACATTTTCCTACTTTTGTTTCCTTTTTTAAGTTTTCTTTTCTTTTCCTTTTTTCTGTATTCTATCAAGCTTCTTCAAACAACCAGACCAAAACACACCTAGAGTCTAGCTTCCTTTATTTGATTATTTTTTTAATTTTATTTTTTTATTAATTGTTTTTCTTCCTCCAAAATGATGAAATGAAGGAATTCACCCCAAAAGAAAGAACAGAAAGTAATAACAGCCAGGGACTTAATCAACACAGATACAAGCAAGATGTCTGAAGCAGAATTTAGGATCATGATAATAAGAATACCATCTGGGGTTGGAAAAAGCATAGAATCCCTTTCAACAGAGATAAAAGAAGTAAAATCTAGTCGGGACAAAATTAAAAATGCTATAACCGAGATGCAATCTCAAATGATGCCATGGCAGCAAGGGTGGATGAAGCAGAGCAGCGATTCAGCAGATTCAGAATTAGAGAACTCAGGGGCTCGTTAAAAAGGAATAATATCCGAATCATAGGGGACCCAGAAGAAAAGAGAGAAAAAGGAGTAGAATGTTTATATGAGCAAATCATAGTAGAAAACTTTCCTAACCTGGAGAAAGACACAGACATCAAAATCCAGGAAGCACAGAAAACTCCCATTAGATTCAACAAAAAATGACCATCAACAGGCATATCAAAGTCAAATTCACAAAATACACAGACAAGGAAAGAGTTACAAAAGCAGCAAGGGAAAAAGAGTCCTTAACCTACAAGGGAGGACAGCTCAGGTTCATAGCAGACCTATCCACAGAAACCTGGCAGGCCAGAAAGGAGTGGTAACATATATTCAATGTGCTGAATTGGATGAATATGCAGCCAAGAATTCTTTATCCAGCAAGGCTGTCATTCAAAAGAGAAGGAGAGATAAAGAATTTCCCAGGCAAACAAAAACTAAAGGAGTTTATAACCACCAAACCAGTCCTGCAAAAAATCTTAAGGGTTCTCTCTGAGGGGAGAAAAGACAAAACAAAACAAAAAAAACCCAAAAGCAGCAAATACTAGGAAGGACCAGAGAACACCACCAGAAACTCCAACTCTACAGGCAACACAATGGCAGTAAGTTCATACCTTTCAGTACTCACTCTAAATGTCAGTGGACTAAAAGCACCAATCAAAAGACATAGGGTAACAGAATGGATAAAAAAACAAGATCCATCCATATACTGTTTACAAGAGACCCATTTTAGATCTAAAGACAGTTTCAGTTTGAATGTAAGGGGTCACATACAGCCCTCAACAGCTACAAAAAAATCAAGATCATACTGTGCATATTTTCAGACCACAACACTATGAAACTCAAAATCAACCACAAGAAAAAATTTGTAAAGACAACAAGAACATCCTACTAAAGAATGAATGGGTTAACCAAGAAGTTAAAGAGGAAATTAGAAAGTACATGGAAGCCAATGAAAATAATAACGCCACAGCCCAAAATCTGGGACGCAGCTAAGGTGGTCATAAGAGGGAAGTATATAGCAATCCAGGCTTTCCTAAAGAAGGAAGAAAGGTCTCAGTTATACAACCTAATCTTAAGCCTAAAAGAGCTGGAAAAAGAATAGGAAATAAAACCCAAAACCAGCATAAGATGAGAAATAATAAAGATTAGAGTGGAAATCCAAACATAGGGGATGAATCACTGGATTCAACTCCTGAAATCATTATTGCACTATATGCTAACTAACTTGGGTGTAAATTTAATAAACAAACAGACAAAACAAAACAAAAGAGTTTTTCCTCCTTGGATGCTTGGGTGGCTCAGTCAGTTAAGTGTCAGCTCTTGATTTTGGCTAAGGTCATGATCTCATGCTGACAACATGGAGCCTGCTTGGGATTCTCTCTCTCCCTGTCCCTCTGCCTCTCCCCCTCAAATAAATAAATAAACATAAAAAAATAAAATCTAGGGGTGCCTGGGTGACTCAGTCAGTTAAGCCTCCAACTCTTGATTTTGGCTCAGGTCATGATCTCACAGTTCTTAAGATTGAGCCCTGCTGGCAGCACAAAGACAGCTCAGGATTCTCTCTCCTTCTGTCTCTGCCCCTCCCCCACTTGCATGTGCATGTGTATACTCTCTCTCTCTCTCTCAAAATAAATAAATAAACTTTTAACAAAATCTAGAGGGTTGCTGCAGGGGTGTTGGGTGAGACAATGGGCTAAAATGGGTGATGGGCATTAAGGAGGCCATTTGTTGGGATGAGTTCTGGGTGTTATATGTAAGTGATGAATCACTAAATTCTACTCCTGAAACTATTATTACGCTGTATGTTAACTAACTTGGATTTAAATAAAATTATATTTAAAAATCTGATAATTTAAAAAAAGAGCGTTTCCTTCTCTGTCATTTTTCTTTACCTGCTTTGGCTCAGAAACTTTAAATCGAATAAGAAACAGATCTTGGATGAAAATAGCTTCAACAGCCCTGGGTAGTAAAGGGGAAGCTAGGAGGTAGAAATGAGAGTGAAAAAGCAGGGAGTTTTACTTTTCACACTGATCCTCGACCTAAGGTTTCCTCTGCTCCTCTCAGGATCTGATGATCCTCCCAAGTCTTCACCAAATTATCAGGGAAAATAAGATGACAGACTCAAATTTTACAGTTGGACTTTGTCACTGACAAGGATGCAAGAATGAGAGAGACACGTACAAGTTCAACTAGACTCTCTACAAACCTCACTTCCCTAATGGGACTTGCTAGATGTGCAGTTTATGTTCAAGAAGCAATCAAGAGATTTACTTTAGGTACATCAAGTCACAAAGCAAACCGATCATGGCATTTATGCTAACTTGTGATGGGTTGGCCAACTTGGAGTTATTTAAAGGAATACCAATGAGTGCTGATAGTGTATTTTAAAAGTGGCCACAGTATGTCTGTCCAGGGAAAGTAAAAGCACATGGATATTATTAGTTTGTTGAGCTCATAACTACATACATAGTATGTTGTTTGGACTATTATGGAAATTGATTTCTTCTTCTAGAGAAAAGAGGGGAGGTTGAGTCTCAGAATGAGTAGGACATTACACAAACAGAGTAACTTCTAAGGTTACAATTACTGTGGTTGTTATTAAGATATAATGTCCTCTAGGGAAAGTGTCTTGGAATGGTATGGATAGAGTTTTCCTGATAATCCCCAAATCTCCTACTGCCAGAGTGACAGCCACACCCTTGCTTGGTTATAGGTTTATGCTAAGCCAATAGGCTTAATAGATTAAATGATGCCACTTTGGTTGATTAAGTTTAAGGATATCTTATTGGTTGATGTATCCTCCTTTTTTCTACCCTGTTATATTCATACCAGGCTCCTTTCTGTTTCGTAACACACCAGGCATGCTCTTCCCTCAGGGATTTTTACTATTTGTTCCCTCTGCCTAGAACATTCTTCCTCGAGATATCTGCCTATATCAGTCAGTTTAGGCTACTATATCAAAAATACCATAGACTGGGGATCTTAAACAACAAACATTTTTTTCTCACAGTTCTGGAGCCTAGGAGGTCTGAGGTCAGTGTCTACAGCTTCTGCGTCTGGTCAGAGTTGTTATTAATATGCAGATGGTTACTTTCTCACTGTGTCCACATATGGTGGAGAAACAAGGCTCTGGTCTCTTCTTTTTTCATATATAAGTATTTTTTAAAGTTTGTTTTTGAGAGGAGAGAGAGAGAGAGCGAGCATGAGTTGGGGAGGGGAAGAGAGAGAGGAAGACAGAGGATCTAAAGCAGTCTCTGTGCTGACAGCAGAGAGCCCCGACCGACCCAGGGCTCCAACCCACAAACCGTGAGATCATGACCTGAGCCAAAATTAGATGCTTAACCAACTGAGCCATCTAGGAGCCTCTGGTCTCCTCTTCTTCTAAAGGTATTAATCCTATCATGGGGTCCCACTCTCATTACCTCATCTAAATCTGAGTACCACCCCAAAGCCTCACCTCCAAATATCACATTGGGGAATAAAATGTCAACATATGAATTTTGAGGGGCACAAACATTCAATCCATAGCACAGCTTCTAAGCAGGTCCTAATTACTCTAAGAGAGCCTCTTGCCTTCTCCTTCTTCACTTCCTTTTATTGTTCACCTTTTCATATGATTTTGTTGTTGTTGTTTATCCCTTCCTAACTGTAAAGGGTAAATGGGTAAAAGGTCAGCGGGATGCAAACTGAAAGCTTAGGACTAGTGGAAGTGAAGGGGAAAGTATTTCAGTTCCTTTCCCCCAGCATTTTCAATTTTTAATTCTATGAGCTTCAAGAATACTTTCTAAAAATTACCAGAAGTTAACTCATATAGCTTGCTCAATGAGCTGTTTCAGGAATTTTTAATGGGAAATGCTGTCTCCTGTGAATTTCACTGTGTCACTGATATATAGTTTAATAATATCTTCTAAGGATTCCAACTTGAAAGCAAGGAACTACTTCCTAAAGGAATTTGTTTTGCTACATTATAATGTGTAGTAATAAATTTTAGTTGAAATTACGGTAAATAAAATTAATAATAAGAATCAATTAACTTATACTAGCTATCACACATTTATTCCAAAATATACATTTAGAAAAAATTTAGGCCATTGATTACTCTTTCATCAGGTTTTAAAATTTAATATCTGCTCAATAAATCTGTAAATCTAAATCCAATATAATTAGTTTACATAACTTGCATTGCATTGTAATTCTTATTTTAGAGACTTAAACAAAATAAAGCAATGTTTTGTTCTAATGGTAGTGTATGAGTTATCAAATTCTCTGTATAAATATCTTTGCTTTTATAGAATTCTATGCTTATAGAATTCTGTCAGTAATAACGGCACTCTGATTAAATCAGCTATAGGATTATCATTTTGCTACATTCCTGTATAAGTGCCTTGACTTACAGAGCTATGTGTCATTAATCATTCTAGTGTTAGGTAAACTTGTTTCTTATCAAGAAAACTTATATTTGAATCAATGGGTACTAGAAAACTTAAATTTAATAAAAGCAAGCAATAACTTCCTCCATGAAAATCTTATTCTCTAGAGTAAACTTGGGATAGAGAGTCACAACCTATGATCCAAACAAATAGTAATTTTCAGGAAAACAAGTGCAGTGGTACAGTTAGGAAAAACAAAAAGTTCCATATTTACGGTTAACCAGACAATGCATGCTTCAATGAAGTTAATATTCTTTCTACTATTTCCATACATACATTATTCAAGAGAAGGAAATTGTGTAAAACTCCAGCTGACAAAAGAAAAAAAGGTTTAGCCTGCTTAGTATAATGCTATTAAGCCCGAGAAGGGAAAAGATACCCAGAGTTTATTGGCTACTGGTTCGATGGGAGTGAAAATGGTTACTAATGCCTGGATAATTTAATTTTGAGAAGTGTATATCTAGTAGGACTTGGATTTCTTGGGTCCTAGATCAGCTAAATTGTGAAGACTGGTGTTGGGTCATAAAAGGCCCTGTGGCTTCTGTTTTGCTCTTGGATTACTTGTGCTGAGGGAAGCTAGCCACTGTGCAGTGTGGACACTCAAGCAGGTTTATGGAAAGATCTATGTGGAGAGGAGTGGAGGCTTGCTGCTAAAAGCTGGTGCCGATTTACCATCCTCATGAAAGAGCCGCCTGGGAAGCAGATATTCCGGTCCCAGTCAAGCCTGTAGTCCTGGCAGGCATTTTGACTACATCCTTCTGTGAGACCTTGAGTCAGGATTGCTGCCCAGCCATGCAGCTCCCAAATTCCAACATGGAAACTGTGAGAGATGATAGAAGTTTATTGGTGTTTTAAGTCACTAAGTTTTAATTTGTTGTGACACAACAGATATATAATTCATACTGCAATCATTATTAAGACAGTAAAGAGGCAGGCAGAACAATAACAATAAATCAGGAACATTCAATATTCAAAGCACAAGGGTTGCCATGACAGTGACTCAGATCCGTGGCTTAGTAGTGTCAGAGTTCTATTAGCAGCGAGTCCTTTGAGAAAGAAATGCCTAAATACATCCCACATAGACTGCACTCCAACTAAGGCACTATAGGGAAGGGAAACTACGATTGAAAAACAAGTGGCCCAATTTTGGATAGAGAAGAAATCTGAATTAGTCTTACTATATCTAATATGTGCATAGTATAAATATAAATACAAATTATTCCACTTGTTTTTTCAGATGGAACATTAATGTGATTTCTGTGAGTCATGGTCCTATTTGTACTGACCTCTAGTCCTGAATTTGGGCTTTTTTCCCCAAGAGGTTATTTTTAGCCATTGTAAAATGGGAACTATTTTAAAGTTATGATTTCTTGATCAATAAATTAACAAAATTTACAAAAATTCTAAAGGAGTGTTTAATTGAGTTTCTTCTGTGCTTACAAAACAGAGGCATTTACAAAAACAATAATTTTTATTTTGTATTTTACACTTAAAGAAAATTACATCTAATATTCTTCAAACGTGGTTACTTTCTGAACTTCCAAGGGTCTGCTAAACGGATCATACCCTCCAGAAAATCAACTAGGTTTTTAAAATAGTCTTCATCATGTACCTCATTCAACCTTTATTCTATTGCCCTACTCCTCACTTAGCTGTAAAAGATAGTAAGTAAGCCATTTCACAAAATAGAATCCTTTAGGACAATTCCCAAGGAATAGGCATTTTTATAAAGAACAATACTTTCAATGGTGGCTTGTCTGTTGAAAAACTACCTTGGGGATGTTGCACATCCCCACATAGACATTTGTTAATCCTGCAAAAACTCAGGATCAGCACGGAATTTGTATGTGGATAAACGAGGACATAGGCTAAATGGGCTTTGGAATAAGGAAAGAGGAACACAGAGTTATGTTCACTAGAATCAAAGGGATTTTCATTCTGTCTGCTTCCACAGACTGGCAGCTAAGGGAATAATATTCTCTATACACCTAAAAATAGCATGGAATATAAGTTTCTATTATTTTCTTTTCTCTTTCCTTTCCTTTCCTTTCCTTTCCATTCTTTTCCTTTCCTGTCTTTTTTCTTTTCTTTTCTCTCTTCCTCCCTGATCTTTTTCTTTTTCTTCTTTTGGCCTCTCTTTACCTTAACATTAAAAGATGCTCTTTGGTTTCTGTCAGAAAAAAAAAATATGTGAAAGACTTTCTAACACATATTGGGAATTTCTGGGCCATTAATTGAGCGCTTAACTCATGGTAGGCATTCTACTGTGGCAAGTATGTATTATTACCCTCAAGATGCAAGCTTGAAAGAGAGACAAATAAGTGTCATGCTGACATGTGGTAAAACTGGGATTGGTCCCCAGGTTTTCCCAGCTCTGGTGCCCATGATTTTAATTACTAAACTGTATGTTGGAAAAAAAATATAGCTAACATTATTGTAGCGCTTATAAATGTCAGGCCTTTGTTTAAGAACTTTACATGTATTTACTCTTTTAATCTTTACAACAACTTTATGAAGTAGGAAGTGTTATTATCCTCATTTTATAAAGTAAACTAAGGTAAGGAGAGTTTAAATAACAGGCAGTGAGTTATAAAGAAGGCATTTAATTCCATTCTGTCCAACTCCTAAGCACATGCTACTAATCAATACATTAACAATTAATTTTTGAAAAGCACACTATATTTTTAAGACAATGCAATATAACAAGTTTAAGAAAAATTAAAGTCAAAATGTATTTTTGACTAACGTTGACAAATGTTCTAATGTTGCCGTAGCATTAAAAGCAATAAACCATCTCTAATCTACCACTTTGAATAAGAGTCAGTCTTAGAGATATTTCACTGTTTTAATGATCGAAAAGCAACCTTTCAAAATTCTAGTATATCTTAATTTATATAAAACAATTACAAAGATGGGTCTTCAGAACTTGTAGTTTTTACTTCACACACAAATAAAATGTTAAGTGAAAGTAGATTTTTTAACTTTCATTTGTCTAAGGATTAATCACTTTGAAAGATGTGAGATCTTCGTGCTGACAGAGGAATAGGTAATGAGGACATAAATTAATTCAAACAAATTTTTGACAAAATGGAAATAAAATGGTTAATAGCTGCTGATGTTTTTGCAGACTGTGAGGAAGCTGTGACTAATTCAGCTGTAAATGAAATGAACTAAAAAGAGAAGGTATGTATTTGTCCAAATCTGGGCTAAAAGTCAAGTTTGAAGATATACGGAAATTCCATTTTCCTGTTGATAAATCAAGTAATTAATCATCTTGATCTTAAAATAGATAAGTTCCTACCCCAAATTTATTCCTTCAGTTGAAAATATACAAATAATTTAAAGAAAATACTTTTTCACAAGAATGACATGTCTGTGGTACAGCACTATGTATTCAGTATTTATTATCATCAAATGGTAGTTACTGACATCGCTATCTCTAAGAGTTTATAATGAAGATGGATAACACTCACGCTTACTGTTGAGGGAAGAAGGTATGATTGCATAATCCTAAAAACCAAGTTGTGTATGAGTGTGTGTTTATACCATAGACTGGAAAGGGAATGCCGGGAGAGAAAAAAAGAGTCACAGTCCCCATTAGAGGTAAGTTTATGTAAGTCTTATTATGTAAGACTTATTACATAAGTCATAATGTCACGGTTCATGAGTTCAAGCCCTGCATCAACAGCTCAGAGCCTGGAGCCCGCTTCAGATTCTGTGTCTCCCTCTCTCTCTCTCTCTGCCTTTCCCCACCTCTCTCTCTCTCTTAAAAACAAATAAACAATTTTAAAAATTTTAAATAAATAAAAGAATGGGAGAGAAGATTCATTTAAGCAAGTGACTCTTAAAAAAAACAGACAACTAGGAAGAGATAGCTCTAAAAATTAGGGACACATATAGATCATCATGAACTCTTTTTCTAACAAATTCTAAGTGTAATAGAATACATTAATCTATTAGATTGGCTGTAAAATAATAACCAACCAGATGTGAAAAACTTATTTGAAATAAAAAGACAGGAAGGTTGAAAGCAAAAGAGCAAACAAATACAAATCATGTTGGAAAAAGTAGGATTTGCAATATTAGAACTAGAAAACTATTAAGGCAAAGCAAAAGGTGTTAAAAAATGAACACTTTCAAACAATTAAGAATGCAATTCATCATATCTCTCGAGGATTTTTATGCACCAAATAACAGCTCTAAATTCAAAAAACCAAAGCTTCAGAAAATACAAGTAGACATAGAAAAACAACAATACCTAAGTCAGCACATGATAGATCAAGTAGATAGAAAAACAAGTAAGGCTATAAGGCCCTAAATAACAATACCTCAGAACCTATAGACAGATACTGAATTCAATATCCTCGAAAACAAAAACAACTTTTTAAAAATCCCTGTAAGCACTTACAAAAATTTATCACCTATTAAGCCACAAAAATTCAATAAATTCTAAAATACAGAAACAACACAGAACACATTATGTGACCACAAGGCAGTCAAGTAAGAAGTCAACAAAAATCCAAACCAACATAAAAAAAGTCAGAGAGTTTGAGATGAGCCATTTTTCAAGATTCAGTGCTATTATTCTTCCCCTTGGTAATAATACTAATACTTATTATATTGACAATAATAACAAAGTCATGACAGATAAACTAGGAAAAGATAGCTCTAAACATTGTGGACACACATAGATCATCATGAACTCTTTCTACCAGATGACACTACATGGCTTTAAAGTAGAAAGCATTGTGAATGGGAGAGAGAAAATCCTCACGACAACCTAGAAAGCAGTTTCTTCCATGCAGAAAATTTAGCTGGGAGTACTCATAGGAAACATTATGTCTTATGTTTGATATGTCAGCAGAAAAACATCCAAAATGCTAAATCAAAAGCTAGAGCAGGGAGCCCTGGTGGCTCATTCGGTTAAGCGTCTGACTTAAGCTCAGGTCCCTGAGTTTGAACCCCACATTGGTCTCTGTGCTAACAGCTCAGAGCCTGGAGCCTGCTTTCCAATTCTGTGCTTCCCTCCGTCTCTGCCCCTCCCCAGCTTGTGCTCTGTCTTTTTCTCTCTCTCAAAAATAAATAAACATTAAAAAAAAAAAGGCTAGAGCTATTGTTTAAGCCTCTCTGCTGTGGAGCTATGTTACAGAAGCCCTAGCAAACTGAAATGGACAATTTTACCGCTTCTTTTCTATTTTGTATCCAATTACACTGGATAGAACCTCTAAAATAATGTTGAAAAGTGGTAGTAAGGAAATTTTTCCAGTTTTATTCCTAGTCCTAGGGAGAAAGTGTTCAATAGTTCATCATTAAATATGATGACAGCTATAAGACTGTTGAAAATAGCATTTATCCAATTGAGAAAGATCCCTTTTATTCAAGTTTGTTGAAGGTTGTTTTTCAAAATCCTGAATTGGTGTTGAATTTTGCAGATTTTATTTTATTTATTTATTTATTTATTTATTTATTTATTTATTTATTTATATTTATTTTATTTTATTTATTATGCAGGTTTTATTTAAACCTGTGATATTAGGTATGATTTTTTTCCTGTATTCTGATAAACGGTGAGTTCCACTGATTAATTTTTGAAGATTAAACTAATTTTACATTCCTGATATAAACCTCACCTGGTTATACTATAGTAATAATTTTTATATATTGGTACATTTGATTTACTAATATTTTAAGGGCTCTTAGTGTCTATGTTCGTGAGTTTTATTGGTCTGTAGTTTTCTTTTTCTTTTTTCCTTACTGAAGTATAATTGACATATAGCCTTATATTAGTTTCAGGTGTACAACATAATGATTCAATATTTGTATTACTAAATGGTCATCATGATAAATGTAGTGAACATTTGTCACCACACATAGTTACAGGTTTTTTTTCTTGTGATGAGAACTTTTGAGATCTACTCTTAGCAACTTTCAAATATGCAATGCAGTATTATTAACTATGGTCAACATGCTGTACATTATATCCCCATGATTATTTATTTAGTTTGGAAAAAAGCTAAGCATATATTTTGAAAGTTTCTTGAGCAAGTAGAGTTTGATGTAAGGACAGTAAATGTCTCTGAGTTTCATTAAATTAACTATAAGAGAACATATATTTATAGTAAAGAGCACTGGTTTAGTAGTTCAACAAAATAAGAGTTATTAAATAATAGAATAGTCTACCAAAAAAGTACAATCAATTATACGATGGTATTCGGTGATATATTTTATTTACTATATTTAGATGCGTTTGCTAATTATTTTTCAGACTGAGAGAAAGAGAGCACAAACGTGATTAGGGAAGGGAGGGGGTGGGGGGGAGACAATCCCTGCTGGGCGGAGCTCGCTCTCAGGACTGTGACATGAGCAGGTAGTGACCTGAGCAGAAATCAAGAGTCAGATGTTCAGCAGACTGAGCCACCCAGGTGCCTCTGTAATTTTTTTAAATGAGTAAAAGTTGCAGATTCAGTGCTCAGGATATACACTAAGAAAATTTAAAAGTCATGGTTCTTGTATCTGTGGAACTTCTATTTTGAAATTTCTAGTACATCTTCGCATAAAATGTGGTGATTTTTTTTCTCAAAAAATACACTTATTTTCTTTGTTTCATTCTGCTTCTGTTATTATTTTTGTTTTCAGGATTAGAGAAGTAGAAAAAGAAAGAAAACCATTGGAGGACAAATGATAATATAACCTAAAAATGTGTCTATCACTGCCCTCTGCTGTACAATTTTCTTAGGCCAATACTACTTCGTTAAGGGGGGATAATGTCACTAACAGGCATGGAACACTGACCCAAGAATGTTGGGGTACTCTTCAACCACAACGTCGGTCTGCAGCAGGTGTTCTCAACCTTGGCATTATTGACACTTTGGACCCAATAACTATTTGCTGCAGGGGGCTGTCCTGAGTATCTCAGGATGTTTAAAGGCAGCCCTGGCTTCTATCCACTAGATGCCAGTAGTACGTATTCAAGTCGTGACTACTAAAAATGTCTCCAGTTATTTCCAAATATCCCCAAGGGGGCAAAAATCGCTCCTGGTTGAGAACCACTGGTGCACAGGTTAGCAATCATGTCTGTAATGTGGTCTGATTAGGAATGAAGGCCCGAGGTACAGAACGATGAATGTTACCTGTTCTCAAGGATCCACTTATAACCTGTGTCTGGATGGCATGTAGATGTACTTGTTTACTCCATCATTTCCGTCCTAAAAACACACTCACATGTTGAGCTAGATGAGAAAGCAACCCAATGACGCTGATGGTACTTTTCCTCTTGGCATCTTCACCTCCAGCCATCAGCACAGTGAAAATAGGTGCAGAAGCAGGACTTAAGTTGCCATTCAGAACAGACTCTTTTTATTACTTAGCTACAAAAATGCAAATCATGTCATTTCTCCTACCTCAGCTGACCTCAACTTAGCATTTTGTATGTTGTCCTGTGTTCTGAGATTTAACTTGGCAAATAATCCTTTCCTCCTTGTGTTCTTAACCTCATTTCCTATTTGTGTATCTGCTTCCCCCAGATCCTGACCTTTATGTGTCTGACCCACAGCCGGTAATGGGACTAGATAATGAGACTTAGAATCCTGAATGCTTATTTTGCTTAATGACTTGGCTTGGTGTTTTGAAAGTTGGACACCACTTTGATCCTGACAGCAATATTAGCTCAGCATGAAACACTTTTGAGAACAAAATTGATTATTCTAAGAAGAGTTACAACATATTTGCCCAGTTTTGTAGAACTTGGAACAGTTTGGGGGCACAGACATAACTCACTACATAGGTTACCAATATGATTGCTTTCATTTCTCATTTTCTGTCTCTCTCTTTCTCTCTCTGTGTTTCCACATATATATTTCTGATTATAAAATAATTTTGAAGCTTGGAAAAGATAGAAATTTGTAAAGAAAATATAGTCACCTATAATTCTGTGATCGTTCAGAAGTAACTATGGTTAACTTTCTACATAGATTCCAGTCTAAGTAGAAATGTATCTGTATGTAAATAAGTATCTATCCACACACACATTTTTTTTTTACAAAGTGCTATCATGTTCCACACAGTATTTGTAATCTTTTTTTTTTTTTTTATACTTTATAATGGATACAGGAGCGATATTTAAAATAACTAATAACCCAGAGGCTGACATTACTGGAGCAGGATCCTGGTGCTATGTGTCAACTCCACAGGAGTTACATAATGGAAGAGCCCCAGATAATCCCATAGAAAGGACCAGGGAAGCCAGGGTGGTATGAGACGCTCTGGTTACTCAGAGAAGCTTCTATATACCAACGAGTGGACGTATCTCAGTTTTTGTTTTATTTATTTTTTTATTAATACTTTATTTTTTAGAGCAGTTAAGTAAAATTGAGAGGGAAGATCAGAGATTCCCCATAATCCCTGCCTCCACACATGCACAGCCTCTCCCACTATCAGTACCCTCCACCGATAGGTACTTTTGTCACAGTTGATGAACTTACGTTGACACACCATAATCACCCTAACCCCATAGTTAGAATATGGCTCGTGTTTGGTGTTGTACACTCTGTGGGTTTGGACTAATATATAATGACATGAATCCACCATTATAACATCATACAGAGTAGTCTCACTGCTCTAAAATACCTCCAATCCCCCTCCCCACCCCTGGCAACCACTGGTCTTGTTATCGCCTCCACAGTTTTGGCTTTTCCAGAACGACATGTAGTTGGAGTTAACTATGCGGTCTTTTCAGATCGGCTTCTTTCACTTAGTAATATGCATTTAAAGTTCCTCCATGTCTTTTTATGCCTTCATAGTTCATTTCTTTTTAGCACCGAGTAATATTCCATTGTCCACAGTGGTTGTATTGTTCTGCATTACCAACAACGAATGAGAGTTCTTGTTCCATGTCCCAGCCAGCATTTGGTGTTCTCAGTGTTCCAGATTGTGGCCATTCTGTTAGGTAGGTAGTGGTATCTCCTTTCAATTTCCATGTTTCCTGATGACATAGGGTGTCTAAATTTTATCCGAATTTTTAAATATCTAAATTTTTATCTAAATTATCTAAATTTTTATTTTTTTTTTAATTTTTTTTTCAACGTTTATTTATTTTTGGGACAGAGAGAGACAGAGCATGAACGGGGGAGGGGCAGAGAGAGAGGGAGACACAGAATCGGAAACAGGCTCCAGGCTCTGAGCCATCAGCCCAGAGCCTGATGCGGGGCTCGAACTCACGGACCGCGAGATCGTGACCTGGCTGAAGTCAGATGCTTAACCGACTGCGCCACCCAGGAGCCCCTAAATTATCCAAATTTTTAAATAACCAATTAGGGTTGTATCAGTGAAAGTCAGCTGCTTAGAATTCCTGAATATGTTGTACTTTAATATCTACTCAGATAGTCATCAAAAATCTAATATTTAATGGCTTCAAAGTACTTACATATGTGGATATTTTATCCACTGCATCTTTATATTGGTCTCCAGCACTTTATATTTTTGTTTAATCTGTAGTTCACTCTTCATCAAAGAAATCATCTTTTTTTTTTTTTATGTTCATTTATTTTTGAGAGAAAGAAAGAGTGCCAGCAGGGGAGGCGCAGAGAGAGAAGGAGACACAGAATCCGAAGCAGGCTCCAGGGTCTGAACTGTCAGCACAGAGCCCGACGTGGGGTTCAGACTCATGAGCTGAGAGATCATGACCTGAGTGAAGTTGGACACTCCGCTGACTGACCCACCCAGGCACCCCAAGAAATCATCATTTCTTCATTAAATTTATATAAATTCCTCTTAGTCCCTTCCTCAAAATTTGATCATCTTATATAGCACGTACTACATTGTATTTGAATAATATCCCTAACCTCTGCTTCTCTTACCAAGCTGTGCATCCTGCAAGAACAGGGACTGTGTCTTGCTCATGTTTGAAATGGTGGTAGGTCCTGTTCAATAAATGTTTACTGAAATGAACTGTAGTAATATTCTTACTCATGTTCCCTAGGAGCCTATGTATTGGCCTCGATTAACATCTAGCTTTCAAAGAGTTTTTTAAAATATAAACTACCATGAATTATCATATTACTTTCATTTTCCCTCTGCTTCCTCCTCTAGGCAAGCCTAATTAAAAACCACTTTGGAAGTCAATCTACTCCTGAATTTTAGAGTTTTTCAAAGGCTTCTGTTTAGAAAATTCTTCTCAGCATTCCAGTCCAGTTGTTTGAATGACCACTGGAAACCTATTTTATTCACAGAGCTCAGTAGTTAACAATCAGGATAACTTCATCTTGCCCCCTCTGATCTGAACTTGGAAACTTAGGAACGTGTGCTTGATGTTCATGCATTCGTTCATTCAATAATTCATTATATCTTTATTGAACTCATATTACCTGCCAGATCTGTGGATCAACAGATAAATAAAACATAGTCTCTACCTTTGAAAAATTCCAAATTAATGGGGGAGGCAGGTTCTATCCTACAATGTAGTAAGTCTCATAAGATATTTATTCACAGAGTGTAAAAATGCACTGTATTGTCATATTTTCACAGTCTTATGTCCTCAACCAAGTTTAGAAAAGCACTTTACCTCTACTATCAAAATAAAGCTTCCTCGGCCCTTAATGATTTGGATTTATTAAAAACGAAGTTTTAAATAAAAATTTTTAAAAGCTTGAATTTTCAGGGCGCCTGGGTGGCGCAGTCGGTTAAGCGTCCGACTTCAGCCAGGTCACGATCTCGCGGTCCGTGAGTTCGAGCCCCGCGTCGGGCTCTGGGCTGATGGCTCAGAGCCTGGAGCCTGTTTCCGATTCTGTGTCTCCCTCTCTCTCTGCCCCTCCCCCGTTCATGCTCTGTCTCTCTCTGTCCCAAAAATAAATAAACGTTGAAAAAAAAAAAATTAAAAAAAAAAAAAAAAAGCTTGAATTTTCCAAATACCACTTCTTGTCAATATCATCAAGCACCTGACTGATTAAAGGAGAAAAGAAAAAGAAAAGAAGAATCTTTAAATGTTTTCCAGCAATGTTAAAATTCCTCCCACTCACTGAAATATTTTCATACCGTGTCACAAAACGAAGATAACTTATCTTTAATTTTTTCATCTTTTTATTTAAAGATAATTTATCTTTAATTACTAATCTCATGCAAATGAATGTTAGTGAGCCTAAGGCTTTCAATATCAAACACAGGAAATAGTTACAATGATACCATTGTGTACAAATAAACTTACACTTGCTTTCTGTGAGAAGCCTTTAATAAGCATACCTAACATATCTGACACATGAAGCAAATCATTTCCCTAATATACCCCTTTTCTTCTTTCTAAATTTTTCTCTTCTAAAAAAATTTTTTTAATGTTTATTTGAGAGAGAGAAAGAGACAGAATGTGAGTGGGGGAGGGGCATAGAGAGGGTGAGACACAGAATCTGAAGCAGGCTCCAGGCTCCTAGCTGTCAGCACAGAACATGACATGGGGCTCGAACTCACGAACCCGTAAGATCATGACCTGAGCTGAAGTCGAGCGGGTTAATCGACCGACTGACTCACCCAGGTGCCCCAATATACCCCTTTCCTTAACAAGAAAGTTATTTTCAAAAATAATCATTACATGAAATAAATGATGATAGGGGCGCCTGGGTGGCGCAGTCGGTTAAGCGTCCGACTTCAGCCAGGTCACCATCTCGCGGTCCGTGAGTTTGAGCCCCGCGTCGGGCTCTGGGCTGATGACTCAGAGCCTGGAGCCTGTTTCCGGTTCTGTGTCTCCCTCTCTCTCTGCCCCTCCCCCGTTCATGCTCTGTCTCTCTCTGTCTCAAAAATAAATAAAAAAAAAAGTTAAAAAAAAAAAAAAAAGAAAGAAATGATGAAAATGGCCAGAAAAGAAACTCAGACAGTATAAAATTTCTTTTGTTAAACTTCATTACATAAGCATGTTTACAATGAATAATTAATTAATTAATTTCACAGTGAAAAAGAAAAAAGTAATAGATTAATTCCTTTTAATTATATTCAAGCATTTTTTTGAAAAAGGAAAAACATATGGGCTTGTTGCACTAATAACATTAAAATATAATAGCAATTAAGTACCAGTTAAACAAGAATAACAATTTGAAAATAATACATTTTGTATTTTCAAGATATTAAATTCAGTAATATGTTTCATGTATGAACTAAAATTTGCATTTGATGAGCAAAAATATCATACTTAGTAGTTTATAGTCAGTTTTACTGTTTTAAATTTTAAATACAAAGAAAAACTCCAACAAGTGATCATATAGTATTCTATAATTGAAATAACTCAAGTTCCGTGTCTTTGTCTTTATAATCACTGTGCTTTCAACGTTTCTGTCCAAGCCATTATTTAACAGCAATATGTAGTGCCACTTATTAACTTCAACCACAACTTCAGAGATAGTTTAGAACTTAAACCAACAAAATATTTTTTTTCAGGGAGAAATATTTTATCACTGACATTATTTAGAATTGCTGGCACATAGTAAAAATAAAAGCAGACTGTAAAAGTCAGTTTTAATATTGTTTTTAAATCCCAAAGACAACGATTTCCCTTATTTGTCTGCTCTGGGGCAAACATTCCCATCGCGATGCCCTTGGACCGGCACTTACTAGACCATTTACCTAATGGTGCTGTCACTTCTACAAATAACATTGTTTCATGATTACATTTCTGCACAGGTCACGGTGCTAGATACTCTTATTCATTATTTTCTTTGAGCCTCCCCATATTCTGACAGTGCCAGTTACCCTTCCTTACTCTCATTTCACGGATGAGGAAACTATGTTAGGGACATTAAGTAACTTGGTTCAGGTCACATGAACAAACAACAGAGACGGTGTTCAAACTCAGGTTTGTCTGATTTGAAAGGCTTCATCCAGCCAGTCCTGCTTCTATTTATTCATGCAACAAGTAGAATTGAGGGCCTTCTGCAAGCTATTAATAGAGCAGTGCATAAGAAACAGTTCTTGTCAGTAAGGGTTCTAAGATTAGTCAAGCACCCGATTTCCCCAGAGGTGGCCACTCTCCTCTATCACCATGTATCTATTCAGAAACTTCATCTCAATGTCATGATAGAGCATATAGTCTTTAGTGTCTCCATTTTTTTTTTTTCTGTTCTCTCTTTCAGGAACTCCTATTAATCAGATATTGGAACTTCAAGATTGACTCTCCAATTTTTATATCTTTTTGATTTTCTCTGCTCGTTTGTTCTACTTTCTGGGTTGATTTCATCAATGATAACTTCTGATACTTACATTTCGAATCCCCTGTTTATTCTATCTGCTGAAGTCTCTCAGAGTCTTTGTTTCCTAAGTGGTTTGTAATATTTGAACGTGTGCTTATTTCCAACACAAGTTGTTGTTCTTTGTGTCCTAGCTTGAGGCACAATCCTAATGGGTATTGTATTTGTCTCCTATATGGGCCCCCTCATGGTTCAAATGGGCCAGACCGATGTTTACTATCTTGGTAAAGGGTCTCTGTACCTTGTGAGGAGTATGAATTTGGACTCCACATTCAGGCATGGTGCAGGTCTGAGGTCTAAATTCCTCTGGGCTGCCTTCTCTCCCTTGATTTTAGATGGGTGGGTGGCTTCTTTGATGTTTCCCCAGTCTGTTTCACTGAAGCAGTCTGTTGAGATTGCTGGCTTTTTGCAAGATGGTTATCTTTAGTTTCCCTACAAGTATATGACCCCAGGCTTGTGTTTACAAAAAGATTAAAGAAGGTAATTTAGATGACACAAAACAAAAAGCAAAAAGCAAAAAAACTGTAACACTTCAACAAAGTGGACAGTCTCCTTTCAGAGAACTGCAAAATGGGGTAGAAAGCAGGAAGATTTTATAGGATAAAGAATAAAGAACAAGGAAGAAAAAAATAAAAATATCTGAGTAGCTGGAGCCACACCTTCCTTCAGGAAGGAAGGAGTCAACCTTCCTTCACATGAGAAAGAATAAGAAAGTAAGTATAAAGCCTAGAATTAACTTGGCATCTGGGGATTGGCTGATTGGAAGATAATGCATTTCTGATCAAGCGCAACATTTACAGGGATGTGACAATTATCATCCGAGTTTCAGTTTGCTAACATGGCACCCCAGCTCCACCCTGGGTCTAGAAGTTCATTTCAAAATTTGCAGTGTCTTCATTCTGCTATAGTCAGAACCCAAGACCCAACAGTTAAGGCCTATAAACCCTCTACTCCTTCAGCTCCAGCTCCTGTTCACTACTGCGACTTTGAGTTTACTTTTCACTTCTGGCACCTGAGGATTTCATTCTCTTAGTTTCAAGCTTTTTCTTATTTTTTATCTCAAACTTCCCTTTGTTTGGAGGGAATGGTTTTATAACAGCTTCATATCTATCTCTCCGTCACCCTGTTCGATATCTTCCTTCTCCCATCCATTGAACCCCCACTCTCCCATTAATCCCCTGTTGTCTTCTTCCCTTCTCCCTTCTTCTCCAGATTCTCTATCGCAAACACCCACAAACAAGGTCAGGAAACTAGAACCTTCCCTAGAAGTTGTTTTAGTGGGTATTTTGAGTAGGAAAGGCTGGAAACATCCAGAGATACTCAAAGTGAAGGCTATTATCCTGCTGCTTATAACTGATCCAGTGAGTGACTCAATGGATTTTAAAAGATGTAAAATTAGAGTCATTCATGTAAAGACAGAATTTTAGTTGCTTTCTTCCCATATTACAGAAGTCTGTCAGAGAGGATACACTACTTGGCCCAAAGCTAAGAAAATATTTTATTTCAAAGTTTTACTATGAAGATTTGAGGATGGAGTTTTCTTTATAAGATACAGAAGCGGCAGAATCTTAAGACGTAAGGCAAAGGTCTGCCTGAAAACATGCTATATGAAGGCTTTAAAATTTCCTTTCTCTTAGACTCGGTAACAGTCGTATTTTGCATCCATTTTTAAGTAGTACTCTGATATAACCCTCCCCACATCACTTCTCCTTTGAATTTCACATGACAGTGGCATTACAACAGTTGGAGGTGAGATAATCCTAGAGTTCTAGGTGGTGCCCAGCCACAAAATAAACAGGGGCACGAGGCAAAATTCAGAGAAGCACAAAGGAGCATCTACAACCTGAGTAACTTAGGTGGGGACTCATTGAGGACGGTAATAGAAGCTGACATTTATTGCATCATACCATTCACTGGGCATCAACCTAAGTGCTTTGCATAGACAGTATTATTTCCCTCTAATACTAGCTACTATTGCTATTTCCATTTACAAATGAGGAATTGGAGACAGAGTGTTAAAATAACTTTCTCAAGGTCATACAACTAGTGACTAATGAGAAAGTGACAGAGAAAGGGGGGGGAGAAAGCAAGGAGAAGCAGCAGAAGCTTGTGGACCATGTATTTATTGTGCTGCAGATCTGCCACGATGCCTTCAGTCTCCAAGTCTCTTCATTCCCAATTTCAGATCCCAAGAGAGTGCATCTAATAGGCCCAGCTTTGGTCCATCCCTGGTAAATTAATGAGCAAGGATCAGAGAGCACAATAACGTAGTCCTGATACCATCACCCCTGTATATAAAGAGCACTGCCAAAAAACACGGTAGTGGTTGTGAGTGGGTAGGCACGCCAAGTAGCAACTACTATACAGTCTAATGATGTAAGAAACTATCGTATGTGTGTACATGTATAATTTTCTGCATGTGATACATGGTCCATAAATGAGGATTACATTCGTTAACTAAAATACATAGCATGTAAGTTTTATTATGTTTTGGTTTTTCTGAAGTATGTATGTATATTGAATGAACTGGGATCCTCCTATTATTTAATTTTTCCCTAAAATGGAAAACTCCCTGAAGAAGCTCAGTTTTCACTAAAATGACAGACTTCAGTTTCTATTTCTCTTGTTTCTCATAGCATGCTATTTTAGCTATTCTGAAAAAACACCTGCTGAAAACTGCTAGGTTAAAAAAATATATATCAAATACATTGATGAACAGGTAGGAAATGAAGGAATACTCAGAAAGGAACAAAAGAAAAAAAGAAGAAAAATGAGAGTATCCTGAAAAATAAGTGAGGGCCAAAGTGGGATTTTGTCAAGAGATTATCTGTCAAATTCTGGACACCTACAGCTCCTGCTTTTGTAGCTGTGCAGCATGCCAGTGTCAGGAAATAAAGCCAAGAACCCATCTAAAAGGAGGAATCTAACAGGGGGGGCAAATATCTGAAGCCCTAAAGGACTACATTCCCAGTGTAAGGGTGAATGAGGAAGAAATCTGATGCATAAGTCAGATTTCTGACTTGTCAGAAATCTGATGGCTGACTTGACCTTGGAATCCAGGAAAGAAAGACAAAGTCTCTTCTGGGAATGTCCTCTGAGAATCAAATCCAAGCCATTTGGATCTGAGGCCAAATGAAATCTATCTGTGCAGCCCAATACACTTTAAGTGAAAAATTTAATCTGGTCCTAGGTTTTTGCAGAAGCAAATTCCAATACTGTCTACGAAAACTCAATTTTAACTCTGGCCTCCGATAATTCTGACAGTTACAACCCTAGAAACATGAGTGCAGAATCCAAAATCACAATCCACAAAGAAATAGGCACCATGAGCAAAAGCTAGAAGAAACAGCACAAAAGATCCATAAAACGTCCAGTTTGGGATGTAACAGATACAGAATATAGGTTGTTTGATGTTCATGTGATGTTTAATATGTATAAGAAATTAGAAAATGGCTCAAAAAGAATCAAATAGAATTTGTAAAAATTAAAAGTTATCTGAAAATATTGAGATGAACCATATAAAATAAAGACCAAAAAATGGAGGATAAAGTGAGAAAGTCTTAGAGGTGTCTCATAGATGTTCTAAAAGATAATGGAGAACATGGAAAACAAGCAACACATAAGAGAAAATTGTTGAGAATTTTCTACAATCATTACAGGACATTAATCTTGAGATTCAGCAATCCTTTCAAATCCTAAGCATGGCTTAAATTTTTTTTGAACGGTAAGAAGAAAAGAAAGAAAGAAAGAAAGAAAGAAAGAAAGAAAGAAAGAAAGAAAGAAAGAAAGAAAGAAAGAAAGAAAGAAAGAAAGAAAGAAGGAAAGAAAGAAAAAGAAAGAAAGAAACTACAAACCTAGATTCACCCCTGAGAAACTGCAAAAATATCTGCAAAAATATCTAAGAGATCTTAAAAGCAGCTGGAAGGAAGGAAGGAAGGAAGGAAGTTAGGAAGGAAGGAAGGAAGGAAGGAAGGAAGGAAGGAAGGAAGGAAGGAAGGAAGGAAGGAAGGAAGGAAAGGAATGTGGGAGGGAGGAAGACTGAAAGCACCAGATTTTAGATAAAAGTACAGAAAGTAAACTAGTTAATTATTAGAACTGAGGTAAGTTTCCTTTGACATTCATCAAAATGACAGGTAAGTATCCTGATTAAGATCGGTGAAAATCTTGAGTATAAGAAAATGTGAAGGAGGGGGAAAGCAGAAAACTTAAATGCATAAAATGTTTCAACTCCAATCTGAAAAATATTTAAATAGAACATTAAATTATGAACTAAAGACAAATTTCCCTCAAAAACAGATAGAGCTAAGACAGGTGGAAAAGAACAAAATCCAACCTTTATTGAGTGCGAACGTTTTTAAGAAAAAGAAAACTGAGCAGTGAAAGACTAAATACATCACGGTGGAGCATGTGCGGGGAGGAGTCAAAAGGTAGAAATAGACACCACCCAGGACTATAGACATCTAATACAGGCTGTTTACTCAACGTAATCTAAAGTGATTATTAGAACAGTCCTTAGATATTAAGTTTTCATCCGTTATTTCTACTTGTTCACTATTTCTTCTTTTCTGTGGGTGCAGGTTCTATGTATAGTTCAATTACATTACCATGACAGTGAGACAGACCGCAAAATAAAATGTGTAGGAGACTATAAAGGGCTATTTTTGCATCTTTTAATATGGGAAATTCATATTCACCCCGTATTCTTAGTGTACACTATTTTAGTTACATGGAAGCCAACCAAAAGTCCCATTTATATTTTTAGCAGTGGATACTAAGGATAAATTCCAACAGAGAGTTCTGTTTTAAACAATCCAAATCGCCCGAACTTTGCTGATTATTCTAGCGTTGGAACATTTTCTATTTGCCTAGCACTATCTGAAATCTATGACTCACAAACGCTAGGGTATGGAATCATAGCAGTAAAGAACAGGTGAAAAGTTGTTCCTAGTTGTGTTCTGCAGGCGCATACAACTCCCGTCATCCCCTGTGCAAAAAATCAACAAATAAACATAGGCACCGCATTTCAGATTCTGTTGCGCTCCATTCGCAAGGACGCCTGGTTTTTGTAGTTTCTACATGAGGAACTGCCAGCACGTTAATAACTGCTGGGAGGGAATGAAACTACACTTCCCACAATGGCACGGGGGCGGGCTCCGGTCGGCTTACGTCATTGCTTCAGCCAACCAATGACAGCTCCGGGCGGCAGTGAGGCAAGCGCCGTCAGGCGCCAAAGTGGTTTTTTTTTTTCTTTTTTTTTTTTTTTTTTCCGCCGAAGCTGAGCGGGTGCTGCTAGCGGAGGCGCCATATTGGAAGGGACAAAACTCCGGCGACAGCGAGTGACACAAATAAACCCCTGGACCCCCTCGTTCCCCCAGCTCTAAGGGCCGCGATGTTGTACCTAGAGGACTATCTGGAAAGTGAGTGGGCGGCGCTGGCAGGGGCCGTCTGTGGGACCTGCGGGCGGGCAAGAGCGCGAGTGGACGGGGAGGCGGGATGGCGGGAGGGAGGGGGAGGCGGGGGATGTTTCTTTCTCACGGTAACTGGCAGCCTCGCTGTGGGCTGCCGGCTCCTTCGACCCCCCCCGCACGCACGCACGCACGCACTGACGTAAGCGCGTACTTTCGCCGTTGGCCCCGCCCCTCTGACGGACTCTCCCTTTGACAGTGATTGAACAGCTTCCAATGGACCTGCGGGACCGCTTCACTGAGATGCGCGAGATGGACCTGCAGGTGCAGAGTAAGTCGGCGCGTTTGCCCTTCTTCGCCGCGCGCGTTCAGTCCAGACTTCCCTGCCATCGACTTCATCGCCTCCGCTATTTGACTCTCCTCCGGCTCACTGGCTAGTGGATAAGGAGTTGTGAAAAAGAAAAGGCAGTGCCTAATCTTGCCTCTTGCTTTCCACGCTACTTTTCTCCTTGCTTTTACAAGAGAAGGAGGCATTAGGGCACGTGTATCTGTTTCTTCTCGAATTCGAGACTCTGCAATAAAAGCTTCTGTACCTTCAGTGAGGACGTAGATACCTGTTTTAATGCACATCGGTGTAAATGTTGAGAAGATTTTGACTTGAGCCCTTATGTATGGAACATAGATTTCAGCATTTATACTTTTGTTAAAGTTCTATTCAAAAATTTTCAAGAGCGGAAAACAGAAGCATAGGTGATAATGTGGTTCTTTAGTGACCCTGGTGAACTTGGAATGTCAAATTTTGGAAAGTTACACATTATAGGATACATTCTCAATTGTCAACAGGATGATATTTTCTCAAAGTGAGGGAAATAAGATTTTACTGTAAAGCTTCTTATCTGCTGTAATAAAAATTTTGACTTTTTTTCTATCAGTGGTAGCTTGGTAGTCTGGTTACTTTTTCCCAAAATTAACCTTGTTCTTTCACAGAGCAGTATGTGGTTTATATGATCATTTTTTTTTTTCTGTGGAGTTTCTAAAAAAGGGTTTACAATTCAAAGAAAGTAAAGAATCAGTGTCTTTGGAGATAAGGTAAATACTTAGAGCAACATTACACTTAAGTACAAATTTATGTCCACCATGCTCTGAATGAACCTCATGAACTTTCCCCTTTTATGAAATGCGTATAATATAGCTGTTCTAACTATCTTGTAGACATACTATATTACAAATTAAGAATGCGAAATGAATTATATGTTACTTAATTAAAGTATATAATTAGGTGTACCTTTATAGCTGGATGTTTCTCCCGCTTTGGAGAAATTCAGCTATTCCTTAATTAAATTGTATAAGTGATAATAATGGCCGGCTGGCCTTCATGGGGTGTATCCTCAAAAAATAGGTTTCTTGATCCCGTTTATTCCAGTGATATTTAGGCTATACACATGAAATGTTTCTCATGCTGCCCATGTTTTTTTGTTTTTTTAAAAGTAGAGGTGAAGGAAGACCTGGGTTTTGGGATATGATTGGGAGAAAAGGGGTATTGTGGAAAGAGATCAGAGAACCAACCATTCCTTGAGGTAGCTAAGGACCTGTACTTTTCCTCGCTTGTCTCTCTGCCCCTCTCCACCTTCCGCACCATTGTTCATGAATATACTTTTCTCAGCCTCTTGTCAGTTTCATGTGGCCGCACTTAATACAAGGTGATAAGATATGGAAGCTTTCTTTTATTTGGTGGATTGTAGTGTAGAAGTCTGAATTGTGTATTTCTTTGACTTGCTCACAAAATTCATTTTAACTTGAAGTTAGAAAATGCTTAGACAAAGGAAAATTCTTTTAAAAAATTAACTGCAAGACTTCTTAGAATCTTTAAAAACCTATTATGCCCTGAAAATCTCCAAAAGGTTTTCCTCAACTTACATAGCAACAGATTCCACCCCTCCCTTTTTTTTTTTTTTTTTAACTTTTCCTTTTTTAGCAGACATGGAATGAGATGACCATTCTTGGCATAGGCTTAGAGAAAAACGTCTAGAATAAATAATATAGTGTATGAAGTGAATAAATGATTGTACCCTCTATTTCAGTCATGATGTGAGACAATCGGGGGCTTAATGCATATAGTGAGAGTTTAAAATCTTTTTATTACTTTTTCTTATTAAAAGAAATGTAGGGGTGCCTGGGGGGCTCAGTTGGTTAAGCCTCCAACTCTTGGTTTCGGCTCAGGTTATGATCTCACAGTTTGTGAGTTCGAGCCCCACTTTGGTCGGGCTCTGCACTGACAGTGTGGGGCCTGCTTGAGACTCTCATTCTCTCTCTCTCTCTCTCTCTCGCTCTCTCTCTCTTTCTCTGCCCTTCCCCCCCCCCAACACACTTGCTCTCTCTCAAAATAAATAAACTTAAAAAGAAAGAAAGAAATGGGAGGATTATCTACTGGTGCTTTTTAAAAAAATTTTTTAATGTTTGTTTATTTTTGAGAGAGAGAGAGAGAGAGAGAGTGCTGGCAGGAGAGGGGCAGAGAGAGGGAGACACAGAACCTGAAACAGGCTCTAGGCTCTGAGCTGTCTCACTGAGCCTGATGCAAGGCTCGAACCCAAAAACCTGTGAGGTTGTGACCTGAGGCAAAGACAGACAGTTAACCAACTGACCCACCCAGCACCCCTCTAGTGGTACTTTCGATGAGAAATTGTGTTTTGGCACATTTGGCTGATTTAATGCCATTAGCTTTTGATCCAAAGGCTGTACTATTGAACTTACCTATGTAGTCGACTCCTTTGATGACTGGAAAATTTTTGAAATAACAAAAATAAATTGTGAGTAGAGAAAATTGTTATTTTTTTCTAAAGTAAAGCATTTACATAATCAAAGCATGACATATTTAAGTTATTGGCCAAGTGAAAGAGTGTATGTTGTCAGATATTTTTTTCTTTCCCCAAATCAAAGCATGTATATTCAGTATATGAATTTGGTCATCTAAATATGAAATGTTTTTATTATGTCATAGATGCAATGGATCAACTAGAACAAAGAGTCAGTGAATTCTTTATGAATGCAAAGAAAAATAAACCGGAGTGGAGAGAAGAACAAATGGCATCCATCAAAAAAGTATGTTCAACACTCTGGATGATTTATCAGTAAATACTGGGACTCTCTGAGAAAGATATTTTAAAATGAAATAGTTTTCTGGATCTCAGAATGAGGGAAAGTTACCAGTGGCTCTTTAAAATTTAAATATTTTGTTGTGGTTTAGAGCTTTAGGTGTATGGATTTTTTTTTTTAATTTTTTTATTTATTTTTGGGACAGAAAGAGACAGAGCATGAGCAGGGGAGGGGCAGAGAGAGAGGGAGACACAGAATCCGAAGCAGGCTCCAGGCTCTGAGCTGTCAGCACAGAGCCCGACACGGGGCTCCAACTCACGGACTGCGAGATTATGACCCGAGCCGAAGTCAGATGCTTTAACCGACTGAGCCACCCAGGCACCCCTAGGTGTAGGAATTTTTAATAACTTTTTGGCAATAAAAATTAGCAACTTTTTTTAGAGAGTTACAGAATCATAAAAAGTACAGTTTTTTTCTTTTAATTTGTTTTATTCTGTTTACAGGTAATTAAAGTTACCTTGTGTTTAGAGATGAAAATACTGTCTTCTAATTTTGGCCCCAAACTGGTATGAAAAATAGCACACCGTGAAGCATATTTTACACATTGCTAGGTACCTGAGTTGGTGGAATCACAAAAGAACAGAATTTTAAGAGTTGAGAAGATCCTTAAAAAAATCTTTTATTTAAAACTCTGTATGAATTGGGCCTAGAAATACAGAATTCCTTGAGTTTTTGTTAACTTTATAGTACTCTCAGGTCTCTTCCAGATTAGAATGAGTATCAGATCTCCTCCCAAGCTTTGCTTTAAATGTATGACCTAGTGTATTTGGGATACATTGGAAGAACTACATAAAAGACCCACATTTTGTCGTGACCTCCGTTTAGCTGTGTGACATTGGACAGGTTCTTTAATATCTCTAATAATAATGGCTCCTTCATCCCCATCCTTCATAGAATTGATCAAAGATCAACTGAGAAAGAAATTTGAAAGCTACAAATTTCGTGTATTGTGTTATTTATTTTGCCACATGGGAGGAAGATTATTTCTGTCAGGAGAAAAAAAATTAGAATCTGTAACAATTGGTCCTGACTGGGAGGATACCTGGAGACCCAGGTGTGTATGAGTACAGACATCACATATACAGTTGACCCTTGAACAACATGGGTTTGTATCAATGGGTCCACTTTATACCTGGATTTTTTTTTTTTTTTGACAAATACAGAACAGTACCGTAAAAGTATATTCTGAATAACATTTTTTCCTCTAGTTTACTTTATTGTAAGAATACAGAATAATATAATGCTTGTGCAAAACATGCATTAATCTCCTGTTTCTGTTATCAGTAAATGCTTCCAGTCAACAGTTGACTGTTAGTAGGTAAGCTTTTGGGGAGTCAGAAGTTCTATGTGGATTTTCAACTGCAGGGGGGTTGGCATCCCAACCCCCGCCATGTTCAAGGGTCAAATGGGCAACACCAAGTCAGTTATTATTCCTTTAACCTATTAAGTTTTTGGTGCACTGCAGCTTGGATATACCTTTAAAAGTCTAAAAGTCCATGGTTTCTATGTTTTTAAATGATTTGCTTTATAAAATGAGGAGAAATCGAAAGTATAGATTGACATTGTATGAATTGTAGGAATTAATACTTAGCTTAAGAGAGTTCTGAGACACCTGGGTGGCTCAGTTGGTTAAGTGTCCTATTCTCTATTTCTGTTCAGGTCATTATCCCAGGGTCGTGGGATCGAGCCCCTTGTCAGGCTCCTCACTGAGCTGCTTAAGATTGTCTCTCTTTCTTCCTCTGCCCTTCTCCCCCACTCTTGCGCTCTCACTGTCTCTCTCAGATTAAAAACAAACAAAAAAAACCCTGAGAGTTCCAGAACAATTGGAAAATAGAGACATGCAGGTCAGAATATTTTCAATATTTATACTTTTATTAAAAAAATTTAAAAATGGAGAGTATAAATTAGATAAATTGTAACGTTTTCTTTGAAAGAAAAAGAGTATTCATTAGTTCACATAACTTTTACTAGTTTAGAGGCTAGACTTGGAATAGTATTTAATTTTACTTATATCTTTTTTAGGAATGCTTAACATCTTCCTTTGATTCTTGACCATTGTATAAAATTTCTAATCCTACCCCATCCCCATCCTATCCTTAACTGGGTTTTTATTGCTAATGTAGGTTGACTGACATTGAATACAGGGTATGATAATGAAAATGCAGTTTTATGTCCTAACTGCACATATTTTTAAGTTATTAATTTTTTCTTAAAATGAAAATGTTTTTATTCAGGATTACTATAAAGCTTTGGAAGATGCAGATGAGAAGGTACAGTTGGCAAACCAGATATATGACCTGGTAAGTAAAATTAATGTGAATGCTGTGCTATAGTATTTACATTATGGATTATGCTTTAAGTTTCATTGGCTTGAATGTTAATAGGAAGAGCAGACTAAATTTGAGGTATTGTTTTCTTGATCCCATTTAATTTGAGGTTTTAGTGTCCATTTTTTGTTTCTTTGCAGAAAAGAGAGTCTGCAGTTTTAGTTAACAGGTCTAGAACCTTACATTTTAGCCGAATTTACTTTGCTATAAGGTTTTATCCGATGTTAAACTTGTTTTTTTTTTTTTTTCAACAAGAATTGATGTTTAAATTTATTTTACTAATCCTTATTTTAAGGTAGTGTATTTACTTCCCTGTAAATCCTCTTGAGATTGTTTCCGTGGTAAAATACATGTAAGACTACTGTGCTGACAAGACTTTTTGGTAGCCTGATTAAATGAAGAAGAGAATCATTTGAAGTCAGTGTTAACAGATAGTACTCAACTATCTATTAAGTGATGTCAATAGATAGCACTCAACGACTGGCTCAGGTGGCAGAAATGGGAAACACTCAATTAAACTTTAAAAAAAGGTTCTTTTTTGCAGTAGCAGCACTTGTGAAAGATTGAAATCACTAAGAAGACAGAAGCAGTATTTCTCAAACTGGTATAATTATGGTGCTCTCTTTTATGTTAAGCAGCTTCTAAAATACATCCTTTAGGAAATACTCATTTCTGGTTCTGCCTCAAAGCAAATTAAAGCTAAAAAGAAATAAGTGGTCACTTATGGTCTCCTTTAGCATATAGATTTCACATCGTATTTTTGTAATCTTACCTGGATGCCATCTTATTACTGAACAAGTATATGTAAACGTCAATGTTGTTGGTGAGCAAGCACAAGATAAAAGGTACATACCACACATGGTGCACATTGTAAATGTTTATGCAAAACTAGCAGACATTTGTCCTGTGAAGCTATAGAAAATGTTTTGTTGTTCTCATATAGTAGAAAGTTTTACTGGTGTAAATCACCTAGGCTCTTTTGTTCATACAGTTCTGAAAATAATTCTGAAAATAATTTCATGAAAGATATACTGCCTAAAGAAAGGTAGAACAAATGGTAGCTTGATTTACTGTGGAATTGAAAAAAAAAAGGTTCTTAATTGTTTTGGTCTTGAATTATATATATATAGACATAGAAAAAGACATTTATATTTGAATCCAAGAGGAAGTTGTTTGGTAACATCGTCCTCATATTTAATGATTATACGTGTCAGTCTTTATTTAGAGACTACCTTCTTTTTAAATCATATAGATCTTTGGCTGTATTCTTGGGTTATATTTTGTTATTTTAGTACTTTCTGTATGTTTAAAAAATACTTCATACACTTAGAAAAATATGTATAATATAAATATGTTCTTTTTAAATATGTGTGTTTTTCTGTGTATGTATTTATATATTATTTATGAACCGCACTGTTTACTCTTGTGCTTCGTATAATGGAGTTTTACCTGGAGTTATAACGAAGGAGTAAAAAGTAAATACTATAAATGGCTTGTGTCCTCAAGGTGTTGGTAAACTAGTTGGGAAGATGTGTCCACAAACTAAAGCGAAGAGCCTGTATAGAAACAGTGTAACAAATAAAGATTAATGCAGTTAAAGATAAATATCTGATAAAGGGCTGAACTAACTCACAGTAGAGTTATTGTTAATTTCTTAGAGGTTATGAGATGAGTGTTGAACAGAATTTATTCAGAGGCTGAGGGGCCTGGATTAGGTGTGGTATTGAGGGGAAAGCATTTCACTCAGAGATAATGGATAAACAAAGAATGAGAATAAAACCTAGTAAATTCTTTGAGGGGGATAGATTATTTAGGGTAGGGAGTGAGGTAATTGAAGGTGATGTGATAAACTGAACAAAATGTAATAAAAAGCAAGTGCCCATAATGGATCCATACAGACGTGAGTTCAGCCACTTCACTGACAGTGGGACTTTGGAAAAAGTATTTAATCCCAGAACCTTGGTTTCCTGATCTGTAAAATAGCAGTCTTAATTTGTGCCTTACAGATAGATTTGCACATATGTATATAAATGCTGTTAGCTGGGCAGATAGTAGGCGCTCACTTCTTTAAAGATTCACTCCATCTTATTCCTCAAACTGGAATTGTGCACTTTCTTGGAGCCACTGTTTCCCTTTCAGCTCTGCCAAGTTGCACCTGGTTTTCCTCCAGTCTCCCAGTATTTCCAGAACTGCCTTTTGTCTTGTCTTTTCTTCTTTCTTTCCTTCCTCTCCCCTTCCTTTCTCTGTCCTCCTTCTGCCTTTTCTTTTTGTGACTTTTCTTTTCCTCTCCCCCTTTTGCTTCCTTCCTATTTTAGCACTCCATATTAAATTGCTGTTTCAGGCTATTGTGACATCTCTAATATAAAAATCCATTCTTCTTCGAGACTTAATTGTCTATTATCATCCTTCCATTTTTCTGACCTTCCTCAGTCTCCATGGGTGCCACTCATAACGGTTGCTGTTCCTCAGGACTCTGTCCTCGACCTGCATTCTTTCTTACTGTATTCAAGTAGTTCTCACGTAGAGGTAACTCTCTTCCCTTCTTCTGCCCAACTCCAGAGGCCAGAAAGACCAAATGACACATGGTGAAGAACTGATCTCTCAAATGCCAGTTTTATCCCCTGCCCCACACACAACCCAAGTTGAGAAATCTCTCCATTAATTTTCTGTGTGTTCTCTTAGTTTTAGCAATTATACATGAATGATTCCCCAAGCTCAGACTTCTCTTCTGAGCCTATTCATCTTACCTGAGAATTCCAGGCCCTGGAGCTCAGTGTATTCAATCTTAACTCTTAGTCTCCCCTTCAACTTCTCTCAGAAGAACCACTGATCTTCCAGTTATTCACATTGGAATACCGAAAGTTATCCTAGCCTCCTCCTCGTCCCTGGCCTCCCCACATTTAGCTGATCACTATGTCGTGTTCGTTTTTATTTTCTAAGCATCTCTCATTACCCCTTCCTCTCCAATTCTACAGCCTGCCGTCATTCAAGAACTTTAACAACAGCAAATGACTGGCATGCTTTTCCTTCCGTCTTTGCTTAGGAAACTTTCTCCATCTTTCATAATCCTCCACATGCAGTCTCTTTATTAAAATCGCCTTAATATTGATATCTGTGTCATTTGTATCTAGGAGACGAGATTTGACCACTTAGGAAAGTCAACAAGAGTGATTAAAACACATTTTTTTTTAATTAGTTTTCTTTATTTTTGAGAGGCAGAGAGAGGGCGCGTGTGGGGGAGGAGCAGAGAGAGAGGGAGACACAGAATCCGAAGCAGGCTCCAGGCTCTGAGAGGGCAGCACAGAGCCTGATGCGGGGCCCAAACTCATGAACCGTGAGATCATGACCTGAGCCGAAGTCGGACGCTCAACTGACTGAGCCACCCAGGCACCCCACAACAAGAGTGATTTAAACAAAAGATTTATTTTCCTCTCGTGTAAAATAACTGTTGGAGGAGGCAGGCCAGGGGCTGTGTGGCAACCCCAACATCTTTGTTGTCCCAGGCTGCTTCTGATCTGTTCCTCCTCTTTTCTGGACAGGTAGAAGAATTGCTGTGGGGGTTACTCAAAAGGGCGTATTTTGCAATTCAGTCAGCTCCTTTAAAGGAGCCTGGAAATTTTACCTACTGATTCCTGCTTATCTTCTTGACTCCTTCTAGCTGCAAGGGAGGCTGAGAAATGTTGCTTAACAGGGTACATTGCGACCCTTGGAGTATAATTGGGGTTCTATCAGTAAGGAAGGAGGCTATTGAGTAGGTAATTAGCAGTTTGGGCCTTACCTTACCCTCAACAGAATCATACTGACCTCTAAATATTGTTATTCCCATGGTTTTATTATTACTTTAATTAAATAATTATTTATTTACCTTTTACTTGTATGTGTGTCTTCCCTACTATAAATGTCAAGAACTATGTCTTTAAAAAATCTTTTAGTGTTTTCAGACTCTAGCGTAGTTATTTCTCAGTAAACATTTGTTGAACAAGATCGCCTAAATTATTTAATGGAGACGAAAAGGCACTAACGTGACTCCCACGTTATGAGTTTAGTGGCTAGAGTTTAGTGGTGTTCAGTTTGTTGCATCAGATATGGCAGTTGAGTGACATTTTCTCAGAAGGTAACAGAGTCACATTTTAGTATATGCTAAGTTTGGCTTGGTTTTGACGGACAAACACAGGCTGCTGTGCCAAACATGGGTAGGCAAATAGCCACCTCTTGTCAAAGTATGGCTTTAAACCAAGAGAAATGAAAGTAATATAATTCAAGTGAGTTTAGTTTCCTTTATAGAATCGTTTAGCAGACCACACATTCAATCTCATGATCTATGTCTTTGCTCACATCTTTTTGGCATCCCTCTCTTTAAATTGCTCTCAATTTTTTTAGTGTCTTCAGTTTAGATAGATTTCTATCTCTGATACATAAGCTCATTTTGAAAGTTCTAAAACAGGATTTATAGATATGCCTTCAGCAAAAGGGGCATTTTTTTAAAAATATAAAAAACTTATTATGAGGTACATGTTTTATTTAAATACCTTTCACTTTATAGTTGTACATTAATAATTTTTGACTATTTTCAGTACCTTTGCTTTTAAAGAGATTCCTTTTAAAGTATGAAAACGTTTATTAAACACTATTAGGCCTTGACAATTGAAAATTATGACAATATTATTTTTGTAAAATAAAAAATATTAGATCTCCTAGCCAGGGCCCTTGAGGGTACATAAGGTTTGTAGTCATTCTCTACCCTCAGAGCCTGGCACAACAGATTCGTTGAATGGTGAGCACAAGGACAAAGACTTCGGAGGTGATCTAATCCAGTGTTTCCCAGACCTTAATATTCGCATCCTACCCTCCAGGCTTTTAGAGTGTTCATATCATCTGTACATCTATTTACTAAGTAAATTTTAAAATGAAATTTGTGTAAGAGGAAAATTTATTTGGTAATCTGATATTATTAATGTAAATGAAAAAATGAGTATCACTTATCACAAATAAGTCATTATAAAATGTTAAAAAACAATAGCCTCCTTGGAATACTTGTGCTCCGTGTTGCTGCACCACTTTGCCAGAGTGGCGTGTGGAATTTGAGCACTTTACACTTGAGGGTAAGTGTACTTTTGCAGGTAATTGCAGTTGAACGTAAGGGAATTATTGCCTTGTTCATAGGGAAGTTATTAAATGAATTTACTATCTTAAATTGGTTATATTCCCCAAAATATCAACAGTAAGTATCCAGGTGAAAGTCTTTATAAATAGGAAAGAGGGGAAAAAAAAAAAGGAAAGAGGAATTAAATTCCTATAACATTTAACACTTGAGAGCTTAGGGAGCTAAATACTTCAAAGGTGAGTGGATAGGGCACAGTATAAATGTAAACTTACAGCAATTTTCATTCATAGATCATTTATCCAGTAAACAGAGGTACCTCTATTTATACACTTCTGCATAGTGGGAGAGAGTAACTTTGATTCATTCAGCAAATATTTGTAGAGCTCCAGCTATGAGCAGTCATTGGTATAGTGGGCAGTAATGACAGACAAGCAATGAATATAGGCATAGTATCAAATAAAGATTAGATTTTGGTAAGTGCTGTGAAGGAAATAAACATTGTGGAAAGAGGGATGAAGAATGAATTACTAGGGGAGGCTGTTAAGAATGTCACCAGGATGAGTGTAGTCTTAGTAGGTGACATTTGAGGTAGTACTTGGAAAACGAGAAGGAGCCAGCCATGGGAAGGGAGCTTCAGAAAGCACATTTCGGGCAGATGATGTAGATGATGTACCACGCGTCAAGTCTGAGGGGGAAAAGGGCTTGGCCGGTCCAATCAGAAAGAGGCCAGTGTAGTTGGTGTATGTAAGAAAGGTATTCAGAGGAGGCAGGCAGGAGCCACCACAGGCAAGGTCCTCCTGTAAGCCAATGCAAGCTGTGTGTTTTTTCTTCTGAAAGCAGCAGGAGGCCACCTTAAACAGGAGTGAGGTATACCTTAGAGGAGATTGTCTGCATGCCTTTGCTTAAACATTGTGTTATTGTGGTAATTTCAAGTAAGCGTATATTTACAGATTTTAATGTACAATAATTTAGTATATAATTGTATTTGATTTGCCCCTCAGTGTTTTATATAGCATGGTATTTGATTGTATTATTAATTTTTGAGATACTTTATTTACTTTTAAAGTCAGTAGTAAACTTTTAATACCTAGAAGTAGCTCTATAATGTTACTTTCATTTATTAAGAAAAGAAACGAGACTGCATAAATATCCACAAATGAAGAGATTGGTGGAATTAGAGGTTCTGTAGAACAAACTGAAAATTCATTTCAGTAGTCTTCGTGAAATGAACAACAACAAAAAGCTGTCCTATTAAAATAAATTCCTTCTAGAATCCTGATGCTCATAGTCATTAAACACTTATTTGTGTTTCTCAGTCAGATGTCACTGTCATAAGGCTGTATTACATTACAATACCTAATAAAGTTGATTTGTGTACACTCTGATAGAATTTGAGCTTTTAGTTAATGCTTGAATGATTTTAGCAGTCTCTTAACATTGCTCGGTACCCTTGAACTTGCTTCTTTTTTATATCCTGGCCTGTTCCTGAGATGATTATATTTCAGGTCTACATTTTACCTATAAATTTGAGAATTCTTCATCTGATACTCTAATTAAGGAAATATATTGTGTAAGTTTGACCTTTTGATTTGTCTCCTATCCTCATTGTCTTTAAGGAAGATTAGATGTAGTTTATGTGCTTAGGCCTCAAATATTTGATTCAGCCTAAAGATGGGTCAAATTTTCACCTATTTTAAATAAAATTCAGAGATGTGGAGAATCATTTTCATGACTTGTCAGAGAAATAATTTGCCATCACGACTCCTTTTTCTTCTCCAATTTACCCTCTTTATTCACTGTTACCAGGTCTTTTCACAGTTAGAAATTTATCTCTCATTGTCATGAATTTCAACTTAGAACTTTATATACTAACTTGTGCTCTTTCTAAAAGGGCAAGCTAGACATTTAAATTTTAGAATGGCATGGTATTAGAAGCCATAAATCACGCAGAAACTTTTTAAAATGCTGTATTTCGTTCAGTTTGGGTCCATCAGTGACACATCTTAAAGTTTGAATATTGGAAAACTGGGAGTCAAAAGAGAAAGAATAAATGATTACAGTTCTATGCAAAAATGTTCAAGTATGAGAATTTTTTTGTTTCATGCAGAGGGGCCAAGTGTGACTTAAATATCTTTGTGATCATCAATATGTTAACAAATAATGTTGACAGAATTTCCTTTGGCTCTCAAGAAGTCAGAAAAAAGGTAATTGATTTAAAATTAAAGGAATTACATTTGGGGTTATCAGATATGATTTGGGGCTATAGAGTAAGGAAGATTTTGCTGCTGTTATTTATTGACATTAAATGGGGAGCAAATCAAATAATTAGACTCCATGGTCAGCCTTGTGTTAGAAAGCTGTGGTTAATGGAAAATGTCTCTCAGTTGGCGTAGGACCCTCTTTACTACTATAAATCAATCTTATGAGGTCAGATGTGTGTGGCGGAGTGGGGTAATTTAGGTTCTTGCTTTGCCTGATACCTATGGGGCCATTATGGTGATCTGCCAGAACAGGTGCTCTACCCATGCAGAATCGTGAGGGTAGAGGACATGCAGTCCACAGCTTTCAGTCAAGTTCGGTGTTCTTTCTGTGGCTGTTTAATACCATTTAAGTACTCTGGTGCTTTATAGCTTAAGTTAAATCTGTGGCCAACTTTCTAACTTTAATTCGATTTAGTACATCAGCGGTGAATCTGAGACAAATTAATTCTCATTGCCTACTGATTGCTTATAATATTCATCTGTTCATAATCTTTTTTTACCTTTCAGGTGGTAGGAATGATTGGAAGTTATCTTCCAAAGCTGCCTGCCTACTACAATGTGGTTTAGGCTTTTCTGTGTTTGTTTATTTTAATTATGTATTTGGTTTTTAGAATTATGAAATCGTGGGATTCTGCTGCTTTTTCTGAGCTGCTAGTACTGGAAAATTCCATCATTTTCCATGTTCTCATGTATAATAACCCTTATCAGTACTATCTTTAATGCATCGAAACAGTTATTAGATGCAGGGGTGGAAGGAGTTAGGGGAGGGTCCATGGCGTCGCCATCTCACTCTGGCGCCATCCTCCCAGCCAAGATTCTAATATTCTACCTGTCTATACTGTACATACCTGTTACAGGCCACACTGTTCTTTACTTTTTATTTTTTTTCTTAGAATCCTTTGTCTTTCTGTGTCTATTCATTCTTTCCATCCCTTCAAAGATGATACATTCTTCACCCTCTAACTCATTTATACCTCCTTTATGTCTACCACAGCCCAGTGTTTTATATATATATATATATATATATTTTTTTTTAATGTATTTCTACTGATCCTTTTCCAGCCTTTGCTTATTTGCTACATCTAGGAGATATATATTTTAAAACATTATTATGTTAAACGTCTTACAGAAATCTTGATTTGTCAGCTAAATTGTAATTCCTATGAAGGCAGGGATTCTCTCTCATTTTTCATGTGTCTGCCATTTAACCCAGTGCTAACTAAGCACATAATAGGAATGCAGTATTTATTAGTAGTATGATTGTAGTTAATAAAGTTGGTGGAGTATTTTCATTGCATTGAGTGTTCTTGGAATTTAAATATGAGTATTTTTTCTTACTTCCCTTAAGATTACATTTTGACAATGTAAGATGTATTTTTGAATAACTGAGGTCTGTGTTCACACATTCTTATTGGATGGGAGGTTCCATTAAAGAATGCTCAATTACCTGCATGTTCTTTGAATAGGAGCAACTGTCTGTAATATGAGACTCTATAGGATTTTAAATATTGCGAGGACAGTCTCTACCAGGCTCTGAAAAATGACTTGTGTGTGAAGATGGAGGGAAAGACTGGGTTTTAAAATATTGAAAAGTCACTAACCAATACCCCAATGGGTGCTGCTAATATACAAAATATAAATAATAAGGAGATATTCTTATTTTTCTATTTGAATTCTCTTATTCTGAGTTAATAAACAGTTGGGTGCTGCATACAGAAGTTCAGAGGGCAATGTTAGGTATAGATGGTGAAGTACAATTTATTACAAATAGATCAGAGTTAAGTTCCTTTTCCATAAGGCATTAACTGTTGCCTTTGGCTATCTTACTTAAACCCTCTAAGTCTTAGTTTCTTCACTTATGAAATGGAGACAGTAAAAACCTATGTCAGAAGATCAGAGCAAGGGCTAGAAAAGACAGAAGAGCATCTGATGCACCAAGCACGTTATGTGGCGTCTGACACAAACAAATTATCTTTTGCTACTTTTCTCCCCATCTCCTTCATTTTAGGTACACGTTACTTCATTCTTATTTAATTTGTTTGCCCTCATGATGTATCATAGACCTCTTGATACTTGTCAGAAAGTCACTCTTAAATTATTTAACAATGATCCATTGGGAATCTGGAGTTTGAAAAAAGGTGTTGTCAAGAATATAACAGCATTTTTCAGAAAATTTGTGTTTTCTTTGTTTCACTTCAAAGTAGTAAATTTGAAAAAGTATTGAAAAAAAAATTTTTTTTTTTCAACGTTTATTTATTTTTGGGACAGAGAGAGATAGAGCATGAATGGGGGAGGGGCAGAGAGAGAGGGAGACACAGAATCGGAAACAGGCTCCAGGCTCTGAGCCATCAGCCCAGAGCCTGACGCGGGGCCCGAACTCACGGACCGCGAGATCGTGACCTGGCTGAAGTCGGACGCTTAACTGACTGCGCCACCCAGGCGCCCCTGAAAAAATTTTTAATATTAACCTTAAGAAATTAAGACTTGCTGCTAGTTGGAGGTATCATATAGTTTTCTGAAATCAGTCAAAAGATCTCTAGGTGAATGAAAAAATTTGCTACCTTAACAAGGACAGTAGTATAACAATAAAACCATTTTAACCAGGCTCTTTGGGGAATAGAGTTTTCTGGCTAAAAACTCCCTTTGTTTCAACCCTTTACATCAATGTTTACAAGTATAATGGTTTAATTTTCTGCCTTCGAGAAATGTATGTATAGAATATAGGAGCGTCTTTGTTTATAGACAAGGATCTTTCATTCTTCATTCTAAATAACAGTTATTATAGGATGGCAGTGTGGATGACCTTATTATAAGTAGGAGATTAGGGTGAAAGTAATCCCAGGGGGTACTATAAAAAGTTACCAACCCTCCTGCACTTCCTCTCCCCTCAAGTCCCAAATACCAGTTTTGCTTTAGTTTCATATCCCACCTCTTCTGAATGTTTTCTAACAAATTGTGATTTTAGTTTCTTAAAACTTCACATTATTAAGGGAGACTTGAGAGATTATTTTGTCTAGCACCCTCATTTCATAGATTAAAAAGCTGAGGTGTAGGTTGATTGACTTGCTCAAGGATACTAAGCGGATTCACTAAAAGAAAAAAGGTTCAGTTTTCCTCATTAAACTGACACTTTAATAGTGTCCCAAATTTTGGTGGTTATCTTTGATCTTCTTTGAAACAGGTAGATCGACACTTGAGAAAGCTGGATCAGGAACTGGCTAAGTTTAAGATGGAGCTGGAAGCTGATAATGCTGGAATTACAGAAATATTAGAGAGGCGTAAGTAAAATTTACAGTTTTCCATCAATGTCGGACAGTCCATGTGCGAATCACTAAGGAGACACTTATCCCACGGGGACTTCTCAGATCCCGTGCTTCTGTGGATGGTGGCACCTGGGTCGGACAGGCGTGGACTCTAGCAGTTAGAACATTTGGGTTATGGATGCTGAGAGAGAGGATACAGGATATCATACACTCTCTCTTTATTAAAATCACATATTAAGTCATTCCATTTTTTTTTTTTAATTTTTTTTTTATAAAATTTTTTTTTTTCAACGTTTATTTATTTTTGGGACAGAGAGAGACAGAGCATGAACGGGCGAGGGGCAGAGAGAGAGGGAGACACAGAATCGGAAACAGGCTCCAGGCTCTGAGCCATCAGCCCAGAGCCCGACGCGGGGCTCGAACTCACGGACCGCGAGATCGCGACCTGGCTGAAGTCGGACGCTTAACCGACTGCGTCACCCAGGCGCCCCAGTCATTCCATTTTTTAATATGCATATATATATTAGTAAGTTGAGGGGTAAGACCAAAGATTTAAAGAAATAGAACCATCTAGATACAGGTTAACCATCTGTCTTTAAATGTATTGACTTTGCCCTGCCTATTGGATACACTTTAACTTTGAGGAAAATTTTTCTTTTTTCTTCCTAAGAACTGCCTTAAGGTTTTTTCCCTCAGTAAGAAAGATTTTAATTAGTTCCAAAACACTTCCTCTCTTTCTCAAGTAAGTCCTTCTTAAACTTTTTCTTATTCATAAGAAGCCATTTTAATATATCTTTGCAAGGTTTGACTTGATCTCCTGCTATAATTTACCTGTTTATTACTTTTTTTTTTCTTGGTTCATTTCAACAGCAAGAACATGTACCTATTTCTACACACTGATGAAAAATTTATTTATGGTATTAGGTGATGTGTTTATATATGTATGTATGTATACATGTATGTATGTATATATATTATACACACACACACACACACACACACTCTCTCTCTCTCTCTCTTTCATACACATGCTCCCTAGAACAGGGAAACAACCAATCATGAATCCATCTTGGTATCCGTAGTGCATTTTTGTATTCAAAAGTAGATCTGTCACTTTAGATGATCGTCTGATTTATTTCTGATACTTTTATTCCAAGGAAATCCTATTTGAGAATTGTATTTTGAGACAAAATAAAATATAACTGCTCTAATTTTTGTTTGAAATGCTGACAGTAGCTGTGAATAACAGTAATTCATGCCTGTTCAGTACTGCAGGAAGGTTAATTATGCATCCTCTGTAAGGACACAGACATATGGAACTAAACCAGATCAAGTTCTAAAATCTGCTCCACCCTGTGCCCTGCCATAATTTCATCTCAAGGGATCAAGATAAACCCAGAATATTTCTTTAAAAGCATGTTAATGCTTGGCAGTAGAGATTCTGTGCCTAACTTCTTTCAGGAAGTCTTTACTATCATGTGTCATTTTAATGATCAAAGAATTTTCTTTCATGTACTAATGCCCCATCACCTAATACTGTAGGATCTCCCGTTGAAAGGTCTTCTTCAATCCAGGATAATTAGTTTGAGTTTTTCAGATCTTATCGGTAATGGACTTGTGATATCCATTCATCCACTTATGTGGTACCCACTGTCCTGAATTCCCCAATTAGACATTAGCATGCCTTGAGCTGTTTTGTACTTAAGGTGAATATTAAGAAGTGGATTATGTATTGTTTAGAGGGAGGATGAAATTGGCTCAGGGTGAAACTGGAAGTGGTGATTCTCTAATGTGCTTAACTAAAATGATACAGGCGTATGCATAGAACTTGCCAGTCCTTTGCTGGGTAAGGGTACATAGTGCCTTTAGTTGATTGACCTGTAAATTTTTGTGTTGACATTTAATGGAGTTGTATCTCTGTGCCTTTTTTTTAGGATCTTTGGAATTAGATACTCCCTCACAGCCAGTGAACAATCACCATGCTCATTCACATACTCCAGTGGAAAGTAAGTTTGGTTTAGGGCAGCTAAAATTAAAAACTTATTATATTACCTGTATATTCTTTTTAACTGGCTCTATGCCATCAATTGAGGGGGGGAAAAATTCCCTTCCTTTTCTTTTGTGAGATCTATTTTTTCATTATAGTTCCTGGTGAACTTACCTTCTTCATTTGGGAAAAAAGTATATTTGATTTGGGAGTAGAGAGTTTGCTTTTCCTGGAATACTTGGAGGACAAATGTATGGTATTAATAGCAGTATATACTTCCATATGCAGACACCTGACTCTCTCTAGAGAGTGTTAAAACCCAAGGCAAGTGATAACTACTTGATGGTAGGCTCTTTGTTTTTGTTGTTTTGTTTTGTTTTTCATCCTTGCTTGTCCAGTGCTTAGCCTACTTTGGCATATAAGAAGGTCTCAAATGATTGGTGGGCTAGTGAGTAAATGAATGCTTGGTTGGATGTTAGCTTGCTAGAAGACTGTATCAGTGCATTTTGTGACAGATCAATTTGAATGAAAGAAGGGTTGACTGAAAACTGTTCAAAATTGTAGAGTTTTGAAAACAAAGTTCCTCTCATGTTATATGTGAAACCATGGTGAATCGTGGGTTATCTGCAGTACTTTGCTACTGAAGTTTTGTGGGTTTTTTTGTGATTTGTGTGAGAAGTCTCCTCTTTTTTTTTTTTTTGTTTGTGAGAAGTCTACTCTTAATGAAATAGGTGACACAGAGAGTTCTTCTTATCCTGTCCTCTAAGAAAACAGACTGTTGTGTATTCTGTGAAGGACTCAGAACATAGCTGTACTTGTTTATAACTGGATGGAAGTATTATGCCTTGTCCATAGTTCTTTAAAGTTTAAAAACACACAGATTCTTTCTTTATATTCAGAAAGGAAATATAATCTGACTTCTCACCATACAACAACAGATCATATTCCTGAAAAGAAGTTTAAATCTGAAGCTCTTCTATCTACCCTTACATCAGATGCATCTAAGGAAAATACACTAGGTAAGTTTATTATCTTAAATATGAATTTTGCTTTTTGTTTCTGTTAAAATAAGGGGAAATTAAAGCGTTCGGGATTAACGAAGCTTACAGATTTTTTACTTGGTTAAAGTCCACATGTGGGAAAAGAAGAAAAAGGAAAAATGGAACATGAAAATTTTATAGTGGCGTGAAAATGTTAAATTTAACGATTATATCTGTACTGGGAAATAATGTATTTTAAGCTCACTAACATTATGTTCTCTCCAACCATTCTTATTTCTTCTTTAATTCTACATAGGGTGTCGAAATAACAATTCTACAGCCTCTTCCAACAATGCTTACAACGTGAATTCCTCCCAACCTCTGGCATCCTATAACATTGGCTCATTATCTTCAGGAACTGGTGCAGGGGCAATTACCATGGCCGCAGCTCAAGCCGTTCAAGCCACAGCTCAGGTAAAAAGGAAGAGGTTTGGAAATAGGTACATTTTGTCTGAATCATTGGCAAACTTGAATAGAAACAACTAGATGTGAACAGAAAGAGTTTTTTTACGTTGTGTAGTTCCATTTTTAAATCATGGTCTTACGGTATCTGATATGAATATTTAATGAAATGAATATGCATTAATTTACCTGATTGATAATGAAAAGTGAAAAATAGTTTCGTGCAATCTCATGCAGAGCCCTTCACCCAGTAATTGCTCATGATGTGCATAGTCTTGACAGTGAGCCACAGCACCTGCTAGGAGAGCACTCTGTTCTCTCTGCTGGTTTCGGGGTTTCTTCAATAGCCTCAGGACTTAGATTGCCAAATTAATATATTCCAAATTAAGTTGCCCACTCTATAGTCACCTCCTAACTGTGTAAAAACTGATTTTAAATCTTTACATAAAGTAGCTTAAATTACAGTGATGAAAATAATGGCTTAAACAAAATAATACTGGATAACCAACATAATATTATAACTAGTAGGACTGAAAAAGAAAGTCTGCATACTTATGTTTATTAATATTCTCCATGAATGTCTATTTAAGATGAAAGAGGGACGAAGAACATCAAGTCTAAAAGCCAGTTATGAAGCGTTTAAGAATAATGACTTTCAGCTGGGAAAAGAATTTTCAATGCCCAGAGAAACAGCTGGCTATTCATCATCTTCAGCACTCATGACTACATTAACACAGAACGCCGGTTCATCAGCAGCCGACTCACGGAGCGGGAGAAAGAGCAAGTAAGTTTGATCATTACAGTAGCCCCATGCCTTTACTAAGTATGCAGGCTACTTGGTACCCAGCTGGGCTTCCGTATATTAAACACAGGTAGCATATAAAGGATCAGGGTGACCTTTAGGGAAGCAGGGAGACATGACATTTTCATCCACACTGCCCTACTTTGGAGGAGTAAAGTCTTTAGAAGACGTTAAGTGTCTTTAATCTTTCTAAAGTCTTACATTGGGTATAAATGACTTCTGTTTACTTTCTTTCGTTCCCTAGGATAAACCATTTTATGGAACTTTTTTCATCTATGATCCCTTATTTTATCATGTGTTTCAATGTAAATTAATGCATAAGACACAAATTTTATCCTGGGAGTTTTTTTGAATAAAATTATTCACTTTTATTAAAAGTAAATTATCTTCCTTCATTCTTGGTCTTATGCCCCCAAAACTGAAATTATGAAAATATCTCTAGATTGAGTGTATGAGACTCTAAGGAAGATTGTCTGAATTTTAAATATGAAAACTTAACAGCATTCGGCGCCACCTGTCCCAGGTGTCTGCGTTTGGTAGGTGTTCTGCCATCATGGAAGTTCTGAATGGTAGGCCAGAAGAATAGGTTACCTAGTAATTGCATCATAATTTATTTTTAAATGTATTCTATTTTCTGTGGGTAAATCTCTAAAAGAATGATCAATGTAAAATCAACACAAAAGTGCTAGATATCCTAAAAAATAATTCATCTTAGTGACCCAAATTTATTATAACTGCCCATGATAGATTTCCCTATTTTTAAAATTTAATTTTAGCATATAAATAATAGTAAATTGCTTGTGAATTTTAACACTCTGTTTCCTATCTAACACAGGTAAGTATTCACATATTGACAGATGGTCATGATCATTTTCATCAAATGCTTTTGTGTATTTGTATATATATTTTTTTATTTAAATTCAAGTTAGTTAACATACAGTGCAGTCTGGCTTCAGGAGTGGAACCCAGTGATTCATCTCTTACATATGCCACCCAGTGCTCATCCCAATAAGTGAGAGCAAACGGGATTGCTGGAGGGGAGGAAGGGGGGCGGTTAAACAGGTGATGGGCATTAAGAAGGACACTTTTTGGGATGTGTATTTGTATTTTATATTTTGATGAAGAGTATTCACTTGGCTTAAAAATACAAAGAATGGGGCGCCTGGGTGGCTCAGTCGGTTAAGCGGCCAGCTTCGGCTCAGGTCATGATCTCACGGTCCGTGAGTTTGAGCCCCGCGTTGGGCTCTGTGCTGACAGCTCAGAGCCTGGAGCCTGTTTCCGATTCTGTGTCTCCCTCTCTCTCTGCCCCTCCCCCGTTCATGCTCTATCTCTCTCTGTCTCAAAAATAAATAAACGTTAAAAAAAAAAAAATTAAAAAAAAAATACAAAGAATGTCTCTAAGGTAGCCATAACTAATATTAATTCTTAAAACTATTACCTATAATTTAAGTCAATGCTACGTAGTAACTGATTAAAAAATTATTTTAAAAACCAAGATATGCTGAGTTTTTTTAATATCTTTATTCTCCAGAAAACAAAAAAATATAAAAAAAAAAGAAAACGGTTATGAAAGATAATTGCTCTTTGTTGCTATCAACAATTATGCTTTCAAATATGTTTATCAGGTTAGTTTAACTTTACGTTAAATGTTAATTTATACATTTGATGTTATTTCATGTCATACCACTCACTTAGGAGTTACTCTCACGTAATTTCTTTTGGATGCTGAGCAAATAGATCTGATACTGTTCTTTCAGAAACAACAACAAGTCTTCAAATCAGCAGTCCTCCTCCTCCTCCTCCTCCTCCTCTCTGTCATCGTGTTCTTCTTCATCAGCCGTCGTCCAAGAGATGTCTCAACAGACAACAGTGGTACCAGAATCCGATTCAAACAGTCAGGTTGATTGGACTTATGACCCAAATGAACCACGATACTGCATTTGTAATCAGGTAAAAGCATAATCTGAATCAAATAGAAGAAAGGGAGCTATTTCAATTTTTTAAGTGCTCTTTTTTTCCCCCAGTTAAAACACTTTTGCTTTCTTGTGTAAGGAATGTAATAGAATGTGTAAGTCACCCATAATCTCAGCCCCCGGATACAGCCTGTAATTAGACATTTTGATTTATCACTGCCATACACCCCACAAGCATGTTGTCTTAGTCTGCTCAGGCTGCCGTGACAAAATACCACAGACGGGGCGGTTTAAACAGCAGAACCCTATCTTCTCACAGTTCTGGGGGCTGGGCTAGTGTCAAAGTGCTGACCGATTCCATTCCTGGTGAGGGCTCTTTTCCTCGCTTGCCAAGGGCCACCTTCGTGTTGTAGCCTCACATGGTAAAGAGAGCACTGGTGTCTCTTCCTCTTCTATAAGGGCACCAGCCCTACTGGATTAAGATTCCACGCATATGGCTCATTTTCACCTTCATTGCCTCACAGACCCTATCTCCAAATACAGTTGAGGGGAAGGGATACAACACAAGAATTTAGGGGAGAGGCACAAACATTCAGTCTCATACACATATGTACACACAGATGTGCAGATACACATGTGCATGTATATGTTTGTGTGTATGTGTATATATGTGTGTGAATTTGACCAGTTGGAGTCACAGTATATTCTTTATGTAACACTTTTTCACTAAGTCATATGTACTGAGCATCATTTTTAAGTAATTTTTTTAATCTTCTCACAGTTATCTGTTAGGCTGTGTGTAACTTTTTAAACCAATGGTTAGCTATATGTCTTTTAGTGGCTTGAATTCTTTTGAAGTTACAAATAATGTTATGGTAGACATTTTTTAAATGTTACCCATTTTATACATGTATTTCTAAGATAATCTTTTAGAAATAAAGTTAAGTTAAAATATTTGTTATAGACTACCAAATTATCTTCTGGAATTCATTACCAAAAATTGGTGAGCGTGCCTGTTTCCTTAACCCGGTCCAACACTGGATATTATTCTGTCTTGAAAACCATGTACCAATTTGATAGTTTTATATCACAATCATTTCAATTTACGTTAGTAGTAAAATTGGACCCTTTTTGGCCATTTTTATTTCTTCTTTTATGAATTGACTCTTAATGGTATTGGCCGATTTTTCTATCATTTTTGTCTTGTACATTAAGAATGCTTTGCGGTTTATTTTTTTTATTTTTTTTATTTTTATGTATTTATTTTTTTAGTTTTGAAATTCCAATTTTATGGAGTAATGACTCAGTCTTTATGAAGTCAGCCATGGGTTATATGCTTAGGAGGCCTTTTTGCTTTTTTTCCCCTTATAAATGTGTCTTTTATTTTTTCTTATTTGCAAATGGCTTTGTCTAGCTCTTGATATACTTTAGTTTCTTCACATTTAAATCTTTAATCTATCTACAATTTATTGTGTTTAATGGTGTGAGTTGGCAATCTAATTTTTGAGAATTTGCCATTAAAGAGTTTGTTAGTTTTTGTACTGTCACCTGACAAACTTTTTTTTTAAGTTTATTTATTAATTTTGAGAGAGACAGAGACAGCACAAGTAGGGGAGGGGCAGAGAGAGAAGGAGACAGAATCCCAAGCAGGCTCCACACTGTCAGTGCAGAGCCTGATGTGGGGCTTGAACTCACGAAACCATGAGATCATGACCTGAGCCAAAATCAAGAGTCAGACTCTTACCTGACTGAGTCACCCAGGCACCCCAAACATTTTTTAATATCAGTGATTAAACAAAGAAAATTGTGTAAAAATCCTGTCAGTTAAAGTAGCTTACCTACAAAAGAACAAAATCAGATTCACCCTAGATTGCCTATCTGTAACACTGGAAACTAGTTAAGTTGATGCAATATATCTGTAGAGCTCTAAGGGAAAAATCTGGGTGCCCCCCCAAAATTGTTACCCAGAGAAGTCATTCATGTGCGTACAACCATATACAGATACTCTCACTAGTGCAGAGAATCAGTATACCCTCTAGTTATAACCCTGTCTGAAAAAATGTTTTGGTCCATTAAGAACATAAGTTAATTCAAGAATTAGGAAATTATATTATAAAGTGCTGGTGATGAACAGCAAAAAGAAAAATGAGAAAGGGCAGATAGTAAATTTATAATAAGTTTAGAAGTTTCGACCATTGACTGCAAAAATATAAATGACCTAATGACCCAAGGAAAAGTAAAAACCTTAAGTAAGTAAGTAACCAAGAAAGAAATGTAAACTCTTTGTAAAAGAAAGCACACACAAAGATAGTCTGTCGAGGTTCTTTCATACGTTCCAAGAGCACATAATTTCTGTGTATTTCTCTCTGTCCCTCTGCCCCCCAAAATCTTTTAGTAAAAAGCTCTAAATTATATAAAATCTTTATTAAAAAAGTTATATACTCTATTTTTTAGTGCAATTGAGTATATGGTATATTTCCATCTATTTCCTAACAGTATCATAAACCATTAATTTGGATTTAGATGCTTGTCATAAGTCATAATAAAAAATATTTACTTTTATTTGAACTAGGTATCCTATGGTGAGATGGTGGGCTGTGATAACCAAGATGTAAGTATTAAATTTTTTCTGTTTGGGAATGAAAAAAATAACAAATTATTATTACTTGACTATTTTTCTTATTTACTGTATCACTGAGTTTAAGAACACAGGTTTGCAGTTATGTTAATTACAGATTAATGCTAGAATATTTCTCTGCAAAACAGGTAATGTCCCTTAATGTGTTCCCAATGTAAGTTTTTTTAAAGCTAGTTTTATGGTTTCATGTGCAGATTATAATTCTCAAAAAGTGTTACATTGTATGAAAATTAGAAACACTCTCCACCCCCTTTGCTAAATAATACAGTGTTTACTAGAATCCAGTTCACCTATTACGGTGAAGAACTAGAATTTTAAGACAGTGCATTTTGTCAGGAAGCCCGCGGCCAGGGGTTGGGGTGGAAATGTTGAGGCTGTGATGTGAAGATATTTTCCTCCTGTCAGTATAGTACTTCCTGTTGTACTCTGCAGCTGTCAGCTGATAAGAGCCACTTCTGGTATAAAAAGTAAAAGAGGTTTGAAAGAAAAGAATTCCTATGTCTTTTTTAGGAAGCTTAATTCTGGTTAGAGATCTGTTTTTATTGGATGCTGAGAATATTTCTTCTAGTAATTTTATTCCCTCCTTACTGTCTCAAACTTCCAGTCCCCCTCCATTTATCTTTTCCTGCAGAGGGGTAACGGAACCCTGAATTCTAAAGAAGTACTAATCCATAATGTCAGAATCCTGAGGTTAATCAACAGTTTACACAATCTGAAGATTGAACAGGGTTGGCTTGGTGTGCATTAAAGTTTGTACTTTCCTGACATGACAGGGTCACCCCAACAGCATGTTCACATAGATGGAGACAGACTGTCCTCCTTCCCTCTTTAGAATCACTTGTGGGCTGTTTGTGATTATTGTAGAACAGTATTGCCCGATCATTTCAAGAACGGCGTTGTAAAGTCCTGGGGCACTTAGTGAAGATGATGCATTTCCATGACCGCCCCGTTGTACTCTCTGATCCCTCTCACTCCCAGGCGTGCCCTTCGAGTGCTCAGATCTCCTGTGCCCGTGTGCAAGTGCTTAATGTGCTGCAGAGTAGAATACTTCTCCTCTGCATGTCTAGGCATAGATCTACCCAGAGAGGAAATCCAGGGTATCCCTTCATGTTTTGCATTGCAACCAGCTTATTCTACTTTATAAAGCAGTGAATAATGCTGAATATTAAATAAAATCCGTAAAATATATTTGCCTTTTTTGTGACCCATCTTACTTCTTGCCCTTGAAAGTTGGTATCCTCCAGTTTAACGAGAATTAGTGAATTTTTGTTCGTTTGTTACTTGGGATTATGAAAAGGGATTATATGAACCTCCGAGTTAACAAAGATGCATGCTTTTTCTGTGTCTCCATTTCCTCGTCTCTGAAACTTAACCAGTTGGATTCAATGATCTGTAAATCGGCTCCTTGATCTAAAAGTTCCGTTTCCATGAATCTAATAATACGCAGTCTAGTGGGCGTATTTCAGCGTATTCTGTAATCTTTAGAGGTCTGAACGATTTCTCTGCAATTTTGCCTTCCAGTGCCCTATAGAGTGGTTCCATTATGGGTGCGTTGGGTTGACAGAAGCTCCAAAAGGAAAGTGGTACTGTCCTCAGTGCACCGCCGCTATGAAGAGGAGAGGCAGTCGGCACAAATAAGGGTGGTCATTTCATGTGAGCAAGGAAAAACTTCAACTAAATGTTTTATATGGGACTTTAAAACAGAAGAAAAGAGAAAAGAGAAACAATGCATTTCCAGGCAACCACTTCAAGGATTTACATAGACAATCCTGTAAGATCTTGAACTTGAATTTTATGGGTTGTATTTTAATAATGTAAGTAAATTATTTATGCACTCCTGGTGTGCTACGAATATTATTCCAGTTAGCCTTGGATTCTTTCAGTGGCCAACATATGCAGACATTTGTACTCCTCAACCAGTTTCTCAAAGTAATGGGCATTCTATAATTTAGACTTCAGAGAATTCCAACGATGAAGATTTTAAGAAAAGCATTTTATATTCAACAGGTATGTTCTGCTGCATGTACTGTACTCCAGAGCTGTTATGTAACACTGTATATAATGGTTGCAAAAAAAAAAAAAAAAGTCAGTGCTTCTAAAAAGAATTTAAGATAATGGTTTTTAAAATGCCTTTATAATAAGCTTTGTTTCTTTGTGAAACTAAATTCAGCAGGCTGAAGGAAATGGTTCATGTGATAAAGTGGGCTGGTGTCCTCTAGAGTACCTGGGTACATAAACAGAAACTCCTGTAGGTAAAAACGAATCTGTGCCATTAGTCTTTATATGTTTCTGCATCCAGATAGAGTGCAGTTCATGGGAGGGGAGGGGGGGGGCGGGGGAGGGGCTGAAGGGCAAAGGGTGTTAAAGTGATACATTTTTATACCAAATGTGTTTATTTTTTTGTGCAAGTAATCCTTAAAATTGGAATTGTATTAGGTGTTAAAATAAAGTTTTTAAAAAATTACTTGTATTTATACTTTACACACTCAATAAGGAAAATTTCTTAATTCCAATTAACTTCCAGTTTTCCTAATCTAAAAAGGACAGAGGCCCAGGACACAGAATGCTATGTAATCTGTGATTTCTTAAACAATGCTTGGAATTCGGGACGTAAAAATAAGGGAAAGACATTTTTAATGTAAATTTGAAATGCAAATGTATTTTTCTAGAACATCTCTCTGGCTTTTCCTTCAGTCTAAGGGACATGAAAACAGTCTAATTATAGTAGATAAAATAGAAATAATGGTTATAGATGTTTTGACTTTAGGCAGTGTGGCCAATTTAAATAAAGAGACCTCCTGGATTGGAGCTTAAAATTCAGTTCTATTTCCGATACTACCACATATTGGTATGACAGTTCATTCAAATTTTGAATCACTCTGGGCCTTATTAAACCAGGGTGATGCTGGCTGCAGGATGTCTGTAAAGCACTCCTAAGGTTTTATTCTATAGGTGCTATTTAAATTATAAATTTTGCATAGTGGAGGTTTTATTTCAGGTATAATATCAAGTCTGGTTGGTAGAAAAATCCTTAAAACTTTAAAAGTACTTATTACATCATATTTCTTTTATGTTGAAACTTATGGGTCCATTAGATTTCTGCTTTAATCAAAACCACTTATGAGCCTCTTAGAACTTTTTCAGAAGTCTATAAAATCTATGCAATGCTACCCAAAGGGTATGGATTAGGTAGGGGATTTCAAAGGTCTCTTTTAGCTTCACGAATCCTCAACTCTGAGCAACTCTGAGCTGTTGCAGAGTGATTTTATAGCTGGAAAGCCCCTAAAACAAAGTAGGTTCATTTGTGGGTATTCATGATTTCACGATATCATAAGTATCATGATTTCGTAACACTCAGTATTTTCATGGAGATATTATAAACCTTTAAGAAATAATATATTAACGTAGCATTCAGTTAGCTTATTAGCATGTTGCCTGGAGATGCTCTGTGGTATTGTTCAATCTCCTAATTCTATATAATGACTTTTCCAAGTTACTCATTTTCCAGGAATTGGTCAAAGGAAAAAGCCTTATGTACAGCCTTATTTTAAGAGAAAGTTCCTTGTCGGAGTCAGGAACATCCCCCATTTCCAGCTGCTGCAACCCCTTTCAGTGTGTGAATTCCACTAGTTACCAAATCATTTAGAAAACATTTTGACAAAACTTAACCTCAAACATTGAATATTTTATGAAGCATCTATAAAGAAGCAAATGAAAATTTTGTTCGGTTATTTAGCAATTGGTGGAACCAGTTAGTATCTAAGATATTTTATATATGTATATGAATAAATGGGCCAAACGTGGAACTACCTCCTCCAAAAAAAAAAAAAAAAAAAAAAAATGTGGCCAACTATTAATATACTTTGAGACGCTTAGGCCAAGGGGTGTGATAAGCATTTTTGCTATTACAAAATACACATTCAGACTCTTTGTTGTACAAAACTCATGTAATAATTGGTGACACAAAGAATCCAAATGTGGGTTCACATTTTATAGGTGGTGAAAATTGAGGCCTTACTGCTATGAAGTGTACATTAAAATGTTCATGGTGACACATTTGAAGCAATAAACGGCTTAATTAAATGCCTAAATGAAGCTGAGTGTTTGATAAACATACATACCATCATTCTTTCAAGGGCAGTTCATGTTTTTTTTTTTTCTTTGCTCTTTTCTACTTTAAAGCAAATTCCACATATTTCAGATTTTTAACCGTATTTGGTTTGCGCATTGTTACAGCCCTTTGTCCTTAGATCTCAGAAATGGGCTTCTTGATCTAATTAATTATACTAATGTTAGAAAAACAAATGTCTAATACACCTGGGTTGTGAGAGGTGAGATACTCTGTGTAGACATTGCAGTGTTTTCCTTCAACTCACATTTTTGAAAGAAATCTTTAACAGATGGGTTTAAGAGGAAACGAATAGCCTCAAAAACGTTTACTTTTATAATTTTACAAACACCGAGCACTTAGATATTGAGAACACACAGATGAAGGTATCCGGGTGTGGGTGTGGGAAGGACGAGCATGTTAACACGGAACTGCTGCACTTTGATGGGTGCTGCGATGGATGCACAAAGCATTGTGGGAAACCGGGGGACTTAAACACAGGAGGTTTCATTTGAACTGATTCCTAAAGACAGATGATGTAAGGGAAGGTTTTCATGGCAAAAGGAACCGTTCAAGGGCCACTACACTCCCGAAACTTAAAAAATAGTCTGGGCAGAGTGGACGTCGCGAAGGGAGGTGGAGGGTCAGAGAATAAAGCCAGAAAACTGAGCAACAGTTGAAACGAGCATTTTACACAATGTCCTAGAATTGTTTGTTTAATGAGGGTAGTGGTGGCATTTACATATTGTTGTCTAAATACATTCTTATTTTAGCAATTTAATGAAATTATAGCACTTTTCTTATTTTAATGTAGGGATGACACAAGTAGCCTATAACTTGGAAATTGCTAAAAAAAAAAAAATTCTAAAGAATCTTTTTTCCTAGTTTTTGAAACTACAAATTAGAATTGCTAGTGAAGATTTTTGTTTTCCTCAGATGATAAAATCTACATTACTCAAGACTGTAATTTCCAACCCAGGATCTTAATATTCATGATTTGAATCTGCTCCAGAGAAATAAAGTTTAAAGTGACTTAAAGATGAACTGACTTCAGAATTGTTTTCTTTTTTGATTTCAGCTTGATATAAAAAAAGAGGTATACCCCTCCTTGGCCCTTTCCATTTTAAAGTAGTAAGTATATATACTTTACAAGTCAGTATTTAACTAATAAATTATTAGGCATATTAAAATGTTTATTTGGAAAAAAAATTAATTTCTTAATAAATTCTTCAGAGCCACATGATTCAGTTTTTGGTTAATCCAGAACCACCTTTTACTTTCTTTGTTTCTGGCAAAGGAGAATATTACGATCCTTCACTTTTCCGCTGCTTATTAAGAACTCAGAAGCCAATGTGGGAAATGAGGTCCGCAATGTATTATGCTTATGTGTGTGTTGCTTATTCCCAGCCTCCATTTCTACTTACCTGTGTTAATGAATAAGAATAGTGTTCCTTAGGAAAGTTATAACTTCTAGTCTTTAATGGTGAAGTACTTTGAAACATTCGCAAGTGTAACATCAGTGGTAGGGAACAACAGTGGTCATATTTGAATTCTTCTTGCGTTGTTAAATCTAATCCAGTAGAGGGACCCTTCATGCTAATACATTAAAACAAGAACAGTTGTAATAGGTACTAAGTTACTTTTCAAAGCTGCTCAGGTTACATGTAGTATAAGAGGCCAGCCAGAAATATTTCTGAATAATCCTGAACATAAATATAAGTTCATTCAAATTTTACTAATATTTTACTAATATTATAACTAATGTTATGACTAGCCAATAGAAAGTTTTAGTGTAACTGATTTTACCAATATTATGACTAGTTAGTAGAAAGTTTTAGTCTGACCTCCCCAGTAGTTCTCATTAGAACTTTTCAAAATTTATGTTCATATATCCTTGCAGCACCTTTTATATTTATCTTTAGTATGAGAAGTGACTATTTTTTTGAATGGGTTTCACAAGTGTGCCAAAAGATGTCTTCACTTCACCAGTGCTTATCATTTATAAATGTTTGAAAGAATCCAGTTATCTGTTGAAAACAAAAAAATAAGCTTATATATTAGTGATCATATGGTTTACATATAGGAGTAATCTTTTGAATTTATGTGGTATACATGTGACCCAAGAACCATGCTCTATCAAAGAATGTGTCCTTACCCACTCAGAGTAGCTAAATGATTGCCATTCTTCACTGGAGTGATAAGATAAAACCTACCTCATGACCATCCCCTATCACACATCAGTTTTTTAGGTAGTAAGTTTGATGCTCTAAAAATTTCAAAATACCTTTTATTTTCTGAAAATAAGAATGAATGATTAAATTGTAATTACATTTTAAAAAAGAAACAAACTATGTCACTATCTTGAGACAATTTTTTGAATGTATTATGGTTTCCAGGTAATATTATATTGCAGGTTTACAGAGAATACAGATGAGATTTCTAACTGAGTTAAAGAACATAATTTGATACTATGTTACAAGAAACAAAAGCTAAAATTGTTGTTTTATAGAATGATAGATTAAAACTTAGGAATACTGGCTGCATGCCACGGTGTAAATTTGTGCCCTAAAGAAAGTAAAACAAATAGTGTAATTCATTGGATTAAATGTTTGCCAGTCTACCTGTGTGCTCACTGATTGAAATGATCCTCTCTTCCTTCCTCCCTCTCCCCCTCCCTCCCTTCCTATCATGCGTTCTTTCTTTTTTCTTTTTTCTAGACTGTGTGCATAAATATGTATATGTGTGTGTGTGTGCACATATATCTACATACATGAATATATGGTCTTTTAGAGGATGCAAATCTTCAAAACAAATTAGAGAGGCTTAAAAGAAATTATATGGGCAAAGTTGCATTTATTTGGGGAAGTGGTATAATTACACATTTAGGAAGTGGTTAAAATCCCAATGTCATTGCCACAAGCTGCTCAGGTATACACTATTCTGACTTAAGTAACGATCAGGCAGCCACATGTAAAAATTACGCTATAACTATTTGATTAAGCTTCCGTTTTCCAACCTCAGCTACTATTGACATTTTGCACCCTATGTTGCTTTGTTGTGGAGGGCTGCTGTGTGCATTGTGGGATGTTTAGCAGCATCACTGGCATCCACACACTCGACGTCAGTAGCATTCCCTTGCGCCCATAAGTTGTGACAACTATAAATGTCTTTAGACATTGGCACATGTCTCCTGGGGAGCAAAATTTCCCCTGCTGGGCTGCATGTTACCAAGACGTGAAATATTTCCTATGGGAAAAAATGGAAATCATATGGAAAATATTTAAATCAATGATGTATAGACCTCCACAAATAGGAATTTTTAAATCATTTGCCAGAAGACAGTAGTAGATGCTGCAAGGATATGGTGGTGAGTAAAATAGTTTCTGTTACAAAGCAGTTCATACTGTAAAAAGATACAAGTATACTAGTCCCTAAAATACAGTACAGAATATTTAAAATAGTTTCTGTTACAAAGCAGTTTATATTGCAAAAGGATAAAATTACACTAATCAGTAAAATACAGCACAGACTATGACAAAAGTAATTTTGGTTCTGGTGCAAGCAAGTCCAAAGTGCTTATATAGGAGGAAAGTTGTGAAAAAAAAGTAAAGCAACTAGTTGAGAACTATGGAGAGTTGGAGAACATATGTCCCATTTTAAAAAGGCAGCACCAAGCATTATTATATGGAATCTCTAGGTGATTTGCATGCTCAGAAATGCTAGTCTAGTGGACAATTTAAAATGAAAAGCGTTGGGGTGCCTGGGTGGGTCAGTCGGTTAAGCGTCCGATTTGACTGGCTCAGGTCATGATTTCATAGTTCAGGAGATCAAGCCCTATATCAGGCTCTGTGCTGACAGCACGGAGCCTGCTTGGGATTGTCTCTCTCTCTCTCTCTCTCTCTCTCTCTCTCTCTCTCTGCCCCTGCCCCACTTGCCCTCTCTCTCTCAAAAAAAATAAACTTAAAAAAATAAATAAATAAAATGTAAATAAAGCTTTTAGTTTGGAGGATTTGGTCTGTCTGGACTGTTGATTCATCTAGAACTTGAGTCTAGTTTGAACAATAAAATAATTTTTAAAATACCTTCTTCAAACGGTTAATAAATTCACCACCTCCCTTCACCCCCTGCTCATTACCAAAAACCCAAAACGAAACGTATGTATGACAGAGGAGTATATTTTGTGTTAGAGAGGTGTGAGGCAGAAGATTGTTCTGTTCTGCCCACCCTTGAAATTCTAGAATTCTAAAAGGACTGTTGCCCCCTTGTCCCAGGTTGATGCTGCTTAGATACAGGCCCTTGAAGACTGAAATAATTTGGCGGAAGGGATACTTTATGAAATTATATGCACAAAAGCATTCAGTCTGAAACACTGCCAGAACCCACAGGCACGCAGTCAGGCAGCGTGTCACCCGCCTACTCTGCTCACCGAAGCAGCTTACTCTGTCTTCATTGTTCCTGTTCTGACGCCTTCAGACTCCAACACAGGCTCCTACTTAGCCTTCCATCAAAACTGGGGCATGAACACCGACTGCTTGTTGTCTCCACCTACTGCTCACGTCCAGCCCACTCTTGATCTCATTCTCCCAAAGCAGCATCTGCCACCAACCTCCATCTCACAGAATAAAGGAAAAAGAACATACTAAGTGCTCATATTTGCTTTTGGGGCTTCTGTGTTCCAAGGGGTCCGTTATTTGATAATTTATCTGTTCGCATGCCTGACTCCACTCCAGACTGAGCTCGGCCTCAGCATCCAAAACATAACAGACATGCATTCAGCCTGCGTTCTTTCAACATGGGTACACAGAATGCTTCGGTGCTTTCCATACATTGTGTCATCTGTCATACACTTCAAAAGAGGCATTAGTACTCCCATTTCACAAATTACTGTTTAAAGACAGTTAAGAGGCAGCAGCATGATACTGTCCAGACGGGGTTAACTCTAATATCCGATGTCGTCTATGGACCCCCTCAGTCTGTTTGGTGGTTATTCCTCCTGTATCTTCTTTTCCACCTTGTCCTTCCACCTTTCCACCCTATCCTTTTTCTCACTTCTGCAGATGGACTTTTTTTTTTTTTTTTGTCATCTTCTCCTGCTTCTCAGACTCAGTGGTTCAAACAGGGAACTGGGGTCTTTCAAGCCACCGGTATCACTTCTAGAACATTAATTTTCCACTTTCTTTCTGATTCTTGTTATTTAAAGTCTAGCTATAAAATTATCTGTGCTGTTGTCTTTCACTTTTCCCAACCCAAAGGCACTATGATTTTAGCATCTCGATTTATGCTTTCTCTTGTACTCAACAATTTAATGATGCATAAAAATGACCCTCCAGATTCCTCAAACTCAGTTTTTCCGACTTTTTGTCTTGATAGAAATGTATATCCCCTTCCTTTTCTCCTAGTAAAGAACTTTATCTCATTTGATCTCATCAACACAGGAACACTTGCAATGTAAAGATCTCATAATTCCTAGTATCTCTCAAATCACATGGAATCCACTAAAACTATACCTTCCAACATGATTGTTTAGCCGTTTCTCTTAAAATACTCTTGGCTTCTAAAAGTCAAGTGCCACTTCATGTTTCTCTACTTCTTCATTTGTCATGGGATTAGGAACTCTAAGTCACTGGGATAAATCTAGCTTAGTGTGGATACTGAATTCTATAACGCTTTAATCTGTTTCATAAAGGTTTTAAAGCAGTTTCTTCTCAGCGAGGAACCATGGATGCCCCTTTCTCTGGGTCTATAATAGCAGGGCACCCCTAGGGGGCGCTCCGCCTCACAAAATATAAGTGACTGGAGCTTGACAGACAGAAGGGATCATTTCAAAGGTGTGGCCTCACAGAAGAACCTCAGCCCATAAGAAAGAGTTTGGGTTAGAAACAAGTTACAAAACCTACTTTGGTTCAGAGCCTTTGAAGAATGACTTGAGCTAGCCCTGCTTATCCAGGGCTAGAGCTGGAAGGGCTGAGCAACAAGCACTGGACAGATTGCCTTTCTCCTTGGCTTCCCTTCAGCTGACTCAGCAAAAGTAGTTGGTGTTTGCAGAAATGCCCTACTAGGAGCGTCCTTGTGGCGGTGTGTATAGTATTATATTGAGTTGAATTTGGACAAAGCCTGCTGTGTATCCCTTTCCGCAGGGCAAAATTACCCGCTACTATCCACTTATTATAGGGGCAAAATTATCAGGCAATTAGCCTTTGAAAGACTTAGTCATTAGTCCAGGAAAGGAGCAATAACAAGTGATAGGAGTTAGGTATCAAAGCAGAAAGATGACTTCCAAGTTTTTCTGGTGCATTCACAGGCTTTCCAGTTCTGAGGTCCAGACGGTACTCTGGACCCTCCTAGCCCCCATAAGAGTGACCACCATTCCCTCGAGTGAAGATCCTAACAATTCAAGCACGGAGGTCGCTTTTCGCCTCACCCTCGACCTTGGTCATCAGTCGACGAAGGGCTATTTGTTTTTCCAATTCTGTATTAAGGAAAAGAGATGACACAGGGGGTCAAACACCAAATGAGCATTTAAAATTCTGCAGGCTGCGGGTAGGCAGCCACATTTCCAGGGCAGCGGGAGACGCGGGTCCCCAACGGGGGGAAGCCCACTGTCTCCGCCGCGGGGCTGACGGCGAGCCACGGCAGCCCCGGGACCCCGCGCCGCCGGCCGTAGCCCCGCCCCGCCCCGCCGTACTGTGCGGCCGCGGGCCCCGGGGCCCAGCTCCCGGCCCGAAGCGCCGCGCGCGTGCGGGGGGCGCTGTGCCTGCGGGCATGCGTCCGCGTGTGGGAGATGAATTGGAGTCACACGACTGGGTGTTTCCTTCCGAGTGGTTTTGATTAGCAATCCATTAGAGGAGCGTGGAAACTTTTTTTTTTTTTTTTTTTTTTTTTTTTTTGTGGCTGAAAGGATGAAAACTGAGTAAGTACACAGAACTTTGAACTTGAAGCGGAATGAAACAAATACAAGCAAAACCCTAGCAGTAACCATGTCCATTCAAACCGTGCATTCCCTTTTTATGTGAAAAGCCGTGAATGCTTACAGGAAAGTGGCAATTTAAAACGGAATGAAGGGAAGCAGTGAAGAACCATGAAAGGCTGGAAGCAGGACTGCTCTAAAAGCGGAGGAGAATGAGGAACTGCTCCGGCAAGCTGGCCTGCATCCCGCGGTGCAACAGGCACTTTTGGTTTTAACCTATTGAGCTCTTCAGCGTTGTTTCCAGACTCCAGATTTACTTTGGTATTGTTTTCTCTTCTCCTGTAAAGTCTTTGCTGCGAGTTTAAGGATGTTGTGAAAATAAGGCATCACCGGAAGCAAAAGTTTGGCAGCCTGGGGATACGCTCAGGTTATTAGTTACCACTATTATTATTTTGATGTCTTTTTTTAACCCAGGCCAGCCACTTTTCACTGTCATCCATGGAAGGGATCTTATTAACCGCCTCAGACTTTGGGGACCTTTGATTCTTTGGCATGATCCTTCGGAAAGTTCTTAAGCCGGGATGGAGCAAGCTTGATTTAAAGACTGATTTGTATTTTTTCATGCTGACCAAAAAGAGCTGCTATGACTTTTCCGGCAAAGTGGACGGGGGCCAAGTGAAGCTGAGCTGGTCATGGTCTGTCGTCCAGTGTTCCCTTGTCGTCGGCGATTTTGCCCCCGGCCCTTCTTGGTGGGCTTGGTGGTGGCAATCTGTCTCTTCTACCAGACCCTGACACTCCGAGGGACGAGGAAGCTCACAGCCGCTGACCCTGGGGCTGCCCCAAACGCACCCACCAAAACCCAAGCAAGCAGATGTAAGAAAGGACTCTCCCTGGGCAAACAGTGCTTCCTTCTCCCCAGTAATGCGCAGGAAATCAGAAAGGTAAGGTGGTCATAAGCTTAACCTTGACATTTTCTGCAAAGATAGCAGTCTGCCTCTCTCTGTCCTCTCCGTAAAACTAAAATTAACTTCTAAGAGGTCTGAAAGGGATCCAGAGTATAGCCGCCCAGAGAGTGACCTTATGACAGTTAGCTTCAACTTCTGTTTACTTCCAGAAAGTCCTGGCCATTATTTTGTCTCCTAGAATTGTACTTCATTTCAGCTGAATGAAATAGACAATTTGGAGGACGTTGGCGTGGTGTAAATTCTTTCTAAAGTATTAGGATTCTAAGAGATCTGAAGATTTACAGTTCAGAGACATACAGATTCATAACATTTGGTCAACACTGAGTGTTTCCTCAAGGTAGTCAGTATGAGTGACCAGACCATTCCAGACTCAAAGATATTCCAGAATTCCATTTTATACTTGATTGAATCAATTTTTCCTTGGTGAATGCATTTCTAAAGCAACATATTTATTTCTGAACCATTTAAAAGAATAGTATAATACCTTTCCTCAAAAGAACTGATGCCCTGAATTTTATTGTTTACAGAATTTGGGAAATATTGATTATTCTACACTTACACTATTTTAATTAACTTTACTAATTTTGTTAAGTGTTGGAATGAACACAAAACACACACACACACAAAACCCCACGGGATTTCTATTTTAATATACCACTCTGTTTATGCCTGTCAGTGAAATGATGACCTTTAATATAATCCAACCTAAAAAAGAAAAAATAGAAAAAAAAAAACACACGCAAAAATCCATAGTGGCAAAGCTACTGATTTCTGTGCTACAGCAAGAGGTATAGCAAGATAATTTAGGAATCTTTAAGTGCTTTCTTATACCTGCAGTAGATTTAGGTAGAGCCTATGACTGTGGTTATTGTTGGGAGCAGAATTTCCTGTTGAATATACACCGCTCCTGCCATTATTGCTAATAACTCCAACAGTGCTACCATCTTGTTTCAAAAACTCCCTTATGTATTTCTTCTCAGACTTTTCAAACCCTGTGAGGCAGGTAAGGGAGTTGTGATGGTCATCATTTCTCAGTTACGATGACTGACATTCAAAGATGTTTAGGCAGGCCACAGGGCTAGCATGTGACATGGTATCTCCACCTGGTTCCTGCCACAGGACTGGTGCTTAAATCGAAGTAAGTTCAAAGATCTAATAACAATTCATTGTGAGAACTCAATGAAATACAAAATAATATTAGACTACAACAAAAAAAATTTTTAACGCTTAAGTGAGTGACTTAGCTTATCAGTCAAGAAACATCTTGACCAAGAAATTTAGTATCACTAGAAACACTTCTGGATAGAACTTCAACTGGCAAGTGTGAATCAATTATTAAAGGTTCTGAAGTCAGGGAAGAATGTGTATGTTTTCTTCGATTTTTTTTTTTTTTTGCATTTTTTGAATACATTGAATTTCTAATGGGTGTAACCTGTGACTTGGAAAGTCACTTCTTGGTTTTTTTTCCAATGTTAACACATATAGTTTCTTTAAAAATAATTGAGATGGTTTTGCTCTTTAAGTACATACAAGTTTTGCTAAGAATGGTGGACGAAACGGTTTTCATTCATTAACTTACAGCCCTTCTTACTCCCTGCTTGACTTTACATGACTCCTGCCTTTGCCTGTAACATGGGCATATGTTAACTGTTATTTGTAGACTGGCACAGAGAATTCCGTTTCAGCTTTGGTTCTCCTGCTACTTACAAACCATCTGAAACTTATTGGCTGGTTGCGTAAAGCATTCACTCTAGAATTTTCTTGACATACACAAAAATGCCAATCACATGATTTTTTCCACAAATGGTTCACAGTCTTAAATATTTTAACCATAAGCAGGATTCTTAATTCACAATTATAGTTCAGAAGCCTGGTGGATATGATAACTGAATTTCCAAACATTTGCCATGTATCTCTATTTTTAACTTGTGTCAGCCTTTGGTTTAGATCCAGTTTTTATTAGAGATAGAAAGGAAACTAGAAGAATCATGTGGAGGTTAGTTAAAACCAGATATAACTTAGTTCTTCTTGTGATACGTGTTCCAAAACAAGAATCAAATAATAATCCAGTTTTGAAGATTAAACATTCTTGAAGATAAAGTGAAGAAACAAATGTCTTTGGGGTCAATATATTGATCATTCTCAAAAAGAGCTACCTTATGAAGTTCATTAAAAAACTGACGGCATGCTTACACAGATTTTCCTCAAGACCTAAAACACAGCTTTTGGGCATTTTATAGAAGAAGCATTGTTTCTATCTAGAAATTTGGGGTTTTGTTATCACTTTTATTTACAAGCCAAAATGTTCACTTTTCTAGGGCTTTCCCTTACTGGTATCCATCCATTTTAAAGAGATTTTAAAAGTTACTTAAAATAGCTGATTGTGATCTAAGGTTCATGGGTTCCAGGAAGTATTTGGATTTTTAAGATGACCACCAAAGGCAGGCATTGCACACAAGATATTGTGCATATGCATATGCACAACAGTCTGGGAAAAATCATGGTCCTTCAGATATTCAAACCTAAAGAAATATTAAGAAGCAAATAGGGGCGCCTGGGTGGCGCAGTCGGTTAAGCGTCCGACTTCAGCCAGGTCACGATCTCGCGGTCCGTGAGTTCGAGCCCCGCGTCAGGCTCTGGGCTGATGGCTCGGAGCCTGGAGCCTGTTTCCGATTCTGTGTCTCCCTCTCTCTCTGCCCCTCCCCGGTTCATGCTCTGTCTCTCTCTGTCCCAAAAATAAATAAAAACGTTGAAAAAAAAAATTAAAAAAAAAAAAAAAGAAGCAAATAGACAAAGTGCTTAAAAAGCAATGCATTTAAACTTTATTTGCCCTTCCAGGAAGTGTAAGTTGGGTTTGGAATTATAAATCTGAAAAAGGAAAACAAAATCTTAATGAAAGGATCCATGCAAGGACATTTGAAAAAGCTACTGTGAATGCTGTAGTGTCTATACGGGATAAACATTCAGAAACTAAAATACACTCACAGTGTATTTCTCGAATCACAGTTTTCATAGTTTATCGAATCGAATAAGCAGTAACTATTTCCCAGTCTTTTGGTTGCAGTTCTTTCTAAGAGAAGACCTTTTGTACCTGTCAGCCAAGTCATAGAGGGTTCTGCGGTAGCAAATATTTAAAGATGGGTGACAGACTGTGCCCTTTACACCTTTACAACTGGGACCTGGTTCACTGTCTAAAACTGTTTTCAATACAGATTGAGATCATAGTCTAGTATATGCCAACTTTCCGTAGTGAGGGAGTACTCTCCCTCTTCTGGCCAAATTTTAATTCTTTTTTTCCATCTGAACTTTCCAAAAGGACCTTGCTAAGCAGCTGTACTTTTGTCATTTCTTCTGGGTTTCCTCCCAACATTAGTTTGAATTTGGGCTGATAATCTGCTATGTTTTAAAACTGTTTCAATTTAATGTCTAAACCAAAGACAACTTCATTTGTCTTCACTGAAGTAGATCACTCAGTAGATTTATTTATTTTTTTGGAATCTAACCCTTTAATATTTCACGACATAAGAAACACATTAAATTATAAGCAGGCACAATGAAAAAAAATATGCTCAGTATAGATCATTAGCGTGTGCTCCTTTAATGGAAACTTTACTATTTGGAGAATATGTTTATACTCACCGTAGCCATGTGTTACTGATTATCTCCTGTTGGTGTTCCAGATGGAGAATTTCTAGTTCTTTGTTGCTTGACTAGTCATTCTCCATTTCTTTTGGATTCTCCATTCTCCTTCAGTGACTGCTCTCTACAACTACTCTTCCCAGGATCCAACCATAATCCAATGCAAATAATTGAATGTTTTCATACAAATATACTTTGTGTAATTTATTTGTGTCTCTAATAATACCTTATTTTTAACATTGGAAAATTTCTAAAAATGGATTGTTTAGCCCAGGTTTTCTATAAACAGAACCTAAGACAAACACTTGCAAGCTAACACTTTATTGGATGTTGCGATCCCAGGGACGCAAGAGTAGGTAGGGGAAGGAATAGGGAGAGAAACAAATGGGTGTGTTTATGGGAGACATAATCAGAGAGTCTGGAGGAAACTCTGCATCTCAGAACAGGTATTGTGGGGAAGGTCAGGAGGGGCAAGCCATTTACCTCCTGGCTTTTCCCTTCTTCTGTCTTTCACTGGTTAGAGTTGTTGCAAGCTGCTACGACATAGTGTTACTTGGACTCTCGGGGTGGCCACTGGGGAAGCTGGGGCCTCAGTGGGGGCAGTACTGCTCCCCACTCCTCCTTTTCAAGCAGTATTGTGCATAGGAACACTCCCAGGTCTGTGGTGACCAAGGTGATAAAAACAGTGTCCATCACTTACCACAACAACATGGCAGGAGTAATGTCGCTGGAGGGGTATGTGAGGCATGGTGATCTGGCAGCTGATACAATAGTTATGCTAATTTTGCCTTCTAAAAGTCACAGAAAACGTTGAAATGTGCTCTTACTCTTGGGAAATGGCATCGCTCTCTTTAAGTGAAATGTTTGTAATTATCTCACTGAGAACTCTCTTCTCCAACTGAAAAAAAATTCTCGCTTCATCTTTACCCTTTGTCATCCTAATCCGTTTTGTTCATTCATTCTTTCATTTTCTTCATTCCTACAGTGACTATTTATCGAGCAGTTTATTGGTGCCAGACTCTGTGCTAGTCGCTGGTGACACAGAAATAAAGGGCACTGTGAGACAGACAAGTAATTAAATAAATGCTAGGGAATCCATAACTTTACTAGAACATTTTGAAAGATGAGAAGGAGCTACAAAGGGTGGAGAAAGAGAAATGTATCATAAGCAGATAATGCCAGATATGCAAAGAAGAAATTGAATGGTGTGGTAGATTTGGAGGATTCAATGTATTCACTATGTGGGGTGTGTGTGTGTGTGTGTGTGTGTGTGTGTGTGTGTGTGCACTGTGATAGGGGAGCAGAGCAGAAAGTCAAATAAATAAGGTAGAAAATTCAGCAGGGTCTAGATGTGGGAATGTGGTCATGATAAGGAGTCTGGATTTTATTGTGAAGGCAACAGGGGACCCCTGAAGAGTGGTAAGCAAAAAGTGGCATAAATAGATTTATGTTGTAGAGAATGCTCCAGAACATATATTGCAGAATGGACTGGAGGGGGTAGAAATGAAGGTAAGGAGATCCAGCTGCAAGGCTGTTTCCCAATGCCTCTTCTTTGCCAAATCTTATTTTCTTCTTGTGTTGAACACTTCCTCTCAACCTTTTCCAGAGGGATTCCAGAGTTATTCTCTGTTAGTTACAATATTGCCATTTCAAACCTTTCCAGTGGACCATGCCTTCTGCCAGTAAACATACTCATAACTGATAACAATAAGCCTTCTTTGTACCTGGCAATTCACTGAACCCAGTGTGCTCCTTCTCTCCTTTCCCTCAGAGAAACTATGGCTGGTTCTCCTTGGATTCACTTCCTGGCCACCCCACCCATTCCTGAAATTTGTCTTCACTGACCCCTTGACTACCAGATGAAATGATTTATTTCCAGTCAACATCCTTCTTCTCTGAAGCGTTTTACACTATTGGCCAACAACTCTACCTTGAAACTTCCCTTTTGAATTCCATGTCACAATGGGATTATTCTCTGACCTCTATGGATAACTGGTGGTCTCTTTTCAGGATCCATTTCCTCTGATGCCAAAGTTAGTGTATTTGAGCTTCCAGTTGTCTTGTTTTGTACCTTCCCTTGGTGATTATATCAACTTTATGTACTGTTAATTTTCAATCTGTAAAGATAACCTATAGGTATATTCTTAGCTTGGATCTCACTCTTGAACCCCCAGATCTAGAAATCCAATTTCTTGCTTTTATTGAGGAGTAATAAAAACTGTTTAAACTCAGATATTTTTCTTTCACAATTTTTATGCCCAAATCAATGATTCCTCTTGGCCTCTCTGTTCCTGTGAAAAGGACTCCTCCAATCCCTATTCTCCTCAATGAATAGATTTTAAACCTCTTTAGAGTTAACATTTGAAACTACTTACTCTTTCTCTATACCTTGCCCCTCACCTAATCCATTGGCCTGACTCCTTACTAAATCTGTTGGCCTATCACTGATCCGCATGGCCAGCTCCTAATTAGAAAGGCTCCTAATTAGAAAGACTTTTCAGGTTTCCCTATTTTCTTTTTTTTAATTGTTACCTTTAAAAAAAAATTCATTGTGGTAAAAAATCCCACAAAATATAAAATTTACCTTCTTCATCATTTTTAAGTATACAATTCAGCAGTATTAACTCTATTTATACTGTTGTGTAAAGGCCACACACTCTTGCCTTGTTCACAACCCTTATTCCGAACCATTTGTTTCAAGCTAGCTCAATTTCTATATTGTTTCCCAGTCTTTTCTCCATTTCCCTGGCCTCTGGCCCATTCCTAGATGTCCCGTTTGTGGTTTATAGACTGCCTTTACACATACTATTCCTTTTCCAAATCTGACTTCTGATTTCTCTCTGGAGACCATGATGCACATTTGGCCCTTTATTATACTAAGTAATTTTAGTAAATATCACCTTAGCACAAGACTGTATTACTGGTATATAATGACTTTTTCCAAGCCCCCAAATGAATCCAGATAATAACTAATTAATTTTCCAAAATCTTAGAGTTTACCTAATCTTACCTAATCTTAATGCTGTATCCCCACTGCCACTAACCTAGACTATTTTAGTAATGTAAATAGTTCCCCTTCAATCTACTGGGTATTCTAAGCCATTTGCGTACAACTCCTATGATTTCTCTCCTCAGCAGCCTTCAGGAGTTGTTGTATTGAACCCACTAAATTGAGTAGAATCTGTCCCTCTCACTCTTAGTATGTCCTAACATGCTTTTATGGCCTTATGTTCCACTCTGCTTTTATTTGTAATGCATAAGCCAGCCTTACCGTAGTTAACCAAATGCCACCATCTCCGTCTTTGTCTGGAGTCCTCTCCAGTGAGTCTGCCCCAATCAATACCTCTAGAAATCTTCACAATCATTCCTAAAGCATTCTGGAAACTGGAATTTCACCTCCTCCTGGTGGCACGCCTTGTCTCTATGACTTGATGTATGTGCTTGAGAATCCCTAATAAAACTTATTTTTCAATATAATTATTTAGAAATGAAGAAACATGAGACTGTTAGAACTGGAAACAAGTTAGAGATCATTAGATTTGAGGTCGTTTTCTAAGTGAGAAAAATGAAACTTGCGGAAAGAAAGTGCCTCTCAGAGTAACAAATGGAGTTGATAACGATGACAGGTTTGGACTGAGACCTGTGCTTTTCTAGCTATATCCATCCTATTTTGCTATACTAGCTCCATTCTATTTCCATATACTCTCTCCCTTCTATTTTCATATAATCTTTTCATTCTGTTTCCATATACTACCTCCATTCTATTTCCATATACTCTCCATTCTATTTCTGTATACCATATCCATTCTATTCTTGTGTACTATCTCCATTCTATTTCCATATACTCTCCAGTCTATTCTCGTATACTATATTTATTCCATTCTCGTATACTATATCCATTTTATTCTTGTATACTATCACCATCCTATTTCCATATACTATCTCCATTCTATTTCCATATACTCTCCATTCTATTTTCATATGATCTCTTCATTCTATTTCCATATACTATATCCATTCTATTTCCATATATCCTCCATTCTATTTCCATACACTCTCTCCATTCGTTGGCATTATGGGTTGAATCGCATTCCCCTCAAAAAAGATATGTTGAAATCCTAATCCCAGTACCCCAGAATGTGACCTTATTCAGAAATATGGTTGTCGGGGCGCCTGGGTGGCGCAGTCGGTTAAGCGTCCGACTTCAGCCAGGTCACGATCTCGCGGTCCGTGAGTTCGAGCCCCGCGTCAGGCTCTGGGCTGATGGCTCAGAGCCTGGAGCCTGTTTCCGATTCTGTGTCTCCCTCTCTCTCTGCCCCTCCCCCGTTCATGCTCTGTCTCTCTCTGTCCCAAAAATAAATAAACGTTGAAAAAGAAAAGAAAAAAAAAAGAAATATGGTTGTCATAGATATAATTAGTTAATATGAGGTCATACTGGAGCGTCGTGGGCCCCTAATCCAATATGACTCCATTATATGAGGATAGTCAAATGAAGACGGAGACACACGGGAAGCATGCCGTGTAATGATGAAGACAGAGATTGAAGTTGTGCAGTTGCAAAACAAGAAACCCCAAAGATTGCTGGCAAACCAGCAGAAGGTAGAAAGAAACAAGGAAGAATTTCCCTACAGTTTTCAGAGGCAGCATGGCATGGCTGAAACCTTGATTTCAGGCACCTAGCCTCCAGAATTGTGAGACAATGTGTTTCTGTTATTTTAAGCCACGTTTGTGTAGTACTTTGTTACGGTAGGCCTAGGAAACTAATAAAATTGAAGAGGCAGAACAGTTCAGCACATGAGCTCTGGAGTCAAATTAATAGCACTTGTTACCTTGCTACCTTGGGCACATTTCTTGGTCTCTGTAGGATTTCATTTTTCTCACCTAAAAGGGATATCTTATCACCTACCTTACAAGGCTAACATGAGGCTTAAATGAGATAAATCTTGTGAAGCACTTATGTGGTTGACACATAGAAAGTGCTCAATAAATATTAACTATTATATAATTTCCTTGAGGATTTACTCATCCCCGTAGTCCTCACAGACTCTGCCGTTTGGCCTTCACAAAGGAGGTGAGCAATAAATAATGGCTGCGGTGAACATGAGTACCTGGGTGAGGAGTGTCTGAGATGAAAGCCTTGTTGAGTTTCTCTCCCTCTCCTCCAGCATCTAAGCTGTTGCCTTTCCACACTAAAATGAGCCTTTACAATCAAGACAGGACTTGGGGAAGCGGATATGTCAGTCAGAGTCAGGCCTATTTATCTGTAGTCAAGGTCTTTGGTTCCGGCTGAGTCTTTCCTTTTTTTTTTTTCTAATTTAAGATGCTGGGATTAATGACATGCTATAGTTGAGGATGTGGAGAGATGAGTTGGATGGGGAGTACAGGAAAGAGGTGAAGATTTTGGACTGTGAACAAATATATATATTTATATGTTGTCTTTCTCTCTACATACAATATAAGCTCTTTATGGGCAAGTCCATGATTTAAAGTGTTTACTGCATATGGCCCCAGTGCCAAAACAGTATCTGGCATGTAGTGAACCCTGAGTAAATATCTTATCAGTGAATAAATGAATGGATGATGACTGTGAGGATCAGAGAAAGCCTACTTTATTTTTTTTTTAACGTTTTTTTTTTTTTTTTTTTTTTTTTTTTTTTATTTATTTTTGGGACAGAGAGAGACAGAGCATGAACGGGGGAGGGGCAGAGAGAGAGGGAGACACAGAATCGGAAATAGGCTCCAGGCTCCGAGCCATCAGCCCAGAGCCTGACGCGGGGCTCGAACTCACGGACCGCGAGATCGTGACCTGGCTGAAGTCGGACGCTTAACCGACTGCGCCACCCAGGCGCCCCGAGAAAGCCTACTTTAAAGCAGAGATGAGAAAAGGGGAGGAAGTCCCTCCATCTCTTTTTAATTTTTGTTGAGCTCTCAGATCCAGCACCCCATCTTTTTCTTGTGCCAGTATCCCTCGAAACCTTTTGGTACCATCTGTTCTTATACCTGCGACCAACGCTAATCATCTGCCATCGTGCTACATTGAGTGTGGTTCAGTTATCATCCATTTCTCCTGTTCTCTTCAGCTCATTTGTCTCATTGGGATCTTTATCCTGTAAGAAGATCTCAGGTATCTACCATGTTTAAGAAAGAAGGAGGAGGAGGAGAAGGGGGAGAAGGAGAAGGAGAAGGAGTGCATCCTTTCCCAACCAGTGTGCCTTTCTCTCTTGGCTTACTTCCTATCTCTCTTGGCTTCTGAGTCACCATCATCTAACCTCTCTTTCTATTTTTTAACAAATTAATTCTACTAAAAATTGAGCTTTTCCATTTATGTTTTTATATTTTATATTTCAAGCATATCTGAAGGTAAATATTTTTAAAGTATGCTGATAGGAATCTAAATACAGAGGTCTATGCACAGGAGGCTCTTGGGAGATGATGTCAGCATACTAACAGGTATGTGACTTTCATGGAATTAGTTAGGCTGCCTGATGAGCATTTAATGCCTGTGGATTTCTTTGAGATAGTTGATTAGAGCTATGTTAGATTTTTATAATGAAATATGCACATGGGTGAAAAATGGTTCATACTGAGAGAATTTTAAACAAATTCAAATTTGCTTATGTTGGATAAATTTTAATGAAGTCTTGATGAAGCTCATATTTAAGCAAGTTATGTTAAATTTCCTATGGATCAAAGAATTAATCAGTTTATGGGTGTCATTCTCTCTTGTTTTTTAAAGATAGTGGCGATAGTTTCTGCTTCTTTCTCCCTCTAAGCAATTCTGTTTCTTTTTCTAATGGAATTGGAAACTCACATAAACCCTCTGAAATGGAAACCGCTAGATACACTCACATTGTAAAAAGTGCTTCCTGTTATCAACTTGGAGTCTGTGGCCTTTTGGGGTGAAAGGAATGTTTGGTTTCATTTTTCCCTTTGGTTTCCTTTGGACATGTTTCTTTTTTTTTTTTTTCCTTTGGACATTTTTTTCTAAGGAGACATTCTCGCTAAAAGGATGAGCTCATTTTCTAAAACAAGATTTATGTTCTCTAACAAAAACTATACTAAAGTTGGAAATTTGCATGGTAAATAGTACTTTGGCAATGTTTGCACTTTCCAGAAACTTGTTAAAAATGTAAAACTAAACATCTAGACTTATGTACAGGGTTGAAAAGGAATATAAAAATAAGATATAAATTGAGGTTTTGTCATATATAAGTATCTTGATGAAAAAAGTTATTTAACTTTCAATTAAATTCGCTAAGGAAGGCTAATTCACTTAAGACCCAAAATAATAGATGAAACAAAATAATCATTAAGAAGAACACATGGACTTCGAAAAGCAGAATGGGCCCAATCATGTGTTCCGAAATATAACTACATTTGGTATCTCTAATCCTGACTGGGGGACTCTCAATGGACCCCTCTCGGTTTGCTTAGAATGCATCCCAATCAGAGCAACTTGCTAAGGGGAGGCTCCGACACCCTGCATATTGGTGGGAATCTACCTAACTATCTCTGTCAAGGCTTATGACCTCGAACCCGTTAAGTGGGTTGAATAAGAAGTCTAATAGAGCATAGGTGTGTTGTGGCACAGACATGGGCTTTGGCACACAGTGGTTCAAATTCCAACTGTGTCATTTACTAGTATAGGTCATAGGCAAATTTTACCTCGATTTCTAAACTCTCCATTTTTCTCACTGGAAGAATGGAGCTAACTAAGCCTGATGTGTGAGAATTGAATGTGTGTCTGAAAACACATGGTGGCTGACCAAGGTTTGTGTCAGTAAATGTTGGTGTTTTTCCTGACCCAAGAAGTTGGATTTAAGCTCTGACCTTAAAAACAAGCACTTTAAATGGCTTATATTATATATATATATATATATATATATATATATATATATGTATTTCCAGAACACACGTATGTAGTTCCTGCATTTGGCCTTCAGCCTATGTGCTTTCCTCATTATATTCTACGTAAGCAAATATTTAAAGTATCATGTTCTATGCTAGCAGCCTTCAAAGTTTCTCTTTGATACCTCTAGATGAGTCAGATGCAAGCACATTCCACTGGTTTTCTAGGGATACACGAACAATACTTCCTGCCTCTCCTGCTCAAGAAAGTGTTGGGCTGCAAGTAGTAGGAATGCAGCACATCTTCCCTGATTCATGAAGTGTGAATTATGCACAGTTTTTGACATTTTAATTCTTTTCAAAACCAATTTCTCATAACACACCTCACAGCTGATTTTTGGCAAATCAAAGTTTGTATCTGCTGTCCTAAGTATATTCTGACTACACCTCAGAGAGTGATCTGGGAAAAGTGACCAATTCAGAATGGGAGATTCAGGCAAGGGAAAGGCCTCACGAGAGCGAATAATCTATAGGGAGAAAAGAGAATTTGTTAAATAGTAATATTGCTCCAGGGACCTGGTGTTTCTTCCTTTTGACATAAGGAAAAGTGGACTGTGTTGGGGTGGTGATGTGCTAGTTAAAGGTCAGTGTATCTGAGGCAGATCATACTATTCTCTGCTCACTTTCTCCCCAGGTGAGAGAGAAAAAGAACTGAAAAAATAACTAATGGTTATTAAGGAGGGCACTTGTTGTGATGAGCACTGGGTGTTATATGTAGGTGATGAATCACTAAATTCTACTCCTGAAACCAATATTACCCTATATGTTAACTAACTCAAATCTAAATAAAAACTTGAAAAAAACCCAGAACTAATGAGGACTGAGTTCCAATGCTGAAGAGTTGAGTGACCATGGACAAGTGACTTCTTTGGTTTCTTTTTATATCATATGGCATAAAGATGGAAATATCTGCTACAAAGATGTCATGGGAGCAGGTTAGACACGATAGCTCAAAATGTTTTGAAAAACATTGAAATTATAAAAGACAGGGGAATAAACATTATCACTTCTGTTAACAGATAAACTGAGGGGGAGGTGCCTGCGTGGTTCAGTTGATTGAGTGTTAGGACTCTTGATTTTGGCTCAGGTCGTAATCTCACAGTCCTGGGATTATGACCCTCCCTCATGTGTGTGGAGCCTGTTTGGGATTCTCTCTCTTTCTTTCACCCAAACCCCCCATCTGCACAGGCATGTTCTCTCAAAAAAATAAATTAAAAAAGTACATTAAACTGAATGAAAAAAAAGATAAACCGAGATATATTGAGAATTTTAAGAGTTCATTTGAGCAAAAATCGATTCTAACGAGGCAGCGCCAAACCGGAAGTGGCTGAGAGTGTTTTCCTGTCAGGAAAAGGCACAGGCAAGGTAAGGCAATTGTTGTTTGTTTGTGTATTTATTTTAAGAAAAAGAGGATGAGTGTGGAGGGGCAGAGAGAGAGGGAGAGAGAGAATCCCAAGCAGGCTCTGCACTGTTAGTGTGGAGCCCAACGGGATGGGGGGGGGGGCACCAAACCCACAAATCATGAGGTCATGACCTGAGCTGAAATCAAGTCAGATCCTTAACTGACTGAACTACCTGGGCACCCTAAACTAAGGCTATTATTGATTGGCTAAAGCTTGAAACCTAGTTGGCTGTTTGTGATTGGTTGTCCTTAGGTTTTGATTTCCTAACCTTGAGGGACTTACAGGCTTAGATTTTGGTTTGCCTTACATAGGCCACCACCGAATTACAGCCACTTAGCCAAATAGCCCCCATGTTCAATTAACTTAACACATCCCAAAGGATACTACCATGAAAATATTCTCACTACATTTAGCATCTCTTGAGGGAAAAGAATGCGTATCGGCAACAAAAGTGTACCGGCAATACTCCTGTTTTCATTAAAAAGTTACAGTATAATGTCGTTTACAAATGTCAAGTTGTACAGTTATGTTTCAGCATTCCACCAGGAGTCCAAAATTGCACTGTCACAATTGAGTTTCCTCTTGATGTTCCACTGGTTCTTTAACAAGCAATAAGAAGTATAATAGCATTCTGATAGTTTCAGCACTAAGCCTAGTTCTTCTCCGGTGGAAAATCTAGCATTAATTTAGCCAAAGTGCACAAATGCTTCAGGAAAAATGCAACAGGAAATTAACTTTTCTGTAGCGGTGCAGGAACTATCTGACCTTAGCAAAGCATCAACCAGAAAGTCAACTTTCATACCGAGCAGGAAACCTTCCATACTAGACACACCCAGAGGGCAGAAGTGATTTCAAGTGGGTTTTCCCTCACTCCTCCCTTTATTATTCTCTCTCTCTCTCTCTCATAAACAATGAAAATATTAATAACACATCTGAATCTTCGTATGCACAAGCTAAACTTACTTGTCCAAAAATTTTAGCGCTACATTAGCTATTTTAAAAATGGATAGATTTGGGGCAGAGGTGTTTTTGTTGTGGCGGTGGTGGTAGTGTGTTTTTTGTTTGTTTGTTTGTTTGTTTTTTTGTGTGGAGAAGATAAAGATGAGGGAAAAGGAGGTAAACAGATTATTTTTCTTTTAAGGAAACAATGGTTCAAGCAATATTTTGTCTGCTTTAAACAAACTTGTTTGGTGGAGAACAGATAAAATGTATTTGTGAAAATATATTCTGTCAGAAATAGAAATTTTAGGAAGCTAGAACTGTCTCCTGTTTTTAATATAAAATGATGACATTTCATTTTATTAGTAGTAGCAGTGGTAATAGTAGTAGTATTTAGAGGGAGAGAGCTTGAGTGGGGGAGAGGGGAAGAAGGAGAGAGAGAGAGAGAGAGAGAGAGAGTGCATCTCCATGCTCAGCGTGGAGCCTGACACAGGGCTCAATCTCATGACTCTGGGATCATGACCTGAGCCAAAATCATGAGTGGATGCTCAACCAACAGAGCCACCCAGGCACCCCAAAATAATGACATTTTAAAAGGAAGCCCCTTTTCTGTGATATAAATGAGAAGATTTCTCATACTCCAATGATTGCACATGGTCCTCAATACAATTCTTAGAAAAAAACCTGAAAAAGTAACCAAGATTTAATAATGATGTAACTACCCCCTGTGAAGTCTAGCATTTAAACAAAATCTTCTAATGAATTACTAGCAGTTGGATCAGGGCAGGGATCAGGTTTAGACAGTGCCTGGCACATAAGTTGAGTGAATGGATCAATGGGATCTAGTATAATTCATGCTGTGTGTCTAGTTTAGGGATTCCTGTGGTGCCACTGGTCCTTAAATTTTTCTTTTGTATTTTCAGTTGGAGTTTTAAACTCTTTCTCCCCAAACAACCCATCTAGGTCTTCCTCAGTTTATAAGATGTCCTCACTTTCCTGAAAAGACCAAAGCAATTTATTACATTAGAAGAGATGGTTTCTTCTGTAGGTCTGGCCTACGAGACCCTTTGCTGGACCCTTTAAGAATAAACTGTACCTCTAGGAAGGGAACTCATTTTTCTAGCCAGTCACACAAGAAAGCCAAATGCTATTCTGCAACATAATCCATCCCCTAAGGGAAGAATTACAGAGTTTAGGGAGCTGAAAATTTGATAGCAGTATTAGATGATGTCTTACTCCTTCCTCTGGAGATAGTGCTTATTTTGTGGTATTACTAGATATTATCATTTCCTGCCAATTTTTGATTTTTAAAGCAAAAAGTTGGCCATCGAATACTTAAGCATTCTAGAGTGAGTATGTAATTTGGAAAGCTCTAAGATAGATTTTGAAGGGAATATATGAGATTGTGTTATGATGTGTTGGTGTAATATTGCAGCATGTGGCAGCATGAGCAGGACCAGGGTAGACCAGGTGGAGGCTTCTAGAGGGGAAGCATGGAAAGGAGGTTTCCTAGGGCTCAGTCAGGCTGGGAACATGTTACCCAGGGTAGTCCCCAAGGAGAGCCACGGTTGTATATTAGTACTGGCCTTAGTGAGCTGAAGGGATAAGATGAGGAGGCCATGGAGCACCAACCACCACAAGAGTGCTCCGAGTAAGCAAGAAAGCAGAATGGGTGCCAAGCCAAAAAAAAGTGCGTGAGGAAACTTCGTGTGTAAATTTGGTTTAAGGCAGGATGTTTTTTTTTCATGCAGAGCGTGGTGCCTGCATATTTAACACTTGTTTCTCCATTAATCCTAAGGCTTTGTGCCCTACATGGGTAGGATGAGGCAGAGTCTCTCTGGGTTTGTGAGGTATGGGCCTCTGTCCCGTGGCCATTCAACCAAGCACTGCAGCTGGCCTTTGCCACCCTGGAAATGGAGGGGCACCTAAAGGGAGGATATTGGTTTTCCATCCTTAACCATCTGTCCAGTTCATGGGGACACGGGATTTCTGGTAAGAATCTGGATCATCTGGTTGCTACAGGGCTGTGAGTACTGAGAGGCAAAGAGTACTGTGAGTACTGAGAGGCAGGAGCCAGATATCTATCTGCATGGGATTGACATTAGACACTTAACTGAAGTGAGTTTAGTAGCCCCTCCTCCTCTCTTGGGGGGTCTGAATGTGGTGACTGGGCAGGCAGTGGATGGAGACTCTCAATCCCCACCTCAGCACCTGAATTCTACCTGTACTTCTGGCAGATATATATATATATATATATATATATATATATATATATATATATATATATATTTTTTTTTTTTTTTTTTTTTTTTTTTTTTTTTTTTTAAGGCCGGACTCTCTGTGCGGAGTGGGTCATTTTCACTCTGGTGCTCTTTCAGATTCTCGGCTGGCCAGCACACATTTTATTTTGGTGGCTGGCTGCAGAAGCCTGGGATCCCTGTCTGTGCAGTTTTGAAGTGCAGAGAGGACTACAGGGCTTAGGAGGACAGTGGAGATCATAAACTGGGCTGGTGGTGGGCAGGTTAGCAGCTAGCCTTGTGGCAGAGAGAGGCAGAGAGAAGAAAATGAAGATGGAAATGGAAAATGCAAACGAGGAGTTCGGGAATTTCCTAGGTGAATGCTATGGAAGGTTCTAAGACTAGACAATGGTGACCATTAACTTCTCAGCCAAAACGAGGGAGTGTAACGTGCTAGAGAATTTTGTATATCCCAGTTGTGAATTTATTTATAGAACATTATAATGAAATGTAAAATTAAATCATATTTAGTCACATAGTTAACATAGTGCTTAATTTTTTATCTAGCACCCAAAATCTAAAAAGTGTGTCCATTTTATATATGATATCAATGGCCTTTTTCTTTCATAATACGTTTGCTCTAACACTGAGTATTTATGAAAGAGAAATATTAGAAATGACTGATTATGTGTAAATGTGTTAACGTCCCTACTATATAAATACTACCTTATCCTATTCCGCTTGTAATTTGACAGAACCCCTACGAAATCACATGGTTGAATTTTTTTTTTAACGTTTATTTATTTTTGACAGACAGAGCATGAGCAGCAGAGGGGCAGAGAGAGAAAGAGAGGGAGACACAGAATCCGAAGCAGGCTCCGGGCTCCTAGCTGTCAGCACAGAGCCTGATGCAGGGCTCCAAACTCATGAACCATGAGATCATGACCTGAGATGAGGTCAGACACTTAACCGACTGAGCCACCCCAGCGTCTGTCAAGAGGTTCTTTTATGCAATAACTTCTTTAAGAGATGTTTAATACGCTTTACATTTATGAGGCGCTATGTATATTCAACTGCTTTTATCCTCACTGAGTCTCCTTCAACCCTTCCACTAGCATGAAAAGTAAGACAGAGGTTGGTACTCATTTGCAGATGAGGAAAGTGAAGTACATCAAGTAGAGTTTAAGTGGTATTAGCAGATAATGAATGGAAGGCGGGAAGTAGAGGGGAAACCCAGGATTTAGAAGGCCTTGGGGAGTTGCTGGCAAAGGCTCAAACTAGTCTCTGGCATCTATAAAAATGTTTGGTAGATTGTATGATGCTTAGGTATTGATATTGCCGTAATGACCCCAGTGTTCTTTCCTGTCTGTTACGTTGTTTTTGTAGGGACTTACTATTTTAAGACTGAATTGCTGAATTAACTGGTTGTTTGGGCACCAGGGGACAGAGACTTGCTATTATTTTAACATTTTTCAAAAGAACAAGGTCTCCCCTTGTTTTCTGCTTGGTGTTTCACAATTGTGGATTGTCAACTTTATATTTTCTTCATTACGGATATCCTTCAGGCTACTGCGGACACTGTGATAAGGTTCAGGGGGCTTGAGAATATTTGCTCTGAAACCTGCAAACGTGATCGGGGCTTGAGGATGGGAAGAAGAAAATGACTTCCTCCTCTTAAATTCCATGAGCTTGTCAGACTAAGAAAAGCCTGGGAAGCGAGAAGAGTGTGGGGTCAGGAAAGCAGAAGGAAGGAGAAGAGACAAAAGAAGGGCCCTCATGAGTGGTTTTATTTGATCCGAAATAGGAAGTAAAATCAAATGTGCCTAAAGGAAAAGCAACCTACATTCTCTCCCAAACTCATTTACAGCTTTATCTTATTCTTAGAGATATCTCCAAGGACACGATCATGAGCACCATCTCCCAGCTACTCCCGGGGTTCTGTAATCTCTGCTGGGTCTTTGTTATGTCTGTAAAGTTGCAGCAATCAGTACATTGAAGACCCACAGCTGTGCTTCGTGGGTGGCACCACAACCAAAGGGGAGCCTTGAATTAGTTGGAGGAAAAACCTCCAGAGGAAGCTGAAACAGAGGCTTCCCATGACTTTCCAAGCAGCTAGAAAAGAGAAAGAGAAACACTAGGAGAAGCAGAGAAGGGAATAGAAGTTCCTCCACGTTGGTGGAAATGGCTGAGATTTTCACGCGGTGGAGTTTGCCAGCCAGCTGCAGCTACAAGACAGGGAAGAGGGGACCTCGCCGCCGGAGACACTAGACACAGGCTGGAGGAGGAATCCCTGTTCCGTGTTCTCGGTTTCATTTTTAGTTTCTCCAAGATTCCCGCCATGGGTGAGGGTTAGCCTGGGGCGCAGGGCTGAAGCTGCGCTTTCGCTGGAGCCTCAAGAGCTCAGAAGCTGTTTAGTCCACCTTCTCTTTTCTGTCCTGCAACTTGCCCTCTGCTAGCCTCTCCTCTTTCCTCCAGCTGAACAAACTCTGTACTTGTGCCCCATTTAGAAAGGCCCAGCGTGGTTCCCGGTTGTGAGTGTGGAGCCTGGGCATTTAACATACGGATGACGTGGGAATTCTCAGGGTCGACCTTCGGATTTTGTAGATGTGGTGGGACGTCTTTACTGCTAAGCAAAAATCATTACATGTCCCTTAAGTTTCAGTATTTCAGATCTTCCAAGCGGATTCGGGCAATATGACATTATTTATCATTAAATATTTTCTAGCTGAGGATGGCCAGGTCAGGGTCTGTCGTGCTGTTCTCTTCCATTTTCCTCCTTTGTGCCCGCTTTTCTTCTGATATGTCAGGCTTGTAGCCTCCCTTCCTGTTTACTTAATACCAAGTAAATTCATGGCCAATCCTTTCTTTGGGACTTTTCTTCCCACTTCTGGAAGGTTTCATCCTCTGTACTTTACCTCTGTCTTAGTTACACTCACCGTGATTTGTCCTGTTGCTGCTTCTCCTTCTTTCTATCACAAATGAGGCTCCACAATACAGAACTTACTGCCTTTCCCCTCCCAGTGCATTTCCGATGATGCTCCCCCGATGTGATTCGGTGCCTCCTTAGGACAGGTGTCATGTCTCCGTCTTATAGCTTGATCGCCCAGGTCACTGAGTACTAACATTTTTGAAAAACTTTTCGGGGGCACCTGGGTGGCTCAGTCAGTAGAGCGTCCGACTCCTGGTTTTGGCTCAGGTCATGATCTCACGGTTCATGAGTCTGAGCCCCACGTCGGGCTCTATCCTGACAGCTAGGAGCCTGCTTGGGATTCTCTCTCTCCCTCTCTCTCTCTGCCCCTCCCCGCTGGAGCTCTCTGTGTCAAAAATAAATAAATAAACTTTAAAAACCCCCACAACTTTTCTGTATTATGGAAATGATGGCATATAGTTCTTAGGAAATTCTATCACTTAGGAAGTAAAAGTCTGCCTTCTGGCATTCTGTTAGGATGCCCATCGATCCGGAAAACAAAATAAAACAATAAAACACCCTCCCAGTTTTCCTCATTTGCCTCTTCCCTGCTATGGCTTTTAGTAAAAGGAATCAGAATTCATTGAGGTTGTACCTAGGTAGAAAGACCAGCATAAAGTTACCAACTTTTAAATTCTCTACTACTTATTAGGTTTTCGTTTCCTATTAGCTACTTAAAAAGATAATGAGTAATGATGTATTACCTACACTTTTGTCCTCATTGCCAGTTACTTGTTACCTATCTGGCTATATTTACCATCCACAATAACAAGTACATATTGTACTGACCTTGAAGGACTTCCTGTTTTAATTTCTCTGCCCATCTTTTCTCTCCCTCTAAGAATTATCTTTCTTCTCTCATTTGCTTTCACACACAACATTCGTAATACATGCGAGTAACAGCATCTAAAAGAGCACCTCAGTCATTCTTTAACACTTTACCCAGACCAGAGATTTTTTCTCTACAGGTACTTACCTTGCATGATTCACTAATTGTTTATCACTCCTTCCACTAAAAAGTGAGTTCAGGGACACCTGAGTGGCTCAGTTGGTTGAGTGCCTGACGTCGGCTCAGGTCATGATCTCACAGCTCATGAGTTTGAGGCCCACATCGGGCTAAGAGCCCACTTCGGATCCTCTGCTCCCCTCTCTCTCTGCCTCTCCCCCACTCACGCTCTCTCTGTCTCTCCCTCTTTCTCTCTCTCTCAAAAAAATAAATAAACATTAAAAAAATTTAAAAATGTGAACTCAGTGAGGGATAGAGCTTTGTCAAGTTTCTTCACTGTTATGTTGCTCAGAGCCTAGAACTATGCCTATCATATAGAAAGCGTTCAAAAATATTAAATGGGTAAGTGGATGAATGAGTGTGAGTGAGTGAATAAACATTGAGAAAGAGCCAAAAGGGAAGAGATATTAAGGATCCAGGAGAAGGAGAAAAGATGGATGAAATTCTCAGGGATTTGAGGGTAGAAATTGGAAGGAGGTTTGTTGCCTAGAGGAAGGGGGTTTGTGGAATCTGGAGAATAATCAGAGCAATTAGCCATGGATAAGGGAGGACAGGTTTCTCGTGTGGAAGTCAGAAGAAAAGAGGAAATGTTAGTCGTGCTGATAGGCTATGCGTTTGACAAAACAGAGGCTATTTAATTAAATCAGTGTGTTTCCTTCTAGCAGTGGAAATTTCACTGTGAATGGGAGGCAGTTTTCTGTAGAAATAAGAAGGTAGCTGGAGAATAGGAAAGTTAGTCACTATGGAGAATGTGAGAGAGAATTGAGCAGTGAAGAGCATAGCGGGATGGTCTGGGGGCCCTGAAGACGGAACTGGTTTTGCCAACCAGAATCTGTCCACTGGACACTTCTCTCCAGCAGCTCTCAGCAACCCAGCCCGGGTGCAGGACAGGCAGGCTGCTGAGATCTTTGGGTCTCAGAGTTTCCACGGCACCCTAGTCCTCTCAGCTTACGCGGCATGTCATAATTATTGTAACTAGTTGTTTATGTCTGCTTTCCTTGATGGGCTGTCAGCTCTGTGGGGGCCAAGACTTGTCTGGCTTTTTAACCGCCATGTCCCCAACTCTTCCATGCTTGAAGCTTTGCCATGTGAATGTGACGCACGTCCAGTGGAGCAAGGGGATAATTTCATATTCTGGGTAGGGAGTTGTTGGAGTGTTGGACCAGGGGATCCAGGCTGCACAGAAAGAAGGTAAAAAAGAGGCTAGTAGAAAGTTGGCATGAGCAGGAAAGACCAGTGTTGAAGAACTGATATGTTGAGAATAAATGAGATGGAAATACTTGAATGTGATCAGAGAATGGAATATCTCATTTTATACGTTCAGAGGTGGGGGTGTTTGGGGACCATAAAGTCCAAGATTATGGCCATTCGAGCGGCCACTGTAGTAAAGTGGAGGAGACAGGCATTAGGGATGAGGAAGTCATAGATATTTCACGGCTTGAGATGCAAATATCAAAGCTTCCACTGAGAAGTTTCTAGTGTATATTTTCACCTCATAGTAAAATAATTAAAAGGCATGCATGTGTTTACAAACAATGAACTCATACGTAGCATTCATGCATTCATTCATTTCCTCATTCATCCATCCATTCCCTTTTACTGGAAACTGGTAGTAAGCTGTATGTGCAATGGTTAAAAGAAGACACATTTAGGCTTTCAGGAAACATGAAAATTTGTATAAAGGTCAGACACTAAACAAGTAATAATATGTTACTATAAATTGTGAAGCGTGCCAAAGGGAAAGATAGATTGAGAGATAGGTGATGATGGGTTTTGGGAATAGCTGTTTAAGTAGGTGCCATTTTACCAAAGCTATATTGAGGATACACCTTTTTTATATTGAAGCCTTACTGCTTTTGTTTCTCTGTCATTGTTTAAAACTTACATAGAGGCACAGATGAGCAAACTTGCTTTTCACTGGATGTTCTTGGGATAGTCAGTAGCCCCAAGGCACAGTTTGCCAGTGTAGTCAGAAGGCCCTCAGTGTCATGGAGTAGGTCTGAGAATTGTGTGTTTACTCCATGATGGGCTTGAGATTCAGTTGAATCAGTTGTGAGATAAAGGCAGACTTAACTAAACGTTCATTTATGGAGGAAATTTCTCGTGAGGCTCTGTTTGCATATCCGGGAAACCTGTGGTTCCTACACTGTCCTGCAATTATAAATAATTTCTAAGCAGAAAATGTAGAGGACCTGCATCCAAGAAACTCAGTTTTATCTCTTGAATTCTCTAAAATAAGTGTAAATTTCACCAATGAGTAAAAAAAATCCCTATTTTATTCTTATAGTGGAAAAATTAAAGCATAATTCACTATGATAGATTCCGCAATATTTCTAAAATGTCAAAGATCGAGACCAGCAAGGCAATTTTACTTTTAGTTATATATAACATACATCCAAGGTCTACTATATGATTTGTATTAGAGCATCAAAAGGTGTCATAAATACATGGCTACTTTAATAAATCTAGAAAAAAACTCTGTCATGTGGAAAAAAACAAGTTTTATTTTTCATCCCTTCTATATTTTAAAGAGCTGCATTTCTTGCTTTTTGTGTTAAGTCCTGGTGAAGATTTTTTAATACTATAAGTAACTGAGAAACATGGTACTTTAATAATACAGCTCTTTATTTGATTTTTTTTTGCTGCAAATTCATTACTTTGCTCAAACATTTAATTCTATTTTTGTCATTCTTGCTCCTATTTGAAATTCTGCTGAAATAAATTTCTTAATACAAATGTTTACCACTTTTGTATTCCCAATCTTCCATGGTAGTATTTATAACCCAGACTTTTACACATTGAAGAAAAAGATGTTTGTATTCATTCATTCAAAGAATATTTATTATGTGCCCATTATGTGCCCAGTGGTATTCTTAGGTAGGGGAAACAAAAGTCAACAAAATAGAAAAAATATATGCTTTTATTTACCTCTTTTTATGGTTTGGGGAGACAGACAATAAACACAGTAAGTAAATAAGATCTATTTTTACATTAAAAGGTGATGAGTCATATAGAGAAAAACATACATCAAGATATATGGATGCATATAGCTTATTGCAGAAATGGTTTTTATGACAGAGACAAAACTATATTAATTGAAAAGCTGAGAGAATTATTAAGGGAGGGGTGCCTGTGTGGTTCAATTGGTTAAGTGTCTGGCTCTTGATTTCAGCTCAGGTCATGATCCCAGGGTTGTGGGATCAAGCCCTGCATTGGGCTCTGCAACTGAGTGTGGATTCTCTCTCTCTCTCTCCCTTTGCTTCTCTCTCTCTCTCTCTCTGTGTGTGTGTCTCTCTCTCTCTCATTGAGAAAAGAAAGAGTTCTTAGTGGAAAAGCAGAATTAAAATATAATACTACTCAGTTTAATCATATATAGTTAACATCGTTTATTAATGGGACACTGTGTTGGATACCTTTAGATACCAAATTCATTTAATTCCTCCTACAACTTCATGAGGTAGGATTTGTTATTTCAACTATACGTATGAGAAAACTCTGATGTAGAGAGATAAAACAACTCTCCCCAGTGGATGAAGCAAGGTGGACTCTGAATTTAAATCCAGATTTCTGATCCCCACTCCTCTCCTGTTCATCCTCCACATTGCTGCATCTAACACTCCAGGTCGTTTATTACAACACTCTGTCCTTTGCTTTATTTAAGGTGGTATAAAAGTTTCAGATGTTGAAGTTTTTCCAATAAAAATAATAAGTGTTTAGTTTTAAAATAACTTTCACGTAGTCTGGCAAAGTGATTTCTGAGGGACAGTTTTTCAGATCTTTCCAGAAGGGAGAGGGGGAAGTGACTTGGGAGCTCAGAGTGTCAACATCCAGTAACATTCATTCTTTCCTAAGTCTTCTCAGAAGGCCTGCGAGTCTCAAGTTTAGTTGCGGTAGTGGTGGCTAGGTTAAATTCTTTCACTAAAAATATATCTTCAGAATTGTAGGAGTAATCAAGAGCTCTCAGTTCCCAAAGTGCTTCTCTTGGCATTTGATAATCCTGCATTTGCTGGTGTGGTTGACATAATTGTTCACGTAGTTTTTATTTCGCATATGCAGTGTGTGCACCTGTCATTGGACCAGCTAAAAGCGTTCTTGCCCCTTGGTATTGGGCCATTTTGCTGATACAGTCTGTTATAAATATGACAAGGACAGGAGCAGTTTGTATTACAGGGTAATACAACATAATTTGACTGACAAGCTCGCTTCCTATTATTCTCTGTAGTCTGAGATGTGAGCGAAAATGTCAGTCTATGCTATAAAGGTTATTATAGAATATGGCCACTTATTATACTTTATTTAAAATATATTTTTGTAAGATATACTGGCAAGAGCCACATGGCTGTGGCTTAACCTGATCCTGGTCGGGGGGGGGGGGTGGGGGAAGGGAGGGGTGTATCTTTCAAAATAATAATAACGTCAAGTTTGAAAATACACTCACCTCATGTGAAATCACTGCTCTACTTGAGCCAGCTGTAATAGAGAGGAGCATCCTGTGATTACGAAAGAAAATAATGTGAGAAGGGAATTCTGGGCACTCTGCATTCTGCTTGAGTGACAACGATATATTTGGAAGCATCTGTCTTCCCCTTGCACCTAGATGCATGTTTGTTTATTTTGGCCTCCTGTGGGATACTGGTTCCTTCTAACTCCTGTGGACAAAGGCTCAACTGTTTTTGGCTTCAAAGACTCCTTCTAATAAGTTTACCATGACAAACAATGATATTGGCTGGGGAATCGTGTCCCAATAGGCAGCTAAATTTTTGAGTTTAAATAGTTTCATTATCAAGAAAACACAATATCCTTTAACAAGGGAAAGTATCTAATCAATCATGTTTGCCCAAAGTACCATGCAGGGGAGGTGTGCTTAGCTAGTTTCTGTTCCTTTCTATGAAATCCACTACACAAGTATTCAAAGCTTATGTTACTATGTGCCAGGCAGAGCTCAGATTCAGAAAGTTTTTCTGATTCTTTGTTTTTTATATTATTATTTAAAAAACACATAGATGGTCTTTCTATGTGTATAGTATACCATGCACAGTTCTAAGCCAGTCACAAACATTAACCCTTTAGTTCTCACAGCGCCCTTAGGAGGAAGGTATTGTCCAAGGTCACACAAATAGTTCTGGCAGAACCAGGGGATTCAAACCCAGCAGTCTCTCCAGAGTTTGTGTTTTTCTGCACGTCATCGTGCTTTGTCAATCCATTTACAGGTGGAGATAATTCGTATGCAGTGAAAAATAGGATATAGTTCCTGCCCTCGGAGAGTTTACAACCTAAATCTGTTTCCTCTTTCTTTCCATATGTATCTTCATACATATCTTCAAAGATCTTGATAGACCACTATGGCTCATTAATTTCATAGATATCTTCATTTATTAAACACGTCCTGTGTGTACATGCATACTGCCTGTAATGAGCTCACATCAGGGAGAGATGCACATTTCCTTTCCTAAGTGCTAATAAAAGGGTGTATTTCAATGAAAACTTTCCAAAAGAGGTGATGTTTGATTCAGAGTTAGCCAGATGGACAAATGGAGAGAGAAAAAGGAATTTAAGTAGAAGACACAGGTATGTGTATGAAGGAACAGGGTGGGATCAGGAATGGAAATAATTAACAGTGTGATATGAACAGAGAAGAAAGACAGGGCTTAAGTTTGAATGACCTTGTGTTCCTTGATGAAGATTTGGAGTTGATTCTATCATTAATGGGAAATAATAAAGAACTTTAAGTAGTGAAGAGGCATGTGGTACATACTTTTAGATCCATAAAGCGGACAGTTCGACTCAGAGGTGTCGCTAAACGTAGTTTGGATTCCCAATTTTGTTTTTTATCTCTTCTCCCTCATCTTCCTTCTCCAATTCCTTCGTCTCCTCTTCTTCAGTCTCTCCCAGGTTTTGCTCAAACCCCCATCCAATCTCACTGCTCCTTCCGGTAACAAGAAAATGTCTACTTTATCCAGTTTTAATCTCAGGTTTTCAGGAAAATATCCAATGTCTACAATTACACCTTATCATGAACTCAAATATCAGCATTCTTTCTACTTTGTCAATTGGAAAATTCCCTTTTGTTAATGGAATTTCAAACACTGTCGTGAGAAAGAGGAATATCTATGTGGGCGATCAATAAACTGTGGAAGGAAGAACCTGAAATTATGATGCTCTAGATCTTGGGCAGAGACCCAGCCTGCCACCCTGAGATGCATTCCAATTTTGCTGTGTTCTGATTGAGAGGAGAAGCAGCACTGTGTATCTCCAGAGGGCTCTGAAATTGCTTCTCAGGTCTCCCCGTTCCTAACCGTGTCCTTCCAGCACAAAATCCATCCTCTCGGAGTCTGTTTCCTCTCCCATGTTTACTTAAAAAGCACTGTTAGAAGATAATGCAGCTGGAAGTATTTTATACAAGCACAATGCAGATGAAAGGCATTGCTATTAATTTATATTTTCAGCTAGAGTTGAGTTCTGTATTTCTATGCAACAGTATTCCTCCAGGACCTCTATATTTTAATGGCCTAAAATTTTCATCTCTCTGTAATAGAGAGAAAAATTCAATTCACCTTCCGTTCTTGCCTATGAGGTCACTTTTGCCCTTGCCAGCCTTTCAGAGAATTTGTCTTTCATTTCCAGAGAACAACTTGAAGGGTAACTTTCTGAATGGCCCTTGATTTGCATTAATGATGTCCTTCAAGGCAAAGTGTGCTACTTTTTCCTCTTGAATTTTTATGCCTCCTTTCTTTCTTTTTCTTCTTCTTCTTTTTTTTTTTTTTAGATTGAGAAATCGATAAAGATACACTTTGGGAGCCATGACAGAAGGGCCGTCCTCTACAGGCCTCCTTCCTACAGCAAAATGGAGTTTCAGCTCCATCAGCACGTCCTCACTCAGCATCGCTACTCGGTCGTCATCGCTGAAGAAAGGCTTGGTGCTGGTCTTGGGCCGGGGCTGCTAGAAAAAGGTCAGAATAAGAAGTAAACGCCATAGCTGCTTGACATACAATGCTAAACAATTTTTAGAATGTGCTACTATCTCCCCCTAAAGAAATTTATAAAAACAAAATTTTACCCATGATCCACTTTCTTGCATCAAAGAAAATTTGGCTCCTTTTTTACTTCCTCTCAATTTTTCTTTAGCTCTATTTCTTTATTCCTGAAATTACTTTGTTTATATTTTTGTAGCATTTTGGAGTTGCATAGTTCATATTTAAATGCTACATAAAAAATGTTTATGTTTATGAGCCTGAATACATGTTCTGCCCAGCACCAAACTGCTCCATATTTTAAGAAAATTGCCACTTCATCTGACTGCAAGTAGAATGTGCTGGAAATTGTTTTGAGAAGCCGGCTTAAATGTGATTCACAGATTGGCTCTAAAATGGGGAAAAAGTATGGATATTCATCACAGACACTATTACTAGTCAAGTACTTTTATTTCTATCATTTGAAATGAGAAATAAGAGACAAGTTTTTAAACAAGGTATTTGAAAAGAAAGTTGAGCAGATGATGAGGGTCAAAAAGGGCAATGAGAATAACAACTAGCGATTCCTGAGCAACTAACCACGTGACAGACACACTCCACCTTGCTCTTTAAAGTGCAAACTTATGCCAATGAATGAATGAGGTTGGGGAGACCTTTAGCCACAATTACCCTTCACCAGGTTCACTTTTACCACACTGGTAGTAAAGCTATAAGCTACCTAGCTAGCAAAGCTTTTGAAGGATAGGACCCCAAAAGATAGACTTGGGTGAAAAGAAACATCCTAAAAATGTACAGAGTATGGGCTGTTAGGACAGGTCTTCAGGAATGCCATTTGCTCATCCCTGCCCCACTGTGAGTAGTATGGAAGTCTAGAGCCTTGTGCTTCTGGAAGCAAATGAGAAAAACAAAAAGGAAGGTAAAAGCTCTGGAATGTCAAAGAGTGCTGAAAACAAATCTTACAAACGTCATTGCAGTTGGTTCTGTTAAGGACCAACCGAAAGTTCTGGAACATCCATAAATGATATTTGTCAGAAAAACATTTATCAATGTTAAGGAAAGATATAGAATGTATAGCCTCCTTCTCATCCCCAAAAACCTTTTAGTTAATTTTTTAAAAAAAGCTTATTTATTTATTTTGAGAGAGAGAGACACACACACACAGAGTGTGAGCAGGGGAGGGGCAGAGAGAGAGAGAGAATCCCAAGCTGGCTCTGCACTGTCAGCGTGGGGCTCGAACTCAAGAACCTCAAAATCATGACCTGAGCCCAAACCAAGAGTCGGATGCTTAACCGACTGAGCCACCCAGGCACCCTCTACCTTCATAAAACATTTTAGCCCATCATTGACCTAGGTGATTGAATGTATAACCACCACATATGTGCCATGTGAAAACATCAGCCATGATTACACAGCACTGTTGTGTGAAATGCCTGTTTCTCGACCTCCTTGGTACCGCTACTGACTGAGTATGTGGACGACCTGGATTCTCTGTGCATTTCAACTTCAGTTCAGTTTCAATTTTCAATTTCATCCGTTTGCAATTTAGAAAGAGTATGTCTGCTCTCTCCCTTAATGTCTGGGTCAGTTTTACAAGAAAAGGGAGAATTACTTTGAGGCTTCCAAATATCAAGAAAGTGCAAAGACAGACAGCCTGAAGGCAATGAAATCTGGCAGCCAGAGGAGCTGGTAGGCCCAGCATAAGCTAAGGAGATGGTGTCACCAGAATTTGTCAGTGTAAATACTGATTTGGCTCTCTTATTCCACCTTCCCTCCTCTTTTACAACATCCTTTTCCTCATTCTTTCTTGGTTTCTTCTTCTCGGTGTAATAAGATATTATTCCTGGATAAGGCCTCAGTTTCATGATTATGGAAAACTGATTTTTGGTTTTTCACTTGAGTTTGTAGTTTTCACTGTGAGAGCAACATCAAATACCTAGAAATTAAAAAAAAAGTTCTGTGACCATGATCTAACATTTCCTTGATTTTCTAACATATAGGAAACAGAATCACTTTTTTATTGAAGCTTATTTTCTATGGCCACAAATTTAAGCTGTAGATAATGTTTGAGTTGGGGTACTCATTACAAATATATTTTCTAAAGATTTGATTCTTACAAAACTCATTTCTCTTTAGTTTCACATATTCCCCTAATGCTTCTTTGCCTATATGTACAGCAGCAGAAAGTATGATGTTATACTGGCACATTTAAACTTCCTTTCTCCATGCCGAGCATCTTGGGGGGAGTGGGGGCAATTCAGAATGATCCGGAGACCTACCCCACCTATCTTTCACTTCATCATTGCAGTTTCTGCTCTTTGCTAAACTGAAATTTGAAAGTATTACATCCAAAATAAATCAGGTACTACCACAAATGTTACTAAGTGCCCAGGTGCAGATTTGACATGTTTATAAAATACATTCTTGGTTGTAGGAAAATAAATACAAAATAAATTTTCCCCTGTCTACCTATCCATTTTACCTGCCTTTCTCTCCTCTTCTGATTTGACCCCAATCACTTCTGCTGACCTCTTTCTGTGCCATCCTTTGAAGCACAGGTGGCCTCTTTCCAGCCGGGGGCTACTTTTTTTTTTTTTTTTTTTGATGTTTATTTATTTTTAAAAGAGAGTGAGACAGAGCTGAGCAGGGGAGGGGCAGAGAGAGAGAGAGAGAGACAGACAGACAGACAGACAGACAGAATCTGAAGCAGGCTCCAGGCTCTGAGCTGTTAGCACAGAGCCGGATGCGGGGCTCAAACTAACAAACCACGAGATCATGACCAGAGCTAAAGTCGGACGCTCAACCCACTGAGCCACCCAGGAGTCCCTGGGGCTCCGCTCCTTTTTTCTTTTTTAAACCTTTAAGGCCAGAAGTGGATAAAAATTAGCAAAAATAAAAGGGTCTTACCTAGGCAACATTCCACTATTAAGTATAATCTGTTTTTGTAGAGTAATATTTGGGTTTTATATTTTATTCAGTTTCCTTACTACTTAGTAAACATTTATTGAAAGGAAAAGTAAGCAATCTCAGGTTCTAAGTTACAATGTGGGCATCATGTTTTTTCCCTGGTTAATTCCATTCTAGTGACATAACAGAAGTTGGTGGCTGTATCGGGAAAGACAGGCCCTGGATATGTGACTTTAAGCAAGTTAGGTTCTTTGAGTTTTAGTTCTCTTATCTGTTAAATGCAATAATGATATTACTTCATGTTAGTATGTGGTGAGAATTTAACCACTTTGTCTGCCCCATCAGAGTTCTGGGAGGAGACAAAGTAAAGCCCAGGCAATATTTTTTATTCAGTAGTCTGGGAGTGGGGCCTAGAAATTTATATGTTAAAAACAGACACTTGTGATTCTGATATATAGTCCATTGGAGCACACCATCCTAAGGGATATACTGTTGGCTCAAAAAATAACAATCTTTAGAGTTAGTTTTGGGAATAAAACAATGCAAAAGTCTGTTTGCTATAATGCCATTGTACTACTTAAGTTTTAACTATGCCCCCCCTGGGTGGCTCTGTCAGTTCAGTGTCTGACTTCTGCTCAGGTCATGATCTCATGGTTAAGGCGTTCAAGCCCCATGTTGGGCTCTGTGCTAACAGCTCAGAGCCTGGAGCCTGCTGTAGACTCTGTCTCCCTCTCTCTCTGCCCCTCCCCAATTTGTGCTCTCTCTGTCTCTCTCAAAAATAAATAAACACATTTAAAAATTTTAAGTTTTAACTATATAGGTATTTACAAACATTTCATCTTTAAGCTGATTTTGAAACAGTAAGAGCACAATTGTCTTTACAGGTTTAAACCTACAAAACTTAGCAGCATGTAAAACATCTACTTTATGGTCCTTCAGTCCTTGCTTTGGAAAAATATATCTTATGTCCCTGTGTTTATAAGAGCATATAATTCTCCAAAGGAAAAGATAGAAGCACCAAGCAATTATTGCCCTTCCTAGTATCTAGGTACTATTTAGTAAACCAGTGATTTAGTACATGGAATAGTATAGTAGCCTAAAAGAAAGTAAATGTTTTCCAAAAGTTCTTAAACTCATTGTAACGTCCAAGTAGCATGTGGTCCCTGAGACTCTGACTCAGTAGGTTGTATCATTGGATCAGAATTATTTCTGTGTACTTGAAGAGTAGTGCATATTTAGCAGTTTTCTGTTCACTTCTGAATATACTTTGCACTTCTAAATTAGACATATTATATAGGCACATGCAAAACAAATGCCAACTGCTGTCAAAGCTGCGGAATTGGTTACTCTTATGGTTTCGCATTGCTCTTGTTTTTGTAACTTGGGTGTTTTACGTGGAATTTTTTTTGAAGAAATACAGAAAGTGCAAGACCACATTGATTTTCTTTCCAGGGGTTGGCAAACTATGGCCCACTGGCCAAATCTGGCCCAATGCTTGTTTTGCAAACAAAGCTTTATTGGAACACAGCCACACATTTGTTTTCATACTATCTTTGGCTGCTTTGTTCTGCAATGGCAGAGTTGAGTAGTTGCAACCGCGACTATATGGCTCTTAACACCTAAAACATTTATTGGGCCCTAACAGAAAAAGTTTGCTGACCTATGTATTTAGACTAATTCTATGTCACTTGATCCCCTACCAAGCTGATGGTTAAACTTTAGGACTCGGATGGTTTAGTTTTTTAACTTATACCAGACCTCATTCAAAAAGGATTTGATGGTTTACACTAAAACATATAATAATGAAATTACTAAAATGGAAATATAAAATTAGGGCTCAAACTGGATATTCCTCTTAGTGACCATAATTTAAGCTTAATTTTGGCTTGAGCCAAGAGCAACAAGGGAAAGAATAGAAATTTTACACTCAGAAAAAAGGGAACACTATGTTCCTTCCCCTAACCTTCCACATGCCCAAGTAGTATATTTAAAATAAGTTTTTTGAAGGAATTATTATGTAGACAACCCTAAGTTATATAATGGGTCAATAGCCAGAGCAACATTTGTATTGCAAATGAAGTGGATGTCATATCTTGGTTCAGATAGCAAACTTCTAACACAAGCTGAGAGTATAACGTTAACAGCATGATGTAGTGAAGGCATTTCTAAGAAGGGCTAGAGTTAATACTATGATGGTGTTTATTGGTATTTGTATTGATATTAAACTTGATAGAGTATGTTCTGGAGAATGGTATTTTAAATAATGTTGCTTCACAGCCTCCCCCAACCCCACCATAAGGATACTGTAATTTATCCAACTGTGTTCTTGAGAAGCACTATTAAAAGATATAGTTAATAGAGCGAAAGATACAGATAGATCACTACTTAATGTTGTGGAAAATATATTAGAAAAGAAAAACCCTATTTCCTTCCCTGTTTGTAATTTAATAGCTTTCCATCCTCCTATATTTTTATTTACATTCACTTGCACCCGTAAAAATGTCCAACACATCCATGTACCATTTGGAATTTAGTTGGATTTTGAAGGTTTCTTTTATAAGGGCTACTTGCCAGAAGCTGTTTCTGAGATTTGTATGGAAAAGAAACATCTGCTACAGACAAATCTTAACTTTTGTGATGGAAAGCATATTTCAAGTTTTCTTTAGTTTATTTGTATTCAAAAGATGCTATAAGGAAGTTGAGATTTAAATTACCCGTAAGTAGGAAGGGCTTAACCGCAATAATTGCTTTCTTGGAGAGGTTGTAGACTGTGGTAATTAAAAAGAATAAGCTTTGGAGTAAGATCAAACCTGGGTTGAGTTCTAGTATTTCCTTTAATGGTTATACAACCTTGGACAAGTTACTTAACCTCTGAAAGCTCTATTTTTCCCTTTGGGATTTGATTGTTTTGGATTGTTCTGTGAATGCCATGTTACAGGCACTCCAGAAATGGGAGCTAATATTGTTATTACTGTCAAGAACTAACTAACAGAAAGGAGATTATGGAGATTCCTTTCTCGGGAGATACATTTATACGAAGAATATAGGGGCGCTGCTGCTGGATATTTTGTGATAAATGAACTTAATAGGTGTTTTCAAGGCCCTCTTTATCAACTTACATGTTCCCATTGAAAGGTCTGGGCTGTAAATGCTCCTGAAATTCCAACACAGTCTCCTGGATCATTCCCTTGGAAAAGACCCCTCATTAAAAATAATAATAATAATCTGTAAGTTTCTTGAAGTCAGGGACCATGTCTGTTCCGCTTACCCCTTAAAACCATGCTCTCCATCCAGAGGCACAAAATAAATATGTACCAAATACAGTTGAATACGTGAACAAATGAAGAACAGTGTACCAGTATTTGAGCTCCTTAAATGGTCAACTACTTCAGAGAATTCACATTAAAACTTAATTGATAAACCTTTTATTTTTACATAACTTTACAGGAACACTGATACTCTACGCCTGCTCAAATCTGTTCTTATATAAAAATAATTCATCCACAAATATGGTAAGTAAATAGGGCTGATACTACCTGTTGAGGGTTTTAAGTGCTTGTGTCCATTTTTCAGAATTCTTCTCTTCTTTTGCTTTTGAGACTCCTCTGTCACTTTGACCAGTGCTACTGCCTGTTGGTTCTGGAGGAGGATGGATGAGTTTAGTTCTAAACATATTCAGTCTCAGGTGCTGTGAGCTTTTCTATAAATGTATTTAGCAGTAACTGAAGAAAGTAGAGAGGCCAGGGCAGGAGATGAAGATTTGTGAGTTACTTGCTGAGAGGTGATGATTGATTCACCGGAAGTTTACTATTCCACAAAACAATGAAACACGAAATGTTACCTAACAAATATTCTCCAATAAAGGACACGTAAAAGTAAGCATACAGCTTTTGCGGCTTGTGAACGTAGAAAGCATCAAGGGTCAGAACCCCCATCTTGTCATTTAGGTCCTGTTTGTCATCTACGTTATGCTCTCTACTTCTTTGCTGAGCATAGTGTAAAATATTTCTGCTTGTGCTCTTCCAATCCTCTGCTTTGCAAAAATATATATTTATAATATACACCTTCCCTACAGAAACAGAATCACCATCACATTATTCTCTTTCATATTATCCAGGTCCTATTTAGTAAATCAGTGTTTTAGTTCATAGAATGGAGCAGTGGTCTAAGAGAGAATAAATATTTTCCAAAAGTTTTTAACTTGCTCCTGGGATAGAGTCTAAGTAATATATGGTCCAAGAGACTCTGACACGCAGTATATTTTATCATTGGGTGAGAATTATATATGTGTACTTGAAGAGGGCATATTTCTCCAGTCGCCGCCGAAACCAGATCTGCAACAGCCACAAGAAAATAGATGGTTCCAATTGCAAAGAATGTTTCTGGGAGGCCCTGCAAGTAGTTGGACCAATATTTTTGTTTCCCCACTGTTTAACGGGACACTTGGGTACAAGATTTATTTGTAGCAACCCTAGAAGACATAACCAGGACCCATTTAAGGATGAACGTTTTATCAGTCAGAGTTACCCAGCAGGGGATCTGCCCATCTCAGAACACAGGAAGTGCTGTGGGAACAGAGTCAAGTCAGGGGTGCTGCCCAGCGGTTGTTTTATTCCTCAGGAGAATGAGGAAAATCACCACCCAAGTCTTTTTCAGATCGTCTCTATAACATTCATGACCATGGAATGAGAGAAAGTAAGACACGATTTTAAACCTCATCATTCTAGGGATTCTTTCTCTTGAGTCTTTTTAGTCTCATGTCCAAGGGCAGAAGAGAGGAATGGTAAGCAAAGGAGTGGAGAAACATTGGTCTGGAGGCAAAGTGGGAGGTGATCCCCTTTGTCTAGTAGTGCATGTCGATAGCAGATGCTTCCACTGATCATTTAAAACTCGGGGCGCCTGGGTGGCGCAGTCGGTTAAGCGTCTGACTTCAACCAGGTCACGATCTCACGGTCCGTGAGTTCGAGCCCCGTGTCGGGCTCTGGGCTGATGGCTCAGAGCCTGGAGCCTGTTTCCGATTCTGTGTCTCCCTCTCTCTCTGCCCCTCGCCCGTTCATGCTCTGTCTCTCTCTGTCCCAAAAATAAATAAACGTTGAAAAAAAAAAATTTTAAAACTCAAGAGCCTAATGAAGTCTCTTCTTCTCCTTCCTTCCTGTCGCCAGCCTGAAACCAGCACCCCTGCTGCTTTCCTGAGTTTAATATGCTATATGAACATTTAGCAAGAAGACGAAAGAGTAAAGGTCACATTTAAAAGGCAGAGTGTGTTTTGCCTTGTCAGTATTTCACCTAGAACACCTTTGACATATGTTTTTTATTATGCAAGTAATAGGTTTTGGACGATATCAGAAGTGCTTCTGTGCCTTTCGTTAATCAAACTGGGGAAAAAAAGGAAATTGAATCAAAGAAACTTACAGGTCTGTACCATTCAATTTTATTGTATTATGACACGCAGTAATTGTGTGTTCAGGTTTATTGTTATTTTCCTCAGTGCTTATAGAAGTACTGATGTATTTATGACCAAACAGAATTTGTTCTTTAATTGGCACACTAGAGCTCGAGGAATGTTTATTTAACCCTAACTCAGTTGAGTTGTTTATACTACAGAGACCTGAGTTGAATTTACTTTACTTTTTGAAAAAAGCTTTCTTATTTATAAAAGTTGAGCTTCAAGTGACCTCTCCATTCTAATGTTTCCTTTACCCTCCACTGTGCAAAGAGAACAAAAAGCCAGTGTCTCATTTTTACTCCAAAGAAATGAAACTACTTCCTTAAGTGGGTTGGTTCTTACCATTGAAAATGGTAACCAGATGTTTACTGAAATCCCCAACATTTCTCCTTCAAGCCTAGCTTCCTTCTAATCGTTTGATCTTTTTAAGTTTCATAGAAACCAGATTGGGTATTTAAATTTTCCAAAGCTGGGAAATGTTTAATAGAGCTTTGAAGATACTTTTTCTGAACTGTTTTCCTTAAATGCACTTTCTGCTACTTTTATTTTTTAAAAAAGGGACAGCGTTAACATTTTTTTTTGCAATGCTATTGATTTTATTTAACCATATTACAAATAACATACTGTACTATTATTTGGTTTAGTGTGAAGGAAAAAAATCCTTGCAGTTTTTTGCCCCTGGCAAATACATATGCTTGCTTTATATAGAATAACAGAAACCTACATTTCACCTGGTTTTGCCTCAGTTACAAAATTAATAGCCCAATTCAGTGGTCAGTTAAAATATTGAACTCATTTCAGACACTAGGTAACATGGATTCCCACTGATCTTTTTAGATCAGGGTTTCTCAAACTTGGCTGTCCATTGAAATTCTGTGAGGAGCCTTAAACTCCCATTTGCTAACTTCTAGCCCCAGATCTTCTGATTGAATGGATTTAGAGTTCTGGCCTGGATATCACGAGTTTAAAATCTCCAGGTGATTCCAAAGTACAGGTAAATTTGGGAACTTTGATGTGCTGTGATGTTTTCATCTCAAATTTTTATAAATACTGTTGGCTCTTAACACAGCTTTGAACCATGCGGGTCCATTTATATTTGGATTTCTTACAGTACAGTCCTATAAGTGTATTTGCTCTTCCTTGTGAATTTCTGTCTTTTTTTTTAATGTTTTATTTATTTTTGGGAGAGAGAGTGTGAGCAGGGGAGGGGCAGAGAGCGAGGGAGACAGAGGATCTGAAGCAGGCTCCAGGCTCTGAGCTGTCACCACAGAGCCTGATGCAGGGCTCGAACTCATGAACCGTGAAATCATGACCAGAGGCGAAGTCGGACACAACCCACTGAGCCACCTAGGCTCCCCTTCCTTATGATTTTCTTAATAACATTTCTTTTCTGTATCTTACTTTATTGTAATAATACAGCATATGATACATGTAACATACAAAATGTATGTTAGTCGACTATTCATGTTATTTATTGGTAAGGCTTTCAGTCAACAGTGGGCTATTAGTGGTTAAGTTTTAAGGAAGTTGAAAGTTATACACAGATTTTCTACCCTGCAGGGCTTGGTACCCCCCTAACCCCCATACTATTCAAGGGTCAGCTGTAATTTATTTCAGGTCATTGTTTTTTTTCATACTCTTTAGAATTAAAGACTTTTTTTTTAGACATTAGACATTTTGTTTGGTTTTGCTATAGACTAAACTATGCTTTGAATGACAGATCTAATTTGTAAAAACAAATAATATTCATATTATATTTAGATTAAGGAAAGACTCCAGGAAAGAAAAGCAAACTGTTTCATATGGGACTTTTCAAGTGACAGAGCATGTGGATAAACTACAAGGGAGTTTGGGGACTCCAGATATAATGTGTTTACTATGCTAGTGTATTATCACATTTGGATGCTTGAAATATTTTAGACATTTTCCTCAATTTGGGAGGAGTTTGGAAGCATCTAACCACAGTTTCAAGACTGCCTCTTCACTTTTGCATCACTTTTGCTTTCTGCTCTCCATTTTATAATTATTGTAAACCTCCCCACTTTCTTTTGAGACTTGATTTTCCCTCTGGAGAATTAATTAGCTAATTAATTATTATTAATCAATATTTCCCTCTAGATATCCTCTGTTATTTTTCATCTTCTTTTTAGCTAAAGTTGCTTCTTCCTAACATTATCTCTTTGTGGATGTGGATGTCCAGACTACAGTTTGGGAGATGAAGACTTAAGAAAAAGTCAGTATTTTTTTCTTCATAATCTCTCTCTAATTAACCCTCAATAATAATAATATGACTCCCCTCTCCCTTAAAGTTGTTTTTTTTTTCCAGAATTTACCAGGAAACTCCTTTTTTTTTTTTTTTTTACACAAAATACAGCCACTGTTTTGTTTTTGCATTGTTTTTGGTATAAGAGCAGATTTGATCATGAGTAGAATATTGGTATTCTTCAGGAGTTATGTAAATATTTTAAGAACTGAAATTAAGCTTTAATGTGAATTCACTGAGGTAATTACTCAATTTCCTTGATCTTACCTATCAGTGTTTCCCAACCTTGGTGAAATGTGTGAACCAGTGGAATAGATACTTGTCCTAGAATTGAGTAGGTTCCACAGGGTCTGGAATTTTCTTATGAACTCTTTTCTCCCTTAACTTCCTTAATGCTGCCCTCTCCTGCTTCTCCAACCTTTCTGATGCTGCTTCTTTATGACCTTCCTCCAAATTTGGGCTTTCTCCAAGACATTTACCCCAGTCATCATTTTCCCCCCTATCTTGACATTTCCTCAAGATATTTTTCTACTCTGCAGATTCAATAATCTCCTCTGGGGAACAGATTGGTGGCAGCCAGAGGTGGCGGTGGGAGGACTGGGCAAAATGGGTGAAGGTGGCCAAAAGGTACACACTTCCATTGAGAAGTAAGTTCTAGGGACATCATGTACAGCATGGTGACTACAGTTAATTACACTGAATTTTATATTTGAAAGTTGCTGCAAAAATAAATGGTCTAAGTTCTTGTCACACACACACACACACACACACACACACACACACAAATTTGTAACCATGTGGTGATGCATGTTAAGTAGACTTATTGTGATGGACATTTTGCAATATACACATATTGAATCATGTTGTGTGCCTGAATCTAATATAATGTTATCTGCAATTATATCTCACTAAAAAACATCTCTGGAGATATGATGTTTGAATAATGTTGAATCCTAATCTGTTTTCTGTAGGCAGGATTTTTAGAGTCTTGATTGTCAAGTACCTGATAGATGTTTTGGCTTGTGTGTGTCACTGCGTCAACATATAGCAAACTGCACCGATTACCTCCCACGCCTGCAACATCTGTGGTTCTGCCTGCCGTGTTTCTCTTGTTGGTACCGCACTCGCTCAGTCTCTCAGGTGCTAAAGCTCATCGTCAGGTTCTCCCTCTCCTTCAGCTGCAACACACATTGGACACCAAGTCCTCCTCCGTGCCGTGGCTCCACATTCCGCGCCTCTCATGCTATCACAGCAACTATTAAATACTCTCCCAGCTGCTGGTCTGTGCTTTCTACAACACACCCCCATCATGACTGCCAGTTTAATATTTCACAAACATAGCTCTGATCACATCACTTCCCTGTGCAGAAGTCTTCAGTGATGTCTCATTTCCTCCTAATCAGAAGACATGTTTCTTGGTGTGGCATTCAAAGCTTCCCAGGCCATGGTATCAGATACCTCCCCAGCCCTGTTGTAGTGTGATTCTCAAGCCTGTCCTCACATTCAAATTATTCAGGGAAGTTAACAATTTAAAAAGTCGGTGCCGAGGCCTCACTTCTGAAAATTATATCAGAATTTTAGGGGAGCAGAATGAACTCGGGCATTGCTATTTTTTTACAGAGCTCCCAGGGATGGTCATGTGTGGGCTTCCTGGTATTGGCCTACTAATCTTTGCCTGATCATGCTCAAAGCTTTGTGATTTGCATTGCTACTGAGGTTTTTGGCCCCTAGAATTCCTTCCTGTCTGCCATTTCTTAGAATTCAAATCAATCTGTAAGTTGACCCATAAATAACCTTCAAAGTAGAAATGTTAAACAAATTATCTGAGACCTCACCACACATTATTCACATATCTCTGATGCCTAGAGTATGTTCTGTGTTACATTTTTAAATCTTATGTGTTCATCTCTTCTCCCCTTCTATATTATAAACTTCTTGTAAAGCAGGAAATGTTTTATTAGTCTGTTTATACTCTATTCTGCGTAGGACAGTGTCTTGCAGGTACCTAGTAGATACACTATTAAATGAATAAGCAATTGAAGAAATAGACCTGCAAATATACTAATAAAATAGCTGAATCTTTCCTTTGCATATTCAAGCACCATTCGCTTCTTAGAAAAGTAGGGGGAAAATGCTTAGTATGATAGGAGATAGCTGTGTGGTAGAGCAAAATAAAATGTGCTCCAGGCCGTGTCTGAGCAAAACCAACTGAAAAACAGAACTCACATACCTGCCGTTCTTAGTGAAGAGTCTCTGTAACCTCGTTTCAGAGTTGCTCAAGCCAGTGCCCTCTCTGCTTTCAAAGAAACAATTCCACCAAGTTAATAATAACCTTTTAATAGTAATGATAATAACTCTTTTCAGCTTTCTCTAAGGACAAATATGAAAGGCATATGTGAATCTCATCATCTATGCAACAAAATAGTCTATTTAGAGCAGGGTATCTTCTGGAATTTAAAACATCTTGTTAGCATTCCACCTCATTTTCAGAGTGACCACACAAGTGATTAAGGGCTATAAAGGGCAGAAGCGACTCGCAGGGGGCCCTGCTTCTCTAATAGCGAGCTCTCTATTTTGTACTTGTGGGTAAAGGGAATCCCTGTCTCAGTGGTTGCTTAAAGAACATGGTTTTGGCAAAGCTCCAGGGTAGTAGCTACTGTTTGCTGGGCCCATGATTCTCAAACTTAATATGCATCAGAATTGTCTGGAAGGCTTGTTAAATCACAGACTGCTGAACCATACTCCCAGGAGATCTGATCCAGTAACAATGGTTAAGATAAAGATAACAAGTTCTCAGGGAATGCTAATCTACTGATCCTGGAGCATGTGTTGAGAACTAGCGTGCTGATACTTCTTTATTACAGTTTTTCAGTGTTTCTTCCAGAAGCACAAAGAAGTTCTGCCTGTTTGCTATTTAAGTAGTTAAGTGGCCAAATGATTCCCAATTCCCCATTTGCCTTGGCAGGACTCTGAACCAGTCACCCACTTGGGTGGGAAGCCCTGCTCCTTAATTCAAACAGATGCTAAACCCGTCAATTAAAAGTTGGCATGCAAAGCTGTGGTATGTGCTATCTTCATTCTTTAGAGTCTAAGGCCCGGGATCCATTTTTTTTTTTTTTTTTTTTTTTATATATGAAATTTATTGTCAAATTGGTTTCCATACAACACCCAGTGCTCATCCCAAAAGGTGCCCTCCTCAGTACCCATCACCCACCCTCTCCTCCCTCCCACCCCCCATCAACCCTTAGTTTGTTCTCAGTTCTCAACAGTCTCTTATGCTTTGGCTCTCTCCCACTCTAACCTCTTTTTTTTTTTTTTTTTTTTTGTTCCCCTCCCCCATGGGTTTCTCTTAAGTTTCTCAGGATTCACATAAGAGTGAAACCATATGGTATCTGTCTTTCTCTGTATGGCTTATTTCACTTAGCATCACACTCTCCAGTTCCATCCACGTTGCTACAAAAGGCCATATTTCATTTTTTCTCATTGCCACGTAGTACTCCATTGTGTATATAAACCACAATTTCTTTATCCATTCATCAGTTGATGGACATTTAGGCTCTTTCCATAATTTGGCTATTGTTGAGAGTGCTGCTATGAACATTGGGGTACAAGTGCCCCTATGCGTCAGTACTCCTGTGTCCCTTGGATAAATTCCTAGCAGTGCTATTGCTGGGTCATAGGGTAGGTCTATTTTTAATTTTCTGAGGAACCTCCACACTGCTTTCCAGAGCGGCTGCACCAATTTGCATTCCCACCAACAGTGCAAGAGGGTTCCCGTTTCTCCACATCCTCTCCAGCATCTATAGTCTCCTGATTTGTTCATTTTGGCCACTCTGACTGGCGTGAGGTGATATCTGAGTGTGGTTTTGATTTGTATTTCCCTGATAAGGAGCGACGCTGAACATCTTTTCATGTGCCTGTTGGCCATCTGGATGTCTTCTTTAGAGAAGTGTCTATTCATGTTTTCTGCCCATTTCTTCACTGGGTTATTTGCTTTTCGGGTGTGGAGTTTGGTGAGCTCTTTATAGATTTTGGATACTAGCCCTTTGTACGATATGTCATTTGCAAATATCTTTTCCCATTCCGTTGGTTGCCTTTTAGTTTTGTTGGTTGTTTTCTTTGCTGTGCAGAAGCTTTTTATCTTCATAAGGTCCCAGTGATTCACTTTTGCTTTTAATTCCCTTGCCTTTGGGGATGTGTCGAGTAAGAGATTGCTACGGCTGAGGTCAGAGAGGTCTTTTCCTGCTTTCTCCTCTAAGGTTTTGATGGTTTCCTGTCTCACATTCAGGTCCTTTATCCATTTTGAGTTTATTTTTGTGAATGGTGTGAGAAAGTGGTCTAGTTTCAACCTTCTGCATGTTGCTGTCCAGTTCTCCCAGCACCATTTGTTAAAGAGACTGTCTTTTTTCCATTGGATGTTCTTTCCTGCTTTGTCAAAGATGAGTTGGCCATAAGTTTGTGGGTCTAGTTCTGGGGTTTCTATTCTATTCCATTGGTCTATGTGTCTGTTTTTGTGCCAATACCATGCTGTCTTGATGATGACAGCTTTGTAGTAGAGGCTAAAGTCTGGGATTGTGATGCCTCCTGCTTTGGTCTTCTTCTTCAAAATTACTTTGGCTATTCGGGGCCTTTTGTGGTTCCATATGAATTTTAGGATTGCTTGTTCTAGTTTCGAGAAGAATGCTGGTGCAATTTTGATTGGGATTGCATTGAATGTGTAGATAGCTTTGGGTAGTATTGACATTTTGATAATATTTATTCTTCCAATCCATGAGCAGGGAATGTCTTTCCATTTCTTTAAATCTTCAATTACCTTCATAAGCTTTCTATAGTTTTCAGCATACAGATCCTTTACATCTTTGGTTAGATTTATTCCTAGGTATTTTATGCTTCTTGGTGCAATTGTGAATGGGATCAGTTTCTTTATTTGTCTTTCTGTTGCTTCATTGTTAGTGTATAAGAATGCAACTGATTTCTGTACATTGATTTTGTATCCTGCAACTTTGCTGAATTCATGTATCAGTTCTAGCAGACTTTTGGTGGAGTCTATCGGATTTTCCATGTATAATATCATGTCATCTGCAAAGAGCGAAAGCTTGACTTCATCTTTGCCAATTTTGACGCCTTTGATTTCCTTTTGTTGTCTGATTGCTGATGCTAGAACTTCCAGCACTATGTTAAACAACAGCGGTGAGAGTGGGCATCCCTGTCGTGTTCCTGATCTCAGGGAAAAAGCTCTCAGTTTTTCCCCGTTGAGGATGATGTTAGCTGTGGGCTTTTCATAAATGGCTTTTATGATCTTTAAGTATGTTCCTTCTATCCCGACTTTCTCAAGAGTTTTTATTAAGAAAGGGTGCTGGATTTTGTCAAAGGCCTTTTCTGCATCGATTGACAGGATCATATGGTTTTTCTCTTTTTTTTTGTTAATGTGATGTATCACGTTGATTGATTTGCGAATGTTGAACCAGCCCTGTATCCCAGGAATGAATCCCACTTGATCATGGTGAATAATTCTTTTTATATGCCGTTGAATTCGATTTGCTAGTATCTTATTGAGAATTTTTGCATCCATATTCATCAGGGATATTGGCCTGTAGTTCTCTTTTTTTACTGGGTCTCTGTCTGGTTTAGGAATCAAAGTAATACTGGCTTCATAGAATGAGTCTGGAAGTTTTCCTTCTCTTTCTATTTCTTGGAATAGCTTGAGAAGGATAGGTATTATCTCTGCTTTAAACGTCTGGTAGAACTCCCCTGGGAAGCCATCTGGTCCTGGACTCTTATTTGTTGGGAGATTTTTGATAACCGATTCAATTTCTTCGCTGGTGATGGGTCTGTTCAAGCTTTCTATTTCCTCCTGATTGAGTTTTGGAAGAGTGTGGGTGTTCAGGAATTTGTCCATTTCTTCCAGGTTGTCCAATTTGTTGGCATATAATTTTTCATAGTATTCCCTGATAATTGTTTGTATCTCTGAGGGATTGGTTGTAATAATTCCATTTTCATCATGATTTTATCTATTTGGGTCATCTCCCTTTTCTTTTTGAGAAGCCTGGCTAGAGGTTTGTCAATTTTGTTTATTTTTTCAAAAAACCAACTCTTGGTTTCATTGATCTGCTCTACAGTTTTTTTAGATTCTATATTGTTTATTTCTGCTCTGATCTTTATTATTTCTCTTCTTCTGCTGGGTTTAGGCTGCCTTTGCTGTTCTGCTTCTATTTCCTTTAGGTGTGCTGTTAGATTTTGTATTTGGGATTTTTCTTGTTTCTTGAGATAGGCCTGGATTGCAATGTATTTTCCTCTCAGGACTGCCTTCGCTGCGTCCCAAAGCGTTTGGATTGTTGTATTTTCATTTTTGTTTGTTTCCATATATTTTTTAATTTCTTCTCTAATTGCCTGGTTGACCCACTCATTCGTTAGTAGGGTGTTCTTTAACCTCCATGCTTTTGGAGGTTTTCCAGACTTTTTTCTCTGGTTGATTTCAAGCTTCATAGCATTGTGGTCTGAAAGTATGCATGGTATGATTTCAATTCTTGTAAACTTATGAAGGGCTGTTTTGTGACCCAGTATATGATCTATCTTGGAGAATGTTCCATGTGCACTCGAGAAGAAAGTATATTCTGTTGCTTTGGGATGCAGAGTTCTAAATATATCTGTCAAGTCCATCTGATCCAATGTCTCATTCAGGGCCCTTGTTTCTTTATTGACCGTGTGTCTAGATGATCTATCCATTTCTGTAAGTGGGGTGTTAAAGTCCCCTGCAATTACCACATTCTTATCAATAAGGTTGCTTATGTTTATGAGTAATTGTTTTATATATTTGGGCGCTCCGGTATTCGGCGCATAGACATTTATAATTGTTAGCTCTTCCTGATGGATAGACCCTGTCACTATTATATAATGTCCTTCTTCATCTCTTGTTACAGCCTTTAATTTAAAGTCTAGTTTGTCTGATATAAGGATGGCTACTCCAGCTTTCTTTTGGCTTCCAGTAGCATGATAAATAGATCTCCATCCCCTCACTCTCAATCTAAAGGTGTCCTCAGGTCTAAAATGAGTCTCTTGTAGACAGCAAATAGATGGGTCTTGTTTTTTTATCCATTCTGATACCCTATGTCTTTTGGTTGGCGCATTTAATCCATTTACATTCAGTGTTATTATAGAAAGATATGGGTTTAGAGTCATTGTGATGTCTGTATGTTTTATGCTTGTAGTGATGTCTCTGGTACTTTGTCTCACAGGGTCCCCCTTAGGATCTCTTGTAGGGCTGGTTTAGTGGTGACAAATTCCTTCAGTTTTTGTTTGTTTGGGAAGACCTTTATCTCTCCTTCTATTCTAAATGACAGACTTGCTGGATAAAGGATTCTCGGCTGCATATTTTTTCTGTCTAGCACACTGAAAATCTCGTGCCAATTCTTTCTGGCCTGCCAAGTTTCAAAAGAGAGATCAGTCACGAGTCTTATAGGTCTCCCTTTATATGTGAGGGCACGTTTACCCCTTGCTGCTTTCAGAATTTTCTCTTTATCCTTGTATTTTGCCAGTTTCACTATGATATGTCGTGCAGAAGATCGATTCAAGTTCCGTCTGAAGGGAGTTCTCTGTGCCTCTTGGATTTCAATGCCTTTTTCCTTCCCCAGTTCAGGGAAGTTCTCAGCTATTATTTCTTCAAGTACCCCTTCAGCACCTTTCCCTCTCTCTTCCTCCTCTGGGATACCAATTATGTGTATATTATTTCTTTTTAGTGTATCACTTAGTTCTCTAATTTTCCCCTCATATTCCTGGATTTTTTTATCTCTCTTTTTCTCAGCTTCCTCTTTTTCCATAACTTTATCTTCTAGTTCACCTATTCTCTCCTCTGCCTCTTCAATCTGAGCCGTGGTGGTTTCCATTTTGTTATGCATTTCGTTTAAAGCGTTTTTCAGCTCCTCGTGACTGTTCCTTAGTCCCTTGATCTCTGTAGCAAGAGATTCTCTGCTGTCAGCTATACTGTTTTCAAGCCCAGCGATTAATTTTATGACTATTATTCTAAATTCACTTTCTGTTATATTATTTAAATCCTTTTTGATCAGCTCATTAGCTGTTGTTATTTCCTGGAGATTCTTCTGAGGGGAATTCTTCTGCTTGGTCATTTTGGATAGTCCCTGGCGTGGTGAGGACCTGCAGGGCACTTCCCCTGTGCTGTGGTGTATAACTGGAGTTGGTGGGCGGAGCCACAGTCAGACCTGATGTCTGCCCCGAGCCCACCGCTGGGGCCACAGTCAGACTGGTGCGTGCCTTCTCTTCCCCTCTCCTAGGGGCGGGATTCACTGTGGGGTGGGGTGGTCTGTCTGGGCTACTTGCACATTGCCAAGCTTGTGATGCTGGGGATCTGGTGTCTTAGCTGGGGTGGGTAGGCAAGGTGCACAGGGGCAGGAGGGGCAGGCTTAGCTTGCTTCTCCTTAGGTGATCCACTTCAGGAGGGGCCCTGTGGCAGCAGGAGGGAGTCAGATCCGCTGCCGGAGGTTTGGCTCCGCAGAAGCGCAGAGTTGGGTGTTTGCGCGGAGCGAGCAAGTTCCCTGGCAGGAACTGGTTCTCTTTGGGATTTTGGCTGGGGGATGGGCGGGGAAGATGGCGCTGGCGAGCGCCTATGTTCCCCACCAAACTGAGCTCTGTCGTCCGGGGGCTCAGCAGCTCTCCTTCCCTTTGTCCTCCAGCCTTCCCGCTTTCTGAGCAGAGCTGTTAGCTTATGACCTCCCAGACGCTAAGTCGCGCTTGCTGTCGGAACACAGTCCGTCAGGCCCCTCCGCTTTTTGCAAGCCAGACTCGGGGGCTCTGCTTGGCCGGCGAGCCGCCCCTCTGCCCCGGCTCCCTCCCGCCAGTCCGTGGAGCGCGCACCGCCTCGCCGCCCTTCCTACCCTCTTCCGTGGGCCTCTCGTCTGCGCTTGGCTCCGGCGACTCCGTTCTGCTAATCCTCTGGTGGTTTTCTGGGTTATTTAGGCAGGTGTAGGTGGAATCTAAGTGATCAGCTGGACGCGCGGTGAGCCCAGCGTCCTCCTACGCCGCCATCTTCCCTACCTGGCTCCCGGGATCCATTTGAAAGTGAGAGCAACAAGCCACTGAATTTTTTTTAATTTTTTTTTAATTTTTTTAAACGTTTATTTATTTTTGAGACAGAGACAGAGCATGAACGGGGGAGGGGCAGAAAGAGAGAGGGAGACACAGAATCGGAAGCAGGCTCCAGGCTTTGAGCCATCAGCCCAGAGCCCGACGCGGAGCTCGAACTCACGGACCGTGAGATCGTGACTTGAGCTGAAGTCGGAGGCTTCACCGACTGAGCCACCCAGGCGCCCCAAGCCACTGAATTTCAAACTGTCTTTGGGCATCTTGGGCTTGCTTGCGTATAGTGGGATCGAGGTAAAAATATGGACATACGATTTACCCTAAATCGTAATTATATGCCCCCGAGAAGCAGCAAGATGGTACTATGGAAGGGAGGACGACTACTTTGGATTGCACTGTCTGTGTGAAGCCGTGACTAAGTTACCTAATTTCTTCGGACGCCTTTCATTTTACAGAAGATGAATATTTTTTGACTAGATAATCTTTCAGATCTACTCCAACTGCAAAATACAGAAAAAGTACAATAAGGACTGGAGCTAATCTCTACAATGCCACCAACAAAGACAGCTAATGTTGGACATGTTTCTTTACAAGTATTGTATACATTTTATGCACTTTCCTAGCTTGCTTTTTTAGCATACTATTTATCAGAAACACATGCCATAAAAACTTTGTAAACATTATTTCAATGGCTACATAAAATTATATTATATGGATGTATTTAATATTTACTTACTATGATTTCCTTAATCTTTTCCACATTGTTAAATATTTCTGATATTGCCAATATTTGGCTATTGTAAATAATTCTTGTATATAAATCTTTGTCTACATTTCTGATTCTTTCTTTAAATTTCTAAAAGTAAAATTACTGGAATGAAGAATGAGGGCCCACCTTGAAGCTCTTCATTCACGCTGTCAAAATTCTGCCTGAAAAAGTTAAAGCATCCCCCATTAGACGTGCAAAAAATTTCCCATCTCACCAAACCTCACCAGTATCAAAACTCTGTCATTTTAATAAGTGATCTTATTTTCAGAATGAGAACTTTATCATTGTTCTATGGAAGTGTGACATGGAAATCCAAATTCACAGCTGTAGTGTAAAACAGATTGTTTCTGTTGGAAATTGGTACTTGCATCATAGTAAGAATGCGGAAGGCCAGAAAGGCTGGCACATTCCATGGTAATCTGAAGACTCATCCAGATAGCCAACATATGAGGAATAATGAGTGTTTGCATTTCCATTGGTTTGTTTGCTGAAGGATTTCTATTCATTATGTCCATTTGTTTGAGAAATAGCATATTAAAGTTTATCATCAAGACCTTATTTTGTGGGTACCTGAAATCCTAACTTATAAGCATACACAGCATGACTACTGCATGCTGAGACTGATTTTTATTTCTTGTCTGATGGAAAGAAATCCTATTACTTTGTCACCCTGAGTATTTTTAAGACACTATCATATCATGGACATTTTGGATTTAAAAATGATCAAGATCCAGGTTAATTTTCTGTACATTTTTGCTTCTGTATAAATTAATTGACATTTTACAGTACTTTGAAAGATATGCAATGTGTGTATCTCAATGTGTATATCTCAAAAAGACTCAATGTCATTTTTCTCAGAGAAAATGTTTCTTTACTTAGATGCATATCCTGACCGCATTTTTAGAAAAGAGTCCCATTTCAAAGATGTCATATGTTTATGGTAGAATATTGAATCAAATATTTGCAAATACAAAGATGAGCATGAAAAATTAAATCTAAATTCACCCAGAGAGAACACAGTTGACATTGTGCATGTTTCCAGGCATCTCCCTAAGCACAACCCAAACATGTGTACACACACACACACACACACACACACACACACACACTTTCATCTTACCCTTTTGCACCCTGCCTCTTTATACCATAGCTTATCTCACATGTTTTAACAGATAAAATGTTAATATTCAGATATTCTGATAAAAGCTTTGCAATATCAACATAATTTAAAAATTTTAATATCAGTAGTTTTAAGTTTTTCTTTTTTTGATTACTAACTAAATGCACTGTGATATGCACTGCATTTTTTAATTTTTTTTTTGTGATATGTCCTTTACATGCATTAACTTATTGAATTCTCACTCATAGTCCATAGGTAGGTATTTCTGTTTCATAAGTGAGGAACTGAGTAAGGAGTCTCATAAATGGGACAGCTGAGATTTGGCCCTGGGCTGTCTCTCTCCAAAGACTCTCTTGAGTCTTTAACTGCAATATCAAAGTCATTTCTGGAAAGTATATGGAAATTTCCTTTGCTTCGTTCTTTTTAGTATTTTATTATATGGAAAGGAATGCCCCGATAGTTTAACTAAGTCCTTCTTAATAGGTATTTAGAATCGTTTCAACTAATTGCTATACAATACAACTTTGCTACGGTATTTATTTAGATTAAATTTTGGAGATTTTAGTGTGAAACTCAATTATTGTATGGATGGGTGAAAATATTAAAACTGGGGTTCTCCTTGCCAAATTTCTCCACAAAAGGTTGGCTCCTGTTTTTACTTTCATCACCAGTGCTAGTTCATGATCTTTAGCAAATACATGTTAACATGTTTTTTAATCTGATGAGATTAAAAATGACACATCAGTTTAATTTTTTACTAAAAAGAAAGTTTTACTTGCACATCAAATACAATTCTTTTTCTTATGCTAAATTTTGTCTATTTTGCTTCATTTTTATGTATAAAACTTTTTTATACAATGCATATAAATAAGAAATTTATAGAGGGGGCACCTGGCCCATGCAGGTGGTAGAGTATGTGACTCTTGATCTCAGGGTTGTAGGTTACCTAGAAAATAAAATTGGGTGTAGAGATTACCTAGAACATAAAATTAAAAAAAAAAGACGTTTATAGAAAGCAAATCCAAGTGGTACAACGAAGAAGAAAAGATCACGAAATTAAGAAAAGTTTACTGAAAGACAATTTAAAGCATAGAATATCACTTTACATTCATAGAACTGACAAAATCCAAAATTGGTGATATCACTTATTGCTGGTAGGAATTCTGGGAGTGGAAGCTCTCATACCTTGCTTGCAGAAATCTGAAATGTTGTAGTTTTCTTTTGGAAAGCAATCTGGAAAAATCTATAAAATTTAAAATACAAATACTTTTTAAGATAACAATATTTTTGAGAATCAATTTGATAGAAGTCACAGCATCAAAACGTAATAAAATATGTACATAAATCTTAAAATTAACAATGTCAGTGGAGCAGAGAGAATGATTTTACATAAGGACAATTAAAATAAAGGAAATGAGATTACTGTATGAATTTTGAGTAGTAAATAATTAGATAGAAAAATAGCAAATTATGTTCCAAGCATCTCCAGAGAGGTGGAAAATTAATGTTTGAGATAAGAGGAAACTATGATTTTGCAGAATTCTGTTAAAATAACATTTTATGAGATAAATAATACCTCTTAAATGCATAAGAACAAGTTACTTTAAAAGAATGGTACACTGTAACAGTACTTGGCAAAGCTTCACATTGACCTAAATATTCTTCATCTCATGGATAACAGAATTATTAGCCTCAGGAGACATTTCCAATATCCTTTTGGCTTCTAGGAGCAGGGCCAATTTTCTGAAAATTGTGAAGTGGATGAAAATTGTCTTAGGCGATAGCCCAGTTTACCCACTAGCCAGGTCCCTCCTTACCCAAAGCACCTACTTCAGGGAGTCAGAGGAGTTGGCCTAGGTGGTTAGGTCACACCTACCACTTGGGCCTTGTTGCTACTCACTCAGGAGAATGTACATTCCTTCATCATTAGTTTTAAGGCTCAAGGTGTCACCTGTTTTAGCAAATGCACAGTGTCAACGAGAGAAAACTGCTGAGTTCCTTTCTAGATAATGTGCTTGAATTTTAAGTGGGACCTACTACTAATGAGGTCCTCTCTTTTCCTTAGATTGAAGCCACCAATGAATGCCTTTCCTCCTATGGTAAGAAGGCCTATTGAAGCAGCATAAAAGGGGTAGCCAGGAGTTGGGAGAGAAGGTTATTCCTTGTGTTCTCTAAATTACACTTATATTGCTCTGTACAGAAGCCTTAAATAATAATCTACAAGACACATAGAAGATGTTGCATTTTGTTTCTTGAAATAAGTTCATCATCTAGATCTAGAATTTATCTGCCCATGTATACCTACCACTCACCTATTTATTCATTAAACAAATACTAATATAAAGCTCATCAAGTACCAGGCACTGTTCTAAGCACTTTACAAATATTAATTCCTTTAATCCTCCTAACATTCCCTAAGTGTTGGTATTATTATTACAACTACTTTTTGGAATGGCCGTGAATGAGCTCACTAGATTATCTATTGCTTGATTTGAAAATGGAAGATAAGACTTGCCCATAAATATCTTACAGAAATCTATGATTGGGTTAAATACATCTCCAAAGAGATGGAAAATAGTGCATTATGAGTAGGAGATATGTAATCTTAAAATACTTATTGCATTAAGTAATAAGCCATTGAGGGAGTGGATTCTTTTTCTCATGTTAGTGGATTATAGTTTCTCAAGCCTGAGTTCTCATCTGTGCTGAATTAGTGTGGAATTGTTCGTAGAGTAAATTTTAAATCGATGACTCCCTCCGCCCTCTCACATTGTTCATAGTCCCCAGTGCCTTATTAAAAAATGTTAAACCAGACATGACTAGCTTGCATTCACTGCATTTAAAAAAAATTTTTTTTCAACGTTTATTTATTTTTGGGACAGAGAGAGACACAGCATGAACGGGGGAGGGGCAGAGAGAGAGGGAGACACAGAATCGGAAACAGGCTCCAGGCTCCGAGCCATCAGCCCAGAGCCTGACGCGGGGCTCGAACTCACGGAGCGCGAGATCGTGACCTGGCTGAAGTCGGACGCTTAACCGACTGCGCCACCCAGGCGCCCCCATTCACTGCATTTTAAAGAAGTCATGCAAAGTGATTTTTAATAAAACCGGAAGAAAAAATGATATTTGGTTAAATGAAGTGTCACAATGCTAATTATACACTAAAACCTCCTGTTCCATAATGTGGAATTAAGTATAAGGAATGTCTGTCAAAAACTCATGTCAAGTACTCAAGTAATAAAAGAACTCAATGTGTGGGTGCCTGGGTGGCTCAGTCAGTTAAGTGTCCAACTTGGCTTAGGTCATGATCCCGTGGTTTGTGAGTTCGAGCCCCGTGTTGGGCTCTGTGTTGACAGCTTAGAGCCTGGAGCCTGCTTCAGATTCTGTGTCTCCCTCTCTCTCTGCCTCCCCAGCTCATGCTCTATCTCTTTCTCTCTCAAAAATAAATAAACATTTAAAAAATTTTAAAAAAGAACTTAATGTAAAGCTCTAACCTCATAACAAGTGTTACCAGTAGGACATTATAGTCAGGCATCAAGTTATTGACACTAGATACTCAAGTTATATTCAATACATGGTTATTAAACAAGAACGAAGGGTAGGATGCTAAGGCTGGCATTGTTGGGACAGACAGAATTTCAAAGATGAGTGAGACCTTTCAAGGAGCTATAGGGCATAGTTGTATATGAGTGCTTCTCAAATTACAGGCACATTTAGATTACCTGGGGATCCTGTTATTGACAAATTCTGATTTGGTAAGGTCTAAGTTGGGGGCTGAAATGTTTCATTTCTAACAAGCTTTCAGCTGATGACAATGTTGCAGGGCCAAGGACCACTGTTGAGTAGTAAGGATGCCCATGTTTAACTGTAATAAAATATTCCAGAACTGTAATGAAATATTCTGCAAATAAAATATTCCAGAACAGAAAAAGTTGCCAATTCTGAGTGTGGGGATCTTGGCAGGTGTGCAAGTAGAATACTTGGTAGGTAACAATGAGCTCTCAAGTAGATTTTTGAAGGAAGAGGGTCAACCGCATGAGCTGCATGCCAGAGACACACAGGTCTGTAAGTGCTTGGAGTCTCAGGGACCAACAAGGGGTTGATGTGGTGGAAGAGGAAGTCAGGGGCTGCCTTGACAAGACTAGATTGACTAGAAGACTAGGTTAGGGCAGATGTAAAGAGCCTAGGTTGTATTGCTAAGGAACTTGATCTGCGATGGGCTGGCAATAAGATGTTTCTAGAGGATGACTCTGACTGTAGAGGGGAAGTGGGTTAGAGAAGGAAAAAGAGTAGGGAGAGTAGGAGACTTTGCAGAGAAGATGAAATCTTAGATTTAGGGAATGTGGTAGAATTTGGAAAAGTCAGGAAGTTATTTAAGAAGTTCAAATTTAAAATTGATGGGAATTGGAAATGAATGGGATGTGGAATTGAGAGACAGGTACAAGTTGAAGACGACCTTATGCTTTCCAGCTTGAGGGAGAAAGAGAGGCTACACCTTTGGTAATAAGAAAAGTGGAAGGAATGACAAGATTTTGGCCAGAGATAATGGGTTCAGATTTGTACTTGTTCAGCAGGGCATTTGTTCTAGAATGTAACTGGAAATGCCTCTCTGAAACATGAGAAAGGTAGAGAAATGTAACTTTGGGAGTCAATGCAAAGAAGCAATAGCTAAAGCAATGGATGTAAATAAAATCACCAAAGGATTTGACTTTAGAGAGAAATAGTAACAAATGCAAAGAAAGGTGAGGAATTTGGAGAGCTGCATGTATTAACAGGAGGCTCTCAAAACCCAAACTTGATCTAATTTTTCAGTCCTCTATATTTTAAATACCATTGGAGTTTGTATTACCAGAGAATGCATCTCACATAAAAAATAAAAACTTTTCACTTTCAGCATTGTAGTGCTGACTGGATTTGTAATACAACATCCTGAGTATAAAATCCTTAGGAAGATGTGTAATTAGTATGTGAGAGTTTATGCGTAGTTTATGCCTACATCCACATACTTAATAATCATCTTATTTCCTCTGGAGGATTTATTTATTCTGCTTTTAAATACTGAAGTCCATATTTTATTCAGGTTTTCTTGTTTTTCTACATAATGTCCTTCTTCTGTTCCGAAGTCCCATCAGGATATCACATTACATTTAGCCATCATGTCTCCTTAGGCTTCTCTTAGGCTTCACAGTTTCTCAGACTTTCTGTTTTTGATGACCTTGGCAGCTCTGAGAACTGGTCAGGTACTTTGATCTTTCTCTACTGGGATTTGCCTGATGTTTTCCCCATGATTAGACTGGAATTATGGTTTGCAGGAGTAAGACCACAGAGGTAAAACATCATTCTCATCACTTCGTATCAAGGGTATATATTATCAACTTGCCTCATAGCTGTTGGTGTTAACCTTGATCCCTTGACTGAGGTAGTGTTTGTCAGGTTTTTCATTGTCGCTCTTTTCCTTCCCCTTTCCATACTGTACTCTTTGGAAGGATGTCATTATGTTCGGCTCCCAGAAAAGGACCAGGAAGTTGTGCTCCACCTCCTTGAGTTTGGAGTAGCTACATAAATTATTTGGTATTTTTCTACTCACATGGTTTGTCTCTTCATCCCCATTTATTTGTTAATTCAGATAATTTGTTTATATCAGCGTGGACTAATCGATAGTTACTTTATACTTTCGGTTATAATCCAATATTACTTATTCTGTTGCTGAAATCACTCCAGTTTTGACCATTGGTTCCCATGTCCCTGTCACATACTTCCATCATTGCTTTCATTTGTTTAATTATTTGTTTTGAGCTCTTCCTTACTTTCTGGTGCAATGATGCTCTAGTATCGGCTTCTATATTTACGACTCCAGCCTCTTGAATAAGCCATTTCTTCAAGGACCTATGGTTCCTTTTATTGCAGAATGATGTTAGAAACCAGTATCTAGGCACTAGGTGTAGCCTTATTTTTTTTAATTGCTGCACTGTTCATTCTTTTAAGGTCTTCTAAGCTGGTGAGGATTCCAGACATTTAGAAATTTGGTAAAATGCTATAATGAGAGTTTTATCCCAGACAGACAACAGTCTTGAAAGCGGTGAAAGTTTAAACACACATTCAGTACACTTCACTAGCACACTTACAGAAGTGCCATGAAAATCTTTAAAAATATTTTTAAAAATACGTGGGGCGCCTGGGTGGCTCAGTTGGTTAAGCGTCCAACTTTGGCTCAGGTCATGATCTTGCGGTTCGTGAGTTCGAGCCCCGCATTGGGCTCTGCGCTGATGGCTCAGAGCCTGGATCCTGCTTTGGATTCTGTCTCCCTCTCTCTCTGCCCCTCCCCTGCTCACGCTCTGTCTCTCTCTCTCTCAAAAATAAACAAACATTAAAAATTTTTTTTTAAATTAAAAAAATATGAAGGAACTTCAGCAAGCCTTCTAAAGTAAATATTTCTTGCATGTATTTCGTAGGAATAAACTGATCTATTTCCTTTAAAACTCTTCTTTTAAAAAATGTTTATTTGAGGGAGGGAGAGAGAGAGAGAGAGAGAGAGAGAGAGAGAGAGAGAGAATGCATGCATGTGGGTGAAAGGCAGAGGGGAGAAGAGAGAATCACAAGCAGACTCCACACTGTCAACACAGAGCCTGACGTGGGGCTTGAACTCACAAACAGTGAGATCATGACGTGAGCCAAAATCAAGAGTCGGAGGCTTAACTGGCTGTGCCACCCAGGAACCCCATCCTTTCAAACTCTTCTTTATGACAAGTTTCTTCAGAACGGGAGTCTTAAACTTTTTCAAAAATTTAAGCACGATATTGGTTTCTTAAGCTTATGAGTAGAGCAGAAGAATTTCAGGAGCTCAAAACTCCTCACGGAAATGATCTCATTGATTTTCACAACCTCTCATGGGGCAGAAAGAGGGTAGATAGTAGAATAGGAAAGCTTGATTTCTAGTGTGGATTTGGAAAACCCAGGGGAGAATGGCTTAGAGTTTCTCTGTGGTAAAACACAAAGTTTTTATCATCAGCCCTTAAAGGGTAAGGAGCCAGAGGTAGCATAAGCAAAAATCCATGACCAGATTTTTGGGGTAAGAAACTTTAATTAGATTTTGTGACTATGTTGTATAATTTATTGAAGATCTAAAGATTCTGTATATATAATTTCTCTTAAATTCTGAAAATTTCCATATTGAATCCAATAAACATCTAAGTGTCTACTATAATCTGTGTTAGATACAAGAACGTGAATAGTTTTTGTCCTTAAAGAACAGCTGTGAATAAATTTTACTATGGGTCCTGGGTTGCTGTTCTGTATAAGAATACAGTTAAAGGAACTGGTTAATGCAATTTGAAAGATTCAGGAAAAGATACAGGTATGTGCAGTGGCTAATTTATATCCAAACAAACTTATGGGGTTATCAAGCATAGAATCTAATTTTTCATCAATAAGTTGATAATGTATTCATGAAATGTCACATTATTTACTAATTCTGATAAAGGATGGGTACAGAGAAAATAAGACTTTGTTATTCAGCAAGAATCTCACAGTCTAGTGGTGAACAGAAAAAGAGTATACAGATGGAACTGTGAATATATGAAATATTCTTATGTTATATTATAAAGGAATATTATGTATTGTTTAAAATTAAACATTTTGTGTATTCCATGCTAAAAAAAAAAGAACCCCACACATTTTAGGAAATCACTGTACTTGTATCCTTATGGAATATAATAGTCTAACACTGTGAATAAGTAAATGAGGCTTGGCTTTTGTAGCTATGTATCTTGGAAGCTTTTGGACAAGTTTATTTTCCAAGTCAGACTTTATAAATCTTTTCTGCTTCAATTTGATGTATGTGTTCACAAAAAAGTTTCCACTAAGTAAAGCGCTAGGAATCTGCTTTGTTTTTTATAATTTCTTCAAATGCTAGGAATGGTTATTTTATTTTCATAGGCTTACTTCTCTCATCCTTACTAAGAACCAAAATATATCTTTAGGTCCTCTTTGTAAAACTACTTTAAAATTGTCCTCACTGCCTCCATTTTTAATTTTTACAATGTACTGGCTTTTGATTGAGTTTTAATTGTTGATCTGTTGCTCACATTCAATTGTATATTCACTATGGATCTCACAAATCTATAGCAGCTGTTTCTGAAATCGCAACCACTATTGTAGATACTAAGGATATAGCAGTGAACAAAATAGACACAGTCCTGCCCTCATGGAGCTCACATTCTAAGGGGAAGAGGCAGGCAATAAATAAATAAATAGACAAGAGATACATAATCTGTCAGATGATGATAAATGCTGTAAAGAAAAATAAAGCAGGAATAGACTTAATATTCTGAGATTTTTATATAGTGTGCCAGAAAATAAAAACTGTCATTCCTTGAGAATAAACAGCATGTATATGAATGATGATATCTCAGAGCTGTCTGTTGTTCTCTGGATCGAGTAACTGATCTGGTAGACTCTATCAATGAGGGAGATCATTTGTGAGCCAGGAAATGATTGTTTGCTTTACATGGCAGCCTGCCTATGAGGGACTGGAAATATTCTAGAGTCAGCCCTTGCTCCATAGGGCAGATGCTTGATTAAAACAGAAACAAGAACAGAACCTTTAAAAATAGCTCTTACTTTTAACACTGAGATGTTACTTGGTTCCAGAGAACAAGTAGAGAAAGATAAAAACTAAAGTCAGTAGTTGTTTACGTCTGAATAAATATATCCGGACCCAGACAACTCCCAAAATTGTCCGGGGAGTCTTCATTGCTACCCGAGCCAACACTAGGAGGCATGATAGTGTGGTATTATCAGCAACTTTGTTCCACAGTTTATGGGGAGAAGCCTATAGATTTTTCATGTTTTTGTGATTATGAGATGGAGAACAGAACATCCACATCCTGTTTTCCTAGAACAATGTCCTGTGACCTCTCTATTTATGGGCTTGGCTAGTCTAATCCGGGAGCTAGTCTTGCTCTGGTTGCTTTGTGACTGCAAAAGAAATCATTTTAATCATCTAAAAATCTAAGAAACTTTTGGAGATTTCTTTTCAAAAGTAGGTGGTAGCCAAGTTAATATTTATGGTTTCTGAGTACATGTGCAGTTGAATATTCCTTCCTTTTAAAGATCAAAGCACTTACTTCTCAATTACCAGTGGTAGCTAATAATGTTTGGGGGCACTGTTGCTGGGTGAGGGTCTAGGAATACCCAAGATACTTGTTAGACTCCTTTTTTCCTCTGAGGTCCCAAAGGAAAATAGATGCACTAGACAGTAGTTGGAAAAAACACCAAACCTATATAATTCCTCTTTGTCTCAGTACCCTCTCTCATAAAGAGTATGGAATAATTGCTTATACCCCATAATGTTGTTAGAAGTTCTGCATAAATCAAAATATATAAGGTATTCTCTATTGCCTCCCTGGTTTTTAAAGTGATGATGATATAATGGTTATGAACCCTTAGAGCTAAATGTCTGTGTTCGAATTCTCTTCCCACCACTAACTAGATGACTAGATGATGAGTTTGAGCAAGTTATTTAACCTTACTGTGCTTTTCAAAACAGAATAATCATATCCGGGAGGATATTGTGTGGAATAAATGAATTAACACAAATACTTTGAGCAGTACTTGGCTTACTGTAAGTGGTCAAGTAAGATGTACTGTTGATATCATTACTACTACTACTATTTATGTATTTATTTATTAGTGTGGCTTTGGCACCCAAATCCTAATGCAATATTCTAAGGAGCTAGGCTGAATCACATAAAGGTCTCCTGTTCTGTCTGCCGGGGAAACCTAAGAAACCACCATCCAGGTTGGCCAAGGGCAGTTTTGCCTGTTTTTTTTCAAATCCACATCTGACTTCTCCACTCTTACACTCTAATGTCAACCTTTTGGGACAGAAGAAGTACATCAAGTAAGGCCAACATAAAGAATGTTTGCCCTAATGCCAAAAAAAAAAAAAAAAAAAGAAGAAGCCTGTCTTGGGCTGCTTCTAACTATGGCAACAGTCCTGAGACAGGCTGAATGTCTTAAAAGAGTCCAAAGAGAGACTGTGGGTGAGAAAGAGAAGGGATCAGGCCCACCTAGGAGTGGTACCTGGGTCACTCTATCAGTTCAACTGGAGAGAGAAGACATAAGTGAAAAAGATTTCCATAGGCCTCTCCTGATTTTTCAGGCTCCTGAGAAAAAGAATTACTCTAAGAGACCACACGTCAATTCTTACCAACTTTATCACAGCCAATAAAATGTCTCCGGAGTTGAAATGACCTTGCTCAACCTTGTGGGAGAGCATGGCCGGATCTGGAGATCAAAGGGTGTGTTCAGACATCCTTATAAGACCAACTGACCAAATATCAATTTGCCCACAGTCATCTTAACAAGACCAATTTACCTAATGAACAACTCTAATTCACTGAAAGCTAAAGCCTGGAACATCAACTTGCTGAATGGGCAATTCATGTAAAACGGACACACGGTGTTTTATACCAGGTCTAGGTCTGGTTTGCCTACTAGAGGCACAGCCCAGGCAGTTAGGGCCTGGGGGACCCACATGGTAAACTGGAGAAAATGCGGGAGGCTGTACTCCACTCCAGTCAGTGGCTGCCTTATAGGATATGGACCCAGTATTACCACAGCCTCCAAGTTTTCAAATGAAGGCAGAAATCTGGATTTTTATATGAATTATGCTGACATTTGCATTTTGGCAAATACTTAAAATTTAAAATGAAAACAAAACAAAAATTGTGCAGGCCAAACGCACCCCACGTGCCGTTTGACTCTCCCTGTGTGCCTGCAGTCTACAGTCTCTGTTGTACATCCTGGGCGTTTGCCTACTAAATGCTCATGCTTTCAGCTAGTTGAGCATGGCCCCAAAGCTCCACAATACTTGCAGTGTGTAATTTTGCTGAAGCACAAATCTGTTTCCCAAATGCTCCAAGTTGACTTATGAATGTGACTTACTTAGCTGGTGAATGTGCTTATGTCTGTACCCAATTTCCAGATTTCAGTGTGGCTTTTGGGGTTTTTTAAACCAAGTTTGAGTACATAGTGCCATTCATGCAACAAATAAAAGCTCTTGCTTTAAAAAGGGTTGTGGGAATCAGGGGACAGTGTTGACTTTTAAGGTTGGAGATGGAAATGAAGAGAAAGTGAAAAGGTCTACTCAAGATTTAACTAGGAGGTAGAGTTTAGGAAGTTTGAGTAGGAGTCAGGGAGGGTATCTGTAAGAATTTTGAGTGGAAACAATCAGCATTTTTCAGATTGTGGTGGCAAAGAATTAGGCAAGAACTATATGAAGAGATTACTTGAAATTTTTGGTTATACTTTACTTTCATTTTAAGAGGAAATTTATGTGCTACAAAATATTTTTGAAATTTTAATTTTAAATTTAAAATATTCGTTAAATATTTTTGAGAGGTACGGGGTAACCCTTATGAATGTCAAGAAACTGTAGCACTTTACAAGTTATCCTAAATTCTTTTTAGTGTTCAGGTCTCTCAAAGATTGCCGAGGTCAGTGACCACTTTTTTTTTTTCTGTTTACATTCATAATTCTAGTAAAATGTCCTGCTCATAGGAGGTTCTTTATAAATTAAATACTTTGAATTATTTAAGCATGTCTTCCCATTTTAAACATTTATGGCTTAAATATATATGTCTTAATCAAATTCAGAAATTGTGTGTATGTCTTGGGTAGTGAAGGGGAGCTTGCATCAGACTTGGAGAAAAATGAAATGTACTGTGTTTTTAATGCCTAAACAATACAGTCCATGATTTTTTCTAATTTTATTTTTTATATTTTAAAATTTACATCCAAATTAGTTAGCATATAGTGCAACAATGATTTCAGGAGTAGATTCCTTAGTGCCCCTTACCCATTTAGCCCATCCCCCCTCCCGTAACCCTCAGTTTGTTCTCCATATTTATGAGTCTCTTCTGTTTTGTCCTCTTCCCCTGTTTTTATATTATTTTTGATTCCCCTCCCTTATGTTAATCTGTTTTGTCTCTTAAAGTCCTCATATGAGTGAAGTCATATGATATTTGTCTTTCTCTGACTGACTCATTTCACTTAGCATAATACTCTCCAGTTCCATCCATGTAGTTGCAAATGGCAAGAGTTTATTCTTTTTAATTGCCGAGTAATACTCCATTGTATATATATATATATATATATATACCTATATATACCACATTTTCTTTATCCATTCATCCATCAATGGACATTTGGGCTCTTTCCATACTTTGGCTATTGTTGATAGTGCTGCTATAAACATGGGGGTGCGTGTGTCCCTTTGAAACAGCACACCTGTATCCTGTGGATAAATGCCTAGTAGTGCAATTCCTGGGTCATAGGGTAGTTCTATTTTTAGTTTTTTGAGGAACCTCCATACGGTTTTCGAGAGTGGCTGCACCAGCTTGCATTGCCACCAACAAGGCAAAAAGAGATCCTCTTTCTCCACATCCTTGCCAACATCTGTCGTTGCCTGACTTGTTAATGTTAGCCATTCTGACAGGTGTGAGGTGGTATCTCATTGTGGTTTTGATTTGTCTTTCCCTGATGATGAGTGATGTTGAGCATTTTTTCATGTGTCGGTCATCTGGATGTCTTAGAGAAGTGTCTATTCATGTCTTTTGCCCATTTCTTCACTGAATTATTTGTTTTTTGGGTGTTGAGTTTGATAAGTTATTTATAGATTTTGGATACTAACCCTTTATCTGTTATATCATTTGCAAATATCTTCTCCCATTCTGTCAGTTCCCTTTTAGTTTTGCTGATTGTTTCCTTCACTGTGCAGAAGCTTTTTATTTTGATGAGGTCCCAGTAGTCCATTTTTGCAATACAGTACATGATTTGAAGTCCTCTCTTTGCATATCCTTGTCTTCTTAAAATATTTGGTTGAGTATATTATGTCAGGATGTTTCTTCTAGGTTTTAGTGTTTCCTGGGCTAGAAATAATATAAAATGGAACCATCTTTGTTTTTTCCCTTTTGAATCCATATCAAAAGGTTTTGGCTGAAAGTGCCAGGTGCACATTTTAAATAAGGTATTGGAATCATCACAGAGTATTTGGTTTTGGCTCAAGAAATCCATTTAGAGTTTCCTTCAAAGTGAGGATGCATGGACCTTCCAAGTCTAATGCCGAATGGCTACTAGATGGAGAGATTTCTCTCATCCCCAAATCACCTGTATCATTTCTCATGTCCCTTTGAACTATTGCACTATATTCCAGCATCTTGAGATACATCACGCAACAAGAGACAAGAGCTTAACTTGAGTTCAATTGTCTGGATCCCTTTGTTTGGCAGAGAGGTTTCTCTTCTAGGAACAGGACAATTACAGAGGAATCAATAGCCCAGACAGCACAGAGCTTGTCAAATGGTAAAGGACTTGATTAGTGCAGAGTGAAATTTCATTCCTAATTGTCATAGATCAGTCTTCGTTATCAATCTTTTTTTTCCCCCATAAAGTCCTTCTTTGAAAGCATTATGCGTTCAAGTGAGAAATTCTTTTTTTATTAAAAAAAATTTTTATGTTTTATTCATATTTGAGAGCAAGAGAGACAGCACAAGTGGGGGAGGGACAGAGAGAGAGAGGGAGACACAGAATCCAAAACAGGCTCCAGGCTCTGAGCTGTCAGCACAGAGCCCGACGCAAGACTCGAACTCACAGACTGCGAGATCATGACCTGAGCTGAAGTCAGATGCTTAACTGACTGAGCCATCCAAGCGCCCCTCAAGTATGAAATTCTTTCGGGAAATTTTTAAAGACAGGATTTGGTTATTTTCAGGCTTTGTAGAAGCCACTAATACCTAATGCAAGAGGTGACTTGTGAGATCTGGCATAAATAGTTACCAAAGGAATATGATCTCAGGATTGTTTAACTCCAGAAGCCATGCGTACAGAAATTGCTTGATTTTTTTTTTAAAGTAGATTTCCACCCAAAATGGAGGAAGTTTTACAAGTAATATCAATCCTTTCATACATTCTTTAGTGTTCTTTTTTGCCTGGTTATTTTTGAGATACCTATTTCTATATGCCTTTGAAGTAACATGTTTACCACTCTGTCCTGGGGCTAGTTATTCATTCATTTATCAAATATTTTTAAAGCACCAATTATATGCAAGACATGTTGATAAAAACATATAAATAAATCAGAGAGACTAAGAGAAAACAAACTCATAACACACAAATGTTAATTTTCAATGTTCAAGTATTATGCAAGAATGTACTCTTCTGAGATTATTTTGGCAAGTTACTAGGACTTATTGGCAAAGGGCTTTGTCTTTGGTAAATAGCTGAAATATTATTTGCTTCAGTCCATGTTATACTCTGTATTTTGAGCTCAATTCTGCTGTTGATAACTAGACCACAAATTCCTTTTAGACAAAACCTGTTTTTTAGAATTTTCATTGAATTTTATTTTCAATACTGCAACTTTTTCTTTGGAAGAAATCTTATAAAAGTATATCTGATGTTAAGATTTGTGAAAAGTAATGGTGATATCAAAGCCTAGAACAAAATATTTGTGTTTTGACTTCTTATCATTATTTGATTTTGCAACCATCGTCTATTATCTTAAAAGACTTTATAAACATCTTTCCTCCCAATCTCCAAATAAGACTTTGTGTATTTATAAAATTAGTGGCTTAAAACATTTAAATTTTAGACTTTTAGGAATTTTATGACATTGCGTTAGATAATTGAATTTTCCCTAAGATACAATAGTAAATATAAAAATGTTTCTAAATTAGAAAAGTTGAATTTCAGTTACTTTGAATATTGACTTTAAAACATATTCAGAATCATTGTTACTTGTGTTTTATATTTTAAATAATAGCATTCTTAAATCTAAGAATGGTGCCTTCAAAAATCTAATAAAAAAATATTTGTTTTTCAATATTCTTTTGCCATTAGGTGATTTGGGCTCTTGGGATCTGCTCATTTGCCTGTCTTCTAGGAAAGCTGGTGGAAAACCTTGCATATCCAAGGAAGACATGTGCCAGTTAGGTTTACATCAAAAGGTAATTTTTTTTTTTCAAAATGGTTACAGATTTTAACAGCCCTTGGATATTAACAGCAGCATATCTTGGTCCATAGTATTTTTTTAATGTGAAAAAAGCATCAAAATTTACAGCTATTTCTCAGTAGTGAAATAATATTATAGTAGCTACACTGATCATCTGATATATCTGTAGTTGACAATCTTGATAAGTCCTTCCTCCTTGTAACTCCTGACTCCATTGGCCTTTGGGCCGAGAACATTATTTTTGCTCTTCTTTTCCATCTTTGGCCATTCCTTCTCTGTTTTCTTCATAGCCACCTTTTGTCTGCTCATACTTTAGATTCCTGTGTTCCTCAACACCACTCCCAAGGTTGTTGATGATTCCCAAAAGTACATCTAAAATTCAAGCACTTTCCCTGGCATCAGGCTCGTGTGTATAATGCCTGCTGAACATCACTTTTATATCACACAGACACCTCAGAGTCACCATGGGGAAAACTCACTCGTATGTTCCCCAGTAAATCCACTTCTACTCTTGCATTCAGTAGCTCTGCAGAACTTCTGTTATATTGGTCACAAGCATGAGCAACCACTGTCACTCCCTAAGGTGGAAATCTGGCCTTTACCTCTGATCCCTTCCTCTCCTTTGTGGTCTACATTCTATCAATTACTAGTGCTAAGGAATTTAACTCCTAAATACTTCTCAAGTATATTATTTCTAAAATATCCATGCTCACTACTTTTATTCTGGCAAGATAGTCACCATATCTTACCAGGTTATTACAGAATCCTCTTTACCGCTTTTTCTGAAGCAAGTGTTCTGCCCCTGAAATCCATCCTGCCCAAAGTTATCAGGATAAAAAAAATATAAAATTCTGAGCTAACCTAGTTAGTCCTATACTTAAATCTTGAATGGCTTTACATCAACTATAAGGTAAAGCCTACAGTTTTCTTCCCTGTGAGTATTGGTCAACCTCCAAGCAGGAGACAAATTCCATACTTGAAAGGACTTAACTGAAGGGAAACCAATGAAAGAGCTATTTACTGAGGTTTTGCCAAGATAAGAGAAACAAGATTAGAGAGAATGTAATTAAAAAGATTGGGAAAAAAAAAAAAAAAAAAAAAAAGATTAGAGGCACCCAGGGACCAGCAGCATCATAAAGTTTTACCACCCTTGGTCTGAAGAAGGGTTTATAGAGGGAATGGTTAGCAAAGCCTAATGAGAGCTGGAGCCAAAAAAGAGGGGTCGCTGGAAAGGAGCTATAAAGTAGGGGAATGTAGCCATTGCCAAATCATAAGCCTGCAGAGAGGAAGCCAGGGAGATGAGTACTCAACCTCTCTTTACTACCCCCCAAACTCTTGCCAAGGCCTCCTGTTGGTGCCACGCATCATTCCAAGTGTTCACCTATTTATGCTCATTCTTTACACACAGGAGACTGAAGCACAGAAAAATTAAGAGAATTTCCCAAGTCCACATAGATAATAAATGAAGCAACCAGGATTCAAACTCAGGCAGTTTGACTACAAATTTTGTCTTCCTAACTACATCACTATAAAATTTTTCTAAATAAATATTTAAGACAGCATTTACAGCCTATTCTCATGAAGATTCTTAAAGAATGCATAAGTTCTAAATGATACATATTAGATAACTGTCACTTTGGAGCATGAATAATTTGAAGCTTTATGAACCATGACTTATTTATGTAAACATAAATATTCAAAACAGAAGTTGCTTCAGATTTGTTGGGATTTTTAGATGAACAAAGAAAAGGGCCTCTGCTCAAATTAGGATTACTAATCACATGAGAGCTTTGGAATCTAAGTGCTTAATGAAAGTGATCATAAGATTTGTTATAAAAAATGAGTGGCCTGGAGTCTCTCTAGTCAGAAGGAGAGTAACATGATTTTAAAACTGTATTGGTCCATGTGATGCAGAAAGTGAAGTGAGGTCCACTATTTGGGGTAACACTAAGTTTAGTAACTGGGACTGTATTTCACCTTTAACAGAAAGGTTCTACTGTTTCAAGAGCAGAGGGATTCATTTCTAGCTCTAAATGTTTGTAGGATTAGCAGTCCCTAAAACAGTATGCTGTTTTTAGTACCCGGAGCACTGAGAAATACTGAAATGGCTCTTATTATAAAGCATTTGAACACATTTTCAGATGAATTTGATGGAATGATAATTGCATGGGAGAGACAAGGGGATAATGGCTCTTCTTGTCATTAGTCTCTTCCTTGTGAATGATACTGAACAGCTTCCAGAGAACATCTGAGTTCTGATAAAATAGAGACTGTTTGTACCGACCTAATGAAGAGAAAGAGAAGAAAAAGATATTGCTGTGAAGTTTGTGTTACTCTCGGTATTCATGAATGACCCGTCCCAATTTTTTCCCCTGTGTTCTTTCTTCCACACTTTGTAGTTATAAATAGTCCAACTCAAATGTCTCTCCTTAATGAGTTAATCGTATTACTGTAGTTTTAGTTTTAGTTTAAAAAAAATTTTTTTTTCACGTTTATTTATTTTTGGGACAGAGAGAGACAGAGCATGAACGGGGGAGGGGCAGAGAGAGAGGGAGACACAGAATCGGAAACAGGCTCCAGGCTCTGAGCCATCAGCCCAGAGCCCGACGTGGGGCTCGAACTCACGGACCGCGAGATCATGACCTGGCTGAAGTCGGACGCTTAACCGACTGCGCCACCCAGGCGCCCCATAGTTTTAGTTTATAAACACGTTCTAAATGTTTATAATTGATATACTGTTGTTCATATTAATTGAACTATGTCTCAAAATAAGAATGATTTTTTTTACTTTTGCTTCTCATAATCTGTAATAGAAACAATTTACATGTGGAATACTCACAGATTAGGATTGTGGAAGGTATGTGGGGATTGAAATCTTTCTAAATGCACATTTTCTTTTTCTCAGTTTGATCTCAGAAATATCCCAGGGCCCAAACATCATTCTCTTTATCATTTCCCTTATGTATTCTAACCCTTTCAAAGATATGGAAGGTTTTATGTCAAGAAAAATAGCAGCTTATATAAAACATACACACACATATAAGTGTACGTAAAGCATTCAAACCCAATGCAAAATCAGTGTATATTGAAAATAATTATTAGGGTGATAATGATGTACAGTGTAGACTCTTTAAGAGTAACAAATGTACCACTCTGGTGGGGTTGAAGTCAGCTAATCCAAATAAAATGTCATTGATGATGTTCCTTTTGACAATGATGGAAATCTTACATATTTTATGATGCACATAAAAAAATAAAAACCAAGCATGAAGATATAGAAGAGCATTATTAGGTTTAACAATAAAAATACATGGACTACATGTAATATAGTTGATTTGTTATAGCTATATGACCCATAGCCTTTGAATATGTTTCTTTCTTTGTGCCAAGTCATTCGGTTTAACTGCCCAGGTTGGTGCTATTACACAGAGTCAAACGGAAATGGTATTTCTGGTGTCACGTGTCACCTCGGTTATGTCATCTGCTGAGACTCTGTGTATTCTAAAGATGTGCTTTGGAGGAGGGAACACGGAAGAGGTCACTGGGTGGAGGAAGGGAAAGTAGAAAGCGGAAGCCTGGGAGCAGTTGCTTCCCTTGGCTTGGCTCTGCTTTCTTGAAGCGAATGCTTTGCTGATCCTGGGTCAGTTCATTCTTCTGACTGAAGGTCTCATATAGAAAGTCACCTCTCTGATAAGACGCAACAACCCGCACTTGTGTCTGAAATCTATGCAAGCTGTACTATGTCTTTGCAGCATCTTTGCAAATTCTTCTGGCCCATTAGTTCAGTTATGGTTGCCCATTGACTGGGACTCTTCTTTCAATTTGTAAAGGATGGGACAGCTCATCCAGGATATACCAGTGCTGACCAGCTGGCATAACAGCACTTTTGCTGTGAGCTCTTCAAAAAGTGCAAGAAAGTTTTAATCTGGACCTTGTCAATACATAACCTTTAATGATACTTACCTACTCACCCTGGGTGGCTCAGTCAGTTAAACCTCCGACTTCGGCTCAGGTCATGATCTCATGGTTCTTGGGTTTGAACCTGCATGGGGCTCTGTGCTGCCAGCTCAGAACCAGGAGCCTGCTGCAGAATCTGTGTCTCCTTCTCTCTCTGCCCCTTCTCCACGCACACACTCTCTCTCAAAAATAAATAAGCATTTAAAAAAATGATACTTAAAGCTACTTTTCTTTCTGGGTCCTTCCATTAAAGTTTCTATTTAGTCAGTAGCAACTGAGTGATTTTGCCTGGGGTGGGGAAAATGGTTCAAGTGTATTGACCTTTAAAGCTTTTGATGATCTAATTTAGAAAACTTCTTCTATTATCTTTAACAAACAAAAATCTAAAACAAACAAACAAAAAACCTTTATTATAGTTTCTCCATACTTTTGCAGTATTCTGCTTCTTCCCTCCAGCCTTTCTTAGGAAGTCTGAATTATGACCTTAAGGACTTTCTGAAAACCCTTCTTTGTTTTCCACGTTTAGTCTCTGAACCTTATCATTTTTAAGTTTGAGAAAGTAGACATGCCTAAAATCTGAAGTGTACTATACTTCTAGCCTTTGCCCCCACGCCCTGTGCCCTAAGAATGTAAGTGACTCAGACTTTGTTATCTTTGGAGACTTTCAAACTCGAGTATTTAACAATGTTGTTCCTGCAGATTCACAGGAGCTGGTTCTGCTGAAGCCCTGGCTTCATTTATACACAACGTGGGCTGAAGTTTACTGTTTGCTGAATAAATGAATAGAGTTAACGGGATTGCAGGAGTTGGAGAATGTTTTTTGCTTTTTGTTTTGTTTTTAATTTGTTGTCAAGTTAGCTAACATACAGTGTAGTCTTGGCTTCAGAAGTCTGTTCTCTGATTCATCACGTACATACAACACCCAGTGCCCATCCCAACAAGTGCCCTCCTCAATGCACATCTCCCATTTTCCCGGCCCCCATCAAAGGGTTGGAGGATGTTTAATCAACACACTATTTCAAAGCACTTTAAGAGAATCATTTCTTTGTAAAACTACAACTGATGGTTGAATTACTACTTCCTAAAAATCTTAGAGAAGCAGTGGAACTCAGAGACCAAAAGCTCTAAGTGCTTTATTTTACAAATGTAGAAATTGAAAACGAGAAGCAAAAGTGATGTGCTCAAAGTTACGATTCTGGGGGCGCCTGGATGGCGCAGTCGGTTAAGCGTCCGACTTCAACCAGGTCAAGATCTCGCGGTCCGTGAGTTCGAGCCGCGCGTCGGGCTCTGGGCTGATGGCTCAGAGCCTGGAGCCTGTTTCCGATTCTGTCTCCCTCTCTTTCTGCCCCTCCCCCGTTCATGCTCTGGCTCTCTCTGTCCCAAAAATAAATAAACGTTGAAAAAAAAATTAAAAAAAAAAAAAAAGTTACGATTCTGTTAACTGTCCTAAGTAGGACTGTAACTCATGTTTCTGGTTCTCCAACTGCAGCTGAGTTATTTTCATATAGCCTTGTCAGTAGAACACAGCGGAGAAACTACAATACTTGATTAGTTTAGAGTGAGTTGGAAAGTATTCAATAATTTCACAAAAATGAACCCGATTTTCAAGCTAATTTACCCTGATCTCTTTCTGTTGGTTTTAACAAGGCTTTGCCATTTGAGGCATTATATTTGGAATTTAGTTGATAATACCTAGATAATCAGTCTATGAATTCAGAAGAGAAGGACAGATTAAGCTTGTCTGTGTCTTTTCTTTATAAGTTAAAACGTATATTTGAATTTATGATAACTTCTATGAAGCTTTCTAAGAACAATTTTTTTTTAAGAATAGAATTTTGCAGTGACTGGATTTTATATCTGGAAGCAATAATGCCCTTCAATATGAAGGGAAGATTACATATTAAATTTTGAAACAGGATTAGCACTGAATTTCCCACTAAATGTCTGTGATTTAAATCAGCGAGGGCCTTTGGAACTTAAGAGTTTAGTTGACTTTGAGGTATGGTTGGTGCTATTTTCTGCCAAAGCAAAATTTGCAACTGTCAAGTTATTTGTGTTATTCTGTTTACCATAAGAATGCATCTATTTCCTTTTAGTTTTAGCACATATCATGGTTTTGAAATATATCAAGGTTTTCAAAAATATTCTCAAATTTCTAAGGGCAAGTTTTTGTTTGATGTTATCAAATAAACCATTTTATTATTCTGGATTTAAATGTTGACTTTCAGAGATTTGAAGGTAGGGTGTGGATGGAGTACACAGTAGTTCACGTCTATACCCTGTGAGTTTTTGCATTTTCTTTGCTTTAGCATTTATGAATGCCTAACTCACTAGAAGCTTTTTCATTCCTTGCAGGTAAACATATTACCAGAAATACAGCATCAGCTTTGCAGTAAAGAAGGATTATGTCAAATAATTAGAAGATTTCCAGGTAATCTTTAGTTTGCCTCCTTATGCATAAACATGTGAGATATGTAGCCTGCTTTAGCAGATACCAAATAATGAGATCTCAGATCCATATATTTAGCTCCTCTGTCTATCATTTCACTATCACAAATCTTCCAGAATCCACAAGGTTTTTGCCCATGGGGAGACCCTGATAAAAAGGAATACAAACACAACGTTGGTATTCTTTCTTTTAGTTTTGCCTTCTAACTTTTAAGGTGAATATTCCCTTCTTCCTTTGTGTTTTTCTTTAAAATCATTCTTGTTTTATTTTATTTTTTTATTTTTATTTTTTTTATTTTTAAAACCCACTTTTATTTTTTTCAATATATGAAATTTATTGTCAAATTGGTTTCTATACAACACCCAGTGCTCATCCCAAAAGGTGCCCTCCTCAATACCCATCACCCACCCTCCCCTCCCTCCCACCCCCAATCAACCTTCAGTTTGTTCTCAGTTTTTAAGAGTCTCTTATGCTTTGGCTCTCTCCCACTCTAACCTCTTTTTTTTTTTTTCCTTCCCCTCCCCCATGGGTTTCTGTTAAGTTTCTCAGGATCCACATAAGAGTGAAACCATATGGTATCTGTCTTTCTCTGTATGGCTTATTTCACTTAGCATCACACTTTGCTACAAAGGGCCATATTTCATTCTTTCTCATTGCCACGTAGTACTCCATTGTGTATATAAACCACAATTTCTTTATCCATTCATCAGTGGATGGACATTTAGGCTCTTTCCATAATTTGGCTATTGTTGAGAGTGCTGCTATGAACATTGGGGTACAAGTGCCCCTATGCATCAGTACTCCTGTATCCCTTGGGTAAATTCCTAGCAGTGCTATTGCTGGGTCATAGGGTAGGTCTATTTTTAATTTTCTGAGGAACCTCCACACTGTTTTCCAGAGTGGCTGCACCAATTTGCATTCCCACCAATAGTGCAAGAGGGTTCCCGTTTCTCCACATCCTCTCCAGCATCTATAGTCTCCTGATTTGTTCATTTTGGCCACTCTGACTGGCGTGAGGTGATATCTGAGTGTGGTTTTGATTTGTATTTCCCTGATGAGGAGCGACGTTGAGCATCTTTTCATGTGCCTGTTGGAATCCGGATGTCTTCTTTCTTGTTTTATTTTAAAAGCAATTATTATAATACTTCTTAATTATATAAAACTTGAGGTTTTAAAAATATATGTATTTCTTCATTATTAATTCTGATCTCAATAAATCTATTTCCTTTTTTTTTTTTTTTGAAATTCCCTGAATTTGCCTGTTTTACACAGGATACTGAATGAGTAAATTCTATACCTTGACAACATTAGTAATTTGGGACAAAAATTACCATATCTTTTCCTCATAGATTCCCAGGGTGAAAGAAAAATCAGATGGTCTATGAGTCTTCATAGATCAAATTATAGCTTACTTTAAAACCCATCAGTGAAAGGGTTTCTCAAATTTCTTGTTTAAAACCTATTTCATGCTATACAGCTTATGCCCCTAGAAAGTATTTCACTATGTAATTAAAATTTGGATCTGCATAGCTTCAATTCTATTTTTAAAAATTTAATTTGTGTTCTGGTGGAATCAGAAAACTGATATCTTATCTCATTGGGTTTTCCATGGGGTTTCTGCTTCCATACCAAAGATAAGCCACATTGGTATGTCCCATTGTAAAGACTAGTCTTCTGCTGTCATTTATTAAGGATTAAAATGTAGTAAAAATCAATCAAAAATTCAACTTTCAATTTAAGATACTTGCCTAAGATAAATAATAGTCGCATAAACTTGGTTTTATAGTTATTGTTTTATGTGGCAATTGTAACTGCCTCCATAATCTCTAAGTTTTGTTTTATTTTGTTTCCGTAAACTTCAGCTGGGTAGTTTTTATTTTATTTAAAAAATGTAATGTTTTTGTGAGATGCAAGTAAAGTAATTATTTCCATTAATATATTATTAGGAAGTATCTAGGAATCCTTTAGGGAATTTGAAAAAAAAATTTGTTTATATTTTTAACAGAGCCTACATATTATTAAAGTATGTTTTTCTTTGTTGCTACTTACATTTCCTTTTTTAAAAAAAATATAATTTATTGTCAAGTTAGCTAACATATAGTGTACACATGTGCTCTTGGCTTTGGGAGTAGAATCCCGTGATTCATCACTTACATACAACACCCAGTGCCCATCCCAACAAGTGCCCTCCTCAATAGCCATCACCCATTTTCACCTCCCCCTACAGCAACCCTCAGTTTGTTCTCTGTATTTAAGAGTCTCATATGGTTTGCCTCCCTCTCTGTTTATAACTATGTTTTTCCCTTCCCTTCCTCCATGGTCTTCTGTTAAGTTTCTCACATTCCACATTATGAGTGAAAACATGATATTTGTCTTTCTCTGACAGACTTATCTCACCCTAGCATAGTACCCTCCAGTTCCATCCATGTTGCTGCAAATGGCAAGATTTCATTCTTTTTCATTGCCAAGTAGTATTCCATTGTATATATAAACCACATCTTCTTTATCCATTCATCAGTTGATGGACATTTGGGCTCTTTCCATAATTTGGCTCTTATTGATAGTGCTGCTGTAAACATTGGGGTACATGTGCCCCTATGAATCAGAGCTCCTGTATCCTTTGGATAAATTCCTAGTAGTGCTATTGCTGGGTCATAGGGTAATTCTATTTTTAATTTTTTTGAGGAAACTCCACACTGTTTCCTAGAGTGGCTGCACCAGTTTGCATTCCCACCAAAAGTGCAAGAAGGTTCCCCTTTCTCCATATTCTCACCAACATCTATTATTTCCTGAGTTGTTAATTTTAGCCACTCTGACCTGTATGAGGTGGTATCTAAACGTGGTTTTGATATGTATTTCCCTGCTGATGAGCAATGTTGAGCATTTTTTCATACGCTTATTAGTCATCTGGATGTCTTCTTTGAAAAATTGTCTATTCATGTCTTCTATCCATTTCTTCACTGGATTATTTGATTATTTTGGGGGTGGTTGTTGAGTTTGGTAAATTCTTTATAGATTTTGTCATTTGCAAGTATGTTCTCCCATTCTGTCGGTTGCCTTTTAGTTTTGTTGATTGTTTCCTTTGTCGTGAGAAGATTTTCATCTTGATGAGGTCCCAATAGTTCATTTTTGCTTTTATTTCTCTTGCTTTTGGAGACGTGTCGAGTAAGAAGTTGCTGTGGCTGAAGTCAAAGAGGTTGTTGACTGTTTTCTCCTCTAGGATTGTGATGGTTACCCGTCTCACATTTAGGTCTTTCATGCATTTTGAGTTTATTTTTGTGTATGGTGTAAGAAGGTGGTCCAGTTTCATTCTTTTGCATGTTGCTGTCCAGTTCTCCCAGCACCATTTGTTAAAAAGACTGTCTTTTTTCCATTGGATACTCTTTCCTGCTTTGTCAAAGATTAGTTGGCCATACATTTGTAGGTACAATTCTGGACTAGTCACATTTCAAAATGATAGATTCAAAATATTAAGTTTCTTGGGGCGCCTGGGTGGCTCAGTCAGTTGAGTGTCCGACTTCGGCTCAGGTCTTGATCTCATGGTTTGTGAGTTTGAGCACTGCATCAGGCAGAGCCCACTTCAGATCCTCTGTCCCCTTTCTCTCTGCCCCTTCCCTGCTCACATTCTCTCTCTCAATAAATAAAACATTAACTAAAAAACATTAAGTTTCTTTAGCATTGGAGTTAGCAGAACATGTAGAATCATAGGACTAAAAGCTCATTTATACCCAGAAATTAGTTATCACTTTAAAAACACTTGCCAAACAACTCTTACACAAGTTTATATTTTATATTTTGCTTCCATACAATTAAGAAGTTTTTTTTTTGTTTTTTTGTTTTTTTTTATTGTTGAGAGACAGAGAGAGAGCATGAGCAGGGGAAGAGCAGAGACAGAGAGGGAGACACAGAATCCAAAGCAGGCTCCAGGCTTTGAACTATCAGCAAGCACAAAGCCTGATGTGGAGCTCAAACTCATGAACTGTGAGATCATGACCTGAGCCAAATTCAGACTCTTAACCAACTGAGTCACCCAGGTGCCCTACAATTAAGAGGTTTTTAACTGTCTCCATTTGCTTTAAATATTACTTTTTCCTCAAGAACATCTATAGGCTCTAGAAATATGTAGTCCTTTCACTACGACATCTAGTGTTTTAGTTTTCTATTTATCTCTGTGACTAACAGGATAATTTCATGGAATATATAGCCTTTTAAGTAAAATTATTTCTCCTATCATGTTATCTTTCTTTAGCTGAAGATAATTTTCTTAGATGTATAGCTTTAAAGGACAGCATGTAAGTTCACAGCATTAATTTCTGACTTAAACTTTATAATCAATAGCTTTTGTTATAGACTGTTGCTATGAATATACACTATGTAGTATAAACCCTGTATTCACAAGACTGAAAACATTCTATTTGTTGTCAATACTGAATATTTAATATTGAATAGATTAGATAACAACGTGTCTATGTCAGTACCTAAATATACACTACTATTAAAGAGGTAAGATAGTGAAACTAAACAAACTACTTTATAATTTAGCCATTTTACTTAAAGCCAAAATGTCCTGTGCCGTTTTAGGCTGTTTCCTTTGGAGGTAGACAAAACACAAATTTGTGACACCAGAGATTTAACTCTGCCAACTATTAGCTCTGTGATTCAGAGGTTGTTCATTTTTTGTTTGTTTGTTTGCTTTTTAATCTATAAAGTGAGGATAATGAAACCCATTTCATAAGTTTAATTTAAAAAATATAGTAGTTCCTATTATCTATGTGTGTGTGTATAATTTGATTTGAATAATAAAGCATATTATATATTATACCTGACACATAATGCTCAAGTAATGGTAAATGGATCATCCTAGATGCAAAAAATCAAACAACACACCTCACAGTGTTTAATATTTTTTTCTCTTTATATGATTGATTATCACTCTGATTTTATGTTTCTGGCAAAAACTGTGAAGGGTCTGAGATTTCCCCCTATTTCCAAGCTCACAAGTGAGCCTGCCACTGTTTCCCAAGCACTGGCAAAAGACATGAGACTCCTGGGTCAGAGACAAACGACTTTATTATTTACAGCAATAGCAGTAGGCAGACTAGCAGCATTTGCACTGGTTCACTGAATCCCAGTTCCCACAGGGTGATGTGAAGAGAGCTAGGTGACACTTGTATACTTAGTGGTTTGCGTTTCAGTAGAGCAGCTCTGAGCTTAGGGAGTTTGAATGTTTTATAATGGGCAGTGAGCATGCCTGCCCTTTGCTCCAGAGAGAGATATTATTTTTGTTATACTGGACAAAACCTTCTCTTTTTTCCATCATCTCTATCTTTCAATTCTATCTACTATATAAATATCTTTGAAAAGATAGTTCAGAACAAAGATAATCAGTGCCTCTGTTCGCAAAATGTACAGAAATGTGAAAGATGCATGGAGAAGTGTCTCCCAACAGTTTCAGAGAATACCGGACAAATTCTAGCTCTGAAGCTTAATCAGTGTATACTTCTGAGCAAGACTTAAAGCCGAGTTGTGCTTCGGTTTTCTTGCCTATGAAAATACAATGTTTGGCAATGAATAATAATGCTGAGATTCCATGATTCTGCTATACCTTTTTTTTCATTAAAACATGATGTCCTGGGCTTTATCTTAAGCAGTAGGCAGATACAGGGATGCTAAGAGAGGAGAGAAGATCATCTGGATGGATGTAGCTGGAACCCTGCACATGTGGCAGGACAGAGTTTGGGCCAGAGGTAGAGGAGTGATTGAAGACAGCATGTAAGACTAACACAGTCTGTTCCGTTCCATAGTCAAACTGAATGTACCTGCCATTAGACTTGTGACTCACTTTAAAAGTCACAAATCCATGGGATTTTATTGGCTAGCACAGAGATTTATTTTTACCTTGGCATTTAAATGCTTTGCCTTTTGGGGAAAGAAGGTTTCATAACTTTTAGTTGGCCCAGAGTTCTGGTTAATGTTTTTTGTTGCTTTTTAGTAAGCTTTTTTTTTTTTTTTTTTTTTTTTTAGATAAAAAGGATTTCTTTCCCATATTTGAAATAGAGACACAAAGCAAAACATCAGAGAAAGGTTTTACTTGGGTTCTGAGTTGTTGTTTTTGTTCTTTTTTACGCAGCATCACCACCCAATAAGCCCTGGTTAGAAGTGTGCCAGATTTTTGTCCATTACTTGTTCTTTCCAGTAGTTTTACCTCACCCCTGAGCATTGGCATTCACGGGAAGCTTGAAATGGTAGTACCCAGACTTGATGCAAAGGTAGCATTTTGAACACTTTAGGACCTGTGTCCTCATTTTTATAATGTGTGGGTACAGAAAGAGAAAGGAAAACGATACAAAATTAATCTTTTGTTGTATCTAAAGAAGACTGGACTTTAAAATATCATAGATGTGGGGCACCTGGATGGCTCAGTCAACTAAGCGTCCGACTTTGGCTCAGGTCATGATCTCACAGTTTGTGAGTTCGAGCCCATGTCAGGCTCTGTGCTGACAGCCCAGAGCCTGGAGCCTGCTTTGGATTCCGTGTCTCCCTCTCTCTCTGTCCCTCCTTTGTTTGCACTCCGTCTTGCTCTTTCTCAAAAATAAATAAAAACACTAAAAAAATATTTTTAATCATAGATGTTTACTACCAAATGTAAAACATAGGTTCCAAATAACATAATTGAAATTATTTTTAAACATTGATCAATAACCTGATGATTGATTTTAATACTCCAGGTCTAAAAATTCCTATTTGTTATATGATGTCAGTGGAATATCATCAGGGAAACAGGTAGCTTAGCTTGGATTTAAATGAAGCAACATGGAAATTGTGAATGCTTAATACCGCTTGAGGATTTTTATTGCTTTCATTTTTTTCCTCCCCTCTGCTATAACTTGGAGGAATACTGTCCTTCAAACAAGAATACAAAAAGTGAGAACATTCCCATTAGTAAAGACTGGGGACTTGTCTCTTCAAGGCAATCAGGCAAACTTTCAGAGAAAGGCCAGTTTGCTTATTCTCTGTCCTCTCAAACGCTGACACCCCTTCTCTGTGTCTCCTGTGTGTTCCTTCATGTTTCTGCCTTTCCAAAGACTTCCATCTCCTGTCCTATACATGATTGTTTCCTTTATGCAAAACATTCTTTCCCCAAGTAAAACTCATCTCTTTAGTATGACTGACTTCAGCTAGGTGATAGCAGAAAGTAAGCTGATGGAACTAATTCAGACTAAATTACACCCTCACCCCGGTCATAAGCCTCTTAGATGTATTTGCATTTTTATAAAAGAAGCTTGCAAAGCCAATGAATTTCTAATTGGTAGAATTTCTGGAAGTGCACTTAAATTCCCATTCACTTCATCTGTAAGCCGTCCACTTGCAAAGCTACTTGGATCCGTCTACTTTCTCTGTCTCTACCATGACCAGTCTAGTTCAAGCCAACATTCTCTCATAAACTGCCCCTTCCTTTCTTGCCCCTGAAAAATCCACTCCATTACCGAGACTAAAGCCAGAGTTATCTTCCCCCATCCTTTTCATAAATAAAAACAAGTTTATTAGACCTCCTCAGAGCAATTTATCTAGGGACTAAACAGTGAGGCCTAGGTAACTGGCTTTCTGATGCTCTGACTTGATCCCAGGTTAGATTTTATGTAGAAGAAAAGTCCCACACCCAAATGTTGTCAGGGACCTGGGATGTGACTTAAATAAATTCATAGCAAATTCAGCAGCTTGAGAGGTCAGATAACCGACACATTTTCAGATTTGGCCTGTCATCAAATTTATAGACTCTTTAAGCCATTTGGTCTCCCAGAAGAGAAGAGGAGGTGAAGACGTGGACAAGTACCAGGCAGTACCATGTGGCATCACCCAGATGTACCTCAGTAATGTTGCAGTGTTGGAAACTTAGGGGAAGTTCCCTCCTGTGTCTCACCCCTGCAAGATCCAGATCCCATGCGGTGATCCTTCTTCTCTCACCCTCTGATCCCTACACTTGTCTATGCTCCTCCCCTTTGGCACGTGTTTGCATTTTCCTAAACTCTTTGTGATTCCAGCTTCCATTTTCCTCACAGAACTTTGCTAACCCCTGAGAACAATGACGCTGGGTTGTCTGCTAAAAAAAACCTTAATCTCGGGAGCTGGGAGGGATCCTCAGCATCTCTTCGCTCCTTCTCCTTACTGTCATCTATTGACATTCTGATCATTCAACATATTCCGTAAGGAAATTGTCACCCAGTTTAACTTCTTCCTCTCCACTTCAGATATGCCAGCATTCCTGTCAGTTTTGATGTCCATACCAATGACCTTTCATTGTCCTAACCTCGCAGCTCTTTGATGTTATCAAGCCATGACCTTCATTTCTAATCAACTTTAGCCTCCAAGTACTGTAGACTTCGTCAGCAGCTTGCATCACGCAGCACTACCCCATCTTTGAAAGCTTACTGATTCACGACTTTATAATCAGTCTTCCTGGTGTTTTCACTTCTTCAGTGCCAGAGGCTGAAACCTCAAATGACACTTTTAGTATTCTTAATTCTACTTCTTTCTTTAAGTCTGTCAGCCATTTTTGGTCATAATTCCTTTCTTACCAAGGCTAGACCCCTTAGTCTGCCACTTGAAATATTTCTCTACAAGCACTTGCAACATTGTATTTTTCTTCCACACCAGTCCTTAAGGCAATTATATAAAAATCTCTTAACCTGACTTATCTGCTTCTACACAACAAACACTGGAGAAAATCATAGGAGTTTGCTGTGTTTTTGTTTTGTTTTGTTTTGTTTGTTGTTGTTTTTTTTTCCTGAGGATGTCTTCCTCACTTGCTAAAATGGAAAAAAAAAATCATACTACTTTGCAATTGTCAGCTCAACCACCACCACAGCTGGCTGGTGGCCCCTGAAGCAGCCTGTCCTAATTTCTCTCTAAAATACTTATGAAAACACACACACACACACACACACACACACACACACAAATTTAAAAACTGTTCCTAGCATGTGCATTGCAGATATAGGAGGACTTTCCATGCATTGTAAGGCTGATGGAAGTAAATTGTCATTCTTAATTTTGTATTGATAGAGAAGATCCTCTTCGTCCTTGGTTATGATGTATTTCAAAAGAAAAGTGAGCAGAATGTGTTGATGGTTTGGATGGGTTTGTAAAAGAATATCTGCTGCGGTTTTAGCCAGCCATCAGTTGGGCTAAACACACTAGATACCAGGAATGGAGCTTAATCTGTCATTCAGCTTTAGGTTCCAGAAAATTCAAGTGGGAAGTCAAGGGCACATTCCTTCCAAATTAAGCATATTGTTTTTAAAATGAAAAAAAAGTATAAAGAGGAAAATAAATATCTTGGATTCACTAACCCAGAAATAATTACTGGGAACATTTTTGTGTGTTTTGTTACTCGAGAGTACCTTCCAAGTGAAGTCTACCCAATTTTTTGAGGTAAATTTATACTTTCTTTCCTCTGTGTTCCTATTGTACCATGTGAAAACCTCCATTATAGTCACCTCACATTGTATCTTAATTGCATCTGTATGTGTTTGTCTTCCCACAAGGACTGAGTGTCCCTGAGGGCAGGACCTTACTTCTCACTTCTCAAGTTCAGTACATGGTCGTAGTTCCTGGTATATAACAGCCACTCTAGTGTTTTTAAATTAGAGACTGGAGAGGATGTTAATGGAGGGTATCAGTGTTGTGAAAAGAGAGCCCTACCCATCATCAGGGGGTCTTGGCAAAGCTTAGACAGATTTATCCCTTTACCCATTATGAGCTCAATATTAAGTTGGTACTTTGGGGCAAAGGACAGGGGCAGGCAAATTTGAAAATACTGTTGCAGTCCACCAAGATAGAATTACCCATTTTAAGTAATAAGGCATTTGCACTTGTGAAAGAACTAGAGAACTGTTATACTATTACACATGTGCAAGGCAGAAAGATACCAATAAATTACATAAGGCAGCTTCATCTTCTAGGGGATCACCACTGCAGCCAAAAGACTCACACCTCATTGCTTTCTAAAAGGACAAGCTTAACACTTTATCACACTGTTGACTGATCATTCATGCAGGATACGCGTGGACGTGTTCTTCCCTTGGGTAGGCTCCTGTTTGCATACCACTGCAACCCAAAAGTCTTTAAGTATTTGTTCTCCACTTGTTTAGAATAGAAGCTAAGTGCTGACTTCCAGAATGATGGAGAAGGAAGATAATAGTAAGAGCTCTCTCTTTCCTATGCAGTAAGGTTTTAGTACTTCTTATAGATCAGCTCTCTGGATAGTTTTCTTCATCTTAATGGTTCAACATTCAGAGTAGAGGAAATACAATACTTCTTGCTGACTATTGTGCTTCAGCACTTATTCTCCATGGATCCTGTGAAAGTAAGGGTGTCTGAGATATGGCCAGAACATCTAAATCAGAAAGAAAGAGCATTGATCTAGATTGCAGTGAATGTTAGGTGGATTATTTTTCTTTTTAAATCTCTAAACCTTAAAGAAAAATCTCAGAAACCTTATTTAACAAAGAAATGGAGCTGCTCTGATCGATAATGGGTAGGATCCTACTCTCTTCATCCTTCCCTTTGTTCTTTTTTTTCATCCTCTTGGTGGCCCCTAGAAGCAACTTCTTAATACCTACTCGACCCCGGCAAGCTCACCAGAGTTCAGTCTGGGAATCATGGCTTGAAACAAGGAGCTTTAGAATAGAGAGAGTTAATAGCAGCCAGTGGGGGTGGAAAATACTGCCATGATTCTATTTGCCAAGTATGAAAGTTAGGAATATTCTCTTTCCTTCCTGTATCCTGTTCAGGTTTTTGGTTACCTATGAGAAGGAAGTTAATGAAAACAGAAACAAAATTTTTAGAGTGATCAAACATGAATTTTTAAAATTACTTTCACCTTTCCCTTTTATTATGCCTTGATAACACTAGTAAGATACGTTCATTATGAGAAGATTAGAAAATACAGATAAACAAAAAGAAAGAAAATTGTAAATGCAGTGTCATTACATAATATTTCATACCTTCCTTATGAATGTACAAATTTTACATAGTAGAGTAACATGCACTTTGAATATGAATAAGCTATGGCATATTTATCAGTGGAAAACTATGAAGGCATTAAAAATGATGGAAATCGACACTATTTGGCAGAGAAAAATGCTCATACCATATTGTTGACTTAAAAATAAGGGTAATCCCTGTATATGCTGTACATATATTTTATATTATTATATGCTTTGCCTATGTATATAATATCTACTTATAAAATGTTATTAACAATGTTTTGTTTTCAAAACATATTCTTACTATAAACATACATGTATTAGTTCATTCATTCGTCAACAATGCCTCCATAAGGGAGATACTATTATTCCTTTTGTGCTCAAGTGGAGAGAAATCAGGGATGTTTCCCGAGACCACACATCTCACAGGTGGTAGCTGCACACAGGCACTATGAGCCTGGAGGATGAAGTTTTCAGCCACTGCACCTGGCCAAGCTCCTCAGCATGGTATTCAAGGCTCCCACTGGAGGGCAGCCTCCATTCCTCCCAGGTCGCCCACTATTCCCTCCACCCAAATCTGCTCAAGCCAGGCTCCTCTTTCCTCTGATTTCCTCTGTCCCTTCAATGGCACACTTAACTGTCCTCTCCTCTCCCGGCCTTTACTCTAATGACCTCATTTGAACTTAATCATCTCTTTTAAAGACCTCTCCTTCAAATACAGTCACACTCTGAAGTGCTGGGGGTTAGGACTTCGACAGATGAACTTCTAGGGGACACGGTTCCAATCCTAACAGCCAGAGATGGGTGGAGGAGGGAAATATGATTGGCTGTTCCACCAGATCCATATGGAGAGAGGAGAGCAGATCCCCAGGGGAAGAAAGGGATATTGGACAGATGAAAACAACTTGACTGGTTACGACAAAGCCCATGGAATTCTTTAGGCAGAACAACCTCACACCCCCACCACAAATCTTTTTAAAGTGAGAGACTATCTTTCTTCTCTTCAGCACCAAGAGTCCAATACTGTCCATTGGGGACTCAAGTGCCCTTCTGCTGACCCCTGTGTGGATTGTCTTAGTTCTCACTTCCTGCCTTGAAGCCCAGTTCTCACATGCCTCTGCTCTCCAGAGCCAGCTAATTTAATAAATTAATTAGTCCTGCTGTGCTTTCCTGTCTCAACTGTACTGTACTTGCCCCACCCCCACCCAGGACATACTTCAACCCAAATGAATAATTCTATTGGTGAGAATTTTAGACACCATTGCAGAACCTCATGGAAACTGCTGAATCATGCAAATGTGACAGGCAATCTCTGACACTGTCTGACCTAACCATAAAATTCACCGCTCTGCCTGTAAGACATAAATCTCTAAATTAGCTAATCACAGCCAAAATCAAGTGGAGATTTTTGGGAAATGATAGCATAGCCTTGCTCCATTTCCTTGAAAAATGGGGGGAAAATATCTGCTGTTTAGTATGTAGTTTGTTAGTCGGAAACTACATAATTCTTCCTTCCAGTTGGTATTTCTTAAAAAGAAACAAGCTTGTCAATGGGCCTAAGATATATATACTGTGTAGTGCTTCATTCCTGGCCACTGGCAAGTTGGAAGGCAAAGGCAGTGGTGGCCAGTAGCACTGGGATATGTGGATGAGTGTGCATTTTAGGAGACCCACTTTGTCATCTTCTCTCAGGGAGAAGCTGGCCCGAGATCACTGACCCAAAAGTGTCTCTTGCTTCTGTGTCACTCATGGCTTTACACTTTGCACGTTTGGCATGAGGCCCATTTGAAAGGGACAGCATGTTCATTTTTCAGTAAACATTTGGCAGCTCGTTGACATCTCTGAAGTTGTGCTAAAGACCAGCTAGCTGAGGGAGCTGACTAATCCCTTTGCACTTTGGTAGGAAAAGTCTGGTAAATCTTTACTGGTTTGTGACCTTGCACTTCATGCCACCATGTAGGTATATCCATCTGTTTCACTTGGAGTTTGTTATCTTGGGCCACATACTGTGATATAACAGAGGCAACATTGTGTGACACACTTACAATGTGATTCTGATTATTGATTGTGATTTTCAATGGGACTGTAAAGGAAGAAGTGGTAAGAGTGACCTTCACTCTTTTGTTGCCTAAATCTCCGTGGCAGGCTCCTATTTACTTATTTTGATGATAAAAATAAGTGAGTGAGAATAACACTTAAATAATACCAAAGCAACTTGTTACAACTGTGAAGAACTTCAAACAATAAAACTGGATTTCTTTGCATTACATAATAAAGACTCAGTAAACTATATTTATACTTCATGGATTTGGTTATTCTGTTATCCCAGCCTGCATTTATTCATCAGTTGTTTTATATCTTGCTAAGTGTAGACACATTCCATGACTCAGTATGTAGCCTGCCAAAATAAACTATACTATGTTTGTTGGCATTTTCCTCAACAAATGCATCACCCAAGCAGTGACAATGGTATTTTCCCCACCTCAGTTCTTCTGGAGCCATTGTATTTGTAACAGATATATTAGCAGTGAATCTGAAGTTTTGATAAGATGCCTGAAAACATAACGTGCTTCAAAATAGACATAAAAGTTCTTACAGAAGTGGCCAAACTTTTTATTTTTATGCCATCGGAGGGCTACACTGTTTGGGGATTACAAGAGCTGATTAAGAAGGTTGCAAAACAAAATCAGGCTCAAGGATTTAGCTGGTGACATGTTGCAAATTCATCCTGACAGTTACATACTTGATTTGTAAGTGAACTCAATAGGCAAAGGAGAACTATACTATAATTTTGATTCATTTGTCTATACATTTTTAAATCTATTCATTTATGTATTTAGATAAATGAATATAAATATAAATATGTAAACATATAAATGTAATTTTTATATTAATTAAATCAATCAATCAGTCTATCCATCTATCAAGAGTGTGTGTGTGTGTGTGTGTGTGTGTGTGTGTGTGTGTGTGTTTGGTGTTGGAAGATACAATGTGTGGAACTTCAAAATAACCTCTCTCCCAGTCTCCTAATGGCAGTAGACATAGATGTTGAACAACAAAATTTCAAGTGTTATGAAAGAAAAATATTGTTAGTAAGTTTGTTGTGCTCATATCTTTTTTCATTCATTTTCATGGAAGTCTAGGACCATGAACTGACTTTTGATTTGCAAGATTATCATCAATATTATAAGATAAAAGCCCACTAAAGTGATCCATGAACTGTAATGCACACAGCTTCATGAAGGGTATGTTGTTTAACATATTATTTATGAGAAGGTGATTCTTGTTATGACTAGTCTCTTGAATTTTTCTTTGAAAGCATAATAATTAACAATACAATTTATTAGTACCAATACATTTTAACAGGCATTTAATGTCTTCCAATCTGACACATCCTGTTGAAAAATATATTGATAAAGGCCCAAAATGAGAGTTGCAGCAAGCTATACACAAAGTGAAATACATTTAGTTTCCTAAATAGAATGTTAGAGTCCTTCATTTGTAGTTGAACTTGTGATTAGAAAGGATACATATCTTGGCAGAACCATAATTAAGTGAATGAATGGGGTAGTTTTGGAGGATGTTTTACTCTTCGATGATGGGTTGGGTGTGCTTCTGTCTGGGAAAGAAGCATCGACTCTATTATATAGTGAACCCATACAAATCCTCTGATTCATTACACTAATAATTTTTGAGACTATTTTCTTTAAACTTCTATTAGCACCATCTAATGGTAAAATAATGGAACTTCTTTCTTCTCAGTCATTTTAATTAATGACAACATAGAGTCATAGCGGCACTACAATTCCAGTGTTGATAGCCATTTCATGAGAAAATGTGTAGCATGCCAAAGGGTCAGCTTAACCCAAAAAGGACAAAAGTAGGTAATTCATCCACATTCACCAAGAGGGCCTTTTGGGGGTCCGTTTTGCCTCACCTATTTCTAAGCATCTGCAAGAAAGCATGAACTGATGAGAATTTTAACCTTCTACCTAGTGAAGGCAGAATTCAGGAATCCTAAGGTCCAGGTTTGAGAAGACCTGAATTTTAGTTCCACTCAACTGCTCCTACAGTTATGTGACTCTGGGAGAAGTACTTAGTCCGTTTGTGCCTCTTATCTAGGCTTGTAAAATGGGAACAATTATACTGACCATTCTTTCTGATAGAGTTGTCCTGGAAATGCTTTACAAAAGAATATGTGTTGTAAATCTGTAAAAGTAATATGTGAGGCATTATTTCTATATTACTCAGGATGTCCATGAATTGACTCAGAAAGAAAAATTAAATGAGGCTTCCAATTTTCCACATTGACATAACTGTCACATAACAGAAATGTTCTTTTTGGAGGCATTCTGATACGGAAGGAAGTAGGCAAGTATTACCCAGAGTAAGAGGTTGAATACAGATAGCCATCAGAAAGAATAAGTACTAGTTTTGGGTTTGTTTTATAGACAGTTATAGTGGGGCTTCTTGATTAATGCCACAGAATTATTTTATAGATAAATTACCCCAAGACAAGAACAGGAGGTAACATTAAGTTTTTACTACATGTCAGACACTGTCAAGCACTTTACATATTCTTATAACTCTCTATGACCGTCTATGGGACAGATACTGTCATGACTTCCTTAGATAAAGAAATGGAAGCTCCAAGAACCTCTGGGAAATATAGCTAGAAAATCCATGTCTCAAGTACTGTCCTATACCTCTTATAATAACCCTGAGCCTCTATACTTTATTTTAAGCTTGTCTTATAATGTAAGAAAATAAGAAAGGAGCTATTTAAGAAAGCCTAATACCTGGGCCTACTGTGAAATTGAACTTATTTATCCATTTTATTATGATGATTGTAATTCTTTCATCAACTAAAATAATACTTAAAAAATTTTTTTTAATGTTTATATATATATTGAGAAAGAGAGACAGAGCATGAACAGAGGAGGAGCAGAGAGAGAGAGGAACAGAGGAGGAGCAGAGAGAGAGACATAGAATCCGAAGCAAGCTCCAGGCTCTGAGCTGTCAGCATAGAGCCTGACGTGGGGCTCGAACCTACAAACCGTGAGATCATGACCTGAGCTGAAGTTGGCCGTTTAACTGACTGAGCCACCCAGGCGCCCCTAAAATAACCCTTTTTAAAGATGAAATGAAATAACCCTTTAAATTTCTTATTTATCATAATATTTACATATAAGCAGATGTTAAGTGAATTTGCTCAGGCAAAAACATTGTTTTTTGTTTTGTTTTGGTCTTTTAATAGGGAACTCAATAGCAGATTGAAATTGCCAGCTCTGGGTAGTGAGAAGCTTGAGTCCTCAGCACTTACGTTCCTCTGTTACCTTTTTTCTGATGTGCCCACTCTAGGCTCAGCTCCCCAAACTATCTACAACCTTTCTAGGCAGAGTAGAAAATTACCGCAACAAACCTCAAACTGCAGCCACATGCCTGGGGTTAGGAGTGATACAGGTGTGGGTATAGCCGCTGGACTCCGGTCTGGAATTTTAGTAACCACCCTGGGCCACGTAGGAGGGCCAAGAATTAGTTGTCCTGGTTTTTTGAAGCTGCCTTTCTGATCTTCCTGGGACGGTTTTTAGAATTCCCTGATTGTGCAGCCAAAGTGGTTAATAAAACCCACATTCATAATGATGTAGATTAAAAAATGTGAGTAGAACCAAATTATGTTTTGTGGGAAATATACGCTTTCTGTGGAATTAATGGTTCTTGACCATGGTTTTCAGAACAAGTAATTGCTTTGACCTGATTGCACGTCTGCTGTTGGATAGTGGCTAGGCAGAGGTGGAGCCAGACTGCATAGGTGGGATCCCATCTTAGCCACTTAATAGTCCGCTGTCCTTGGGCAAGTTTCTTACCTTGTCTGCACTTCAGTTTTCTGTCTGCAACATAGGGACAGTAATGACTGTGTCTCCTAGGACTGGTAAGAGGATAGCATGAGTCAATACATTTAAAATACCTAGAACAATGCCTTGCACAGAATGTGCAACCCACAAATGTTAAGTATAATGACTGTTGCTTCAATAAGTATTTTCATAAATATTAGTGGATGATTACTAACTGGTAGTTTGGTGAGATGCATGTTTGTCAGGATTCACCAATGTGGGAATAAAACTAGGATCTTAAAATAGTCACAAAAATATTTCTTTGCTTCCACTTATACTCACTGTCCTCAGGCCCCTTCATCTCAAAATCCTTTTGCCAATCACTTTTGGGTCATCTTCTGTTCCTGTCAGACCCTGCATTCTTTTTTTATAGCAGATATATTTTCTGACCTCTGGTTAATCTATAGCTTACCTGTACATACAATTTCAACAAGCTAGTAAAATGCCCTAAGTTTAAAATAAAGGTTAAATAAAAGGAAAGTACTTTATAATATAACAATATATAATATAGTATGTAAATTTCAGGCATAATGATACCATAAGGTGTAACAAAATTGCCAAATGCTTGGCACTTAGAGTTTGAATCACCATGAATGTGACAGATACAAATTCAGACTGGTGCGGTTGTATTGTAAGGAGACTAAGATTCCCTGGGTCATGTCACTATTGGTGATGTGCCTTTCCAAAATGGTGATCAGCTTGAGAAAGTCACAAACAAGACAAACAATAGTTTTCTCTTGTTTGCCCATGGAATTATACCCCTGCAAAATTCAGTGTATATTAAAACTGGGTAAAATTCTTACTTACAGTTTTTATATAAAATGGAGTCAAGCTCTAGGTTCAAATAATCACCAACGGGCTTTTTACCTACATCAACGTCCAGGTAGATATTCAAAAATGATGAGGGATGAGAGGGAATTTGTTGTTGTACACAGAGTGATATTCGACATGGTAACAACTGTTGTGATATGTGCACTGGCCAATGAGGATTGATGCCTAATTGTTGAAACATGCTGGACTTTGCACCTTACCAGTACCTTCCAAATAAATATCCTCTTCATCCTACACAAAGCACAAATCCAGTGTTTATTAAATCGTTAAGTTTAATCCAATCACTTAAATTTCATTAAATTTTACTTATTAAATTTCAGTAGCATTCTTCATCATTGCCATGCCCTCAAATACCCTCTTTGTCTTTGAGGGTGTATCTTATTTGCTCATGAATGCAATCTCTCATTCCTTGGTAGCATGTCCACCGTTTACTCCACGTCCGCCCTGGTGTCCTGTGCTCCTCTGCTGCTGATATACACCCCTGGTCATGCCCACCAAAGGCGCTCTGTCACTGGTGCCCCACATGGCAGAGGCTGCTGCTGCTGTGCCTGTCATTGTCTGTGCTAAGGTGCTAAGCCCGGTGTCAGGCACACGGTGCATGCTGTGCCTGCTTCTCCTATGGACGCTGCTGAAACTGTCAATGCCATGTCCCATTGAAATACTCACTGTTTTGCCAATGGCTTGGAAGTCCCTTGGTATTCTCAGAAGCCTGAATGAGTCAAAACCAAATTGACTTAGGAGTAAAAAATCAGGAGTTAAAATCCTTCTTTATAGTTTTTTGATTGCATATAATAAAAAAATTGTTTTAGTATTGTTTTTGCTCTGACCAAAATCTGGAATGGAAGACAGGCTATGGAATATAGGAGCAGTGTACTAGAAGTTGCCCTCCTCTTACATGTCCCATTACCCTGGGACGTATCTTGCCAGCCATGTCTTTTCTTTTTAGGATAGGTTCCTTATTATTAGGCTTCACCCACAATTCTTCCAGTCAAGGCCAGACGTGGTGAACTCCTAGTTGAACACGGATTAGTTTCACACTAAAATTCTATCACACTGGTAAATAATAATCAGATAACAGTCTTGCATCTCCCATTGACCATAGGGTTTAAAAGAGCAACAACACAGAGAAGTGTCTTTCTTTTCCCATTTTTGGGGGCTGTGATGGTAGCATTTAGCATTGTTGAGTTCTTAGAATGTCACAACTGGACCGGAAATATCTCTCTTGAACAGAGTATGAAAAAAGGGTTGTATTTATTCCTCAAGTATAAAGCCATTACTATTTATGTCCTTGTGTTCCAAATATTGTAGAAGCAAAAGTTTACTTTGAATCTAAATACAGAATTGAGAAGAAAAGAAGAAAGATTGCATGGTTAAGTCAACTGGTCTTTGGCCTAATTTATCTTTTTCAGTTCAGTATTTTGTAATGTTGCTGTTTCTAGATCCCTTCTCTCTCAGCCCTGGGTAGTAGGGCAGTCAACAACCAATTTTAGAAGAACTAGTGTCACTTAAGGGAAAGAACTTTAAACTATATTCATAGCAGGCTATAAAAAGCAGAGATACCACCCACAAAGTGATATTTAAAAATTTCCAGCTATGTGATTTATTGGTAAATGTACACATGTGTTGTGCTACAAACAAAATGCACGATGTACCAGGTGTCCCCTGAGTTTTTAAATTAAGACTAATTTTACCTAAAGGACACATTTTAATAGAATATTTTGCTGTGTATAAGCTATGGAAACAACATTTTAAGCTGTCTGTGGGTGAAAAGTCCTTAATTATATGGAATATAGCTCACAGGGAAAAGCAAAACTGAAAAGCAACCAAAAAACCTAGAGTCTCATGTCAATTTTGAAAATTTCTAGTCAGAAACATGTGCCCTAATGTCAACTCACGCTCTGAGGAGTAATGGATACTGTTATTATTTTAAGTGACTTGGTAAATAAAAGCCAGATTTGGGTGATTGAAGAAAACACTAAGCAAAATTCTCTCAGAAATCAGGGTAGTGGCAAGTTGAAGACTGGGTGAGTAGTTCTGAAGCATTTTGCTGAAAACCTGAATTGCAAATCATTTAATGGATAATGGTAGCCATGAACTTTTGTCATTTTTCATTCTAAGTGCATGAAATTGAATGAACAACTCTTGAGTTCAACGTTTCTCCTAATAGAAATTTCATGACTTTTTCTCTAAATCTGATTTTGTTTGGCTGCCAGTGGCATCCCTTCCCTCACATCACAGTAGAGTGCCCCAGGAGTCCTCTTGGGCAAAGGGACCTGACCTTGGTCCAAGGGACCCAACCTTGGCTATGGAGACTGGAATCATGAATGGCAGCACGTAGGCAAAAACGGCCCCTTTGAGAGAATGCTGAGTATTACGTTGAGTTAGGCAAACAAAAAAAAACAAAACACTCCTTCCAACAACAATAAGTTTGGCTCCAAAAGCCTTGAAGAGTGGTTTAGAGTTTTTTAATAGATTTTTTTTTTTTTTTTTTGAAATGTGGAGGGGTCAGGACAAAATGACTGCAAGGGAGGAATTAGCCTTACTCAACAAAAAATGAAATTTGTGCCCAAATCTGCATTTATAACTCTCATCTCTCTCTGGGCAACCCCCTCTAGCTCAACAAAGCATCACCTGTAAAACCTCTCTTCTAATTGATTTCTATATCCGCTCTTCTCTAACTTATTTATATAAATTAAAAAATTTAAATGTATTTCTTCCCATTACTCCAAACACTGTAACAAAGACATGGTTCCCACATAAGCATACATCATTCTTTCATAGATGGGAAAAGAGGAGGGGAATACCTGTACTTTGATAATTTTTTCACTGTTACCCAATATTTTTCCCTTTTGAGTTAAAACTAGCTTCAGTTTTTTCCACCACTTAACAAATCAATAACAATCAAAACTTTTTTTATTTTTAAAGATCTAATTTTTAAGTAATCTCTATACCCAACATGGGATTCAAACCCACAACCCTGAGATCAAGAGTCACATGCTCCCGGGGCACCTGAGTGGCTCAGTTGGTTAAGGGACCAGCTTCGGCTCAGGTCATGATCTTGTGGTTCAGGAGTTTGAGCCCCGCGTTGGGCTCCGTGCTGACAGCTCAGGGCCTGGATCCTGCTTTGGATCCTGTGTCTTCCTCTCTCTCTGTTCCTCCCCCGCTCACACTCTGTTTCATTGTCTCTCTCTCAAAACTAAATAAAGAATTGGGGCGCCTGGGTGGCGCAGTCGGTTAAGCGTCCGACTTCAGCCAGGTCACGATCTCGCGGTCCGTGAGTTCGAGCCCCGCGTCAGGCTCTGGGCTGATGGCTCGGAGCCTGGAGCCTGCTTCCGATTCTGTGTCTCCCTCTCTCTCTGCTCCTCCCCTGTTCATGCTATGCCTCTCTCTGTCCCAAAAATAAATAAAAAACGTTGAAAAAAAAATTAAAAAAAAAAAAAAAACAAAAAACTAAATAAAGAATTTAAAAAAATTAAAAAAAAAAAAGAGTTACATGCTCCACCAACCAAGCTGGCCAGGCACCCCAACAATCCAAGCTTTTTAATTCAGCTTCCATTGAGCCAAAGTATAGCAGAGTTGGATTGGTTAACTCATGACTTTGAGCCTTGACTGATGCCAGAGCTCACAGGATTTTTAAGGTGATGACTACACATCTTTAATTTATTAAAAATGACTGGGACATTATTGGGTGCCACAGAGTCATTTTCCCAAAAGCATTCAGTGTATTTGGTAAGTAAAAAAAAACAAGATATAAATGACTTGCTATCCACCATCCACCTATTTTAAGGCATCTAAGTGGCACTTTAGAACTGGATGTTCAGTCTGGATTGCTATTCAGGGACATGCAGACAAGTGGGGTTAATTGAGATAAAATGCTGATGTCAAAACTAAAGCCTGAGTTAGAGTGTATTAAATCTCTGAAAAATAATTATCTAAAAATTTCTAAAAAAATATATATATATACATAAAATTTATATCCATATACTCACATATATATACACACACATGCACGTATATACTAAAAACATCTTGGCAATAAAAAGATAAGATATGTATAAAGAAAATATGAAGAATATCCTTATAGAAAATAGTCATTTGAATTTAATGTCCTGACCAAAATTCTGCACAGAGAGGAGACAGCTTAACTTCAGGGTTTAAAATCTAGAGAAGAGTAGGAAAAGAAAAACTCAAAATTTTTATCAACTAATTAACATTTTTAAAGACCAACAGTTATTTAGCACTTCAGATATGAAGACCCCTCCCCTTTTGGCTCAATTAGTTGGTTAATTCTTTAGTCATTTACAAGATATAAAATAGGTCAAATGTACCTGGCTAATGATCGGTTTACCTGGCTAAGGTTGAAAACTGAGACACCATCTCACAAATCCTTGTTAGGTTCCGCTCGACCTCTGACTCTTGCCCTTTGTGTCCTCATCTATATTAGGAGTGGACTCTTATATTATGATGCCGCTCAGCCAAGCCTGATCTCCAAAGACTCCAACTATATGGCTGGTCAGTTGTGGGAGGGGAAAGAACTTAGAATAAAATGGTTCCATAGAAATATGTTTGCTGTCTCCTAACCAAAAATCTTTTCTGACATATTTCCATGTTCTTGACCTATTTCTGGCATTTGGATCTCTGGCCCTCATTAGATTTCATTTGGCAACTGGCTCTAGTCTCCACATGTTCTATATTTTTGTCTCAATCTTGGAGTTAGATATTATGAAAATATTGATATTCTAAATATGTACTTGGCTCACATATAATACACTTATTTATAAATAGTGTAGAAGTAGAGAAGAAAATTGACAGTAATACTGTGCATGTTTTATTATACCAAAAACATAGGGTAAAAATTGAAGATTGAGTTGGTCTGTGAAGTTACCATTAAAGGAGAAATAGGTTAATGCATCGTTTTGTTTAAAATTGGGGCAATCACCCCCATTGTTTGTGTCTTGTATTTAAATTAGGATTGACTTTAATATACTTAAGAAGAATTTGGAAATCACAAATTTTTAGTAAGTCATTAATTATTCTGATGTAATATGTATCAATAGTATTTCATGGCTTACTCCAGAAAATGTTACTGAGAAAAAAAGTTTAATATTAATAAAGTGATTAACTTATTTTCACAATGGGTGGGTTTAGACAGCTACTCTATTATCATATTTGTTGCACTCTATGTATTAATATTTGTTGGAGACTGTGTTTCAAATTATTATTAATGATGCTCATTAATTTATACTGAATTATTCATCTTTGGTCTTGCTGAACTAGTCAAGCATTTTTTTCCCTTTCTTTTTCGCTGGAAAATTCATGCAGAAAAATATCAAAGCAAAATTAAGCTGCCATAAAGTAATAAAACAATCTTTCATGCTGTTTGGTCATTGCAGTGAAATCACAGGGGCAAGAAAATTGAAGTACTCGTCTTGACATAGCTTTTATTACCAAGGAAAGTGAACAGAATTCAAGGTTCTTGTGTTGTCATGGTCAAAACATAGAGCAGTTCATGGGGAAAATTGTTTTTGGAGAATTGCATGACTTCAACACTTCCACTGAGAAAGAACAGAAAGAACATTTATGGCTTGCATTTACTGAGTGCTCAATAAGCATTTGATCAATTGATTGGCTGATTAATTGACTGATTAGTTGGTGGACACTTTATGCAAGTTGCTTAGCTTAAGGTTAGCATTATGTATTAATGATTCCACTCTCATAAAATGAAAGTAAAAGTGCATTAAGGAATTGATGTATTTGGAGCACATAGATCCTCAAATTATACCATTCAAACTCAAGTGCAGGTCTGAAATAGTCCAAGGACTTTTGTCTATGTGTCATAGATTTGTTGACCAAGAGCTAGTTCTATTGACTAAGAGTTAGTTGTGGTGGTTGTTGGTGAAAAAGTTATCTTCCTGAACAAAATAGAGAAGAATAGACATCACTATTGCAAAACTGGGTCAGTCCTAGGCTTACTCCATTCACAGAAACCTAGCCTTAATATAGAACTCCTTTAAATAAGTGAAACAACAGGAAATTAACTGCTTTGCTGGGATGATATTGCAATGCTAAACTTGAGGAAAGTCACTAAAACCAGTGTCTCTTCACAGGCTACTTCAAGTAAAGATGCTGTGTTTTGTTTTGGTCTATGCATCTGTGCATATCACATATTTCCTGCTTTGTTCTGAAGCGACTAATGTCAAATGTCATGTTTCATAATCATGTAAAAGAGGATTTATTAGTCTTTGTCTGATATCAGTGATGAGCCCTTAGTGCTGAGTAAATTCAAAAGAAATAACACTTTAGTTACACTTTGAAGTTTCCAGTTATAAACAGGTTTCCTAGGTTATAGGAAAGGATTATATTAAACTACTACTAGAAGTAGTTCTATGACATTTTTTTAGGATTTAACATATTCCAGGTGCTGTGCAAAGCACTTTAAAGAACATTTTATATTTAATTCTGTCAGTATCCGTATGAGGTACGTTCTTCTTCTTGTCACTACTGTTACAATTCTCATTTTCCAGGTAAAGATATTGAACTCAGAAAAGGTAAGGAATTTGTTCATGGTCATACTTATGAATAGGAATCCATTAATAAACAAGAATCAGGATTTTTAAAATAAATTTCTTTGGAATATTATTTGTAAAATATTTTTGAAAAAAGTTACTGGGCAGCAACTATATTGCAACATCCTAGACAAAGCAGAACATGCATTTTTATTGGTTTCATCCATGTCTTCCCAGGCCCAGGTTCAGTTTCCTTGGGGAAACAGATACAACCTTGGTCCCCAAATCCCTCTCTTATCTGGTGTCCTTGTAAGGGGCAGCCTTCCTCTTAGAAGTCTGCTTATGACATTCTCTTCCATGGTTTTCTATGCTTGCTGTGGTTTCCAGGGGGCTTTGCTGGTATTAGACCTCTTGGCCTTTGATAGTTCCTCTCATGGTGTCCATCTCTGGTTCTTCACTGGAGCCTCCTCAGTATTGTTGCAACGTCTCTGATAGGGTCGTAACACATCATGCTACTCTAACAGATACACATTGAGGTGGACAGAGAAAACCAATTCTTGTCCATGTTATGCTAATATCCTAGGTCATGAACAAAAAGTTACACCATACAACCCTAGTAAAACTGCTCAGCGGCTAGATGGCTCATTCTTTACATTTCAGCCCCTTTTCCTAGGGCCAGTGCACATATCTCTAGCTATTTGGTGAGAAGACATTAGCATTCACTTATTAAGCAGAGATATATTGAGCTCCTACGTTAAGTGCCAGCCTGTGTGTTTGGCACTAGATATGCTATGGAAAGAGAAAACCCGAATTCCTGACTTCATAGAGCTCACTGTCCAGTAAACTGAGAATTCCCTCTGAAGTACTTAATACTTAAAAGAATCCCTCCTCTCTAACTGCCAATGAGTCATCAAGTTGGTGAACTTGAAGGTATCTAGTGGTGTGTTTCCTCTCCAGTTTGTACAGGGCTCAAGAAATGAAAGGGTGGTTGATATTCCCCAGATACTTTCTCAGAAGGTAGGAGCTCAAAGGAGATTCAGAAACAGTCTCTCCTATGTTGTCTGTTGGGGCTCACACAAATAAAAATGGCACCTGGCTGACCTTGTGAAGCACTCAGGATTCCTGGAATATACCTGAATTCACAGAGGGGCCATATTCCAGCCCTGGCCCTTGGACTTTTGCTACTTATCTATTCCATTAGGTCATATATAGCATATATTAAAAATTATAACATAACTTTTCACCTAGGATCACAGAAATTTAGAATTGTAAAAAACCTTAGAAATCACTTAGTTGTTCATTCAGCAAATATTTGTTTAGTACCCACTGTGCTTGCTGCTGTCTTTTTCATCATCATGCAAAAGAGGAAACAGATTCAGAGATGAGGATATTTGTTCTCTTTTAGGAACTGGCAGATGGGCTACGCTCCTGTTGTTTTCAGAGCATGTACCAAATAGTCATTGAATGATTTCAAGATAGCCCCTTGTATTAGTCAGGGTTTTCCAGGAAAACAGATAATAAGATCTCTAATATCTGTCTATCTATCTATCTATCTATCTATCTATCTATCTATCTATCATCTCTCTATCTATCATTTATGTGTTTATTGGGAGAGTAGGAGATAAAGAAATTTATCGTAAGGTGTTGGCTCACATGATTCTGGAAGTTGAGAAGTCCCATGATCTGCCATCTGCAAGATGGAGACACAGGAAGACTGATGATATAGGCAGCCAATGGTTAGAATCCAGTCTGAGTCTGAAGGCCTGAGAACCAAGTGTTCTAAGGGCAGGAGAAGATTAATGTCGCAGCTCAATCAATCAGGCAGAGAGCAAATTCAACCTTCCTCTGCCTTTTTGTTCTCTTCAGGCCCTCAATAGATTGGTTACTGCCCAACCACCTGTGGAAGAGCTATCTGCTTTTACTCATTCCACCAATTCAAATGCCGATCTCTTCTGAACACACCCTCACAGACACACCCATAATGTTTAAGAAGCTCTCTGGGTATCCCTTGGCCCAGTCAAATTGACACATAAAGCTAACCAATGCACTCTTTTGTCATTCCTGCCCATAGACATTCTAGCCACTGGAACCTTCTTTCACAGGTGGTAGGTTTATGTACTCTCTTGCTTTCTTCCAATAGGCATCACATTGTGGTAAAAGAAACATTATGAATTGCTGATATTTGATCAATGTTCAGCCATGTTTTTACTAACAAAAGGTAATTTCATATGATTCATCTTAAGACATGCCCTGCTGCCATGTACAAATGCTTTCAAGATCAAAGCTAATATTATTTCTCTCTTACTCTTCCCACATGTGCGTGCACACACACACAAACACACATATCATATAATTGTTTCTCCAGGACATGTGGTTAGTAAGGAGAAAACGAGGGCCAAAATTTGTATTTTCCAAATACAGGGCTTGTGTTGGATATTCTCCATTTACCCTTCTACTCTAGACCCTTCCCCAGGAAACTGTCCACTGCAGACTAATCAACAGGGCTCCCTTGTCCCCTGGCTTCTGCAGGAGATCAGAGTTCAGGAGGAGAGAGCTTTGGGATATTTATCCCCAACCTGCTTTCCTGCCAGACCCTGGCTTGGAAGTACTTGTGTCCTTCTACCTGTGACCAAAGCGCATGCTCAGTGTCCTCTCCCACACTTAATGCTCTTTGTTTGATTCTATAATCCCTGCCCTCCTGAGCTAGGGGAGGTAAGCCCCAGGAGCTTCACTACCTATTGTTTTCTCTTAACCCTCCTCTCATTTGTTTAACAGTCCTTTCTGTAATAGTTTCTCTATTAATAGTCTCTTCACTTACCCCTTTGACTCTGCCATCCATTCATTTTCTCCCAGGGCACAGATCCAGAGTTACTTCCTGGCTATGAAGTTAGTTTTGCGTATATTAATTTATATTTGTTATGTATATAAGTTTTGAGGGTATATTTGCATAGCTTATACCTGCAGGCTAGGCTAAAGACTAAGACTTGTAAATATCTTTGGGTAGGAAGAACAATTAATATACCCACAAATGGTATTTATGTATACTTCTAATCCCAAAACTAATTGTCAATTATTAATTAAGACCTTTTATCTTCATTGAAAGTTTTAAAATAAGAAAATACTGGCTAAGTTTAGCTTCCTAATATGAAATGCAAGACAATACTCAAACATTTATGAAATATAATTACATTTTCCAACTATTACTTTTCTATTAATTATTAGCTCTGGGCAAAACATTAAATCAAATACAGTATAAATTTGGCTGCTAATCTTTGCTAGTTTTACAGTGTTTAGTCTTTGCCTATGATATATATAATTATATGCCATAAGCAAGGGAAAAATTAAAATATTTTTAATACATTGGGATACCATTTTGTTCTCCAAGTACACATTGGCTTAGTCCTCCTACCTTCCAAACTAGCTCATTGCTAGAACAAACATTTACTGAGCACTTGTTATGCATCAGCATTGTGTTTAGTGATGTGGGACAATCAGGAGATTTATGGGGAATCATATTCTGGATTCTAGAAGACTCCTTGACATTGTCACATGCCCATGAAGCATTGGTTGGTAAGAATCAAAATGAAAACCCAGGTCTTGTGGTTCTGGTTTAATCTTTCTTTTCTTAAAACTGCACGACACTCATTGGGCATTCAGTACTTGGCTATATCAGTAACCAGATATTAGAAGGCAGAGAAAAGCAGCCTTCAAAAAAAGTTCATTTTTCCTCTGGGTAAGAGGTAAAGTTATAAGCTTCAGAGCTCCTTAAAATAAGATAAGAGTAGTCAATAAATAAAAATGTATGATATTTCGTATCTGTATCTGCTTATTCATTTAGTCCTCATAGGGTGGGATAGGAAAGCACTAAAGACACATGCTAGACCCTCCATCTTTAATTATTTTCTGGAAATAATAAATATGTGTTAATGAATTACAAGGCCATATGAAAGACTACATCACAGAGACTCATCTCCCAATTTTTCCCCCAAAACAGAAGCTAGTTTTGGCATCGTTTATGGAGGATTTCTAGGTTTCTGCGTATGTTGGGGGGGTCAAGGGAGAAGGAGGGAATGGCATATTAAAACAAGTGGATTGGACCAGTTTGTTGAGAGAGCCCTTGATAGATAGGCCAAATGAAAGATGTAAGGAAGAGTGACTACAGACAATTCTTTGACTCTGTTAAGTAAGAACCTAGGATATTTAAGATTTCCACAATTATTTATATAGTTCCATAAAATGTAGTTGCAGCTTTTATAGGTATTAATGGAGCTTATTTTTACTTTTTAGCTATAATCAAGGGAAATGGAAATGATTTTTGATGTCAGAGAACATCTACTTAGAGTTGTTTTTTTTGTTTTTTTTGTTTTTTTTTGCAGGGAAGGGGGTTAGAATCATTAAGAGTAGCCTCCAAACCTGGAATAAGATAATGGAAAGTTATATATATTTGACAAAGGGTAAAAATTACTTTAATCAATATTAAATTCCACTGTTCAACCACAGTTTCAGGGGCTGATGTGGAAATCTGACATATTCTTGACAATTCCTGTATTGGATTCCTTTAGCTCCATGCTATAGGCTCTTCCACTTGAACTAAGCCAAAAGTGGGTGACATAAAATTGTTTATTTTTTGACATATTTGCTGACTACTACTTCCTGAAAATCAGTGAGCTACTATCTTGGTAAAACACTTAATAGGGGTAGCTTCTTCAAAGTCAGCTCTGCCTGGGCTTCAAATCAATGCTGTGCTTCCTGGCAGTAAGGATAAAAAGGAAATCGGAGTAAATTACACAGTTCTCATATTATACAAAAGAAGGCCACAAATTAGCTCTTCTGGGGAGACAAAACTTATCCTAGTAATAAACTCTAAAAAGGACTATTCAGTAAAAAAAAAAAAAAAGAAAGAAAGAAAGAAAGAAAGAAAACACATTTCCTTGCTGCAAATGTAAAGGATTATAGAAACAGTTCAACTCTTTTTTAAGTTGCGATTCCCAAGAAAAGAAATTACCTTAATGACTCTTCATTTGCCACCTCCAGAAACAAGCAATTTGCGTATTTCTTTTATTATGATGTATTAGAACTTCATTAATAAGGAAGCCTTCCAAGTAGGCTATCATTTTTTGAGAAAGATCACACTGTGCTAAATAATGAGATATGGGAATACATTGAACAGCTTGACTTCTGCTGACTTTTACTTAAGAGTGTGAAGTGTTTTAAATTAGACTATGTTAGTATTGATGAAACGTGCACAAGGGGGAAAAATAATTTAAAGGCTTTGTTCCATTTTGAGAGCTAGATAAATTGTGTAATTTAAAAATAAATCACTGTGACCTGGCAGTAAGGAAACAACAACTCTCAAATGCTGTTGGAGAGAATGGGAATGTGGACAACGAAGGCAATTCAGTAATAGCTATCAAATTTACAATGCGTTTATTCGTTGATCTGACTATTACGCATACAGATTAGAATTTGCCCCTAGATAAACTCGTAAAAGTATACCTAAATAGATGGATAAGAGCATTCGTTGCAGTATTTTTGAAATAACAGAAGACAAACATTACAAAACTAATCTGAATACACAACAATAAGAATGATTAAGTTAAATGTGCATTCATTTAACAGCACACCCCAAGCCATTAAGAAGTCTAGTGTAATTCTATATATATGCTGATATGGAAAGGATTCTGGGATGGATTGGTAGGTTAATATGCTAGATATAGACCTAGATTATACAGTAATCCCCCCCCCCCTTATCTCTAGGGAATATATCCCAGGACCCCCTGTGCAGAAACCACAGACATTACCAAATCCTATCCGTACTATGTTTTTTCTTATACATGCACACCTAAGATAAAGTTTATTTTATGAATTAGGCACAGTAAGAGATTAACAACGATAACTAATAATAAAAAAGAACAGTTATAACTGGACTGTAATAAAAGTTATGTGAATGTGGTCTCTCCCAAAATACTTTATTGTATTGCATTTATCCTTTTTGTGATGATGTGAGATGATAAAATACCAATATGATGATATGAAGTGACGTGAATGACATAGGCACCGTGACATAACATTAGGCTATTGCTGACCTTCTTTCTGATGGTACGTTGGAAGGAGGATCATTTGCTTCTTGGCTAGGGTTGACCACAGGTAACTAAAACTGAGGAAAGTGAAGCTACAGATGAGGGGAACTACTATAATGTCGCCTTTGGATCATTTAAAAAGCAGAAACAAGTATAAGTATAAGTAATGTAGATATACTGATATTTATATCAATTTACATATTGAAGAGCCATAAGCATCTTACCCATTGGGTGCTTCTTTGGACCTCAAAGGTGAATATGTAAAGCATTGGCTTTGGCAGAGAGAGGCTCTGGTTAGGGGTGGATTGCTGGCTGCTTCTGAGTTTTTTGTTTGTTTTGTTTTTCCAATCTGGATAGCTTTCTATACAGTTTGCTTTCTCTAACCATGTACATCCAATACATTTATTTTTTTTAAATACCAGTGAGTATTTTGAAGTAAGTCATTATTGTTGGTCTTCAGTTTTATATACTTCAAAAAACTATTAAATAATATTTTATAAAATAATAAAGCACTATTGTTGACTTTACCAATATCATGAAGCATGACAGACTCTAGCACATGACGGACTGCACTGCCAGGAAATCTACTCAAGTCAGCCATGTAATATTCTCCTCACAAACAGAGGCTGCCCCTGCAGCCATCTTCCCCATATTAAGAGTGCACCTCTAACATGTGGGGAGAATAGATCTGCTCAGTGAGGTCAGTTGGAGACATCATATCTACCTCCCCTCTGAGCAAGAAAATTTGAAATCAATTATTACAGTTGTTTTCCTGTTTTGTTGTAAGACAATAAACTACAAAACAAAGGCTTTTCTAAACATCCATGATTTAATGAATCTAACTTTGATTAAGAATGGAGAAAAAATTGGTTGCATATTTCCCATGGGCCCTGTATTTGAACACAGCAAACACTATTTTGGAAGCAATTCCAAAAAGAAATGATAAAATGACTGTTTTGTGCTCTTTTGAATTTTTTCAGAATTGCGACTTGTGGTGAGCCCCTCTGTGTGTCTGGATCAGAGCATACAGTTAAAGCAGAGTACTCTGAGTGACCTTTTAAAAACAGTGAAGCCACATATGTGGAAACCATGGGACTGGCAACGTGAACAGCTGTAAGCTAATCATTTTGAATTGTTCTATCCAGCATGCATTTTTGGAGACAGCTAACAAGAGAAAACTCCTGAAGATATCTAGGGGGTATTACATGTTTGAATGATTAGGTTCTATTACATAAAATTTCAGCTATCTCTTCTTAATAAAGAACACCATCATTGATTTTCTCCTAGACTAATTCAAACCTCTCCTGCCAAAAAATAAACATTTGGGTAAATAGGACTCTTATCTAGGAAGTTACATTAATGGAAATTGAATTTGAAACCTTGACAATGTGAAACTATAAAATTTTAACTTCCATTTTGTGCTCAAGTGACATTGCCCTGGTCTATGAGTATGGCTGAATGATTTTTTTTTCTAGTTAATATATTTTTTTATGGCCCTTATGATCTAAGAAAGCAACTGCAAGGTACCAAGTTATTTAAGTTTCCTCCAGGAAAATGATTTTTCAATGTAGATAGATTATAGTGAAAAATTAAGAGATTTTCATTATCTTATCCAAGAGACAGAATAGTTTACCTCATCTAATTTTATAATTATTAGGTAATATTTCCACAGTTAACAGTATTTATTGAAGAATCATATGCACCTCTGTTTACCTAAGACTTCAAAGGTTGAAATAGCATAGTCTGTTCATTGATTAAACTTAGATATGAAACATAGAAACATCATGCAAAAAGCAAATAGTTAAACATTTTGTATCTTTTATGAGGAAAGTATATTTGTTTCATCACAAAGTATTAGTGTTAATTTTCCTTTGTAGACTGAAGTGTTTACTTCATGCTCTGTGCTTTAAATTAATCCAGAATTATCTGTGGTGATGGTTATTGGGTAGAATCAAACTAGTGGGCAATGTATGTTGGCATATTTTGGTGACCTGTCTACTACTGAGAAATATAATAGTATCTCTTGTCAAGGAGAAGGTAGAGCAAAGGCAATCGAGGGCAGGACTGGAAAATGTCAGGTTTCACTGTTCCCTACACTATAATTTGTATCACTTTTGTAGTGATGGTACATACATGACCAATGTACATCTTTGAAATCTTTAAACCTCATTTTAGGTATTTTCCTACCTTTCTTTCAAAAAAAAATTATTTTAATTAAATCTACCAGAGTGGAGAACTCTTATCAGTTTGATCTCCTCTCTCTCTCTGTACCTGTATATGTACCTGTAGTGATGCTAATGAGCAGTGGGATTGCTGAAGGAAACCCACACATGGAAGGCTGAGGTCCAACAAAGGATAGATGAGTGTACAAAGCTTCGAGGTAATTTACAAATTACATACCCTAAGTTATGGAGCATTAGCTATGCTGTTTTATTCTTTAGGAATCAAACAACAGTCCTTGCTCCACATGAAACAATCTTTAGAGCTGAAGAACTGTCTGTGATTCTTAAAGCATATGTGTTGGTGACATCTTTAAGCCCTTTGCGTGCATTCATTCATTCAACTGGCGCGGTTTGGAATCCACCGAAGAAAAAACGCTTCACTGTCAAGGTAAAATTCCATCGAAGCTGTTATTTCATTCAAAGTATATTAAAGATAAGTAAAGTGAGTTGAACTGCCTTTCTCTGACCTTTATGATTATCAAATCCCATTGAACAAAGATTGCATCATCTTATTGCTGCAAGTGGAGATTTTCATTTAATAGGTGCAGGCTCAAAAATGAACTGGAAGCAGCTTAATTCACTAGGGATCACAAAAGTTACATCTTGTTTTCTCAATTCATCTTTTTAGTTCAATTCTTTGACCCATTACAAAGCTAATTCTCAGCTGTATTCTGTTTTCTTGACTTTCCACTTATTTAAGAAAAATATACTCATTGCAACAAATGAAAATATTACTTTTCCCTTATGTTTTTTTCTTCATTCTTAGGAAGCAAAATACCTATTTGGTCACAGTAGTCAATATGGAATATTTCCTAAGTGAAAAACAAAGCTCTCAAGTGTGCCTAAGATAGTAAGTCATGATATAAAGCATGATGAGAAAGTTTTCTGGGAAGCACTTAATAATAACTCCCCCAAAATTTAGTTATAAAAGGTAACTCAGGTTGCCTCAGTTGAAAATAAGGTCTAGCGACAACATATTGGGTAAATTTTAAGAAGTTTCCAACTTTACAGAAATAATCATTCAGAGGACAGTTAAGAGGAAATAGAAAGAAATTGAAAGAACACTCAAGTGCTTTGGTTTGTATGTTCTTTCAATTTCTTCCTGTTTTGTCTTACCTGTCCTCTGAACAATTATTTCTGTAAAATCAAAAATTCCTTCAAAGAACAAATACTACATGATCCTACTTATATAACAATCTAACTTTGCAAACACGGGGCACCTGGGTGGCTCAGTCGTCTAAGCATCCAACTCTTTATATCAGCTCAGGTCATAATCTCACGGTTTGTGAGACTGAGCCTCGCGTCCAGCTCTGTGCTAACAGAGTGGAGACTGCTTGGGATTCTCTCCCCGCCCCCCCGGCCCACCCCCCCCCCCATCCTTCCTCTGCTTGTGCTCTTTCTTTCTCTCTCTCTCTCAAAAATAAATAAACATTATAAAAAACAGAAATAAAATTGTCAAACTCACAAAAGCAGAGAGAAAATAGAATGATAGTTACCAGGGGTGGGGGGGAAAGGGGAGATGAGAAAATGTTGGTCAACTGGTACAAAGTTTCAGTTATGCAAGACCAGTATGACCTAGAGTTCTACGTATAGCATAATGCCTGCAGTTAATAAGATTTGCTAAGAGAGTAGATCTTACGTTAAGTGTCCTTATCGCTAAATAATACATAACATATAGGTACGTACACACATACATACATACACAGGGTGGGAGGTAAAATTTGGATGGGATAGATATGTTATGGCTTGATTGTGAGGATGGATTCATGGGTGTAGTTATCTCCAAACTCATCAGATTGAATATGTTAAATAGGTACAGCTTTTTGTATCTCAATCATAATAAAATGTTGTTTTGTTTTTAAAAAGAATGTGCAATGCCTTTCATAGCTTCAAGAGATTCAGAAGTAACTGAACCTGATTTTTTTCAGAATTTATCTTATATAAACTACATTGTAAATTCTGGAAAATCTTCCAATGGTGAAAAATTTTTAAATGGCTCATTTAAATATTGTCAATTAAAAAAAAAGGATCAGCATGATAAAAGGTGCAAATGCTATATTCCTTAGTAAAATAGATGGCTGACATTTTAGGGAAATAGTGTTGATGACTTAAGTCATAAGATAAAGAACAATTATCGTAACTATATCAACATAGGTGTTTTTTAGTTAATTATGAAAAAGTAGCATCAAATTTGGTTTGTCTTTCACGTTATCGCCTACCAGTCTTCACAGTGGCTATTTATTTTTACCTAAGTACCTTTAATTATTTTCAGATTTCTGTTTATATTAGGTTGAATTATATGAAATTGTTAGTACGTGGCCATTCTTTTTTTTTTTTTTTTTTTTTAATTTTTTTCAACGTTTATTTATTTTTGGGACAGAGAGAGACGGAGCATGAATGGGGGAAGGGCAGAGAGAGAGGGAGACACAGAATCGGAAACAGGCTCCAGGCTCTGAGCCATCAGCCCAGAGCCTGACGCGGGGCTCGAACTCACGGACCGCGAGATCGTGACCTGGCTGAAGTCGGACGCTTAACCGACTGCGCCACCCAGGCGCCCCCGTGGCCATTCTTGACTTACAAAAAATTGTCAGTTTCATATGATGCAACCTAATTTTTGGAACTCAGGTACTGAGAGATAAAAGAATCATATCACTAAATTCATGTCACATTCACACATTCAACAAATGTTTATGGAGCCCAGTCCAAAATCCCTGTTCTTGTAGAATTTGCCATTAGCCATCGGTGCAAGACTCCCACATCTATTTATATAATCCATTTCATCCCTATTCCCCATGCAATTCCTTGGGGCAGCATTACAATGATTTAATGTGTATCTTTTTGTTTAGGTTATTGTAAAAATGCAGTTTTGTTTTGTTATGCATATATGTGCTTTTAACTTACGTAAATTGTATTGTATTAGAGATTTTTTTCTTCTAACTTTTTTATGTGAAGCACTACATATTTTCGGGAAGGAAATACCCACGTTGTTATGTGTCCACCTCCTGTGTTACTTTGCACTGGTTAACTGTATTCCGTGATGTATTGCGTTACACTTCACTTAACCAGCGTTCCAGTGAGAGACACCTTGATTGTTCCAACTCTCGGCTAATCCAAATAGTGCCGCAAATGTACAAATTCTTGTATTAGACTCTTAATGAACCTGAATCTATTTGTTCTGGAAAACATATACCTATCATTGGACTTGCTAGGTCGTCAGCTGTGGGTTCATTTGATAGAATTCGATAATGCCAGCTTACCCTCCAGAATGCCTGTCCCACTTTCTGTGCCATTATCAGTCTTTCCATGTCCCGACAACCTGCCCAACACTTAACCTTTCCAGCTTGCAACAGGGGAAAAGTAGTATCTTACTCTCGCAAATGGCTCAATTTGTCATCGGTTAACTTTATCCTTGGTATCCTTTGTTGATCAGAAATCTTCAATTGATTCATCAAATTAAACTTTCCCTATAATTTCTGCTTTGGAGATTTAGTTCCAGAAGTTGTTTCTTATCTTTAAGTCACAGGGGTGGGCTTCTTCATTTTCTTCTATTACCTTTATAATTTTTCCAGGACATACAAATATTTTATTCAACCAGAGGTCACCTTTGATCCAGAATTTTTTTCTATATAATCAATTTTCATGGGCTAAAAACTCATCATTTCCCATGACTATAATATCACTTTTATTGTATAAGTTCCTATTTGTATATGGAGCTGCCTCTGAGCTCTCTGTTCTGTTCCAATTGGCCCACTTGTTTTATTATTTTGACAGTGTACATACATCTTAACACCTGGCAGCGAGGTTGCTCCTTCTACTTTTTCTTTTCAAAATCAAATTAACTATGGTATAGACATTTATTTCCTCATAAATATTTTAGCATTCAAGTATATTTTTAAGATCCTCCAGTAATTTCAATATATAATCACATAAAATTTATAGATTAATTTTTGAATAATAATAATAATGTTATTATTATTATATTTGTAATATTGTCTCTTGAGTCAGATCATTTTGCTTTTCCTTTATTAGAGTTTAAAATATTTTCTCTAGAAAGATCTTGTATGTTCTTATGTTTATTTCTAGATTCCTTAGAATATTTGTTGATATGCTTTTTGACATTGTATTGTGTAGTTGGTTATTGCTAGGATAGAGAAATACTATTTTTGAAGTTGAACTTGTATTTGGTAAACTTGTGTCAATAATTTTATCATCAGTATCATTAGGTTTGAATTTTTAAGGCAGATGACTATTTTATCTGCAAATAAAGTCATGTTAATTTCCTTTTTAAAAAATAATTTTTTTAAGGTTTATTTTTGAGAGGGAGACAGAGTGTGAGAAAGGGAGGGCCAGAAACAGAGGGAGACACAGAATCCGAAGCAGGCTCCAATCTCTGAGCTGTCAGCACAGAGCCGGATGCAGGGCTCAAACTCACAAACCTCGAGATCATGACCTAAACTGAAGTCGGACACGTAACCGACTGAGCCACCCAGCTGCTCCTTAATCTCCTTTTTAATTCTTATATATCTTTTTCTTTCTTTCTTTCCCTTTACTAATTTTGGTCAGAACCTCCAGTACTTTCTTTAAGGGTAGAAATGAGAGTTAAGTGTTCTCAAATTGTTCTTCATCTTAAAAGGAGTGTAGCTGAAGCTTCTCTCTTAAGTAAAATGCTTGCAGTAGGTTTTGGTCTTTAATTTTTATAATTCCTGCCAAAGTAGGGAGGATAATATAAATAACCACAAAGTATCCATCAGTGTGTTACAACGACTGCAATATATGGATAATTTTGTTTCATCTGCACCCTCTCCACTCCCCTTCCCAGACAACAGTTTATTTTGAAACAAATCCCAGACATCACATGATTTCCTTTGTAAACCTTTTTAGAGCGTAATTTTGAGAGAGACGGATTTATAAACTTTACAAAGTTAAATAAGTTCCCTTTTGTTTTTAGTTAGCTAGGAGTCTTCACCATAAAAAGATTTTGAACTTTATAAATGCTTTTTCCTGCATTAATAAAATTATATGATTTTTTCCTCCTCAGGTTTATTTTTGTGGTATATTACATCGCTAGATTTTCTTTTAATAAAACCTCCTTGCATCACTGAGATGAAACCTATGTGATTATTTGGGACTATTTTGCAATAATGTGTTGGATTTGTTTAGTTACGATTTTTATATCTATGTTCATAAATGATATGGACCTATAATTGTATTTTCTTATATTTCTCTTACCTGGTGTTTAGAGTTGAGATTACTGGATAAAATAGGACTAGATAACTTTCACTCTTTTTCAATTTTTTTGGAACAACTCGTGTAAGATAGGAATTAGCTCGCCAAATTGCTTAACAACACCCTCCCCTATTTGTTTCTCTACTTACTGAGTGTTTCCAGTTTGGGCCTGAAGTCTTTACTCCTTAATTCTGGAAAATGTGTTTTCATCATTGCTTGAAAATTTTTTGCTCACTGTTTTTTCTTCCTTTCTTCTGTTGTCCAGATTTTGACCCCTTCATTTCATGTGGAGAAACCCCTTAAGAAGTATGCATATTTTTACTTACACCAATTTATTTCTTATTTTATTTCCTCTTGATTCTTTATCATTTCTTTTTCACATTTGATTTTGCTCCTGTCTTCCTTGAATATATTATTTCCTTGAGTATATTAATCATGCTTTTTAAAAATTCCTAGTCCATTAGTTTTAGAAGTCACTGTTCTATCCATTGCACCCCAGGTCCTGAGTCTATTATTAGTTTTAGTAGCAATGTATGTGTCTTTTACTTTGTTGCCTTACTTTTACTTTGCTTGCCCCCTACTGGAGGTAGCTGTACTTTTCATGTGTCCCTGTTTTGTTCTTTGAGCTGAAGTGCTCCTGCAGATACTCTGTATTCCAACGGGTCTGCTCTTTGGGGAAGGTCAGTCCTGTAGGTGTCCCCAAGGAGACGGCACAGAATGAGTTCCAGGCGTCACAAAAACCACTTTCAATCAATTAATTCTCTCTGCTGCCACTCTTGCAGGTGGTTTCTCTGGTCAGAATTTTACTCCCTAAACCCTTAGGAAGTAAATAAAGCCTTGGGAGGAAGCACTTCTCTCCATTATAATCCATCAGACTTGAGGTTTGAGAGACAATAGAATGGAGGAGTGAATATGAGATGTGTTACAATCTCACACTTCTCATCAAGTCTTCACCTGAGCAGGACATAATCATCCCAGAATCAAGCAGCCTGAGTCCTGGGGTGGATTTTACAGGGGATCACAGGGGAGAGGCAGGAGGAAAACAAAAATACTTTCCTCCATTCTGTCCCCTCAAAGAAGCCTCTGGCACCCACCCTCCCCACACTCCAGTCATCCTGACCATTGCCACCACTGGACAGACCAGTTCAAAACGGCTTGTACAATCCCCTTCACACAGATTTTTATTATTTGTCCTTTTGAAGTATCCCCCCCTTTTTTCTTCTTTATTTAAGCATCACTTCTCCTAGCCCCAGTAGAAATGACTGGTAGAAATAAGACACTTTTTACCTACAGTAATCTCCCCTTACCCGCAATTTTGCTTTTCGCAATTTCTGTTCCCCGCCACCAAAGGCTTTTGGAAGCAGATGATCCTCCTTCTGATGAATCAGCAGAAAGGCAATAGTAGCCTAACCCTACGTCACGTGCCTATGTCATTCACCTCACCTCCTCCCTCACAAGCATTTTATCATCTCACATCATCACAAGAAGCAGGGTGAGTACAGCACAAGAAGACATTTTGAGAGAGAGAGAGAGAGAGAGACAGAGAGAGAGAGATCACATTCACATAACTTTTAATACAGCCCATTGTTACAACTGTTCTACTTTATTATTAGTTACTGTTGTTAATCTCTTAATGTGCCTAATTTAGAAATTAAACTTTATCTTAGGTGTGTATGTGTAAGAAAAAACCAGTACATACAGAGTTCAATAGTATCCGTGGTTTCAAGCATCCACGGGGGGTCTTGAAACAGACCCCCCCTGTGGATAATGGGAGACTACTGTATTTCTTGAAGGTAAAGCACGAGAAAGGAAAGCTCTTTGTGATTTGGTTCTCTTTAGATTTTCATGCTTTATTCACTAGTTTGTTTCTTATTCATATCCTTGTCGCGTCTGCAGGACGGAGGCAAGCGGTAGATGTAGCACTGGAAAGCATGCAGTTCTTGTCATTTTTATCCTCTCCTTGGAATTTGTCTTTTCAAGATCTTGCCTGATTCCTCTGGACAATACCGTTATCAGCTCTCACAGGGAGGTAGTACAGCTTCCTGGGTTAATGTTCCAGAGAGCGATTATTTCCTTACGAGGTCAAAGTTATACAGGATGCTATGGCTAGATTTCTGAAAACAAGGGAGTGTCTATTTACCCTTCAAGTGAAGTGCTTGTTGCTTCAGCTAAAACAAATAGATTTTACTTATCTGTTAAATCACTTGACCATCCTCCAAAACTGCTTCCTCCTGATAGTTTTAGATGTGAAAAATATGCGGAAACGGTTCTCAATGCTGATGTGGAAGACAGGACCAAGATCCACTCTGAAGCCTGACTAGGTGACATCAAAGTTTTACTGGCTTTAAATTCTGTGGAAACACAATTGTGTGTGTGTGTGTGTGTGTGTGTGTGTGTGTGTGTGTGTACTGAGTCCTTGACTCAAAGGCTGAATTACTTAGTTAAATCAGTCGTGATTTATGCACTGTGCAGTGAGGCAAACCTACTAAACCGGTTATCAGTAGCCACTTATAGAATATTCTGGCAGTTAGTGGAAGTATGAAAGTAATAACAGCTATAACTATGAGCTCATTTATTTCCAATTAGGTTTGCTGCTGAGATATTTTACCTGCCAAAGCTTTAGGGAGACTTGAAAAATATCAAGCAATGCAAATTTGAGAAATAATGAAAAATAGATACTTTGTAAAGTAAATTTTTTTCTAAGATCTCCTTCTATACAATAAAAACAATTTAAAATGTAAGTGTTAGGTGTTTCCAGAGGATGTTCAAATTTAAAACTGAGGGGAAGAGGGGCGCCTGGGTGGCTCAGTTGGTTGAACGTGCAGTTCTGGATTTCGGCTCAGGTTGTGATCCCCAGGTGGTGAAATCAAGCTCCTTGTCGGGCTCCACACTGAGCGATGAGCCTGTTAGGATTCTAGCTTTCCCTATCCTTCTGCCCCTATCCCCCACTTCCTCTCTCTCTTGCTCACTCGCTCGCTGTCTCTCAAAAATAAAGTGAGGGGAACATAGAAAACAGGAAAGAAAATTAATAGCAAATGTAACATTTGTTTACTATATCCTTTGATTCCGTTTTAAAACAAGCATTTAGAGGTGCCTGGGTCTGGGTGACTTAGTCAGTTGAGTGTCTGACTCATGATTTCAACTCAGGTCATGATCCCAGGGTCCTGAGACTGAGCCCCCTGCGTTGGGCAGCACTGGGCGTGGAGCCTGCTTAAGATTCTCTCTCTGCCTCTTCCTCCTCCCCCTCCACCCCACACTTGCACGTGCTCACTCTTTCTCTCTTAAAAAAATAACTTGCTGCTAAAGCAGTGTCAATTTTCTTGGTGAATATAATAAATCCAATTTTAAGCCATATTTTATTCAACAACTTCTTCCCTTAAAATGCTTTCAATTCAATTACAAAACCCTCCAGTTTTATCCATGAATTCATGACTGGAACTCTTACATGAACATTCTAACTGTAAATTTTGGTCAAATGGGCCCATGGCTGTCTTTATGCACAGGTCATATAGATTAACGGCAAGAAATGTCATAAATTTAAATTTGGCTCTTACAGTAAAAAGTCACGATTTATCCCTTTATCCATTCTAGTTATCCAGCAGAGAGGAAGCTCTCATATCTGTAACTTCTTTATGACGTCTGGAGATTCTTTATACCTGTGATCAGAACAGACTGCTTTGACGAAAATGTATTGCTAGAGTGATTTGTGACTTCCAGCAGGAAGACTTGTCAAAAGTCTTATTTTGTCTAGTTGAGACATAACTTAAATGAACTCATTGTTTGATCAGCCATCTTACATTTAAAGACGTTCATTTGTTGATATTCGGTAGTCAAAGTTAGATGAAGATAATTCCTTGAATATAATCAGCTCTTGATAAATGTGTTTTGGATTGAATTCAATTGAGGATCATTTCAGCCATTTTTTTAAGAAGTAAAACTGTATTTGGAGATGATATGTTCTTTTTAGTTGAAGTATAATTGACATACAGTACCTTCTTAGTTTCAGATAAATATCCTAGTGATTCAGTATTTTTATACCTTATGAAATGACCCCCATGATAAGTCTACTTACTACCATTTAAAATTTTTTAACTGTGTGAAGAAATGCCCAAATCTATTTCATCCCTAACTGTTCTAATTTAGCTCATCTATGCTTCAATGGTCTTCCAGTGGCTTTCTGGCAAATGCCCTGGACAGATGTCATAATTTGAATTTCTGGACAGTGCCACTCTGATAGAAAGGGGAAAACATGGGATAATGTGAGCTTTTCTTAAGTCAGTATCTATCTGTAAGACTCATCTCCAAAAGAAACCCAAGTTAAAGCAACATCCTGCCCAGGCTGCAGCTCTAAATCACTAGCTCTCCCACCACTGGGGCTTTCTGGGGACCATTCTTCCATCTCCAGTGCCTGCCCCTGCCTCTCACATCCGTGCAGTCAGCAAATGTACACAGAGGAGAGCGAACTCTGGCAAAGCAGGGGTGTTGTTATTTACAAAGACCCTTTTTAAAGAATGCATATATCTCTTACTCAGGTTTGGAGACATCACACAGTTGCAGGGGATGAAGTTAGCCTCATTTGTCATCAGTATTTATGCAGTGCCTTTCATAATGTTGGATGAGATTGCTCATATATTCCCCGGGGTAAAAATGAGTAATGTCTCTGGATGCAGGTTAAAGTTACAGTATGGTTTTTCAACCTTAGGAAGTGTTCTTCTTCTGATCTTCATTTTACATCTAAAACTGCGGACTGTGGAACTGACCTTGTAAAAGACTTTTTTACTGAGCATCTGGCCCTTCTGCAGGCCTCGGAGATTTATGTCAGCTTGTAGAAAGAATGTGAATAAAAGGCTGGTCTCAGGAGTTTGTAAAATGAATTGATGTATTACTTCATCTACTCTTATTTGGATTAAATTTAAAAACTGCATCAGGGTGGTCATCTTAAAGTATGATTTTATACAAATAAAAATTATAGATAACAAGCACAAAAGTAAATAAGCATGTGGCTAAAGCTGACATAATAAAAACCAAATAACAATTATGAAATAAAAACATATCTAATCAACCCACTTTGGTGTTAATATTATTTCAGGTCTATAATTGCTCTAGAAAACGAATGGTTGTTTTGCAACTGCACATGATTTTAAAATAATTTTGTTATTTTGCATTGGTACTGTTGATGGCAAAATTGTCTCTTATTTTGAAAAATTTCATTCACTCATTCATTTCATTCATTCACTCCCAGCTTTGTTGCATAAAAGGTTTGTCAGGTAATTGTGTACATTCATTAATTCTTAATACTGCATCTGAATTATTATCCTAAATAGGAAGATAATTATTCATTAATCATAGTCATGTTTATTTGATCAAAAATTATCATTTCAACACATGACCATAAGCTTCAGAACAGCATGCAACGTTCTGTATTCTGAGAGCCTCAGAAAATGCCTGTAAACATGGAAGGCACTCAAAAAATGTTTATCAATGAATGGTTATCTATCATTATTATTTTTATTATGGGGTACTTCATTAATTGTAACATACAAAAAACCTCTCATTTGGGGAAAATAGATTTAAGAGTAGGTTCTGCAACAAAAGATGAATATGATGAATTTACCTATCACATCTTTGTTAATTCAGATATATATTTTCAGAACTAGTTCAGTGAACTAATTAATTTATGCAAATTAAAATTAACTAGTATTTATGCATTATATATTATATTATATATTACATTATAATTAATTATACATATACATAATTAATATATATATTTTATATATACATTATATTATATGTAATATAATAATTACTTCAGTATGAAATCAGGGGAAGTAAATGAATGCCTTCGGAATGGTTGAAAGATAGAAAAGGGAGTTTCTCAGTGGCATTTGGATGTTAGGATGTGTATTTCCCTATTATGCTTCTCTTCACTGGTTTTGTTCAAAACCTGCTTCTCTCTGGCGCCATCTAGTGGATACCTGTGCGAGGATAAGGAAGGGGTCCAACGGAGGACTTGCAAAGAGCTTCTGTTTCTCCAAACTGGAGCCTAGGAGTGTATGGCATATGGACGTCATAGAAACTCTTACCAATTAGTGCAGGCTCGTGCAGCAGGGAAGTGTCGCTCTGATTTGTTACACGTCGCCAATCATAAGTTTATAAAATAAACAAATGTTTAGAGCAAAAAATGAACATGGAAAAAGCATATAAGCAATGTTTCAAATACTTTAAGCATACATAGAGAACAGCACCCTCTTAATTTCAATTTTTGAGTTTCTCATTACTTCCTTAATAGATGAACTAGCAAAGCCAGAAAGATGTTCAAAGACAGCTCAACTGTAATCCCCTCCTTTATTACTCTCCATCAATAAAGAATGGTAAGATGGAGCTTTGGTTAATGGACCCGTGAGTTAAGGCAAAACTCCCTGCAATCTTCCTGAATTTTTCCATTTCTGTGTAGGTACCTAGAGAGTTAAAATTGATTTTATAAATCTTGATTCCTATATTTTTACAAGACGCACCTGAGTGTTCCATCACTGTGGTAATGATAAATATCTTCTGAGGACAGGAAAATATGTTGGGAGAAAAAAATCAGATAAAGTCAGCAAAGAATCAAGAGAACAAAAACAAAGAAGAAAAATTTATTGTCCCAAAAAATTATTGGCCTTGAACGAAGAGATTACGTTTATTTTTTATTTAAAAAGGAAATAAACCTTTAGTGCCTGACATGATACCTAGTGCTTAGAAGACAGGGGAAGAGAAACGGCTTGGAATGGAGACACCACTCATCAAATTGCTGAAAAAATAATCAGATATAAAAATAACCCCTTTGTTAAGTGTTTTGTGAATGTGACGCAATACCAGAGAAGGCAATAGCAATAAGTATCTCAAACAATTAATGACTTTCATGCTTAAGTTTATTATAAAATATGTACCCAATGGAGAACACAGATGATATTTATATTTTTACTCTGGTTATTGAAACAAAATAATTTTCCACCAGTACGTTTCGAAGCTTATTACATGTCTGCCATTTTAAATGTTTCTATTAACAATTTCCTTTATTCTTTGAGATCTATCTCAAAGCCAGTGACAAATTGTAAATATAAAATATCCCCAAATGTGCCAACTAGGTAAAACTGATTTGTCTGCTAACAGAAGACAGACTTTTGCTCCCTTCAGGAGAAAATCTGACTTGCATTTGTCTTATGTGATTTATGCACTGTAAGTTTAAAATGATATACAGCCTTTTCCCTCCCATATATTAAAAGGTGGTTTCAAATTTGAAAGAAAGAGCAGTCTTTTGTCACTGAGGAAACTAGCATGGCTATGAGATGAAGAAAAACAAGAATACTGTATTGCCCCCAAGTGATCTTTTTAGATATTGCACTAATAGCCTGAGCTGTCCAACAGTGAAAGAAAAAAGGACAAAAACGCTTAGACACTTTGGCCCTTTTCTTTCATCAGATTATACACATTTATTTTTAAAACATGATTTGGTAGTCCATGCTTAGTGCTAAGTAGAGATTCTGAATGATGGTACATTTTCAGTGCTATTTAAATTGCCTACCCCACAAAATTACTTGGAATGCTTTCAGCGTTTTTCAGTCATTGGACATTGTTTTTCCATTTAAGGCAATTTTGTGATACATAGGTTCTTTTAATTACCGTAAAGTTAGCATTAGCATTTTAGACTTAGTATCTGAAAATGCATTCCATTAACCATTATCTTTGGTGTGTACTTCTATTTGATTTCAACCTGAACCTCAAAGCGTTGGTTAATGCAAATTCCTTTGAATTATGTAAATGACCTAATATTGTGATATGAAACTGAAAATTTGTCTTCCATTTTTCTGAGTGCTACTAAGACAAAGATGAATTATTTATCAGAATTCTGCACACATACCTCATGCTGCATTCTATATCTACTACATTATACAGATAGATGTCCTCGCTTTTGTTAGTTCTATCTCTATGGAACATCGGCCTGATTCACTCATTCCCTGACTTCCCTCTTTACTGATAGGAAGCATCCTCATACCCACCACTCTATCCTCTCAGTCTCATAACAGCTTGTCCTCTTGTCCCCCTGTCATACTCATGAAAGCAATTCTTAGGAGCTCTATGAAGCAGGTCTTTAAAATTTGGAGCAAGGGACTGCAAATGGGAAAGGATATCACAGGTGTCCCTGTATGTTTATGTATCCAGGTACAGTGTGACTTCCTCTCTAAACCAGCTTCCCCATGCCTGGAGCCTAGTCTTCCAGAATCCAATAGTTCCAAGTACCACAGCTTTCACTACCTGTTTTAAAAAACACTGTACCAAAATGATTTCTACGAGAAATTTTATGCCTGAACGTATTTGAAAGGTATGAGAATTTTCCCATGTGCTTGATTACCCAAATCATCCACATAAAGAACATGTACTCAAGTGACAAAGAGTGAAATTATTACTGTAAATTCCAAAGTCACACAAGAAAAACAGCACGCTAAGGAAATATATTACATTTCCATGCTTTCTGTGAGTGACTGTCAAAATGAAAAGAGATGTGATTGCAAAATATGAATAGGACAATAATGACATCTTTTCAATCTGAGTGATAAGCAAATATCTGGTTGCACTTTTACTCTAAAGGAAAAAGTCATAAATCACTAACACTGGATCTATAGTGCTGGATCTGTAGGACTAAAAAGAAAATCCCAAGGCATGATGACCTCTAGGGACCTGGGAATGAATGTTCACTAACAGCGTTCTTGTACCAACTGTATGACATCAGACAAGTCTTTCAGTCTTTCCAAAGCACTTTCTCTATCTATAAAATAGGAACATCTTTCAATGAGTTAAATGAGGTTTTTCATGTCTTCTACTAATATTTACCGGGGACTTCTCATATGCTAGACATTGTGTTAATTAAGCTCCATTGATATAGTAATAAACAAGACAAAGTTCCTGGTTTCATGGAGTTTATCCTTGTATGGACTGGTAGATGAAATACAGATAAAGAACTAGTTATACACATATGAACAAATATAATTACGGATTTTTAATGTAGCTAAGAATGAAATGAGTAAGAGTGATGCGTACATAGTAACTGGTTTACCCACTTTAAGAATGGTAGAAAGATTTCCCTGACTAGGTGACATGTGGGCTGTAATTCATTGATAAGACTAAGTCAGTGAAGCGTCCGACTTTGGCTCAGGTCATGATCTCATGGTTCGTAGGTTTGAGCCCTGCATTGTGCTCTTTGCTGACAGCTCAGAGCCTAAAGCCTGCTTTGGATTCTGTGTCTCCTTCTCTCTCTGCCCCTCTCCTGCTTGTCCTTGTTTCTCTCTGTCTCTCAAAAATAAATAAGTGTTAAAAAAATTTTTTTAAAAAGACTAAGTGGCATTTGAAGAACTGGTGATGAAACGTTGCTGGCAAGTGGAGAATTCCAATGTCTTGAGATAGGAAGATCTTGGCACAGGCACAGAACATCACAGGCACTGAAAGTGTGTTATGTTGAACAAAAGAAGAGTGGTAGTGAGGAGGTAGGAGAGAAAAGTAAGAGCCAAATCATGCAAGACTTATAGGCAAAGTAAAGAATTTGAACTTTTTTCCTAGGGGCAAAGGGATGCCACTGAAAAATGGTGAGCAGGGGAATGTCATACTCTCATTTACCTTTTCAAGCCCGCTCTGCTGCTGTGTGGAGATCACATTGAAGAGGCTTATGAGCACAGGTGGAGAAATCAATTGCAAGCCTATTTGGGTGTCAGAGTAAAAAGTTTGGTGACTTGGACTAGTTGGTGAGATTGTGGTCTACAGAAGGAGAGAAGTCTCTACCTGTCCGAGGTAGAAACAAACGTTGGTGATGAGTTGAGAAAGAGGATAGAGATGGCTCAAAGATCACGCTGTAAGCAATATTTGAATGGTGGTGTCATTTCCTGAGCTAGATCAGATGGAAAGGATGGAGGAGTGAGGAAGTGTGAGGAAGTGGAGAGGGAGATGGGATCCTGATCTCACAGCTGCTTACCCATGTGGGGGTTCCACCCATCTGCCTGGTTCTTAGGTCTCCTTGGCTCCATACCCTGCCTGAGGGCCCTACACAGAAAAATTCTCGCCTTGGGAATTTGGTGTTTCTTTACTCATTCACTTCCTCCTCTTGTTTTTTTCTCCCCATTCCCTTCTCCCTCCTGCTATTTCCAACAGAGGTATCCTATCACTTGTTGCTTGCACTTCCTAATGTGACAAGGCACGTCCCCTGTGTCCAGATTCCCATCATTGTAAAAACAGCCTGGGCAGAAGTGCCTGCTCTCGACACCATAGGTTCAAGGGTTATTTTCAAATAGATGGGGCCTCAAATCATAATTAGAATCCTCAAATGATGCCCTTGAGGTTCACAGGGTTGTCAACTCTGGTATATTCAGGCAAGAAGGTGAGAAGAGAAGGCTTAGGAATCTGTCCGCCAAAAGGGTGAAATTTATTCAGTGTTGGGGATGGAAGTCAGAGTGAAGTTGGAGGCATTTGAAGTGGAGAAGCCAAACCAGAAGCAGCAGGCATTACACTACACTCTAAGCACTGAAAATAAAGCAACATGAAGTTCTTAGATCCCCTTCTTTCTCATGTGGGAGATTTAGGAGGGATGCAGAATCCATGCCAAAATGAGAGGAAAGTAAGACACAGTGTGAACAAATAAACAAGCAAAAAAGCAAATTTAAGTAGTTAGCTTTTGCACCATAAACCACTCCCAAACTTAGTGACTTCAAATGAAAAATATTTATTTATTATTCTCCTTATCCTGTTTGGTTAGCTGGGCAAGCCCTGCCGATTTTTGTGGCTCGGTTGAGGCTGGATGGTCTAGCTTGGTCTCACTCACATGCCTGGCTGTTGGCCTGGCATTAGCTAGGATCATGGAGATGACGTGGCCATGTGTTTCTCATCACCAGGCTACCCAGTGTTCTTTCATATGGTGGGAGTGTCAGGGTCCCCAAGAATAGCCAGTGAGCAATCCCCGAAGGCCAAGTTCTCTTCAAGCTTTTGTTTGTGTAGTGGGCTGAAGAGTTGTTCCCCGAAAGATATATCTATGTCCTAACCCCAAGAACCCGTGAATGTGACCTGATTTGGAAAAAAGGTTCTTGGCAGATATAATTAAGGATTTCAGGATGAGATCATCCTGGATTATCCAAGTGGGCCTTAAATCCAATGACACGTGTCCTTATATGAGAAAGGCAAAAGGATATTTGGTACAGGCAGAAGAGGAGAGAGTCATGTGAAAATGGAGCAAAGATTATAGTTATACACCATCAGGCCAAGGAAAGCCTACAGCCACCAGAAGGTGGAAGGAACAAGGGATGCATTGTCCTCCAGATCCCTAAGAAGGAATGTGGCTCTGCTAACACCTTGATTTTAGACTTTTGGCCTCCATAGCCATGAGATAATAAATTTCTACTGTTTTAAATCACCAGGTTTGAAGTAGTTTATTACAGTAGCCTCAGGAAATTAAAACAGTTTGCATTGCATTTACTGATGTTTCATTGACAAAAGAGCTTCACAGGGCTAAACCAAGACTCAAAAAATGAGGAAAGAGATTCCACCTCTGAATGGGAGGAGGTGTGGTGGAGGGGTTGAATACAGAGGTTGGAAGAATTTGTGGCCAGTTTTTCCAAATTGCCACACCACTGTGAAGAAGGATTTTCACATTGGAGCAGATTGTCAGCAGGTTTCATGGGATGGGATTTATTTAGACTAGAGAACAAGGAAGTTTTTAAATTAGGGGCAGGAGAGGGGCACCTGGGTGGCTCAGTTGGTTAAGTGTCTGACTCTTGATTTTAGCCCTTGCGGTTTATGAGTTTGAGTCCTGCGTCAGGCTCTGTATTGTCAGTGCAGAGCCTGCTTGGGATTCTCTCTCCCTCTCTCTCTCTCTCTCTCTCTGCCCCTCCCCTGCTCACTCCACCTTCCCCCCCAAAATAAGCAAATAAACTTTTTAAAAAAAATTAGGGACAGAAGACAACAAAAGAGAGAAAGGGAAGAGTATTTAATCCGATGACTTCTCTACTCCTTGATGAGAACAAAGCTTCTAATAGTTGTGTGTTCCTCATCGAGTAACATGGAAAAACAATATCTCTCCCCATAAAAAAATTGGTGGGGAATCAATGTGTTTAATTTGTATCTCATTGTATATGTTATATTTTCATGTTTAATCATGGAGTCAAAAACAACTCAAAGGAGAAGCAGTGTTGACTATTTAATAATTGTTCATACTCAATTCAGCTCACTTATATTCCACAGTTGTTTAAAGGATACCTGTGTGCTGGGCAATGTGGAGAAGGACTCAAAAGAGAAATGTTGGTTGTTGCTTTCAGGGAACCCTCCAGTTGGGGAGAGGGAGGGGGAAAGACGTTTATAAATAACTTTAATACCGAACGAGTGCAATAAATGGCTGAGTTGCTGGGACAGTCAAGAGTAGGAGAATATTACTCAGCTGTAGGAAAGTGAGGTAGGTTTCATAAAATAGGTGGCATTTTAGCTGAGCTTGGAAAAATGAGTAGTGTGTCTTTAGAAATGGAGAAGGGATATTTGCATTTTCTTTGGACAGACATCATGAAGCATAGGAACATAGGTTATAGTCTCAGAAGTATGAGCTGCCTTATTTACTTGGCTAGAATGTGTATATATTTCAGGGTGGGAAAAATCCTAGAGTAGCCTACAGTGGGAGGGTTGGAGAGAAAGAAAGGGAAGAAGACATCGGGTTTGTGGAGTAGGGGAAACCAGCAAAGGTATGTTAGAGTCAGATCTGGAAGAGCTGGGATTTCATGCACTGTAAAATGTAAAATGACAGTGGGATCATTTCTGAATGTATTCTCATATATGATCTCATTTGATATTTTTAAGAATCCTTAGGGATAGGGTGATATGTTTATATCCATTCAATAGATAAGGAAATCAAGATTTATGATTTAAAGAGATGACAGAACTAACAAACGTGATTAGGATTAGGACTCAGATCTTCGGTGAATAAAATCTCTCTTAATTCCCACTTAACTACTTGTAGTTTTAAGCAATGCTCTGTATGCCCTCCATAAAGCATATTGACTGCTGAGCCCAAGAACTCAGTGTCTGAGGCAAGCATTTGTATGCTTACCTCATCATGCACTGATGAACTATCGGTGCAAAAAGAGATAGACTTAGTTCTATAAAAGCAAAGGAATGTTTATAAAGGAATCTATCTGGGAAAATTTCTTGGAAACATTGCAGGTGAATTCTATGTGGTGTAACAGCTTTCGTGGGGTCAGGGAGAATTGTGAAACCTAGTATTCTGTCTTCCCTGAGATTTCTTTGCAAGTGTCTTTATGTTCTTGCATAATTGTGGCTATAACCAATGCATTATGGGTGAGGTTTCCATAAAGTAGATGAGTAACAACTCCAACTAGTTCACCTTCATGCAAATAAAATACTTTGGCTGTGTGTTACAAAGTTGACAAAGGAATAACATTTATGTTTTTTAAATTAAAATAAGATGTTTAAAATTTTCATGCATTGCTTTTTCTTTTGAATACTCCTATAAAAATTGCTATCCCTTTGTAGCAAAAAAGATAAAAGGGCCTCTATTGTTTATTATATCGCCTCCTTCTGTGAACATTGGGACTTCTGTCCTTTATGTTTGAACTGTGCTTCATAAAAATGACTCCGGCAGCAATGAAAGAGAAAGAGGTTGGGGGCAGAGAAATCAAAAGTCAGTAGTTGGACCCCAGTGAGAAGACATTGATTTGGGCTAGATAGCAGTAATATTTAATTAGAGTACTAAATCATGAACTTTTAAATTGTGCATAATATTTAAATGTTCATTTAAAATATCCCATGTAAAAGAAGGAGTTTTGTTTGAACACTGGTAAGAGAGATGTGTAAGGTACCTGATATAAGAGAAGTGTAAGAAAATAGTGGAGGATTGTAGTAAATCTATGGATTCAACAGACTTTAACACTCCAGCTCTCATACGTTAGGGCAAATTGGTCTATCATTTTCTTTATTGTACAACCAGAAGTCATTATTTTTATAATGAATACATTTCCTTTTTTTTGTGATTGACCATGAAACTTGATAAGAACTAAAACAGATACGCTGCATAAAATATCCAGAACATAAATGAAAAATATTTTGCCTTTTACTTTCTTACTCTTCTGAGAGTATTTATAGATATGAGATGGGTATCTTTCTACCAAATGACCAAATGCATCCTTGTTTGCAAATTTTTGTACTGCCTGTTACAAATATTTCCTGTTACCTGATTTCAATGTCATTTTCTACTCAAGACAATTAATAAAAGATGGAAGGTTTTCCAAACAACTGTCAGACCTTATTTTACTGAAGGTTGAAAGAAGGCCTGTGTTTTAACTTTAATGGAAAGAGTTGTGACCTACCTGAACAATGGCATTCACATAAAGAAAATTAGTAGACATATACATACAAAATCCAATGATAAAATTTTTACAACTTTAACTTTTGCTCTTTACTGTTCAATCTCTCTGCTCCTTTATATCCCACTGAGAGATTCCAGAAGGGGCAATAAAAATAACCTGCCAGTTCTCTGAGAAGGTTGAATATAATGCAATCAGGGTTCTACCATTCAAAGCAAATAATTAAATTTTATGCTATTCACAGCCTTTTGTATTTCTGCACCTTGCTTCTGATCAATTCTCTGATATACATGTGGGAGAATTTAAAATTTCCAACTATGAAACTGATTAAATCACATTGAATCATCTGAGTTTCCAAGTTTAATGTATGCTTTAAAGCTTAGGGCTGTTAAGAAGTACAAATGAATAAAATTATTCATGTCACGGGAAGCATGAAACTTATTTAAATATTGGAGTTTTGATCTAATTCCAGAGAATGAGTAAAACTATCCTAATTTAGATTCAGCTAATTAATTCAGTTTTTCCATGGTAAACCCTAAAGCAAGCCAATTTTCAATGAGCTAAAACAAATAATGAGAATATTTATGTTCTTAAATCATTTAACTTAACACAAAATTTGCTCTCGATCCAGGCAATTTAAGTTACAAAGAAATATTGTTAATTTTTCCAAAAGGTGATTAGGCTACATAAATCCTCGAGTTATTGAATTGGTATTTTAGATGTGTGGATGTAAGGTCATGTGCTTGAGAATTCTGACAGTTTCAAACGCATTTTCCATGAAAGTAAAAACACAGATGATTCATTCTTCTGTATTTCAGGGTCCATCCACATTTCTAAATCTAGTATAATCAAAACCACAGTGACAGAGGTAATGCTGTGTCTTTCCAATGAAGCAGACTAGTTTTAACACCCTTATGGGTGACTTCTTGGCTGTGTAACCTTAGGCAAATTACTTGTGTTCGCGTCCCTCAGTTTCTTCATCTGTAAAATGGGGGAAATGAGTGTCAACCTCATCGCATTGTTATGAATATTAACAAAAAAGTGCATGAGAAATGCACAGTGTCTGGCATGTGGTGTCAGCTTGGCTAAGGTGAACGATTATTAAATGCAACATAGAATTATATTGAAATATCACACGTGCACTAAATGAAAAATTGCACCAGTACTTGGGTTCATAATTTAGTCTTTTTTTTCTCCCTTTCTCAAATCGTTTTTTCTTCTTTTTATTCTGTTGCAAATATCTGATTTTCCCTCTAAATCATATCCCTTTAAAACACGAAGGAGAGTTTTTCCTTGGGTCCAGACTGCTCACTGGCACTTCTCTGGCACTGCAGCAGCCCCCTGATGAGTGGTGGATGTGCTCCTGAGGGCCAGACACTTCCAGAGCTGTGATTCTCAAGCAGGGTGTCCTGTGTTTCTGGGGATCCATAAAGCCTCTCCAGGGGCTTTGCAGGCACATGGATGGTTTCAAGAGAATCTTCTTTCCCCGTCTCTTTCACAGATACTCTTCTGCTCCTCAAAAAAAAAAAAAAAAAAAAAAAAAGACCTAACTTTCACCTCTCCTTAATATTATGGTGATGATTGGTTCATGGTGAAAAAATTCTGCAAAACAAAACAACTCCCCTGAAACAAAACTTGAGAAAGTGAAGGATGCCAATAGTAATTACATAACAAACACTACATAACACTGTGTAACAAATCCTGCACAACTCAGATTGTTTTCAGTTTTTAACAAAATTAAATATTTCATGATAAATCACTACGTGGCGTTTTTTCCCATGTACTTTGGAAGGAGTTCAAGGAATTAAGTCATGTTGCTGTAACTAAACTCTTCCATTTCCCATTTCTCTCTCTCTCTCTCTCTCTCTCTCTCTCTCTCTCTCTCTCTCTCCACACACACACACACACACACACACGCCCTTCCATCCATATATTTCATACATATATATTTCTGTGGACAAGCTTTCTCCATGCTTACATTAAAAGTAATATTAATACTGATGCCAAACCCTTATCACTCTAGTCATAAGTAATATTCTCTTAATGGATATGTGTTTTCATTGAATAAAAAAAATTTCATGAAATTATATCCATCTAAGAGATGCATTTTCGTGACAATTTTATTTTTTTATTTCAGAGATTCATTAATAAGATTTATAACTATTTCTATTGTCCTGACCAATTGTGTATAAGCAATAACTGTAATCATAACTCTGGGGAAGAAAAAACATTTTTAAATTTAGAGCCATATGGTAACTGCAATTTTAGAAACTTAAATTTATAAATACATTTTTCTTATTGAGAATTATAGGGTTATCAAAAAACCCTTTTATTTATAAAATATATTACATTGGGATAAAATGCTGAGGTATTTCTATTTCTCTGGATACATTGTGAATATTTTGCAAGTGCCTGGGAGACAGGCTGGTTAGGTTAGTGTCAGGCAGGGAGATCTTAGTCCAGTCGGTAAAAGACAGAAAGAATAATAGTATCAGTCAAAAACAATAGACTGAAATTCCAAGGACATTACAAATAGGTGGATTTGAATCTATACTTATTCCCCTTTTAATTGGGACAAAGAACATAGAATCTTGGATTTCATATATTTAGAACTAAGGGTGCACTTAGTTCTACCCTTGGATGGAACGGGGTCTGAGCTCTTCTGTGCTATTTCCTTTTAAGCATTGATTATAACCTGTAACGATCATCCTCTAGACTCACTTTGTGTTCCATATTAATTTGCCCTCTCTTCCGGATCATTCCTGTCAACATTCAAGCTTGCTGTGTGATTATTTCCTATCCTAAACAAATGAACAAAAAAGCTCAAGAATGAAAGAGTGTTCATGGATAAAGCAGTGACTAGCAAGAGGTGGAGTAGAGCTGGACACTATTTCCACTCTTTGCAGGAGCTGAGAAACGGAACAAGGGAAGGGTTATTTTTGTTTTGTTTCTTTTGCAAATTTTTTAACCACTGAAGAAGTGGTCTCTTGGACTTTGGTGGCACAAAACTAGCAAGTCCTTAAACATAGTTGTTTAAGTTGTTTAAGCAAGTACTTAAACATAGTTGTTAGAGGGAGTGAGGCTGTAAAAACTACAAAATTACTTAAAAAATGTTAATTGTGGTAATATATACATAACAAAATTTACCATCTTAACCATTTTTAAGTGTACAGTTCGATAGTATTAAACACATTTACATTGTTGTGCAACCAATCTCTAGAACCTTTTGCAAAACTGAAATTATATACCCGTTAAACAACCCTGCATTTGCCCCTCCCCCCAGGCGCTGGCAACTGCCATTCTGTTTTCTGTTTCTATGAATTTGATTACTCTAGATACCTCATGTAAGGGGGATCAGACTGTGTCTTTTGGGACTAGATTATTTCACTTAGCATATCCTCAAGGTTCTTCAAGCCATAGTACGTGTCAGAATGTTCTTCCTCTTTAAGGCCGAATAATATTCCACTCTGTATTTTGTTTATCCATTCATCCATTGGTGGAAACTAGAGCTGCTTCCACGTTTTGGCTATTGTGAATAATGCTGCAATGAAAATGGGTGTCCAAATCTCTCTTCGAGACTCTGTTTTCAATTCTTTAGACTACATACCTGGAAGTTGAATCACTGGATCATATGGTACTTTTATTTTTTATTTTATGAGGAACCTCCATACTGCATCATTTAACATTCCCACCAACAGTGTCCAAGGGTTCTGGCTTCTTCACATTCTTCCCCACAGTTATTATTTTATGTTGTTTTATTTTGTTTTGTTTTGTTGTTTTGTTTTGTTTTTTGGTAGTAGCCATCCTAATGGATATGAGGTAATATTTTGTTGTGGTTTTGGTTTGTACTTCCCCAAAGATTAGTGACTTTGAACATCTTTTCATATGCTTTTTGGTGCAAAATGATTTGAAGTAGAAATATTCTTCTTCATACTGAAACAATGAAAATTTCTCTTTTATGCAATAATATTGAGAGAAATTCTAGGAAACTTTAGTAAAGTACAATGCTATTAAACACGACTCAAAGTTCAAGATACTAAAATAACTGTATTCTGCTATAGTTTCCCAGCTAGTCGAGAACATGTCTTAAAAAAAAAAAAACTCTAATATTGGTTAATCTTTCATCTTTTGTTTTAACTCTTAGATTAAATTTTCTTATCTCAAAAATCCTCTTGAACTGCTGTAAGCTTCAATTTTTCAAAGGTTTTATTACAAGCCACCAGAAAAATGCATATCCTCCCTCTCTCATGAGATGGAAATAAGAGATAAACATGTCCTAAGGAGAAAAATTACTTTATCCAGAAGCTCCAGTAAATTATTTCCCTTATCAAAGTCTCTGTGGTTTCTGTAATGCTATACTTAGCTTTATTCACTCAATATCTACTCTGCATTAGGTACTAGCCACCCAAAGATAAAATGGTTCAGCTTCTTCCCTAAAAGATTTCACAGTCTAGTGGTAAGAACAGACAAGAAAGTCAGCAAGTTTGCTCTCAATGTATTGCCATTGAGAACAATTTGCCCAAAGTCTTGCGGGAAGATAAAGGGAATTAATTAATCAAGTGAAGCCCAGAATTTGGCATGAGAAGGGTTGTCAGACATGGGGAAAGGGAATGAAGTGAATAGGACTCCTTAGAAGTATTTCAAGATATCAAAGATATGATGGAAGTTTTCCTACAAATATTTTCAAGTTGATTTTCAGTTCCTCTTGTCCTTCCATTTTTAATAAATAATTTTGATCCATCTGTGTATATTTAAATGATCTTTTTCGATATTTGCAAATGACATATCGGACAAAGGGCTAGTATCCAAAATCTATAAAGAGCTCACCAAACTCCACACCTGAAAAACAAATAACCCAGTGAAGAAATGGGCAGAAAACATGAAAAGACACTTCTCTAAAGAAGACATCCGGATGGCCAACAGGCACATGAGAAGATGCTCAACGTCGCTCCTCATCAGGGAAATACAAATCAAAACCACACTCAGATATCACCTCACGCCAGTCAGAGTGGCCAAAATGAACAAATCAGGAGACTATAGATGCTGGAGAGGATGTGGAGAAACGGGAACCCTCTTGCACTGTTGGTGGGAATGCAAATTGGTGCAGCCGCTCTGGAAAGCAGTGTGGAGGTTCCTCAGAAAATTAAAAATAGACCTACCCTATGACCCAGCAATAGCACTGCTAGGAATTTATCCAAGGGATACAGGAGTACTGATGCATAGGGGCACTTGTATCCCAATGTTTATAGCAGCACTCTCAACAATAGCTAAATTATGGAAAGAACCTAAATGTCCATCCACTGATGAATGGATAAAGAAATTGTGGTTTATATACACAATGGAATACTACGTGGCAATGAGAAAAAATGAAATATGGCCTTTTGTAGCAACGTGGATGGAACTGGAGAGTGTGATGCTAAGTGAAATAAGCCATACAGAGAAAGACAGATACCATATGGTTTCACTCTTATGTGGATCCTGAGAAACTTAACAGAAACCCATGGGGGAGGGGAAGGAAAAAAAAAAAAAAAGAGGTTAGAGTGGGAGAGAGCCAAAACATAAGAGACTGTTAAAAACTGAGAACAAACTGAGGGTTGATGGGGGGTGGGAGGGAGGGGAGGGTGGGTGATGGGTATTGAGGAGGGCACCTTTTGGGATGAGCACTGGGTGTTGTATGGAAACCAACTTGACAATAAATTTCATATATTAAAAAAAATGATCTTTTTCAAAGCTTATTTATTTATGTTGAGAGAGAGAAGGAAAGAGAGAGAGCACAGGGGAGGGGTAGAGAGAGAACTCCAAGCAGGCTCCATGTGTGGAGCCCGACGTGGCCTCAAACCCACAAACCAGAGATCATGACCTGAGCTGAAAGCAAGAGTGGGATGCTTAACTGACGGAGCCACCCAGGCGCCCCGCAACCACGATCCTACTAGGTCATTTTCTATAAACTTTATTTTGCACAAAATTTGTATTTCAGTTTTACAATGAAGGAGGGAAATGTAGAATTTATAAAATAGTTTCATGTCATGTTAAAAGTTTTAAGACGCTCTTTTAATTATTTTTACCTTACTGCCAAGGCAGTGATTTCTTTGGGATCTTATTCTCATATTTATGTAACTCAAAAACATCCATTAAAAATCTTGATGTAGAGAGGGATAAGTTGATATTTGAGTTTATGGCTTCATTATTTTAAACTAGCAACGAAAGTGAAAGTGCTTCTTCGGGTATTTGTTCTTGAGTTAAGAAAGCTCCTGGGTGAAGTGGGTTTTTCAAGCTCTGATGGCTGTAAGTGGTATTAATATCAAATAATTTCAGATTTGCCATTGTCTAATGAGACCATTGAGCACAATTCTCTTTCTATATCTGAACACACTGAGATGCACAGAATTCAAGTAATTTGACCAAGGAAATACAGTAAGTATAACAAATTACAGTAGGACCAGATACACAAAGAAGTCCTCCACTTAGCCTGCGTGGATTAGTTAGTTACAAGAACTGATACAAGTATTGTGCCCTCTCAGGGTCACTCACTGAAAGTTGATTTTTTTTAGATACCTATTAAACACTTGCACAATTCTATTTTCATTTTTGGTATATGTAGTTTGCCACTGTACTAAATAAATAGGTCACTCATCTAGAATTTCCTTTGAACTGAAGGGCTTAGATCATTTAAAATTCGTGCAGCGAGATAGAAGGAAATGCATACAGAGACAACAATTTGGAACCGAGCTAACACAAAAATAAAACAAGTTGCTCCATTTCGAAACATGCTTTCCGAGCCCCGCTTCTCTCTCCTGTCCTCATACTTCGCGAAGGCCGCTATGTTCTGGCCCCCTGTTTTCATTGTTGGTGGCTGATGTTGGTCCTTCTCTGAGCAGACTGAGGTCTTGGGGAATTGGGGGGACAGCCAATTATTTGGATCCTTCAGTTCTGCTCTCTCACTTTTGTTGGGAGGCATCCCACTGGAGGGGGCCATTCAACCATCATACCTCTTTATTCTCCCTTTTATTTTTTTTTTTAATTTATTTATTTTTTCAACGTTTATTTATTTTTTTTGGGACAGAGAGAGACAGAGCATGAACGGGGGAGGGGCAGAGAGAGAGGGAGACACAGAATCGGAAACAGGCTCCAGGCTCTGAGCCATCAGCCCAGAGCCTGACGCGGGGCTCAAACTCACGGACCGCGAGATCGTGACCTGGCTGAAGTCGGACGCTTAACCGACTGCGCCACCCAGGCGCCCCTATTCTCCCTTTTAAAACATTTCTATTAAAGGTTTATCATATATTTTTGAAATGTTCTATTTTGATTGGTGTCACATGTGTTCAAATTCTCAGAGGCAGTTTTGAATTTCCACAAATGCATCGCATTATGAGAATCTGACTTCAACAGCCACTCCTTTAAATGGCTGCGGACTTCTCTCGTTTTAATTGATACAAGGAGCGAACATGTGCTGAGTATTGATGTGCTGGGAGGTGGTGTACCTTATGTAAATTCTGTCATTTAATCTGAGCGATACCTCTGCAAAATAGATACTGTCATTAATCCCAGTTCTCACAATTTAATAGTAACAGGCATAGAGCCAAAGTTAAACCCAGGACTTTTTGCCTCTAGTATCTATAGTGTGACCACTGTGCTATGTGCCATGACTCCTAACAGTATAGTACTTTCCACATAGTAAAATTCTCACTAAAAAATGTGAATTGAATGGAACTGAATCCATATACTGGCAGCCCATATTCAATGCTCACTGTTACAGACAGAAATTAAGAAATAATCATTTCCACAGTGGGAGAATAAATACAACCCTAAGACATTAATTTCTAATGATTTTTTGCCATGGAAGATATAATGTGATATCAAACTTATACATCTTATATGCTACACAAACATTTCCAACTTTCTTAAATTATTAACCTTGACCTTTGTGATATTTGGGAAACATTAAAATAAAAAATGCAATAATACAAATCAGTAACCCTCTCTACATAATCATGCTGAACTGAGTGAAATAGGAGTTCTTTTTTATTTGGAAAAACAATATTACTCTGTTTTGACTCAAGGGTGTTAACATTTTTAGTGTTCGTATTAATTTGTTTTCTTTTGATCATACAATTATTACATTTATTTTCCTTAGTGAAATGGCAAAACATCCCAATTGCCAAATGCTAATGTTGTGTCCATAGAGTCTGAAAATGCACATCTCATTAGGTTTCTGTGTTTCAGCTGGTAAAAGTTTATGAAGTCAGGATTTGTTTCACTTCGGGGATTTTACTTGTGTATTTTTAAAGATACATTTACCATTTCCCTCAGGTTGCTTATCTGTCCTTCATTATCATAGCAACAAAAGTTTTTCACTTTGTAGTCTTACGCAGCTCAGAGCGATCTAGTCTGTTCTTCCAAAAACATGAAGAGGCTACCTGCTGCATGTTTTTTCAAAAAATATTTTTTGTTCTTCATCTTTGAGAGATTATGTTTATCCAAAGAAAGTGTACAACCCAATATGAAGTTTGTTTTATGCTTTTTAAAAATTTTTACTTGAACTTTGATGTTAAGCATCTTCAAGAGGTAGTTTTGTTGTTGTGATTGTTTTAATACTTAAGCAAATAAAAATGGCTGTTTACAACATGAACAATGGTATTTCTAAGAAAACATAAGCCTGAGCTTTATTCTCCTTTTTGTAATACTTCCCTATCTTTTCTATCCACATGAAACGTTCCTTAAACGAAAACGTTAAGAGGAGACTGAGACTCTCTTAGATTCTTCATTAGTTGGCTAGGTCTCCCATAGCAAGATGCTGTGAAAAAGCAACTTTCATGCAGTTATTTTTGTTCCAATATATACAGAAAAGTGACAATACTAAAAAGCTTGGATTTGGATTTCATACCTTACAGTGGCTTTCAAGTACACGTTCTTCCGATTTGTATTGACAGCTCTCTTGTTGGTAGTATTCACCCATTTTAAAGAGAACACAGAAATCCAAAGTGAGTTGTCAGTCCAAGGTCATCTAGTTTGTAGAGTCACAAATTAAACCTGTAAGTTCTGATCACAAGTTCTTGTTAATAATTCCTTTTCACTTTCCATGATTAGATGCTGTGAAATGAGGGAAAGGGAAGCAAAAATGCTAAAGTAATTTAAATTATAAGATGTTGTGCACCCTATATTCAGTTGAAAGGCTTAATAATTACATAAAATTTTTTGAGAGAGAGAGAGAGACAGAGCATGAGCGGGAGAGAGAGGGAGACACAGAATCCGAAGCAGGCTCCAGGCTCTGAGCTGTCAGCACAGAGCCCGATGCGGGGCTTGAACTCAGACTGCGAGATCATGACCTGAGCCTAAGTCAGACGCTCAACCGACTGAGCCAGCCAGGCTCCCCTTAAAAATTTTTTTTAAATGTGTATAATCTATACATATTGCATATTATGTACATAATAGACATTGAATATTATATACATAATATTCATTTATAACATACTTTTAGTATATTATATACACTTTCAGTATATTATATGTAAGATATATGCGTATGTATATACACACCCTATACATATATATTATATATAGGTTACCAAACTTTCCTATTTAAGGAGTTTTTTTGAACATGAGGAAGATATAACCTAACAGAATCTTTCAAACTGGTCACCTTGGAAATGATAGACAAACTGAGATTATTGACTCAATAGTTAACCCTTTACTTTGTTCACAGTTGCAAACATTTTTTGAGACATTCCTGACAGCCAGTTCACCTCTTCAGGCTTTTGATAATATGAAGGAAGCAATTAGCAAACTCCTCCTAGCAGCTGAAGTATTCAGTGAAACATCTACTCTGGGACCAAAGACCTTCAATAGGTAAAACCAAAATTTAACATTAAAAAAAATTAAAAAACCCCAATCTAAAAATTATTAGTGAAAATATATCTTAATTATTACAAGTAGGTGCTATTTGGAAAATGTTATGTCAGTATATAAATATGGACTTGCAAGCATCTTTCCATATTTGTAGATCCTACACTTCAAAGCATGTTACAGACTTGTTAGTGTCTAGATAATAGTGACAAGAAATAAAACACACATTATTTAAGTGGATTTTAATTGTATTTCCTTTTTAAGCTTAGGTATTTCTATCATATGCACTTTGCAATGACTAGGTGTAATTTTACTTATGGCCCTTATTAGCAATAGTCAATAGCTACTGTTTTCATGTTACAGCCTACTTCAACGTAATTTAATGCCCTTTTTCTAGAAAAAAAAAAAGTTAAATTTACAATGTCAACAAAAAGGAGGTGGCTCAATTAAGCTTTATCATGCTTCCTATGTGAATAAGAATGCCCAGCATGTAGGAGAGTTTCCTTCTCCATATTTGCATTTTCATGAAGTAAACTCATATGTTTAATGCATTATTAAACTCATTGTTTAATGCGTTATATTTGTATTTTCTATAAGGAACAAAACAAATTCCAATTTAAAAATAGGCTGCATGTAATTCCATATTATCCAAGCCACTGCTCTCTTCAATTAATACATACCTTGAAATTTAACTGTAGTAACTGTTAATAATGCATCAAATGATAGAGTAAATGTAGCAAATAGAATATATTTTTATATTACCTTGTGTTTTTATTTCAGATGCAGATTATGTTTTCAACTTTTAACTTTTGATATTGGTTACTACAATTTCAGGTACCCTGTTGTGCTCCAGGTGCGTATGCCAAAGGCTTTCTGTGAGCTTCCCGCCTTATGCTGAATGATCTATGTGCGTGTGTGTGTGTGTGTATGTGTGTGCACGTGTTGTTTGCATTCATAGTAACCAACCAATAAATAGCAACTTGTATTAAAGTCACTACAGGCTTATATTTTACTGTAGTTCAGAAAATTAACTAATGTATGGAGAATCTATGATTTGAGGTCCAGTCCCTACTATGCCTCACTGTGGAACAGGCACAGATTTTTCTATGGTTCAGTCACTGTTTATGAAATAAAGTGGTAGACATTTGGGTAATAGAAAATAGCAGTTACCCAGCTTATTCCCTTAGGTTTATATATATATATATATATATATATATATATATATATATATATTATATTTATATATATATATAAATAACTCTTATTCTTTACATATAGATATTTAGTTTTATTTTTTTAATGTTTATTTTTGAGAAGGAGAGTGAGTGAGTGGGAGGGGGCAGAGAAAGAAGGAGACAGAGAAGACTCTGTGCTGTCAATACAGAGCCCAGTGAAGGGCTCCAAGTCATGAACCCTGAGATCATAACCTGAGTGGAAGTCAGATGCTCAACGGACTGAGCCACCCAGGTGCTCCTAGGTATTTAGTTTTAAATTGGCCTATATTTTAATTAAAAAGCCATGGGAATTTTTCAGATATATGTTTTTTTTCCTAGTATAAAATATGTGTAAATCGAAGAGTGTTTTTTTATATACCCTGATTCTTTTGCCTCCCTTCAAATTAAATGAACTCATTCAGATCATCTCCTACATACTTCTCATCTAAAATATCCCTTTGTGGCAAGAAGATTTAAAAACATTGAATAAGTCTACAGAAAGCTTTATTTTGGGGTATGGAGTAGGAAGAAGGGAAGAGGAGCAAAATAAAATTATGAGCAATCAGATTTCAATTTCATATTGCATTGACTGCGTTTCAAACTATTGTACAAGGGGAGAGATTATATTATATGTGGCTCAGACATTTAGTTTAATAGCTCAAAGACTCATTCATAAAATTTTGAAACTTCATGAATCTACATTTTAAATTATTCATTATCTTGCACACATCTTAGTGTGTTCTTTAAAATTTATTGTTCAGAACTGTTACTTATTATCTTTCATGGACACGAATTCTAACAGTAAAGAGTTTCAAGATAAACTTAAGTGACTTTATAATCCATTAATTTTCTTACAAAAATTGTATCTTCAAAAGAACATTTCTTGTATTTTATAAAACTGTTGACCTCCAAAAAGGCCACTAGATGTCAGTTCTGATCTACAATCCAACAGGAATGAATCGTGTCTTACAAGTGATTCCACTGCATTAATATAAAAGTCAATGAAAAATATTTGCCGTGCTTTTACTCTTTCACAGGTGCATGAGCATTTAAATTTTCAAGATAGTGATAATACGGATTTTGAGGACCAAAACACAGAAGAATTCCTTTTACAAGATACTTTCAATTTTCTCTTCTCTAATGAATCTTCACTTCCCATGTTTTCTGAGATATTTCAGGGACTTTATGTATCAGGTGTTTTTAAGGTAAGTGCATATTCTTGTAGTGACAAATATTTCTTTCAAGTCATTCTTTGGAAGGTGCCATTTTCTTTATTGTGCAGTTAAGCAAATTGATAATTCATTTGAAACGAATTGGTATCCATTATATTACATCTCTTATATTTTTCTGGCCTAAACACTAATATTATTTTACGTCAACTAAGTATGAGTGACTGATTCTGATGCAGTTATGGGTTAAAATAAGGCAATTCCTAATTCCTAAGGAATGTTTGTGGATATTATGAATAATACATATTCTATGTTATTTAGAATTCTTTAAGAGGAATAGAGAGAATAAGAGAACTTTTTGGAGCCAGTCTAGAATAGCAGTAAGTGCTCTAGATTGACACCAAGGCACTGGAGTTATAATACTAATTTTTAAAGAATTCACATCTGGTTAACATCTTTGCTTAGATTTCTGATGATTAGGATGTAGTGCTTCGTAGTAGCATTGGTTAATTTTTTTTTTATTTAAAAAAAAAATTTTAACGTTGTATTTATTTTTGAGACAGAGAGAGACACGGCATGAATGGGGGAGGGGCAGAGAGAGAGAGGGAGACACAGAATCGGAAGCAGGCTCCAGGGTCTGAGCCATCAGCCCAGAGCCTGACGCGGGGCTCGAACTCGCAGACCGCGAGATCGTGACCTGAGCTGAAGTCGGACGCTCAACCGACTGAGCCACCCAGGCGCCCCGCATTGGTTAATTTTTTAATGACATGTTGATATAATTTTTCTTGATGGATCAAAAAATCTGTACAGATTACTAAGTACAGCATTATTCTCTATACGTCTTTCTGTTTTAAAACCCGTATTCAGAGAACTTGGAAGAGTAGAACATGGAAGTTCTCACAAACAACGTTCTTGCTCTGTGGAGAGTTGTTTGTGAGAGATAGAACATAACTTTATAGACTGCTGTTTCCCTGAGATTTTATTTATTTATTTTTTTAATTTTTTTTTTCAACGTTTATTTATTTTTGGGACAGAGAGAGACAGAGCATGAACGGGCGAGGGGCAGAGAGAGAGGGAGACACAGAATCGGAAACAGGCTCCAGGCTCGGAGCCATCAGCCCAGAGCCTGACGCGGGGCTCGAACTCACGGACCGTGAGATCGTGACCTGGCTGAAGTCGGACGCCCAACCGACTGCGCCACCCAGGCGCCCCTCCCTGAGATTTTATTAATTCTCCTTCTAGTTCCCTATTTTCCTTCACTAGTGAGTAGATTGTCATTAAAACCATTAGAACCACTTCACCCAGAAGGAATGGAAAATATTTGCAACTTCTCCTCTCTGGGATGCATCAGGAAAAAAATAGATGTGAGGGGAAAATGGGGCAGGGGGACCGTTTATCAGAATCCACAAACTCCAAAACTGTAATTTGGAAGAGATTCACATGTTCATTTGCTGCTCTGATCTCTGGTACTTTGAGGGCTGAAGAAGACTCTTCCTGCGTTCCCAAATTGTCACACACCGTCTACCCTATAGGGCTCATCTCCCCAGGCTTACTACCAAAGCACTATTGAGCAATTTCATTCAGCATCTCTTTGTCAAATATGAAATTTTCTTAGAGTCAGACACTGTTGTGACAAGCTGAAGCTACTATGTATTATTTAGCATTAATTAGCTCAGCTGTTTGTAGAGTTCGAACTTTGGTGTATAAAGTGGGAAGCAATTGGGCTAAACATGGTTTGACTTGGTAACAATTGCTTAAGATTTGTTCCCCTCCCCCATTATAGGGCGAAAACTATCAAAAGGAACCAAATCAATGCCTGTCTTTAGAGGAGATGCACTCAATTATGACTTTCATAAAGGAACTTGGGAGTTTGGGGCCATTCCAACTGGTAAAACAAAAGTGACATTTGATTCCTCATGATCACTGAGATTATAGTAGATCAGCCATAAGCTATTTGATTTTCACTTGATGAAGATATTTCGTTAAGAACTAGAAACCTTTGTAAGCTTCTTTCTTCTTTTCAGAGATCTAAATATTAAAATGAGCAGAATCCATTTTCTTTAGGACTTTGCAAATAATACATGGCTTATTCAAGCTAAAGGATATGAGATCAGTAGGGCTGCCAGTATATGGCAGTTCTTAAGGAAAAATGTCCACGTTTTTCTAGAGAAGTTTTGCTTTTAGCTTTGGGACATTTATGTTTGACAAAAATTTCTTTCTGCTCATTGTGCCCTTTTTGTTTGTGTAAAATCAAATATTACTGAATATGAACACATCTTAGAAAACTACCTAAATCTTAATTTAGGTAGCAAACCTAAATATAGAGCAAACTCTATAGCAAACCTCAAAGAAAGAAAATGTAAATAGTTATGATAACCATTACTGGTTTCAGCCTAAAAAAATCAATGACATTTTATTGTCTTTTCTGTGTATTTCTTTGGGTTCTGTTAATATTGGTCAATATCAAGATAATTTAGTACATATACATTCAGTACTTGCTTTTTCTCTAGTTCTGTCACTTGTCTAGGTAGACTACAATGGATTTATATTTTTCTACCTAAGGTTTGTTTATACAAAACATCTTTTTAAAACAGCATTTTTAAAAGTCCACTGATAGTTTGTTATTAATCTGTATGGATCAACATTTATTTTTTACTTAAAAAACCATGTATTCACATTATACTTATCTGAGTTATAACTAATTTACTAAGTTAATTAGTGAATGTTTGGCACTTGTTTTTATAATTTAGACTCATTTTATTTTATTTTTTCCAAATTTTTCTTTAAATTCTAGTTTAGTTAACATACAGTGCAATATTAGTTTCAGGAGTAGAATTTAATGATTCATCACTTACATGCAACAATCATTGCTCATCAAAATAGACTCATATTTTAGAGGATTCAAAGTAAGCTTTTGCCCCAAAGATAATTTAATTGGTAGATTATTTTAATTAATTTAAACATACCCATATTACATTTGTGACAGTTGGATCAAAACTCTACAAATATAAAGAAAGAGGTCTCATTCTTCAGGAATTCATAATTTAAGATATTGTGAATGTAGTGAACATCACTCGGCACAGACTACAGAATTATTTCGCAAGAGAAAGAGCAAATCCTAATTTCCTGACTTTCTGTGTCAAAAGAGGATGACTAGATTTTTTTTTTTTTGTAGGATTAATATCTCTCACCCTGACAAAGTTCACTTGTAATCCAAAGCAATTTCTCCTCATTCTTCCTACTGCCTGACTCAGTCTGTCATTCACCTGTTCTCAGATATCTTTAGGAAGGAGACGTCCATTTCCATTCAATGAAAAGAGAAAGAAAACTCATCCTATTTAGAAATATTATCAACAAAATTTGTTCCTTATAAAAAGTGGCATTTACCTTGACAACTGCACAGAAAATTATATTATGATACTGACCAATGGATTTTAAATAAATATCTGATTTTTAAAAACAGCTGAATAAAATACAAAGACTTTTCTAGTAATAACACCTTTTAAATTATTTTCCATAACTTATTCAGATATTCTCATTTTGACTGTTTCTTTTCAGCTCTTCCCATCTACTGCTCCTGGGATTCAGTCTTTGATGCGTGAATTTTATGATATGGCAAATCCTATAGGACAACCTAGTTCAGTCCTGACTCAGTACTGGTCTCTTTTAAATGTATTTGAACAATTTCGGCTCCTGAATAAAAACGCACAGCTACACCCACTGGAATGGTAAGATAGCCACAAATTTGAATTGTGCAATCCAAAAATTCTCTAAAGATTGATTTCAAAAGATTTTGCCTGCATTAAAGAAAGCAACAAAAAGAAATGTGTCCAAAAATTTGTGCTCTGGAAAATAAGCTTCTGTAAAGCATTGAAACCATAACAATTCTAGTGGTCTTCAAACACTGTAATAAGAACACATCCAACAGTTTTTGAAACCAACAGGACTTGACTCTAAAGAGTAATGTTTAAAATGAAAACCTTCAAACTTGTTTCATTCTGTGATATAGATCCTTGAATTACAGGCGTATCAGACGGAAAGACTTGGGTGACTTTTTTCTTTTCTTTTTTTTTTTTTTTTAATGACCCATCAGTCAGCGTGGAGCCCAAGATGGTGTGAACATTTATTTAAAGAGTTTTTGAGGCACGGCTTTAAAGTGGGCAGAATGTATCCAAATTTGTAAATATGTCTGTCCCTGCCAGAAGAATGGAACTTTTCTTTTTTTTTAGGAGGTCGAATCTCGGGAGGCCTGGGTGCCTCAGTCGGTTGAGTATCCGACGTCGGCTCAGGTCACATACTCACACCCCCGCGTCAGGCTCTGTGCTGACAGTGCAGAGCCTGGAGCTTGCTTTAGTTCTGAGTCTCCCTTTCTCTCTGTGCCTCCACTGCGCGCTCTCTCTCTCTCTCAAAAATAAATAACCATGGAAAAATTAAAGAAAAAAAAGAAGGTAGAATCTCAGAGGGAAACATTTGGCCTCCCCCTTCCACTTTCATTCTAATGAAAGGTAGTAATTAGCAGATGGAAGAAAGGATAGGCCAGGTGAACACGTTAACATCTCCTGTAATTGTTGAAAATGGACAGTGCCTAACACACTGGCTAAGACTGCTTTTCTTTTATAGGATGGAATTCAGGGAATATTTGACTTTTCTACGGCCAGGAAAACAGAAGCAAACCTAAAACCTCCTAGGGAGATGAAAGATGAAATGGCCAGGCTATAACCACTTATGTCTCTTGCAGTTACCCTCAGGAAGGAATGGCTTTGGTTCTCCTGAGTGCTGCTTCCTTTCCCTCTACCTCAGGAGATAATGAAAGCAGATCCACAAAATTTTTTCTAAATTAAAAAAAAGTAAATACTCATATATTTGATGAATTCTTAGCACATTACTCAGGATCAGAACTCACCTTAATTGTCATAACGTTATGAAGTTGGCCTTATTCCCTAAATGCCCGAAGTAGTAAGCCAAACAGAAAGTTTATTCGTTTGTTTGAAAAGTAGGTTTTAAATAATAGAGCTCAGTGCCTGCTTCTCTGTTCTTTGCACTCACTCAAGGAATCCGAGTCTGTCTCATTCATCATTATCAGTTGGGAGGAGCAAACTTGATTTAGCTACTGTTTTTAACTTTGAGTAAATTCCCTTGAGATATGCAAGCATTGGAAAGTTTGTTTCTCAGCAAGTTTTTCTCAAGAGTCACATGTAGTGTAAGGTTAAGTAAGGGGCTTATCTTAAATTTAACTGTAACCCTAACGCTAACCCTAACCCTAACCTTAACCCTAACCCTAACCCTGATTCCCTTTAAATAAAGGAATGTATTAGTGCTCAGTGTTGAAAGTGATCAGTGTAGAAAGAGTCAGGACTTTTTTGAATCAGACAGACATGGATTCAAATATCCCAACACTAGAGTTTATTAATTACAGCAGCTAAAGTTTTGAGCCCTCTGAGATTCAATCTCCACATCTATAAAATATGGATTATACTACCTACCACATATTATTTTACAAGAATTGAATAAGATAATTTCCACGTACCACATGGTGTCTGGTATGCTGCAGGGCAAGTAGGTAATAAATATTAATATTGACTTTTCATGTTTCTCTGCTATCCAAAGGTCACTTTAGGATCTACAGTGGAGGAAATATTTTTCTTTCTTTTATAGGAAAAGTAAGACAAGTTCAAAAGATTTATCTAACTTAACACAGAAAATTAAACTTCAGATCTTTATCAAAAAGCAATTAGGTAAATCACCTGAGAACATTTCAAGAAATAAAACTCAATTCGAATTATCTTCAAATTTACCTGGGAGCATATGTATATTTAATTATCATCCATGCTGTATTACAAGGAGGATGCATATTATACATATTTTCCAGACAAGGAAACCAGGATGCAAAGGTGGATCGTTTGCTCAAGCCACACAGGTAAGAGAAATAGAGGAGAGATTAGGACCCTGGCCTCATGTCCACGGTCCAGTCTTTATTCCAGTTCATCCTGCAGAAGGGAGGTCAGGTGTAGTCATTTGTCATTGTCCTTATCTTCACAATAGTCACCTCCAGCTTTTTCTACTTCTAGCCAATTTTACATACCTATGCTACCTGTAGGGATTAATGACTTCATGATTCCTTTTTTTAAAGATTATTTATTATTTTGAAAGAGAGAGAGAGAACAGAGAGCACATACATGCGCCAGCAGGGGAGGGGCAGAGAGGGGAACAGAGAGAATCCCAAGCAGGCTCCACGCTATCAGTGCAGGGCTGGTGTGGGACTTGATCTCACAAACCATGAGATTATGACCTGAGCCAAAATCAAGAGTCAGATGCTTGAGCGACTAAGCCACCCAGGCACCCCTCACGCTTCCTTTCAAATAAAGATCATTTGCTTAGAGCAACAAGGTGAGAAGAGATAAAGTCAGAAAAGCAAGAGTTAGAAAAAGTGATAATTATTTATGTGTGCGCCCTGAGGCTTAGAATCCAGAGGTCCCAACAGAATTAGTGTAAATCTGAGCAAAATGAAAATGTTGCTTACTATCAATATTTGTGTACTATCTGTTAATTCTCACTTTACTAGAAATACAGTTGCTTTGCTCTCATCATACGCTTTCCATGAAAAATCCACATTTTTAAAACAAATAATTTATTCACAAAATTGCATAAGGAATCACTGCAGGATGCTTTAACATACAAAGCATCTCATCCCATTAAGATACTAATTCAGTGTATGTGCATTTCAGGGTTGTATCTTTTATGAGCTTCACTTAGAGTTTTTGCTTCTATGAATTCAGAGCTATTTTTTTTTTTTAATTTGGCCTGGCACTCAGTCAACCTTCAACTAAACATATCTAACCCCATGCTTGCTTTATGTTTCTTCATTCCTTGGGAGGAAGGAAATATTTTAAAGTAAGTCCTAGACATTATTATTTTTCACCCCTAATTACTTCACTGTATGTATCAAGGAAAAAAAAAACACCTTTACAAAGTAAACTGAAATAAAATTATCACACCTTCCAACATTTGCAATACTTTTAATTCCCTGATTCTTCGTAATTTGCTGATGTTTGTATTTTGAAGGAACTGAATATGCCTTATTCATCTCTTCTCTACCACAGTGCCCAGCACAATATCTGGGACAATAAATATTTATAAAATGTAACTTAACACAGGGCATTTGATTTCATTCTCATCCCTGTGACGTAAGGCCAGGGCTGTTATCTATGTTCTGCTGCAGGAGAAATGGAGAATCACAGCTCAGCCCGGGAAAGTAGTCTCCATCATCAGGACCAGCAATTTTTCTGCTGCAGTTTAGATTATTTGGTACCAAACTTGAGGATTTAGAGGGGTATCTGGCTAGGCATCTAGTTATACAACAGAAAACTGAGGCAAACACACTAGATAAAACTAACCCTTACTGTTAAGCGTAGTTAGTGTTTAAGGATAGAAGATGCAGAAAGACATAGGTCATTTTCTGCATAGTACGCTTCTGTTTCTTAGGTTATATGCATGTTCTCCTGAGTCTATGTCTCAGGGCTCCAAGCTTCTCACTTCAAGACTGTGTAATTTTTTCCAAACAAATTCCAGTAAGAATGTGTGTTCCCAAATTCACTTCTGTTGGACCCAGGCTATCAGAGATCGCTCACTTTTGGACTGAAGAGTGACTTTTTGCCCTGGTTTTCTTCAAATGTACTTCTGCTGATTGGAGATGATGAGATTTCCACCCACCTCACTTGAGGCGAGATTGCCAGCTTTGAGGAGTGAAATCCAGAAAGTGTTTCTTTGTGTTCATCAAAATATCTGTGCCCACACAGGACAAAAAAAAAAAAAAAAAAAAAAAATAGTGTGTTCAATGTAATTTCCATGAATTGTGTTCATTTCATTGATCTAGATTTGTTTGGCATTGCATTTGCAGGGCTTCTTTCACAGAGGATGAGAACATTGAAAAACCGCAAGTGCCATTTGATGCAATTGAAAATAAAAAAGGTAAAAAGATATGGTCTCACTGATTCCAACATGAAAATAAGTATTGCGTGGCTCAAAAAATACATAAGAAAGTGTTTCGCTTCATTAGCAATAAAAAATGGAAGTTAAACTAGGAAATACGATTTTCCTTCAAATTTGAGACGATTTTGCCTCTTAAAGATAATAGAGCTCGGGAAAGTGTAGGGAAGTAAGCATTCTCATGCTACGTGTGCTAGTTAAACTGAGCAACCTCCCTTAAGGACCATAACAACATATAAGAAAATCCTTAGAAGTTATTCTTGCATCACAGAAATTTCACTCCTAGATATTCAATTTAAGCAAATAATTAAGAATGTACACAGAAGTTTAGTTACATGAGTTATTAATAAATAAAAAAAATTAGAAACTTCTATTTTCTACAGTTACTTCTAAAATTACTTATAATACAATTACTTCTACTGTAATAATACTGGATTGGATAAATAAGTCATAGATTTCCAACAAAATATGATAAAGCCATTCCAATATTGCAGAAGAGTTATTTATGACATGAAAGATGTTTATGGTATATCATTAAATGAAAGAATTGGCTACAAGCAACTTGGGCCTCAGGGAAAACTAATGGTGATTGTAATTTTCTCTCCTGGACTTATCTTTATGTTCTAATTTTTTCCTTCTAAAGAACATCTGAGCTTTTTGTCATACAAAAAGAAAATGTTTCTAACTTTAAGAATAAAAGATGAAAAGAAGTACTACGTTTCTACAATTTTTTAGAAATCAAAATTTTCCTAGTACAAATCAAGGTTTAATACAATACAGTGGTTCTCAACATGTGTGGCCCCTAGACCAGAAGAAACATCAACATCGCCTGGGAAATTTAGATGATTCATATCTGCTGAATCAGAATCCTACTTTTCTGGGTATGAGACCCAGCACTCTGTATTTTTCTTAAGTGTTTATTTATTTTGAGTGTTATTTTATTTTTTGAGGGAGAGGGAATCCAAGCCGAGGGGAGGGACAGAACGAGAGGAGGACAGAGGATCAAAAGCAGGTTCCGCTCTAACTTGCAAACCACGAGATCATGCCTGAGTTCAGGTGCTTAACCCATAGAGCCACGCAGGCACCCCAGCACTCTGTATTTTAAGAAGCCCTTCAGTTGATTCTGAGGCATGCTAAAGTTTGAGAAAGACTGAGTCAATAGAATGAAGTGGTAAGCCCAGTGAAGAACTGATTATAAACTGCTACTCTCTTTCTGGTTCCCACCATTTTTTCTCTTTAAATGAATGATTTAAGCATTCTGAGTACGTTTATTCATTCCTTTGTTCCATCAGTATTTACTAAGGAGTTTTTTATAGAGATGTTTGGTTCGATTCAGAAACTTAAGAGTAAATGTCAGTGGAATCAACTGGATAGAATTTCTGTAATTCTAATGATTTGGGATATTAAAGTCATAAAATCATAGAACTAGAAGGAATCTCAGTAGATCACCTTCAGGCAATGGAGACATTTAGACCATTTATTTTTCTCCCCTAATATTTTCCTATTTGGAAAACTCATTCTTCTGAGATTTGAACCGAGTAACTTCTTTTACATAACTTTCAGTTTAACTAAGAAGTGCTTTCTGATGTAATAAGTTAAGTAATAAAATATGTGTTTTACTAAGTTGTGCTGTTTGAGATTAATGAATATGTGTTCTTTTTGTTTTGATTAATAGTTTTCATTTTAAAGTAACTTCTCTTTTTTTAGCTTCTGTTCCACGAATTATGAGTGAAACCAAAGAAGTTCATTGTAGTAATGGTGAGTTCCAATTAAAGTCTTTCAGTGGCAGAACCAATAGTGAGACACAGCCCTGCGTTGAAGAAATCGTCATTTTCTCATAGTTGGACACTTATAGACTACAATATTAATATTGCAGTAAAATAAATAAATAAATAAATAAATAAATAAATAATAAAATATTAAGTACATTTTTAGAAGTTTCTGAATAAGTTGTTATCTGTCACTTTTGCATAAGAAGAACATTTTTATATCTCTGTTTTTGAACATGAAATATTATGCTCATGTGTTTAATGACAGTGACTTTCAAACTCATTTTGAGGAGTCCTTAGGGTATTAAGGCTTTGCCTTGGAGACTGTTCAAGTGGAAACACTTAAGCTTATCTGCTTTATACATTGATTTTTAGGGCTCTCACCACCCCACAGGGATTCCTTTTCTGTCAGATTATTGACATAATGGATAATACTTGAGTTGAATTTTCTTTATTAGAATTGAGAATTTTTAAGCTGCTTTTTAACTTATTTTCTTAAAATTCATGATTTTTTTTTAAACCAAAGTATAATCAAGAAAAATAGTATATATATTATAGTAATACATTTCAAGTGTTATATAGATTTTAGGATGTAAAAATAATTTTGTTCACTCTGGTCAGCATTATTCCAGTGACCTTGCCAATATATATCTAGAGAATATAGAGAGAGAAATATAGAAGGAGAGAATATACAGAGAATAGGATATATATAGAATAGAATATAGAGAGAGAGAATGAATCTAATTGATCTTTCCAGGATCACAGGACTGTTAAATACCTGAGCTGGATCAAAGCTGGGTCTTCCAATTCTTTGTTTAAAGCTCATGAGTTATCTTAATACTTTATAATAATATGATAGAATAATAAGAGTTTACTTAGCAGGTTTGCTTTTTGAATATATATATTGCTATTTGAATATATATATATATATATATATATATAGTGCTAAGACATGCACTTAGAAAATTTAGCCTTTCACAAATAAAAAATCTATTCCAGGAAAATATAAAATCTGGAAAAAAATAAAATTTATAGATTAAAGTTTAATTTATTATAAATAAAAGTCTTCCAATTTAATAAAATCTAATTTGTATCTTCTATAATACAATTTAATTCATTATGTTTTAACACTATCATTAAAATTGGGGTAGACTGAGAGGTTATATAATAGTATGGCATAATAGAATCAACAAATACATTCAATTAAAAAAGCAACATTTTAAATAAAGTTTTGCTGATCAGGAAAAAAGAACAGATATCACTTATGCCCTTCCCTCCCTGCACTTGCCATCCAATCTCTTCTAGAAAAATACATGCAACTTTGGGAGACTGGTGCCTAGCTATAGTGGGTAAAGTACTAGGGAGAAAACCAGGAGCAAGATTAGAATGCACATTTGGGGGTGGCTGGGTGGCTCAGTAGGTTAAGCTTCCGGCTTCAGCTCAGGTTATGATCTCATGGTTCACGAGTTCGAGCCCCTCATCGGGCTCTCTGTTGTCAGCATGGAGCCATCCTCGAATCCTCTGTCCCTGCAACCCCCTCTCTGCCCCTCTCCCACTTGCTCTCCCTCTCTTTCGCTCTCTCTCAAAAATGAATAAACATTAAAAAATTAGGAATGCATATTTGTCAAGTGCTAGGTTCTGGGGTAGATGCAGCATCAGGAAAGCCACTTCACCTCTTTGGTATTCTATTTTATAATTTATAAAATGAAACAACTGTATGGGGATAATCTTTTTTTTTTTTTTTCCAGTTCCCAAGTAACGTGTTCTGGAGGAGGTGAACGTGTTAGATAAGCTCTTCAGCTTAGTTCATGTTTTTATGTTGATAAAAACTAGTCCTACCTGGGTCCGCATAATTAATCTTCCCACTTTTATGGTATAATTTAAGGTTTAAAAAATAACTTGATGATGCCTCAGAACAGGTGGGATTATCCTTCAGAGTCTAGGCTGTTCTCGTGTTTAATATGAGTTATGATTATCCCTCAAGAGGGCAATAAAACTCTGTGGTTAAAAGGATTCATTAAAAACAACCAAAACTTCAAACAGCTTTCCCAAATATGCTTGCCAAAGAGGCTAAGCAGCCTGCTACCGCCATAGCTGGCACTGGGTTCTCCGTGGATCTAGGTGAACTGGCCTGAGGCGTGCTGGCCCCGGGCTGGGAAGGATGCCAGTGAAACTCCAGGTGGATCAGCAGCACTGATGATTCAGGTGAAGATCATGTCGAGATAAATCAGCCTTTAAGCAGGGGTTTAGGATGGAGCACTTCAGCCGGAGGTGGAGAGATTCTGATGAAACCAAAAACAAGCACTTGCTAGAATCCTGCTTAAGAGAATTCCTTACACATTTGGTCTCGTGTAGGGCTGAGTTGCGGTGTTATAATGGGCAAGCCCCACTGGAAACTTTCACTGTTAAGTGAAAGTGTGAACTGCAGGGAAATCAACTCTCAGTGACTGATTTATAAAAATATATCATCTGAAGTTAAAGTACGTCCTCTGTGGTTACTGTTTTGAAAAAATAAAGCTTCTACTTGGTTATTCATTTAGCTGGTTTTGAACATAAAAGAGTAATGCCAGTGTTTATGTATTCCCTTTTCTACTTAGGAAATGGTCCTCCCAAAAGCACGTTTTATATCTCTGGACTCCAGCCTGCTTAAAGTGTTATGTTAGGTTCACAGTCTCCATTTGAGTCAGATCTCACGACCAACAATAGCCTGTTTTTTTACTGTGCTTATCTCAGTGCCTTGAACACGGAATGTGCTGGGGGGGGGGGGGAATCTTTGAAAAAAAATGAATGCATTATTAATAAGTGGTTGAATTCAAATAAAAACTTATGGTCCTTTTTAGGATGAGATCTAATAATATAATCTTGCCCTCATTCTTTCATTGGTTTCTCTTTTGTTATAGAAATTTCAAAAGTTGACATGATCATCAAAATTATAGATTCAATCCACCTACGTTTTTCAGCCAGATCAAATATTTGGTAACAAGTAAAATCAATAAAGTCGGTAGTTTCCCCAATTATTTAACCAAATTGACTAGTCATTTATTTTTTTATTAAGACTTTTCCCTACAATGAAATTACAATGTATCTATTGTATTATTATTTATTCCTAATTTGTACCTGAGGAGTTTTTTTCTTTCAAAATCTGGGAAAACTATACAATGTGGGTCAGAAGTACGTAGGGTTTTTTTTTTTTTTTCAATTTCATTTTTCGTTTTCATTCTCATTAGTGCCTGATGGAAGTTGTACTGAGACACAGGCCTCAGAACTGGAGTCCAGACACCCAGAAGGCTGGTGGTTTCCACTGCCACGGATTTGGTGGTGCATCCCCATGTCTGCCAAAGAAATATAAAAAAATTCGGCATCGTTAAGTCACAAAGTGCAGGATATAATGGGGATGTAACGAGAGAGGAAGACAAGGAAGAGATTGTGAAATGCCTTGTCTGCTTTATTAGGAGCTTGGACTAAATTTGGGAGATAATGAGAAACCATTAAAGAATTGAAGCTGACCCAGAACTGATTGTAGAAAAATCATTGTGATAACTGTATACAGAGAGGGGAAGAGGCACAGCTGATGAGATAATCTACTTGCTTCAAGTTCGGTGGATAGCTTCCTGCAACGAATTCCGTGTTCCCTTTTTCTGTTGCCATGTTGTTAACCGTCATTGAACATCTTATTTAAAAGACAAAAGATACTTTCATTTTACCGATTTCTATAAAATTTCTCATTTACTGGAATTTTGTGAACTACTGAAAAGTATTTATGGAGCAAAATACTTATTAATATTTCTTTGAAAAACGTTTGCTAAACTTCTTTTGAGTAATTTACTTATCCCAAACATGACGCAATATAATTTAGCAGCGGCTGGTGTGTGTGCCTACAAATGTACTTTTCTTTTACTCGTCAAGATCCTTTTGTAAAAAATCGGGCTATCGCATGGAAACATATTTTTCAAATGACTTAGAATCAGTGGTATGAAGTAATATGCTAGGTTCCATGACAAGATTGAACAGAGTATGCCATTTCCTTCTCATACTTGAGGGTACTTCCTTACGCTGAGGTGACCTGGGTGGAGTAGGGAGGGGGGTCTCAGGATGTCCTGCTGATGTTTTTGTATCTAAATGTTTTCTGTAATATTGAATTTCACATTCTTCACTCCACCCTACTGCCTGTAAGCTACTATATCAGTTCAATGGCAGTTTAATGACTCTCCCTATTAAATTTTCCTCATTCCCTGCTGACGCCCTTCTGTTACCACCTCAGAGTCCTCATCCCCATTCACCAGTTGCTTGATACATGCAGTAAATGTCATGAACGTGTTATCAATCCACTGGTGAGACATTTTCCCGCCTTCTCTGTGCCTTCAAACGTATAAGGACTGAGCAAAAACTAGCAACTGTCTAATGCCAGCTAAAGTCAACAGCTGTGTATAAGGCAAATTGTACAAAATCTGACAAATAGAAAATTCAGCTGAAGCCACAAATCAAATATGACCAGAGTGCCAAGCAGAAAATCAGCAGTGATCACTAAGTGAATGACTAAGGTTGTTCAAAGGATAATCATATATGAGTTTTCAACATTTATCCATTTCACAGTTGTCTTTTTTTGTTTGTTTTTTTGTTTTGCTGTTATTTTTTCTTTTAACAGATGACACACAATGTTATATCAAACAGATCCTCACACATCCACATTTGGAACTGAATCCTGAATTTAACCCGAAGATCACAGATTATTACTCTGAAGTTCCATTTGACGTGGTAACAGTGACAATTGGAGCAGAGACTTCTAATTGTCAGTGCAAGGTGTACCTGCACGATCGGGCAGGAACAAGGTACGGGGGGATGTTGACCAGGGCTGAGTGGAGACATAATAATGGGAAGCAGATATTTGAAGCATCCTTTGAAGATTTAGAAAATCTGAAGCGTAAGATCAGTTGGAGAGATCACCAGGGTGTGAAATCCTTTACCTTTCAGGTGTCATGTGGTTAAAAAGAACACATCAGTGCTCTACTGATCTTTTAGCAATATTTGTACCTAATCTTTGTAACAATGTTGAGCAAGAGAGGATCTTGTTATGTGAAATATTAAAGAGACTCATCAAGGGTAGCTTCCTTCTACCCTAACCCAACTCCTCAAGATTTTGAATATTCAGGGATTGAATAAGCATTTTCATGACAATTTATGAACATGCTAACACTAACTTTCCCAGTCTCGTGGAATTTTTTTCTATCGACCCTCTTGAGAGTCACTGACTCTTTTGTTTACAATTTTGAACAGCAGGTAGAACTTTGTTACATGCCATGTCCAAGGCAAGGAAGATACTCATGTTCCCGTGCTATAGGGAAAGAAATACACTTGGCATCCTGGGAGCTAAGAGAGTCCAGTAGCAAGAAAAGAGGATTCAAGTCAGACCAACCTGGGTTCCAGCCCTGACCCTACCATGGGACTTTGGGCATAGAGTTGTTTTGAGTATTAAATCAGATAATGTATGACCCTGAGAAGTGGTTAATAAATATGAGTTTCCTTCTCTGTGGTTGACAGAGGACCTGAATTGCTCTACAAGATAACTGTTGGCATACCAAAGTACTATGAAACATAATGAAAACTTTTTTCATATTTTAAGTTTCTTATGAAGTTGTATAGACCTTATCTACTTTTGTATGCAAACTAGGCATGTAATGAATATTGATATATAAATCCATTTGGGCTGAATAAATGTTACTCTCTCTGTCTCTCTCCAGCTTTGCCAACTACCCTCTGGGCTTGGGAATGAACAAAATCTCAATGTTTGTGGCAGATGAGTCTCCAGCACAGGGTGAGACCCTGATCACGTACAAGCTCACCATCTACAGAGAAGATCGTCCAAGTCTGCCCTTGTTTGAGGACTTCTCAGCATGCGGGTTTGTGCAGGTAAGTGAATTCTCCATTTGCACTTGGGTTGAATTGGGAGTGATCTGTTAACCCAGGTGCAAAATGCCAAGTGAAAATTGTTAGGAAAAAATGTATGCTTTTCAAATCCAAACTGGTCTCATTTTAAAAGAGAAAGGGCCCCAGCCAGGTATTTAAGATACCTTGCTGCCAGTGGTTTTCTTTCTAGTGTGGTGGCTTCTCCCTACACGTACTGTGTTCAGTGGAATCGTTGTGGTTAATATTGAAAAAAAATGTCTGAGTGCTCACACTTAGTTATAAAATTGCTTTTACATTTCCATTTTAAATTGTGCTGTGTTTCTTGGATTTGTACCTGAACCTACTCTGAAATTTTAAACTAGATTCAGTGGAGTTTATTTTAAAGAATTAGAGGAAAATCTGTGAAGCTATTTTATGGAAGGGATACCAGATGAATGAAATTAAGTTTGCTTGAGTATATATATTTTTCCTGCACGTCCTGCATCTTAATCATTCCTAAAGGCCGTAGTTTCTCTTGTGAGCAGCACATACCGTTATGTAGCCCTGTTGATGTTGGAAGGTGACTTCTATCCAGAGACTTTATCTATTTTGGTGGTTCTTTCCTCTGTTTCTTCCTTTTGTTAGGATTCTAGGTATAACCTACCACATTCCCTCGCATCATATACCCTCACTGGAGATCCTTCCGGAGAAGTAGTAATTGATACTCTTATCAGATCTCCTAATTCACTTAGAAAGTATAATTGCAAATATGTCGTGTCTCAATGACTGACAGCCTGTTGGGTCCACTGAGGCACAGAGGATTAACAAAGGAGAGAAGTAGCTGACTGAGACTCAGTGAGTAGGATGAGTACCATGTTGCCTTAAATGTAGTGGCCAGATAAGTGTTCTCTCCCCCTCTACCCATTCTTTGTCAGAGTGTATTTTATGCTTCCGCTCATCTGGCCTGCCCACTCATCCCCAAACATGCTTCCAAATCTAGATGGTGGTCACATATATAACCAGGTGGTACATAAATAAATAAAAAATCTAACTATGAACTTGAGATCGGTGCAATTTGTTGTATATAAAGTATATCTAAATGTATCTTGCTATACATAAATTACGTGTGCTGAATGTAAGTTATACTTCTAAGAGCGAAGCATTAGTGGGGAAGTATGTATTATCTTCCAAGACATGCATCTCTTTTCAAATATTATATTCATCAAAAATAAGTTAATTACCATGCAGCTTCCTTAGACAATGGATTATATTAGGAATTTGTTACTATGATAGGAAGAAAAATATTAGAAAATTCTTGTGGGATGTCTCCTACAGATGATTGCAGAAAAGTATTTTAGTCATTTATAAGAATCATTTCCAGAAGGTTTTAATTTAAAGTTTATGTGTGGTCCCACAGCAGTACTATATTTTATAACATGGAAAAGTGTCTAATAAGCACTAGTATTTTTTTAGCCTTCCTTTTACAAACTGTCAAACGACTAAAGAGATAATGAATGAATAATAAGGATTGATTTAGACATTTATTGAGGCATGTGTGGCCTCAGGAACTTGGAGAAGTCAATGGCAGAGGTAAGATTTTCTCACCCTAGGCTCCAGTGATAGTTCTAATCCAGAGACCTTTCCCTTATTTCTACTTTATGCTTAATCTCATTAGAGTCTTGAACTTTCACTGCAAACTGGCACCATAATGATGTTCAGAACACAAAGAGTAAGGGATACAATTTCTGAACTCCTATTAATTCTCAGCTATTCCAGAGTTTCCAAATTACTAAACACATATACATTATGAGACTCATGAACTTTTGTTATTCTAAATTGTTCTTTTTCTTTTTTATCAAGAACCATAGTGCCTTCTCTATATTCTCATGTTGAAGTCTAGAGTCCAAACTATTGCATATGAAATGGTAGACCGTTGTGTTTGAATCCCTAAAAGCTTGCAGGTACCAAAAGAAAGGAAATGAGCTAAACTTCAATTATATTTTGTTGGTTAAGGGGAAAAATTACATTTCTTCTTTATATTTCAAATTAGATTTTGTCCTAATGGGTGCCATTATGAAATTTTAAATAAGCATAAGAGGTGATCTACCTTAAAGTATCCAAAAAAGAGTATCCAGTTTGTGGTTAATCAAGCCTCCTAATTTCTCCTTCTAACACTCTCTCACCTTCTGGATATCGACTATTCATTTTAGCGTTTCACCAAAAGACTAAAAGTGAGGAGAAGGCAAATAGAAGGCATACTAGTCAATTAAAAAATCAATCACTTTGACATTTTGGTGAATAATAAGATAATTTAATTAATTTGTTAATAGACATTTTAAATCATTTATATGATCAAATACTGTTAAATACCTGCTTGGCCATAATTAACTGCTTGAGTTTAGTGTCTATTTCTAATTATATTGCCAGTTGGAATTTGTATATGGTTGCCATAGAGGCAACTCATAGTTTAGTTATTACCAGTGAAGGAGAAAGGGCTAATTTACACAACTGATGGAAAACAACTAGATTTGGTCTGAAGTTTCTCAACCTTGCCAATATTGTGGCCAGGTAATGTTTCATTTTGGGGAGCTATCTTGAGCACAGTAGAATGTTTAGCAGCATCCCTGACCTCTATCCATTACATTTCGGAAGCATAACCCTCTCCAAGCTGTGACAACCAAAAATGTCTCCAGACATTGCCAAATGTCCCCTAGGGGACAAAATTGACCCCAGTTGAGAACCACTGATATATACCAATAACAGGCCTACTTTTCTACTTTCCACTTATAAATCTAGTAAATCTGTAGTGGATTTACTCCAAGTATGAATAGGTTAGAGGTAATCCTTCAACGTTGAATGTTGAAGACTCACTCTTATCTTTTTTCATCCTTGTATTTTTAATTATTTCTGTAGTTGGTAATACTGTGACAGCTCTTTATTCTTCTCATTAATTTGCCATCTTTCCTGCCTAATGTAATTATAATCAGAAATATGCATTCAATTATAGAAAACATGATTCTTAATGAAACATAAAAAAGTCATATAACATACCTAGACTGTTATTTCATTTTGATTTACCCATAAATAGCATAATGTTTTGCTGTTAGGAAGAAGGATTTAGAAAGTAATAAACTGTTATTATGGCTGGAATATGTCATGCTTTGGAATTAATAAAATATATTTATGTTCTAAGGAAATTAAAACACATATGGGGAAATATTTCTTTTAATATCTCTTTCCAAATCAAAAATTTTTGACATGGATAACAATACAGCATCCACAGAAATTGATTTGTATAAATGATCTATGGGCTCATACACATTTTGCCCCCAAAGTGTTGTGCCAGAATAGAGCCATAAATAAAATCTACAGAAAGGCCATAGAGCAGAAGTGTAGGAGACTACATTTCAAGGATCCATTTGTTAGAAACAGCTTTCATTTTAAAATAAATTACAATTAATAAAGGGAAAATACCAAGGAAAGAAAAAATTTCAGCTTTTGGAAAGGATTTGTCCAGTATTTAGCTATAGATTTAAAACTGACATTTGCTGCCTTATTGAAAAAATTAATTAGTGATCTATATGCTGAACTATTAAATGATGTGTAAATGACTCCAGTTACAGCATTTGGAAATACTTTATAATTTTCCCATCTATATTTGCACTTATTCTCGACACAACGGTTACAAAACAGCTCATGTGATAATTGTCTAATATTTTAGCAAATACCCATAATAAAAGAATAGAAGAACATTTATCAGTGACTACTTAAAATGCCTTTGTTCATTTCCAAAGTTGTAATACCTATTAAATACTCATTTTAGTGATTTTTAGTTACCTTGCCTACCCCAGGACACCAGAAAAAAGTGATTCAGTTTTTCAACAATAGAGCCTGTGTTGTAGTAAAAGACTCCCAACTAGCAACTGTTTAATAATTTTTCTGCTATGCTCTTTGTTCTTACAAATGTGTCATGTACTGTAGGAGATACAATAGCAGCAGAGGTGGGAACAATGCAATATTTATAGAACTTTTATTATATGCCAGACACGATGCTAAGCACTTTACCTTTTTATGTTATTTAATGTTTTCCACAACCTTAAATGCAGGTGACAATTGCCCCAGCCTTTGACAGATGGAGAACATAAGACTTTAAAACATACAGGGTACATGGGTGGCTCAGTTGGTTAAGCATCTGACTTCGGCTCAAGTCATGATCTCATGGCTTGTGAGTTCAAGCCCCATGTAGGGCTCTGTGCTGACAGCCTGGAGCCTGCTTCAGACTCTCTCTCTCTCTCTCTCTCTCTCTCTCTCTCTCTCTCTCTCTGCCCCTCCCCCACTCACGCTCTGTCTCTCAAAAATAAACATTAAAAAAAAGTTTAAATAAATAAATAAAACATGTAATTAGTAGCAAAGGCGGTGTTTGAATACAGGTCTGACAGACTTCAAACTGATCCCCTTAATCATTACTCTGGAATGCAGAATCTGAAGCTTTTATTATACTTATAATCTAATTAACCTCTTTAGGAAACTCATTTGGCCAGAATGTAACCTGTTAAAATTTAGTTAGCTAAAATTTGTTTTCATGGTCATATACAATGATAATTTTTATGATGTTCTAGAATCACTGCAAAATTCTGAGGTCTTCATAATCTCTATTTTGATGAGAAATGTTATGGAATCAGAATCTTCCCTTCCATAGAGTATCTATTGGAAACATTTTAGAGCTAACACCTAATATTTTACCAGACACCATATATATCCTAGTATCAGTATCAGTCTATCTTTATTGGTCCCAGTATTTAAATCAGGTCTAATATTTTACATATTGGAATTAGTCAGACTCCTATTATTTCTACTAATTGCTAAAATGCTTTCCAATTCATAGGCTTTAAATATATATATATATATATATATATATATATATATATATATATATATATATATAAAATGCCTGATTACACATTAAAGCAGTTAACAGTTAATCATTTTTACTATTTGACACAACTCACTACTTTATTGTTTCTATTTAAAACATCCACAATACATTTTTGCAGCATTTAAAAAGCCCTTTGTCCACATAAACTTTATCCTAGTGAGAAGAATGTATTGTGGAGCTGACAATTTGACAATACTTCAATGATACATTCACCAGTGTGAAAGGACCTTACTTTCATACTCTTACACAAACCTCACACAAACAGATAAGATTCTATAAGTGATTTTTATTATCTACCTCACCCCACTCCTTCTAAGAGAAAAATTAAGTCTTAGGCTATTTTTATATTTTTATATTCATTTATAAAGTTATGTATTTATATTTATATTAATTAATTTATATATTTATATTTAATTTTAAGGGTTTTCTATTTTGGTGATATGTCTCAAAGGTATTAAGAACAGGCCCTTCAAGGGTCAGTTTCCACCTTCAGTGATTTGTCATGATAGCTCTCTGCCTTATTTAATGAGTGAAAATTAATAGGTTCCTGAATCCGTGAATAAATACTACATTTAGTACTCACACATGTAGAAGAGAATGTCTTCATTGTAAGTGTCAGAGTTTTCTCTTGTGCTATGAACAGGATGAAAGTCCATTTTGTCCGTCAAAATTATTTTATAGAGCAAATTTTGCATCTTAGCAAATTATGTCAGGCCATTTTCCTAACCTAGTGGTTAAAAGCCATAGGGGCACCTGGCTGGCTCAGTCAGTAGAGCATGTGACTCTTGATCTCAGGGTCATGAGTTCAAGCCCTGTGCTGAGCATGGAGCCTACTTTAAAAAAAATCATAAGTTAAAAGCCATGGACTCCAAGGCTTATGACCATAATTGCTATCAGGGAAGCCTGGGTTTCAGTCCCACCTCTGCTTCTAACTAGCCTAATTTGCTGTATCTCCTAGTGCAAAGCATATAAGCTCTCTAAACCTCAGTGTCCTTATTTTTAAGAATAAAACTAGTAATGGAACCTGTCTTATAGAACAGTTCAAAGTATTCAACTAGATGACAAATGCAAAGTTTTATCACAAGCCTCGTACATGATTAAGTACTCAGTCAGCATTGAATTAGCATCTTCATCATGATCGTGACTAGCATCATCATCATCATGAAAACTCTTTTTTCTCAGAAGCACCTCTAGGACTTACCTGCAGTTATATAGAGAAGGAGAAGAAGAAAGAAAGATAGAGAATAGCCAAAGAAGTAGAAGCCAATAATAGCGAGGATACTGGAATTTGAAAGGAATCAGGAAGAACTGTTTGGGAAGTAGAGAGGAGAATGAGTTACCTGGGCTGATCCACACAGTTGTATTCCAGACGTTCATGAGTCCTAGGCACCTTTGCCTTCGTGGACCCCTTCTTTCATGAAAAAAATACTTAAAATTATATTTTTCAACTGTGTTGGTATACTCACATGAATACATACATACACACTTTGAAGAGTTGTTTTTTCTTCTAATTAGACAGGATATTAAAATATTTTCTTGGGCTCCTAAAATTAGTACTATGTGCTGTACGCATGGTTCCCATTATGCATAATAGAGAAGTTGGCCCCACTTTCCTTCTTCACTCTAAAAGATGTATAGCAGAGGCATCCATAGCATTATCAATGACCCGAGCTGTAGTCATTCTTTCAAGTTAAATGCTCTTGACTTAAACTTAGCCCTTTGCAGGTGTTTTAGGTTCTGTGCAGGGACTGAGAACACCTTTACCAGGATTCTTCAAGAGCCTATGTAGCAGCAAGGGGAGTGAAATGTTATTTCCATGAGCCGTTCGCACACACCCAGACATTTTTACTGCAGTAGCCCCCTCAGTGGCCAGTAAGCATTCACATACATCCTAGGCTTGGGAGTTTTTATTTAGCATTCAGCTTTTTTAAAAAGCAAGTGAAGATGGAGAGGGCTGTATTCTTTAGTTCATGATCTGTTTGAGTGCTTATATAAATTACCTTTCTGAGTTGGTGAAAAAGAGCTATGTTAAACACTCACCTCATGAGTTAATATAACTTATGGTCAGATAAATTACCACTTAAATAAAAACTTTTGCTCAGCACATCTGTTCTCCATGTTCCTTTCTCCAAGTCACATCTGCTTCCTTTGCAAGAAGAAACAAACTTCTACTATCATTAGTGCAGCCGCACCAATACCGTGTGGAAGAGAATGAGATCTTCTTGGCTTCAGCATCCAGAAGTTTCTCTGAGTACAATCTTCTGTATACGTACACTCATTTTTGTTTGAAGTTAACGAATTAGTCTTCTGATTTCAAAACTTCACAGGGAAACAGAAAAGAACGCTGGCAGGTCTTTAAATAAAATATTCTGTTAGAGTAACCAGATTTCAAATGTGACATTTGAAACTTTGAAGGAAGCTGTGGCTAAAAGCGAAGCAGATAAATGGGGTTTCTTTTTTGATAACTCCGAATCCTAATACCCACTTCTTTGTGGGCTTTCATTGCTCCAAAGGGCCCCTTGAGCTTTTATCTGTTTCTCCATTTCTTCCCCATTTCTGAAGTCCAAACTAACTGTAGCAAAGGTACACAGCAAGATAGTGAGGATGGTGGCAAGAGAGGGGAGAGAGCTTGGGTCCTGGATTAGGCACTTAATAGGTTCTTCTGTCCCTACCAAACCAAGCCTAGAATATGACTTACATTAAAAAAAAATTTTTTTTTGGCCCCATCAAACAACAGAGTTTGGCTACGTATAAGACAACTTAAGGGCACCAGGGTGGCTCAGTCGGCTAAGCGTCTGACTCTTGATTTCGGCTCGGGTCATGATCTCAGGGTCGTCGTGGGATGGGGCCCGTGCTGGGCTCCACTCTGGGCATGGATCCTGCTTGAGATTCTCTTTCTCCCTCTTCTTCTCTCAGAAAGTGGTTATAAGTTGTAGGTAATGGTGGTCCTGGAAACATGGGGAAAATTAATAATATGTCACTTGGACTCTTTATACTGTCCTCATTAGTCAAAGCCATTGATGTGCTTTCTCTCATCAAGCTATAACAAATTGTTTTTTGTTCAAAGAAAGGTTGGCCCAAAGGCTTAATTAGGTAATGCAAACAAAATTTCTACATGCGTCTGACCAACTGTAACATTTCCTTCAGTAGGTATGTGTTGTAGGAACAAGAATGAGGGATGGGGTATTCCTTGCAGACAGTTTCACCGATTGCAGAACTACAAGTTAGTTTGACATATGTTCCCTGAAGGCAGAATTAGGACACTCTACAGCCTGACATATTTAACTTCTTTGGAAAATGATGCTAATTTGTCTTTTTTTTTCCTTTTTCATCCACATCCTTTTTTTAGGCAGGACTAATGAGTTTAAAACATTGAACATGACCTCATTCTTCAAAGCAGACCAGGTCTCTCCACCCCAGTGGCCCCCCATCTCTTTAGGATCTCATTCTTCAGCAATGTGGGGCAGACTTTCACTGACATTCCTGGGTTTTTACCTCGTCCAACCACCCCCTCCCCTGACCCAAATGCTTGAGAATGATTTTTCCAGACCTCATAGGTTATTTTAAAGTTAAATTACTGATAAAGTTAAGAGACCCAGATTTCAAAGGTTTAAGAATCACCAAGGAAGGGAAAATTTTTCTTTGAAGTGGAGTAACTTCTCTTAAATACTTTGATCAAAATATTATTTGTGCTGTCTGAATTTGATTCACAGCTCACCACTTACGTGTTGGAGAACTTGGACCAGTTTCTCATCTGTCAGGTAGGGATATAATACTACTGATCCCATAGAGTGGTTTTAAGGAAAAACTGAGTTAATATAATTAGAATTTGGAATAATGCTGGTGCTACAGACAGAGCTCAAAATACAAGTTTGCCAAACATGAATAGACAAATAAAATGTCTTCAGGTTGGTATAAGAGGAAAGTTTAAAATAGGCTTTTTAAAAAACTGAGGTCTAATAAACTGAATTGGGGATTTTTAAATTCCTTATATTTAAGTTTAGATTTAATAAGATATAAAAACATGAAGGGCTTTGCAGAGCAACCACCTGTGCTAAATTATACAATAGATTTTATGGTAAATGTAATAAAATGAAACTTCCAGAATTCAATGTAGAATTCGTCCTGAACGTGTTTTAAAATTGATAGTTGCACAACTAATTTTGTATGCCATCATATTGGCAGTCTCATAGACTGAGAACTAGAGAGTTACTTCACAAAAAGAGGAGAAGTATTTCTTTGCCAAATGCTGGGACATCCTTCACAGATATTATCTGGCGGATTACTTTAAAGGTGAGAAGATCAGTGTTCCTGCGCCATTTTTATAATGAGCAGCCAAGGACAAAGATGTATGATACCTAAATGTCATCAGACGGAAGGTATAACTATAATGTAATTTAATTTTTTAGTGTGTATAATTTTTTTTAAAAAGCACTGTCACTTTTGAAAGCCATCACTTCAAACGACAATAAACGTATTCACACCTGATAATAACCTAAATGAGAAAATATGTCCCATCATGTAAATCCACATCATAATTTCAACCCAAACTGCGAAACTCTCCCCAACTTGTTTAAAATCAGAGTTTGCTCCAAATGCTAATACATCTTCACAGATTAGAGATTTGTCACTTTTGAGATTATTTAAAATGCGTAGTATCTAACATTTTTGTAGGCCTTACTGTGTGCCAGGTCCTATTCTAATTGCTTTACATTCATTAGCTCTGTTCTCAGCACAACGTAAAACACTGACAAGACAGATACTTTGATAATGCCCAATGATTTCACAGATGGAGAAATGCCCACAGGCACAATTACAAGTAGCAGAGCCCATTTTGGAACCCAGGCAGCCTGGTCCCAGAGCTTTGCAACCTACGAGCAATGGGTTTTGCTACTCATAAGCTCTGCTGTTAGCCGCTATATTCCAGTCCAAAACTAGATTGCTGAAATAAGTATATGGTTTCCAAAAGACTTTGGCCTCAAAAGTTAATTTGTAGGTTATTGTTTAGAACTTGTCATTTTTTTTTCTTTAGAAGAAAATTTACAAGTGAGGCTAGGTTACAGGGGACCTCCAAAAATTCTCCTAATGTATGATATTTAATACAGTGAGAAGGGTCCTGAGGAAAGGGACAATTATGCTGGATTTTGTGTGGATGAAGGGCTCCATGGCCCAGGCCATTAATGGGGAAGATTCTAGTAGAGGAGAATATGAGTAGCTGGTATGTCTCTAGCGGAAGGATGGACCAATAGCTCTGTGGGCAGCAGGTATATTCATTTTAAGGTTATTCGTGAATCTTGTATTTCAATGTTGTGCTAAACTTCAGAGTTGGGGAGATCTTAAATATCCAACCCCTCATCCTGCATAAGAATAAACTTCAATAACTTGCCAACATCCATCCTTAATAATTTACCAAGTTTCATTGCCAGTGAGTGGCAGAGTAAGGATGAAAACCTATGGGCTGGTTATCAAACCTTCTGGCAGTTAGTCGTTGTACCTCATGTAAAAGAATTATTGGAATCCAGACCCAGACATGTTTCCCGAGTTGTTGAGCCAGCTCCATATCCTTAAATCTCCAATGCAAAATTTCTCTTTCTACATGTATTAAATGAACCATCAGTTGCAAATTTGCTGACCACTCTGCTTGACTAAAGAGATCCCTATTTCTTCTTCAGAATATGTAGTCAGTTATTCCATACCCTTATTTGTTAAGTCGTAGTAGCATCCTCTTCATGTAACAAAATATAAAAACTGTAAGTAAAAAAGTTTTTATTAAAAAAGACATTATAGGGGCGCCTGGGTGGTGCAGTCGGTTAAGCGTCCGACTTCAGCCAGGTCACGATCTCGCGGTCCGTGAGTTCGAGCCCCGCGTCAGGCTCTGGGCTGATGGCTCAGAGCCTGGAGCCTGTTTCCGATTCTGTGTCTCCCTCTCTCTCTGCCCCTCCCCCGTTCATGCTCTGTCTCTCTCTGTCCCAAAAATAAATAAACGTTGAAAAAAAAAAAGACATTATATTTAGAGGTAGTTATAAATTGTCATTTAAAAAACAATCCTTTTTGAGTGATGTCTCCAAAGATGGGACTTACTTTGGTAATCTGCAGATCTTCAATAGCCAATCAACATATACATTTGTCTACGTCAGTGCTGGCACTGAATGAAAAAAATGATTCATGCAAAGCCCCCAAAATAGCATGCACTGCCTAGGACTCTCTGGCATCCTCTTTCCCATGCTAAGTCCATCTGTGATCACGCTAACCCCTCGGCCTGGCCCACAGCCCTCCTTGCCAACTGGCCACATGCTGCTGATGAACAGCCTCTCACCCCTTTCATAACCAGAGCACAAATATTAGATGAATTTCCTTTGAACCTGGCTTCCTCTTGGCTCTTAATATAGTCTGGCTCTTTACAAGAAACACTCTGGGTTCTGGGAGCCACAGATTCCCTTACTAATCACTATTTTTTTTCTGGATAAGCAAATACCAAAAGAATTCTTACACATCTCCAAGGTATTTGATACGTGTATCATGATTGGAAACGGTGTCCCATTTCTTAAACATTTAATTAGAATCTGTCACTGCAATATGTGCAATATTAGCTATCTAGCCCTTAGAAGGAGTACTAAGGTTTCTCTGTATAACAATAATAATATTGATAATAATAAACCACAGTCATTTTTATTCGATGCTTTTTCTGAGAATCTATTTCCTCAGTCACCTTCATGTGTAACTGACCAGACAATAGCCAATCCATATTTAACTCAACTTAATAAAATAATATGCGTTCCATGTTAAGAGGAAGCGTCTGAAAGATTATATTCTTTTTAACACCATTATCCAGTAAGAACACTTTTAACCATAATAATAATAATTTCCAGCTGTCCCAAATCCTAAAAGTAAAGCACCAACCCCCCAAATATATTTGTTATTGAGACATGTGTAAACAATTATGAATATCTAAACCATACTAGCTCTGATTTTCAGACTCTCCAAAACTGTAGGGGGGAAAAATGCTTTTAATAAGTATGTTGATAGACATATCCTACTTCAAAAGTTGCTTTTGCAGATGCACAGAATAAAGATTTCACTTTTTATTGGGTATAATAACAAATGCTATAAAGTTTAAATTTCACATTAAAAATAGAGGAAAAGACATTGCTGCAATTCATCTTTCTAATTTGTAAAAGTCAGATTCTTCAAAACTGCCCCAAAGATCCAAGAGTAGAGAGTGATGATCTCTTTTCAGCGAGATCCCGCTTCTTGAGAGATCAGAGAGGCCTCTGACTTGATCAAAAGTTTGTGTGTGTTTTTCACTTTTTGTTTTGTTGTATTTTGCTTTTTCAAAAACAAAGTACATGGATTCATTATGCCAAGGAAACATCTGAAGTAACATCCATGTTTAAATCTTAAAATGTTTAAGCTTAAATATATTTTTACATAAAACTACTTCTTATTTTTATTTTTTACCAGAAGAAGCACTCACAGCATTATTCATATCCTTTATTTATTTATTTATTTATTTATTTATTTATTTATTTTCATTTGAGAAGGTGGGAAGAGAGAGAGAGAGAGAGAGAGAGAGAGAGAATCTTAAGCAGGGTCCATGCTCAACCCCACGATCCTGGGAGGCAAAATCAAGAGTCTGGTGCTCAACCAACTGAGCCACCCAAGCACCCCAAATCCTATTTTAAATAGAGTGGATTCCTCTACCCATTGGCACAGTATTGTTCAAAATAGTGAAATCATTGTGGATATATTTATTATGACACTATAGTTGTCCTGGGGCTTACTCTCTCTCTGCTACCTCTTTGCCTCTCTCTCTCTCTCTCTCTCTCTCTCTCTCTCTCTCTCTCTCACACACACACACACACACACACATGCACACACACAGTTTCTCCAGGCCAAAACGTAGATCTTTGCTCACTTCTCTTAGCGCAATGCCTAGAAGATTCTTAATTAATATTTACAAAATTAAGTGGCACTTCCAAGCTAGATACAAAATTAAATATATGTTCTATTTTTAAAGCTATTATGCTCTAGATCATATGAATAAGACTCTTTCAAAAATGTTAAAATGCATTGTTACATTGGTAGCATCATTGTATAATGATGGCATCATTCCTGTCCCTGAAGTTTACCAAATAATTCAGTATCTAAATTCTTCATGTTTTAGTAGAAAGAAAGCCTCCTTGTTAGCCTCAGACTTTCACAAACTCAGCAGCAAGAGAGGTATGAGGGCATTGAGAGAGAAGAGCTGACCTTTGGAGCTTGTATTCCTTGTGAGGAAAGGCTACCTCCTTCCCTCTGCTCCCAAGGGGTGAAGGAAGAGGAGTCCCCAGTTTCTCCTCTCTGAGATAATCACCTGTGACATTTGGACATGACTTTAAGAAGGAGAGAAAGATGCTTGATTACCTGTTTGGATGTCTGCTTAGTTTGCAGGGCTTGTAGAATGGCCTTGTACTACCAGAGAGGGAGAAAATCTCTCTGAGATACTGCCATTGGTGAAGGCCACAGCCTCTAGAATCCAAGCTGTAAAATGTCTAACAAACTAGGTTCAGAAGGCCTAGTAGGACCCAGCATGGGGCAAAAAATGTTCCTGAGACTATAAGTATGTCAGGATACACTGGAAAAGGTAGCTGAGACCCTCAAGTCTCCAGACAGCTGCTTCATCATCAGGGCTTATTTGAGGAGACCGCCATCTGCATCAAAGGTAAACAATGAGCTAGATCAACAGTGATGACCACTGAAAAGGAGATCTCTTTTCCCCTCTCCTTCGTCCTATCACAAATCAAGAGGTGTGAGTTTAGGGAGACTGTGAGAGAGTAGGGCGCACCCACTACCTCCAACCTTCCAATATTAGGTTTCTATTGCTGTATGATGAATTAGCACAGATTTAGCAGTTTAAAACAATACCCATTAGCTAGTTCACAGTTTGGTAGCTCAGAATGCCAGGGAGAGTATGACTTGGTTCTCTGCACAGGGGCTCAAAGCTGAAATCAAGGGATTGGTCAGGCTGAATTTCTATCTGGGGGCTCTGGGGAAGCATAGGTTTCCAAGCTCATTCAGACTGTCACAGAATGCAGTTCCTTGTGGCTGTAGGACTGATGTTTCCATTTCCTTGCTAAGGGTCAGCCAAGGGCTGCTCTCTGTTCCCAGAGGCTGCGCACATTCCTTGCCATGTGGTTCCTTCTGTCTCCTGAGCCAGCAATGGAAGAATCTCTCACACCTTGAATCACTCTCAGGTTTTGTCTCTCTGTCTTCCCTAGACCTGCATTTAATTTCCCTAATTTAGGGTCAACTGATTTTGGACATTAATGACATCTGCAAAATCCCTCCATAGTAACACCTAGAGTAGTGTTTGTTTAACATTTTTAAAAAACATTTTTAATGTTTATTTTTGAGAGAGAGACAGAGCGTGAGTTGAGGAGGGGCAGAGAGAGAGGAGACACAGAATCTGAAGCAGCTCCAGGCTCTAAGCTGTCAGCACAGAGCCCGACTCGGGGCTTGAACTCACGAACCATGAGATCATGACCTGAGCCAAAGTGGGATGCTTAACCGACTGAGCCACCCGGGTGCCCCTAGAGTAGTGTTTGAATAAGTAGAGGAAATGTATATACTCCAGAGGATGAGAATTGTAAGAGCAATCTTAGAATTAAATCCATCACTCTCTCTACACGTCATAAACTGTAGAGGCTACAAATCACTTTCCTGCGGAAAGCTGTGGATCCAATATGAAATTAAACTTTTAGTGAATAAACCCAAGTCTTTATAATGAAAATGAGACTTTTTATAACTGGCAATAACTAAAGTGTAATGATATAGGGCTTTAATATCATTAAGGGAGTCAGGCCCATTAAGAAAAAGGGTAGTTCAGTCAATGGAGTGTGAGAGTAGTAGTTAATGCAAAAAATAAAATTACTACTTATTTGTAACTTCCAAGTTGAGGCTCTTCAATCAGAGCTATTTTGCGTGATTGGAATAAGCTCATGCCGTAAAGTGGTCTATCATAATAAATGTCCATATGCCACATACTATTCTTGGCACACCTTATCACTTAATGTACATGATAACCATAAATAATAGACACTATCATCACAGCAAACAAGGGAGGACCTGGGACTTCATGTCTATCTGGTTTTAAATTTTTTTTTTCAACGTTTTTTATTTATTTTTGGGACAGAGAGAGACAGAGCATGAACGGGGGAGGGGCAGAGAGAGAGGGAGACACAGAATCGGAAACAGGCTCCAGGCTCTGAGCCATCAGCCCAGAGCCCGACGCGGGGCTCGAACTCACGGACCGCGAGATCGTGACCTGGCTGAAGTCGGACGCTTAACCGACTGCGCCACCCAGGCGCCCCATATCTGGTTTTAAAGCTCATGGTATTAATTCTTATGCAATAAGCCACTCTTAAACTACTAAGTTACTTTTACCCCAGATGACAAATGAGGAAACCTGCTTAACCATAAAGTAAAATGCCTGCTATCAGAGCTTTGGGTATCTTTCATAATCAAATCATGTTCTGCCCCCCAATAAATTCCAGTAAGCCTAATATACAGAGTATGATTAGGATTCCAAGTGTCTGTTAGTTCTTTTTCCAAGATTAGCAGTTTCACTGCATTTTGTTTACATTCCTTTGTTTGCTTTTTACTTAAATGAAATAATTTCAGAGACCTGGGACAGACCTCACTGACCACTGATTTGGGTTGCAAACACAAATCCTTCCAGAGGTGGGTAAAATATCTGATAGAATTAGGCCAAAAGTGAGGCAATAGGAAGTGGCATGGACTGTGGCAAATGGAAGACATATGCCTTGTTAAAAGTGAGGAGTAGCTGTGCAGCTCAAGATGATTGTTGCCTTTTTGGAATTCTGGCTCAGTAGTGTCAGATCTTCTGAGTCTTCAAAAGCCATCAAATGTATGGATTTTAATGGGATACCTCCCAAATTTTATATACTGGTAATAATTTTTAAAAAGGAACCAACCTTCTGTCAGCCAAACAAATAAATAAAATGTTTGTGATCAGATTCAACTCACAGTCCATTAGTTTGTGTGTATTCTGATGTCACCCAATTCAGTCACATTATAAATGATAAACTTAATTGGTGAGGGAGGTTGGAAGGATGAAAGCTGAGAAGAAAGGTTAAATGGTTAGAACAATTTATATTACTTGTGTTAAAAACCCAGCTTGATGTGGATTTTAAAATAAAGGGGATTTGCTAGCTGGTGTAACTGAAAAATTGAGATTTTTTTTGGCTTTAGTTGGAGTTTGATTTAGTACTTAAATGATGTCCTTTGTTTCCTCTCCATCTCACTGCTGTGCATTCTAGTTGTTGCTTTTCTCTCAGACTCCACCTGGGAACCTTTGGGCAGTGTGGGTCCTCTTCCATGTCTGCACTTGGCTATGGCCATACTAGACTTTATATCCTCAGATCACATTCCTAGGAGTTCTTGAAAAATCTGCACAAATCTCATCTCTGATCAGATTTTCTGCCCTATTATTTACTTTTTATTGAATTAAGCCAGTCTATCTCTACAGCTGGTAAGAGGTCAATCTTCCAAAGCTCATAGCTAGCTATGGACAAGAATCAATCACCAAAAGAAATTAGGAATGGTCTTTCCAGAGAAGATGGATGCTAGGAAGCAAAGAACAGATTCCAAATAAAGTTCATCTTCTTCTGTGAATACTTCTTCCATGTCCTAGGACTTTTTTTTTTTTTAATTTTTTTTTTCAACGTTTATTTATTTTTGGGACAGAGAGAGACAGAGCATGAACGGGGGAGGGGCAGAGAGAGAGGGAGACACAGAATCGGAAACAGGCTCCAGGCTCTGATCCATCAGCCCAGAGCCCGACGCGGGGCTCGAACTCCCGGACCACGAGATCGTGACCTGGCTGAAGTCGGACGCTTAACCGACTGCGCCACCCAGGCGCCCCCCATGTCCTAGGACTTTAAATCTAAGATGGCTACGAAATGCCTACCTCCTGTCTGAATCCTCGTCATGGATTCCATCCACTTCTCTAGTTATATATGAACCACTTTTACTTAGATAATTCTCTGTCACATTCAACATATTTAATGTCAAATTCATTATTTCTTCCCCCCTCTCAACTTCCTACAATCTTCCATCCATTAGTCAAGGATCTTGAGTGCAAGAAATTGAAATCAACTCTGGCTAACCTAAGCAGGAAATGGACTTACTCAAAACATATCTGGTAACTTACAGAATTGAGCTATTGAGGGAAGACTAAAAAACCAGAAAATAGGAATCAAAGGAAGTTGAAGAAACCACAGACAATATCACACCATGAGAAACATCTGGTCTGGATGCCACTCCTGGCCCCATTCCTCCTGCTGCCTCTGAACACACTCTCTGTTCCAGATACTCCCTCTTCCAGAAGCTATAGGCTGCTGCTTCTGCCACTGCTTCCTTCCAATAAATGAATTCAAAACTGTCCCTTCTTATTTGTATCATTTGCTCCAAAATCAAAGTCTTGGGGTGGGATTTGCAGTTGGACAATTTAGGTCATATGTCCATGTTCAGTTTGTCAAATAGATGGAACAGGAGTATCTGCTTTTCATTGTAGAAGATTCCCGATAATCAAGAAAACATTGAGTAATAAGTGGTGAAAAAAATGACAAATGTCTCCAATTCTTGTATTTTATTGAACCTCACAATAGGAAGACAGCTATCAATTCAATATAAGTGTGTTCTACCTATAACTCTCCAAAGACAAAATTAAAATGGCCCCCTCCAAAGGCAATACATTTCCCTTTAAAGTGTCCAAAGCATAGACCCGTTGACCACTTGGTGGCAAAATTAAAGAAAGAACTCAGGCACCACAAGCTTGGGTGGACCAAATGACTTTTTATTTTTTTTTTATTTTTTATTTTTTTATTTTTTTTTATATTTTTTTTAATTTTTTTTTTCAACGTTTATTTATTTTTGGGACAGAGAGAGACAGAGCATGAACGGGCGAGGGGCAGAGAGAGAGGGAGACACAGAATCGGAAACAGGCTCCAGGCTCTGAGCCATCAGCCCAGAGCCCGACGCGGGGCTCGAACTCACGGACCGCGAGATCGCGACCTGGCTGAAGTCGGACGCTCAACCGACTGCGCCACCCAGGCGCCCCCCAAATGACTTTTTAAAACCTTACTAATCTATACATTTTAAATAAATGAAAAATTACAAGGATATCCCAGTCTGTGTTACTGCTAAATGCTGTGCTCTTATTTTCACTGTTGGTGTCTTTACAAATACTGAAGAGCAAAAGTTCAGGACATTACAAGTGTGATCTGAAGAGCATAAAACCCTGTTATCCCTCCCTCTTCCACATGACATATGGCCTGCCCTACTTCTGGCTACATGGCCCAGGGTTTAAAGGAGCTGTGAGACAAAGCAGATCTGCAGGATTAGACCCACAGCTTGCCATCCAACTCCTGTCCAGTCTATTACACCTCTTTAGGTCACTTTGACCTAGATCTTAGTTTCTTTATGTGTCACTGATTGCTTGTGCACATTGTAGGGGCTTTTGATACCCTCTCCCATTTTTCCAGGGCTCACTGCCCTTGCTACCCTCAGCCACCTTCACTTCACTTTCACTCCTCCCCTGTCACTACTTTTCTTTACACTAGTGATTCTCAAACTTGAATGTATGTTGAAATGTCCTGGGAGCCTTGTGAAAGCACAGGTTGCTGGCTCCAGCCCCTTGCTGACTCAGGAGGACCTGAGGTGGGCCGGGAATTTGCATGTCTAACCAGTTTCCTGGTGATGCTAATCCCTGGCTTCTGGTCTGCACTTTGAGAACCATCACTTGTTACCATCCCTGAGTTTATGCCTTTTCTTTCTCAGTAGTATCTGCTTTGAGAATTATGTAGCCCAGGTGCACACTTTCCAACACAGTTCTGTAGTCCATTTATTTGCATGATAGGAAAGCTTGTTTCTTTACTTTTCAAAAAACTCTATTGCTGTGTGAGAAAAAAACAGATTTCTAGGTAATGTCACCAGGGAGATAGTTTCCCAGGAAACAAAATAAATCCTTTCTATGGTGCTTCCCATAGCGTGATTTTCTTCCTTCCTTCCTTCCTTCCTTTTTTTCTCTCTTCTTTCTTTCTTTCTTCTGACTTTCAATCCTATATTGATCATTCAGTATTCTCTATGGCACAAATGTGTTTTTATTCCTTTTCTTAATATTTACTAACCTTTCCTGTAAGTGATTCTGAACAACAAAGATGCATTTCTGTATTTTTTCTTGAATTATCCAGTATTGTGAAAAGCATTCATGTTTTGTGCATGTAACATATTATATCAGACTGAATATTTCAATAATTATTTTAGGGGTGCCTGGGTGGATCAGTTGGTAAGGGTCCAACTTTGGCTCAGATCATGATCTCACAGTTCCTGAGTTCAAGCTCCATGTTGGGCTCTGTGTTGACAGCTCAGAGCCTGGAACCTACTTCAGATTGCCTCCCTGCCTCTCTGCCCCTTGACTGCTCACTCTCTGTCTCTCTCTCTGTCAAAAATAAATAAAGATTAAAAAATATTATTATTTTGATAATATCAGTTATTATGTATTTTAGTTTTATTTGCCCATGTTAAACATAATTCAAATCTGTGAAAACAAAATGGAACAAAACAAAACAAAAAAGAAAACTTCTCCAAATACCAGATAAAAGACATATCATAAAGAGTAGTATATTTTGGATAAGACTTTATTTGAGGATCCAGTGTTGTTTCTTATTTTGTTCTGTTGATTTTGTCTGTTTTGGTAAAGTCGATTTCTAAAAACAAAATTTTAAAATTTTAAAAATTTGAAACTTCTAAATTGTTCAGTAATGAAAATACAGGCTGTGCTCCTTAATGGACCAGATTTCATGTGTGATGACCCATTACTGTGTGAATATATTCCAATAATCTTATCCTGTTCCTCCTACTCCTCAGTCGTGAAAGAGTGATGATATGTTTAGCAATCATTTGACCAATCTGTACGGCATTCAAAAGTCCTTTTCTTAGAAATTCATTCCCCGACACTCTAATTTCCTTCTCTTTTCTTCTGTCCCCAATCTCAAGAGCCTTCACCACGGAGTTTATAATACATCCACTGCCTCCTTCTGTCCTCTGTAGGATTAACCGCCACTGAGTCTAAGGTTTCTAAATTGTTTTTTCTTTCTGTTTCTCCTTTTATAGTATGTGGTTTGGGAGGAAATAAAATTTTTACAATTCAGAAAAAGTCTTAAAATATTTTAAGGTTGGGATTTATAAAGCCCAACATTTCTTTTGATTCTGGCTTTCACTAAAATCATTTGTATTTCATTTGTTTGTTAAACGTCTACATGGTCTCTTCAGAATCAAACCAAACTATGATTTCATGTACTTGTGGCTTTTATAAACTCCACGCTATACAGAGTCATCCAAGTTTTTAGAAACACTCTAATGTATGTAGCTATTTTCACAAATCAACATCCTTCTTATTAAATCAGTTGAGTGTATCTGACTTTGTCACTTTAGAATGCTCATTGAGTAAACACAGTTTACCTACCACCCTTACCAATAGGTCCTCCTTGAGTGAGTGATATTTTTTTAAACCATTAATGCATTCCACCAGAAGACCACATTTTTCAAAATGCTTTTCTTTTTATTAAATAAAATAAAATAAAATTTTTTTATTAAAAAGATTTTTTAATGTTTATTTATCTTAAAGAAAGAGAGAGAGAGAGAGAGAGAGAGAGAGAGAGACAGAGTGTGAGCTGGGGAGGAGCAGAGAGAGGAAGACACAAAATCTGAAGCAGGCTCCAGGCTCTGAGCTGTCAGCACAGAGTCCAACATGGGGCTCTTGAACTCATGAACCGTGAGATCATGACCTGAGCTGAAGTTGGTCGCCCAATCAACTGAGCCACCCAGGCGCCCCTCAAAATGTTATTCAGCTACACACAGGGATTAGGTGTGGCATCAGAAGATCTGGATTTTTGTGCAGTGACATTGAGATGCCACAGTTTAACTTCTCAGGAAATTCCTATGATCCATAAAATGGAGATAATAATATCTGTCCCAACCTATTTGACTGGGTTGTTATTAAGAGTAAAATGACAATGGATATAAAAGGTTATTGAAATTAGAAGGTGTTATAGAAATGAAAGATACTGTATTATATTCATATATTAGGCATATTGATTGATTTTTATTTTTTTAATTAATTTATTTATTTTGAGAGAGAGCGCGAGCAGTAGAGGAGCGGGGGGGGGGGGGGGGGGTAGGCAGAGAATCCCAAGCAGGCTCTGCATTGTCAGTGCAGAGCCCGAAGCAGGGCTCCATCTCACAAGCCATGAGATCATGACCTGACCCAAAATCAAGAGCTAAATACTTAACCCACTGAGCCACCCAGGAGCCCCTATATATTAGGCATATTGATTGATTTTTAATGATTCCATTCATTCTTTGGGGGAGTTTCAGTTAAACATTATATTCTAATATCACACTCTATCAGAGGAAACACTGTTTTCACTGATAACGAGCTGAAATAGGAAACCAAATTGGACCAGCCTGTAATTGTAAAACAACTCGTGGTGGTTCTCCCTCTGCCCATTCCAAGGAGATGTGTTTCTTTGAATTTGAAGAGTGAAAAATTATTTTGGGTCCTTTTATCTGTAGACTAATTCCATGTTTCTGCTTCCTTGTAAAGTTAAGAATCATGTACTAAAATATATATATATATACAATAGGCTATGATATTGCCCTAAATGCTACAGGAAATAAATGTAGAAAAAATTTCTTTAATGTAAAAATTCCTAAGTGTTAACAGATCGTGAAAATCAACAACAACTGTTGTGCCGCAGTCCATGATCTGCAAGGAGAGGGCAGATAATTCCACCGAGATGAAAAGAGTGCGTCTGGTGTTTGAGGTGTGGCCACATTTGACTTTCATGTCCTTTGGGGACACGACACATTTTGTGGGAGACTAAAGTTAACGCAGCTGCCTTTGCTAATCAGTCAATATGACCCAGCCTCTCAGGGAGGAAGGCCCAGGCAGCTACACTCGGAGACCCACCAATCTTGCTGTGATTAACAGCAAATATGCTGGTAAAGTCACCCTCTAAGTCTGTCTAGCCCATCAGGCCTAGAAATGTAATTTAGATGATTATCTCAGTGCCCATTAAACCTTGTGACCTATTGCATTTCGTTTGAAGTCGGCCTGCTTACACTTGCTAATAGGAAAAAAAGAAGGATTAACTCAGAGGTCATGAAATCAGAGCACAGCCAGGATGATGATGGCAAAAGAGCATAAGAAACTTTGCTCTGTCCCCATAGGAAAGAGGAAGAACCTTAAGAGTAAAGGGCTGTCAAAGGAATGCATTTCTCTATGGAAAAAGGAGTTCTCTGGAATGCAACCAAGAGTGAATCCTTCACTCTCCACTAGTTTCAGCCTGTTTATTTAATATAGGCATCATATTCTAGCAAGGTGAGACATCAGATTTAAGATCATGGGATTGTTGAAAAGAATCACGGCCTAGAGTCTAATTGGGAAACTTAATGCAGATAACAGATGCGTTATCTGCATCCTATAGCTATTTGAGTCAGAGTCTTAACGTATCTGGGATCTAATATAGAAGTTAAACAATTTGGGGTGGGTTTTAAGGCATGAAAGAACCTACTGGAACCTATTAGTTTTAGTTTATCTCAAGAGTCTACTGCTTTTAAAGTTGCAAGGGCTGAGTTCAGTTCCTGAGATCCTTGCTCGATTCAGCTTCCTGGTGTGTGCAGAGTACATCATTACTGGCATACTTTTTAGACACCATAATAGCATAAGTATTTATTGCTAGTCAGAGTTTTAACGTGTAGAGAGAGTTGCTCGAATAAAAGTTACATATCAGCTGACCCCTTTACCAGATGGATATTTAAACTTTCACTTTATGAAAATCTGAAGTGAATTTTTAAAATTTATAGTTCTTAAAATATTAGTGAGAAGACCGTTTCAAACGTAGTCTTCCCCATCCAAACGATCAAAATTCTGGATTCTCTTATCCCATTTAATACATGATTTTAATTGACAAAACATGTTCCTATATAATTTTTCAGAAACAAGAGTATTTGTTAAGCTAGACATTTTAATATGACAACTTTACAACCATCATGGTCATAAGAAAAGGGAAAATTAAACTGAATTTTAAAACCTTAACTAGGTCTTTTATTTTCTAAATTCATGACTGATAGCAATTGAAATTGATATCAAATAGAGCATCTTGCAAAATGTTCTGGTGAAACAGCTTTAAAAATTACAAGGTTTGGGGCCCCTGGGTGGCTCGTCAGTTAAGCATCCGACTCTGGCTCAGGTCATGATCTCACAGTTTGTGGATTCAAGCCCCTCATCGGGCTCTGTGCTGACAGCTCAGAGCCTGGAGCCTGCTTCGAATTCTGTGTCTCCTCTCTCTCTGCCCCTCCCCCACTCACATTCTGTCTCTCACTCTCAAAAAATAAATAAAACATTAAAAAATTAAAAAAAATAAAATGACAAGGTTTTTAAAAAAAATGTGAAATGCAATTGAGATACAGGTCAAAATGCACATATGAATGAATATGTTTACACATTTCAACGCTAAATAGATTTCAGGTCATCATGTTTTATAAAACTGTCAAAGAAATTTAACAGGCTGCCTCTAGCTTTCACAAATAAGTTAAACTAGCTTAAATAATATTCCTAAGAAAGTATTAAAATGATTGTAAAATTAAAATAAATTATTAAGTTCTATAAAGAAGGTAATTAGAGGGGCGCCTGGGTGGCGCAGTCGGTTAAGCGTCCGACTTCAGCCAGGTCACGATCTCGCGCTCCGTGAGTTCGAGCCCCGCGTCAGGCTCTGGGCTGATGGCTCGGAGCCTGGAACCTGTTTCCGATTCTGTGTCTCCCTCTCTCTCTGCCCCTCCCCCGTTCATGCTCTGTCTCTCTCTGTCCCAAAAAAAATAAATAAAACGTTGAAAAAAAAAATTTTAAAAAAAGAAGGTAATTAGAAAAAAATTAACTTTAATTAAGAAAAAACTTTATTATTTATACTTTTTAAAGTTTTAGTCCTGCTTATTTCCCTTTTTAAAATGTATTTTTGTTTTTAAATAGAGTTTTTTATATTTTATTAAGAACAGCATGGCATTGAATTAGGTTTAGTTTTATTAGAAGGTAGCAAATAATCAAAACGTCTTTGTTTTCATAAAGCTTTGATAAAATGTTTGATCAAAATATCCTTTTCATTTTTCACGTAGCTGCCAGAATTTAAACAATAAAAGATTCACATGAAAATCTGAATTTTAGTTCCTGATGAAGATCTGGCAATCCCAGGGCTATTTTCCCAGATGACAGCTATTACTGTCACCTGATTTACTCTCCACTGAGTTATAACCTGGACCATTTTATACTCTCCCATTTATATACCATACCTGTGAGCATTCCAGGTGAGCCTCTGACCGGGCAGTTATCAGAAAGGGGCCCAGATTTTGGAATTAACCAAGTCAGTTTGATGGAGGCAATTGATTTCTTTCCAATCATTTGTTTCCATGTTTCCAAATTAAATAATCATCTATCCCATTATGCTCATCTCCCTGTGATGACTTCTCATGTAAAACTCTGTAAGGACAGGGGTTCTTGCCTGTTGTGTTCACTGCTGAATCCGGTGCCTGAGTATGTGCTTAATAAACAATTACTGATTGAAGAAAAAATAGATCCTCCAATAAAAGAGGCTACATAGTGGCCACATGGCAATAATAATAATAATAATAATAATAGTAATAGTAATAATTTTCATAGTATTTTTCATTTAAACAAGAATATCAAATATAAGTAGGGCCCTGAGAAAATTAATGGTCGATCTTCTAAATTCATCACTTTTATATCCCAATGCCTGACAGAGTGCCTGACACATGATGGACATCCAATAAGTATTTGTTGAATGAATGAATGAGCTCATCCTCCTGTGATGAATATGTCCAGAAAGGAAGAGTGACAGCCAAAGCCATTCTTTTCACTCTGTTCAGGATAATAGTGCTACAATGTGATTTCTCTAGGACAGTGATAAACTGATTCTGGGTTAATATCCAAGATAGATTCACATTTTTTTCTTACTACATTAAAAGAGTTGTGTTCGAAATTTCTTTTTTCCCCCATTAGGGAGGATTCCACTAAAGCAAATGATTTTATCAGTGCCTGTGGGAATTACCACTTCTCCCGTTGACCCCCATCATAATTTACACTTCTAAATTTTACACTGACCACCCCTTAGTGACACTGTTGTTTACAGCATCTCTCTCTCCCCAGTCCCATTTCTTCCTTGTCTTGATTATCACTGCTACCCTGAGAAACACTGTGGCACAAGGTCAATGTCCAGCAAATGTTTGTTGAGTGAATGTATGAATGACACAGAGTATATTCATACAGGAAATACATATAGTTTTCAGAGTGATTAACTTAATACATCAAAGTTGATGGGATGCCCTACATTCAGGAACATCAGACACATCATCAGAAAATCTACATGTTTGATATTCCGCTATGACTTTAAGCAGGTAGCTGTACCTCTCTGAGCCCTGTTTTTATCATTTATGTGGTGTGGGCAACCTTCACAGGCCCCCTTACCGCCAGCCTCATTCTGCTTGGCATTAAAAAGTCTTTTGTGCTTCTCTATATAAATTTACATTTTTTGATTCATTATAAATTTACATACCTACTACCTTAGCAATTACAATTAAATAAACTTTACAGTAATATATACAAAATGCTTGAAACAGAGCCTGACAAAATAATAAGCACTCAATAAAAATTAACACTTATTATTGTTACTATTATCATTGCAATGTATCAGATATAGTGTGGATTAAAATAGGCACAATCCCTGGCCTCCACCCTGGATGGGTAAAAGTCAGTATCTTACGGATTGAATGTTTGGAGACATATATTTGCAGATTTACAAATAACTATAAATCTAGTGCTTAATTCACAACACTAGGCAAGTATTAAAAACCAAGGATATTTTTCTTTTATCTCACAGTTTTGTCAATTCTCTTAAGACTGGAATACTCCTAATGTTTTTTTTTTCTTTTTTTTTTTTTTTTTCTCTATTTCAAGGTGTAACTATACTGGATATTTTTTTCTTCTTTTGCTTTAATATAGTTAATAGGTCTCCTATGAAACTTAAAGATTATAAAAAGCTGCTTTCTCACAAAAAGATATAGTGATATTGGTGTCAATAAAATATTTTTAAAATTTTTTTTAACATTTATTAATTTTTCGAGAGACAGAGAGCACAAGCAGGGGAGGGGCAGAGAGAGGGGGAGACACAGAATCCGAAGCAGGCTCCAGGCTCTGAGCTGTCAGCACAGAGCCCAACGCGGGGCTTGAACTCATGAAACTTGAGATCATGACCTGAGCCGAAGTCAGACACTTAACCGACTGAGCCACCCAGGCGGCCCATGTCAATAAAATATTTTAACAAATATGATATATGTCCTTTCAGAATTTTGATTTATGTGCCTGTCTGTTTAAAATAAAGATAGATAGATGAGAGAGAGAGAGAGAGAGAGAGAGAGAGAGAAAGAGATTGGTTAGTCTAAATGCCTGAATAGTTTAGGATTTTATACTATGTCTCAGTTTGTTCAAAGCAGGTCCAGAACAGAATATAATCTATGATAAATTGGAGTAAATGCATGTAATCTATTACTCAATATATGGAAAGATCCAGCTGGCTCTAACTATCAGGCTAAGAAGAATCACCTAGATTTATTACTGAAGCATTTACAAGTCTCTAGTGATTAATAACTTTAAACTTTATACAAATGAATATGGGTCTAGATTAAATATAAATATGTATACATACACACAGTCCTATGATTGTCCTTTTTCTTTGTGTGTGTACATATTTTGAATTTCCAACTAGAAACCAATGTCTGTGAGACAGAGATCACTTATGGGGGCAGGGGCCCGAAGGATCTTTAGATCTCCTTTTATCATTTAGCTCAATGACATGCAGTTCTTCAGAGGGGCTTGTAACAACTCACAAAATAGTAGTGTGTTACATGCTGATACTGATTTAATCATCACAGCAGCCTCGTGAAATAGATGTTATCATTCATGCCCCCATTTTATAGTTATGAAAATGGAGGCACAAGGGCAGTTAAGTGTCTCGCTGAGATTACATGCAATAGTGGAGATGGGATTCAAATGCAGTTTGGTTCCAGAGTCTTGTGTCCTCAACTACTCTTCCATTCTGCCTTAGCTAAAAGCCATCAGGGTTATTACTGCACCGACATTTTTGTTTTTTGGATTCCAACATGAATATTTCAAGAAAGGTGCAACATTAAAGATAGATTATCTTTAAAATGAAGGCCTGATTTTTAAGTTAAAATATATTTTGAGTTAACGGCTATCATATTTTGGGACTCGTCAGCACAACATAGCTGCTTACCAGCGTAGGAAGAGTGGTAGAGGAAGGCTGAAGCTGGGGCCAGAATGAGCCAACAAAGTGAGACAGAAGCTGGGAAGCCGTGCTTGATAACAATAGATTTGTTGGGCGAGGCAGCTAGACCTTGGGATATGGTGTATCTTCTTTCTGAGAAATGTGGGCAGCAGGGCTACGGGAAGCAGCCAGCTGACTCTTGGTGAGTCGCCTCCTATGAGTGACACTTGGCGATTTAGGACAGGCAGGTCGAAGCACTTAAAGGACCCTGTCCACAGGGTAGGGTTAAAGTAATAACAGGACGTTTTCACTGAAAGAAACTTTTTAGTGCTCCAAACACTAGCAAAGATAACAAACAAAAATGAAAAGACAACGAACAAAGCCGACCAAATAACACCGCAAGAAAAGGGAATGTCTAACAAATATTTCACAGCTGCCACCACTATCTTTCTCGTGGTTTGCTTGTTTTTATCGTTCTTTTTTTTTTTTTAACTGTTTTACAGGGGACCGATAGCTTTTGTAATATCACATTTGGAATATTACCCCTCCCCCCCCCCCCCAAAAAAAGAGAACCAGTTGGAATATCACATTTAGTTTTGGTTTGCTCATTACTAAAAACATAAACCAACTGGATGGAGTTCAGAGAAAAGCAGGAAAAACTGTTAAGAGAATGGAAACCCTGATTTATTTGCCATGATTAAAGGAACCAAATATGTCCAGAAGGAGAGGCAAGGGTCATGACGGCAGTGCACAGATATCCGAGACATGCAACAGCTCCTGGAAGGAGACACATTTTTTTATCTACACAACAGCAAGTATATCTTGTCAAGCAGAGTTGGGTTAGAAAGGAAAGATTGCTACTCTGTGCATTTACAGGGCCAGTGGAAAGAACGACTCTGCTGTACCTTATTGTACACTTATTGTACCTTATTGCACCTCATTGTACACTCTTTCAGCAGATATGCTCCCAATTTTGAAAAAGACAAGGGTGATCTGAAGTAAAATTCAAGTGACTTATATATTACTTTGGTCATGGGAATTTTTGAAATCCTTGGAAAGGAAGCATGTGATTATAGTGAATAGCAGTGTTCCAAAGAACAGAAGGATTGATAGCTTTAGAGTAAATCTGTCATGTTTTGATCTCTAGCAACTTCAAGTTACTATCTAGGAAGTGAGAGGATTCTGGCAACAAGGTGTTGCTTAGGACTAGCAAGGAATGGGGCAGGCTTATGTTTTTCTATTCCGGCCGGTTTGCTGGTTTTCATGGAAAGCGCCACTGGGATATAGAAGCATCAGGACCAAGTTATTTTCTAGATGTTTTCTCTTTAGTAGAATGGCTTCCCAGTGAGAGAGATACAGGTTCCTCTCTTGGCTCTGTCACTTGTGCCTTAAAATGGGAACAGGGGAACCTGGGTGGTTGAGTGTCAGACTCTTGATTTCGGGTCAGGTCATGGTCCCAGGGGGTGTGGAATCGAGCCCCGCATTGGGCTCCATGTTGAGCGTGGAACCTGCTTAAAGACTCTCTCTCTCTCTCTCTCTCTCTCTCTCTCTCTCTCTCTCTCCCCCCCACCTTTCTCCCTTTGCCCCCTCCCCTGCTCTTTCTCTCTCTTAAAATAAAAATAAAATAAAGTAAAATAAAATAAAATAAAGTAAAATAAAATAAATGGAAACAATAAAATTGTACCTTCCTAACGCAAGTATTAAATGGACTATGTGGTGAGTGTTGAGTTGTCCAGCTCATAGAAGGGCGTATTAGTTCATATTAGTTCTCTCTCCTTGGCACCTTGAAACCTCTACTGAAACTAAATCTGTACAAATTCCTGGAATTGCCCATTTCAAATATTTTTCTAGAGAAGCAGAAAAGCTGATTTTATTTGAAAACTCTCAAGTCACAAAAAAATTCCAAAAAAAGTTTTAAAACCTTGTATACCCTTCCCCTTCCAAAAAAATACAAATATAGACTTAAATGATTTCTTCCATAAAGAGTTTTGGAAATGCTGTGGTTGAGGTATAGGGTGAGCTGACGTCTTCAAACATACTATAAATAAAAAGCTTTTAGAAAAGAGAAACAATCATCAAACGCAAATGAACAAAGTTTAAAGGAAAGAAGTGTATTGGGCAGTTCCTTCTGAGGAGCTGCCGGAGGGAAATGCTACACCGCAGCTGAGGGATTGTCTGTCTTGGGGGATAGGTTTGCCAATGGGTTTTAAGTTCTGCTACTTAAAGTGTAACGAGATGATATTTTGTAATATTAGCCACGCTCCTCCCTTTCTCCTGCTCCCCCCACCTGCCTTCCAGGCAAGAATACGCTTACGCCCCCAGGTGGTAAGGCTGTCATAGCATAAACCCAAGTAGGAAGATAAGTAAATTCAGTGAGCTGAAGCCGGCCCTGCGGAAAAGTTCTAGGAACCCGTCCCTGGTAACCACCCCCAAGATATTACAGTTCTCTGGACTGCAGAGCAGAAGGAAAAGGCAACAGGGAAGAGAGAGCACCGGGTGCTGGAAAGTGTCCCTGAGAAGAGGCCCTGGAAACAGATCCTTTGTGTCCCCAGAGCCACAGAGAGGTTGGGATCCCGTCAGCAGAGAGGATCCCCCCCTCACTGTTCCGAAGGAAGCCTGTGAGGAGGGGGCAGGTGGGGCCGGCTCCTTGTGACAGCAGGAGAGACGACCGCCGAGAATATTCAAGAGATAGCCTCTGAGACACCGCACCACATGTCTTATGGCCCCACGGCCAAATGCAAATGCATCTGGAAGTTTCCCATCCTCTGATGTCCTGGAGAAATGGAACTCGCAGCTGTTTTCTTGGTTCTGCTGAAGACCATTACTCTCATGCTGTAATGTCAGGGCAGAGAGGGAGTGGGGGACCACTTGGTCTGAAAGACCCCCCTAAAGTGTATTTGAAGATGCCTATTACAAATGAAAAACACAAAGTTGTGCAGACGGGCGAGCGGGACTGTAGGAAGTGCCGTGGCCTAAACTGTAGTGGCAATGAATAGGACTGAACTGATGAAGGGGTGAAGGTATGAATGCAGGGAGTGAAGGAGAGAAAGCAGCGAAATGTGATAGAAGGACCTGATCTTAGGAGATACAAGGTTTACAGGGTGCCTGGGTGGCTCAGTCAGTTAGGCGTCTGACTCTTGATCTCAGCTCAGGTCATGATCTCACAGTTGGTGGGTTTGAGCCCCATGTTGGGCTCCATTCTGACAGTGTGGAGCCTGGTTGGGGTTCTCTCTCTCTCCCTCTCTCTCTGCTCCTCCCCTGCTCGAATTCTCTCTCTGTCTGTCTTTCTCTCTCTCTCTCAATAGCTTTTAAAAAAAGAAGAAGACAAGATTTACTGGTGACCCAGTAAATCCATCAGGGAAGAGGATGAGCTGAGTTTGTAGAGCACATAAGGGTGTTCACTGGGCACATTGAGGTGAAGACACAAGTGGGTCATGAAACAAAGACATCAGGACACTGAATAGAAATTTCAAGAAGGATGAGATGAGGTTTGGAGATGTGTATGTCATTGGTATAACAGGGGAAGCCAGAGGAATTATCCAAGGAGAAGAGTAGAGCAAAGATGTTCAAGGAGAGAATTAGGAGAGGGCCCTATATTTAGAGCCTAGGAGAAAGGGAGGAGCCCCCAGATGCAATAGAAAAGCAAAGTTGGAGATATGGGAGGGGAACCAAGCAGTACTGGTACTGCCTGGAAAATCAAGAGTGAAAGGTATTTCAGAAAGGAGTGATTAGGGGCGCCTGGGTGGCTCAGTCGTTTAAGCGTCCCACTTCAGCTCAGCTCATGATCTCACGGTTCGTGGGTTTGAGCCCCACGTCAGGCTCTGTGCTGACAGCTCAGGGCCTGGAGCCTGCTTCGGATTCTGTGTCTCTCTCTTTCTGCCCCACCCCTGCTCATGCTCTGTCTCTCAAAAATGAAAAAAACATTAAAAAAATTTTTTTAATAAAAGTAAATAAATTATTCACAGACTTTGTGAAGGAAAAAAAAGATGCTAACAGTGCTTGTGCTTTGTTTATGATACATATTGGAATAAAAATCATCACATTTATGGCATAGAACAGATTTGCAGGTGTGCCTTTCTGTTTACTGTATGACTTTGTCAAAGTCCCCATCACTGCTATTCTGTCAATGAATTAGGTCTCTTGTATTTCCAGAATCCTGGAAGAGTATCTGATGGGGCCTAGATGATGTCTAGCTTTCTTCCTGGTGATTTCTCAGCAGTAAGGGCCCCACTGCACTTGGGCAAACTGTGAGAGATGTGTGTGATGCTTCTTGAACTCATTAGGTCTTCATATGAGGTGATTATAACACTGCAGGACAAACAACTATTGGCCAATTTTCATTTTTTTTTCAGCTAGGGCCTATTTCAGTGTTTTGGTTTTTTTTAAAGCCAATACATAAATAGTTTCCCCAGATTTTGAGAACTATATTTCTCTGGGAAAATATCAACACTAAAACGGAAATAGACTTTTAATGGGGCAGCAAATCTGATATTCTTTCAAGACTTCTGAGGTTTTTAATTTGTTTTTCTCCATTATTCATGCACAAAGAGGTACTATTTTTCTTTTCAGTCTGAATATATCTCTTTTGTTTGATTTTCTTTTAAAACCTAGATTCTATATTTTTATCACTTTAATTGGTAGTTTGACTCACCATCTATCTAATTTTAATGTTTTTAAAGATCTAACAGAAGTTAGACTTCAGAGAAGTCAAAAATAACAAAGTAAGCAGTCCTTTAGATGAGGATAGAAATTTTTATTTTAGTGTTTTGAAGCCAATGGTAGTCATATGCTTAAAAATTATTTTAATATACTACACGACATTCATGACAAAAATATAGAATCACACGGTATGTTTTCTGTACACTCTTATTCTCCCAGTATTTCCTGCCTTACTGTCACTTCCCTCAGTGAATTTACCTTGATTCACACAGTACCACTTACATCTACCAATGATTCCTATTGTCTGTAATGTCTGTACAATAGATATTTCTTTACAGCAGGAAAAAAGTGAAGAGAAAAAAGAAAAGCATTAAATCTGTTTTTTGGTAGGAACAGGATACTATCATTAAATGATCAATAAGTAAAAACCAGTATTTTTTTAAAATTAATACTTCATTGGGCGCCTGGGTGGCGCAGTCGGTTAAGCATCCGACTTCAGCCAGGTCACGATCTCGCGGTCCGTGAGTTCGAGCCCCGCGTCAGGCTCTGGGCTGATGGCTCAGAGCCTGGAGCCTGTTTCCGATTCTGTGTCTCCCTCTCTCTCTGCCCCTCCCCCGTTCATGCTCTGTCTCTCTCTGTCCCAAAAATAAATAAACGTTGAAAAAAAAAATTTAAAAAAAAAATAAAAAAATAAAATTAATACTTCATCTCTAATACTTTCTTAGTCATTTAAAAAATTAATGTGGATGGGGCGCCTGGGTGGCGCAGTCGGTTAAGCGTCCGACTTCAGCCAGGTCACGATCTCGCGGTCCGTGAGTTCGAGCCCCACGTCGGGCTCTGGGCTGATGGCTCAGAGCCTGGAGCCTGTTTCCGATTCTGTGTCTCCCTCTCTCTCTGCTCCTCCCCCGTTCATGTTCTGTCTCTCTCTGTCCCAAAAATAAAATAAACGTTGAAAAAAAAAAATTAAAAAAAAATTAATGTGGTGATTAGTAGGGACGTGTCTTGGCATTTAGTTATTTTCAACTAACTTGACTTCTTTCCACAAAATAATTTTTCAAACTACTGCTTTTTCATCATTTTCAAGAAATACCAATAGTAAAGTTTCTGTTCCTATCAGGCAAACTGGATGAGATTGTGTGTGATGATTCTTAAAGTGATTTACTGTTTTCATATGAGTGATTATCACACTGTAGAAGAGACAACTGTTTTCAGCTAATTGAATTTTTTTAAAAAAGGTGAATCATTTCCCCAGCTTGCTTGACACGGATGTGTATTCTTCAGGTATCCCTGAAGGTTTACGAGCATTTCACTCATCATCAATGAGGAAAAGGGTATTCCACGCAATGGGAACAGTATGAAAACTAAAGCAGGAAAACTGAAGTTCCCAGTTGTTCAATTACTGAAATGTCTACATATTGCTTGGTAAAGATCCACGGTCTCCAAGCCTCAGCAATGACTGCATTATGGTGGAATCTGTATGTTTCCTTGGATGGAATTCAAGATATTAATTTGAAATACATTTCTCACACAGTATTGCTATGATTCATACATGAGTACATTACTGATTATGAAGGGCAATCACAAGATTTAAAACATTTTTTATATTCTGTATTAGAAAAATTCCATAGAAAGTACTTTCTAATTTCATCACTAACCAAGAGACATTAGTCAATTCTTAACTAAAATGGCGACTTGGCTAATATTAAAAGTTTTCAAGTATTGTTGCTTGCATGAATACATTTATAATATTTTAGAAAATCTTAATAAGATTGTTAAGGGGCACCTGGGTGCTTCTGACTTCAGCTCCGGTCATGATCTCATGGTTCGTGGGTTTGAGCCCCACCTCGGGCTCTGTGCTGACAGCTCAGAGCCTGGAACCTGCTTCAGATTCTGTGTCTCCCTCTCTCTCTCTCTGCCCCTTCCCTGTTCATATTCTCTCTCTCTCTCTCTCTCTCTCTCTCACACTCTGTCTCTCAAAAAAAAAAAAAACATTAAAAACTTTTTTTAATTAAAATTGAATTTCAAGAAAAAATAAGATTTTTAAAACATCTATAACATCCAAAAATGTGAGAAAGATTCTATTATTAGGTCCATTTTACAGATGGGGAAACTAAAACACAGAGTGGTTGAGTCACTTTCCAAAGATCACACAGCTAGTTTGTGGCAAATCAGAGATATAATTGTCAGGCTCTAAAACACAGTACATACAAGAATATTGGACACATATTAACTGAGTATATTTCTCTCACAACTCTTAATATAGTTCTGAATTAGATATTTCTAAACAAAGCTGATATATGGAAATTCTAAAGTTGTATCTATTCCAAAATAAACATGGGAAAGTATTTAGAAGCCATTTATGTCTATCTACCTCAGCTGTGTCACACATGTGTACTTCCCTCATAAAAATATTCTGCACTGGGCATCCAACATATTAAAATATTTCTGATCTTTTAGACAATAAGAAACAATAAAAACCACTATAAAAGCAACAGTGGAATTTAACCTGTCAGCCCATGCTAAACACTTAAATGAGAGCCTTTTATTTTTAGTTTTAATGATGTTACATTTCCTGAAATAAAAATTCATATAAAATGCATGCAAATAATACCAGAAGAGTTAGGTAGACCATGTTAAAGTATTTACTACTTCCCTAAAAGCAGATCAGTCCTTATCAGAATGAAAGAAAACCACTTAATGGAGTAACTGCTTAACAGCTCAGTAAATCATTTCCCTCCCTCTCTTCCTCCCTCCTCCCTTCCCTCCCGCCTTCCTTCCTTCCTTCCCTCCCTCTTTCCTTCCCTTCTTCCTTCCTTCCCTCCCTACCTCCTCCATCCTCCCTCCTTTTTCTACTCCCTTTCCTCCTTCTCTCCCTCCCTCCTTCCCTCCTTCCTTCCTTCCTTCCCTCCTGCCTTTCTTCCTTCCTCTCTCCCTCACTCTTTTCCTCCTCCTCCCTCCCCCTTCCTTTTCTCCCTCCTTCCTTCCTTCCCTCCTTCTTCCTTCCTTCCTTCCCTCCTTCCTTCTCTCCTTTCTCTATAATTCCTCCCCTCCTCCTTCCCTCCTTTCCTCCCATCCACCTGCCTTTTTTCCTTTCCATATTTGTTTTCTGGTTATTGAGCATCATTAGGTTTCTAAGCCTGAGACTTCCCCTCTGACTCACCTGATGTTCAGTGTAACTGGAAGCAGCAAGTGCAGAGAATCACCTCTGGTCAGACCACAGATTCTAAAGTCAGACGGCCCTGGGTTCGAATCCCAGTTTCCCTCTTGCTGTTGGAGTTACTTCCGTCAGGTTACTTGACCTCATGTCTAAGATGGGGATTCTAGTACCTACTTCACTGTGTTGTGAGCATTACTTAATTAAATAACACAACACATGTAGCCTGAAGACCACTGTGCCTGGTACCTGGAAGATGATTGAAATATATTAGTCCCTTCCTTTTACCTCACTCCCCTTTTTACTAGCACTTTTTTTTCTTCAAGAAATTTTTCCTATTTATCATTCTAAGCTTCAACCTTTGTCCTTTTGAAGAAAAAATCATCGCATTTGGTTTTTCTACAAAGCTTTTCAAAAATGTAAGAAACTGCCAAAAATTATAATTATTAATAGTCATAGATAATTCATAGTAATTATGTGCAGTAGAACCCTCAAGCTTTCCCTAAATGCCAAGGGCTTATCTCGACTTTGTGGGCTGAGAAATCATTTGGTTTATGGTGGTCCAGTAGTTTTTTCGATCAAGGTTTCTAGCCGTTCCTTATTCCATTCAGTTTTGAAATTCTGATTTTTATAGCTGTCAGTAGGGAATGAGGAGCACATGGCAATGTAAATTTTAAAATTTAAGTAATGGGGCGCCTGGGTGGCTCAGTCGGTTAAGCGTCCGACTTCAGCTCAGGTCACGATCTCGCGGTCCGTGAGTTCGAGCCCTGCGTCGGGCTCTGGGCTGATGGCTCGGAGCCTGGAGCCTGCTTCGGATTCTGTGTCTCCCTCTCTCTCTGCCCCTCCCCTGTTCATGCTCTGTCTCTCTCTGTCTCAAAAATAAATAAACGTTAAAAAAAATTAAAAAAATTAAATTAAATAAAATTTAAGTAATATTTGCTTCCAAGTTTTTAAAACTGTTCAAAAGTAGACACGGTAACCGTTGTCAGCCGAAAGATGTTTACTGAATATTAATTTGGACATAGATTTGAGAACATAAAGGGGCCCTCACCCTCAAAGCTTCCCAAGGGAAGGGGTTCTAGGTATCTGCAGAGTGTCTCAGAAGCCTGGGGGTCTTCTGTAAGTTACATAAGGGGTGATATTTGTCTTCATGTTCCTTTGCAGGTCTTTATACCTCATAGATGAAATAGTAGGCACTGGAGAAGTGGATGAATACGTGTAGCAAACTGCTTAAAAAAAACAATTAACTGAGGGGCGCCTGGGTGGCTCAGTCAGTTAAGCATCCGACTTCGGCTCAGGTCATGATCTTGCAGGGTCGTGAGTTGGATCCCCGCGTGGGGCTCTGCTGACAGCTCGGAGCCTGGAGTCTGCTTCAGATTCTGTGTCTCCCTCTCATTCTGCTCCTCCCCTGCTTGCCCTCTGTCTTTCACAAAAATAGATAAAAGCAAGAAAAAAATTTTTAAGAAGATTCATGCAACTCACTCGAATGAAAACCAGTTGTTTTCCACACTTCTTTAAAAATGATTTCTTTGTGTGGCTCTTTTCTTCCAGGAAGAAGGAAGGAGAACCACAGTTGGATTCTCTATTTGGATGTTGCAGAGTTTAGATACAGCCATTTTTCTTATTATTTAAATGATAAATTGACATTGTAGAAAAGGAAGAGAGTTCCTTAAGGCTACAGAAAAACTAAGGGCAAACCAACAGTTTTTGTGAACAGATAAAACGTGAACAGTGGAAATGTAAACACAGTTGAGATTCTAGTCCACTTTCAGATAAATGTAAAATAAATACTGTTATTATTTTAATTTAATCCTAAAGCTGCTTTTCATTATTTCTGAGTTTTACTACACCCGTCAAAATGCGTACAATGCTTAACCTTTCTTGTAAAACTTTTAAGGAGACTCATATTTTATCTTAATAAGTTTTGCATTGTGTTTCACACAGAAGACTAGTGGGTGGGTTTTCCATTTCTTCCAACGTTAACAATATTGAAGATAATTGTAAGTGTTTTCTGAGTTATACTTTGTTATACTGAGTACACTTAACAATTGGCTTCATCAAAACTTGGCAAATATCTTGGAGTAAGAAGTGGAAGTGGATGAACAGAAAACCATCGCAAAATGCATGCGCTGGAAGCCTGCTCAGTTCTCACTGGTAGTAAATGGATAAGGGAGGAAGGATAAATGAGTTTTAAGTAACAGATACACAACTTCTCTCTGAAGACAGTGGCATTTCTTTAACAAAGGGGCCATTGCAAAGCCTGGAGAAGGGAACAGTATTCAATTAAGAATACAGTTGAAAGCATAAAAGTAAATGTTGCTATATGTGGAACTAGTTAATTCCTATGGTTAGATGAAGAGTGGAGAACAGCCAGGGCTTCCTTTAGGAGATTAACCTCACTCTGCTTTGCCATTAAACTACCCACCAGCCTGCAAGCAAACCCTTCAAAAATAGATGCTGTTCATCATAAACGATTGCATGGTGTGTGCAAGAATAGACCTGGGTCCCTGCAACCCTGTCACTCCACCTGAGACCCAAAGCAGAATAAAAGTTCTCTAGGTCAACAGCATCGATTTTGTATGATCCTATATATTCTGTATGAGGAAGAGCGTACCGTCCCTGGAAATTTTTAAGTGGCATATATAGATATAAAGACTTACTAGACCAAAAATGTAACAAGTGATGTATCTCTATTACAGAGATAGGATTAGATACCGGAAAATCTGTTCTCTTACTCTTCAGTAATTATACATTTCATAAATGAATACGACAATGGCATAGGAAAACACTCATTGTAGCATTATTTCAAAGTATCTGTTTTTACCTCAAACAGGTTTGAATGTTAATTCTAAAATCTCTCTTAAATCACAAGATATACAGTAAATAAACATGTAATATACAAGGATTGGTAACATATCATAGCTAGAGCTAAAAGTAAAATATGTTTTATTGCCAATAATTAAGAATATAGGCTCTTGTTGTGGAATCAATATCTCAGTAATTGTAGAGGTTTGGTAGAAACTGTATAGAAAAAGATGAAGTTCAATGTGACAACCTCCTGCATTTCTTTCCCCGTCTCTACAAAGCACCATAATCTGGGAGTGCAAAACTCAGCAAGCAACTGCATTTGGTTCACGTGGGCAAACTGTGCATTTACTGGGGGCTCTTATGATGACTTGCTACTGCTGACATGTGTCCAATTATCACAGTTTCCTAATGGATTTTTAGACCCACAGCATGCTGCTGCTAACTGAGATTCTGTGCTCGAAAAATCCATAAGTCCCATTTCAGCAAGAAGGAAGGAAGCAATGTGCTGGGAAAATTGCAGTGGGCAGGTAGTAATCTGACATTGGACATTTCAAATGCTTTGCAAACAATTAATTAGTCATGTGTGATAATGCATTAAAGTGTTGAAAATTACATCCAATGAACTGGATACCACACTGATTATTATGGAACATATATTTTATATTTTTGGTAGTAACACTGGCTGCCTTTCCATAGCATCATTAAGAAAATAGACCCAGGATAAGAAAGGCGTTTAGTTTCATTTATTTTTATTTGCTTTCCTGCCCAAAACATTATTCTGTATTCAAGATCTGGTTATTTATAATTTTGAGCAGACAGGGAAAACAGATTTGCAAATGCTGTCCAAATTCTTGTTACAGCTCTTTATTCTTTCTCCGCTTTGGTAAAAATATGCTTCAAATTTTACGTCAAGACTTGGAAATTACCTAAAAATTATATGTGTAGGAAATTGTAGTAAGCTTCTTTTTTCATCAACTTGCAAGTCTGTGAGATGTTTGAATGCTGTGGATGAGACACCAGCACTTATCTTCTATCGGCTTATTATAAAAGAGTCATTATGGTTCTATTTGGAATCCCTGATATTTTATGCCTCCACCAAAATGTTGTCCTTAGGTCAGTATGATTTTTTTTTTCCTGGTGCCTGAAACACTGAACACCAAAATAACATATAATTCTTAGGAAACTCACAACACATAGGATATTATACATATATCTAGAAAAAATGATCAAAATGTCAAATGCTATCGGTGCTTAGTGGTTTATTAAAGAAGCAAAGTCTTTTGTAAGACTAAGAAATGAAGGGTGGCTGGGTGGCTGAGTTGGTTAAGCGTTCGACTTTGGCTCTGGTCATGATCTCCCAGTTCCTGAGTTCGAGCCCCACATTGGGCTCTTTTGTCAGTGTGGAGTTGACTTTGGAACCTCTGTCTCCCTTTCTCTCTGCCCCTCCCCTGCTTCCTCTCTCTCTTTCTCTCTCTCTCTCTCCCCCCACTCAAAAAAAAAAAAAATTAAACAAAACAAAGAGTGGAAAGATGATGAGATTGGTATTGGTCTTGGAGCAAGGAGACATTGCTCTTGGCACTTGAGTATGTGAGCTGACAGGTCTACTAAAGAAAACTGGGACACAGATGTGAGCACAGGTAACTTTGGTTCCCATTTGCCATCATGCCTTGTATTGTACCTCAGGAATTTCTAGAAGAGTTACATCATTCATGCTGCATCTCATGGCAAGATTCAGGCATTCCTCAATCCTCAATATATTGTCACATACTAGTGTTCAATTCTATCTTCAATGCCAACATCTTCCATGTTCCAAGAGAACTTTTTTTTTCTTTTATTTATGGAGGATATTTTTGATGTCAGTATGAAGAAGTTCCATAAAATCAAAGAAATAGCAAAAATGATGTAGTCATAATGCCTTACAATTTATGAAAAAATAAAGAGCTTATCCATGGGTGATTTTTTAGGTTCTCACATTTTTTGGAAAAGAGATAAGATTGTTTCTAGCCATACTCTTATTCTACTTTCTTAAGTTTTTCTTTTTTTTCATATAAGTTGTATATACTATTGCCTTCCTTACCATCTTAACTCTATGCAGACTTAGGATAGAGATGTAAAGATGTATTTATTCATTCTGTAAGTAAATCAACAAGTATTTGTTGAGTGCCTATTAAATATCAGGCACTATTACAGACATCAGCCAGTAACAGTGGACAAGAACCAGGCAGTATACAAAAACAGATAAGATCCCTGCCTTCAGGAAATTTACATTTGGGTTGAAAAGATATTTTAAAATTTTAACAAATAAAAATACAGTTTATCAGGTAGTGATAAGTGCTATGAAGAAAGATCAAGCACAGTAAAAAGGCAGAAAGTGAAAAGGGTGTTATTTTAATAGTTGGACAGAGAAATTCTTATGATGCAGTAGCATTTGAGCAGAGACCTGAATGAAGTGAGAAAGAGAGCCTTACTTTCTCAAAAGACCATCTCAGGCAGAAGGAACAGCAAGTGCAAAGGCCCTGAGGTGAGCACATGCTTGGTGGTTTGAAGAACAGGGAATAAGGGGGCTGTGTGGCTCCAGCAATAGGTGTGAGGAGGAGAGAGAAAGAGGATGAGGTGGGAACAGGGAAATGGAAGCCTTGTAGACCATGCTAAAGACTTAATTTACTTTGGGGGTTGGCGGGAGGAGGTGATGGGAAGGTATTGGATAATTTTGAAAACAGGCATAGCATGATCTGACTTATTTTTGAAAAAGACTTGTGTGTTTGTGTGTGCTCACCCATTATTTATCTGACGCTGTGAATAAAGTTTAAGGACATTGCTTAGAAATGGTCAAAGTGTGAACATTATTTTATTTCTTAGCAACTCCACCAAGGCCACTTAAAGTCCTAGAAAAGCTCACAAAGTAACTTTTGACAAATATATAAAATATTTGGTGTGTTTGTATGGTAGTACTAACACGGCAACACTGTATTCCTAAATATTAAGTTGTTAAGTTACATGTGGCCGCATTGTTTGAAAGAAACTTCTAGCCCATTCTCTATGGTCTCTTTCTTATATGTATAAAAAGAAACTGATCCTGAGAAACTTAACAAAAGACCATGGGGGAGGGAAAGAAAAAAAAAATTAGAGAGGGAGAGAGCCAAACCATAAGAGACTCTTAAAAAGTGAGAATAAACTGAGGGTTGATGGGGGGTGAGAGGGAGGGGAAAGTGGGTGATGGGCATTGAGGAGGGCACCTGTTGGGATGAGCACTGGGTGTTGTATGGAAACCAATTTGACAATAAATTTCATATTAAAAAAAAATTTTTAATAAATAAATAAAAAGTAAAAAAAAAAAAAAAGAAAGAAAGAAAGAAAGAAAGAAAGAAAGAAAGAAAGAAAGAAAGAAAGAAAGAAAGAAACTGTGTGTTTTCAGGAGGACAAAGGCCCAGGTTTTCTCAATTCTGTTCCTGTGTTTTCCAGACAGTAGACTGACTCTCATTCCATGTGCCATCCTCAGTGACTGATTTCACTTTAACTTTCAATTCTAACTTTAAAAACTAGAGAAACAATATTTTTTCTAAACTCAAGAGAACTAGAAAATAAATCAATAACCAGATGATATTTAAAAAATACTTTTTATTCACCCATTTTATTTCCTATTATCAAAGAAATGTATACTTTTTTGAACATCAAAAACTCTCTCAAATAATATAGTCTCTCAAACTCTAAAAATGAAAGCAGCTCTGAATTATTCTGCATTTGGCAAACATCTAAAGTCTGAAACCTGAATGTGATGACAGGATTTTATTAAATCTTGGTGAAGTCATGTGAGTTCAACTACAAATTAGTTTACAAAAGTCACCCACATACAAATCAGATTTTCCCCATCCCTGTCATTGCTGAATTTTAAAGCCTGTCTGGCCAGTCTTGGCTGTTACAGTATTGGTTCCTTTAGCCTATAAATGTCAAGGTCAGTTGGAGGTAAGGGCCGTGTGCTATTAGAGAGGGAGAATTAAAAGAATGAGGAAAATATTCCCAAATCTCAGAGGATAGGTACTTGGGGAAAAAGTAAAAGAACTTTTTGATGTGTGCTTTTTGACACTTTGTGGAATATAAACTAACATCCAAATTATTTTAGAAACATTGAGTATAGGACAAAGACAGCATTTTCAGAGATTAACAAATAGTTTACAGATTTATAGAGCAATTCATGCCCTAGTGAGCAAAGGACACTGTAAGCCTATTTCCTGCAGTCTATACTATAAAGCGTTGATTTAAGTGTATTAGGGAAGACTTCTTGGAGAAAGTGACATCTGAGATGATATTGAAGGGCTGGTAGAAGGCAGTCTGAGGGGGAGGGTACATTCTCAGCCCCGGGGACATCAGAAGTAAAGATGAAAAGCAATGTGTAACATCTGAGAAACTATGAGCAGCACCATGTTGCTCATATGCAAAACCCAACAAAAACTATCTTGGCATTTCTATCTGGTGGTGTACATGCACTGAAGCCCATTTACCGCGTTGACGAAAAAGTGTCATTAACCGTTGTCAAAGGAGGCTAACGTTTAATTTTCTATACCCAAACAATGTAGAAAATGAGTGGCTTTTTATAAGGGATTTTCAGGCAGGCTGGGCTGGGTATTTTTGTCTACCCCCAAGATTACCATGAGCTTAACTGAGATCCAGCTGTGAAATCTGGTAGTACGTATTCTTATAGTTCTCAACAGAAGAAAGAGACACATAAAAAAAATGCTTAGGAAGACTCGTTTGAGATGTTTCGTGATGTTGTTTCTCTGTGTCTTTCTTCATCCCTACCCAATTGGTTGCCAGGTCCAGCTTGTCCACATCTTTCATATCTTGTGAACTTTATCTTCACTGTTTCTCATCTGGACTTCTGACAGACTTTTCTCTCTACTTCTAGTCTCATGGCACTCTAGACAATTAAGTGATTTTTCTAAGGGGCAAATATGATTTCATTCTGCCCACAAAACTCTTGGCCCCCATGCCTTCAGGATAAAATCTCATCTCCTTAGAAAATGGCGCCCATGGTTCCAGTTCTCATCTTGTGCCTCAACTTTTGGATTCCTCATTTTACCTTCATTTCCTCTAACTTGCTGTCGTTTAAAGCACTACCTGTTTTCTTGGATTACTTTTCTCTTTTTTCCCAGCAGACACATTCAGTTCGAGTTTATCTCTCTGAGGAACTCATCTTGAGGTTTTAGACCGAGTGTGAGAGAAACCCTTCAGCTTCCTCAGATTATCTTTTCTTATCCATCAGAGAGCACATATCACACAGTATTATAAGAGTTTCTGTCTCCAGTTAAAAACTTTCTAGTGGCTGGGACTTTGTCTTTTATTTATATGTCTTCAGCACCCAATAAAGTGTCTTGATGTAGTCAACTTGTCAGTAAATATTCATGCAATAAAATGAATTAATGTGTTCTTTCCCTAAAAGTCATATATATATACACTTCTCAAGTGTAAAAAAATACAAAGGAAAAATTAAAGGTACATCTTTGTAAATTTGCCTATGTTTATATGAAAAATATGAGTTGTGTATTTTAGGGTGTATTTTTAAAGGCGTATTTTAAAAACCAGTTGAGTGAAAAATTTAGTTGAAATTGTTATTAGAGGGGCACCTGGGTGGCTCAGCTGGTTAAGCATCCAACTTCGGCTCAGGTTATGATCTTACTGTTCATGAGTTCCAGCCCCATGTTAGGCTTTCTGCTGTCAAACAGAACCCCCTTCGGATCCTCTGTGTCCCTCTGTCTCTGCCCCTCCCCTGCTGTCTCTCTTTATCTCTCTCTGTCAAAAATAAATATTAAAAAAATTGTTATAGAAAGACTATTTTTTTTTGAGCACCCAGATAGCTCAGTCAGTTAAACAGCCAACTCTTGATTTTGACTCAGGTCATGATCTCACGGTTTGTGAGTTTGAGACCTGCATCGAGCTCTCTGCTGTCAGCACAGAGCCTGCTTCAGCTCTTCTGTCTCTGTCTGTCTGTCTGTCTCCCCTCCCCCCTCAAAATAAATAAATAAACATAAAAAAAAACTACTTTTTTTTTTTTTTTTGCAAGGGAAACCTTTGAATTGAAAGTTGGGGCTCTTTCTACAGTTGTCGGAGTAAGAATGCAACAGCACAATTATGTCCAATCTGTGTTCATTTTTTATACTTTCCGTCAACTCTTCAGCAACTTTTGGAGTGGTGGAATGCCTGTGGCTTTGTGACTAGTGTAGCAAAACAGACTAGCTCTAATTCGCTCAAATTTGGGTGGTTATTGGTTACATGCCTCTGTGGTTCTCTTTCATTGAGTTTTGGGCCCAAAACTCTGGGAGGTATATCAGTTTCAGACCTCAACCCAAATGTATTTTTAATTGGCAAGCTCATCCCAGAAATTGAGAAAGATGGTAAAAGGAAATAGGAAACACTACTATTGGAACAATTCAATTTATACACATTCCTTCTGCATTATTTCCCTGGTATACCAGCAAAAATGACACTGCAATTAGGTCTACAATACATATTTTAGTCAAAGTGTCGTCGGCTCCTTTTTCCAGATGGCAGCAACGAAAGTCCTTTCTAGAAAATGAGTAATATTTAAAGCGGACCTTTACGGACGCTGAAAATACCTTGTACGGTGACTCCATTCCATTCCTCGAATTCTGAGTAAATCAGACAGCCAGAAGCAAAGAGCAATGAAACTGGGGAGAGGAAAATCTGTTAAATCCTCAACATTATATTTGAATTTGCAACTGCTCGATACCACACGTTTGGTCATTTCCTAAATATCATTGACACTGTCCTGTGTCATTTCGTTCTCTTAGCGTTTTCCCCCATCCTCCCCAGTCGCAGGGTGTGTATAAATGCCGGTTATACGGTGGATGGGATACATGGATGTACATGCTGCTTTGGAGGTACTGGTAATAAGGTCCTCGAGTATAAGGGCCAACCTTATCTTGTTCTCTGTACCCTTCACCTCGCTTAATATTGTGCATTAAATGCTTGATACATAGGGTTCAAATTTGAGTAACCACAGTCCAGCTTTATGGGGAAAGGCAGGCTAGTATTTATTAGAAGTCAGGGGAGTAGAGGGATGAAAAGGTGAAGACATTTTCAGGGAAAATTACCTTTTCTTCATTTCCGTGTCTGAATACAAAACACATGCTCTAAAATAAATAAATAAAGGCTTATCCCTAGTGACAGAGAGTGCACTTATATCAAAATGAAAGAAGTAACAAAATAGATAAGATTTTTATGTTTTCAGTTGAGGAGAAGCAGAGCACTTCCCCCCTGAGTTTCTGACAAGTTGTTGCCAGGCCCAGCCGTGTATTTTCTGGGAACTTCATCAAGTAAAATCATTCTAAGACCCTGCTGCTTTCAAAACCTAGATCAAATTTCCTTTTGGATCTGGGATCTGACCAAGAACATATAGAACCCTTAAGATGGATTAATTTTTATTCTGTTCATCTGATCTCTTTCATTTATCATTTAATAAGTTGACAAAGGGACTGAAATACACAGAGACATGGAATTTTGGGTTACCCAAAATGAGCTCCTGTGACTCAGTCGAATTTGTGGTTTATATTTTAGCCATCACTATGGTTAATTTCTATTTGTTTTTACAATGCATATGAACAAATGTTTGATAAAAAAAAAAATTAAGAGAGAAGGAACCAAAAGTGAAATGTGAGAGCAGTTAGACCGGCCAACGTTGTATTAAAGATACCCAAGTTAAACGATGGAAAATGTGAACAAGCTGGGTTACTTTAGTTGAAAAAATAAACTATTGATAGTACCCTAATACCTTGAAGGTTTGTTTGTTGTACGTTCAAGCTTTTCTTCCTCTTGGGTGGAAGTTTCTCTTGGGTCATTTCAACTAATAAAATCAAAAATCACATTAATTCAATTTCTTCTTTAATTTCTTTGTCTTCTTGTGGATCATCTGAAAATTTCAGCTATGACATGATGTGCTAGCTCCTTCACTCTAGAGAGTAGGCTCCAAGCAAGTGGAAAGGGAGAGACCCAGAGCAGAGAAAAGGTCGGAGAAATAGAATGGCCATTTCCTGAGCACCTACTGTGTGTTAGGTTTGACTAGGTGCTTTATATCCATTATCTCACAATTGCCCCCACGCTATAAATGTTATTAACTCCACAGATGGGGAACTTAGGACTTAAAAAGGTCAACGCTTTGCCCAAGGCTAGGGGTAGAGTTAAGATTTAAGCCTAGTTCTGAGTTACACCAAATTTTCACGACTTCATATTACCTGTAGAATTGGGATACAAGAGTAATAAATGCCTGATATAAAAACCCAGAAATAAGTCAGATGTATTTTCTTACATGTGTTTAAGAGTTAGAAATTGGTATCTGTAGACTTAATTTATCCGTCCAGGCTTGGCCTCTATTAGCACGGATGAGCAAACACTGACTATAATATAGTTTAAAATGATAGCAGTAACAAATGTTCATGGCGCTACCTGAGTAATACTGATTAAAAATAATTAATTACCACAGAGCAGACTATAAACTTATTTTACTAGTTTTCCAGGCCGTTGAAGCAGAGCATACATTGTCTCCGTATAGCAAAACTGTGACGGATAATCATTCCAATTACCAGCAGAACATGGTTTGGGTTTTTTTTTTTTTTTTTCCCTTGTTAAATCTGTCAAGCTTTTCAACTCAGTATGTCTCATGGCTTATTATAAAATATAATATAATGTGAAGAATAGAAATGAATCAGAATTCATTTGTGTTGTGGGACTTTCTAATACATCATTTAGGAAAAGGAGTTTCTAGTTTTATAAATTCCATTAGAGAAGAACTAAAATGATCTGTTACATCTCTTTTATTAGTTTTTCTACAAATGGTATGTTTTTCTTCCTTACTATATGACGATATGCAAACCACCCTACTAAAGTCACTTGTTTCCATTGATCAGTCTCTTAATTCATTAAAAAAAATTATGAGATACAAGTATAAACATAGAGGGCCTCAGACCCACTTAGTAAACATGATAAAATATCTATGCAGATATTTATATTAACTCCAGAAATCCTTGTGTAAAGTTAATTATGAAGACACATAAGTTAAAAATTATTTTTTTTTCCTTTTTCTTCTTCTGCAGTTTAATTAATCTCATTGTTATTGAAGATGGTGAGGAATACCTTTCACTCTACAGTAGCCTTTATCTAAACAAAGAGCTGTTCATTGGCTTGATGATTGAAGGCACATCAACATAGCTAGTGGCGATAATTCAAGTAAAGATTTAATTTCTTTAAAAAAATCTGATCATTGTAGGTCAGAGAAGTGCATCTAACACACTTACAGTAGGCTCAGAATAGGAAGTACAGCTTCAGATGTTTGCTCTGGAGCCACATGTAGAAAAGTCTGGGCAAGTCGTGGACCAATCAAAACCAAATTTACCTCAAGAATATTTCCACTCATCTCTGCCCGACAACGACCACTGAAGGGATAGGGAGGTTGGCATTTGTATCTGAGAAATTTGAAGGACGTCCAGACAGCTATGAATTTTGAAGGAAATATTTATCTTCCTCATAAAACGAATAAATGTCAGGTTATTTGTCTTCCAAAAACACTACTCACTGCTTAATTCCTGGCGTCTTGACATCTAACAAAATCTCTAGCTCGGTTGGTGTTCGTCTGAACGTGTGCTCTCAGGAGCGCGCTATAAATTGACTGTGGAGAAGTAGGGTTTTCTGGAGGGCAGGAAGCCTCCTCTTTGTGTTGTTTGGCACTTGTGTTGGTACCATGAATGTGACACGTAAAGCGACTATGTGGCTAAAGTTGCTGCTTTCCTAGAAGGCAGGGAGAGATGGTGTTCAGTCGGTCTGCTGGTTGAGTGGGCCAAAGTAAACTTTGTTGTAAGCGCTGTCTCGTGGCCGAATGCGTTCTTTCGCAGGGCATATCATTCGGTTTTCAGACATAATTTAGCTTCTCTGGGATGTGGGGAGCAGAGAGGAATTCTGCTGCTGCCTGCTGGAACCTCCTGGTGAAGAAGATGGTAGGGAGAAGAGTGCTGGGAGCAATCTGTTGCTAAGAGCTGGGAGAATTGAAACTTCTGTCTGCTCAGTCGGCATTAGCTGTATGCAGTCTGTAGCGGCCCCTAGGTGCCAGCTACCTGCAGCCTGCCTCTCGGTAAGCTTGCGGCCTCCATTGTACCCTCTGGCTGCTTGCAACCATAAGGCAAATACTTAATCAGCAGCTTTTGAAAAAGAGCACGATTAAGAAACCTGTAAAATTCTCTTCCCTGATTAAAGCAGCAACTATGTGGCAAAATCTATTAGAGCTGAGTTAGAGACCATTATAGTGGAGAAAATAAATTATTAAGGGGCAGATTTGTAGGTACTCTAGGAAAATAGATTTGGCCGGGCTAGTCCTGTCTCCCAGCTGTGAGAATTAAATAGGAGTCTGGGGACATGTTAAATTTAGCGCAGGACATAGTTATAAGACAGCAGGGAAAATACTGTAACTGAAAGGCAACAGTTCCCCTCCACGAAATGCACATTGATTTTCAAAGGCCAGAAAGTGGTTCTTCAGTCCCTGTGCTACTGTATGGTGATAGAGAAGAATGCACGTGACCACATTTGAGATCACACTTAATTTATTGTTAGTTTTATTTTTAAACCCTTCCCATAAGTCTAGCTCATTAGAGCAAGAAAGCTTTAATGAGATAACGGGCATAAAAGCAATCTAGAAAGTTAAAAACCTCCATTCAGTTGTCATTCAGCCTTAACAGTTTTCACTGTGTGTAAGCTTATTGCCGTTTAAGGGTATCAAATATAAATGAAGATAAATGTTCGCTTCTCCAGACTTACCCACTAAAATATGCATTTTTCAGAAAGTAGTTAACCCACAAATTGCCAGCAATAGAGCCTTGTTTTTATTTTAGTTCTTCCTTTGAAAAATGCTATACTTTTTCCTAAAGAATATCTATCTGGTAAGTCCTGACATTAAGAGAGAATCCCTAAAGCAGGTTTTTCAAGTCGTAACAAACGAGTGCATTGAATGTCACTTAAAAACCTCTTGCTTGGGGCGCCTGGGTGGCGCAGTCGGTTAAGCGTCCGACTTCAGCCAGGTCACGATCTCGCGGTCTGTGAGTTCGAGCCCCGCGTCGGGCTCTGGGCTGATGGCTCAGAGCCTGGAGCCTGTTTCTGATTCTGTGTCTCCCTCTCTCTCTGCCCCTCCCCCGTTCATGCTCTGTCTCTCTCTGTCCCAAAAAAAATAAATAAAAGTTGAAAAAAAAAATTAAAAAAAAAAAAAAAAAAACCTCTTGCTTTATGCTCATGTACTTATTCTTTTATTCTATAAATGTTTATTGATCAGGTACAATGTATGAAATCACGTGAAATACCGTCAGGAATAAAAGTAATACCACTAATACCGTTACCATGACTACTGTTGCTAATAGCAATCACTTACAAAAGGCATACTGTGTATCAAGCACTATAGGAAGCACTTTACACAGTTTCATTTATTCCTTGCAACAACCCCATGAAGTAGGTGCTATTATTACCCTGAGTTTCACACTTAAGGAAATTGAGACGCAGAGAGGTTAAGTAAAGGCCAAGGTCACACAGCAGGTAATTGGCAGAAAAGAGATTTAATTCAGGAAGGATTGTTTACACTTGAGAGAGAGAGAGAGAGAGAGAGAGAGAGAGAGAGAGAGAGTGTGCGCGCGCGCACACGCACGCGCGCACGCAGGGGAACGGTCAGAAGAATGCTTGGAAAATTGCTGAGGGGACCCAGAAGACAGAGAGTCCCCGTGCTGGGAGAACCACGGAATGGGGCTGAAGCCTGGACAGTGCGTGCGAGCTGCATGTGTTGAGCTGGAGGCTGGGGCTGCCAGGCCACAGGAGTGGGGAGCGAGCCACCCAAACTGCCTAGGCTGTGGAGTACAGCAAGTTGATTACGGGTGTGAAGCTAGACTAGTAGGCTGGGCCCAATTATAACAACTCTAAAGGTCAGGCTGGGGCGTATGGCCTTTGTTTAATGCCAATGGAAAAATCATTGACGGTTTTTTTTTTTTTTTTTAATATTGGGGATACACTCTGAAATGCATTTCAAAGTTTAAGTCTGATAACAGAGTGTTTGGGTTGCGATGGAGAAAGACTGATCCAACTTGCATGGAATACGATTGCCAAAAAAAAAAAAAAAAAAATGTCCGAAAGTACTGTTTGGGGATGGCAGTGATGCAAAAGACAAGCTGGTTCCAGCAGAGTATTTTATTACTTCAGGAGAAAAGCCTCTCAACGACTCTATAGGGCCGGCCTGACAAAATGAGAAGCCTTTAAGGTTCCTACGCCACCTTCCGAAGGTCATGGGGGCACACCTTCCTTGAGGGCTCTCTGTCGCTTCTTGGGTGAAAGCCCCTCTTTGGTCGTTGCATTCAGTGTGGTTCCTCTGCATACACACTGTGCTTGCCTGTAAGATAAGTATATCGGATCCGTTTTCATTTTAACTCTGCGGACGGCGGGTGTGAGCGGAGCGGGCATACTTGTGTCTGACTGGAAGCATCTGCAGCTTATTTTCCATGGTGTTGTGCCCTGTTTTCCCCTCTGACTCATGGCTTGGAGAGCAATGCCCAATCCTGCTCTTCTCCTCTTGAAGCAACTTTCACAGGAGCTGCCGCCAAGACCGCCTCTCCCCATTGTCTGAAAATCAATGCGCCGGAGGCTGTTCTTACAGACGTGGCATGACTTATCAAAGTGTGATTTTTATCTCCGCTTTCGTTTCTGTTAGTAACCGAAAACACGGTGAAAATCAGTTATTTCCTAGCTTCGTTATGTGAACCTTCAGAGTTCAGGACACATGTATGAAGATCCCTCTGCAGCAAGTATGGTAATGGTGGGTTAAAATCGACTGTTTTTTTCCCCTACCCACCAAGGAATAGGCTTCTGGGTTACGAGAAACAATGGTCATCCCTTCAGTAAATGCAGATTCAATGCCAGGGAACAACTTTACAGTCTGTAAATGCCCCAAAATTGTTGGAGCTTGCTGAAATGCCGTAAGAAAGAATACACTGGAATAGGAATTACAGGTGCACGTGAGCATTCCGACTGGGAAGCTAAGGAGCATCTGACAAAGGGTCTTAGAAGGTCAATGCCAGCTTGGCATTGCTAAATGTTGTTCTCCAAGATTTATAAGCGGAAGTAAAGAATGCACAACACTGGCTCTCTCAACCGAATCCCAACCTTGCTAACCAAATTAATTCAGTCTTCACTGAATTAATGTGTTAAATGTCTTCACTGGGTACAGCATCTTTCTGTGCGCTGTAGAAGGTATACACAACGTATGGAAAATGCAATTGCTAGGCCAGGGCTATTGGTAGAAAAATAATGTGAGCCGCATGTATAGTTTTAAGGTTTCTGGAAGCCGCATTTAAAAAAGTAGAAAGAAGGGGCGCCTGGGTGGCGCAGTCGGTTAAGCATCCAACTTCAGCTCAGGTCATTGATGTCCTGGTTTGGGAGTTTGAGCCCCACGTCGGGCTCTGGGCTGACAGCTCAGAGCCTGGAGCCTGCTTCCGATTCTGTGTATCTCTCTCTCTCTCTCTCTCTGCCCCTCCCTGGCTCGCGCTCTTTCTGTTTCTCAAAAATAAACATTAAAAAATATATATTAAAAAAGTAGAAAGAGGTGAACTTAATTTTTTAAATGTTTTAATCTTTTATTGTAGACTTTGAGCTCTGAAAATAATGAGAAAAAGGAGATAACATATTCTCATGAACACATCAGCAAAACAGTTGAAATAGCACTTACTTTATCTTGAAGTATTTTCCCATTGTATGTTGGTGTTTATTTTTTGATGATGGCAAATTACATTTACCGATGCTTTGTTCTTTTTTTAACCATACTTTTTATTGAGATAAGAAGAGGCGAAGTTAATTTCAAAAAAATTTTTAACCAAATATACCCAAATTATCTCAATATTTAATCAATATAAAATTGTATTTTTTTATTTTTTTTTAATGTTTATTTATTTCTGAAGGAGAGAGAGAGCATGAGTGGGGAGGGGAAGAGAGAGGGGGACACAGAATCCAAAGCAGGCTCCAGGCTCTGAGCTGTCACCACAGAGACCCATGCGGGGATCACACTCACAAACAGCGAGATCATGACCTGAGCCGAAGTCAGAGGCTTAACCAACTGAGCTACCCAGGCACCCTGTAATCAATATAAAACTGTTAATTAAATACCTTCCATTCTTTGTTTCATGTTGTTTTTCAAATCTAGTGTGTATTTTATACTCACAGTGCATCTCAAGTGAGATGAGCTACGTGTGGCTTGTGGCTACCCTATTGGACAGCACAATCCTAGGCATTTAAAAATCAAATTGGGAGGGACGCCTGGGTGGCTCAGTCGGTTAAGCATCTGACTTCGGCTCAGGTCATGATCTCATGGTTTGTGAACTGGAGCCCCACCCCTCCCCACCCCCCCACCGTGTTGGGCTCTGTGCTGACAGCTCAGAGCCTGGAACCTCCTTGGGATTCTGTGTCTCCCTCTCTCTCTGCCCCTACCCCGCTTGCTCTCTCTCTCTCTGTCTCTCTCTTTCTCTCTCTCAAAAATAAACATTTAAAAAAATTTTTTTTATTAAAAAAATTTTTTTAATAAAAAAATAAAAATCCAATTTGTATGAAAGGTCTTTTTACATGGTGATAAAAATAAAATCTTGCAAACAAATGGGATGTTCATAACATTCATGGTCATCATTTAATTAATCAATTAGTGCAATGTTTCCAAGGGTGTAGTCTGAGAAACAGACTTTTCCTATAAGGTGTTATGTAAAAAAAAAAAAAAAAAAAAAAATGAGGTATGATTATATAGGTTCAGAAAATTCTGGGTTAAACAAATTTTCATCTGCCACTCTTCTAGTTGAAACTTCGGATATGCTGATGTCCATTGTGGATTTCCAAGAAGAGAACGTGTATACGATATTTCCTATTCTTAATTGATCATGAAATTGTTTTTTCACAGAACATCTCTTGGCTCTAGTGTTACAAGGAACATACTGTGGAAAATGCTGATTTAAGCCCAAAATAAGTGATGTCGGAATTTGGAAATCGGAAAGAGGCAAAATGGAGCGGTCCTGGGAAGCCTTTGTGGGGTTGTGGGTGTACCTTCAGTTAATTCTTCTCCAGTGTGTCCAGCAGAATCTCTGTGATAGCATTTGGCACACTCTTCACTTGGCCACCGCCTTCTAAGTTCCTTAGAGAGAAGAAATAGATTGTTATTCACATCTTGATCTCACACTGGACTGAGCATAATTATCAGTAAATATTTGCTGGATTGAATTGAATAGAAAGTTTGATAAAGACCAATGCAGAGTAGAGCACTTGAAGAGTAATGAACTTCATAAGTCCAGGAAGAGAAACAAATCACACTACCAAGTTCAGGTTAATGAGGAAAAGACAGTGAGAGAAATTGTGTTCCTGACACAGCAGGGAAGCCCCTCCCAACTCCTCTCAAGTGTTCCATGTCAAGCTCACTTATTGGAGAATCTTCACATTCATGGCAAATCAGAGAACAAGAGAGGGCAAGGAAAGCCATGGAGAGAAGGGTAGACAAAACGAGGCAAGGCAATAATATGCCAACATTTAATAAAAAACGCTCTTCACCTAACACATATGGGAGTTTCTGCTTTTAACAGGTAAATCTTTAGGTTTTTTTGAGAAAATGAGATCTGAGACAAAAGACAGGAGGACGTGTATCACATAAAAGGTCAAGATCCAGGGGCGCCTGGGTGGCGCAGTCGGTTAAGCGTCCGACTTCAACCAGGTCACGATCTCACGGTCCGTGAGTTCGAGCCCCGCGTCGGGCTCTGGGCTGATGGCTCAGAGCCTGGAGCCTGTTTCCGATTCTGTGTCTCCCTCTCTCTCTGCCCCTCGCCCGTTCATGCTCTGTCTCTCTCTGTCCCAAAAATAAATAAACGTTGAAAAAAAAAAAAAAAAAAAAAAAAAAAAAAAAAAAAGGTCAAGATCCAGAACTTGGGGAAGAAACTCTAGAAAGTATAATTTCTACTCAGATACCCAAGAATCACATGATTTACTGAAATGAATTATTTAGATATGAATATTCAGGAAATTTTGTTCTTCTAAGCAATAGCTTATTGCATGTCTAGATGTGGGGTGACTGACCCATGTCCCTACCTGTTAAGCTCTCTCTCAGAATCTAATTTCTGGATCCCCTTATAGATATAGTCCTTCCCAGAGGAAGACACCCAAAACACAAAGTAAAGCAATCTCTTTCATTTTTCTCCTTTACTCTTCACCTAATCTGCAGCCTGTATTGCCTTTTCTTGTCTGCAAAATCTGCTTTTAGATATGGACTCCCCCCTCTTAGCCTGAACACAAAAGGAGAGAAAGACACCTACTCCTCTCCAACATGGATGACAGTTTTCCAATACTTGATAAAACAGAAATATGGAGTAAGATTGAGTATGCTAAAAAATTTGGGTGTACTATAAAGAAATTAAAACTCTGACCAGAGCTGTAATGAAAGACTATTCCTAGAACTCCAAGATACATTTCAGGGAATATGTTTCCTATTCTAGACTTAAACATCTAAAAGAAAGGGCAATTTCCTTAATTCTACTCCCAAAAATCCTCTCCAGAACATTACCTTTGACCTGGCTTCCAGTCACCAGACATACTCTTTTAGCTTGTCCTTCCAAAGTTTTGACCACCCAAAGAATGCACCAGGCTGAAGATCAAAGAACTCTTCTGCTTTCCACTTGGCTGCTGGGACAGCTCTCTGTTGTGCTCCTGCTGGAATTAGCACCGATGTCTTCATAGGAGCCAGCCAGAGGAATAGGGCAACCAGTCATTGGAAACATGGGGAAGTGGTGAAGATTCCAAGAGCCCCCTGGAAAGCCATGCTCCCCACTTCCCAGTGAGAGGCAGTGCCGCCCTTCCTGGTTGGGAAGCTGTGTAGGAAGGAAGTCTAAGCCTGAGAGAGCCATGGGGGCATTATTTGGAGGTAGAGTCTTCTATCCAGAAAGTATAATCACTGTTAAGATCGTGATCAAAACAAGACAATTGTTTCAAGAAAAAAAAATACTTTTCCATAGTTTGTTTGCTTTTTTTTTCTGTAGTTGGGCTCCAGAATTATCAGAACACATTCTGGTGTATTATCTCACGTGACGCTCCTGGTAAAGGAAGTAGGGGCAGGGAGCCACTGCAGAAACGTGAGGACAGAGAGTGTCTTGTTTACTATCGCACCTGCATTGCCCTACAGAGCTCCTGGCCTGTGGTAGGCATTCAGTGACTATTTATTGAGTGAATTAATGGGTGCCCATTTTGCAAATGGAGAATCTGACTTGGGAATAATGAATGATCTTGCCAAAGACAACCCAGTTATTAAGTAGCTGAGTTGGTGCTATGACCCAAGTCATCTGACACATTTTCCAAAGCACCTCTAGAAAGGTTTGTGTACTCAGTAAGCTTTCAAAGAATGCTTGATGCAAAACACACGCATTTCTTTCTTTTTTTTTTCTAGAATTATCCCCTCCTTCAGGCTTAGGCTTTTATTAATTTCTAAAACCAGTTGCTCCTATTTTAAGACCCGCTGGCGTGTAGCCCATCGTAAATAAAGATGACACACCTGGCCCACCACCAAAGGACATGACCCACCCATTCCAGATCTTTTCCACTCTTCTCAAGCTTTCATCCCTGTGCCCTAAGTCTCAACAGATCATTAACAAGATCAAAGTAAGCTGGTATGAACTCACAATGTCTCCGAATTCTTCTATACCTTCACAGATTCCTCCTTTCTCTGACTAATCTCTCCTCTTCCCTCAGACCTCAGTAATTCCTATCTCCTGGAAACCTTGCTCCATCAATGAATTATTTTTCAAGTCCATCCTTCCTCTGTGTCAGCAAAAGTCACCTCCACATTTAAAAGTAATTCTTTCTCAGGGTGCCGGCATGGCTCAGTTAGTTGAGCGTCCAACTTCGGCTCAGGTCACGATCTCATGGTTTGTGAGTTCGAGCCCCGGCGTCGGGCTCTGTGCTGACAACTCAGAGCCTGGAGCCTGCTTTGGATTCTGCCTCCCTCTCTCTCTGCCCCTCCCCGCTTGTGCTGTCTCTCAAAAATAAGTAAATATTAAAAAAACATTTTTTAAGTAATTCTTTCTCTATCCTTGTGACTCCTGGAGCCATCTTACTGTCTTTCCACCTCCCCTTCTGTCAAAAGCTAAGCCCCCTGCAGCATGACTTCCAGTCCACCAACAGACCGTTCTATACCACCCCAGAGCCACAGTAGCTCCCTCTGTAGTTAGTTCTGCCCTTTAAGGTAAGTAAATTGCCAACTGCCCTCAGTGCGCTTGAGTCGAGAAATTTTGGTCCCCTTCCTGCACAACTTCTGGTTTTCATGGTGCTATGGAAATGCTGAATTTTCTCTCTGAGAGAAACAAGGCTAATGAAATTAACAACTTTCATATTAACAGGAGGGAACATGACCAGAGGCATGATGGAGGAGGAGGGTGACCGTGTTGAGTGAGTCAATTATGAGGCTATGTCTTATTTGGGTGTCCAAGGGCAGAAAATAGAAGGTGGAAGTGTGGGGGGGAGTGCTGAAAAAGGAAAGAAAACAAGGTGAGAAGCTGCTTGCTAGCTGGGGATGCTTGGCAAGGCTCACCCCAGGTCTTGAGACTGTCACACTATGGCGTCAAAAAGCCAGGACTCACCTCTCCACCAGAGCTCTCCATTTGCCCCGCTCTCATCCACCCCCTTCCCCCACTCTCAAGGAAGGAAGGCAGAATGGCCTCAAAAAGAAGAGATTTGCCATAGTCTATATTTCCTCAAACTCCTGAAATTCCCGGACACTCCGGAGAATGAATCTCTACTCTAAAAACTTCTTTCACGTACTTAATAGATGTCTCAGTTAAAAGACCTTTGTTCCAAATTTGGGGGGAGGGGGGCTTAAATACAAACTAAAGTTAATTTAGTTTAGGTAAGAAAAAAAAAGGCTTTTGCTTTTTTGTTGAGGTGACCTAAATTCTCTATAGAAGTCTAAAAGTCTATAATAGGTTTACCAAGTAGAAGCCCCTGAATGAGAAAAAAGGATCAGAAAAAGCCTAGAGATGCTGAAGGAAAAGTACTCTAAACTAAGTGTTGGAAAGACCTGCTCATGTTCATTGTCTTCTGAGAAAAGGCAGGAGAAATTCTGCACCAATATATTTCCAAGTTGGCCAGTTAGCACACACCTACAGGCAACCAGATCTCACACTCTGCTCCCATGGGTGCAAATCCTCAGGTGTCCTACCTGGGCCAGATCTGAACTGATCCTCTAGAGTGACAGGCAGAGCAGGCCACAGAACCTGAATAGCATTCAGATGATGAGCACTATCCCTTCACACAGAACTTGTCAGTAGCCCAGATGATCTAAAAAGGAGAGGCACATTATCTCATTTCCCCTGGATACAATACTAGTTAAAAGTGGAAAGAATTATAAACAGAAAAGTTACAGCTTCATTAAGCCCATGATGCAGGTCAAGTTTCCTGGCAGCCAATTTTGCCCCAGGCCAGTGCTAGACATGTAGTCATTTACAGGCAGAAATAATAGCAGATTATATAGTCCTTTCTGTGCACCATGTGTGGAAGCTTTATATAGCTATTAATGTGCCTTTCCTACAGAAAACGGTCAGATAAATATAACCAAAAAGGAGTCATTGCCTAATCTTGATGATTCAAATGGGGGCTGCAGGCCTCCTCCATAAAATATTGGTTTTCTTTTCTGAGATGCAGTTCCTTTCATTATTAATTCAACAAAAGGTTAAATTAATTTCCACTCTGGAAAGTAAGATTTATTTTGATGATGCAGATTTCGGATGAATTACATATACTGAGAAAACTACATGGCTGTGCCTATTAATAGGTAAAATAATCATTGTAATTTCTCCTTTTTTGAGGATTTTTTCTTACATTTGTATATGTTACCATGCACAAGAAGTCTTCCTATGTTTTATGAGACCCTTAGAAACATTGCCCTTTATAATTCAGAAATAGAGAAAATCCGTAACTTCAGATTTTATAAATCCCACTTATCTGTCAATGAGGCAATACTTCCATTTGGAGTCAGTTAATTATTTCATCCCTCTTATTTTTCACCCTGTAAGTAACTCTGAACTCTGCGTTCACTTTTCACATGGTGAAAAACTTTTCTGATCACTCTTCAGTTGATATTTAGGAAAGTCAGTTTTCAGGTACTTGTGATATAATCTTTTCTTCACACTTTCAGAAGTTTCTGGTATTGTTTTTGTCTTTATTTTCTGGGAACTGAGCTCGAATCCAGTCAGAGATAATTCTTTCTTTTGGTTGTTCTGAGCTGGAGAACGGAGTCAGATATGATTTTAAATAAAGAAATAGAATGTACACTATTCATCTGGCTTACTTTTCTTGACTCTCTCAAAAGCATTCATGTATAGTGATGCCTGGGAGCGAGCTCAGATTTTGATCACTTTGAAAGCATAAGACACTGTGACTTGTTCAGTTCAAATGTAACTTAAATATTTGGATACTAAAAAAGCTCTTTAAATCATGAATTGGAAGCAAGGAGACAGCTAAAAGTTACCTAGCCAATTAGTTGGTTACCTTAAACAGGCTGATAAAGACTGACTTTGGACCAAATGTAGGCTTCAACATCCATGAGAAAGGAAAGCTCGCTCCACTGACAGGAAAGCCAGACAGGACAGCTGTTGTCACAGGACTTTTTTTTTTTTTTTTTTTAACTCAAGCATATCTAGTCACCCGCTTCCTGTATGTAAATACAGGCACTAGTAACCTTCCTTCTTCCATCTTGAAATTGAAATTATATCAATGCTAAAAGGAGCTTCAATTGCCAGAGACAGATACCCTCCCTCGAAAAGGAAAAGGGAATGAATGCGTAGGAGAGGGGCTCAAAGCATTCCCTGAAAGTGCTAATAAAAGCAAAATAATGACATTTTTGCCTTATAAATTTTAAACAGATAATTAAGAAACTTTGACTTTTATTTCTCTGAAGGACAAGCATTAAATAGGCCAAAATGGGCAGCTGGGAGTCGTGAATATTAATATCACAAAAGGTTATATTCTCTTTACAGAAGAATATTTTGCATAATTGAAAACTCTATTGTTCCAATTAAAATACAATTTTCCTTAATAAAATTTAATTTGCACAGAACTTTCAAAGAACATATCTAGGGTATAAAACAAACCATGATGACCTTTTATTAATGGTTACTTATTTTAGTTTATATTGATTTTATTCCAAACAATACAAAATGCGTATTTTGTATTGTTATATATACACAAACATCATGTTCCAAACATCATGGTCTGGTATATACATATCTAGCCTGCTAACTATTATATATATTTACCTAAAAGTGAAGCAATTCAACATAAACTTTTATTTGTAACCTACATTCTTCACTTGCAATATTATGGATATCTTTTTTGATCAATACATACTCATGCTTAATTCTTTTTATAATTTTTTTCTTTTTATTGTCTGAAAATTCAGAGAATCATTGAATAAAGGAAAAAACTACTCATAATCTGAAAAACCTTATATAAAATAGTTAGTGAAAATCTCTCCATTCATCTAATCCTACCAACCCACACTTAGAATGTGGATAGTGAATACAAATGAGTATATCCTTTCAGATTTTGACCAAAATGATACTGACATATCTATATATACACCTATATATATTTTCTTTTAATAAGAATGAAACTGCTATAACAGTGGTGTGAAATTTCTGTTGTTCCTGACTTTAATATGTATGTACATCTTTTCAGATCAGTTGATATATAATGACCTCCATCTTTTTAGTGGCTGCTTTTTATTGGTCCTTCTTGAATAAAATGTATTGCCTTACTTAGTTCTTCATTAGTGGGCATTCAGATGGTTTCTTATGCTTTGCTACCATAAATATTACTACAATAATCAGCCTTCTGCACATAAATCTTTACATATGTACACTCTTATTTCTGTAAGAAAGAAAATGGAAGGGATGCCTGGCTGGCTCAGTCAGTAGAGTGTGTGACTCTTGATCTCAGGGTCATGAGTTTGCGCCCCACGTTGGGTGTAGAGATTACTTAAATAAATAATATTTTTTAAAAAGTAAATGGAAGTAGAATTACTAGATTAAAAAGAATGAGAATTTTAAACTTTAATAGATCTTGCCAAATTACTTTCCATAAACAATGCATGAACTTCCCTGTTTCCCCACACTCTCCTCAACGCTGGTGTTAGTTACAACATTAGAAGCTAAAGTGGAGAATATAACTAGATGTACATCATGGTTCTTAGACACACTGACAAAAACTTGCACAAGGAAGTGCTCTATTAATTTATATACATCACTAAGAGGTACCGACTCTTTTCTCCAATAGTATTAATTTCAGGCTCTCTTATAACCAAGGGGGACATCACTACATACCAAGAAGCTGGAAAAGAATTGATACTTAGTACTGATTAAATATATGGTGCAATACATACCACATATTGAACAAAGGCCAAATTGACTCAAAACCCAAATTTATTCAGTTGTCACTATCTGTGTACTATTTACGTTGTCCAGTTCTTGGGGCAAATTTTACACTATAAATGTACATATGTATGTACATATATTATGTATATATAGTTTAAAATTTATTTATGTTATATGTGTTATATTGTGTTATATGTGTTATATTGATACATATATATTAATCTCTGAAGAGGCTTGAAGAAAAAGGTACACCTGTCTATGGATAAGTAGTTACAGTAGAGTATGATACATCTGTAATATTATGACATTACAGCAAAGCGAAAACAACCTCTTTGAGGCAAGAAGGGAAGGGAGGCCAAGAGAGATTTCTCACAAGAGATAGCAATTTTGTGTGGTCCCAGAGCATCCTAGGACTTCCAGACAGAGGTGAAGTCATAGGGGAATAGCAAGTAGATCTGTGGGCTGGAATACAGGATAAAAATGAGAAGAATAAGAGAGAGGCACTCAAGTGAGACGATTGATCTCAGTTGCAAAGGATTTTGGTTGTTATGCCAAAAATTTGGATCTAAGCCTGTCCTCACTGGTGAGCCAGTGGATTTTTTTAAAACAAGGAGGACACACAAATGTGAACAAGTAATTGTTGAGCACCATCATTCCAGGAAGTCTGGAAATCATCACTGGGGTAGATGATGGCAGCTACTTATGGCAGCTACTCATAACACCCAGGGAGTGTCTAGTCAAAGAAACACAACTCTGATCCCAAGAAACAGTATTTCAATAAACATCGCCATATATGTCCTCTCCTCAGAATTCTATACTTCAGCATTTTATGCCATTGTCCATAGGCAGTCTATCTGCACATCGCACAGGCATTTCGAGCTTGACAACTAAACCGAACATTTCTTCCTTCGCCTCCCTTCATGAACAAACTACTCTCTCCCTTCTCGTGTGTCCATTCAATAGCCCAAAGATTTCCAAAAGATTTCGTAGTTTTGGTTTTTTTTCCCTCACCTCCACTACTTATAACTTCCTCCTGTGGGGTCTCCTGTGTCCTGGCCCCTTCCCCCCCATTCTATTCTAGACTGCCATCACCTTTTGCCTTAACAATTACAATAGTCCCCTCACCAACTGCCTTGCCTCTAGACCCAGCAGTCTCCACACCTCTTTTTTTTTTTTTTAAGTTTATTGATTTATTTTGAGAGAGAGAGAAGGAGCAAGGGAGAGGGGCAGAAAGAAAGGGGGGTAGAGAGAATCACAAGAAGGCTCAGCACGTGGGACTCCATCTCACGAACATGAGGTCATGACCTGAACCAAAATCAAGAGTCAGATGCTTAACCAACTGAGAGCCACCTAGGCACACTGACCTCTTTAGGGTTTTTAAAAAATATGCAGATCTAATTATACTCCAAAAGCCCACCCCACCACCATCACCATCAAAATCCTTCTATCATGTCCTAATACTACATAAAGGTAAAAAAAAAATGATTACAAAACATAGTGAACAGTTTAACTTCATTTCTGCAAAATGTATGCACATGTAATGAATGTGGTGTGTTTAATACACAACTGAAACATAGTATGCATGGATGTATGGTGAAATCCAAAATGTCATTGGTACTTTCCATTTTTTAACTTATTTTTTATTTTCCAACCTTCTAATGAGCATGCATATGTTACTAATTAATTAATTAATGAGAGGAACGATAAAACCCAAGCCCTTTAGTATAGTTTGTATCACTCTATCCTTTGGCCCCCGCTTCCCACAAAACCTAAAGCTGACCTATAACATGTTGTGTCCTTGATGTTCTTAAAATACACCCTTCTTTCTAATTGCTAGCTTTTGCATATTTATTACCTTTTCTTGAAGACATTGGTTTCCTCTTCTCTTTCTACTCATCCTTCAAATTGGTCTCCCCCTTTTTAACACCAGGCTCCTTCAACACTGGGGCTATTTCATCCCGTTGACCTGGGTCTTCCCTTCACAGGATGAGAGCAAAGTAAATGATCCTGGAGGAAATGAATGATGGAATGTTCTCTTGGCTATAAATGAAGCTAAATTGGAGGTTATAGTCTCCCTCAATATTTACCTTAATACCGTTTATACAACGTCATAAGAAAGAACTCCAAATGACTTCTTCAGCAATGTTAGATAATGTCCTCTTGTGGTAGGCATAGTTTTGGAAAGCATCGACTGACTTCCAACCCTATCAGTCCTCTATTTTTTAAAAATACATGGGTGTTCTCCGATAAGCCATATTTGAAGTTTGAAGCTTTTTACTTAACTTTAATTATTTTTATTTATATTGCATTTTATTTCCTTAATACAGAAATGCCTGCAGTCATTTTTAACATCATTAGAAAGGACTCATTTAGCCACATAGATATTGCTATTTAAATTCACTGAGAATAAAATATGTTAACATGTATTGGGTGATTTTAAAGGGGTTAAGAAGGATGACAACAATTTCTTAATTCTCAAGCATGTAACTATTACTAACTTACATGTGTACTTACCGAAACCAGTATGATTCAGTATTATATGTGGACTTCTAAAGCAGCTTTTTTTTTTCCAAATTGATTATTTCTTATTTTGTATAATGTATCACTTGTCATTGAGAATTAAATGGGTAATAAAGTGATATTTACATAACTTATTTGCATTTTTTAAATGAATACATTTAATTCCTATGCGTGGCTGTGAGAGAGAAAAAGAGTAACCCTTACTTTTGAGAATGATGCGGCTCTGAAAAACTTATCCCAAGGAAATTATCTCAACCTTTTGACACAACTTTGACTTTGTCCATCTGTGCATCGTTGGCTGTCGATTAGCTCTCAGCTGCTCACATGTATTGTAACTGGGCTGTATTTACTTTCCTTTCTGTTCCCTATAAGCTTCATCCTGCCTCTAGTTCTGATTTTATAGCAGCTTTTTAAAAAAATACTTGATTTTTTTAGAGCGGTTTTAGGTTTACAATAAAATTGTATCAACATTACTCACCAGAATGGTATTTTTTTTTAAGCCAATGACAAACCTATGCTGATGAGTCAGTCACCCAAAGTCCATCCTCAAAATGCATTCCAGGTCACTCTTGGCATCGTACATTCTATGGATTCAGAGACATGTATCATGACATGTGTCCATCATTACAATATCTTACATTGTATTTTCACTGTCCTAAAAGTCCTCTGCACTCTGCTCATTCATTTCTCCTCACAGCCGCACCCCCCTAAAGCAGGTTTTTAAGACACTGCTTTGTTTTTCTCCTATTCTACTCACAAAGGGACAATCTTTGGATACATATTCTTATGTATATCAAATCACACAAAATTTCATCAATAATTGTTTGTTCTAATTTGTGGTCCACTTTTACCATTTAATACTTACTGCTCAACAATATCAAGTCACTTTCTGATTTTTATTGATTCACAATACTTACAAAATTGTTCTTAAAATGTGAGAAGAGTGTGTGCATGTTTAATTCTCATTACAGGTAATAAATTGTTTTTGCTTTCAACCTAAATAAAAATGACATTTATATACTTTCATATCTTGACTTTCCATAAAACTTAGCTGCAAATAAAAACAAATTTTCCTCCTATGTGTGTAAGAAACTTTCCCAAGGGGGGAAAAGCCTTGAAAATGTTGACCCACCTCAAAGGAAACGTTCCACCAGACAAATTACTCTACAAGTGCTATTTGTTTAGAATGTCTATTAATAGAGCTAATCCTAATGCATAGATATGTTGCATGATGTGCATAATGTGGCTTTTGGTGCACAATATTTAATTTTAATCATAACCACATTTGTTGAGCCCTTCTTGTGATCATGCATGGTTCTGCATTCATTACATGTATTCATTTATTTAATCCTCTGAGCAGTCTTACGAGGCAGGCTTTCACAGGAGAGGAAACTAAAGCAACTAAGGATTTAATTTGCCCAGGGTCACAAAGACAGTGAGCGATGGAGCTGAAATCAGAAATTTCAGCAATCTGACACAAGAGCCCCCACCCTTACCCGCCATACTACTGATTAAGTTAGATCCAGACCCTTCTATTCTCTTATGTGCCACACTGGCCTCAATAACTCTGTTTCCCATGCTTTGCACTCATGTGAATTTCATAGGAGAACTCCACAGTATATAAACCAATTTCCGGGGCATAATAATGGACAGCATCTTATGTAGCATATGAAATGTGATTAATTTTTTTCAGAAAAGGAATCTCATTAAAAAAATAAAGTTAATAGCATAGCATACCATCTGCATAATGACTTTTGTTATTGACATCCAGGAGAATCGCTATAAATTAACAAAGAAATTGGTGTATTCACAGAATATGAATCATATCATGTCCATAATTGGAGACTTAATGAAACAGGAAAGCTTGCAGTTAATTCAAGAACTCAAGAAATCATCCAGGAATGATTTCTTAGTTATGCCAGACAGATGTCTGTCATCACAGAATATTTCTTTTGTTTATAATTTTAAAAAGAATAGTAAATGGATGTCAATTGTTTCCATATAGCTTTGTGATATTTTCTTTTGTTTTGATCTTAGCTGCCACATATGAGTTTTTCGCTCATGACCACATGATAGAACAAATGATCCCACGTGATTTCTTGGTTCAGTGTTTTCAACACAAACTAGTCATCAGAGAAGCTAAGTGGGTAAAAATTCCCCTGGTCATAAGTTCTTTAATAGATAGTCAAAAAGATTTCATCAAAAATGACTTCCTCCTCCGGAAATTAAAACTCACTGAGATAGCTGAATTATCTCCAGTATAAACAATGACAACGTGTTAACCATTTTTAAAGAAACGGCTTTATTAAATTATAAAAATTTGTTGCTAGAATGCCTTACCACTGACAGCAAGCATAGGCAAAATCTACTTGACATTTTTTTGCCAAAGTTTGGTTGGGTACACCACTCTTTTTTGACTTAGCACCTACATACTGACTTCCAAAAAATAAAAATAAAAACGATATTTCATGGAACACACTTTGGGGAACACACAGTCCTTCTTTGAATTAATTTTTACATCATTTTTACTTCAATAAAAAATTTAAAGTACAATCAAAATAGGATTTTGAAACTTTAAAACACCACAGGGAACGATAAAAAAAAAAATGGTCCATCTATTGAGCAATTTATCCTCTTAGATACTATTTTTTTCCCCAATTATCAGCCTTAGCTGTTAAACGGTTCAGTTATATACACAGCTCCAATTACAAGAAACACTTGGCATAGGGAAGGGGGACTCAGTGGGAATTAATATTGTCTAATGCTATGTCCGTTTTGGTTTTGACCTGTCAAAGTTAGCCAATACGTGGAGCCTTAAGACACAGTTGGCCTTTTAGAGATAAAACACCAAGGAGCAACAAAGTATCATATCTGAGCAGGGTAACAACTGCAGAGTTCTAGAACAAAGCCAGGCCTCTGACTTTAAAGCAATGTTAGCTATAACTTGGCTCTGCTGGGCCGAGCAAGCATATCTGATTGGTGACAGCAGGATCCCAGAACAGCTGTGGACTAATGCAGAGAAGTGACATATTCTGGCAATCAGCTTGAAATGCCATGTGGTTGTGGATTATTGAGAAGCAGTGGTAGGAGACAAGTCCCCTGAGTGTGTGGCCAAGGAGAGAAGACCCGGTGGTTTTAACTGAGTGGAGAGAGGAAACCTGAGGCAAGATACATAACAGGAGCCTTTGAGGCTAAAGTTGTAGAGACTCAGAGATATGCGATCTATAAGGTCTCACTCACCAGAGTTGGCTTCAAATGAAAGAGTCACTTCATCCCACACAGTGAGTTGTGACAACCGCTTATCAGTAATGATCAAATCACAGCTAAGCATTCAAGTTCAGGAAATAATGAGCTAATTTAAAACCCATGGGGAATTTAAGACAGGCTAAATGACAATCTTATATCTTAAAATTTCCCCAGGACACCTTCTCTTGTAACTGGGATCCTGGAGTCCTGATTTCCTCCATTAGAATGGGCAACACTTAATTCTGCCTTGCATGCCAAGGAAGATAGCACATTTTCCACAGGAAAATGCCAGCTTCTCACTGGGCAAACTTGCTGATAACTGGCAATATCCAAGCCTGAACCGATATGGCTGGGTTACATTGTGAACAAACTGCTTTAGAGTTTTGTAGCTGCCACCATATGATTTACACGGTCCCCAAACACAAGTAGTCAAAATCCATGTTCAGTGTGTTCTACATTGTCTTGTGTGTTTTATGGCTAAAGACTGAATCCCAAGCTAATAATAGTCACAGCAGGGAAGAAAAATTGGCAATTTATAAATCAGAGTGCAGTTAGCCCTCAGATACAAAGGGTGCTCGCTCCTTTGTAGGCCTTGGAACTGCAGAGAATCAACTGCTTTGCCCCCCTCGCCCCTGCCTCCATGGTTTCCATCAGCCCCCATCTGCCTGGTGAACACCAGTGTATTTCAAGTTGTAATCTCCTTTGCAAAGCAGAGTTGATCACATTCATTGTGCCAACACTATGTCCAGAACAATCTTCATTACAGCATTTAGCACTTTCCACCACAATTGTGTGTTTACATATCTGTTTTCTCTACCAGAACTCCAGGAGGGCAGTGGCTGTGGCTAGCTCATGTACATGCTGAACAAATGTCTGCTAAAGGAATCAGTTGAAAAAAAACAAGCGAATAAATGTCATAAACCATAAACTTCTTTGGAGAACTAAAAACACATGACATAGGAGTCCTGATGATTTTGAAAATCATATTAAAACAGATATTTTCCTTGATGATAGGCCATAATATGTAAATAACTGTTTATTGTCTGCCATGGGAATTAATTTTAAGTCTTTAGTTAATAAGTGACTTCCTAATGTGCTGTTATTCAAAACTAAAAAATATTTGAGTGACCAAGCATGAGCTGGAAAGGTGCTTTGAGGCTTTTTTTTTCCATCGGAGAGAATAGATTTGACCTGAATCACTCACATTCTTGCTTGGTCCCACTTTTGACCAACCGTAAGCATTTTAAAGTGCAGCTGGTTATGTTTAGAGATGCCATCTGTAGCCATGAGAAAAGAGTCTTCTCTGATGAAGAGTTAATTGGTCTGGAAATGTTTCATAAACATGATCTTCATTTCTTAGCATGGTGTGTTTTGTTTTATTTTAGGTGTTTTGTTTTGTTTTGTTTTTTTCAGTCTAGGAAGCATGGGTTGAAACTTAGACCCAGGATTCAAACTCTACCTACTCTACTTATTAAACTGTTTGACTTCAGAAAAGCTTCCCCACATTCTACAAATCTTCATTTCCTCATCTGCTGAATGAATGTTCAAACAGTTGTAAAGATCCAATGCATTCGTGTATATGAAGTGCCCATCCTTGTGCTTGGCATAACCCAGGTTCTCTCTAAAGAGTATTTCCTTTCTTCTTGCCAACTCACCAGGAGATTGGTGCCTCCCCCAAAGTTAGTCCATAAATACAGTAGGTGTATCTCAGCTCTTCTTTAGCTTGTAGACTGTCCTCCCACAGTTCCCCCATTTTTTAAGAGCACAATGCTTGTAGATTACAATTTCTGCCATGGGATATCCATGGATGCCAATAGCACACTGCCATATGTCATTGCTCTGCTGTATGACACTCCAACAAAACTGTTTAAAAGATTTTTAGTGGTTAGAACATTCTTCTACTGTTAATATATTTTTGCCCTTCAAGAAAACCCTAAAATATGACTATCGAATTGTGTTAGACTATCTTTGACTTGTAAAATTAATTTTACAATTGCAGAAAGTTCCCAAATCCTCTCATTTAGTTTCCCCTAATATTAACATTCCACATGACCATGGTACTTTATCAATACTATCAACACTAAGAAATTAAGGCATGTGGTGGTTCAGTTAAGCATCTGACTCCTGATCAGGTCGGGTCATGATCTCACAGTTCGTGGGATCAATCCTAACGTCAGGCTCTGCACTGACAGTGTGGAGCCTGCTTGGGACTCTTTCTCTCTCTGAAGATATATAAAACTTTAAAAAAATACTAAAAAATTAATATTGGTATAATATCTTTACTTAACCAAACACCTTATATGAATTTCATTAGTTTTTCCAATAATGGATTTTTTTGTTTTGTTGTTGTTGTTTGTTTGTTTTTTTTCCATTCCAGAATCCCAAATTGCTTTTAGTCATCATGTTTCTTAGTCTTCTCAAATCTGGGGCAGTTCCATAGTCTCTCCTTGTTTTTCATGACTTTGACACTTTTGGGAAATGCAGGTCAGTTATTTGGTAGGGTGGCTCTCAATTTGGAATTGTGTTGATGCTTTCTCTCATTAAGTGAACGTATACGTTTGTGGCAAAAGTTCTGCAGAAGTGATGTGTTTCTCTTAATCACTTAATGAGGATAGTGTTGGCTGGGCTTCTCCACTTGAAGTTACATTTTTCTCTGTGTAGTAATGACTTAGGGGAGTGACCTTTAGATTTCTCCTGGAGTATTTTAGATTATTTTTAAAAGTTTGATTAGCATGTATAAACATATAAAATTACACATAGAAAAGACTGTCCTGTTATAGAACCACTGTTTTCATAACTGCCTAATACTTGCACTGTTGGGATATGTTTACACTAAAAATTAGTATTAACTTTTGATCTTACAACGTCATAGTAGCTTGGATGTTTGGTGTTAAATGCATTCACATTTTCTTCTGAACAGAATGTAGCCACATTTAGCATGCTTTGAGCTTAACTGTGGATGTATAGGATGCTGATCAGTGGTTGATCTTTAAAAATACTCTTAATGCTAAATAATTACTATTAAAGCCTCAAAAGAGGTGGAATTTATAACTTAAGACATGTAATGAGATCATTCTTTTTTAGCATATTTCACATGTCACTTGGCATAAGTTCCCTTAAAATTTCAAAATTCCACAATTCTAAGGATCATCGTGTGTGTGCACCTGCGTGTGCATGTATGGGTGTGTGTAGGTATAGGTGTGTTTGTGTAACAGTCACCAAGATGAATGTAGGCAGGAAGTGCCCGAGTGGTGCCCCAAACTTTTTTTTTAAATATTCAACTCTATGGGGCGCCTGGGTGGCTCAGTCGGTTGAGCATCCGACTTCGGCTCAGGTCATGATCTCATGGTTCGTGAGTTCGAGCCCCACATCAGGCTCTATGCTGACAGCTCAGAGCCTGGAGCCTGCTTTGGAATCTGTGCCTCCCTCTCTCTCTGTCCTTTCCCTGATCATACTGTCTCTTCCTGCCTCTCAAAAAATGAATAAATGCTAAAAATAAAATATTCTACTCTATTTGTGCCACTCACACAGATGATTCCCTACCAAAGCTACATTTTTAAGGATCACAACTCCATGTACTTTATTAGTGGGCTATTGACAAGTGGGACTGTCCCTGCTGAAATTCATCAGCAGTTATACTCACCATGAGTGATCAGTATTTCCTGGGAAGACCTGACTGCTACTTAATATGTGGCAAATGTTGTTATATTTGGTGTCACCGTTATTGGTAAGTAAACAACAATGAAAAGTTGTCCTTTAAAATATCTCCGTAGCCTCCTGCCTCTTTCCAAGCACTACTATTTCTGCTTCCGTCTACAGATAATGGGTTTGCTCCTTCGAAATAGGAAACAACCTTTTCTAGTTGCTATGACTGTTGTTACTCTGTCACTTCTCAAACTGATCCAGATGCTTCCAAACACGAGAGACCCTATGGTCACACATTCAGTTCCAATTCCACACTCCTTTGTTCACAAATCAAAAAGAACTGAACTTTTTCAAATATCGAAACCTATAAATTCATTCTTTCTTTTCATTTGCATTCACATCTACCCTCTGGATTCCATCTGCAACCCAAACCAGCAGTGCTGAAAGACCACAACAAAGGCTGCTTTCCTTGGGGTTCCCAGCTCACCGGAAGTGGGAAGCATCCGTCTCCTCACAGGCTCCGTCTCACTAGATTTCCAGACCCCATTCCATGGACCCAGACATTCATATGCATTTTAAAACTGAGAATACAGGGTGCCTCTCAGAATGGACTGCAGCAAGCAGGATCACGCTGGCTCCGTCCTAGCTAAGTGAGAGGCCATCTAGATTAAAAGAGAGAAAATTGCATATTAGTTCAGGGATGTGGAATGCATGAGAAATATATAGAAGTATTCCAAATATTGATGTCATATTAATAAATTTAATTGAGTAGAACTAATTCATCTGTTTATAATTTGTTGCAATTTCCCCTTTTCCTGAGTTCACTGGGGACCAGCTTAATAGTCTCAGGTAGTATAATATATGGCCACTTTCAGCTGATATTTAAGGAAAGAAACACACAACTGTTTTATCCTATTGATGGCTCATTATTACATGGGTCCTAATCAGTTACATGTAAGACTATGAATTCCAAACACAAATAGCAAGTCAAGCTGCGTTTATAATTCTGCTACCCAACACCAAGTTCCATTATTCCTTAAAAGCCGTTAAAATTAAAAACCTATTTATAAACTCTCATTAAAACAGAAACATCAAGCATTGAAAAAGACCAATTTTTTTAGGCTAATTTTAATTGTATTTTTTTAATTTACATCCAAATTAGTTAGCATATAGTGTCCCAATTTTAAAAGCAATGTTATTAGCCATCCCTCCTGCACAAAGTATAGTTACTCATTTGCATTAAACTTCAAACTAAGGCAATTGCATAGGTAGTTTACTCACTGGAAATATTTTATTAGAACAAACTGTAAATAAAAGTCAAAGTGTCTCCTGCTCCTCAATAAAAATATTTTATTGTATGGTGTTTCTTTTTTAAAAAATTTAAAAAAATTTTTTTAATGTTTATTTATTTTTGAGAGAAAGAGAGAGTGAGAGTGGGCGAGGGTTAGAGAGAGACAGAGACATAATCTGAAGCAGACTTCAGGCTCTGAACCAGACACAAGACTTGAACTCATGAACCGTGAGATCATGACCTGAGCTGAAGTTGGAAGCTTAACTGACTGAGCCACCCAGGAGCCTCAATTGTATGCTGTTTCTCAAAAGAACATCTACTTGGGGCGCCTGGGTGGCGCAGTCGGTTAAGCGTCCGACTTCAGCCAGGTCACGATCTCGCGCTCCGTGAGTTCGAGCCCCGCGTCGGGCTCTGGGCTGATGGCTCAGAGCCTGGAGCCTGTTTCCGGTTCTGTGTCTCCCTCTCTCTCTGCCCCTCGCCCAGTCATGCTCTGTCTCTCTCTGTCCCAAAAATAAATAAACGTTGAAAAAAAAAATTAAAAAAAAAAAAAAAAAGAACATCTACTCAGTAGCAAGTTTTATAAGTTTTCTGTCATTCTAAGCCATGCAGTTTGTCATGGCACAGAAAAATAGTATACCTTTAAAGGAACTGCCAGGGCTTTTCTGATTTTCCATTCTTTTACTTTTCCATTTTAAATATTATTTTCTTGGGGCTCCTGGGTTGGGTGTCCGACGTCAGCTCAGGTTATGACCTCACAGTTCTTGAGTTGGACCCCCACGTCCGGCTCTGTGCTGACAGCTCAGAGCCTGAGGCCTGTTTCAAATTCTGTGTCTCCCACTCTCTTCTCCTCCCCTATTTATGCTCTGTGTGTGTGTGTGTGTCTCAAAAATAAACATTAAAAAATTTAAATATTATTTTCTTCACTTAAATAGATATTTTTAAAAATATAATCATGAGCCATACTAATGGCAAAATCTTGAAAAACATAAGGAAGAAGTTCATTTCTGCTTCTTCATCTCTGGCCTACCGTTCTTAATCTCCAGTAGAGCCACTGTTCAGAGGCATCTGTGCATCATTCCGGCAATACATAGGCACAGTCAGGCAAATACAATATTTAGCATTTTCTTTTACTTAAATAAGTAAACTTAAATAAGTAAATGGTATACATAATGTCCTGCAAGCTGATTTATTGCTCTTAATAAAATTTCTTTTGTACTGCTCCATATCTTTACTCTGTATCCTTTTCTTCTAAGAATTACAAAATATTCCATTACATGGATGTTATTTAACTAGTTCCCTATTGAAGGATGCTTGAGTTGTGTCAAGTTTCTGTTACTATACAAAGCACTCTAATAAATTCCCTTGCAGACTTTATAAAGTATACCTGTAGGATAAAGTCTTAGCAGAATAATTATATTTGCAAGATATTTTCAAAATGCCTCCCATTAAGGATATAAGTCTCCTTTCATATGAATTTATAGGCATTGCACTCTTTTCTTAATGAAAAAGTTCAGTTTTAGGACCAATGTGGTATGTAAACAATGATTTCAGGTGGATTATGCTGTAATTATTTATTGCTAATATATACCTCAGCTAATTTTCTATGAATGTTCATTAGGTATCTAATAATGTGAATCACATAAGAACTATTCAGTATTTTATAGCTTGCTGACTACAACACAAGGAAAGCAGTTGTTCAATTTAGAGACAATGTGAAGATAAAAAAAAATTCTTTGCTTTTGGAACAAGATAGTGAAATTAGCTCCTCAGGAACGTCATTTCTTTCTTTCTTTTTAAATGAAAATGTAAGTATCTTATTAGTTCCAGGTGTACACCATAGTGGTGCAATATTCTTACACACTACAAAATGATCCTCATGATAAGTCTAGTTACTATCTCTCACCTTACAAAGTCATTACAATATCATTTACTATATTCCCCAGCATACATTACATCTTCATGACATTTATTTCATAACTGAAAATTTGTACCTCTTAACCCCCTTCACCTATTTTGCAAGTCCCCCAAAGATTTGTTTCCCATAGCTATCAGTCTGTTTCTGCTTTGTCTCATTTGTTCATTTGTTTTGGTTTTTAGATTCTACATATAAGTGAAATCATATGGTATTTGTCTTTCTCCGACTTATTTCACTTAGCACAGTGCACTCTAGCTCCATCCATGGAGTTGGAAAAGGCGAGAGCTCCTTCTTTGTTATAGCTGAGTAATATTCTATTATATATTTATATAATTTATATAAAATTATAAATATACGTATATACACACATACATACATATCAGTTCTTCTTTATCCATTCTTCTATCAATGGACACTTAGGTTTCTTCCATATCTTAGCTGTTGTAAATAATACCACAATGAACATAGGGGTGCATGTATCTTTTTGGATTGGTATTTTCATTTTCTTTGGACAAATATACAGAAATGGAATTGCTGGAATTTATGATAGCTCTATTTTTAATTTTTTTGAGGAAACTCAATAGTGTTTTCAATAGCGGCCACACCAGTTTACATTCCCACCAACAGTGTTCAAGGGTTCCCATTTCTCGACATCCTTGCCAACACTTGTTATTTTTTGTCTTTTTGATAATAGCCAATCTGACAGGTGTGAGGTGATATTTCATTGTAGTTTTCATTTGCGTTTCACTGATGATTAGTGATGTTGCGATCTTTTTGTGTGCCTTTTGGCAATCTATATGTCTTCTTTGGAAAAACGTTCATTCAAGTCCTCTGCCCATTTTTTAACTGGGTTATTTGTGAATTTTTTTACATTAAGTTATGTGAGTTCCTCATATATTTTGTATACTAGTCCCTTATTGGAGATATGATTTGCACATATCTTCTCCCATTCAATAGGTTGCTTTTTTGTTTCATTGATGGTTTTCTTCACTGTGCAAAAGCTTCTTAGTTTGATATAATCCCTTTTGTTTATTTGAGCTTTTATTACCCTTGTGTAAGGAGAACGGTCCAAAAAAAATACTGCTAAAACCAGGGTCATAGAGTTTTTACCTATGTATTCTTCTAAGAGTTTTATGGTTTCACATCTTACATTCAATTCTTTAATTCACTTTAAATTTATTTTTATATATGGGGTAAGATAGTTCTCCAGTTTTATTCTTTTGCATGTATCTTTCTGGTTTTTCCAGCACCATTTATTGAAGAGACTGTCTTTTCCCCATTGTATATTTTTGCCTCCTATGTCATAGATTAATTGGCCATATATAAATGGGGCTTGGGGGCTCTTATTCTGTTCTATTCTATTGATCTATGTGTTTGGTTTTGGGGCTAGTACTATACTATTTTGACTACTATAGCTTGCAATATAGTTTGAAATCAGGAAACTCTAGCTTTGTTCTTTCTCAAAATCGCTTTGACTATTTGGGGTCTTTTGTTGTTCCAGACAAATTTTAGGATCCTTTAGGAACCCAATTTCTTGTCAGAAAGACCAGTCTTGATATAGAGGGGACCCTGCCTCCCTAGGAACTGTACCAGGATTGCCAAGTTTGAGAAGTCACTACTGACTTACAGGAAAAAGCAGTGGTCCAGGAGGAGAGGAAGAAATGGGTACCTTGGAAGGTGTGGATTTCTTAGAGACTGAATGTGTATTTTTAAATTTAGATGGGCATTTTTCATTATTTAGTAGGAGAAGGAGATAATTGTTTCATCTTGAAAGGGTGATTCCATGGGGCCAGAAAAGCAAGTAAGATTTAAAAATACCTACCAGATCAAATAGTCCGTGCCTCTAAAAATATGGTAATATCACATCAAAAATGAGAAACACCACAAATTCCTTTATGGCTAAACATGTTTTTAAGGAATTAAATAGGTTTCCAGAAAAATTGGTAGCAAGAAATAGTGATCATGGATTCATGGATAAGTAGGCGGTAAAACCAAGGGCACCTTAAGATTCTTCTGTTAGTTGCTACAACATTTCATGAAAAGTTAGTAAAATTTTAAAATTATATACTAAACATATATACTCTACACATGTTTGAACAAGGAAATCCCTGATAATTATCTCATTGGATTCTAGTGAGAGCTATGACAACCCAGTAAGGAATTTGTGAACTCTCCAGCAAAATGATGTACTCTAAATGTGGAGCTCTCTGGGGTTAAGGCCATTTTAAGCAACTCTGCTAAATACCACCTTTTTTTGTGGATCTAGACTCTGAGGCTCCAAGGGATGACACTTAAGACCAAAAGAGCTGTCATTCATTTTCATGAATATGCCTGAGCCTGAACAAATTACTAATCACCCCAGTGAAGAAAGAAAGGAGAGATGCTAATGAGTTTTTTTTCTTTCAAGATAGTTTAAATTTTGTTACTGGTAGGGGTAAGCACTTTTAATAGCTAAGGCAGTGCTCAAAAAGATTCATATGGCCAGAGAAGAATAGGTTTCACAGACAGAGGAAAAGAGAAGTTTGGCTGCATATTCTATCTCCACAGTGGTTTCACCAAGTATGAGTTTGTTTCTCTTCCACAGCAAGAAGCACAGAGGACAGCCCAAAGTTGGCACTGCATCTCTGTAGCCTCATCTATGCCCTGGGCCCTTTCAAATTTCTGCTCATGGCCGTCTCATGGTCACAGCATGGCTGCTCCCCCTTCAGGCTCACATCTGCATTCCAAGCAGAATCAAGAAACAGAGTGACCAAAAATGTATAGCATCAAGGAGGCAAAGCTTATATCAGGGAAGCAAAACTTCTAGAAATTCATAGCCAATGTCCACATTCACTTACTAATTTTATTTATTTACTTATTTTGACCAGAATCGTGTTGCATGGCTATGTCTAGCTACAAAGAAGACTGAGAAATAGAACTTCTTCTTTTCCTCCTCTTTCTTCTTCTTCTCTTCTTCTTCTTCTTCTTCTTCTTCTTCTTCTTCTTCTTTTAATGCTAGATAGGTTGTTCTGCACAAGAAAACAAAGGTCTTTTGTTAGAAAGGAGGAAAGGAGAATGGGTATTCTGTAGGCACCTAACATTTGTCTGCTGCCGTACTTAAGAGATCATTTAATGCAATTCCCACCCTCTTTTTCTTCCACCCTTCCCCATTTTATGTTGAGAAAACTAGATCAAGTGACCTACTCAATATCATACAACCAGTTCATGGCAAAGCTGGAACCAAAATTTGAAAGTATGATCCCTTAACACAGTGGTGCTCTTTCCAATGTATGCCACTATTCTCTTAGTTCATAAACTGTGCACAGAGCCCACCCAGTTACACAGATACCATTTTTCTTCTCCTTACTCCCTCAACTCTGTTTCCAGACTCAGGTCTGTATTTAGCCATATGCTTGTCTCATTCAACCTTAAGAGTCACATTGTTTGGCTGCAGCCAGAAAATGAATAATGTCCACGTCAGCGGGCTGCTTTGGCTTTCCAAAATAGTGAAGACTTTAACCTAAAGGGTTAAGATTTATGAACTGCAAACAAAGATTAACTGCTAAGGAGAAATAAAAAAGGAAACACAGAATACAATAGAATATTCTTTGACCTAAACCTCAGAAAGGAGAATATGACTAAGTTTCATTTACCTTAAAATCTGCTCTCCCTCTCCTAACCTCTGCTATATCTATCCTTTGCAATATTACTTTGATTCCTGTGCTTAGAATTTACTAGATTAGGGGGTGCTTGTGTGACTCAGGTGGTTAAGCATCCAACTCTTGGTTTTGGTTCAGGTCATGATCTCATAGTCTGTGAGTTCAAGCCCTGCATCGGGCTCTGCACTGACAGTGCACAGCCTGTTTGGGATTCTTTCTTTCTTTCCCCCTCTCTTCCCCTTCCCCACTCTCTCTCAAAAATAAATAAATTAACTTAAAGAAAAATAATTTCCTAGAGTCATGGCTGTTTAGTTAGAACCAACATGTCTGATCCTACCAACTGTCACAGAACAGTAGCTGATGGGAGCGTCCATCTGAGGCAGAAATAGCACCATGCCAGGTAGCAATTCAGACACAAAGACAGGCCAAAGTTCACTCAGTCTGGGAGTGGTCCCTCAGTCTGCCTCCCACTCTGCTTTTCTGTGTTCTACATTATGTTTATTCTATTATCAAAGGCTCATACGTGGGATCCTGGGTATTCAGAAAGTGCAAACACTAAACATTTCATTTTATTTTATTTAAAAAAATGTAATGTTTTATTTATTTTTATGAGAGAGAGAGAGACAGAGAGAAAGAGAGAGAGACAGAGAGACAGAGTATGAGGGGGCGGAGGGGCAGAGAGAGAGGGGGAGACACAGAATCCATGAAGCAGATTCCAGGTTCCAAGCTATCAGCACAGAGCCTGACGCAGGGCTGGAACCCAGGAACCATGAGATCATGACTTGAGTTAAAGTCGGATGCTTAACCGACTGAACAGTTTAAAAGATTACCATACTTGGGGCGCCTGGGTGGCTCAGTCAGTTGGGCATCCAACTTTGGCTCAGGTTATGATCTCACAGTTAGAGGGTTCGAGCCCCACATTGGACTCGGTGATGACAGCTCAGAACCTAGAGCCTGCCTTGGATTCTGTGTGTATGTGCCTCTCTCTCTGTTCCTCCCCCACTAGCACTCTGTCTCTTTCTCTCTCAAAGGTAAATAAAGATTAAAAAATATTTTTTTTTGTTTTAAATAAAAAAAATAAATAAAAGATTACCATACTATATTGCCGTCCATTTGTTTCAGAAGCTTTGAAGTCAGAACATGCTTCTGTATTATTAAACTTTTTTTAAGCTGCATCTATGAAGATAATTAGAACAAATAAGATGTAGATTTCAGTGCAGGATTAGGAAGACACTTCTGACAATGAGCTAGACTGTGCCACGTGAGGTCAGGGATTTGCATTCTCAGCATGGCACTTTGCACGTTCTAGGTATTAATACTTTTCCATTTTGAAGATGTATTCAAAAATGCTTATGACCAGGTTATGAATTAATTGTTCTTCCTCTGAGTAGGAGTTTGTAGTAGACAAGCTCGGAGATGCCATCTCAAGAAAGATTCTGTGATTTGATCATTAAAATGTAGATTGTCAGCATATGAGTTCCTTAAAAATGACTTTCTTTTTTTACTTAAGATGTCAGATAAATCCTTTTCCTGCCTTATCTTATGGCCTTTGACATGACATTTCTTCTCATAGTTCTCATTCCCTGATTTTCCCATTATTCAGTTCAGATGTTACCTCAGAAAAGCTCCCATGACTAACTCACCCCAAATAGCCCACACCCACTAATTCGGTGACTGAGCTGGGCCCCCCACAGATCAGCACATGTAACAGTACATTTTTCTCAGTGATGGATCCATGTCAATTACATGTTGGGCTTCAACAGAGAGTAGCTGGGACTCTGTCAGCTGTGGTCTGGACTTTCTAATGCCCCCCGTGTGAATATTAGGATTTGTCCATAAACACACACACACATACGTACACCAGAAAGATCCCAAACAAACTAATCTTCAGGCAAAGGTTTATCTAAATCCAGAGTTTTAGAAATGTCTCAACATTATTTGCATGAATCAATCTACTATCTATGTATCTATTACCTACCTATCTATCATGATCATCATCATCTATCTATATCTATACACATAAATATATATATATATATATATATATGCACTGAAAGGCATCTTTTTATTAAAACATTGAACACAGCATCTCAGTCTGAAGTACCTGAGTTTAGGTGCCTTGGTGGCGTGTCCATGGTGTGTTTCACATGGCATATGTTATTCTGTAACAAAGCATTTCTTGAGTTGTTTTCTCAATCATGTGTCTTAGAAATCTCTGAGAAGACTCTGAGACTCTGAGAAGTCTGATATCAAGGCTATGGAGTCTGTGATTTTTTTTTTATTTTAGTATAAACTTTCCTCCAAAAGTAGCTGAACTAATTTGCAATCCCATCAACAGTGTATAATGATATTTCTCATTGTCTTCTCTAATGTTTGATGTAAACATTTTTTTGCAATTCTGTAAATGCTTAATGTCATTTTTCTAGCCTTAAAAAAAGGTCCAACCTGCACCAAAAATAAATGTATAGATGTATATCACACACACACACACACACACACACACACACACACTCATACATATTGTACATAGATGTTTATTCAGACAAAAACTCCTCACAACATTTATTAACTTTGTGTCATTTTAATTGATTTTTATAAGGAGCACTTTAACACAAATCACTTTCCTAATCTTTAATCAGTATTCTAAATTCCAGTTTCATTCATTAATTTAAAAATGGAAATATGTATACTGAATCAAGATTTTAAGAAGTCTGTACATCACCCTCGTTCCTTTTGTTCCTTACTATCCTGAACTTTCTCATGTGAGATGTGGAAATCTGAGTTGGGTGTGAGGCTATGTGAAAGGGTGAGGGATGGTGACTAGAAATTGCTCCTTAGAGACAGTTACAGAGCAAAGAGGAGGGCAAACCCATTCATTATTTCTCTCCATTACCGAGAATTTATGATATGAAGTGAGAGACAATTGAGCCTAACCATTTATGCATCCAATAAATATTTGCCTACTGTATGGTAGGGACTGGGTATATGTGTGAGTGAAATAATTATTTGCTCTCATGTAGTATTCAGTCTGGTGGAAAAGACACAAATAACAAATTATCACCAAATGGTGAAGGGCATGAAGGAAACAAGCGGAGGTGACATGGACTAGGGAGGGGCTACATAATCATGCTAGAGTTTCAAGAAGGCTTTGCTGAGACTTAAAACACAAAAAGACGCTCTCCAGGAAAAATGAGAGGGAAAGCACTCCCGATAGAAAGAATAGCATTTTTACCTGCCCCAAAACATGATAGACTGTGAGAGCCTGATGAAAAGGGAGGCAGTGGAATCAGGTGAAGGAGGATGGAGGGACACAGGCAAGGTACAGGTCCCAATACCTTGTGAGAATAAGCTAGGAGATCACTTTGTAGTGTGTACACGCGTTGAATTGTAATGTTCCACGCTTGAAACACACATAATGTTATATATCAATTTTACCTCAATGAAAAGAGAGCACGTGTGTGCATGAGACAGAGAGAAGGAGGGGGGGAAGGGAGGAAAGAAGGGAGGAAGGGTAAAGGGAGGAAGGAAGGAAGGGAAGAAGGGAGGAAGGGAAGAAGAGGAAGGGAAAAAGAGGAAGGAAGGAAGGAAGGAAGGAAGGAAGGAAGGAAGGAAGGAAGGAAGGAAGAAGGGAGGAAGGGAAAAAGGAAGGAAGGAAGGAGGAAGGAAGGAAGGAAGGAAGAAGGGAGGAAGGGAAAAAGAGAGGAAGGAAGGAAGGAAGGAAGGAAGGAAGGAAGGAAGGAAGGAAGGAAGGAAGGAAAGAAGGAAGGGAAGAAGGAAAAGCTAAGTGAAAATGAGAGTATTCTAACCTGCCAGTATAGGGGAGAGTTGAAGAGAGGTTTCAGAGCCAAACTGCTGCTCTCCACTGCACATGTCAGACTAGAGAATGAATTGCTTTGTACATATCGTGCCTCTACAATGATACTCACTGCAGTGAGATGCTACCTATTTTTATAAATACATGAACATGTTTTGAAAAAAAATATGTGTATTTGACTCCATTTCTGACATATCATGGGTCCTTAATAAATGTGAATTGAAATGGAATTTGTCTGTTAATTCTCCTCAAATATTTCCCACTTTTTCACATTAATGGCTTTTTATTCACCTGATATATGGTCTTCTAATACAGTATATTTTTAATGAATCAACAACACACAGGTATGTTTTTAAAGTAAAACTTGCATCCATTTCTTTAAAAACTGGCAGGGCAGTAATAATATCAGTGACAGTATTAATGCAACAATGAATGTCAATGCCAAAGTAAAGATTGAATTGCCATTGGAATTTATATTTATCCCTCAATGCAAGTAGCTACTTCTAGCACAAACAATTTCTGACAACCCAATACCGTGAGAAGGGTAAGCAGTTGCTCCTTTTTATCTATAAAGTTTATTTGGCACAAAAAAAATCTTATTCTTTAGATTTTATTACTATCTGTCATGTTCATTGCAGCTAATTTCTATCTATCATTTTAATGCAGGATTGTGGTTTGCTGATTCACCCAGAAGAAGCCTGTGGATTACAGCCTATTTCCTCTGACTACATTGAAGCCATTTCACAGCCTGAACTAAAGATCTGTCCATCTGGGGACACAAAAGGTGACTATTACATTGGGTGTCACTTCTCTTAAAAAAATTATTTGATATAGATGAGTGTACGCTTATTTGAACTATCCTTATACAAAAAAAATCAAGGTACTACACAACTTTTTCATTAGTATGAACTGTAACACATGTAATTAATGCATTATTTTAATATGTGAAATATTTCAGTTAATCAAATGCTTTTCTCTTCACCCTCCGCTCTTTGCCTTGTGAATCCATATTCATCTACAGATATCAGCCAAAAAGTCACTTGTGCCAGAAAGCCTTTCTTCAGCCTCTGATTTGTTTCTTTATTATACATTTTCATAGTACTCCATGCTTTTCTTCCATGAGAGTTTCCACAATTATTTAAATGCTAAGTATGTAATTAATTCTTTGGTGTCAGTCTTCCCAGATTGTGAGCTGTACGAGGACAGGGAATCTGACTTGTTCACACTATCAGTTCACTTAGTACTATAATTTCTACAGAGTACGTAGACTATGTCAGCCAAAGAACTGTCTTAAGGAAACAAGTTTAATTTCCTTTGATTATATAAAAAAAAAATCCTTGAGAATGATCTCTCATGTCTCCCATATATTGAGCATTAATAGAAGCAGGAAAATCATAATGTCAAATTGGAATTATAGTGTTGAATCCTGCCTGATTCTAGAACAGACCTGGAATGAGACACCTTGGTGCCACTATCCACTTTCCCTGTTTCTCTCCTTCCCCAGCACTTTTCTTTCAGTGGAGTCTAGTGGGGTCAATCCAAAGGTGGGGACCAAAAATGCCTCCAAAAAGATAAGAGGAACAGGGAGCATCTTCTCTGAGATTCCTGCTTGCCCATCTGGCCTCACGACCCCTTCATCTAAAAAGTCTCCCTTCATCTAAGTCTCCCTTCATCTAAAAAGTCTAAGAAAACACTCAGGAGCTTTTCTACCCTCACCATGAACTTCACACCACAACCTGAATGGGAAATGAGTTTCACAAATGAGCAGTACAAATCGCAATTTGGCACGCACGGTGAGCAAGCGTGGGCATATCCCTGTTCTTGAACATGTGTTCTAAATAATAAATTACAGTCGCTGCGTAGGGAGGGATTTACCCATTATGACATGTCAGGAGGTATGATTTATGATTCTCACCTAAATGAGATATACACTCTTACATACAAAGGAGACCCCGATGTGTCTAGTTACGGATTTTCTTTATCAGATGACATTTTATGAGAATCATAAAACAACTTAACTTTCTTCCTGCTATTGAACCAAGTCAAAAGTTCATCAACAAAAAGTTGAAGATATGGTCCTGAGATTCCTCAAGAAGTGGCATCTTTTTCTGTTCATTAAATTTGCTGTAACTTACGCCAGGCCCTGTCATGAAGCTATCTCCATGCCTGGTCCTTAACAGGAGATGCTGCCTTCGAACAGGGACCTTCTGGTAACTTGAGTAGCGAGGCTTCTTTAGAGAAGACCCCAAAATTGACTCCCCAGTCAAGCCCATGTCTCTTAGCCCGACGATACCAGGCCTCGTAATCTGACCCTTCTAGGCCCCCATAATCTGGCCCTTCCTCTCTCCCAGCTCCTCCCAGCCTCTTGGTTTCACTTCATGCCAATAATGCTGCTGCAGGGTTCCACATTCTTGTCCATGCTGTCCTGTGCTCCTAAAAGTCTTCTCATCTTGGTCCAGGTCTCCCGATGCTATATTTTCCTCTCCAGGAAGCCTCTCCTTACCACCCCACCCCCTGATTAGCTCCCCAGAATACTTTGGGCACATGTCTACCATAGCACTTACTTCATTATGTTTCAAGTGTTTAATTTCTCTCTCTTTCTCTAATCAGTAGTTTTCAAAGTGGAATGGTACATCTGAGCAAGCGGAGGGAGTGGCATGGGACAGTCCCCAAGATGAAGCCAGTAAAGCTTAAAATACATACACATTTATTTATGTCTAATCATTCTTATTTTTGTTTTATAACAAACATAATGCATCGATATGGAAGTATAGGTACCTACATTACAGTGTGTGTGTATTAATATAGTAAGGGTGCATTAGCAGTTCGTTTTTAATGATGACTGCCCTAGATTGTCTTTCTCCAGAGCAGAGATTTGTCCCTCATGCATCTTTCAGTGTCTAAGATGATTCAAAAATGATTGCTGAACTAAAACCAAGATCCAAGCCCTCCTCCTTTCCACAGAAGATTGCGAGCAGTCAGGGCACAATCGACCAGGGAAAACTGCTTCACTCTTATGGCCCTAAAGATCTAAAGATTCCAAACAAATAAGTGAGATCGGCAACAGCAGTTTGTGCGAATGGAGTTTTTGTTGCCAGAGACGATTTCCTTCCTTGATGGTGGGACTCCCTCCTGCTGAAAGAAGCTGTCACGGTGGGACAACATTGGGAGGAAGTTTATTTAGGAAGTCCAGCCTTAACTTGCATGACCATAGATTAGTTCTGAAATCTTATTTTCACAGCACATTACAGCTATTTAGCAGAACTGGGTCCGTTTTTTTCACCTTGCCAACGAAATGATGGTTTACGTGTCTTTTCGATAACGCTAGCTAGTATCATTTTGCGTGACTTTTGTTCATATTTTTAAGTTGATTTTAAGCCTTTAGAGGAGAATCTAACTATAAAACACAGCCTAAGAATAAAAGTTCTTGCTTAAGAAAGAAAAAATAATTCTAATCTAAAGAAAGAAGAAATTTATACAATGATTTTGAATGATAATTACCTTAAAGGAAAATAACTCCAAAGGCATTTTACGACATATAAACAAAAATATTTTATCATGTTTTATTTGTAGCAAGGGAATATGACAACTTATACTTTAATACTCCTAGTGTTGAAAATATGATGTGTTTTTTTCTTCTTAAGGGAAAACTGCTTTATTTTGTAACAGTGTAGAGTCAGGATTTAGTGCCATCTATATGATTTTACATCTCAGCATGGCCCTAGGTCACAAAGTTGAGTTTCTTCCCTCCATTATGTCAGCCAATCTGATTCACTTAAATGGCTGGAATCTAACTTGCATTAAATATAAAGCTATAATTATAAACCAAATAACTTCTCCCAAAAGCCCTATTTATTCCTCAGAATGTCATTCCCTAAAACATATGTCATACTCTATTTCAGAAATCACAGCTTTGATTCATTCAATGTTTAAATATATAACATAGAATTCATGTCCCTCTTTTTGACAATTTTAGTTAAGAGCTGGTATCATTTAAAATGTCAAGAAACTCCAGTCTTGCAGATGTTATACAGATGTCTATTTCAAGCAGCATTACTAAATCACAATAAAAAAGGGGGGGCATTTTAAACCAATACAAAAATGCAAAGAGTTATGACTGTATAAATATATAGTAGTATGAAGCATTGGGGCCAAGATTTCAGAGACCCAATCAGGAGTCCTTTTGATGTGCATGAGATTTTATGCCCACAAACTAATTGTGCCCATATTTGGATTTTTGTGAATGCAATTGGCCACTTATTTCTTCAGCTTTAGAAGCAAATGGCCAAAGAAGACCTCAGCTTGTACAAAATTAGCTGTCAGCAAGGTTAGAGCAGGACAAAATGTCTGGGGGAGAGGATGCATGTGCCCTTAAATACTCAAGGATCTGATGAAAACAGAGACCTTCAAAATATTATTAGATATAATCTCATTAGCAGAAACACATTTATGTCCCCGACATACCCACCATCCTATTAGAAAGAAAATTACCCATCTTTTTTTAAACATAGTCTCCATCAACAGGTGAACCCACTAAATAAATCCAGATTTTTAAAATAAAGACATTCATTAAAACAACCTGATGTGGGCTTTCCTATAAACAAGTGCTACCAAAGAGACCATTGGGCCATATTTCATTTTCAACTGATGATTTTGTGCTAACCTCGCCTAATACGACAAAAGGATCAGAAAATTGGAGACTCCAAGACTTCAGTTAATGACTGGTTAATGACTGGTTCAGCATGACCCCATTTCTACCATTTAATTCTTGTGGCCTCAGTTTACCTCATCTGGCAAAGAGGAGGGTGGACACAAGACCCAAAGCCCATTCCACTCCATTCAAGAGGATGCCCACTGAACACAAATCATCATGAAGATGTGAAGATGTGAAGAAATCGGTTACTGATTACAAACCCTATATTCCAGGACAAAGTCAGAATTAGAAGCAAGTTATATTCTAAATGAAAACCACAGAAAAATCACAAAACAGAAATGGATGGAGAAACAAGCATTTTGGAGGATAATCTTCACATTGCCATTCAAAAACCAGCACCTCTCCATCTTTTAGTAGCACTGCTCTTCTCTACATTTGGAAACTTTGGAAATGCCTTTTACCGAGCAGACCTTTTTCTCTCCTATATGTAATCTTTTGTAGAAGCCACTTATTTCTTCAGTCCCTGCTGTCAGGGTGGCTTCGTCACCCAAAGTGCCACCCATTCCATCTTTCCAAATCTTGTCTATCCAGAAGACGTGAACACATTTCAAGGGCTCCATGACAATTCTGACTTCTGTGATGCTTTCTTTATTCTGAACTACCACGGCTTACTTGAGGTGGGGGCGGCGGAGTAAAATATATTCACCGACTGCTGGGTATCAGGCACTATGGCAGGTGCCATATGTATTTTCCTCATAGAGAGAATATTAAGTAATTTTTTCAAGCCAAACAGTGGTTCGCAACTGTGGCTGTATATTGGAATCACCTGAAAAGCATTTAAAAAACACCGACGCCTGAGTTCCATACCGGGTGGTTCTGATTAAATTGGTCCAGCATACGATCTGAGCATGGGGATTTTTAAAAAGCTTTTTAGGTGACTCTAACATGCAGTGCTGAGGTCCACAGAACTAGCTAGAGGCAGAGCTCAGGTGTGTGTGTCTCTAGAGCCCGGACTCTTTTCATACCACGCAGCTATTTTTACTCAATTATGCCTTTTTTATTATGCTGTAACTATTTTACATGTATAAATTGTAACCCTCTAACCTGACTGTAAATTTTTTGAGGCTTAACATTGTAGTTAAGAGGCTTAAATATGTTAATATATGAAAGTGCTCAGAATATCCCTAACCTCTGGCAGGTGCTATGAAATGTTAACTATTTTTTAAAATTATTATATTTTAACATCAGTAGCACCTAACATCTTGTAGGGTAAATACTTCAATAACCTTTTAGGTTAAAATCCTCCTAGAGAGTACTATTTTCTTTCATCTCCCCCAGTTCTCTCTTAATATACCCACACTTCTTTTTTTCTTTTCTGTGATCAACTAGGAGGCCATAAGCTAAACCTCCTCTCGTATTTTATCATTTCTAACTATTTCCAAAAACACTCACATGATTGTGACATCCTTGAAGTCATGCAATGGAAGCACACCATATTCATTGCTCAAAAGTAGAGATTCTTCCCTCTAATGCCACACCAGATACTTTTGTTAGCAGAACCACAAATCAAAGCCAGAATGGACAAAGTTGTTAATTTTTTTTCTTTCTAACTCAAAAAGTAGCTGGGAATATTTGGCTCCTCAATGTTTTGAAGAGAAACATCTAGTGGTAACATAAGCAAGACCTTTAGGGTAGAGCATGTGATTGTTGGAGACGTCAGGGCGTTCTCCACAAAGGATATAAATAACCACTCTGTATTCAACGTTCTAGTTCAAACTCCATTTCTGAAAAGATGAAGAAGGAAAAAACAAAAATAAAAAATCCCTTCTTGATTTTTTTTCTGATTATGAACATCTCTACTCACACTAAAAGCTGATGCGTTTTGGATACATATTACTTTATCACTAAAATAGAAAAGATCGCAAATGTTGAGAATATTCATTTATCTTATAAACATTTACTAAAGCTTATGACCTACTCTGGGCCTGAAGTCAGCTAGTAACAAAGATAAATACGATATTGTAATTGTGCTAGATATGTTAAGCACATTATCCCATTCAGTCCTCCCATCAACCGTGGGAGAACAGTACATACCTCATCTAAGGGCTGGAGAAATGAAGGCCACAGAGCTAGAAAGAGCTGAAGAGATTCACACCAAAAAGGTCACCGATCAAATTAAGAGCAATAACTAGTCTTCGAAATAACAAATTAGCAGTATATTGAAGTAATTCTCTTATGTCTTGACTCTCTTGAAGGCAGGGGATAGATCTATTATTGGATTGTTAAGCTAAGCATGTCTCACGCTAATAAAGATTAGTGGTCAATTACCTTGATATCAGTGGCTTCCCATCTACTTTGGTTCTATTAAGTGCCTAGTGTACTCTTTAAAAACAAGTAATAATTGAGTAGTACCCAAGCACTTAGTTTTTTGTAAGGAGGCAGTTTCACAGAGCAGGACCCGTACTTGACTTCAGCATGGACTGTGTTCTTTCAGAATATTTTTACCTGTTGCAATTCTGTTTGGTTGTCAGGGGGGCATGCGTCGTTCCACAGATGTACACAAGAGTGGTCTTCTCACTGTAATATTTATAATACTGTGCCATAACTGAATTCTAAAGTAACTTGCAAGCTGTAATTTCACTAGTAGAATGTGAACAAAGGTCCTGCTGTCTATTCCAGGCCAATGGATCGTGCCTTGCCTTAGCTGTTCAGACAACAGGACCTGTGACTGGAGAGAGATAACGTGGCAGCCTCAGAACTGCCAGTACAGCGTTCTAACTAAGCCTCAACTCCAGCGGTGCCTGGGGGGAAGGAAGGTAAGTTCCGGATCCGGCAGGGGAAGCCTTTAATTTCTGCCACCTGCATCACCAAAAGCCACGCTGTTGTATTTAGTAGACCAGTTCCTGCTCTCTTACTCTGCAGAGGATAACTAATGCAATGCAGTCTGGCTTTTTGAATCATGGGCAAATGTTAGAATAGAAGAGCCTTAACAATTCTTGCTCAATTATTTCCAAATACGTCTACTTGACAGATGGAGGATATTAAAGTCATGTCCTGTGCTGACCCAATTCCATGCTGGTTTTTCTCAGCACAAAGTGAGCGCTTGCCACGTCAACTGACAGATGGCGGTTCAGAGCAGCTGGCCTGGTCTAACTGCAGCTCTAGCGAGGCACTGCGGTGACAGCCGACGTCTGCAGCTCGCTTGCACAAGCCATGAAATGTTCTTGCATGTAAGACTCACTTCTGCTAGAGCTTCCTGGGTGCATGAGACACTAACCTTCCTGATCTTCTTTCACATTCCCGGGCAGGTCTCAAACGGACCTCACTAGGCTGCCTTTGCTTTAGTGAGGCTTCTAAGCTGATTTGTTGGACACGCAGTGTCTTCTTACTAGGCGCACTCTGAGTAGGTAGATTCCGGCAGAGCCCTTGGACGTGCGAACCGGGCACATAGACTGAGATGCTTGGTTAACATGAAGTAAGTAATTCTTACCCAGATTTTCAAAGTTCTTTCCTTACAAACTGTTTGTAAGCTCTCACAGATGGGCCACACGGAGTTCCAAAACTGATTTTTTTTTAAGTTCTATTAATGCAAAAGGAAATGAGCACTGGAATGAATGTATGCCAGCTTTTCAGATTAGGCCTATGGTTAGATTTTCTACTAGCAAATAATTTAAAAAGAATGACAGGGGGTGAGGGGCAGGGCAGGAGGATGGACATTTCTTCATGGTGATTCCAATACAACTGCACCAATTTTCATGACTGAGAGTATCTCTAAATATAAAAGCATCAGTATTACTTACTTTTAAAAAGGAAAGCAAGGGGGAGGGGCACCTGGGTGGCTCAGTTGATTAAGCATCCAACTTTGGCTCGAGTCATGATCTCACAGTTAATGGGTTCAAGACCTGCGTCAGGCTCTCTGCTGACGGCTCAGAGCCTGGAGCCTGCTTCGGATTGTGTCTCCCTCTCTCTCTGCCCATCCCCTGCTTGCAGTTCATCTCTCTCTGTCTCTCAAAAATAAATAAACGTTAAAAAAAATTTAAAATGAAAGAGGTGCACCTGGGTGGCTCAGTCGATTAAGCCACTGATTTCAGCTCCGGTCATGATCTCAAGGTTTGTGAGTTCGAGACCCATGTCGGGCTCTGTGCTGACAGCTCGGAACCTGAAGCCTGCTTCAGATTCTGTTTCCCTCTCTCTCTGCCCCTCTCCTGCTCATGCTGTGTCTCTCTCTCTCAAAAATAAATAAACATTTAAAAAGTTTTTTAAAAGATAAAAAAGAGAAGAAACCAAACATTTAGACTTTTATTAACTGTCACTTAATATTCTTATTAACAGAGAATTGATTGTGTGCAAGGAACTAGGTGTGCTGCTAACTTCATACCTTATGTCTGACCAAACTGTAAGCTTCATGAGGACAGGGAACATGTTTGAATCACTGCTTAGCACAACTTTTTGATACGTAATAGTCACTTAACAGATATTTGTAGAGTAAACAAATAAATTAAAATCTTACTTATTTCTCATCACAAATCTGTGAGGTAGATATTGTATCTGTTTTCTACTTAAGAAATTTAAAGCTCAGAGAGATTGAGTAATTCTCCCATGATCACACATGTATGTGTGGCTACTACTCTGACATTTTTAACCACCAACTTGGATAACCCAACATCGACATCTTAGAAATGCAGGACTGGAAGCAATGAAAATAGTTGTTGCTATAACAGTCAGACTTCTCTAAACTCTTCCAGGATACTGTTCCGACCTCAGAATTTAGAGCATTCGGGAAAATTCCAAGATGTCACAGTCTATTAACCTGAAAGGCAGTAGATGTTCATTTAAGTTCATAACTAAATTCCATGGCTTTTGACATGACACATATTATTTCCTGGGCTCATTTTATTCCTCTGTAAAATAAAAGAAGCCTATATGATCTAATCCTATGCTGTAGATTAATCAGCTTTGTAGGAAGCTAAAAGCCCTTTTCCTTCTCTGTGTTAAAATATCATAGACTGGGGTCATTCCCCATAGTTCTGTAGGCTGAGATCTCTGAGATCTGGAGACCAGCAGGGTTGGATTCTGGTGAGAGTTCCTTCCCAGCTTCCATTGGCTGCCTTTCTGTTGTTCTCACAGGGCAGAGAGCTCTGGTCTCCTCTCCTTCTAAGGACACTAATCCCATCATGGAGGCCCCACCCTCATGACCTCATCTAAACCTAATTACCTTCCAAATGTTCCACCTTCTAGTACTATCACTCGAGGGGGTAGGGTTTCAACACATAAATAAACCCAGGGTGGGGGGACACGGGGAAGGGACACAAATGATATGGTCTTTGCTAATTTCAAGGTAGATTATTAGCAACTCTACAAAGTAATGATAAGAAAAAAGGAAGATCCCTCTTTCTGTCTGTTAGGTAGGGAGACAGAATGTTGCAAACTCTAAAAATAACCCCGATATGCAGATAAGGTGCTCCTGGCAGAGACCAGCTAGCTGGCTGCTTGGGGTGGGGGGGGGCTTCTCTTAAAGATTCTCTTAGTCCAGAGGTGCTATTCGGACCTTCGTGCTCAGAACTCCAATTTGTTAGCATGCTGGCAGTGATTCTACAGAGTCTGATTTGTTTACCAGGATGCTAAAGTTTTCTATACACAACAGGGAAGCATTGTACATTTTTAGCAGAGGAATGACACAGCCAGAATTAGAAAAATCTTTCTGCAGCAGTATGGAGACTGCCTACGGCGGGGAGGAAGTGGGTGCTAGGGAAGCAGAGGCTGTTTCGTGGAAAAATTCCATCATGCAACATTGAAGAGTCAAAGAAAGTATAGATTCTAAGTATAGATTTCTAAAGAAGTACAGATTCAAAGTTAGTATATATTCAATAGTATATGTATACAATAATGCCACTAATATAAAAACTTAATACATACATACAAGCATGCCTACACATACAGAAAAATTTTGGAAGTAACACAGTTAAGAATGATTACATAGGAGGGCACCTGAGTGGCTCATTTGGTTGAGCATCCAATTCTTGATTTTGGTTCAGGTCATGGTTCTTTTGTGAGATTGAGCCCTGTGAAAGGCTCAGCATTGAGCACAGAACATCTGGATCTCTGTCCCTCTCCCCAGCTCTGTCTCTCTCAAAAACGACAACAACAACAACAACAAAACAAATGATCACATAAGTGAAAGGGAGTGGGAGAAGGGTAGGGTGGTGATGGGACCAGCGACATATTTTGCGAGGCCCAGGGCAAAATGAAAATGCAGTAGCCTGTGTTCAAAATTATTAAGATTCCCAAGAAGGCAACCACAAAGCAATAGCGTGAGCACTGGGCCCTCCTGCTACACGGACTCTGTGCAACGCCCAAGGTCACATGCCCATGATGCCACCTCAGGTAGCAGAACATGTTTGGCGAAGGATGAAGAGATCTTTTAAAATATCTGTGTGATTTTCATTTTTTTTACAATGGGTGCATATTTTTAAATCTAAAAATCTGTGTTTTAAAATTTAAATAAGAACTAAGGCAGAGGCAGTGGAAATGCAAAGGAAAGAGACCCTGAGGAAGAAATCTTATATATAACAATCATGGACCTGGTAATATAGACAGGTGCATGCTCACATACACCACACAGCACAGAGAAAATTGCATGAACACTCACAACTATGACTATCAAATAGCACTTAGTTTAAGAAGACTCTATTTATGCATAGAAGTGCATTAGCAAAAAGCTTTCCCAGTACATTGATTTCTCATTCTCCATGAGAGAAATATAAATACACAAAGTATCCTGAAACTCTTTCATTACTAAACTAAGACAATTCTCATCCTTCCCAGAATTTTTCATAATCATTATTCTATTCCAAAGACAAATAAATGTCTTGGCATACCATTTACAAAAACAGAAAAACAAGTCACATAAATGTTTTGTTTTTTAAACACCTTATAAACTGACATTTGGGGGAGCTCACTTTCTACTATGTCAGTCATTCAACAGACACATATTATTTGAGCGACATTGTACAGAAATTCACTTCATAAGGATAGCAGGGTCAGGGAGTGGTAGGAACTTCAGACCTACAATCAGGAAGCCTGCACTAACTACAGTTCTGATCCCATCAGACAAAGTGATTTTTTATTCATCAACACCATCAGATCAACTCTGCTGCCCCACATCAGAAACCTTGTAGTATCTGTTATCCCTAACATGGTACCAGAGTAGAAGTTAGCCACCTGATTGCTTAAAGTGAAGCTCACAATACTTTTTATAACTTTTGTGATGCTCCACTGTTCATTCACTAGCCTAGCTTTTGTTAACAATCTGTTCTAGGGGCATACAAACATGATCCTCCAGGGAGCTAAATTTCCAGTACAAGGAGACACATGAGAGAAGCAATTGTTTCCTCATAGTGTGATAACTGTACAGGTAGAAAGAAGCTCAGAGGCTGGCACCTGACCTGTACTTGAGGTCCTGGAAAAGTTGGTAAAAGAGAAAGTGCCTACGGAGGGCGGTGGTGGTAGTTACAGGCAATCTACCAAACACGTTACTTTGAAATGGTTTAAATGAACTGGAAAAAAAAAAAAAAAAAAAAAAAAGGATCTTCCTTTCTTTCCCCTGAAAGAATCTGCAGGGAGGGGCGCCTGGGTGGTTCAGTCAGTTAAGCATCCGACTCTCTGTTTCAGCTCAGGTTATGATCTCACAGTTTCGTGAGTTTGAGCCCCACATAGGGCTCTGTGCTAAAGCGTGGAGCCTGCTTGGGATTCTCTCTCTATCTCTATCTCTCTCTGCCCCTCCCCCACTCAGGCTGTCTCTGTCTCAAAATAAATAAACAAACTTCAAAACATTAAAGAAAAAAAAAAAAGGAATCTGCCAGGAGAGTCCTATCACTCGAGCCTAGGTCCTTTGATTCTCTCAGATTGGAGAGAAACAGAGGAGGGGCAGGAACCAATCAGGAGTGCAAGAGAGGAGTCCAAGTTTCTCATTTTTTAGTGCATTGCAATTTATGCTTCTTGGATTATGTAAAAGTGGGGACATATCTAAACATGCAAATTCTAACAGTAGAGTAGCCTTACTAACATGAAGACTCAATTAATTTGTAACTCAGACTTTTTACAGTGAGCAGCTGAGTTTCACTGTTGCCATGAGCAGGTAGTGCAAATGTTGTGCTACAATAAAACAGAACTTCAAATCCAAATTGAGGCAGACTTCAGCTTTTGGAGATGCATTAAATGGAAAAATCTTTCTCCAAGAATCAGATTTAAATGCCATAGAATTTGACTGAGCTTGTGAGAAGTATTGGCAAATTCGGCCTCCTAGCATTCTGCTTTCTTTAGAATCTCTAAGTGGTCATTTCCCTCAACTGAATTTCCTTATGTTGTTATTACGACCTTTTACATCTTTTTACTACTATTTTACACTGATGAATGCAAGGCTGTACTAGGAAATACATGCCCACCTGTGGGGAAGGGACAAGACACAAATCAGTTGAGACTTAAAAAGGAGTTCAAGTTTCCAGTAACTTTGACCAGGAACCCCACTGTGCTTAGTGGCACGTGAGCAGGACTGTACTTGCTATAGTCCATCATTTGCCTTCACTACAGTGTTGTAAACAGGAGGCTGATGTCTGGAGAAAAGATGGAAAAAGGTTTCTCCTCGAAGCATTTGTACCCCATTTCTAGGTCATACTTGCTTGTGTATGGAGGGCAAGTAAATGTGGGACTCCTTTTAGACCCTAAACTTATCCAAATATAAGTTATTTCATGTATAGGTTTTTGCATATGTGTTATGTATAGGTTTTGTGTTGTATAACTGTGTTGGGTCAAAGCAAAATCAATTGAAAAATATCAGCTATGTGTTCAGTTATACTCTCACACATTTACCTAAATAGATACCCACCTCTTACTTAATAAGCTCTGAATGGAACATTCATATACAAATTTATCAGAGCATAACTCTGTAATCACAGTGTGAAATTTATAGGAAATAGCTTGGAAATATGATAATCAACTTACAATTGAAAAAACTTAGGAGCCGGACCAAACTGAATTAAACATGCCTTTATTTTGTTTGTCAGTTGAAAACGTAGCTCAGAATTTAAAACAGTAATAAAGTATCTGAGAGAAGAGTGCAATTAAAAAAGGGAAATACAAAAAGGTGGTATTTACTGAAAGTACTTAAATTCAGCTGTTAAAACAGGAAACGTAACTTACATCTTTAAGTAATATTTGCAAGTTAAGTAGTGTCTTGGACTTAAAGGTATTTAAATTTTTGAAGTGTGGCTATAATAATATGTTCTGACTAATATGTGAGTTCCATTATAGTTACACAATTCTTGTTGCTTGTCAGTTTCAATATAAAGGAAGGATAAAGGGAAGGAAATCACCTCACTCTCACCAGGAAAGGATGGCTTATCCGTAATGCCCATAATCCGGATTGAACAGCAATGTAGATAAATAATTTTGTTCTGAGCAGCTACACCTACATGTAGGTGATATTGCTTAGCTGTTTATCCCCCCCCCCTTTTTTTTGGCCAAATTTCATGTATTTGAGGGTGATTTGCCTAAATGGCAATTTGCATTTGTTCTTGACCCCAAAGAACAATTTGGTTGGTTATCTACAGCCAATTTAATCAAAATGCATCATTGGAAAACATTTGTAACCATATTATATTTCACAGAGAGATGCTTTGCTGAGCTAGATTTTCATCATGCCCTAAATATCATTAGCCATCTGATCAGTCTTAGCTTCATATTAGGACTGGATGACCCCTTGTTTTGTTTAGAAATGAATACCTTCTGGGAGCAGTGGTGCTCAATCACACGTCTCATCAGAATTGCTGTGGAGCTTTCTAAATAGATGGGCTATGGTTGGCCCTGGACTATATGTAATGAGTAAAATGCCCCTTCACCTCATTGTCATTTCCTTAATTACCAATGAGAGAGCACTCCAGTAAGCAGGCATTGCCTAGATTAATGGGCAAGTAGCTTCTATTGCATTCCTATATAACTTCCCCTCCTGGAAGGTTTCAGTTAGGTCCTGTTAGCTGGGTTGAGTCCTGTCTCGGCATCTACATGCATTCTGTTGGTTCTGAAGAAATATCCCTATTTCTGTGAATATTGAAGATAAAGTCTATGCAGGAGGAAAGAGGAAAGGAGGGAAATTATTTAAATCAAGAGTTTTTTTCCTTGTCTATTGATTCTACATATATCCAAATTCTTTTTGGCCTCAACAGATCAGGAGACTCTGAAAAGCTAACAAGTTCCAGACATTCTACTGCCTTTATATTGACTCAGCCCAGATAGCCAGATACTCTTCTTTCCATTTCTTTATAACTTGGCTTGCTAACTATGCCCTTGCTACTTTTGATGACTCTGCAGAAAGGAAGCAATGGAATGTATAATATCTGTATGCTTAAGTGTCACCATTGTTAGTTCCCTTCATTCACGATGAGTGGAATGAAAACCATTTTATTTTATGTTTCAGTCAAAAATTCCCAAGTTCTAGTTGCATTTTCAGTAATACTAATACTGATACTGATATTGATACTGATTCTGATACTAATGATACTTCTTGCTATTATTTGTCTCAGGGAACCGATTTTCTTAGAAGTCTTTCTATGCATCATGTGGATTATAAATTTAGCTTTTCATATGTTTCATACTTTTGCTAATTCACATGTTGAAAAATTTGAATTTAGGTTTTAGGTTTTTTCCCCAGGAAGACAGTATGTAGGAGAAAGTGGTAGCTACGTGTTGATAAAACTCATTCCCTCCTCTTCCTGGCAAATGTAGCTTGACTACATTTCTCAGTCTCCCTTGAAATTAGGTGCTGCCATAGGACTGAGTTCTAACCAATGGAATGTGTGAGCAGCAGTGATGTGCCCAGCTGCCACGGGGGGCCCATAGACAACCTGGCAGCTCTTTACTCCACCTTTCAGCTGGATATGGATGCCCACAAAGGTCTTTGAAGCCATAATTGAAGCAGGCACAGTCTAAACATCCTGGGACCCTGCCCCACCCCACACATACACCTGCCTCAAACCACCTGAACTGTTTTCCTGAGGGAGAAATAAACTTCATTTGTGTTCAGGCAATTATACCTCTCAGGGCTCTATTTGTTATAGCACATAGCCCGTCCCACCTAATATAAGGACTAGATAATAAAGAAATGAAGATGACTTAAAAAAAAAAAAAAAAAGTCCCAGGCTTTAACAGAGCCTAGGAACATGATGTGCTTCTAGGTCCCCTGGTCCATGGTGGTATGAAAAAGAGTGGGAAGATGCCAGCCCCTGTAAACTTTTCAGTGACACACTTCCTGCTGAGTCTTGGGAATAAAAAAGTTACAAAAGTCCTCTGAACACGTCTTTGTCGCCCACTGATGCACTGAGGTCCAGCCTCTCAGCACACATCCAGGCACAGATGCTTCTGCTCCTCTCCAGAGCCCACCTTGATGGAGGCAGGCTCTCCTCTTGCACTGCAGAACCCAAAAAGAGATGCTGCATGGGAAAATGCCATTCAATCTTGGAATAAGATTGCTACTGGAATCCGAAATATGATTCACGTGATTCCTGTGTTGGGTTTATTGAACCAATGCTTAAGCCATTGTTCCACAAAAGTTTAAGCTGGTTGTTTTTATGGGAATTTTCAAAATGTTTTTAAGATGAAAATGCACTTACTGTTATTGCTGCCACTGTTGCTGCCTTTGTGTTGTTTCATTATTGTCATAAAAAGTCAATATATGTTCATTTTAGATAACAGAATACACTGTCATATCTCCCTTTGCAAACTAACCACTGTTAACTTTCCAGGACCTTTGCTACACATCCACATGCTTTTTACCAAAAAAATTGCAATCATTATTTATATTGTGATTGTAGTTAGCTTTTTATAAAAGTTAACTGAAATCTTCCCCATTACAATGTATCCGTATTACGATATCATTGTTAAAAGAGGAAAAAAATTTAAGTGTATGATTATACTTTAATATAAGCAATCTGGCAGACATTTATACTGCTTCCAGTTTATTTTTCTTTTAAAATATATTTTAGTAGACATCCTTAAATATTTCCTAGAAGTGGAATTCCTTAAAAATTGCCAACTTATACACACAACAGCGGTTTCCATTCATCCATTTAACACATGAGAACCGACTTTTATGCCAGGCACTCTTCTGAAGCTTGGGATTCAACAGTTGAAAGGAAAGAAGATAAAAACTCTCCCTCGTGATCCTTACATAGTCTGAAGGAGAGGGTTCATTTCCCTGAGGTCATAAGATTGTTGGTGCTTTTAAAATCTTTGCTAAATTGGTAGGGGAAAAATTAGCTATTTTGATGTTTTATTGCCGACATGGATTATTTTTATAATTGCTTACTGGTTATTTGTACTTAATGATCACATTTATTTTCTTCGATTGCCTATGCCAATCAATACCTGTGCATGCTAGTGTGAGGCAATAATATTCATGGGACAGAAGAGTTATTTGAAAATTGTACGACCTGTTATGAATATCTGTTTTGATGATTTAGCCCTTTTAAAGTTGACCTTTAAAACAAATAATCTACAAATTTTATTTTATTTTTTTTTTCAACGTTTATTTATTTTTGGGACAGAGAGAGACAGAGCATGAACGGGGGAGGGGCAGAGAGAGAGGGAGACACAGAATGGGAAACAGGCTCCAGGCTCTGAGCCATCAGCCCAGAGCCTGACGCGGGGCTCGAACTCACGGACCGCGAGATCGTGACCTGGCTGAAGTCAGACGCTTAACCGACTGCACCACCCAGGCGCCCCTACAAATTTTATTTTTAAAAATTCTTGAATTGGATGACATAACAGATATAAAGATTGGGGGCACCTGGGTGGCTCAGTCGGTTAAGCATCTGACTCTTGATTTCAGCTTAGGTCATGATCTCATAGTTTGTGAGATCAAGACCCACATTGGGCTCACGTGCTGGAGCCTGCTTGTAATTCTCTCTCTCTTCTCTCCCTGCCCCTTCCCCTGCCAGCATACGTACACTTGTGCTTTCTCTCTCTCAAAAATAAATATTTAAACAATAAAATATCTAACACTTAAATAAAATATATTTATAAAATAAAACATTTAAAAAAATAAAATAAAACATATAAAGATTGAATATTAGCCATGTAACTGAAGAAAAACCACTCCATTTCCTGATGTTATTTTTAAATTGTGTATGTATACTTAAAAGAGCTGACCTTTTGAAGTTAGAAATCTTTTAGGTAGGAATACCAATCAACGTTTTACAAAAACTGCTTCCCCTACAGCACAGGCAATCTTAAAATCACAACTGTATTTTCATTTTCATTACAATTTAATCATTTGAATTTGTCATGAATAGAAAGGCAATGGGAGAAAATAATTCTCTAGAAAATATTCTTCCCAGAGTAGTGTCCATTAGACTTGAAAAATGCTGTCTAGATATTTGCAGTTCATTTTTTGGTAATGTTCATTTATTTATTTTTGAGAGAGACAGAGAGAGAGAGAAAGCCGGGGAAGGGCAGAGAGAGAGGGAGACAGAATCCCAAGCAGGCTCCACGCTGTCAGCTCAGAGCCCAACATGGAGCTCAAACTCAGGAACTGTGAGATCATGACCTGAGCTGAAACCATGAATCAAACGTTTAACCGACTGAGCCACCCAAGTGCCCCTAGATATTTGCAACTTAGAACTTGTTTTGCAGAGGACGGTGGTGAGGCTTCCTCGCCCCCCCATCCATGCACCTTTTGTTGGTCACTACGAAGGGATGGAGATGTGAGGGACTCGAGTTTCACCAGCAACCCTCTGTGTCCTGCTGGGGGACCTATAGCAAGGTTAGTAGGGCAAGAGAGAGACTGCTGTGATTTAGACATTCCCCATCTTCTCTGACATTTTCTCTAAACAAGTTAATGAATTTACAGGGGCTAGCAGTGCACTGCAAGTCACACTAAATACATTCAAAAGTGCTCCGTGCCCTTCCTATGCCTTAATGCTAGCTCACTTTGTATGCTTTCTGTGTGCCAGGAACAAGACAGGTATTAAAATCTCATTGAGGTCCTCAAAAGTGGTGCTATTATTTTCCCCATTTTACTCATAAAAGAATGAACCTTTGGAGGGATCATATAATTTGTCTAAAATTGCCTAGTTAAAAGATAACCATACCGGGGCGCCTGGGTGGCGCAGTCGGTTAAGCGTCCGACTTCAGCCAGGTCACGATCTCGCGGTCCGTGAGTTCGAGCCCCGCGTCGGGCTCTGGGCTGATGGCTCAGAGCCTGGAGCCTGTTTCCGATTCTGTGTCTCCCTCTCTCTCTGCCCCTCCCCCGTTCATGCTCTGTCTCTCTCTGTCCCAAAAATAAATAAAAAACGTTAAAAAAAATAAATAAATAAAAATAACCATACCTAAGAATTTTGACCCTTAACTCTTTTTGCCTCTAACATTTTTGGTGGGCTCTATCTTTGTATAATCCCACAGAAAAGACCAACTATCTAGAGATGTGCTTCTCTGAATAGGGTGCAGCTACTTTGATTTTCCTAAACCTCTATATCTCTCTCTGTAACCCACAATACAGACACCCAGTGACCTTACTGGCTGCCTGGAGATCCATAGGAGGGATTGCAACTTCATATTATAATGAAAAGAACCTTTTGGGAAAACTTGTAGTGGCAATTTAGTTTAAAAGCTGATCTTGGGGTGCTGGGGTGACTCAGTTGTTTAAATACCCGACTCTTGATTTCAGTTCAGGTCATGATCTGGTTCATAGGATTAAGTCCCAGGTTGGGCTCTGCACTGGCAGAGAGGAGGCTGCTGGGGATTCTCTCTTTCATTCTCTCTGCCCCTCCCCTGCTCACTCAGGCACTCTTTCTTCCTCTCTCTCTCTCAAAATAAATTTTAAAACTTTTTTTAAAAAGCTGATATTAAAGGCCTTTTACTGGTATTAAGAGCTGAAATGTGCTCCCACCCAACCAAATTCATATGTTGAAGTCCTAATTCCCAATACCTCAGAATATGACTGTGTTTGAAAGTAGGGCCTTTAAAGAGGCAATGAAGGTAAAATAAGGTCTTATGGGTGGGCCTTCATCGAATGTGAGTGGTGTCCTCACAAGAAGAGGAGATTAGGGGCGCCTGGGTGGCTCAGTCGGTTAAGCATCCAACTTCAGCTCAGGTCATGATCTCGCAGTCCATGAGTTCGAGCCCCGTGTCGGGCTCTGTGCTGACTGCTCAGAGCCTGGAGCCTGTTTCGGATTCTGTGTCTCCCTCTCTCTCTGACCCTCCCCCATTCATACTCTGTCTCTCTCTGTCTCAAAAATAAATAAACGTTAAAAAAAAAAAAAAGAGAGAGAAGATTAGGACACAGACACAGAGAGGAAAGACCATGTGAAGACACAGAGAGTAGATGGCCATCTACAAGGCAAGGAGAAAGGCCCTCGGAAGAAATCAACCATACAAATACCTTGATCTTGGACTTCTAGCCTCCAGAATCATGAGAAAATGGGGGGTATAGCTCAGTGGAAGAGCATTTGACTGCAGAATCATGAGAAAATGGATTTCTGTTGCATAAACCACCGAGCCTGTGGTACTCTGTTATGGGGGCTCCAGCAAACTAATACAGATGGAGTTGGAAAATTACTAGTACTGTGTCTGAAATTAAGAGCCTTCCTGATTATTCACAATTCCCCTTTTAAAAATCAGAAATCTGGACCAGAAATATGAATAGTTACAGGTCAAAGTAAGAATTTCAAATGATTTCACAAGTTATTTAATCATACTGGAATTTTATTGCCCCAAATAGAACTTGACCAAGAGGATCGGTGACTGGGGCCTTGGCATCTTATGTTATTCAGTTCAACTTGATGATACTTATGGTGTTTGATCTGAGGGCAAATCAGAGATGTTCTGGCATTTCTTCACACAGCTAATTGAGTACATTTACCATGGAAAGGACAAACTTTTGCAGATTCTCACCTAATTTGTTGTGCATGGACAAATGCAGTCGTGCCTGAGAAGTGATAGCAATGACTGCTGTTGAAATCAGAGGAAAATATGTGCATGGCTGACGGAAAGAGAAATCTCAATACAGAGAGAGAAAAGTGAAGAATGAAATAAACCTGTTCAAAGACCTTAAAAAGGATTGTCTCTAACAAAAGTCGTTTTGACTTTCAATTCAATAAATATTTTTAAAGTGCATGCATGGTAGTATGGGGGAAATTAGAATTTAGAAATTAACCCTGGCTCTGACCTCAAATACTTCTTGATATGATATGAGAAAAAAAGACACAGACACAAATAGCCATAGTTTCATGTAGTCTTTGATAACATCTGTCATGGAAATTAAAAATGTAATGAAATCACAGAGGACAGACAAGGTCATTGGACAAGCTGGGGCATTGGGCAAGACCTACTATGAGACATGTTTGTTTCGGGTCTGGAGGTTGTGTAGCGTTTACACAGGTGGGGTGGCAGAGGGAGGAGCTTTCTAGACAGATTAGTACAAGGAGAAACAGATGTTGTGGAGTGCAAATCATGTTCAGTGAAAAAGTAGGAATCTTACATGACGGAAAGCATTGAGAGGATGGGGCCAGTGATCTTGCACTTGGAGTTAAAGGGCCTAGGCTTGAGTCCTGTGTTCCCCATTTACTAGATTTATGACCTCAATCTCCTTGAGCCTCAAATTCCTCATCTGTGGAATAGGAATAATGACTCAGACCTCACAATTATGAAGATTAGAAGTGAGTACTCTGTGTGAAATCTCCACCCAGCAAAGTCTGATATGCAACAAAAATTTAGCAAATGTTGGCTGAACCTAAGTAACTAGGCTTAATTTTATAGAAAATGGAGAGCTGATAAGGTTTTTGAGCATGAAAGTAACATGACCAGAAGTAGGCATTTGGAAATTTATCCCTGTAGTACTGTGTGTGTAGAATGGATTCAAGGGTGGCCACTAGCACAGATTTGAGTTAATGGGAGCCTGAAGCAGAGCCACACTGGGAGGGGATGTGGAAGAGGTGATGAGTATGAGTGTTTGAGGGCCAATGGTGCTGGGATCTGCTCCTGGGGACATAGACGACTGTTCAGAAACTCATGCTCCGGGTTCTGTGGCTCTTTACTCAAGTAGTGGCATGACTTTTACTGAGATTTTTAACCTCTGCAGATCCCCAGTTTTCTCATCTATAAAACAAAGAGGTTAGAAAAATCTCTAAGTGTTCTTACAGCACTAAAATAGTTCATACCTATTTGAATCAATAAAATTTGTGAAGCTAATTAAATGGGAAGGCAAACAGCATAAAGGAGGAGGAGAACCTGAAGGTAGTGTAAAGCAAAAAGTTTTAAACATGAGTTAGCAGGTCAGTGACTGATATCATTGCTAGGAGTGTGGAAGAGAGGAAAATGAACAGGCTTGGGGGAGAATATGATGGATGTCATTTCTAACAGTTGAAAGGGCTCTCCTTCAAAGAATTAGACTTGTGGTTTTATGAGTCCTCAAGAAATCACTTATTTTATATTATCTCTCATCCTGTAAACATCAGGTTTGAAAGCAAATATTTTTCTTTAATTTACAGATTCTTTTCATTGGAGATTCAACCAATAGAGGAATAATGTACTATCTGATCGAAAGACTAAATGAAACCTTGCAAGAATGGCAGAAGGTCCACGGCACAAAATTCTACCACAATGTCAATGGTGGGAAGACTTTGGTCAGTTATTCCTACTATCCCCAGTTCTGGATAAGCCCTTCATTGAGACCAACATTTGAAAAAGCACTTGAACATCTCTTGCAAAGGTACAATGGAACTCTTATGTATGGCACAATGCCATAATGTGCTGATGTTTTACTAGCAGTCATAATGGCTCACTGTATATCAAATGTGCTGAAAAGCTTAAATGCCAAGTAATATGGCTGAAAATGAGTTGGAAACGACAAGGGGGTCCTGTGATCAGGATGCTAGATATGGTTCAGTGAAATGTGAGGCACTGCTGTTAAAATGTTTGCCATCTGTTTCAAGGCAACATGTGTTGTTTTCCTTCCTGGATTTCAGATCACGTCCCCTGGAGAATACAGGCCAGACCGTATTGGTCGTTGGTGGTGTTCAGTGGCTTAATTCCCATCACCTACAAATTATTCACAAGGTTTTGAAGAGGTAGGTTTCTGAAGTAATAACTGTCATTAGTATCCTAAGTTAAAAAGAAAAGTCACCCTTAATGTGACTAAATTTCATCAAGATTTTATCTAAAGAGCAGTTTGTAATTTAGAATAACATACTTGAAGTCTAGTTTAAAATGTTTCAAAATACTTTCGTATCCAATCACTGGATGGCTCTTCATTATCCAAATTTGAATTTACTATGGGTAAAAACATGCCCAATGGCACATAAAACTCTACCCACACACAAAAAAAAAAACACCCTAAAATGTATCATATTTATAAAATGAGAATTTAGTCTTATAAGCTAATTATCACATTCTAGAAGAATTCCAGTGTATTTGTTTATGTAAGCACAAACATCTAGAAATGTAATCAAAGTTTATGACCTCAGAATTCTGATTCACAGGGAAAATTTACTCAATATCCTTGTGATCATCAAAACTTTGGGAATTGGATTTCATCTCCCAGTGGATGGACTGCATTTCTTGACACAGGTAGGCCCATTCCCTCCAGGCTATGTGAACTTTGTGGTTCCTATAAGAATCTTTGCTGGTGTCTGAAAAAGAACCCACAAGACAGTACGCAATACTCAGCAGCCTTCATAAAAATCAAAGGAGGATTGGGGCGCCTGGGTGGCGCAGTCGGTTAAGCGTCCGACTTCAGCCAGGTCACGATCTCGTGGTCCGTGAGTTCGAGCCCCGCGTCGGGCTCTGGGCTGATGGCTCAGAGCCTGGAGCCTGTTTCCGATTCTGTGTCTCCCTCTCTCTCTGCCCCTCCCCCTTTCATGCTCTGTCTCTCTCTGTTCCAAAATTAATAAATGTTTAAAAAAAAAAAAATCAAAGGAGGATAATATAGTTAAGGATTATGATTTCAAACCAGTTATAATTACTCCGGGAAATAAGGAGACCATATCACATGAATACATTGTGGATGCTTTGAGCTCATAAGAGAAGAAAAGGGATGCCGAGCTATGAAAAAAACAAAGAACTGGGGGGTAGATGAGAGAGATTAGGCTTTAAGTATCCCCTTACCCCACTAATGTTTCATACACCTTTAAAGACTCATGCTGGAACCACAAATGAAATTGTCAGTATCAATGAGTACTTTGGGGAAGAGTGGCTTTTTTGAAGATGATTTCTGACTGATTGCTTTTCAAAAAAAAAGTCTTTGAAGTAGTATCATTAGTTTTTCCTTTCCTTGGATATTCATAAGTGGGAGGAGTTAGAAGCCTCTGACCAGTTCTTCTCGAAAAGAGTAAATTAGTCTCAACACTGAATAGAAGTCTAAGAAAAGAAAAGGCAACATCTGTAGGCAAGAGAACCAGCTGCTCTTGTTCAAGTGAGGAGAGTTCACCGGCAGGCAGGTTTGTGTGCAGTTGCTTCAGGGAGCTCAGGGGAGCACTGGGAATTGGGGAGACAGGAAGCTGTCCGTGTACTGTGTAAACTGAGTGAGATTTATTTTTGTATAATAATGTTGAGCTCTCCTAGCTCTCCCCGGTGCAGATTACACAACCCCCTCTCCCTTCTTGCCACCTCGCCTGCCGAGATGCTAGATCTGTGATGCAAAAACAGAACTGGTAGAAAGTGGCCCAAGTCAAGCCTCCAAATTCAGCTTCTTGGAGTTAGTGTGGGGAAGTTAGGGTCACTTAAAATGAGTGCAGGTAGTTTGCATGTTGGGTAGCTGAAGGGTTGGAGACTGTGAGGGATTAGACGAGGGCTCCTTTGATAATTTTTGCTGTGGGTTTTGAGTTAAATCTCCTTTAATGTTATTTGAAGGCTATAGTCAAGGTTACAGTTGATTCTTGAGAATTCTTCTCTGAGCCCCACTTTCCTCCTTGCCAAAACTGGAGTACTTAGGGCCCCTATTTATATGTAGGTTCCTAACTCTGAATCAGTTCATCTGAGCAGATAGCAAACTTTTCTACAGCACTTGCTTTGTGCCAGATCCTGTGTTAAATACTATGCTTCCCACCAGGGCTTTGATGGTCCTCATCAGTCTTTTCAAACTGAATGAAGGCAAAAGGAGGGGAGAAATGGAAAGGAAAGAATAGAATGAAAGAGAAAGGGATAATATCAAGTGGAGGCAGAAAATAAGGGTGAACTCAATCATAGGCTTCCATGGCCATTCACGAGCTTGCCTCTGCCTTCCTCTGTGGACTCATCCCTACATATACACAAACGTGCACAAACACACACACACACACACACACACACACACGCACCACTACTGAGCTCAGTCCTACTGGGCAACTTTCAGTTTCTCAAGCACATCATGCTCTCAGACACTTCCAGGTGTTTGAAATCACTGTTCCTTCCTCATGGAGCCCACCTCTCACCAACTCCTCACCTGAACAACTTCCAGTCACCCTTCCAGTGTTAGTTTACCATGGGGCAGACTTAACTGATGCACTAGACTCAATTGGCTACTCCTGCTATGAGCTCCTATAATAATGTCTTGTGACTTTATTCATGTCGCTCAACAGATACAATCCTTGGTTGTCTGTCTCCCCTGCTAGACTAACCACTGTGAGAGCAAGGACTGGGGAGGGAGGGCTGCATTGCTCACTCTGGTACCCCAAATGCAAAACCCAATTCTCAGCAGATGGTAGATTTTCAAAAAAATATCCCATGCAAGGAGTGAGTGATACTTCATATGATTTAGCTGCTCCCAGATCGCCCCTTCAAGGCTGAAATATTCATTCAACTGGGCCACTGGGAGTGTGACCCAGTAAGGACTCACACCTGACTGCTGACAGTACTGCCTTTCTCTGCAGAGCCCCAACTTGGCAGTGCAGGAGTGCCAAGATTCAGTCCCCTTTCCCCAATTGGGCCATCCCGGAGGGACCGTGCCAGCTCTAAAACTCCCAGGGGGATGCACAAAAAGCCCCTGTTGGAGCTACATCACTTCCTTATAAGTGTTTGATCCCCCAAAGCACTCTACTGTTATGCAAATGCCCATCTCAGAATCTATTTCCCAGAGAACCAACCTTTCTCTAGAAAACTCTCTTAAGAAACTGCTTACTGTAAAGTTCCATATACCTTTCATAATCAGACATATTAAAGTTGAGAAAATACTTGTAACTGGACAAGAAGAAGCCTGCAAACAATATTGAACATCACGGTTCACATGATGGCACAGACGAAATTCACATGTGTTTCCTTGCCCTAGATTCCTTCAGTGGGAATTTTTTCTGTTCACTACTTTTATTTTGGGGGAAATGATGTCACATAAAGATTAGGTATGCTAGCACAGTGGAGAAGACAGAAAATTAGACCTATGTGTACTGCTTCTGTTACTTTGCAGCCTGATCAACAAATGCAAGTGATTCACTTTTTCACCGGGAAAATGAACAGCATTTTTGTCCTTTAGAAAAGGCAAGAGCAATCTCCTCCCTCTGTCAGTTTGGGTTTTCTAAGAAACAGACAGCAGACAAGATTAGCAAAATAAGGGGATTTATTAAGAAGAATGTCTGGAAAGGATAAAGGGAAGGGTGCCAAGTAGGCAGGAAGACTTTCAGGGGATAGCACCCAGTGCATATCCCTCAATCTTGCACCAAATATTTTTTTGAGTGTCTACTATGCATTGGGCACTGTGGTTGGCTGTAATGTGTCTGATATGAAGGGAGTGGAAGGATGGATGAGGTAGGAAGAGTCTCAGACTACAGGTCAGTCTAAGAAAATCCTAACCAGGCTGATGAGGAATCTCAGAGTTAGAGTAGTTAGTGCAGGGTCCCTCTTCTCAGCATTGGATCTGAATTAGACTTTCTGCCAAGCACCATCGTTGCTTTGGACATGGTTGGGAGGGAGGGAAGAATATGATCCAAAAAAGCAGCGGCTGGAAATTTCACTCAATTCTGCTGCCCCCCTGAAGCACACTCCTCTTCTCTGGTGCCCCCACCTCCATCCAATAGGCAAACCTCACTCTGCTTTGGATCCTCTTCCTGAAGCCTCACTGTCCAGCTGTCCCCCTGCCCCTGCACAGCTATTCCTTCTTCTGACTAGCCCAGAGCCCAGCATATTTAAATCCATTAAAGGACTGAGCAAATGTTTACAAATCTATTTCTCCTGTTAGAATACAATGTCTTAAGACCAGGGGCCATGATTTCTTTTCCCTTGTATTCTTGTCCCTTAGCAGAGCTAAGCACAAAACAGACACTAATTAATATTCAAATGACTAAATGAATAAAAGTCCAAATAGATGGAGACAGCCTTTGTGATTTTCAAATTTTGACTTTTAAAGTAAGACTTTTAAATATTTCAATGGATGTTTGTGGGAAATAAAACTAATTTTCATAGAAGGAAAAGTTCCAAACTGTGTGTCATTATAGATATTTATGTGTTGGTGTTTTATATATACATAAATGTTTATATTTATATTTTGAATAAAAAACTGATAACACATCTTTACTTAAGAAATGAATGTGAAGGGCACCTGGGTGGCTCAGTCATTTGAGCCTCTGCCTCTTCATTTTGGCTCAGATCACGATACTCTGCATTGGGCTCCATGCTGAGAGTGGACCCTGCTTAAGATTCTCTCTCTCCCTCTACCACTACCCCCCCCCCCACTGCTCTCTCGCTTTCTCTCTCTCTCTCTCTCTGTCTCTCTAAAATAAAATTTAAAAAAATGCATGTGAAATTAAGTCTTTTTCCTGCAGTGGGATCTATCTGTAAAAAAGACGATATTTACATGATTTCTACCTGAGTTATTAAATCATAAAACAATCCTCAATAAAAATTCTCATTCTTCTCTTTTGCAATACAGAGTGAAGTTCAGAACTTATGGAAAGAAAATTTGATTATTCTGGATGCTGCAAAGACATATGGCTATGAAGTGGTTGACACATTTACTATAACGATGGGGCGATACAAAGAGTTTTTGCAGGGGACGTGTGGATGTCATTTCCATGAGGTATTTACGCTGGCTCTTTATTTATTGTATCTTTTGATTGGTTAGATTTCTCATTATATCTTTAATTATATTCTGAGTCTTATTTTGTATTAAAAAACTATGTCCGGAGGAGATTAAATGATGTATTCACCATTACTCAGCCAGAGCATTTAGCAACCACAACTTGAGACTCTACAAAATAAGATGTTAAAAAAGAATTAGTTTTTATGTAGACATTTAAAAACTAGGATCACTGGTCAATGAAAGCAGGAAGATGGAAACGTGGAGAGCACTTGCCTTGACTAACACTCTCAACCTTCCCATAGGAAATTGTGGCCAAAGAAGGTATAAAATGTCTTTGGTGGAGCATGAAAATCAAGACAATTTAATGTGCTAAACTAATGAATGACCTTCCTTTGGTTTATCTAATGCATTAGACAGGTGGGCCTGTGTTTTGAGTAGTCCCCAACACCCCGTGGTGAAAATTATTTCATTTGCGGTCAGTAATGTATTAGGCTAAACTGATAAGGTGATAGCAGACAATAATTTTAACCTCCCTTCCCCCCCACCATTTTTTCAAACTCTGTGATTATTTCCTCTTTATATCACTTGAATAAAATCTTAGTAAGTCCCATAACTTTAAAACAACTTTCAGATAATAAGAATGAAAAATTATTTTCAGGCGTAAGAAGAATGACAGTTCAGTACTAAAATTGCCCAGTCCTGTTATAACCACATGAAGTCATTTCCTTCCCCCAGCTCAGGCCCTCTTGGGTCTCAAAGCCCAAAGGAGGAGAGAGGGTATAGGAGCTTTCTTTCCTCTTTCTCTCACCCGTTTCGTCACTGGGTCAGGTTAGGGAGATGTTAAGGACAATGAAAGTCTTACTTGACTGGTGTAAGCATAACCCATTGATGTGCTTTCTGGGTAGGGCATGCTAATTCTTGTTAAAGTGCTTTCGTAGACTTCCTTGAAGACCCTCCTTCCCACTGGGGCCCTCTGACTATGCCTTCCTTGATAGAGGCAATACCTGGGCCCCTTGACTTCCAATTGTCCCTCCCTCTGTTGTGGGTCACCTTGCCACTCCAGGCACCCTCCTGAAAACTATTCAAAATAGCACTAGGCTTGCTATACTGTTGCCCACCTTTGATCCACCAGAAACACTCATGCACACTTGCTCTGCTGTTGCTAGAAATAGAGTTAGCTGCCAATACAGCCCTCTCTCTCTTTCACTCTTTCTTGCTCTTGGTCTCACTCTTGCTCTCTCATTCTCCTGGCCATCTTAAAGCTCATCTATAGCCACAGTGTCTCATACCAATTCTAATGCTCCCCAAACCCTAAAGGACACACGTCCACTTCTTAAAGTTGGTCTCTCGAAGGCCCCTCTCATTTGGCTTGAAGCAAGGGTAAAGCAATTCCTTATGAGGGAGAAAGACTGTCAATCATCTGGACAACTCACATGGAAAATCTCTCTCTTCCTTCGTCTTCATTTCCCTACTCTTTTAATGAGACAAAGGTTTGCAAAACTGGATTTTGTCTATACTTTTTCAAGTTTTGCATACATTGTTTTGGAGTATGAAGTTACTTGGCTCCTGTTGTTTGCTCTAGATCTTAGGAGCTTCTGCTGAAAGTGCAATGGAAGAAAAAACTGCAATGTCTCATCTGATCTTTTTGCCAGACACGGGATCTCTTGTTCTTTCTCAAATGGCCCCCTTGGTAAACCAGAAGGCAGTCATTGGACTGACTAGGGAAATGACCACTAAAGGTTTCTTGGATCCTGTTTTTCAGCCTTAAGATGACTATCAGAATTCATTTTGGTCCTCAGATTTTTACGGCTACCCAAAGTTACTGACACTGCATTGGTTCTTCTGGATATGTTATATTTTTTCTATGTTATATTTTTTACATATAATTTTGTAGGACAAATGGAGCTGCATCTCAGGGAAGTGGGAGCCTGCACCCACAGTAGACAGCATGGCATTTTAAGTTTTGGTCTAGCAACTTGAAGCTTGGCCATGCTGTTGCAGCACGGATTTTACACTGTAGGAGACTATGTGTTTATTTATTTCTTCCACACACAAAAAAATATAACACCCTTTGAGTTCCTATTCTATTTGCAAAAAGTCAAGACTTAGAGACACAAGAGCAGGTAGCCAGAAAGGGGAAAAAATAACCTTACAGCTGAGCCAGCCCAGTATCATAGTTGGCTGCAAAAACAAGTCAAAGGTTGCCAAAACCCACATAAAACAGGGACTTTGAAAGACAATATACTGATCTTTTTTTTTTTTTTGCCTCTTTTAGAAAAGGTTTATTTATTTACTTATTTTTATATAATGTGTCTTCAATTAGTATTTTAGGGGAGGGTATCTGTTTTTCTTTTTCATCTTTAGTGCTCGGGAAGTCTAAAAAGGAGAAGTCTTCCAAAGATTTCCAGCATGGCTCCAATTAAAAACAGAAGATGCCCTTCCCACATGATTGCATTACATGTGTCTCCTGCCACAGCATTAACCGGTTGACACTAATAGTCATGGAATTTGAGAACTACAACAAAGGCTCTTTGAACCATCAGAACTAGAATATTGGCTTATAAATATTACTTATAAAAATAGCTTTAATTTGCATAGCAATAATTTAAGCATGTCAGGTGAAATTATGTCACTTATTTGACTTTATAATTATATGTAATCATCATGTACAAATTGTTTTTTAAGCCCTATTTTTTAAGTTTATTTATTTATTTTGAAAGATAGCAGATAGGGGATAGCAGATCCCAGAATTTATCAGAGAGAGAGAGAGAAAGAGAGAGAGCAGGAGGGGCAGAGAGAGAGGGAGAGAGAGAGAATCCTAAGCAGGCTCCACACTATCGGTGCAGAGCCCAATATAGGGCTCGAACTCACGAACATGAGATCATGACTTGAGCCAAAACCAAGAGTCAGATGCTTAACTGACTGAGCCACCCAGGTGCCTCAAGCCCTATTTTTAATGCATGTTGACTTGGCAAGCTACATAGGTATCCTTCAAATTATCTTAATTGATTCTGGAGCAGCATTACCATTTTGAAGTTTTATTTTTTGAGCTAAAATACTTCTGGGGGCATTTGCCTTTCCAGTTACACTGGAGAGTGATAAGGTCATCTTTCTCAACTGGCTCTCTTCATCACAAAGTCTCTACACCCGTTCATCACTTTGGCATAATTGCTACTTAAGTCTTGAACAAAATGCACCTCTTGTAGCTCAGGACGTTTCTACTGCTGACACTGAGGTTTTACAATCTTTCTACGCTATCACCCAACATCTTAAATCACTGTTAGCTTATTATAAAGAATCAAGAAAATCTAAAGGCCCTTGCAAAGTATGATTTGATGATTAATGTAGCAAGCCAGGGAAAAGGAGATTATTGGCCTCATGTAAAACATATTAAAGGACAGAAATTTGTTAATAATAACCATTTTTTTCCCTCTGTGCTCATCTTATGAGCTGACAAAGCAATTTGTCATACAGGAATAGCAAGAATTAAAATCAGCTGTGCTAGAACCATGAGAATTTGAGTTTGTATCTTCTGGTGTTCAATTAAGCCATTCCCACAATAGATCCTCACATACCTAAGAAGGATTGCTACAACAATTACAGTAAGATCTTGTTGCGTCCTCTGATTTGTCGTTAGGATTCTATCAGAGACATAACACACCTGCATCAGTTGACTCTTGTTGCCACAGGTAAGATGAGAGGTCTCAGCCCACCTCTTTCATCTGTCAAGTCACCACGAGAGAGAGTATGTTGCCGCCATGGATCTCTAAACAATTTCCCAACCGGTGTGCATCAATGTTGACTAAAATGTTCCTGCTGGTTAAAAAAGCAGGTGTTTCTCTTCATGGGCAGAAATGGAATTTTGTTTTCCCAACATTTATGCAGGACAACAAACAGGATCCAGGTAGTTTTTTCCCAAGAGTGGTTTTGGATGGTGCTGTTAGTTATGTGGCAAACATCTAGTGTGAACAAGCTAAAACCTGGGAAGGATACAAAAATATTATCAGCCCAAACCTGGCTGCAGGAGGGGCAAAACCACAATGGTTACGTGATTATTAATTAGTCTAATCAGCTGTACAGACCTTATATGATATCTCTGTTTTCTGGCAGATGTAGCTACACCTCTTGCCTCAGTTCTCCCCCCAACCCGCAAAAAAAAAAAAAAAAAAAAAAAAAAAATCCCTCTGATCACTACCCAGCTCTAATACCACTAGGTTTCCTTTCATTCTGGAACCATGGAAAGAAAAGATTGTTAGTTCTTTGTGAGAGATGGTTTCCTATTACTATTTAATCTTCATCTTATACTCTTGATTATTTAAGTTTAATTATGTAAACAAAAGCTTATCTGGCCTAGAAAATTTTCCTTCTGTGTTATGGGCTTAAAGTTTTTCCCTTTCTCCCTCAAACTTTAAAAAGTTGTCATAAACACAATGAAGAAAAAAGCCTTTAAATTCATTTATCCAGAAAATTGTGGTAATGACTTTTGGAGAAAAAAGAACAACTGATTCAAATACAGTTAGTGTGGATAGCAGATCTCAGAATTTATCAGCATGGCTATTTTTTTTTTTTTAATTTTAACGTTTATTTATTTTTGAGACAGAGAGAGAGCATGAACAGGGGAGGAGCAGAGAGAGAGGGAGACACAGAATCCGAAACAGGCTCCAGGCTCTGAGCGGTCAGCACAGAGCCCGATGCGGGGCTCGAACTCACGGACTGTGAGATCATGACCTGAGCCGAAGTCGGATGCTTAACTGACCGAGCCACCCAGGCGCCCCTCAGCATGGCTATTTTTAATAAATTAGCAATGGCAATTTAATTCAACAAAATTTTGTGTCTGTGTGAGCTGTACTAACTACTATAAAATGAGCTAGGAGAACATTTTTTAGGGTCTCCTTGAGTATCTCAAACTCAACATATCCCCAAAGAGAGAAGTATAATAGTCCCTTTAAACTTTCTTCTCTAGAAGGCCTGGATTTTCTTTATTGCACTCTCATTTACAAACTAGTATCATTCTTGACTCCTTCTTATCTTTCCCCAGCCCACAACAACCTCTGACCAGCTACTTACCAAGTCCTTACCTACTAAATATTCTGCTGAACCTTTCTCCATACTCTGTTCCAGTTGCCTCAACCTTGTTTATTCTTTTATTTAATTTGTTTGTGAGTCCAGTTCTTGAGCTAAATGGTAGTGATGCAAACATAAATAACAAACATTCTCTTCCCTCAAGACAGTGTAGTCAGGGGATCAGGCATAAAAGCCCATATTATGAAACAATATGTTAAGTAGCATGTTATACATATAAATAGGATATTGTGATAACACCAAGAAAGGGCACTTAACCCAATCTGAAGATTGAGTGAACCTCCTCTTGAAAATTGTCCAAGTTGATTGTCAAAGGATGAGTAGTCAGGCTAATAGGGTGATGGCAGAAAGGAGGCCATTCAACCCCATGGGACAATGTAAACCACATTAGCTTTGAAATAACTTGATGTTCTCAGGAAATCACAGGCAATTCTGTATATTGTAGAACATCGACTATAATAGGGTCCTGGGAAAGGTGGGCTAAGGCCAGATCATAGTTAAGAGCTTAGACTGTATCCTATAGGTAGTGGAGAGCCAATGAAAGGTTTTATAGAGAAATGAGATGGTCACATATTTGTTTCAAATAGGTAAGTCTGATAACATCAAGGGGGACAGAGTGAAAGAGGACAGAGTCTGGGAGAGAAGTTAGGAGACTTTTTCAGAAGTCAGGTGAGAGATGACAAAAGCTCGCCCAAATCAGGACAGAGACTGCAAGCATAAGAGAGAAGGAGAATACAAGCCCTATTTTAAAAATAAAACCTGTAGATCTTATCTGCAGCATGAGGGAGTAGAAAGACTCAAAGACGATTCCTAACTTGGATGATGGATTAGAGCTGAACCAGCAACTGAGTCAGAGAATGACAGAAGGTACAAGCTCAGGGAAAAGATGATGAATTCAGTTTTGAACATGTTATGTTTGAGATGCCTGTAGGACATCCAGGTGGAGATCTCTTACAGGCAGTTGGCTATACAAGTCTGAAGCTTGAGGTGCAGGGTGGGGCTGGAGATAAAAAGTTGGACGTCATTAGAAAACAGAACAGTTGAAACAATGAAAATAGATCATCCAGAAAAAGTGAGTAGAGTAAGAGGAACTGAGGATAGAACTCTTGGAGACACCAATATTTAAGCAAAGTTTGGAGAAATAGGAACATTTGAATTTAGAAAATAAACTGATAGAGGAAAACTCAGTAGAGTGTGGTATGACGAAAAGTCAAAAAGTGAAAATTTGTAGAGATCGAAATAGCATTAATGTTGTCAAATGTAATGGATAGATTTATTAAGATACGGATTTTTAAATAGTCATGGATTTGGCATTGAGAAGGTCTTTTCTGATCACTTTAAGAGAAATTTCAGTTATTTCAGCCTCGGTGGCTCAGTCGGTTAAGTGTCCAACTTCGACTCAGGTAATGATCGCATGGTTTGTGGTTTCGATCCCCACATTGGGCTCTGTGCTGACAGCTCAGAGCCTGGACCATACTTCAGATTCTCTGTCTCTGTCTCTCCACCCCTCCCACAGTTGACTCTATTTCTCTCTCAAAAATAAATAAACATTAAAAAAAAAATAGTGATTGCAGTAAAGGGGCTCCTGAGTGGCTCAGTCAGTTAAGCATCCATCTTTGGCTCAGATAGTGATCTCACAGTTCGTGAGTTCAAGCCCTTTGTCAGGCTCTGGACTGACAGCTCAGAGCCTGGAGGCTCCTTCAAATTCTGTGTCTCCCTCTCTCTCTCTGCCCCTCTTCCACTTGTGCTCTCTCTCTCAAAAATAAATAAACTTTTTTTTTAAAGAGCAATTTCAATAAAATTTTAGGGGCACAAATAAGACTACAATAGATTGAGGAGGTATAAGAAACGAGAAAAGGAGACTGGAAAGCCTTTCAACAAGTGAAAATAAGAAAAAGGTGGGGCACTCGGTTGAATGTCCAACTGTCCAACTCTTGATTTCAGCTCTGTCATGATCCCAGGGTTGTGGAGTCTGCTTAAGATTCTCTCTCTCCCTCTCTCTTTTCCTTTCTCTATCTCCCCTCTCTTGAAGGAAGGAAGGAAGGAAGGAAGGAAGGAAGGAAGGAAGGAAGGAAGGAAGGAAGGAAAGAAGTAAGAAAAAAGAAAGAAAGAAATGGGGAAAGATACTGGACTTAGACAAAGTAGTCTAGGGTAGGAGGAACTGCTTTTCATGTTTATGGGCAGAAAGAGAATAATCTCTACCACAGAATACATCAAGAATACAAGAGGGCATAGGAGGAAGGCCCCTGATAATGTGGGGGGAGGATCAAGTCAAGGACACTGTAAATAGTTGGTCGGGTGCTGCTAAATGAACAAGGTTGGCTGGAGGGCCTCTTCTTCTCTATGATGTATTTGCCCTAGACTTTTGCAATATTTTCATCTTAGAACCTTCACTTTCAACTACTCAAATTCATCCTTCATATCCCCACCAGGATGTGTCTATAGTTCCAACCCAATGTTGTCATTCAAAACCTTTCGATGGCCCTGTAACTAAAGAGGAATCACATGAGCTTTCACTGCCTACCATTCCTAAACCCCTTTTGGGGGAAAGCGACTCTAGACAGTTTATTCCGTGTAAAATAATTTGTGCTCATTCCATCATCTGCAAGTGAATTCTAGCTTTTTCCACTGGATGATTAGATTAGAAATCAGTGCCTGCTGAAAATGAATTCCTTAGCCCTAAGGGAGCCCAGTCTTTCCTGGGATGGTTTGCTACAAAATCCTGTTCTGGAAGGAGCATCCTCTATTGAATGGTGGTAACAGCAATTACATCAGGGTCTCTTTCTTAAAAAGGATAATTAAATAAAAGATGAACGAAGAGTGCCAGTCACTCTATGTGAACTAGTGTTATGACCCCATGAGTCAGCTGTACATGCCAACGTCTGCAGTACTAGAACCTAGAATGTCAGTATGCCTAAGAAAGAGATGTTGACCCATAACTATTTCATGTTTTTTGCAGTAAACCCTCATTTTGGGGGGATAGTGCCAACCTTTAAAAGTCAAGCTAAGATGGGCTCTGCACTACCTTGATTAGCATTTTCTACTTTATGTTTTGATGCTCTACCCAAGTAAAAACAGGATCTGTGGTTTGGGGAATTCTGTGTACTCCTCCACTGTAAAGATTCTCAAATAATATTAGTATTTTAAATGATCCAAAAAGCCGTTACAGCAAAGAAACTATTTAACTTAGTTTGACCCAGTTTTCCCCAAACATTTTTGACCACAGAACCACTTTTCTTTTTTTAATAACACTGTTAACACCTCACTAAGCACACTTTGGAAAAACTAGCGTACAGAAGAAGGTCAAAAATCATGCATGGAGTACAGATTAAATGTGGCAGAATGACCGCAAGCATTTATCTTCTCTTCCACTTGAAACTCCACCAAAAGACTTTAAAGACATAAAGCTATTCACCTCCCTCCCCCCAAAAAGACAGAATAAGAAATAACTCATAAGAGATAAGAAATCCGAATTCATTTTAAGAAGTTTAACTTAGCTTACAGAAGAGGTTACAGTGGAAAATGAGAGAGAGGATAGATACCAACTAGAGAGGAAGGCACACTTGCCCGCAGAGCCTCTGGTTGACCCAGACTTGAACGAGCCCAGAGCAGAAGAAGGCGGGGCTGAGACACGGGTCAATCTGTAGGCAAAACTGGTGGACCCCGAATCCCTCGCCCCACCCCACCCCGTGGCTGTCCATATATACCTCCATATATACGATTTCTTTTAAAATTGAACATCAGAGATGGACTCAGAAACACGGGTATGGAAAAGAACAAATTAATCTAGAGGCTGAACTCGGAAAAATGCATGTACAAGTTGGCACCTGAAGGGTAGAGCCCCTAAACTTCCCCCCAAACCATCCAAAATACCAGCAGACAGGCGCGCACCGCCTCACGCAAGGGGCTAGAGGACTCTTCTGACAAGAAACGGAGGGGCCCAATCGAAGATCCTTCAAAAGCCACAGTTGTGCTCAGCGGATCCCTACGGTGAAGTCGGCAGTTTGAATGTTGGTCCACACAAATTGGTTCTAAGTAACATTTTCTTGCTTAAATAAAACTTCTCAGCTCAAGAGAGATTGATGGAAACAAATACCTGCAAGTTAAGGTCAAAATAGATTCCAAGACCCAAGATGTACATCTAAACAGAGCAAGGTTGGAACTTAGGTTGTAATAATTACACTAATGAAAGTCTTTTATATTATATCAAGAATTCAGTGACATGAATATTCAGCCACTTCGGAAATTGAGTTTAAAACGGGAATTAGTCTCTGGAGAGCTGCATAGGAGTACAAGATAGAACCAACAGTTTAACATTAAATTGGTAAGCTACTGGTCTATGCCTCCTTATAATCAGTCTGCTCACCTCAGAGCAGAATTTGTTCCCAGAGCCAGAAACTGAGGTCTGCCTAAGGAGCAGGAGTTAAAAAGCAGCTGTCAGAGTAAGAAGGACTGGAGATTTGGAGGTAGGGGGGAGAGACTGAGACACTGCAAATTTGGAAACACCAAAAACAAAAAACAATTCCTCATTCCTAAAGAAAACTTTAGTCTTGCCCTCTAATCCTCAGCATCTTTGACCCATTCAGAAGTTGGACTGCCTTCAATCAAAACATACTTATTTCATGTGGCCATGATTCAATATTGGGGGGCGGGGGTGAAAAAAATCATTATTATCTGTAAAAATTGTACGATTTCCTGAAATGGAACCATGAATTATAAGGACTGGCTTGTAGCTATTGTTTGTTGCTTTATTTTTATTCCATTTCTGTGAATTCTTGGGCTACTTTTTTCAGCTGGTCATAAATTTGGTGACTGGATCTTGGATTGAATGTCATGGCTGCAGAATGACTATACCAAATAAAAAGTACTTCAATAGTATACATTTGTTTTAAAAGACCACATTAGCACATTTTGGTCAAGCTCATGTTTTCCAACCGTGGAAAGCCATTACCCTCATTCTTTATAGCCCATCCCTGTCCGTGAAACACGTTTATAATCAGAACATCCCCCTTAATCCAGTCTAGAGAGATTTTGGAACGCTTGAGCCACTGAAAATTGTTTTCTATTTTGTTCTGTGGATCTGGAACCACATCAGAAGTTCCTTGGGTGTTATTCAGGGTAAGATCAGTTTTAGGAAAGGTATTTGCTTATAATCTGCCTGACACATTTCCAGTAATTCACCAAGCTTTCCCTTTTTGTAGTAACTTTTCAAAAATTCTAAGTTATTTCAGATGCAGCAGTTAATTGACATGGTAATATACTCATTCTGATTAAAATTTATGTGAAATCAATTTTGAGGGTTGAAATTACATGCATTTAATAGTAAAAGTTGCAACGTTAGTTTTGTTGTGTAAATTTATAACAGTTTTTCATTTGTTTGGGTAGTCTTAAAATAACCATTGGACAAAACCAGTCAAGTTGAAATGTGGCCATTTGTATGCCTTCTAAAATGTGTTTGTGCCCAGGTCTTTAATTACATAGATATGTAGAAAGATCTACAATCATAAACTGGGAGATCTCTTAGCATATAAGGAACCTATGAAAAAGTAAAACTTACTTCTGCACGCCAAAGCACAGAATTTCAATTCTTGTCACCCTGGGTCACAGAAAATGTGATCATCCACATTTCTATAATATGTTATCATGACAGCAATTGCTTCCAGCACCAAAATTACTCCTAAGTTTCTATAGTTAATATATTACAAATATATTACTGTTTTGAAACATTGTCATCTTTACTTGAAAGTCTGTTCTTACATATAACTTAATCTAAATTTGAACATTGTCATGAGAAAGATAATTTTTATTGTCACATTTATACTTGTGATTATAGAACAATGCTGACCAAACAGGTTATCACACTTGCTGAGGACCAATTGTCCTTCACTATTACTTCCTAATGTTAAGTGTAATTTGACACAGTAAACTCATAAAAAGAAAATAAACAACAGCAAACACACACACACAAAGCTAAAAACAAAGAGTTACTTTGGAGTATTTTAAAGTGTCAAAAGAGGTGCGCCTGGGTCACTCAGTTGGTTGAACCTCCGACTTCGGCTCAGGTCATGATCTCAACGATTTGTGGGTTTGAGCCCCGTGTCAGGCTTTAGGCTTTGCACTGACAGCGGCAGAGACTGCTTTGGATTCTCTGTCTTCCTCTCTCTCTCAGCCCCTCCCTTACTCGCGGTCTGTGTCTCAAAGATAAGTAAATGAATATTAAAAATAAGTAAAGTGTCAAAAGAATTGTCATTTAACATTCATGTTTAGAGTCATGTAAACGTGTGCCAAATCCCATTACATAATCATAGGTGATACCTCCTTATCCCTCTAGGTACACGTCTCTTTCTCAGTTGGCCAGGTCACGTGTGCCGAAATTTAAAGGAGCATTTGTCAGCATCAAACACTTAGAATTTGTCTCTGGTTGAGACGATCCCTATACAAACACGTCTAGAGTCTTTTGTCTTTGGTTCAAGGTCTCTTTCGTGATATTTTCTAATAAGTCACTTTTGTCGTTTACTATCATTATCACTGTGCCCCAGAGGTAACCTACCATTTGTACTGAGAACATCTCTCTTTCAGAGCCACATTCCAGTCGACACTTTAGTTGGATTTTATTTTTTTCCAATATATGAAATTTATTGTCAAATTGGTTTCCATACAACACCCAGTGCTCATCCCAAAAGGTGCCCTCCTCAATACCCCTCACCCACCCTCCCCTCCCTCCCACCCCCCATCAACCCTCAGTTTGTTCTCCATTTTTAAGAGTCCCTTATGCTTTGGCTCTCTCCCACTCTAACCTCTTTTTTTCTTTTTTTTTTTTTTCCTTCCCCTCCCCCATGGGTTTCTGTTAAGTTTCTCAGGAAGTTGGATTTTAATAATCCTAAGTGGTCCTCTGATGTGGGGAAGGACCCAAACGGGCACATTTCCACACAAGAGATGAAAGAAAAAAAGCAATTAGCCCTTTTTTGTACAGGTATCAACATCTTTACTCGCAAAACATTTCCAAGCCTTAAAATTGTAGCTAACTCCTTTTCCTGCACTTTGGAGCCCATAAGAGTAGGTAAAATAAAGTAATATTTTGAAACTTGGAGATAATAGTTTGACAGCAGTGCTGGAGACTAAATTTGACAAATAAGTTCAAAGAAATAATAGCTGTGTGAACGGATTATCATGCCCACCATAAATTAGCACTAAGTAACGTATGAAGAAACTATTCGTTACGTGGAAACAACATGGTGCCTGACCTTGGGGAGCTAGTCTCAGACAATGTCTTTGAAGTCATTTCATTCTTGTGCTTACTTCAAGTATCTTAGACATGTGTCTCTATATAGTCCCCTTGAGGGTAGGGACCATATTTGAATTACTCCATGTGTTTTTTCACAGACAACGCTGAAGATTGAAAATTGGATATTATATGGAAAAAAATAAATCAGTAAATCTCTTCTACTGCTTTTCTATTATACAAGGATTACATGAATTCTTGCTAACTGTAAAAATGTAAAAACAAGTATACAGAATAAAAACAAAACTTCCTGCCTTTAGGGGTACCTGGCAGGCTCAGTCGGTGGAGCATGCAAATTCTTGGTCTCGGGGTTGTAGGTTCGAGCCCCAAATAGAGTGTAGAGATTACTTAAAAATAAAATCTTAAAAAAAAATTCCAGGCTTTATGTCATATATACCCCTTATTCTCACTCCCTTCCCCATTGGAAATTCTATTAGCAGTTTGGTACATAGCTCCATTTTATACATACACTCTTGATTTTAATTCCATGTAATTAATACTCTTACAATGTCAGCATTTATGATTGCTAGATTTATATAACATTGGGCTTTATTTAGAACTACTTTATTGCTCTAGAAACACTTTTAGGAAAGAATAGCAGTTTATGAAATGCATTTTAATCTGTAGTATGGACATCCCTGTATTTTCTCAGTATTGAATTCTGCTTATACTTGGCTTATGCAACAAAAAACCGGGTCTATGGTAGGCTGGTGGTAGACTCAGTTAATATTGATGAGTGAACATTTGGTAATGAAAATGCCCCCCACCCCCCACCACTGTTTATTTGGTTACTGGTCTTGGTTATTTTCTTACATTTATTCTTCTAGATGTATTTTAGGATTTTTTTGTCATGTTCCCCCCTCCCCAAATACTGCTGGGATTACAATTGGCATAGTATTTTAATTAATCTGGAGGGATTTGACGTGGTATGTCTTTCCATTTGTTCATGTTTTCCTTTTATTAAACTTCATGTTTTGGGGGCACCTGGGTGGTTCAGTCAGTTTGGCGTCTGACTTAGGCTCAGGTTATGATCTCGCTGCTCATGGGTTTGAGCCCTGCCTCGGGCTCTGTGCTGACAGCTCAGAGCCTGGAGCTTGCTTCCGATTCGGTGTCTCTCTCTCTCTGCCCCTCCCCGACTCACGCTCTCACTCTCTCTCTCAAAAATAAATAAACAATGGGGCGCCTGGGTGGCGCAGTCGGTTAAGCGTCCGACTTCAGCCAGGTCGCGATCTCGCGGTCCGTGAGTTTGAGCCCCGCGTCAGGCTCTGGGCTGATGGCTCAGAGCCTGGAGCCTGTTTCCGATTCTGTGTCTCCCTCTCTCTCTGCCCCTCCCCCGTTCATGCTCTGTCTCTCTCTGTCCCAAAAATAAATAAACGTTGAAAAAGAAAAATTAAAAATAAATAAATAAATAAATAAATAAATAAACATTAAAAAAATTTTTTTAAACTTCATGTTTTCTTCACCTGCATAATCGCTAAACTGAATGAAATTGTTTTAGTATTGTAGTGGGATCTTTTCTCTGATATATCTCTTCTTAATTATTGATAGAATATAGAAAAGCTATATAATTTTTAAATATTAACTTTATACCATCTCATTATTTTTTGGTAGATTCCTTTGGGTTCTCAAGGTAAACAATCATATAGCTACAAATAATTCTTTGGTGATTTTCTATAACAAAATATTTTGTAATGTTAAAACTTGCATGCCTGAAATAAATTTTATGTGCTAGTGGCATAGTGCACAATAATGCTGGATTTTTTAAAGACTCCTGGATTCAATTTACAATAGTATTTGAGGGGATTTTTACATCTTTATTTTGACAAATCAAAATTGAAGTAATTCTTTCTTTGTAGGTTTGTCATCTTTCAGGAGTCAGCTTCAAAGTAATACTGGCTTAACCAAAGAATTAGGAAATTTATCGTCTTTGATTATCTCTTGCAAAATAGCTTTCAAAGGAAACCAACTGAATTAAGTGCTATTGGGCCAAGCCCTGGGATAGATGTGTAGGAATCAATCTTGAATAATAGCATGCTGTGACCAGTGGCATTGTGTGAGGCATTAGGCAGGCCCTCAGAAGGTGGAAGAGACTCCATCATCCCATCTTCCTTTCTCAGAGATCACCTTACTGGTTTAAAAATAGAAATACATTATCAACCTTCCCATGTGATCTAACAAAATATTGACACTACTCTTGAGGAGAAGCTATAGGCTTCAACAAAGACACTGGATATAAACATTTTTGTATTATCTCTTTTATAAATCACGTTCAAGATTGCTGTAAGCATCTACACTAGCATTCTCCAACATTTGTAATGCAACATTAAATGCAACCCTGAAATCATACAAAACATTGAGATAACTTTTAAAGAACGATATAACCTTTTGCAATGAGATGTATTTTTAACTGTTTTGCATTTAATTAGCATGTAGATCATCTGGCAATTGCAAAAGCCAGACCTTAAGATAAACTTATACAAACAAAAGTAACCTTATTTTGGCTTCAGAACACTGAAATAATATTTTTTCAAGGTTGAATGTAATATTTATGCTTAAGTGTTTCCTTAAATAAACTTCCTTAAAAATGTTCACTAATCTTGCTATCATTGAATACACACCTCCTCCAAAACAGAACCTTCAGGAAAACATTGGTGCACCTCCTCACCTATCATATTTAAAGTTGTAGTATAACTAAACAGGGTGGAAGGAACTGCACATAAGAGAAACTTACAACCTTGGGACCTGGAATATTAATCAGTGGTTAACTGCAAACTGAGCTCTGAATTACCATCCGTAGGGATTCCGTACCACAACCCACTGATTTCACTGGTCTTCTTAAGAGTCACTTCATCTGAAGGCCTGATCATAAAAAACCAAACCTCCCATAGCTACAGGAAAACAATTCATTTCTTTGGGGTTGGCAGGGTATAATTGGTTTTAAAATGCATTACTATTACATCTTTTCTTCAGAATGGAAATAGCTTCAACATTTTTATGATTATAAAGGAGTGTACATTTGTTGTATTCAAATAAAAAAGTCAAGACTAAAAGTTACAAAGAATACGTTTTTAAATCACCTATAATTCCTCTACCCAAAGATCACTACTGTTAACATTTTGGTTTATATCTTTACAGAATTTCTAGTCCAGTAAATCTTCTAAAAAGGTTCATACTTACTTGCATATAACTAAAAATACCTTATCTTCAAAATAAGCATCTTGTATTTGTTTAAATATTCTGTATTTTTGGAGCTCTTTTCAGTGTATCCTCTTATATGGAATAAAAACATGTGGATCTAAATTATTATATAGCACTTAAAGGAATTTTAAAACTCCATGTGAGCCAGTGTTACCTTCATTAGTCACCAATAATATATAGTTTATGTATCCATATTGACCAAAATTAATGTCTTGTTATTGCATTATTAATCACTCATAAATTGAATGACTGGAGGTGGGGAAGCAGAGATGGGGAGGAAATTTTTGTTATATATCTTTTTATGCTATATAAATGCTTTGTAATTCTGCCTATTCAAAAAAATTTAAGATAAATATATTTACATATGTACAAACATATATAAGTTATTAGCTTAATATGGCATAGCCTGCTTCTACAAATTCCATAACTTACTAAGTACCCAGAAAAAATGAAACCACTAATTGTAACAGCATCAGCTTATGGTTGTGCAATGGAAAATTATTTTTCTTTTCTCCACAAATAGCTTTAATTTCCATTCTATAAAGGGATGCCATGACAGGTTTAGAGTACCATGTTTGATTCACTGACCCAGCACAGGCACCTCAGTGTCTTTTCCATATGTTAGCATTTGGCCTAAGTACACACACACACACACACACACACACACACACACAGAGGCAACCGTGTGGTATAGAAACCATCTGAAACTATCCCTCAGATGCATTGGAACCAACTGTCCTGGGGTAAGAAAAATGGCAGAAATTCTAATTCCAACCTTAGGGGGTTTTTTGACAGGTAAGTTACTCTGGCTCTTGGTTATGTAGATCATATTTATCACTTTTAGGCAACATCTCTGTGATAAAGATGCCGCTCAAGTTTGTGAGTTAGTTATACTAATCTACGCAGGGCTTGAATCTCCTTGATTTTGACTTTTTTTTTTTTTTTTTTTTGCTCTTTATTTGCAGGTAGTGAAGTCAAAATTATCCAAAGAATATCACTTTATCAGAATGAAACAATCAAGAAATCATATTGTGGGAAGATATTTCAGCAATCAAAGCAAACGACAACGAGACTCTGTAACAAATTCTCAATCACCATATCATGTCAGAGGTCCAGTTAATCAGGTTTGCTCTGAAATCCTTCTCAGCAGGATGTGTGCAAGTAAAAACACTGTGTAGACTCCCTGCAGGAGGACTGAACTTGGGATTGGCAGCAAGCCACTCACCTGGACGTGGTCTAAGAACCAAATCCTACACATCACGGGTATCTTGGATTGACCACACACTCATGCATGCTGGCACACACATATACACCAATGCACACATGGCTTAAAAAAAAGTAATAATAACACTTTTCTTCCTACAGCTTTATAAGGTCAATATATGCACTTGACAATCACTTGGTTTCAAGGGGAAAGCTAGAGCTTGAAAAAGGTTACTTGAAGTATAATCATAAATTGGAACCACTGTGGGCTAGGTATTGCATGATGATAATAAGGAGAAATATAGACACTTGAATTATGTGGACAAAAAGGATAATGCTCTTGAGTATTGTGTTATCTTCTCTATCGGTACATTAATACTGAAGAGGGGAAAAAAGCAGTTACATTCCATTTGCAAGTAGGGATTGTGCTTGTGTTTTTTACCAGGAGAAAGAGTGATGTGTACGATAGCTTAGACTTTGTAATCTAACGCTTAGGAAAAACATTTCTTCCTATACTTTTTAAATTTTACAATTGAAAGGAAAAGAACAGGAATGCCACACAAGGAATTCGGAGGGATTCTAGGAGAGACATAGGAAGTGTAGTAATTTACAGTTAAAACACCAATGGATTTAACTTTGCACTCTTTGTACTTTTCAGTAACATTCCCTCCTATCCTGTCTGTGAACTTGGATGGGTAACTGCAGTCTAAGTTGATAAAAAATGTAATGTTAAAGTGAGAAACAAAATGTAGTTCCTCATGTATTACTTTAATATGTTTTATTGATGATACTACTTAAGAAAGCTTTTGTTTGCTGTTAGAGGCCTATGTAATTTAAGGTTACGTTTTATGTAAATATTTTCAAAGGATTAGGCATTTGCATAGGCATTTATTTTCATAAAGCATTTGTATACGTCCACAAATACCATGTTATTGGTAACTATATTTTGATTTTTCTAATCCAAATTGAGAGTAGGAATAAAAATATTTTTTTATTAAAACTGTGGCATACATGTATAAAACATACCTAGTTCTAGTATTGAGAACTTTCTCTTCTATATTTTAATTTCAGAATAGTGAATTTCTTTATTTTAGGTGTTTTGTTGTAAGCTATCCCACTGTTACAATTGTGTTTTAAAGGATTATTTTTCCTTTGGGGAAAAAATAAAGCTGAGAGTGTTATTCAATACATGTCTGAAATTAACAACTGTACAAATACCTCAATTTCATTACCATACAAAAAAAGAGAGACTATTTTGATTGATCAGTTCCTTGGTATGAATATCCACCTCTTTAAATACTCTATTTTTATATATATTTTTATATGAAAGTAAACATGAATTTATATTTAACTGTCTTAAGTTATATTTAAGCACAACTATCACTTGATATAAACAATACATATCTGCCTCTGACAGATGATAGATTTTTTTAAGTGGTACAGAATTAACCTTTAAAATGAAAGATTTGGGGGCACCTGGGTAGCTCAGTCGGTCAAGTGTCTGGCTTCAGCTCGGGTCATGATCTCACTGCTCGTGGGTTCGAGCCCTGCGTCCGGCTCTGTGCTGACAGCTCAGAGCTTGGAGCCTGCTTCCGATTCTGTCTCTGTCTCTCTCTGCTCCTCCCCTGCTCGCTCTCTGTCTCTGTCTCTCTCTCTCTCAAATATAAAATAAAACAAAAAAAATTAAATGAAAGATTTTTCTAATATCTGCAACTATATGCAAACACTATTTTTAGGTTTTTGACTAATTTTTAGTGATATAAAATGTTGCCAATTCATGCAGCCTCTCATCATGTTTTAATGTATTATATGCTCTATAATAGGTTTATAGTCAGGGATGTTTCTTGTAATTTACTGTCAACCTAACTATAATAACCATCTGACTGAGGTTAGTCCTGCATTTACCTCTTCACCATTGAAATAATAATAGATTTTAGAAACAAGTGTAACAATACTATTAATAAATATCTTACTAGTAATAGTCTGTGTTCAAAGAGTATCTTTCATTTTCATTTTTACTGGAGGTATACAACCATAGAGTGATTACTTGGCAAAGATATTATCATACACATTCAACTATTTGAATGTGGTTTAATAGGATAACTGTCTAGTTCCTTCCAATCCTGATATCCTCTGAATTTTGATCAGATGAACTCCCTGCTGTCCAACAACCAAAACTTTTGAACACAGTGCAGTGAAGTGTTTTTTTTTTTTTTTTTTTTTTTTTAAAGATAAGGCCCTGAAATGCTAGGATTATTTTCTTTACTCCTTAATTGAAAAAACATTTTATTTTACTTTGGGGAAATAGGTGTGTGTATGTGTGTGTGTGTGTGTGTGCATGTGTATTTGTATGTGCTTATCAAGTTCATCATTTGAGAAAAAAAAGAATAGGTATTTAAACAAATTTTTAGATGTAAAAGTTTAAGGAAGTGTATTATTTTTGGTAAGAACTGATTAGTATCCAATCTAAACTGAACTAAAGAAAACATTTATAATATTAAAAGGCAAGAATAACTGCATAAGCATGTCCAAGCATCACTGTTGACATTGTGTGTGTTTGTGTGTGTGTGCATTTGAAAGCACAGTGAGCTATTTGCAAGCCATCCAGGTAAATTAATAGGATCCTGTAGGGACATATGAAAAAGAAAGGCTCCCCATTCCCTGCCAGTTGGGCTTACCCTTGGGTCATCTGATCTTCCTCCTTTTAGTTACCCCTGTGCTTAGCAGTCATCTCTACAAAACAATAATTTCCACTTAGAAAGTGTTGGAATAAATCACCGATTTTTGAAATGGAAATAGTTCTGGTAATGTTTATGAGGAAAACATAATGCTGTTGTGTATTTGAAGTTTCTTCTTTCAGTTCCATTTCACTGAAGGATTCCAAGAAGAAAAACAGAAACTGATCAAAAAAATATGTAACCCACTAAAAGTTATTTCAAAGCGGTAATACGTTGGCATGGTCCGGAGACGGGGGTCTAATACAGTAATAGGGTTAAGAGCTTAGAGAGGCGGTCAGCGTTAGGATCTTATCAATTATCATCTTATGGGTCCTTAAGTTGAGCAAAGACTTAAAGAATCATCGGTATCTAAAATTTCTCCCTGTGAATTTTCCACCTTGCAAAAAGAAAAATGTTATCAAAATCAGTGGCTAGGATTATTGTATTTAAAATGAACAAACATAAATTTGAGTAAGCTCAGGGCTGATAACTCCAAAAAATATATATTCAATTGCAAAATGAATCTACAGCAGATTCTGAGTATTTTGACTCAGTCAAGGAGTCCTTTCTCTGCAAATACTACAGTAGTTTGTTTTTTTTATTTTTTTTAAAAAAAATTTTTTTCAACATTTATTTATTTTTGGGACAGAGAGAGACAGAGCATGAACGGGGGAGGGGCAGAGAGAGAGGGAGACACAGAATCGGAAACAGGCTCCAGGCTCTGAGCCATCAGCCCAGAGCCTGACGCGGGGCTCGAACTCACGGACCGCGAGATCTTGACCTGGCTGAAGTCGGACGCTTAACCGACTGCGCCACCCAGGCGCCCCAGTTTGTTTTTTTTAAATGTGTGTTTTAGTTCAATTGATTTTGATTGCTGTTGGAAACTAAGGCATTTTGATAGATCACTTTGACTTAAGGGGATGAACCAGAAGTTGTCAGAAAACCCAAAGACCTACTAAAGACAGCAGGTTAGTGCCAGGACTTCCAAACTAGACTTTCAATTTGGCAAGGCTTCCAAGGTTTCAAACTGTCGAGGAACCTTTTATCATGTTTTTATTGCTGTAGTAACTACTATTATCAACTTCCATATTTTTTTTATGATTCAGTCACCTGGTGTAGGGGGCTGTGGATCTCATTTTTTCTAACTGATAACAGACCATGCAGTCCTCCTAAAATGGGGCTCCATTTGTTTTCTTTATGTTCGCTGAAATATAAAGAATTTGTTTTATGGCTCTACTAAATGTCGGATCACTATGTTTTAACACACACAATACACAATCAAAACACTAATGCTTAAACTTCTCAAGAATACTTACAACTTGTAAGTATATCTGCAATGTAAATGAAGATAAACACTTAAACCCAACTAATAGGAAGAACAAAATTAAACAGTTGCTTTTAGAGAAAACACTATAAAAGGGGTGTTATATATATTCCTACAAGGCCACCATATTTAGGTAGATTAAATTTGAATTTGATTTATGCTGAGGGGCTGGTTATGAGGAGACAAGTTATATATCTAACCAAGACATTTTTCTCAGGATAGCAATATATTGTTATTTTTATTACATGAAAAGGTAATTCTTATAAAATTTATTTAAATGTTTTGATATTTTAAAAGGCAAAGAAATTATAATTGGTTATTTGTACATCAGAATTCAGAAATAACATGGTCTCATATATATATATATATATATATATATATATATATACACACATATATATATGATGTATTCAATTGATTTTCAACTGTTTAGTAAAAAATTTCCTTATTTTATGGTTGGCTGGTGAAATACATCAATTTGATGCAGGTTTTAGTGGTAGGCTAAATGATATAATGATGATGGTATATGACTTATTTATATATTTTGTTCAATTGTATTTCCATTTTTTCCCTATAATAAAATCTGTTCAAAATGTGTAGATTTGAAATCTCGGCATATGGCATCAAGGTCAACATTTTAATATTCTTCACACTCTATGATATGAGTTTTTATTTGGTCTATAATTTGTATGCTTTTGAAAATAAATCATAAATTTGAATATTAGAAAAAAAGTTCAGACCATTAAAGTAAAAAGGGCATATGTTGTAACATCTAACCAATTGTATACCCACTTAAAGATAAGAGGTGTCTGGTCCTCAGGAGATCGTACATTAATAGTTGGAATTGAGAATTCTTGACATCTGTCTGCAGTGAATACATTTAGTTGAGAGGATGCTACAAAAGCCCACATGGAAGCAAATGTGGCTTAAGTGAATCCAGTCAGCCCATCGCAATCTGAACAGATGGAAAGGAGAGTCCCCACATAAGCTTTCCTCTCCCACTGGGTTCTAGGACAGATAGAGGTGATGAGCCCCTTCTCCAGCTGCCTTTGACGGACCCCGCCCATCTCCTCAAACCTCTTCCTAATACACAAGTCCTCATTCCTAAGTAAAAAATAAATAATAATTTTCAAACTTCAGGGGACCAAAATAGCAGCTGAATGTGCGTTTAATGATACTTTCTTATTTACAATCTGGAAAAATAGAAAATGACTTCTAACCTTCAATACAGCATATCCCCTGGAGAACTTGAAATAGCAATTCATTTCTCAGCCATGGAATCATTCACTCACCATGACATTTCCTGCTTGTCTTTACCTTTGTCTTTGGGGTGGAACTTATGCAGTGTTTTTTGTGTGCGTTTAATATGTGTACATGTGTAATATGTGTACAAGATACACTTTTAAACTTACATTCTTTATGTTTTCCTCCTCGCCTTAATTACGTGTAACATGAAGCTTATGTTTTAATGGGAATGAGCTCTCCAGTTTTACGGTATCATAAAAAGTTTTATAAGCCTTTTGTTAAAAATCAGTGCCTATGTCATTGGCAGGGCATGAAATTATTTGCAGCTACTTCTTCTACTTATAAGATAAAATTCGATCTGATTTTAGGAATAGTACAGGGGGGAATTGAAACCATGCCTTTGTAGACTAAAATGAGTATAGTCATCAAATGGCATAAATTTGGGTTCAACAGTTTCCGCCTCATGTGCACACCCCCTGGGGAAAACCTGGTGTCTGTTCATACTTGTCTCTAAAGAGTCCCCATTTCAATGCTCACGTTAGCTATGCAAAATCAGTGGCATGTTTATAAAAGGGTGTGGATCCAACCCTTAGCACAAGTTATTCCTGCCAAGAACAGGAACCATTTCAACAGGATGGAGCTCCAGGACCATGTTATTGGTAAACATCTGGAACTCTCTCTTGGCCACCTATCGTATAAATAAATTAATATTTTCCTTGAATTATTTATGGACGCGAAGATGAGACTGATAGGGACACTGCATCTCTGGTTCCTATTTCCCAGAAGAACGGGCGGCCTCAAGTGGGCGATTGGCCTAAGTGGTATTTTTCGGTTTCCTGAGGTCACCAGAAGTCTTTGAAGTACTGAGTTTCTGGAAGTCAATTTCTCTTCTGATGGAAGCCTCCCTGGGCACTATCTTCAGCAAACTGTTATCAAATGCAGTGAAAATAAATGCCTTTGCCTCACTAACTTGTTATGCTGCCTCTGCAGACATGAAAGCCAAATCTGTGGGGCCAAAACCAAGCCTTCCTTCATTTGTGTCTGGGCAGAGTGTATTGGTAAGGGACTCAGAAATGGGAATTCTGGATTGTTTTAAACAAAACTCACAATGAATAAACATACATATGCACCTATATGTGTCAATACATGTGTTTCTGCACACACACACAAAATGTAATAAATAATAGAGAAGTACTAAATAATTGTTAGATTCATTGCATTCATTTCTTTAAAACATGCCTCTTCTTTTTAAATTTATAGTAGCTTGTAAAACCTTTCGAATAACAGGTTCTCTGTCTCTGGATGCCTTAACCGGGTGCTCGTCTGGACATGTGGGGAATGTGGTGGAGGCCTCTGCCAAGCCAGGAGCCAGGAGCTAGAAGAAGTGTCTGCTAGATGTTTCTCTTAGGAGGTGACAGGTGACCCAACTGCCAGGAATCATCAGAATGGGAAGATGCTAGGAAAGTTTCAACTGCAGAGTCATGAGGATTCCAGCTACTAAATCTATAAGGAGAATGTGCAGAAAGAAGGCCTGGGCAGCTCTGCACCCTGCTAAAAATGGGTCAATAGAGCTCTCTTGTGGGACTTACTCTTGGTAGGGATTCCTGTCGTGCACTCGGCCTCTTCGCCCACCTCCCCACCTCCAAGCTTTCCTGGGTAGCTCTGATCTCAAAGGGCTTTCCCCTCGGCCAATGCAGACTTGAGTGAAGAGTGAGAAGGCATCAATGGTAACGGAACCCTGTAAGCTGTGACAGAGTCACCGCTGGGTGGGATGCCTTGGCAAGATGGCGGTTCCGTAGCTCATAAAGTTAAACCATCACTGCCTTCCCCCAAGTCTGAATTTTTACTCAGCCTTCACCTCCTTGACTGGATTTTTTTCCCCCTTTTTGTTATTTCCACAGCCTCTGTGCCTCTCTTTAATCACCTCTTTCTCTCCACCCCACTAGCCTTAGCCCCTCAAGGCCTAGGATCGAGTCTTAACTCATCTTTCTACATTACAGTCTAACAGAGAGTAGGAGCTCGGCAAATACTTTTCTCCCAATCTCCTTTCTCTGTCTGCCTCTTCTCAGCTTAGATGTCATCTCCTCTAGGAATTTTTCTCGGATTCTCCCCGACACCAAAGTGTCCTTTCTTTGTGCTCCCTTGGCTACTCTACTTACCCCCATGCCAGCCTTTTTCTTTGTTTCATATTTTGAACCCCCTGGAATGTCAAGTCTAGGAGGAAGGGACTTTTTTGTTTGGTTGGTTGTGTTTATTTATTATTTATTTTTAGCTATTTTATTGAGATACAATTTACATACCATAAAATTCACTCATTTAAAGTCTACAGTTCAATGGTTTTTAGTAAATGTACACAGGTTTGCAATCATCACGGTAATCTAATTCTCGAACATTTTTGAAATAAAACAATCACTTTCTACACTTACCCTCCTCCACCCCAACATTAGGCAACTGCTGATCTGCTTTGTGTTTCTGTAGATTTGCTTATCCTCAACATCTCATATAAATAGGATTATTGGTAGTCTTTTTCGGCTGGCTTCTTTCACTCAGTATTTTAATCTTTGCATTCTCAGTTTGGAAATATATTGCCTAGCAAAAGAAAAGACACTCAATGAATTTTTATACCATGAAGAAATAAATGCACTAGCAAACTTTAACATTTTCTGGAGATAGAAATTGTGCTCAAAATGGAACTTGTCTAGGAGACTCTGAGAAAGCATTGCTTTAGAAATCGCATTATCACTTCCTCAAATCCTCTGTAGCAAGTGCCAGTTGTTTGTTATTCCCTTTGTGCCTGGAGGACTGAGGCGGGGACCAGAGAGGTGGCTGGAGGAGGTGGAAACCCAGTAGGCTGCCCGGATTCTGGGGAGGCTGCCTGGTGTTGGGGGAGCCGCTGACACCAGGAGCAGGGCTTGAAGACTCGCAGCCCACACAGATCTGAGGTGCTCCGGACTTCCTCTTTGCTGTACCCCGCTCATTGCTCATCTCAGCAGTTGCCAGTGCTCTCTGCCCTGCCCCTAGCAAACCTGGAAAGGGTGTCACGCCCTGACGCGATGCGCAGGTTTACCCCAAGCCCTCACAAGGGTACTGAGGCTTTAAAAGAGGGCAAATGAAGACATTTTTAGTTGTGAAATTTCCAGACATCAGCAATCCAGAAACGGGGCTTTTGAAAGAAGCAGGGAGCATCACATAATTTATCCCCAAGGTTCTGCCATCCGCAAGAACAGAGGAGACAGGAGAGAAGCGGTCGTGATGGCCAAGGGCTGTCCACTAACCAGATCCTAGGGTGTGTGGCAAGATATCCACACAGGCCCGGCCCTTCAGGCATGCATACCAATGGGGCATGACTTCTGATCTGTAGAAGCATTCTATTAACTTTCTTTTTCTCCCGTACTATTGTCAAATGCAATAGTAATGTAGCATCAAAAGTCATCATTTTTATGTCATATATCTTCCTATAATTTTATATATAATAAGTGCTTACAGATGCAAATCATGTTTAAATGGAGGGACATAATGGTTAAAAGAAGTACTGGCCATATTGTAGTAATTTTGCAAACAGCTGTTTCAAGTTAACATGTGTGTATTCCCAGTCTTGTGTATATGAGATACAAGTTAATGTCAACAGTACATTAACAATGCAACTGAATTTAATTACAGAACTGAAAATGCTACGGGTAAAGGGATCACATTTTCATTCAAAAGCCTAGGTAGGGAGACATCTGTTTCTGGTGCGTTTCAAATAGGTACTTGCATCCTTTACACTCACTGATTCCATAATTTTTTCGCAACGGCGAGTTAACTAAAAGATTTCCCTGCATATTTTTTCCTAAAACAAGATAGCAGATCTGTTCATCAGCAACTTAATTTTGCAAGTGGTATCATATATGCCTTCTAAATATGAATCTGGGACATGTACAGAGGACTGCAAAACATGAGAAAGATACTCTTACTTTAGCACAAAGCTAGGTCTGGAATTAAGAGCAAAAAGAAAGCTTCCTTGCTTTGTTACCAGATGGCTCCCCCACCGTGTCCACAATTCTTTATTTTACTAGGTTCTTCTGTTTGAAATCATTCAATTAGTGAAATCACTCACGTTAACCTCCAGGGTCTTTTAACATGCTAATATCCTTGGAAAGTTGGAGCTATTAGACATTAGCAGTGTGAGTGACTTTAATCACATTATTTTTCTCCAAACAGCTGGCAAATTCAAAGCACTGGGTAAATAGGAGGATGCAGAATAATTAATTACGAAGGGAACCCTGTTGCAAAGAAGATTCCTCTGGGAGAAGGAGGAACCTGGAGAAGCAGAGGGGCACTGGTTTCCAATGAGCCACTATGACCAAGCACCATGCCGTGCCACATTCACCTCTGCAGGCTGAACTTTAAAATCATGCAACGGCCTTGGAATAGAATGCCTTATTGGAATCACTACAGGAATCTAAATTATTCACCTGGAGAGGTGACTTGACTGGGTTACTCCGATTACCCATTGTTTTGCACTTTACCAATTCGGCTCATTCAGAAGACCTCATAACATTTGTTGTCCCCTCTAGTTGCTGGTTCCCACCGCCTCCCAGGGCAACAAAAGATTGCACTTTATTGCTCTGCACTTTCCAAGCAGCAGCCCCCTGCATGTAAAAGCAGGCCACTTCAGAGGGTTGCCAAGGATGTAAAGCATTGTTAAAGTGAAAACAATCAATCATCTGTTTAACTGTTGATGGAAATAAAGTAAATATCTGTGTCTGTCCTTTATTGTTTAGAGGATTTGAGTATAAGTACAATCTTGCTGCTATGCCAGCTGTCTCCAGGACTGCCAGGATCAATTTAGGGGTGCTGGTGGGCTGGGTGTCCTAAATGGTTTACCCATTCTCATGGTTCCGTGCAGGTGTATTTTTTTCAGAGAGAAAAGGAGTTATTCAATCAAGTGTATAACAATGATTCTATCCTTCTAGAGCCTCCACAAAATCTGTTACAGTTCATTTATATGAGAGCCTAGGTTCATCAAGCTTCCAAGACACGAGCGGTCCCTGAAAAATCAGGAAGGTTGAAAATTTTTGTGGTGAAATTCTATGTTTTAAAGGATTTTAAAGGATTTTTAAATGTTGACTGGATATGTCCATTGTCTCTGGATTGTCTCTCCAGGGAAGTAAGGTAGATTAGTGGTTTGAAGGCAAACTATGAAAACTTCAAAGCTTCCTGTTCCTTTCATGCAAATGAAAACCATAACCGTTACCTGAATAGAGTGTGTTCTATCTCGCAGTGTTTGTTCCCATGCAATACTAGCAGTTGACCAGTGGCCTAAGTTTCCTTGAGGAACGAGACTCAAACACCTATGCCACCCATTCTTAGGATTCCAGAAACATTGGCTTTTTTGCTCACTTCTTTTGTTTTTGAACTAGAACACCAGGTGGGAAGGTAAGCCAGCCTGTTTTGTCCATCGGGTTATGAGAAGAAAAGAAGAAAAAAAGAAAAAAAGGAGGAGGTCCCAGAACATGAGAAGAATAAGGAAGTGAGGAAATGAGAGCAAGAGGAATTTGGGGGAGAAAGAAAGAGGAGGTTCAGAAGCCTTAAGAAATGGTAGCAGATGTCATTTGGTGCCATGATTATCAGTCAGCACGCATGGCCTACAGTTTAACCAGAGTCAGTGTGTGCCTCTTAGAGGAGACGTCACAAACAACAAAAGGTCACAGTCTCCCGCTGAAAACTAAAATTTTCAATTATCCAGCTGTGTGTTTATTTTCGTGGCCATTAAGTTACTACATTGCTGGCGGAATGCAAAGATGCTCTTAATCAGAGAGAGGATAATTGTAGTCACAAAAAGAAAATGTCACCTTGTACTAACTAATCTGATTACAGCTACTCTGTAACTGCCTTTTGAAAAGGACTAATCCTTTTTTTTAGCTCGGTCTTCAGAGTCTTGAGTTTTCTTGTTTCGGAATAAACCTAACTACTGTAACTCACTTGCTAATTGCATTTCTCACATTTCCCAGTAATAAAAGTTGTCCTTTATTCTGATTCACGTTTTCCAGTGTAGAAACTTAACTCTTGACGTTATCAAGCGATTTCAATGTGAGCACTGTATCGGATTTGCAGTACAAGGCCAGCTATACTAAAACAAAAACAGAAACTCAATTTAGGCTGCGATTGCTGAAGCCTCGCAAGCCCTCTCCCCCACTAGATTGAAGAACATTTCGCCAGTATCATCAAAACAGGAGATGGAATATTCTTCTCTGGGGAATGTGACCAGCCTAAGAGACAAGACATAAATATATTGTTCCGGAAGATTCACCAAGAAAATAACCCATTGAGACCACCATAACGTAAATTTCAAATCAGTAAATCCTACCCATATGCTCAGAGCTCCTAACTGGCTTTTAAGTACTTCATGCATAATCATGAGCAACAACCAAGGAATACCAGGCATCTGAAGCAGCTTCTGGAAGGACAGATAGACACAAAGCAAGCAGAATAAAGTGAATTGGAAGAAGCAGGGGGAAGAAAATTGCAAAAAAATGTCATTAATATATTATGTTAAACACAATAGTCACACACCCCCCCCACACACACAAATATGTGCACACCTGTCTGGTTTTCCAGGGCCGTCATAACAAAGTACCACAAATGGGGTGGCTCACAACAACACAACAGAAATATATCCTCTCACAGTTCTGGAGGCCAGAAATCTGAAAGAGGTGTCACAGGGCTGCACTTCTTCTGGAGGCTCTAAGGAAGAACACTTCCTGCCTCTTCCAGCTTTTGGTGGCTCCCAACATTCTTGTGTCTTTGCTCCACTCTCTCAACCTTCACATGACTTTCCTCTCCTTCTCTGTATCTATGTCTTCTCCTTTTCTATATCTCATAGGGACTCTTGTCATTGGGTTTAGGGCCCATTCAGATAATTTTGGATGATTTCATTTACGATCTTTGTTATGCCCAGAATTCGTGATCCCCAAAGACCACCAGGGAGCCGAGTCCGATGCAAAAGCAAAGAGCCTTTATTCGAGCTGGCTCGAGCTCAATCCCCTACCTGCGCCAACACAGCGGTGAGATACCAGAGAGACAGAGAGAGAGTGAGTTTCAAAAGCACAAAGGTTTTATAGGGGTCTAGGGGTAGTCGGTGAGGTAATGGTCGTGGCCTTAGCCGATTGGCTGGGGAAGGGTGAGAATCCCCTTACGCAGGTTGCCGGGTGTGGTTTGATCGGGAAGTTACTCAAGGGGAGGAGGCGTGGTCTGAGGTTTGAGCGGGAATTTCTTTCTGCGGCCATGTTGGGGACATAGTCACTCAAGATGGAGGATACAGAACAAGATGGAGGACACAGAACAAGATGGAGGACACAGAACAAAATGGAGACGGCCAGCCTAGGTCTGCTCTTTCATCTTAATTTGATGACATCTGTGAAGAAATATACTTTGGAAAAATCAAAATGAGTTCCCATTCACAGGTTCTGGGTATTAGGTTGTGGACGTATCTTCTGGAGGGTCACCACTCAACCTACTACAATGTCCTAATCTCCAAAGCCTATGAATTTGTTACCTTTTGTAGCAAGAGATTTTGCAGATGTGATTTAATGAAGAATCTTGAGAGGGGAAGATTTTCCTGGATTACCCAAGCGGTCCCAATGTAATCACTAGGGTCCTTCTAAGAGGGGGGCAAGAGGGTCACAGTCAGGAAAGGAGATATGACAATAGGGGCAGAGGTCAGAACGATGTGAGGAAGGCAATGAGAACCGTGGAAGGCAGGCAACCTCTAGAAGCTGGAAATGACAATGAAGCAGATTTTGTGTTCCTTCTACAGACCCAAGAAAAATGTGACGGGTGAGATGATGGTGAAGCAGATCTCAGATGGCATGGACAACAGATGTGGGGGCCCCCATTCCATATTGGAATAGGTCAGGGGACACTGGGAGAACACTGAGTTATAAAAGATGATATTAATATAACTTCTGATGCCCATGAGGAGATTTGGGAACTGGCAAGGATTGACATTGGACTTGTGATAAGCACATAGCAACCAGACAAACGGGGAAAAAAACACAAGTGAGGAAAAGGAAAAGAATCACAGCGTATTATACAGCTTAGCATGAATAATATGATGTGTCAGAAGAAAATAAAGACTGACGGCTGATCTAACCACAGTTTCGAGACACCCATACAGGGGACACAAAGGATATCAAAGTATACATGTGCAAGGGGAGGGTGAGAAGGGTGAACAGAGCATATCCTCCACTTCCAGAGACGAAAGGGGCAGATAATGCCTAAGCTTTTAAAAATTCAGAAGTAACAGTATAAGTGTGATATTTAGCAAAGTGGTGCAGAAGACCCAAGGAATTCAGCTGGAAGTTATTACTTCTGGGGAGGAGTAAATGGCCAGTGTGGAAGTGGGAAAATGTTGTTTTTCGTGAAAAGACTTAGACAATTATTTAATTACTTCATCTATATGATTTCTTAAAAGCCTATGGCTTTGTGAGACTTTCAGTGGGAGTGTCACTTTATTTAAGTTATTCTGCAAAGTTCCATTGATTCACTGCTGTACCCCTTTGACTAGATTACTGAGCTGGACAATTTAAATATTAGGAAAGGAGTCACAGAAAGATTCTAAGACTTGCTGAGGGCTACTGCATAAAACTAAGCCAGGAAGATAAACAAATGTTGCATGACCTTAATCTTTTTAAGTGGCTCTTCTGATTTTTCCAGCTGTGAAACATATTTATGACCTTCAACTCCTTTCTTTTGTTCGAGTTTGAATTCTAACTCATGACCCACCTTAAAGCAAGCAAGTAACAAAAATAACCCTCCACCATAGGTGTTATCAAATGGCTTAAATTATCTTGAAAATACAAAGCATATATATTTCTTTATAAACAATCACAAGCAGCCATCACGTTTTGTCTAGACTGACAATTTATGCGATCTATCAACAAATAACTGTGCACATTAAATAAATAAAAATATTTCTTCAGCATTTTTATGAATATCTCTATACATCCACATTACAATGTATTTCTCAAATTTAGCCACGGATCTTAAGCCACCTGTTGCTTATTTATTTTGTGATTCGGTCTCAACTACCTTTCTAACCTTATATTGATTACCAGGCCACCCGACATGCTTCTGAGCCACTTGCCTGAGATGACAATGTGTCAGGGATCATGAGTTCATTTTAATGTTACCAAGGGAAACCACAAGCAGGAAAATAAAACAATGTGTTCTAAGCTTTAAAAAGTGGAGGAGGACATTGTTTAGGGACACTGATTTTTTGTGTGTGAAATCATCCCTCTGCCCCTTTGGGTTTAATCTGTACAGTCAAGAGTGATTGATAAGGAGGCACTGCTCTTGTCTTCCCAAGGCTTCCAAGTGCAAAAGTGGATAGCCTTACAGTGAGCGCTGATATGCCCTATGCTAACCCTTCCCTGACCGGTGTGCCACTGTATAACTTGTCTTTCCTCAGAATACAGTCCAGAGCATTTGTGTCACGTGTATCCTGCCTATGGCTTCTGTGAAGGTTCTTCATCTGCCCACCCATCTGTTTTGAGGGCTTACAACACTACATCTTATAGTAGGTGGCAGGGCTGATGAACTTGCTCTCTTTGCCTAAGGAAGTGAGGACTTCCTTCAACATGTCTGTATTCTCATTTCTTTCTTCTATCATGAGGAAGTCTGTACCTATTCCCCTGTGAAGAAAGAGTGGCCCGTCAGTAGGTGTCCATCAGCACAGGTGTCCCACAAGCAAGATAGTCCCACCCTCTCTCTTCATAGACCTGGACATCTTTAAGTAGCTTGAGCTCTCTTCTGACTTCTTGTTGCCTTATCCTAGCCCTTCTCTCAGGTCTAGCTTCTCAGCCTGGAACAGAGTGGACATATTGGATCAGCCTTGCTCTGTCAGCCTTGCTGTCTTCAAACTGGGGAGGAGAGGAGGAAGAGGAAACTTCACTTTGCATAATCTAGCTCTACTAGGAAGCCTCACATTTGATAAAGCCGATACTTTGCCCAAACCAGTTCAGTTCTCTCCGTGCACGCTTTATTCAGCAGAACCCCTGGGGCAGGGAGGGGAGTGGAGTAGGAAGGGTAAGATTCCAGCACTGAACCCCACCCTAGGCTGCCAGCAATTCCTATAAGATTAAGATATGCTGAGGGCCAAATCAGTTCCTGAAGGAAAACTCCTCCCAGCCGAAACCTGCCATAACTCGGTTAACCTATAAGGCAAATATTAGTTCTCTCCCCAAAACAGCATTAAAAAGTGGCTCCGCTATATTTGTCTGGTACTGGTTTCACGAGTGTGCCCTGGGGATTCCAGACAATGCGCTGGTGCTAAAGTAGCAACTGGAATCTTTTACCCGGTCGGCTGGACTCAGGCTCTGTTCTGGCATGTGGCCCAGTATATCAATATTGTGGTTTTCAGCCCACTTTGGAAGCTGCTTCACTAAGCCATGTGACAGCCCCCAAAATTGGTCTGGCACCAGAAGACTTCATCAGATTGCAAACTTGAGAGCCTCCAGTCGGCTGTTTTTGTATTGATGCCTCCCTTCGTAATCATTAACAGAAGGTGAGAGGGGCCACGTTTGGAACACACCTCACACCTATTATGCCGTTTGTGTTTATGTCTCTGAGCCCTCGTAAATCTCCTGGGCTCGGAGCCCTTGCCTACTCAAATGCAAGTATTCTCTGGAGGAAACTCCAGTAAGCGGTTGAGTTATTAGCCCGGCTCAACAAACTTACCTGGAAGGAGCACATGGCACAGCTACAGATTTGTCAGAAAGATTTAAGAGCATCAGCTTATTTACTGATTTTAACACGAGCAGAAACTGAAGCTGTGAATACTCTAGACATAGCCATCTGGTGGTCCCCTTGGAACTTGAGCAAATCATGTGGCACATACTCATGCAATGTACTAGGTACAAGTCTTGGCAAATTTCCAGTTGAAAAGTGGTAAACGAGTAGATTATGTCAATGCTGACAGCTCTCAACTTAATGCTTTATTGAGTCCACTGTTATGAGAAATTCCTTGTCAGTTAAAACAGCAACCACACAATCATTATTGAATGCCTAATACGCACTCAGCCTTACGGGCAATGGGGGAAGGGAGGTTGCAAAAAAAAAAGTTACTCATACTTTTTGGTTTGAAGACATTTACAATCTATTTGGTGACTTACAATTAAAGCACATAAAACTATCAGAGAGCAAAAGTTAATTACGTGACAAATTTCCTGGTAGGTACCTCAGATGATGTAGCAACTGGACAAAGCAATACATTAATACGGTCAACTGTGGAAGGCTTCCTAAAGTGGTATGACTCAAAGGATGGGTAGGTGGGTTTGGGTACATGAAAAAGGAAAGAGAAGAAAGTTTAGGCATGGAGGCAGTGCTTCTCAAGAAATCGAAATGGGAATATGCAGCCCCTGCTCATGGAAAAGAGGAGAAAGAAATTGGGCTGTCTAGGACGAATACATGTGCTGAAATTGAGTGAATTTCATCAGAAATGACTGCTAGGGGCGCCTGGGTGGCTCAGTCAGTTAAGCGGCCCACTTCGGCTCAGGTCACGATCTCGCGGTCGGTGAGTTTGAGCCCCGCGTCGGGCTCTGTGCTGACAGCTCAGAGCCTGGAGCCTGTTTCAGATTCTGTGTCTCCCTCTCTCTGACCCTCCCTGTTCATGTTCTGTCTCTGTCTCAAAAATAAATAAATGTAAAAAAAAAAAAAAGGAAAGAAAAGAAATGACTGCTATAGACAAATCCTGAATGAAGGATTTAGAAGTCAAACCAAAGCGTTTAAAATGGAATAAACAAGGGTGCGCCTGGGTGGCTCAGTCAGTTAAGTGTCTGACTCTTGATTTAGGCTCAGGTCATGATCTCGTAGTTTCATGAGTTTGAGTCTCAAATAGGGCTCTGTGCTGACAGTGCAGAGCCCGCTTGGGATTTTCTCTCCTTCCCTCTCTTTCTGCTCCTCCCCCGCTCACGCTCTGTCTCTCAAAATAAATAAACTTTTTTTTTTTTTTTTTTTTTTAAAGGAGTAAATACGAAATTGTGAAGGATTTCAGTCAGGTAAGTGAAAACATTAAAGTCAAGTTTAAATGTGATTCGCCTCCGGGAGCCTGGGTGACTTAGTTGGTTAGGCAACCAACTCTTGATTTCGGCTCAGGTCATGATCAAGCCCCACGTCTGACTCTGCACTGGCAGCACAGAGCCTGCTTGGGATTCTCTCTCTCCCTCTCTCTGCCCCTTCCCTGCTCATGCTCTCTCTCTCTCTCTCTTTATTATCTATTTTGAAAATAAATAATAAAGCTTAAAAACTTTTTAAAAATGTGATTCACCTCCGTGTGAAGACAGAGACCCAGGTAAATCCCAAATGCTGTTAATTGGTTGGGCATACTTAAACACCTGAACATGCATCCCACCCACAATGAGGACAGTAGCCAGTCGTGGAATGTGAACAGCAACCCTGAATCCAAAAACAACTTCAGGGGCACCTGGGTGGCTTAGTCGGTTAAGCCTCCAACTTTGGCTTAAGTCATGATCTCACGATTTGTAGGTTCCGGCCCCGTGTCCGGCTCTGTGCTGACACCCAGAGCCTAGAACTTGCTTTGGATTCTGTGTCTCCCTCTCTCTGCCCTTCTCTCACTCATGCTCTGTCTCTCAAAAATAAATAAACATTAGAAAAAAAGCAAAAGCAACTTCAGCCTGGGCTGATTTTTAAATGGTCTTTTATCGGCCAAATATTTATTACATCCTAACAGTCAAGTGTAATTATTTGACCTAGCAGTTAGAATGAGATAGACAACGAGAAAGTTTCTAAAGGACTCTTCCTCCAAATTTTCTCCCTTAAAATTTAAGGTTGCTTAATTTTATTTATTTTTTTTAATGTTTATTTACTTTCGAGAGAGAGAGAGTGGGGGAGGGGCAGAGAGAGAGGGAGACACAGAATCCGAAGCAGGCTCCAGGCTCTGAGCTGTCACCACAGAGCCCCACGTGGGGCTCGAACCCACCAACCATGAGATCATGACCTGAGCTGAAGTTGGACGTTTAACTGACTGAGGCACCCAGGTGCCCTTAAGGTTGCTCAATTTTAGTAAAATGGAAAAAAAGAGAAAATTTGTTTTTTCCATTAGAGACAGCCCAGTGATCACCCTAAAAATAGTACTCTAAAAACTGTAAGTGCCAGATTGTTGAAGTCATTTTCTTGATAACTTATTAAAATCAGTAATTATTCACCGATTGAGTTGTTTTGTTTTACAAAATTCAAAAAACAATTTTTGAAAAAAGAGACTGTGAAAGCTACATCCTCCCGTATTTCAGTTTTGTGTGTTCTGCTTACCTGTGCCCTGAGGCAAGAGTGACCACTCTCATTTGTCAGTGATGGTGTTTTACTTGTATTCCCTCCTTCCAAAGAGATTGCCACTAGAGATAGGCCACTTCTCTCCCTCAACCTTGATTTTTAGGACGAGTAGCCAAAAGATTTTCACTCTCATACTTGCGGAAATTTAAAAAGCAAGACAGCATCCTTTCTCAACTCCTCTTTGTGTTGGTTGTGCCCCTGGCATCACCTCTGCTGCTCCGAGTCTGACTTTCTCTCTGGCCTTTCGGGCCACCAAAGGACAGCAGGATGTCCAGAATATCATTCTCCGCCCCCTGCCTGAGAGCCAGTATTCACAGGCCTGTGCTCTGTTCCACACTGGTAGCATCCAGGTGGAATTTAAAATAGAATGGATGGGGACCCAGTTATGTAAAAAGTCACCTCTGGTCTTCTGTTCTATCATGGGAGTTAAGACCAGCTGGGTGCTTCTGGTATCAGTTTCCAGTACATAAGTCTCTGTGATCTGAGCAGAAATTCTTACAACAGGGTCCTTAGAAGTCTCGTTCTCTGATGGATTGCCAGAGGCAGAGTCCAAGGCGTATCTGTGCAGGCAGACTTTTTTGCTGAGTTTCCCAGGGACTGAGAGAAAACTACCAGAAAGAACAGGCCCCTCTCGGTTCTACAACGAATAATCTACAACAGTCCTGAGTGGGCAGTAGGATTTATTGCCAGCCAGCTCCTTATCTGGTGCAGTTGGCCCAGCTGGTCAATGATGGCCCCCATTACGACAGATTCAGTCCCTTGAGAGAGCTCTCTTGAGTGAATGGATATGCTTGAAATCTGGCTTTCCCCCTCCTAAACACCCTCTTCTGGAATATAGCTCAAAACCCCTAACCCCTGCTAGGAAAACGGGTTCATATACACATTCTCCTTACGGAATCAAGACAGCATAGATGCTTCAATAACCTGTGCAAACTTGGAGTCACATGGTGATTTTCTTAGCCTTAATCGAATTTTAGGTAGCTGGGTTCAGATCATGAGATGACATAGCAAAGTTTGTATTTATGAACAATGAATGAGAAAATCTTTGCAACGTTTTACGGATATGGATACCTGAAGCTTAGATAGCTTGCGTAACACAGTAAAACATCAGGTCATAATTTATTGGCCTGTTAATAGTGTGTCCTGTCTCCAAATTATGAATTGTAAACAATAAATAGGAAACAAAGCTCCTGCTTGCTGCTTAAAAAATTAACAATTTGAAATGTGTGGTTATATATATGTTTGGATTTGACCCATCATTTGTTTTCTCTAGATAGTATAATCCTCATTAATGATAGGAGACATGAACCATATTCTATTAGAGATATAAATTAGATTATAAAAGAACTCCTCACTTTCACATTCCAGAATAAATAAAATATCTGTAATTTCCTTTACCCTCAAAATAAAATTTCATATCGTGGCACCTGGGTGGCTCAGTCAGTTGAGCATCTGACTCTTGATTTCTGCTTAGGTCATGATCTCACAGTGAGCATGGCGCTCCATGCTAGGCATGGAACCTGCTTAAGATTCTCTCTCTCTCTCTCTCTCTCTCTTTCACCCTCTGCCCCTCCCCCACTTGCATGCACACATACACTCTCTAAAAAAATTAAAAAATATATAAATAAATTTCATATGGCCTGATAACATTATAATGTATTTTATTTTAATTTTTAAAAATTTTTTAATGTTTATTTTTGAGAGAGAGACAGAACGCGTGGGGGAGGGGCAGAGAGCGAGGGAAACACGGAATTGGAAGCAGACTCCAGGCTCTGAGCTGTCATCACAGAGCCTGATGCAGGGCTCAAATTTGTAAACTGTGAGATTATGACCTGAGCCAAACACTCAACTGACTGAGACACGCAGGTAGCCCTAGATTATACTGTATTTTAAAGTTAAACCGTTTTTTTTTTTAATTTTAATGTGTATTTATTTTTTGAGAGAGACAGAGCCCGAGCAGGCGAAGGGCAAAGAGAGAGGGAGACACAGAATCTGAAGCAGGTTCCAGGCTCTGAGCCGTCAGCACAGAGCCTGATGTGGGGCTTGAACCCACAAACTGCAAGATCATGACCTGAGCTATAGCTGGTCGCTTAACCAACTGAGCCACCCAGGTACCCCTAAAGTTCAACCATTTAAAAAGACTTTTGCAATTAAAAGAATTCATTTTAATTGAAACTCAGAAGGAAAAGTAGAACTGAAGATGCAGGATAGGGGCCAAAAAAGTCTAGCCTGTGTCACCCTGGAAACTGGGCCATCACTCAAGTAGACATGCCCTTGTCAATGACTAAAGGCTTCCTCCTCCTGGGGTTATAAATCCACTAGCAAATGCAGTCTCCCACCCCCCATTACCACACACACACACACACACACACACACTCCCACTACTTCCCTCCCTCCAGCTCTATGGGAACGCTAGTAGGAGCTTCAGATCTGAAAGAGAGCTTTTTATAATCTTAAAGGTGAGAAAACTGAGACTCAGTGTTGAAATGAATTGCCTAAGAGTACAACTGACTGACTGGCGCCTCAGTCACCCAACTCACCCATTGCTCTCCCCACTGCTCTGTCTCGGCTGCAGAAACCAGACAGTGAGGAGGGGGCAAGCGGCAGGATACCCAGGTGGACGGACATCTGCCTCAGTGAGATCCACTTCAAGGCAACCCATCGTGGGTTGTTCAGAGGACAGACGAACTCTTCTGATAGAGAGATCTGTGAACTGTGATATGAAGAACCATGGAACACAAAAGAGAAATTTAGCCCCTGAGGCCCAGTGATGTGGAATTTAATCAGAAAAAAAGAAAGAAAGAAAGAAAGAAAGAAAGAAAGAAAGAAAGAAAGAAAGAAAGAAAGAAAGAAAGTTGTGAATTAGGTTATGCAGCAATATATTGAGGTGGAAAGAACAAGCCGCTACAATAAGACTTTTTTTTTTTTTTACATTTATTTATTTTTGAGAGACAGAATGAGACAAAGTGAGAGCGGGGGAGTGGCAGAGAGAGGGGGAGACACAGGATCGAAGCAGGCTCCAGGCTCTGAGCTGTCAGCACAGAGCGCGACGTGGGGCTCGAACCCACAGACGGTGAGATCATGACCTGAGCCGAAGTCGGACGCTCAACTGACTGAGCCACCCAGGTGCCCTTTCATAAGACTTATTTTTGACTCTACTACTTACTTGAGTGACCTTGAGCAAGTTTTTAACAGCTCCAATTCATTTTTTAATCTATAAAATGAGTACCAATTTGGGAGGGTTGAAATTTTGTGTGGAAAGAGAGAGAGAAGAGAGAGACAAAGCGAGAGTAAGAGATTGAATACTAGAGGCACTCATCAGGCTCTCCGTGCATGAATGTCTGGCAAAAAAAAAAAAAAAAAAAAAAAAAAAAGGCACTCCGATGTCTGTTCATTGAATGAAAAGTGTATTTCTTCAGCTCCATCAACTCTTGGAAATAAATACCCTTTGCTTTAGAGGTATGGACAGAATAATCCCTAAGTATTAATGTTCTCCCCTCCCCCATTCCCCCTGAAAAGGAAGTCACTTCTCTTATTTCATCATTTAGACCACTTAGGTATGCACTCGGGGCGTTCCTCATCATGTTAATCCACTCAATAAATTCTGTTCAAAACCAAGATTTCATGCGCTGGGCCCAATGGCGGGGATACAGCAGAAAATGCTCCATGATCCCCCTGGAGAGGCTCACAGAAAAAAGTGAGCTTGGATGAAGGCTCTGATTTTGAGAGAGGCCACTAGCCATTAGCCAAAATATGTCTGGATCAGTAACTACACCCTATCATCAACTTGACTCTCTAAAAATTACAATGTGGCTTTAGGACCTGGTACATAGTGTTCGCTCAACAAATATTTGTTGGATAAAGGCATGAATGGGATGGGATGGGAATTTCAGTGAGCTTTTATTGCTCTGGGCTGATGGAGGAGACATGCAGCAAATAAAATCCTTTATTTGAGGACAAAGCAAAGGAAAGCCAATCTTTTATCCGAGTAAGTCTGGTAGGTCTACCCTGAGAATTTACTACCATTTCAGAAGTCCTCTGGGGAGCAGGTGACACCTCTCAGAAACATTTCATGTCACCAACCAGGTGAGGCAGGACTGTTGGATACGACGGCTGAGCGGGTCCAGCTTGCCTTCCCAATCGTCCCAGAGATCTTCTATCCTGAAAATCCCTGGTTCCCTAGCCTTCCTAAACTGCCGGGCACCATACATTCTCTGGCTTCCCCACTCTCTTTGGCTCTAGAGTGCCTCACTGGACTCTATGCTCTCCTTCAGTGAAATCTCAAATTCTTCTGTTTTAGACTTGTCTCTGTGGCTGGTTTGTGAACTTGAGGGAAGGGACACTGTCTATAAATTCCCACAGTACTGGGCAAACATGAAGCGTTTAACGAGTAACTTTTTAAACTGTGTCTTCCGTGTGTAGCCTTGTCCAAGGTCTCCACGTGAGCCACAATACCGAGTGGCGATAAGGGCAGGGACGCAACCCTCATCTACTCTAGAGCTCCCCAGAAGCTCTCTCTCGCACATTCTGTCTCTCTCCTCCGTCTTCTGACAATGCTCTCAAAGACTGCAGAAAGTAAGACAAACCGGGAAAACGAAATCGCGTAACACCATGTAAATACGGTAGATTAGATAGGAGGCCAGAACCTTCTCTTTGGCTAAAAATAAATAAATGTCTATTTAAATGACGACGACCTCAAGCCTGACAGCATTTCACCCATCTGAAGTCTCCTGACACGTTGAGACCTCAAGCAGTGTTGAAAGGTCAACTTGTTTGGTACCAACTCTGACTCAAAAAGATTACTCTCCTGTGAGGTGAGGGAGAGGAAAGAAACGGGGGCAGTGAGGTTTTCCAGCCACTCCACCCAGAGGGTAATTAATCCAAATGCGAGTGGGGTGGGTGGAACTCAAACATCTCCCATTCGACCCACGCCTTCCCCCAGGGTTGCTAAGACAGAAGCGGCCCTGGCAGTCTTCGGGTTGAATCAATACCCCTCCCGCCGAGACCCGCTCTTAGAAGACCGCGACAGGAGGAAAGGTCATGAACACACCCGGGTCTGGACGCGCTGTCCCGGACGGAGCAGCGGGCCCGAGCGCCCCCCGCGGAGCCCGCTCGCAGCCAATGGGAGCTTGAGGTCCGGGGATGATGAGATGCGGGGCCGAGGCTGGGCCAATCAGGCTCCAGGCGCGGCCAGGGGGAGGAGATGGGAGGAGAGGCCGGGGGCGATGGAGACAGCTACACCAACAGAAGTTTCTCACCTATTTCGGCGAGGGACGCTCCCGCACCTCTTGCACACCTCCAGCTCCGCGCGGGAGGAGGGCCCCAAGCTCCTTTCTCCACCTCCTTTCAACTGCTCCCTGCAAGTGAGGGGAAGGCTGCTGAGAGCCCCTACCACCGCTAGCCTTCTTTTTATGTTGTCTCACAGGGAGAGAGGGGGCGAGGGACAACTTGGTTCTGGGGAACTGACCTCTGGCCTGGCGGGCCTCTGGGCAGAGAGGGCAGCAGTGGAGCGGCTGGGGCTGGGGGACTCCATGCTGGGGCCATGGACAGAGCGGCGCTCCTGGGACTGTCCCGCCTGTGCGCGCTGTGGGCAGCCCTGCTCGCGCTGTTCCCCTGCGGAGCCCAAGGAAATTGGATGTGAGTATGGGGGCGGCACGGGGGTTGTGGCAAAAGGGGTGCCCAGCCTCGGGGGACTTCCAGCTGACGCGGGGGAGCAGGGCCGGGGACCCTAGGGCGGATGACCCAAAATTTGGCAAAACACCTGGGATCGGAGGGGAGAGCTGGGGAGCGGCTCACGCTAGGGGCGGCGGTGTCTTACAGGTGGTTGGGCATCGCTTCCTTTGGGGTTCCGGAGAAGCTGGGCTGCGCCAACTTGCCGCTGAACAGCCGCCAGAAGGAGCTGTGCAAGAGGAAACCGTACCTGCTGCCGAGCATCGGAGAGGGCGCGCGGCTGGGCATTCAGGAGTGCAGGAGCCAGTTCAGACACGAGAGATGGAACTGCCTGGTCACCGCCACCGCCCAGCCGGGCACCAGCCCCCTCTTTGGCTACGAGCTGAGCAGCGGTAAGTCCCGGACCCTCGGGGATGGCGCAGGGTGGAGGGCGACAACTCCTCCAAGTACGGTAAATGAAGGAGTGCTTTCGTGGTCCGCCGCTGTCTCAATCCCAAAAGAGGTCCTTTAGTGGACGAGAATTGGGGGGGTGACGGAAACCAGGCCCGGGTGCAGGTGCGGTCCTGGAGGGGGGTGACTCCCCAGGTCCAGAGTGGGGCGCTAGGAGCTGTAGCTCTTCCTCCGTCCCGCGGCGCTCGGCGGGAGTTGCAGAAAAACTGACACTCCACCCCGCCGACCCCTCGGACCCCGTAGCGCCCCCCTACGTGGGTGACCAGCTGGAGAAACATGATGTCGGCAGCAGGGAATGCTGCCGCCGCATCTGCTTTGATTTAAGAGCTCCGCTGCGCACCGAGCCTTGGACAAGGGGCTAATTGCAGCGAAGCCCCACGTTTGTTGGCACCTCGGAGCGCGGGGCAGACAGAATAACGGTGATTGTAAAAGGGAACGTCCTGGACAACTCAACGTGCGGCTAACCCGAGCGCGACTACTTTGGCTCTCCCCTCTGGTCTCCTTTCCTTTTATATCTTCCCTCCAGAGAGCACACCCGCGGCGCGGGAAGCTGCAGTAAAACAAAGTTCCACTTCCACGTGCCCAGTGACTCTGTAGGGATAAAGGTTCAGGGAACCAGGATTGTTCTAGGAATATCAGCAGATTCAAAGAATTTTAGAACCTGGGCGCCGAAAGATTCGTTGTTGTTTTTCACATTCATTTCCGTCCTCCCTCCTCCTTTGACCCTTCTCCACCCGCTCCCTGCACGCATCGCCGCCAAAGTATTGCATTTGCCCCGCTGCGTTTTGGCCGGCGCGCCTTTCCGAAGGGGGCCTGCCCCTCCCCGCACCCCCGCAGAAGAAAAAAGAAGGAAGAAGGGGGAAAAAAAGGAGGAGGAAGGAGGGAAGGAAGGAAGGAAGGAAGAAGGAGAAGAAGGAGAAGAAGGAGAATTAGAAGCAGAAAAGTTTTAGTTGGTGAAATTCAGGGACATCAGCTGTTGAAAAGGTTTTTTGGACAACGGGCATGCAACTGTTTCTACTCCAATCTTATCTCAAAAGAAAAAAAGGTCATTTGCTGAGTCTCTTCTAGCCCATTTTACTAATGTTTTAATGAACTTTAATTTTCAAAGATTTTAGCTCAAACTCTATTGCAGGTGGGCTAAATATATACTCAGTAGATTTCTATAACAATTCTTTTTTTTTTTTTTTTCTTTGCTGGTGACATTTCATTTCTTTGCTGGTGACTTTCACTGCTTTTAAGACTGTAAAAGGATTAGCTAGCACTATATAAAATATTTAACTGTTCCATATTAATATCAGTGACTGTTGTTTATGATATCCTTGGGAAAAAAAAAAACAGTCTTTGATGTGAAAGTAAACTGTAACATCTACTGATTGCTTTGGCCTTTGCTTAATTTTAATTTGCATTCTGACGTGTATTATTTACACAAACAAAAATCACACCAAGTTTTTCAGCTTGGGTTTTGTGAGAACACATTTGAAATGTAAAAATAAAGGTAATCTGGACTCTTTGGACATTGCATTACCATTTACTGTATCCATGCGAAGGATTTTAAATTCAATATGTACTTATTGAACTTTTATTGTCTATTAAGTACTGAGCTAGGTGCTGGCATACATTTCAAATTTTAAAAATAAACAGATGATTCTAATTGTCATGAGGGCAATTTATGCTGTACAATATATAAAAATGCCCCCAAGTGGAATACTGAAAATTAATGTAGCTTTTTTATAAGACTAAAACAATATGAAATTGTCCTTTCTAAATATGTACTCATTAAAGCATCCATTGAAAGTAATTGCAAAATCACTTTCCTGCTAAGAGGGTAAGAAGGAGGCTTTGTTATGAACATAAACAGACGGAGGTATGGCTCTTCCATTCAGCAATTTATGTTTTGTTCTAGGCACCAAGGAAACAGCATTTATTTATGCTGTGATGGCTGCAGGCCTGGTGCATTCTGTGACCAGGTCATGCAGTGCAGGCAACATGACCGAGTGCTCCTGTGACACCACCTTGCAGAATGGCGGCTCAGCTAGTGAAGGCTGGCACTGGGGGGGCTGCTCCGATGATGTCCAGTATGGCATGTGGTTCAGCAGAAAGTTCCTAGATTTCCCCATCCAAAACACCACAGGAAAAGAAAGCAAAGTTCTGTTAGCGATGAACCTACACAACAATGAAGCCGGAAGGCAGGTATGTATCAGAAAATGGAATGAAATCTAGTGCCTTTAAATAACACTGGGATGACACTTCTGAATGAATCTGTCCAAGTGATTTTAAAAACGTACACTGGTAGTGGAAGAAACATATATGTCATCTATATGTATAATATATATGTGTGTTTATTGTATACATAAACAATATGTATGACTTCTACATCGATTCAGTTTAAGTTCTCCATCGGACAGGGGTTGATGTATTGGTGATTTTATATTTTGTCTACCTGGAACACTAATTATAAAATAATAGATGTGCACATGCCTTTGGGTGATTTTGTTCCATCCCCTTAGCGATAGAGCCAGAATAAGATCTATAGGATCTGCCTAATGGTACCGAAGCAAATTCCGTCTTAAATATGACTTTTGATTATTTCTTTAAATCTATTTTTAGTGGGAAATGGCTCCTAAACATCATGTGATCAATGCGTCCGTACTTTCTCCAGCAAACATTCTTGGATACATTAGAGAATTCATAACTGCTAACTAATATTTTGGTAAAACAAATCTTTTTTAAAGACAATTAGTTATTTTATTATAAAGTGATACAGATTCATTATAAAAAACAATAAATGCAGATAAATGTAAAGAAGCTTTAGATACATTAAACATATGGATATTTAAATATATACACATTAAAGATTTAATTTAATCTTTAATTAAATTTGAAGAACCACCATCTAATTAACCTCTTTTATGAATTCTGTGTTTTATACTAAAGTTTTCTTAAAATGGAATAAATTTGTAGCTTAATTTAACTTTTACATATTTATTTTAATGAATATTGACACAATAAAATTTGAGTTCTACAACATAGGGGAATTACTTGGCAATTCATAGTGAGTTTCTTAAAACAGTCAAAACCTTTTTACGAATATACGTTTTCTATGTTGTGATAATCTCTTTAGGACAGGAATATCAGCACATATCCTATATTATTGTAAATATCCAATAACCTGTAAAGGTCCCAAAGTAGTCATTGCAATCTGCCACATTCTCCTGAAATAAATTAAAACAAGTTGCAGTATCTGTCAGAAATATTTAAAGTATATGTTACATTTGTTTTACATTTTTGGAAAGTGAATAAATGGAACCCACTTAGAATAGGTACAAGTTTCAGCCAGCTTTCTTTACTTAGCCATTCTGGTTTATAATGCGAAAACAGAAATCTCAATAAATGTTATTATCACCATGACGCTTCAAATTCAAATTTGAATTTTTAATTCAATGTGAATATTGATTCAAAATAACAAAACAGAAACTAGGCAAGTCAGTAAATAGCTAGGTAGGCTTTTCATATTTTTGTTTAGAAATTTTAAAATTTAATAAAGTAATTCTTGCCTGACACCACAGTTACGCACATGTCTCTTCTTAAAGTTTTCCATGTAAAAAAAAAAAATTAAATGAATGAGGTTCTGCTTCAATGTAAACATTATCCACTAAAGGATTTTTAAAATTATCTCTAACATATGAATATAAAAGAGGTCAAATATATGTTTGTGTTTCTTAATACATATTTTTTAAAACTCTAGAGTTAGGATGAGAAACACATTAAGTCAAATTAATATCTTTAAAAAGACCCACAAATGTATATTAATTATCAATTTAGATCTTAAATCTTCTTTAATCATTCTTTAAATAATTTTGTAGGGAGTTTTAACATTTCACTAGAAAACAAAACTTGGAAATTCATGTCATGATTAATTCCCTGAATAAAGCTATCCCTAAACTTCTGAGAAGCTCTGCAGTATTCTGTATTTTTATCAGTATCATTAGGCAGGTATTTAGTGTTATTCTGTCTTGTGTGTTGTTTCTAATTAGGTAGCAATATTTGCCTTGGTAACCACTTGATCTTCAACTAGTATTTATATTCCAAGTTTATTAAAAACATACAACTATTTAGCATCAACTTTAATCCACTGTTTGTTGGCAAAAAACAATCTTCTCACATTACTGAGGTTTTTGCTATTATTCTAATCGTGCAGAAAATAATTCAGCCTATACATATTATATGCAGTTTGTGTACATTTTGGAGTTTTCTCTACTGAGTCTTTTTGTTCTTCATTGGTCTACATAGAGTCTTAAAATATTACAAAACGTTACCTGGACTGGAGTTTTTGTTGGTCTGTTTTCATGAAATATTACAATTCAAAACCATTTTGTATTTTTCTTTCCACTGGCAGCCAAGCCCCCCCTCCCCCCCCCCCCACAACAACAAAAACCAACCAGGTTTCCAGGCTATTATCTAATATGGAAGAACAATCAACTCCATTTTTAAGATTGGCAATTAGGATTCTAATCTAATAGGCATATTCTTCTGAGTAAAGTTCAAGGTCTGCATTCAATTGAGTTGATTTTCCTCGTCTCAAAATCCCAAACTCAAAATGTAGGAAAGCGTTCAGAGAAATGTGGGTACTGGCGCTTAGTAGTGCTGTGAGCAGGACAGATGATTTTCTAACCGCTGACCTTAAATACTCTGATTCCCACTTGGTTTCTGACACCATTCCTAAAGTTATGACTCCAAGAATAATGTTGCTGAATGGTGATTGGCTAACAGAATGATGTGATGTCTTCCAGGGGCAGAACTTCTGGGAATAATGTGACTTGGAATATTTATGGGTATTTCTTTTGGTGTGCTTAAAATATTTCCATTCTTCCCATGTCCACCTCATAAACTTTTAAGTTTCCCTACCCCATAATTTGTTTTATGATGAGTAACTCAAAAAAGTGGGAAGGGCCCAACCCCAAATTTTCATTGACCTGTTTCAAGAATATTTATAAGTACTTGAACAACACATAAGTGTTTTGCTTTTCAGCAGGTTCAAATATATTTTTGGACTGAAAGAGACAAAATGGGTCAGAGGAATAGGAATTCTACACATAACCATCCAACCTTATGTCACAGTTTTCCTGAAAACTTAACCAGATCATCTGATAGTTGACAAAATGAAATGTTTATAACAAAATGTTCCACAATAGTTTGTTTTGTTTTGTTTTGGTCATTTCTGTGAAGTTTGGATAAAGCGATACACTGGAAAACAATCATCGCCTGCTGTGTTACCTCTGAATCAAAATTGTGGGACCAGTCACTCCTTAGACCACTTCTTAGCAGTTTCTATTTTTACATTAAGTATTAATGATACATCTTTCCTATTTCACTTCGTTAGAAGTTCATCAAACCAAAACTTAACACAAAGAGCCCAGTAAATTGAATGCTACCCTCCTAATTGCTCTCCCATAGTTGAAAAATATTCCACCAAAATGTGCACATCTGTTTGCAATAGTTAACAAAACATTCCTCTGTTAATATCGTTATAAACCTTAACAACTCAACTAGAGTAGAGAAAGGAATTTTCTCATAACCACATACTACTCATACGAATGCTGTTCTCTAACTTTTCCTGTTAGCAGAAAATGGCTGCTATCACTGCAGTTCAGAGCAGCTATTTGATGTTAATCAAGAATCCCAGCTGAAAAGCTCCAGAATATACTTTTTTTTGGAGTGTTCATGCAATTTCCTTAAATATACTACATTTTCCATTTTCATTTTTCTCTGTTCTACTAAAATTCTCCAGCTGCATATACAGACTTTACATCATATATCACCAACTTTCCTTATGTAAATCAAGTGTCTTAACCATGCTGTTCATTCTTTTGTAAAACTGGAATAATATGTAAGTACATGTTCATTAACTACCTACTGTGTGCAAGGCATTTCTTTCTGTAAAGCTACATCAAGTAAAATAATTTATGACAAAGTTCTCTGAGAAACACTAAGTTCTGCAGTTAAACTGTACGTGTGTGTGTGTGTGTGTGTGTGTGTGTGTGTGTGTGATCTGCCTTGGACTCTGCATTTCATCAAATTGTCCTAATGGTAATTACATTGCTTTATTTTAATCCTTATTTGCCCAAGTTTCTTCCTTAGAGTTTTTTTTTTTTTTTGGGCTATAATCATTTAAATTTCATGTCAAGTTATTGGAATTCTTCTCCTTGATGTTTATTTGTCTTTCTATCCTAGACTATATCTATAGCTATGTCTATATCTATATCCATATATATGATAATATATATGGTAAAACATATGTAATATAAAATATATACAATAAAACTTATGATAAAATGTAAATAAATAAAATATAAATATAAAATATACACACGATAGAAATACCATATTTATACTTATTGTTAAGGACAAAAAAGATAATGGAATTGAAAGGTAATTGAACAAAACTTAAAAATATCATCCCTGAAAAGTTATAACTAACTCCAGGTATTTAAAAGATTCTAGTTTTCTATAGCAAGAAAATCTTCCCAAAATTCTGATGTGAATTCAGCAGGTGATATCATTAGATATCACCTTTTTATCCTTCAAACCTGGCAGGTAATGTGTGCTAACTCTGTGGCCTAACACTGCTGTGGGCTGAGAAATCAGAGGAGAGCCCCATAGGATCCAGACCTTTCCATGCCATTGACTCTCCTGGCAGTGACTCCTTTGTTTAAGGTGGTTTTCAGTTCTTTCTTCAGCTTCAGAGCACCAACAGAGAGTGAGTTAAAGCTGTTCAAGTGAGCTGGACTAACTATTCCGTAAGTATTTGGTGAGCATCTACTCCATCCTCCATGCTTTGCAAATTGGCAACACCATACATGATGTCTGAACTGGTTGATGAAACAAAAGTCGGCCCCTCAGTAAGATCCTGAGCAAGAGGCAGTTTTAAATCACCAAGCGATGACTGTGAGGAATGTTGATCAGGTTTAAATACATAAACAGACATTCTTAGATTTTTGGCTTTCTTTGGACAATTTGTTTTGTTATTGCCTAGCATTAGCTGAGCTCTCTTTTTCTCATATCCTTCAAGCCCTTAAAATCTGAACAAAAGTAGGCAGATTGCATTAATTTGAACATTCATTTGCCTGGAGACATTTTAAAGAATGGAAGTCTTTGTGAATATCAAATGCCATAAATTTAAGTAACTAAGCTGTGTGCCATACTTTATAAATTGCTTTCATATCATTGAAAGCTGTCTTTTGCCTGGGTTACTAAGAAATAGACATAGCTACTTGCTTCTCAGTTTTATGAATTCAAAAAGAGCATATGTGCTTTATTCCATAAAGGACAGGGTTTAAATATTATTCTGTTTACTATTTTCAACACTAATAAGTATCGAATATTGCACAAATCAATACCATATGCTCTCACTCAAGGTTGCAAATATTATAAATTGTCCGAAATAGTCCATCTCATTAGATAGTTCAGAAACTTTAATTTGTTGGGAAACCTAACATTCCACGAACACGTCAGTGTCAAGTTTAGTATAAAATGGCAAAACATAAACCCCTGTCATTTTAGAGTCGTGATAAGAACTGTAAGTGGAATTTAAGCTGTGAGGTTTTCCTTTCTTTGGTGAGATGACACACATAATTTCCAAGTTATTGAATGGGCAGATCAATTTCCCATTTTACCCAGCATGCTGACAGACCGTCAGCGCTACAGCTAGCCCCGGCGATTTATTAATCTGCTCTGTCGTCCTCTAGGGATGGAAGGAAGCTGTGTTAACCAGCCTGCTGTATAAGAGAATAGAACCCCAAAATTCTTGAAATCTCTCTATTGCTTTTGCACGTTGAGCCCCATGTAAAATTTTCTCTCAACTCTTCCCGGACCTTCTTCTTCAGGGAAAGGGGGCATTTATTTAGACCTTAATGTGTGCCAGGCAACGGACTCTTATAGATATATGTAATTTCATTTAATTCCTCAGGCTGAATAAACCAAACTCAGCACTTCGAATTGAAAAATTATGTATATATATTATCCCTTTTCTATGTTAGGATGGTGCTACTGATCCATCAAGAATAGGACATATGTTTTGAATTAATTTTCCACAACAGGGGAAGAATTTGCTGGGAGCAACCACACTCTCCAGCCCCTTCTCCTTTTGACCAATTTAAGTTGATTCGTCAGGGTTTCTCATGTGGTCTGTGACCAGAGGATAACACGGTGCCTCAAGCCCGCATGAACGTAATGGACTTTTACAGTGATCAAACCTGAGAACTCTCAATCCATAGATCTCATGCTTGGATGCCCGTTAGAATCATCTGAGCAGCTTTGTGGACGTGCCACTGCCTGGACCCCACCTTGGCCAAGTAAATCAGAATCTCAGCGATTAGTGCGTTGGTTATTTGCAAAGTTTCCACGGATGCTTCTATGCACTTGTGAGGCGAGGATGACCATCCTGTCAGTGCTTCTCAAGTTTTAAGGTGCATACGAGTCCCCTGAGAATCTCATTAAAATGCAGATCCTGATTCTGTGGGACTATAGTGGGGCCAGAGAAGTTGCGTTTCTCACAAGTGATGTTGGTGCTGCTGGTTCATGAACTACACTATGAGTAGCAAGGTGCGATATCAGGAACATGGAGGCATGCATGAACATCTTCCCACCCCGAAATTAAACACAAAAATAGACATAAGAGTAGTGTCCCTCAGGTGTCTCAGATAAACCCTGATGACTACATTGGCCTGGTCCACTACTTTAAATTAGACTTGGAAACGTTTGCTCTGCAGGGTCAGAACGACAAAACACTGGAACCCTGAAGCAGCTGTAGAGACCCTTTATGTTCAAAACTATCGTTTTTGTGCAGGACTACACGGACCCAGAAAGTGAAGTGGTGAGGTCAGCCGCGCTTCTGTTGTTGGGTAAGACACTTCATGAATGATATTTAATGCGATTCCTGTGGGTTTCAGGCCGTCGCCAAGCTGATGTCAGTAGACTGTCGCTGCCACGGAGTGTCCGGCTCCTGCGCTGTGAAAACGTGCTGGAAAACGATGTCTTCCTTTGAAAAGATCGGCCATTTGTTGAAGGACAAATATGAAAACAGTATCCAAATCTCAGACAAAATAAAGAGGAAAATGCGCAGGAGAGAAAAAGATCAGAGGAAGATACCCATCCGCAAAGATGATCTGCTCTACCTTAATAAGTCTCCCAATTACTGTGTAGAGGACAAGAAACTAGGGATCCCAGGAACACAGGGCAGAGAATGCAACCGCACGTCAGAGGGCGCGGACGGCTGCAACCTCCTTTGTTGTGGCCGCGGCTACAACACCCACGTGGTCAGGCACGTGGAGAGGTGCGAGTGCAAGTTCATCTGGTGCTGCTACGTCCGCTGCAGGAGGTGTGAAAGCATGACTGACGTCCACACTTGCAAGTAGCCCCTCCATCCAGCCTTGAGCCCCACTCCTCAGTGACAAACAAGGGACTGCCATTCCCAGGTGCCTCCCACTGTGCAGGGCTGTGGAAGGCGCCTCCTGCCTCCGAAGTCCCAGACCCTTGGGCCTCCGGCAGCGCTCTCCTTTCCTGACGGATATCCAGTCACACACTGAGCATGTGGATTTGGGGGGATACCAGAGTTGACAAGGTTTGGGTTCATTCTTTGGTGGTTTGGAAATACATATGGACCTACCAAGAAGATAATCTGTCTCCTAAACAAGAAAGAACAAGAAGGAGCCTTCATGCGGGGACACCTGGGCCATGCTTAGGATAAGATCCTTGACTATGGAATTCAGTTATGGAACTCAATAGCGGTGGGTTTAATATTAGACGTTTTTAAAAGGCGCATCTTATAGCAGCAAGGAACAGTAAACATGATCTCATTTATTTTCTCAGTAATTTGGGTGAAGAAATCATACTGTGCATAGAAACAGACATTGAAAAGTTAACAGAAGCGGAAGGTGCTTACCTACCTTTTCATGCATTTCAAAAGAAGGGCAATTTCAAAGAATTTTCATAACTGATACAGTATCCCTAAAATGTGTTTGCTAGAGATGTTTAGTGACAAAAGGGAAGAATCTAAACATAGAACGTAAAATGTATGATTTGGATTTTAAGTGCCTTTTAACTATGAGAGTTTATCTAGAAAAATCTCAGTGAGATATACAGCAATCTTTTATCTTTGGCTTTATTCTTTAATTGTAGACCAGTTTCTACTATTAAAACCCAACTCTGAAATATCGGAGAAGAGAGGGATCTCGAAAGCATGTGGGAAACTTAAAGGTAAAAACATAAAGGGCTTTCATACATTGTAAGGGAAAGCACCCTTTAAACATGTAAGACAGTATTTTGTACAGTATTTTGCTTAAAAAAGTTATATATTTTGTAAATACAGTATTTAAGTTATATGATGATATGTATTAAAACTTCAGACATTATTGCCAAAGCCCAAGAGTTAAGGCGATAAAATTATCTCAGAAATAAGATTAGCTTCTGTTTCTTTTCATTCTATTAACTCTGACTTTTTTTAAACATTGAAAAAAGTTAATTGAGCAGTTATATGGATGTGTTTTTCTTGTCAAAATGACAGTTTTACATGTTATAGATTAAAATATGCTGCAAGATATTGAGAATTGTGTTATTTCAGCAGATTAGTTAAATTCTGCTTTTAATTAGTTCTGTTTAACTTGTAAGGCTATTATAATAAATTATGCAGTAAAAGTGTTAACTGGATAAAAGAATCTACATCAAAACAATGATCACCTTGTGTATTTGATATCCTGGATATTTATTATATTGTATGTAATGCTGCATTTCCATGTGAATGTTGAATGGTCTTTCTAAGTTTAGTATTCATGCATGTATATTCATCATACTTTACAAGGTTCCTGGTAAAAATTACAGGGCTGTATTTAAGGTTGTGTTTTAATGTAGATGCTTATGTTTTTTATGAATTGTTAACTATTTCAGTATTCTATAGGAAAAAACTTCTAAGTTCAGGAAAGACAAAGAAAGAATATTCTTTTTCTAATAATAAGCCAAGAAAATGTTTCCTTGCCCATAACTCTCATCCTATTTCCTTTCAATCTTATTTCCCAAGGCAGAGCAATAATTTGCAAAAAAGAGCAAACCCATGGAAAATGTCTCAGGCTTCATATTAAATTCAAGGCTAAACATTTCATTGTGACCCTTACAGTTTAACAAAGAAATATTATTTATAAGTGAAAATCTCAGAAATGACAATTGAATAAATATAGTACTTATTTAAAAGAGTGGTTTACCAATCTTTAGCATCCGCTGATTAAAATAACCTGAGAGACTTATTTTCATGCCCCCCCTTTTTTGGCACAGTAAATCTATTTTATCTGCATTAAAATAAGCACTCTTTTTTTTTTAAGGTGAAGAATAGTTCCCATTAACAACCAATTTCTTCTATCAACTAGACAACTTTTCATAATTACCTTACCAACCAATTGGTAGAATCAGGTGGCCTCCAATTCCCAAACGCTAGTATGCAGCCATTGCTTGAAGACAGTGATGCCAACTCAGACTCTCTTCTCTGGGATGCCTGAGCAGGATCTCCTAACTCCCAAGCTTTGGCTTCTTCTTTTTTGTGTCTTTTTGTGTCTTTGGCTTCTTCTTTTCCTTCTCCTCCCTGGCATCACTATGGAAGCCATTCTTGAATTTCTCACCAGTTTAACTGATGGCCAACCTGGACTTGGCTCATTTTCTTCCCACTCCCTGTCATGCTGCAGGTAGCACCACGGTGCTCTCGGGAATACAATTTGTGGAGCCCAGATGTTCCTATTCAATCTAAGCTATTTTGCCTGCATTGTTTAGGGCTCTTCGTGTTGCAAGTAACAGATGACACAACCCAGACTGACAAATGTTAAAGGAAATGCATTGACTCAGTAACTGAAGAGTCCAGAGTCCAGACTGGTTCCCGTGGAGCTCGATCTGAAAACTCACACTATGTTCCCACGGTTCAGGTCTTTCCAGCTCCAGCCTAAACAGGCTGGCTTCTGCAGTGTTGTCTTCTACTTCAGGCCCTACAAGGTGGTGGGGGGACCCTCACCACCTCATGCCACCCCAGGGGCCCCAGGCTCTTCTCTTTTCTTAGCTAAATGGCTGCTACGCTCCCTCCAAGCCTCACATTCTCCTACCACTCATTCTAAGGAAAGAGAGAGGTTCTTCTTGGTTGCTTCTATAGGAGAGATGGAATTTTTTTTTTTCCTTCACAAAATGACCAACTAAGGTAGTTCTGAGACTCATTGGCTCTGATTGGTTAATATGTCCATCAGGGAACCAATCACAATGGGCATTGGAGATTGGGGTTAGGGGATAAATACATTGATGATCTTAAGGCAATCAGATCCAGTGTGGAAAGTGGCAGTGAGTGATTCATTCCGACTAAACTCAAGTAGCTTGAGAAAAGGGAGGGAAGAGGTGAATCCGCGGAGGAAAACCAGGGTGTTATGTTAACATTAAAGGGTACCTGGGTGCTGGGCAGCACAGACATTAGATGTCTTCAGCTCCAGTGATGTGTTTCGAAAACAGCTTTCTGGCAGCACTTGGGTCAGGCTCACAGCCAGACAAAGCCCTGTGACTTATGTATAGGGTACAAAGTGCCTTCTTTTGTTTAAATGCCCTTTATGATGTTGAAAGGGGAAAAGGAGAGGGGAGGTGCTCTAGTGTATTAATTTTCAACATAGGAGTTCAACTATTTTATAAATTGGGAAATGCTTAATAGAGACAGTGGTAAGAGGCAATGATGATTGTCTGAAAATGATATCAAGAAAAGCATATCAAATGGCATTATCTATAACCTCTAGATAAAGAAGTTTGCTAATTAAAATATTTCCCTGGTAGTAGTAGCTTGCAAAACATTAAAAAACGCTTTAATTTGTTTGGCTATAAACAACTGCATTCTTTCCTTATTCACAATCTGGATGATAGTCGTTTTGTTTTTAAAGAACTAGGATAGCTATAGAGTAAAAATAGAATCTAATTATATAAGATGCTACGACCCTGTATGTTTTTGCAGCTTTGTAATCATGTGATATTCACAGTAGAGATTTTAGAAACACACGTTGACTTTCGCAAGCACTGTCAGTACTAGTGTGTCTGGTTTCTACTTGGTTTAAAATGTGGAACCAGAGAAGCTTCCCATCAAAATATTCATTTATAGGCAATTTGATGAGCTGTTGGAACTTGTTGCATTGCGTTGCATTGCATTGCAGTGCCCAGACACTGCGGAGTTAAACCAACCATTTGGAGCCAGTTAGTTAGTGATCCAGAGTACTATAATCCACTTAGCTGACTTGAAGGAAGAAAAATTCAAGTCTGATCTCCAGGAACCAGGAATACTCCTCAGGGCAAGCCCTTCTTAAGGAAAGTTGGCTAAGATGCCTTGATTTTTTTTTTTTTTTTTTTAATTTCAGTTTCACTATAGACCAGATGTGATAAGTCATAACATTTCTCAGAGTAGGATGATGAGGTGAGCCGAGAAGGACAAATGCATGTGGCGCAGCGTGAAAAGGGGGACATGGTTGTACACCAGGGACTCATTTCCTTTGAAATAGGGAATAATAGCAAACACTTAATTAGCACTTACTGCGTACCAGGCATTAAGTAACTTCTATGTATTATTCTGTGCCCTTCACCAACATGTGCTTCACACAGCATCAAAATTGTCACACACTGAGTTTGCAGTATACCATTTAGAGAGTTTGGGGCCTTTGTAAATAAAATGAAAATTACAGGATGTTCCTTCATGGTTTGGCTATATAAACTTGATTGAGGAGCAGTAGTTAGATGATGGAAGAACTGAGAGCTTAGAATTCACCATGAAATAGAATGAAAAGACACTGCCTCTTGATTTCTAAGCTCTAAGTGATTTAAACTGCCTGCTATTTTAGATCCCAGTGTGGGCTAACAGTCGGATTATGCAAGAGCCTAACAATCATTCCAAAAGGAAATGACTGGGGGTGAAGATCAAACTAATTTAGTGCGACGTTAAATAAATACTTACATCCTTTTTATTGTTGTGCTTACAGCCAATTGTTACATAAGGTGTCATTTTTAATACATGGATGAAATTTACCATTGGTAACGATTTACATTCACATCCAAAGGAAAACCACTAGAGGTGGTTTGCATGATTAAAACCTCTTGAAACAAAATCAGGATTGAAAAAGCAGCCTCTCCCACTGATTGTAAAGGGAAAGTAATAATAAATGTGGACCAAGTCAACACAAACTGCAGTTTCGTATGTGACTTTTTAATTTGCAGAGTTAAGTGAAAGCATCTGATTGGTGTGTGAATGGTGGATATAGCGCCGCCTGTTCCCCTCTGTTAACTGCTGTTCTGAACGCTCGGAGAGGCTCCCCTCAATACAGGCCAAGGAGCCTTCCCTTTTGTACGCTAGTAACAATCAAGCCCCTGTCATCATGCCCATATCCAGTCGGCCATGTTTAGCCAAGAAGCAGGAGGGTGGCCCCTTGTAGCCCCTATTGTTCTCTGACAAAAGAGGAGTATCGCCAAATTTAACTGCACATTTAAGTACACCTCAAATTCTGCATGAATTACAGGTGTAAATAAAATGTAAAGTTAGTAATTACCTGTTTGTTCCTAGTACATAATCCTGACATTTCTTTTTTAAAAAAAGAAAGATTTTTTTGGTTTTTTTGGGTGTTTTTTTTGTTTGTTTGTTTTTTTTTTTTTGGTAAGTTGTATTGTTTCTATTTTCCCCCCAGCTTTCCTGGGATATAGTTGACATATAACATTATGTAAGTTTAAGGTTCTGTCCATTGCAAGTGCTTCATCTCAAGCTCCCCGGCAGACTACCAATGTTTGTTCCTTACGGCTTCATCCAAGGCAAGCCAGCAAAATGGAAAAACTGAAAAAGTGAATGTGATAAAGCCTCTTTAACATGCCCTCTATTTAATGGGTATGGGCTAAATAATTTTACAAGCTGAACGATAAATGTCACTACTCAGAATGAGAAATTCTCTCCTTTTGCTGGCTTGAACACTTGTTCTTTCCCCCAGATGCTCAATATATCATTTCTTGAGAAACTACTTTGAACTTTGCTGACTAAATAGAGAACTACAGCCTTAAAACGTTGATTGTCACAACTGTATTGTATCCGTGTCTGACACAGTTCTGTAGAATTATAGGGAACCTCCTCCAAAAGGATTATTTCCGTAAGAGAATGTTAACATTCCCTTGCAAGGTGTTAATAGTTCCACAAGAATTGTCTTCCAACCTCATTCCTGGGTCAGAAGTTTCAGATTTCAGGGCACCTGGGTGGCTCAGTCAGTTAAGCGTCTGACTCTTGGTTTTGCCTCAGGTCATGATCTCATGGTTGCTGAGATTAAGCCCCCTGCTTGGGATTCTCTCTCTCCCTCTCTCTCTGCCCCTCTCCCACTCACACACACACACACACACTCTCTCTCTCTCTCAAATATGTAAACCCCAAAAAAGTTTCAGATTTCTTTAGGAGTACAAGCTCATTTACTGATGTTAAACCTTAGGTCTTCTCCCTCAGGGAGAACAGAAAGCCAGCGAGGGCTGTCTGCATTCCCCTGGGAAGAGGCACCAGGACTGAGGGCCGGGTGCTTGCTCCTCAGACCTCAGGAAATCCCCACCTGCCGACTCTCCCACCTCTCCTACCTCTGAGAACACTCAACTCTCAGGTACCACTGCCTTCTCCACCAACTGAAAAACGTACTTCTAACTACAGCTTTCGGCACCATTTGCTTCTACATCTCTCCTCTGCTCAGAGCTCAGACTCGCAAGACATTCTCCTCAGGGTTCATTTCTCTTCTGGTCACATACTGCACACAGCACTTCTCCAGTCTGACTCCTGGCACACGGGGTATGCAGAAGCTAACCATTTTTAGAGGCTGAAACTTGAAATAATTGAAAAGATTTCTATGTTAAAACGAACATCTGAGTAAATGATAAAATAAACCAAAAAATTCACGTTAAGTTTTAGAACTTCTCAGACTCAGACTGGGCTCTTCACTAAAACCTGATTTCCAGAGGTCAGCGTGTACTCTCCTCAGCTTTGAGCGATATACCTACAGAAAACAGGGCAGTTCCATTCACCATTCCGCTGGTGACACTGAGGTTAAGAAGCCTTGGCAGGGGATTCAGCAGCCCCCGTATTGAGCGTGTCCACCCGAGTAGGCCAGGTCGAAGCAGCAGCGACAGCACATGAAGGCGCAACGCATCGCGGAAAAAATGTTCCAAAGTCAAATGCATAAAGTTCAAATAATGAGTTTACTATTATAAGGAAAAAGGTCTCAGAAAGCAAAAAACGTCTCAAAATCCATTCAAGGCATTCCTCTCCTGCCCAGGCAACACTCGCTAGTGGGTAAGAACGTCCACGGGCCTTCTGAACAAGAAGCAAATGCTGGTGTGCAAGAGGGTGCCAGCTGGGTCCCCCCTTGCCCTCAGCAGGAGTTAGAGGGTTAGGTAGCAGGTTAGGAGCAGGGCTCCGGGTCTTTTGTTCTGGGCTCTCCTGGATTGGGGCTGCAGCAGAGTGCTCCCCCATGAGGCTCATCTGCCAGCTGCCACCACAGAAAGGAATCAGCCTCTGGCTAAGTCACATGCTTTCCCATACCTTCCCCTCCAGACGGGACAGCAAGTGCAACTAGATCATGTGATCATTTGAGTTGCCGGCTCCCTGGGGATCCACAAAAGCCTGGATTCTGCATATGAGATACGGTTTGGTGTCAGTGCAGACTGAATGAAAGAGCAGGTGATACATAATTGGAGGCCGAGGTCAAGGAGGTGCTAGGGTGAAGAGCTGTGTCCTCTCTCATGACCTGACCATCCAAGTCGTTCAACGGCTCCTTTTTGGCTTGGTGTCTCAGTCCATTCAGGGCGCTTTAACAAAACACCACAGACGGGGTTGGCTGATAAACAACAGAAATTCCATTCTCACAGTTCTAGAGGCTGGGAAGTCCAAGATCAGATTTGGGGTCTTATAAAGACCTGCTTTTTGGTTCATGTGTTTTCTTGCTGTGTCCTCACATGGCAGAAGGGGCCAGGGAGCTCTCTAGGGTCTCTTTCATAAGGGCTCTACCCCCAGTGAGGGCTCTACTCTTCTGCCCTAATCATCTCTCAGGGTTCCCACCTCCAAATTACCGTTACATTGGAGATTAGGTTTCAACAACCGGATAATAGGGGCAGGGAAGAGGGGTAGCTGGACACAAACATTGGGACCGTACGTGGTGTTTGGCAAGATGGGACTGGGAAGCTCAAGGAGGCTGGCTTTTGTCTTTGACCAGAACACTATTAGCTGCAAGAGACACAGTCAATAATAAGGACAATACCAGCAGTTGCATTTAGTGCGTACCGGGCACTCGGGCAGGCACCACAAACACGTGGTATTAGGCCTACCTTGTAACAGTGAGGATACAGACTTTGTCAAGTTCCCCATGTAATGAGCAATGAAGTAGAGACACATACTCAGGCAAGTCTGTACTCTTCACCAGTATGCTACACTCCCTCCATTACAGAATTCACTCCTCTTTAAGGTTTTAGGACCCTTTCCTCTCTGGTGATCAAGTCAAATAAATGCGGGCTGATTACAGGAAACATTAGGAGACTGCAGTTTCATAAATTATTTTTCCCAAATATAGGACTTTTACCAATTGAAATTTTTTTGAATGTTTATTTTTTGAGAGACAGAGTGCGAGCAGGGGAGGGGCACAGACGGAATCCGAAGCAGGCTCCGGGCTCCAGGCTCCGAGCTGTCAGCACAGAGCCCCACGGGGGACTCAAACTCACAAACCTCGAGATCATGACCTGAGCCTAAGTCAGACGCTTAACCGACTGAGCTACCCACGCGCCCCTTTTACCAATTCAGTCTCGACTTCTTTCAATGTTCAGTGCCCATCCAGTGATGGGCAGACTTTACGTAGAGGTGAACAGTGAGTTTTGTTTTGTTTGCTAAGTAATCTCTACACCCAACGTGAGGCTCCAGCTCACAGACCCCAAGATCAAGAGCTGCATGCTCTATCGAATGAGTTAGCCAGGTGCCCCTAAACAGTGAGGTTGGTGATGGCAGCGAATTGAGCCAGTGAACTAGCTCTACTGGGAAGACGGTCTTTGTAGTAAGTTTGCTTATAAACTGCCTAGGCAACAAAGCCCAGAAGCCTTTCTTCCGACTCTAATTGAAGGATCAGCCAGTCCCTTTTCCTTTCTAGAAGCAACATCCTAGTGTTGAAAGCATTTCCTTAACATAGCTGCCTTCAGGTTTGTCTGCACCCTCACTGGATTGCAGGAAGGTTCTGGTGGAAGAAGTCTCCTAGGTTCCTGGAAGGCGTTCCCCACGTTCCTTCAAGCTGCCTAACAAGACTGCCACTCCCAAGCCAGGCAGGCCTGCTTTTCGCTCTAGCTGGCCTTGATTTGACAGGAACCTCAAGAACAGGGGTGTGGGAGAGAAGAGACCAGAGGTAGGACAGTAGTGAGATTAAGGGAGCTTTGAGGGGAATTGGGATTAACTATCATCACGTGACAATCAAAAACCAAGTGTGCGACAGAAAGATCAAGCTGGGAAGACGCAGCAAAATTCTAAGGGGTGCTTTAGAAAAGGTAAAATCTGGGGCACCTGGGTGGCTCAGTCAGTTGAGTATCCGACTTTGGCTCAGGTCATAATCTCACAGTGTGTGAGTTTGAGCCCTGTGTCAGGCTCACGGCTGTCAGCCCAGAGCCTGCTTGGGATTCTCTCTCTGCCTCTCTCTACTCCTCCTCTGCTTCGCAAACACACACTCTCTCTCTCTCTCTCTCAAAAATAAAACAGGGGCGCCTGGGCGGCTCAGTCAGTTAAACATCCGACTTCGGCTCAGGTCATGATCTCGCAGTCCGTGGGTTCGAGCCTCGCATCGGGTTCTGTGCTGACAGCTCGGAGCCTGGAGCCTGCTTCCGATCCTGTGTCTCCCTCTCCCTCTGCCCCTCCCCTGCTTGGACTCTCTCTCTGCCTCAAAATAAATAAATATTAAAAAATTTTTTTTAAATAACTTAAACATTTCTTTTTTAAAAAAAAGTGAAGGTAAAATCTGGTACGTTACTCTGCAGCTCTTAACTTACATGTACTGACTGCTGTCTGAGGCCTCGCTGAGGAGGGTAAAGCAGGAAATCTTTTCCCTGATCAACATGAGCAATTGTTCCTTGTCTATTCATTTTAAAAAGTATTCTACATGCATTTCTACTCTTCATACTCTGAGCACAGCACATTTCTCATTCCTTCAGTTAAAAATGGGGTATGTCAACTAAACTATCATCTTTTGGGGAGGGGTTCAAATTAGAATTGTAAAAACTGTTAAAGTATTAAGTGCAATACAGGCTAAATGCTTTGGGTTTCATCTGGCGTAATAAAATATTAGCTGATTCATTTTGAAACAAATACAAAACATAGAACACTGACGAACTTTAATCAATTTAAAGTCAGGAATATAAAGACTCTGGCTCAATTTTTCTTTAATTTCCCAAATATCACTTATTTTCCTACAGTCTTAGCTTAACTTTAATAGGCATACTATAACACACTTGTTCTGGAAAACAAAAATTTGTGATTTCAAATAAAAAGTATGCATCCCGAAGTCCTTATACACCATTTAATACACCAAAATGTCAATGCCAAATTTCTGATTTTAATAAAGAAAATTCTCAACATCAAATGAACATTGTTACATTTACAATGCAGACTTTTACAAGAGATCTGAAAATGAAACGTGGGAAAATTATTGCTTCTAAAGTTGGCACCATCTATACATGAACTGAAACAAAAGCAAACTGCACCGAAACTGCCACAGAACCAATCTTTATCCCGCCTTATGACATTCTGTACAGCTTCACAAAGCTACCGTCTTATACTTTTCACCTTGAAAGGGAGGTCTTGCCATCTGGGTACTTAAATTCTATACGTATATCCTGAGGATATCGGTGTGTTTAAGCATAGGAATGTCTTAAACGTTCCATGTTGAGCAGTACAATGAATGCTTGACAAACACTAATGTGAAGTTTTGTAGGTATGTTATTTGGCCAGATAATACAACAAAACCCAACAATGCAAAAAATGCAACATCAATTCACCATCCCTGGAACTGGAAAAGAGCTATTCTTTTAATTGACATAATCTAGGGAAGTATTTTAAATGTCAAAATATACATGCTGAATGTGATTTTGCATATGAGCACCAGAAATCTGAAAAGTTTACAAAAATTCTATAAACGTATAAGGTGCATTTATTCTTGAATTACATTCAGTTTGAGAAGAACCAGTACCCCAAAGCTCGTTAATATTTAAGAAATAGCTAATAGTCTCCAACTTGGCTTACAGCAAAATAAAAATACTGCCTTTAGTTTTTTTATACAAGTCATCTAAAATTATATTCAAAATTTAAGTGTTGCCTTTTATTGTGAATAGCAGTTTGATCATTACTTTATGTTCCAGTTTAAGATATTTCATGCACAATAGGTATTTAACGCCCTTAAAGTGTGTGTGTGTGTGTACACACACACACATTGAATCATTTAGTTAATATCTCAAGTTAACAAAATTTTATGTAGAATTGGGTATGAAGTCATCTGAGGTCCAATCAAATTATTTTTTAAATGGTATCACTCCACTCAGTAATTACGACTTTTCTAAGTCCTTATATCTTCAGGCAAAACTGCTATTATGAAGTTAGATGAAGTAAATACAGAATTATTTCTTGGTTGACCATCAAAATAACTATGATATTAAAGTATGCCTTTTTCTAAACCGCATGGTCAATGCTGACAACAGTTCAAGAGGGAAATCTATGCCAGTGTTGCTCTAAATATACTGCCATGGCTGTCCTGCACTACCTGGTTGGGACAGGGAAGGGACGGGGCCAGCCTCCCTAGTTCCGTGGGGCTGCCACCCCCAGCCTCACTCTAAGCAGCTTCTGCAAAGTCATTATTCACACCGCTAACACGAAATCCAGCAAACTACAGTCCTGAATACCATCTACATTTACATATTTACTTTTTTACTGTGTACATTAAAAAAAAGAATTCTGTTGTGCTTTTCACATATCTGATACAGGTTTTCATTTATTTCTAGGTTTTTTGGGAAGAGAAGAGAAAGACTAAGGAAAAAGAGCAGAGAGTCAGACTGTAAAGTAACATTACACACACAACTAGCCAAATATCTTTTTAATTTAAAAGATACTATCATTAAAAAGCAACATATATACATACATATATACATACATATATACGTGTATGTATATATGTGTATAAAAGAAAACAAAGTCTCCTCCCTAAAATCCAAATTATTCCATGATAGGTTTTCACAGCAACCAGTATACATATCAATATATTTTTCACAATCGGTTCAGTTATCCATCGGGTATGCTTTTAGAATTAAAGGATGTCATTACTGTAGCAGTCTAACCACTGTACTATTATTATGGAAATGTGCTTAGAAATGGTTCAGTGATTTGCTCATTATGATGACTATTTACAAAGGCATCTATTTACGTTAGCAATAAATAATCCTGATATCAAAAGGGATAATGCTCATGCACACACCGAGATGGCTGCATGCTCTTAAAGTATTTACACATAGCTCCTCTGTCACAGCTCTGCCATTAATAATGAAAGTGTGTCTCCTTCAACTTCCGCTACATCAGTCTTGCTTCTGGGGGATGCATCCTTCCATCTCGACAACTTCGGGCCATCCTTCGTACTTGTTTGTGTCCTTATTGTTCTTGATGTGCTGTTGGAATACAACAGTAGGATACAGGGTTAAAGACCGTTATGAACTGCTGCTCTACAGGAACATACTTCAGTGCACTCATTTCAGTAACACTCACGTCAGTGATGCGTGCACACCAATTACTGTTCCAGACAGTTAATGAGCCACCCTTGGGGCCTAGCAGGCCTTCAAATAGCCAAAAGAACAAAACATCGCACAAGTTTTCTAAAGGATCATCCGTTAGTCAAAAAGTGAAGTTTACATTCTTCTAAGTTCTAAGGTATTTCTAAACTTAACTGATTATAATATCAAAAGCTCGATTAAAATCCTTAGTAATCGATGCTTCCCAATGGTCCTGAAAAAAGCACTGACATGCCAGTGCACTGTCATATAGGAAAAAATTTTCCATGCAGAATAGGACTATGTTTAAATTTTGGTTTTAAAACAGTGCCATGGTTATTTCAAATAACTGATTACCAAGAGCTTATGAAAAATAATATGAACATATTTAATGGCTGCTTTGTCTAAGTTTCAAATAATTGGGATAGGAATATGCAGTGTATAGTTTCACAGTTTACTTTTGTCCATTAATTTTGAAAGTCTAAGACACTAACCTGTTCAAAGGGGCTTTTTGTCTTGATGCCTTTCCCACCACAGAAGACCCAGTTGTCTCTAAAACCAAGATTAGTAATAGAGGTACTCCCCAATTCAGCAATGAGCCGCCGTGCCTCATCATTGAGTCTTAAAGAGGAGGAAAAAGAATAATACAATTAACACAGAGCACTAATATTATCTAAGTATACTGATTCACAAGGATATTAACATATAACATGAGATGAAATGAGAAAGTATCAGCTTAAATGAGAATATAAAAAAAGAATAAAGAATTTTTTTCAGGGGCACCTGGGTGGCCCAGTCGATTAAGCATCCAACTCTTGGTTTTGGCTCAGGTCATGATCTCACAGTTTCGTGAGTTTGATCCCTATGTCGGGCTCTGTGCTGGCAGCACGGAGACTGCTTGGGGTTCTCTCTCCCTCTCTCTCTCTACCCCTTCCCCGCTTGCGCTGTCTCTGCCTCTCTCAAATAAAGAAATAAACTTAAAAAATTTCTTTTCAGAGCAACATTCCTACTATTTGAATTCTTTTGAATTCTTTAGTGACAAAAGACATGAAATCTAGCAATTTTAAGTTTATTCTATTAAGAAATACCTTTTAGATGTCTTCATCTTTACAATAATTCACTTTCATCTACATCCACCAAATAAATAAGGGATACCGCACTGAGCACATGCCTACCTAGGTTAATACAAGGTCTTAAGCAAACAGTATCTTTGCAAAATTAAAAATCACTTTGAATTTCCACTAATCCCTCTGTCAATTACATTTGAAAAAAGGTAAATGCGGACAGGTATCGAGGTGTTTCAAATACTATGTTTTATTTCAAAGAAAATGAATCTTGAGAGTAAGTATATAAATTGTACTTCAGTAAGAACTGCTGAGTGGTTACTTAGTAAAAATGAGCATCAACCACATAGCAGTGAAGTGCAGCCAACGACGACGAAGGGCAGTGGCAAAAGTTAACTGGTAGGGAAACAGCTAACTGAAAGATAGTGTTAAGAAATGTTGTGCGGGTTATCATCCTAATGCTGAGTATTCTCGGTCTCCTCTCTGTGTCACAAAAAGGAAGAAATTCAGTAGATACACGCTAGCTAGCTGTAGAGTTTAAAAAAGAGAGAGAGAGAGAGAGAGAGAGAGCGAGAGAGAGAGAGAGAGAGAACAAAAGATCGCTCAGGGCAAGGGCCACCTGTGCAGGTATTCGGCAGTAGGTCCTATATATCTTCCAAGAGATGGTACTTACAGGTCACTTACAGACGTCTGTTCTGCTAAAGTCTGAGGCAAGGTAAGGTTTCTATTTGCAAATAGCATAAGGGGCAGTGAGGAAGGTACTTATTTACCTGACAGTGTTCTTTGAAACATCTCATGCCATTATCAGTCAACTCTTTTAAGGTACTAATGAAAGAAACACTAGGTACCAGAGTTCTCATGTAACTGTCGTGACGATGAATAAAATAATTTGTTTAAAAAAAACTGCGTAAAACAAGAAAGAAGTGCATATATATTATACTTCCAGTTTATGCAAACCACATCCATGGGCAGTGGAGCTGGGCTGTTTTTTCTTTTAATTTTTAATTCCAGTGTAGTTAACATACAGTGTTAGATTCGTTTCAGGCGTGCAATATAGTGACTCAACACTTCCATAAATTATCCAGTGCTCATCAGGACAAGTACTCTCCTTACTCCCCATCATCTATTTCAGCCACGCCCCCGCCCACCTCCCCTCAGGCAACCATCAGTTTGTTCTCTGTAGCCAAGAGTCTGTTTCTTGGTTTGTCTCTCTTTTTCCTTTGCTTGTTTCTTAAAGTCCACATGAGTGAAATCATACAGTATTTGTGACTTATTTCTCCTGGCATTATACTCTGTAGCTCCGTTCATGTTGCTACAAATGACAAGATTTTATTATTTTTTTGTGGCTGAGTAGTATTCCATTGTCCATGTGTGTGCGTGTGTATACATACATATATACCACATCTTCTTTATCCATTCATCTATTGATGGCCACTGGGCTGCTTCCCTATCTTGGTTATTGTAAATAATGCCACAATAGACATAGGGGTGTTTTTGTATTTGGGGGGAAACACCCACTAGTGCAGCTGTTTAACTACAGCCTGGGTACTGCTGTTCTCCTAGAGGAAGTTCAGTAGAATCACTGAAAAAAATCAGCTATAACCCTGGAATATTTAGACTCAAAAATCTATATAAAGCGAGGCACTTACAACCTGGTAAAATAAAAATAAATGAAATGCCTTTGCAAAAGAAACCCTGAAGTCTTGGCCTCTCTGAAGATTTTGAGACTTTCAGAGAATCGGGTGTACATGCTTCTGGCTTTCTTCCCGAAGTCTGCAGCCGTGTCTTCCTGCGCCCATCCTTACGTGAATTAGCCATCACTTTTCATTTGTTTGCTCGCTTAATGAGCAACCTGTATTAGAGGGACACTCCCTGAGTGCATTGCCTGAACCCTGTTTTCTTGTTTCCAAATGGTGTTAGGATGTCGTGGATTTGGAGGACTGTCAAATTCCACTTTTTAGTTTATCCAAACATTCTGTTTTCTGGCTACCTTCCCAGAACATTTTACTTGCATTACCAGCACTAGCAGGTGAATCTTGCTGCAATAAGAATAAGTAGTATTGAAATGCAGACGTTGGGCAGTAGGTTCACTAGGCAGCCTAGTGATGACCGCCTATAGAGGTTTTGGTGGTTTTGTTTATTAATTTATTTTTTGGGGGGGGGGGAGGGAGAGAGCGAGTGCACAGTGGGAGAGGGGCAGAGAGAGAGAGAGAGAGAGAGCGAGAGAGAGAGAGAATCTGAAACTGAATCAAGGCTCTGAGCTGTCAGCACAGAGCCCTATGCAGGGCTTGAACTCACAAACTGGGAGATCATGACCTGAGCTGAAGTCAGATGCTTAACAAACTGAGCCACCCAGGTGCCCCAGCAATACATTTTTTAAAAATTTTTTTAATGTTTATTTACTTTCGAGAGTGAGAAAGAGAGAGAGAGAGAGACAGCATGCAAGTGGGGAGGGCAGAAAGAGAGGAGATACAGAATCCGAAACAGGCTCCAGACTCTGAGCTGTCATCATAGAGCGTGACGCGGGGCTTGAACTCACAAACTGGGAGATCTTGATCCGTGCTGAGTTGGAAGCTTAACTGACTTGAGTCACCCAGGGGCCCTGAGGCTCTGGGGTTTGATTCACATTTACATCTCAGAGTAATTACCAATTGGCACCTCATGGGCTTTGGGGTTGCTCCTAAATAGCTGAAAGTGAAGTTCACAGATGCCAAGAGACTGTTTTATACGTAAAGTAAAAACTGCTTGCAAAGTCGGTGGTTTCTCCGACTGCAGGCCTGGCTCCCTGTAAAAAGTATGAATAAAATCTTCTTTGTCTATGAATTTTATATCAATTAAGAAATATATTGAAGGGCAATCATTTTTAATTCCTTACTTCTGAATTTCAGAACCAGTCATCTTGATGTACATGAGTAAACTAGGCCAATTTAGCCAGAGATCCAGAAGCAACTTGAAAATGGCTTTGTTTTGACTCCCTCCCTTCATCTCTTTACTTCCTTTCCCATGAGAACACCCTGCGGTCCTGTGCAGAAGAGGGCAACAAAGCCGGCCTACGAGGGCTATCTTTAGAAAGGCCTAACAGCGGGTTGGTCCCCGGCTGGCAGCTGGACACTTGGATTTGGGGAGGGCTCCCCCCATTCCCAGAACTGCTCGGGATGGGTCACTGTGCCTGTACTGCAGAAGCAAGGCTGTCTATGCTGAACACCTACTTTACGTCTGGGAGTCTGGAATCTGGGGATGTGTCAGGCAGAGGGTGCCTATGTGGCCAGTAGCCAGTAAAATCCCTGGACACTGAGTCCCCAGTAAGCTTTCCTACAAGACAGCATTTCACAGTGTTGTCACTGTTTGGTGCTGGAGGAATGAAGCCTGTCCTATGTGGCTCCACTGGGAGAGGACTCTTGGAACCTGAGGCTGGTTCCCACCAGACTTTGCTCAGTGCGTATCTCCCCTTTTTGCTGATTGTGCTTTTGCTGCAACAAATAGCAGTCATGAGGCGAGCAGGACCACATGCTAGTCCTAGCAAACCCTCAAACCTGGGGTGGTCCAGGCGCCCCCAGCCCTTACCCCTATGAGTATCCACTATAGTTTTAGAACAAGGTAAGTTTCTCAGTAATTTCTAAAATTGTCTGCTTTGCCTACATAGAACTTGGAGGATTTCATTATTCCTTTCTGACATCTTTTATTTTAGTAAAAGATGATTTCATGTTTCAAAAAGAAGTTTAAAATCATGCAACGTAACCAATATTCTCAGCACTTGATTCAATACACATTAGGTATCAAAATATCCCATTTCTTTATTTTATTTTTCAATGCTGTTTTATTTTTCAGAGAGACAGAGAGACAGAGCAGGAGCAGGGGAGGGGAGAGAGAGAGGGAGACACAGAATCCAAGCAGGCTCTACGCTCTGAGCTGTCACCACAGAGCCTGATGTGGGGCTTGAACCCACGAACTGGGAGATCATGACCTGAGCTGAAGTCAGATGCTTAACTGACTGAGCCACCCAGGAGCCCCTCCCATTTCTTTAAAAGCCAGTGTAACTAATATATACATAGCATAAATTTAAAAATATAAGCTTTTATTCTATATAGGACCCCCATGAGTGTGTTACATATACATTAATCTCCACCAATGGTCTTAACTAGCAGAGATGTGAAAAATTTCAATGGACTACATTTTCTTTAAAATTAATTAAAAATTATCCTGTGACAAACAAGAAAGCAGAGACAGGGATCAAGTTTTCCCAGAAGAGATTCTACAGCTACACAGGGGCAATCTGGAGTACAATAGAGGAAGTGGGTACTGGAGAGGGGGCGACTCAGAGATCTGCCTCCGTATTTCCTGGGGAAAAAGGAGCCGCTGAGAGCCCCACGGTCACACCATCACAACAGGCCGATGCACCCTGTCTTGAAAAGCACAGAAAGCAACAAGGAGAATTAATGTCCTGGGCTCAATGTGGACCAACAGGGAAGAACCACTTGGGAAGTAAAAGTGTAGGTGTCAAGAACTCTGGAAGAAAATCACCATACTATCTCCGGAAACTGAAGAATAAGCAACGCCAGGTACAGGTGACCCCGGAGCCTGGACTTTGAAGAGAGCACATCATACAAAGTTCAGATTAAAAGCTCTTATGAGAGAAGAGGGCTCTTCAAAAACAAACCAAAACTCCCAATAATTTTCACTGTATGATTGCTAGCAATCCCAGAAAAGAGAAGGATAGGTTCCAAATTAGTGCTGCTATAGGAGTGTTCTCTGATGGGCTCAAACTCAGAAAAGCATCCAAAAATGTAGGGCAAATCATATTACTGATGGCAAAACTTTGAATACTACTACCAGGAAGACCTGTAGTGCTCAGAATAAGATGAGACTCCTAAAACTATAAAAGGCCACAGAAAGAACTTCTGCTACTAAGCACAAACAACGAAGTGACCCACTGTTTCACAAGAACAGTATAATATCGAGATCAAAGCATGCCTGTCCTTTCCAGGGAGGCAAACACTCTGATCAACATAAAAAGGGAAGAGTGGTTCAGGAATGTCTATATAAGTGCTTTAAAGTAAAGGGAAGCCTCCAGGCCTACACACATCACACAGTTAAATTCCAAGGAACTTATTAATATCATCTTCAAGGCAATGTCCATTATTTTAGAAGCATTATGGAAAATGAAGGTGCTAAATCGTTAAAAGTTACTCCAGTCTTCAAAAAAGGCAAGGAAATTTTTAGAAACAATGGTTCAATAGAACTACTTCCAATTCTTAGCAAATTCTAGAATGGATTACAGCAAGGAGATCCTGTGAACATTAAAAAAAAAAAAAAAAAGGAGGAAGAGGAAAGATGGGGTAGTGAGGAGGAGGGAGAAATAAATCAAGCCAAGTTAATGTCATCTCTGGCATTTCACCATGTAAAGAGGTTTTCGGGTGGTAGATTAGGCTACTGTAATTAGCATAGTTCATGAGTTTCAAGTGAGCATCTGAGAGTCTTAGAAAATAGCCTCTATGAATAAAATAATGAAGCAGCAGCTGGATGATATGCCTATTAGGGTGCACTGGCAGCTGTTTAAAAAACAGTTTCTGTAGATGATCAGTAGATGAATCCCTTGGAGGAGGCCCCTAGTAGGGTGGCACACTGCCCTTGGCGAACAGTTTCATCAATGACTTCGATTTAGACACAAGAACAACTCTGGAGAGACTACAAAGCCTGGATCATGGAAATCTCATAGGACAAATGTCAGAATCATGACCTAATGGGCTAAAATCAGCAAAATTGAATGTAACAAGGATAACAAGGGTAAATGAAGCCCTTCATTTAGATTAAACAAAAGCAAATACTGAATGGGGAGAGAGACCTGACTTGGCAGTGGTTTAAAAAAAAAAAAAAAGGTCTGAGATCAAATGAAATGATCTAAGAGTTTAACTTAACCAAAAATTCATGAGTCAAAAATGTGATATGACCATTTAAAGGAAACTAATACAATACTAGTCTGCATGAATATTCAAAGAAATGTAATCTCCAGAACGGTAAAAGCTAGCCTCTCCCCTGCACTGGCCAGACCACATCTGGAGCCCTGTGTTTGATCTGGGGCACTCATTTTAAGAGAGCTGATAATCAACCAGAGAGCTGATGCCCAAAAAAATGCAGCCCAGAGGGTAAACCAACCCAGAAACTTAACATGATGAAAGGTGACAAGGGTCCTGTGTATGGTGCAGGAAAACGGAAAAATGAAAGAGAAATGCTAATTAGTTTCAAACATGAAGTATCAAATGATTTAGGGAACATATATATTGCTCCATTTACCCAAGCTAAGACTACCAGGTGGTATTTAGAAGGAGACCAACCCTGAGAACGTAATGTTTACTTAATAGTTTTTTGCTCTGTTCTGTTTCAGATAGAGCAATGATGAGATACTGGTGCCCTTCAGAGGTAAGCAGTTCAGCGGAGAGATTTGTAAACGAGTTCCATGGGAATTCCCCCCCACCCCCACCCCCAACCGTGGCTTGGATGCTTTGTCAAATGACTTAGGATCACTTACTTCAGGTCACCCACATTTAAACCTTTCACTTAGCCAGGAAGCTAACACGTCATAGAGTGTTGTCTCCAAAAGGAGGGCTACGATAGCAAAATTTAGCTTGCTCAAACTATTAAAGTTCTTCATTACATAAACAAGTAATTTATTTTAGAAGGGTAGGTCGGGGGAGGGGGAGGAAGTAGGCATCATTAGAGATCTGCACTCTCCAAAATGTACCTTTTCTTAAATATAGTGGGGTTTTTTTGTTTGTTTTTTGTTTTGTTTTGTTTTGTTTTTAAAATGGGCTTCCTTGTTACAATCAAGAAACACTGGGATAAACAAAGGTAAAGAGGTTTCCTTAGGGGCAAACTTCAGGGCCTTGCATTGTAAATCCCTGAAAGAGGCAAAATGCAAGGTGCCATCCCCCAAACTTATTTGACCATTACAGGTTTAAAGGGCTGGGATCCCACTAGAACACACTCTGGGAAGTGCTGTGATGGAGACCAATCGCAAACACTCTCACAAGTTCACTGTACAGCCAAGGAGCTCACTGCTGATAGCAGTAACTGGGATCAGGCAGGGACAACTATGGAGAACCCATACCAACTCCCAGTCTTAGAGACAGTAGGCACATCCATTTCAAATTCTAAACTCTTTTGTGTATTGGGTATAAGCAGGAAAACAAACCATTCCTATGAAGTAAAATCCAGAAGCCTTATGGAAAGAAAAGTCCTTAACACATCAGTTGAAGCACAGACAGCTTCTAATCCCATAGAAGACTGGGTATACCACAGCTGATGAATCACACTTCAAATGTTCCACAGATACCTGCCAAGGTGTATGCTTCAATTCCGTTACATTTAATAGATGCAGATGGCCATTTATAAAGACTGCATGTCCATTTTTGTATAAAGGACACAATACTTACAATTTATTTCACTGGTGTTTGGAAAAAGGAAATATTCAAAATACAAATTCATGTACCCAAACTGAAAATGCAGACAATTGAAATCATTTAAATATACAGAGGTTGAACCATACATTGGCTAAGTATAAAGACATCACAATTTATTTATTTTTTTAAATTTATTTTTGAGAGAGCGCACAGGGCAGGGGGACAGAGGATCTGAAGGGGGGCGGGGGGGTGGACAGAGGATCTGAAGCAGGCTCTATGCTGACAGCAGAGAGCCAGATGTCAGGCTCAAACTCACGAGCCGTGAGATCATGAGCCAAAGTTGGAGGCTTAACCAGCTGAGCCTCCAGGTACTCCAAGACATCAAAATGTAGATTTCTACTTTTGCCTTACAGGCTGAATGTCTTCTGATTCTGCTCTTGTTATATATGATGGGCACCAATAAACGTCAGTTAAAGAAGAAATATCATCCTGTCTTAGTTCTTAGGTATCGCCACAATTTATCAGAAGAAGGGAAACAGGTCTGAAGCTGACAGCTTTAATTATGAAATAACATGATGAAAAAGAGAGGTCATGTGTATCTACTCAGGAAAGCAAGGTTTTTAAAAAATTTTAAACCTCAAATTATACATGTAAACTATCTTAATCTATCAGCAAAAGCAAATAGCAAGTTACTTGTTTTTTCATAAAGAATGCCTAATTACTTTCCATTTAGTTCTATCTACCTAAATGGCAATGGATGCATAGATCAGTTTTATTTAACCTTCCATCTATGGATTTAACACATCCTTAGCTGAACCAGATAAAATGTAGTCAAAGAAAATACTTCCACTTTAAAACATTCACAAAGTAGCACTGTTTTCTTAGTGCAAATCTGCAATAATGTAATTATACATTAAATGCAGGTACAAAAAATATCAATAAACAGACATGCCATATTCCTTTGTGAACTTAATTTTATAGGCTTTTCAATTAAAATCTGTAAGGAGTGCTTTTTATTCCTGATAAAAGTACCATACTTTTCATCTGGATAAAATATCATAGAAGGGATTTGAGAAACACTATTATTAAAGACTTCTTAACCACCCCAGAAAGGTATTAAGTACAGTTATTTTTATAAAATAGTTATTAAAAAACTGAAACAGTGCCTTACTGGGGAAGGAAGAAATAGATGAACAGAACAAAAATTATAAAAAACAAAGTCAAATCTACATGAAAATAGGCATTCTAAGACACTGAGAAATAACAGATTTATTTTTTAAATTACATGAAAACAGGGGAGCCTGGGCGGCTCAGTCAGTTAAGCGTCTGACTTTTTTTTTTTTTAATTTTTTTTTTAACGTTTATTTATTTTTGAGACAGAGAGAGACAGAGCATGTACAGGGGAGGGGCAGACAGAGAGGGAGACACAGAATCTGAAACAGGCTCCAGGCTCTGAGCTGTCAGCCCAGAGCCCGACACGGGGCTCGAACTCACGGACCGTGAGATCATGACCTGAGCCGAAGTCGGACACTCAACCGACCGAGCCACCCAGGCGCCCCATGCGTCTCACTCTTGATCTCTGCTCAGGTCATGGGACTGAGCCCCATGTCAGGCTCTGAGCTGACAGCACAGAGCCTGCTTGGGATTCTCTCTCATTCTCTCTCTCTCATCCTCCCTTGCTCACGCACGTGCATGTGCTCGCTCCCAAAATAAACATTTTTAGTAAATGTTCAATAAATAAAATACATGAAAACAGTGAAGTTGCTGGAAGAAGAAAACGTACTAAATATTTAATTTGGATATAGGAAAATACTTCAAGTATAAAAGTAGAAGAAACTAAAATGAAAAATCCATACACTTGACTAAATAGGAATTAGTCTAAACCTTGAAAGTCAAAAAGCACCATAAATTGACAAAAAAACCCACAAACTAATATATTTTAACATGAGAAATGGTTAATATCCTTAACGTATAAAGGTCCTTACAAATCAATATGAGTTAACCTAAATGGTCAAAAGACAGTTTACAAGAGAAAGAGCCAAAAACACTTGTGAAAAAAAATGCAGTCTCAACAATAACCAAAGAAAGGCACATTAACAAAATCCCTTTCCAAAACTTTTAGAATTGGTAACTTTTAAAAAATTAATAGTCAGTGTCCTGAAACTTATGAGAGCCATGTAAAATTGGTACAAACTTAAAAAAAATCATTTTTAAAAAACATAAACATCCTTTGATTCAATACCTTACCTCAAAAAAATCTGTCTTAAAGAAAGAGATGATTGTTCAAAAATGTTTAAGATAGTACATTTTTCTAAGTATGAACACTTGAAATAGCCTGAGGATCCAGCAGCAGGTATTTGATTAAATAATTTTTAAATCATGACACATGTTTAAGGGCTATACTAGGCAGACATGAACAATTTTGTTATGAAAGCTATTTAATGTTATGGGAAAATATTCACCACATAAAGAAATTAAAAGGTATGCTGTAAATGCTAGCATTCCAAATGATTAAGATGAAGAAAATACGTGTATTAAGGAAACTGGAGATGGAAACTAACTTATCAATGGTTATCACTGAGTAGACAAACTATAACTTGTTTTCTTTGTGCTTTTCTGTATTTTCAAAGTTTTACAACATGTACAATTTTAAGAAAAAAGTCTTATATAAAAGTTTACCATGCATTAAACATTATGAAAAACATATCACACTTATTCCTTCACAGTTAATGCCACTTCTAGGAACTTACCCTAAGGACATGATTACTTAAAAGGATGTTTATCGCACTTGATCTTAGCCAAAAGGCCGAGAAGCGATAAAAGGATGTTTATCGAAATGTTATTTATGATACAAAAATTTTGGCAATAATAGGAAACTTTCAAATAAAGGTGGGGCCGTGTGATCAACTCTTGGTGGGCCATGGGAAATGCTACTGAAGAATCTTAATATTAGAGAAAACTATTTAAGGTTGCTAAAATTAGAATATAAAAGGGTATAACAAACTTTAGGTACTATGTGGTTCTAACTTTATGACCATATATGCATGATAAATACAGAGAAAGACAGAAGGAAGCAAATAAAAAAATGTTAATAGTGTTTATCTGGAATTTGAGTACTCTGCTCTGCTTTATGTATTTTCTTTTCATTGAAAATGTATTGCTTTTATAACTAATTATAGCTCCAAAAATTGTATAAAATTTTAAGTTTACATACTTGGTTGCTCCATCATCATATGTTCCCATTAAGACTATTGTTCCATCTTGTATGGACTTCAGAAACTCAATAAAGGGGGCCACATCTGGAGAAAAAGAAAGGATTGATGTTTTGGGGGGATTTTTTAGTGACTTAGTAGCCATCACGATAATCTCCTAAAAGTTAATAAACTAAAACATGAAGTATTTGTAAATCAATAATTTCAAAAGTAGAGTAACCAAAAGGGAAATAAATCTTATGAATAAGTTAAAAATGAAGTTTGTCCCTTAATAGGATCCCACCATCAACTTAGAATTTCCCAATCCTGATTCATCCTATGTGTCTTTTGTACTGACATTCCACCAGGGGCTAAACGAAAAAAAAAACACATGGCAAAGTCATATTAAAGCATGACTTATAATTTAAAGAAAGAAACTTGGGGTGGGGGCAGAAGAAAGCCTCAGGGATTCCCTGGGTATATGTAAAATGGTTTGGGTACTTATCTAAAAGGACACAGAGCTTTTATCTAATTCATAAAAGGCTCTGCAATTTCTTTAAAAATTAAACACACACGCGCGCGCACACACACACATACACACTGATTATGATCCTCTGGGCATATCTTGGGAGAGGAATGAAGGCTATATCTAATTATGGCAAATATCACAGTCATTACCTGCTTCGTCTAGTGCACCAAGATTCACAAAAACTTAAAAATAAACCACTTCAGTGACTACAAAGTGGTCAGAGGTAGATCAGGTACTACCAATCGTTTTATATCTTGAATGCTCCAATATCAGGTCTCTGTGCAGTCCCCAAATCTAACACTATTTCAGAACTGGAACACTTCAAATTTACTCAGTTTCTTCCCATAGCAGATTCCAAAGACGTCCTCTAACTGCATTCTTTTTTGTAATAATAGCATTTTCAATTCTGAGAAAATGTACAGAGCAGCTAACAAACCATTTCCTTTTAAATGCAAAGATGGAAGTAAACTGCACCTATTTCTTCACTTGAAGAGTCTTTTCAGCGTTCGGCAGTAATTAATCTACCATCTACAGTTGATGAAACAGCAGAGCTTCTAGTCACGTGGCTGATTTCAACAAAGGTTTTGGAAGGGTGTTTCCCTGTAATAAGTTTTGGTGGGGCCAATTATGCCTTGAGAGTATAAAACTGATGGTAGCATTTTAAGTTTATACCATTTTGACAGCCGTGAAAAGTCCTAAATAAAACATTATATCTCATTACAAGCTGAAGAAATACTAGAAAAGCTGAATGGTTTGAAAACCTAACATAAACTTCAAGACTAACAGCTACTGGCTTCTAGGGAATCTATAAAGGGAATGGAAATGAGGAGGTGCTGGGGACAGCCTCATGCTGATATATGTCCCAAACCAACACCTCAGAAAAGAATCCAAAGATAAATCAGTGTTGGCCTTCCATCAGATCTGAGGAAGAAATGTCTTTGGGGCACACTCTTGTTCAAGGGGCTAGGTCCTCGCTTCTGCATGCTGGTAAATGACTTACACCTGTTCCTTGAGGAACTTCCACATTAGGAAGATACTGGTGAATCACTCTACGTGCAGTGAACTATAAAGAACACTCTATTCTTTCTCTCAAGTACTTATCTACTTTAATAATAATCCTGGTTATAATTTATTTTAGCGACTAAAAAATATGCAAAAAAATTAAGTAAAAGTGCTTAAATTGCTTCTGCCCTTCTCTAAATTACTTCTTCCTTTTTAAAAAGTTCAGTCAGAAACCTAAAGGATCCAAAGCTTTCAATTAGTTGTGCTGCAAAATACAGAACTCAGATTTTTAAAATCTAAATTTTTGTATTATTGCTCCTAATTACACAATTTCTATAAAAAAGCAAAATATACGCAATATGACTAATGACTTAAATACAGATAGATGTTTAGTGAAAAGAGAAAATGAATGAACACAAAAATACCATTATTTTCTCAGTAATGGGCTATGTTATATTGAGGAGGCTTAAAAAGTCAGTCAGTGCTATAGCAACAGGACAGTTACATGTTACCTATCTATACTTACCTCCTCCCCACATGTCAAAATATTTGGTGTCTAATACTTCTCCTGTTTTTCCTGAAAGAGATGGAAATCGTATCAAATTACGCAATTGAAATATACTCCTACACTGTATGGGACAAATGATTTTATCCAATGATGGGTGTGAATTCATTTACAAGAAAGAGTTATTTTGAAAAAGACTTAAAATCTGAACTGTGTGCATCTGAAATATATTTCTAAAAGAGTAACTTTTGGATAAATTAAAATTCTGCACTTTCTCACTAATCTTTAAGCCAAGGAGCAGCAACCAAAGTTCATGAGAGACCGTATGTAGACCACTCAAATTCAGGTCGATATTTTTCATTCTTAGGTGTTACCACTTTCCCTTATTTAACAATTACCACAAAATATGTAAGCCTTTTACAAAAAGATTAATTGATGCTATTTTTTTTTTATTTTTTTTTTTAAATGTTTATTTACTATTGAGAAACAGAGAGAGACAGAGCATGACCATGGGAAGAGCAGAGAGAAGGAGAGACACAGAATCCAAAGCAGGCTCGAGGTTCCTAACTGTCAGCATAGAGCCTGATGTGGGGCTTGAACTCACAAACTGTGAGATCAGGACCTGAGCCGAAGTCGGACGCTTAACCGACTGAGCCACCCAGGCGCCCCAATTGATGCTATTTTCTATCATTAAAGTCATCTTTTAAAAATTTTTAACCTATTTCTCTTTTAAAGTGTATTTTTTTTTTTTTTTTTTTGCTATCAATTAGACAAACAGGTACAGAGCTTTTTACCTAAGAAAATGAAGAAAGTAGAAATGCAGAAACTTATCTTTTGTGAAAGAAGTAAAGAATATTTTCCTATACTACGAACTGGGTAAGGTGGCCGTGGTTCCTAATCGCCCCATTACAGCCTTACAGGGTTATTGTACCAGAAGGAAAAGGCAAGCATGCAGTTCCTTACTTCACGGGTTCAGATTTTCAGATTTGATTTTGCAAGAATACTTGAGATGCTCAGGATTCAATGAACTTACTTTCACTAATGAACTTACATGATGAATGTGGATAATACTGAAAAGTTACAATTAATTTTTACTCTTCATTCCTCTCCCCACCCCTCCCATTAGTCCATCACCCTCTGTCATTCACACACCCTCATCATGTCAATCTATCTTCATTTTGTTAGATTCCACATTCCTCAGCATTCATCAGTTTCACGTGGGAAGCTCTCCACACACTGCACAGCAAGTGGGAGGCTTCCAAGAAAGCATGCTATAATACTTGGACACCAAGTCTCCCCCTACAGGTGGTTTTTGTGGATGAGGGTGGGAAGAGGGCTTTAGGGTCAAGTGTGGCACTTTCTGACCTGATCCCTTGATATTAAGGTGCATTTTACTTTGGGCCACATGAGTATCCACTGATCACATCTGTAAGCTAAAATAATTATTCTTACCATTTGCCAAGGCAACATTGATCCCTCTTCCAACGTTATTCTTAACGCCACTCATTAAACTGAAGGGGAAAAGTCAAGACAAATTTAGAATTAGATATTGTAAATAAACCTAGATCAGAGAAATAAAGCCATGTCAAAAAAGAGTTGGGGATATTATATACACACACAATTGTTTAATAACTGCAGTGGAGATTAAAAGGTCTCTACTACATCACAGGAGACAGTCTAAATTTAAATAATTTTAAAGCAATGTCCTTAAATAAGAATTCACAAATAGATATATTAAAATGTATCAGGGCCCAAATACTATTTTTTGCTGCTCTTTTGTGTGATGAAATGGCATTTTAGAAAATCTTTAAAACATGTGGACATTACGCACATATTTTGCGCACTATCCTCCATGGATCAAACAATAATCTCTTTTCTACTTTTTGCAATATCAATGTGACATAAAACAGAAGTGAGATGCTTTTATAATCTGAAAACCAGAATAATGGTGAACATCCTCTTAATCATTATCAATGTAAAATTTCTCTACACTCAGAAGAAGGAATCTTGTACGCATTTAATTGCGGCATCAAACCACACTCACTTGTACTGTTACAGCTGAGGTAATCACCATCCACGAGCAGCTTACAGACCACTGGGATACTGTGACATGGAAGGTAAGAGTGGAACACTGGCTTGTGTCGGTTCGGTTTGCTGAATCAGCATTATTACACTCAAACTGTAGGTGTCTTTAATTCTAAAAATTCAAGGTAATAGTGATACTGCCGGTGGTGTGCTGTTCAATGATTCACAACTGGTTTGTGGTTGGTGGAGAGGGGCAAGTATGCATATGTGAGAATACACACAGACACACACACACACTCACATGTGGTACATCTATACACACGCACACAGGGGCCTATGTTTATCATGAACTTTTCTGATATAAAAGATTTGTTCCACACAATTTCACAGGAAAAGCTGTAACACTCTACTACGAACCCCACATGGCCAACTGATTCTCACAGAACATGTTGATTTTCATTGAACTCATATCTGTAGCTAACCTATGGTTGCAAGTGATGGATGAATGCAGTTTGAACACAAACCTTGGATGACATTTCATTTGAAGAGTAAGACAAAGGAAAAACTGAAATGATGAAGGTATATGTTGGAACTTCACTCGCCTGTCAATGATGTGAGTGATGTTTTTGTTGAAACACATATTAAGTTTTAAATTACTAGAAGACAACTTCCTTCATTTTTTTGTGCTATTCACAATATAAGAGTTACTGACATAATATACTTTTAATCTGCATAGTTAACATTTTCTTCCTCATTCTTAAGTCTAGACCTTGAGTCAGCAAACTTCTTCTATCAGGAGCCAGATAAGTAAATAGCAAGAGCAACCACTAAAAAAGCTCTACAAAGAAATACACTCAAAAAACACTATAAATATATCAAAAAGAAATTTTAAAAAATGTTCATGGAACTCGTAGGAAGCCAGTAAAAGAAAACAGAAAAAAAAAAAAAAAAAAAAGAGAGAACAAAATATAATAAAATGGCAGGCTTAAGTTCTAACATGTCAATAATTATAATAAGTGTAAGTAGTTTAAACATACCAAATAAAGACAGAAATTGACACAGTGGATTGAAATAGGACCCAACTACGTGGTGTCTACAAGAAATTCTTTTGTTGAGGTACACTAGTATATAGGTATATTGAAGTATATTTTTAATTGACAAAAATTGTATTTATTTAAGTATACGATTTGATATACACTGTGAAATATTTACATCAAGCTAATTAACATATTCATCACCTTCATTACCACTTGTGTGTGTATGGTGAGAACACTTAAGAGCTACCCTCTTAGCAAATTTCAAGCAAACAATAAAGTACTGTAATATAGTCACATCATTGTATATTACATCTCAAGAACTTAATCATCTTGCATAACTGAAACTTGGTACCCGGTGACCAAAATCTCCCCATTTACTCTTCCCCCAAGTCCCTGGTACTCACTACCTCACTCTCTGCTTCTATGAATGTGACTATTTTAGATTCCACATAAGTGAGATCAGGCAGTATTTGTCTTTCTGCATGTGGCTTACTTCACTCAGCATAATGTCCTCCAGCTTCATCCATGTTGTCACAAATGGCAGACTTTTCTTTTATTTGCTCAATAATATTCCATTGCGCATATATATGCACCACATTTTCTTTATCCATTCATCTGTTGACGGACATTTAGACTGTTTCCATCTTACCTACTGTGAATAATGCTGCAGTGAACATGAGAGTGGATATTTCTTCAAGATTCTGTTTTTAATTCCTTTGGACATACACCAAGAAGTGGGATTATTAGATAAGCCAGTTGTTTTTAATTTTTTCAATAACCTCCACCCTGTTTTCCATAATGGCTGAATCAATTTACATGCCCACCTACAGTGTAAAAGAGCTCCCTTTTCTTGACATCTTCATCAACACTTGATGAAGTGTTGACAATATCTGATATCTTCTGTCTTTCTGATGACTGCCGCTCTACCAGGCGTGAGGTGATTAACTCATTGTGGTTTTGATTCACATTTCCCTGATAATTAGTGACACCGAACATCTCTTCATATACCTGTTGGCTATTTGTATCCTTTTGAGAAGTGTCTACTTAGGCCTTTCACTGATTATTTGATCAGGTTATTTGATTTTTTTGCTAGTGAGTTGTAGGAGTTCCTTATACATTTTAGATATTAAATATCCTAGCAGATAATATGGATTGCACATTTTCCCCCATTCTGTAGGTTGACTTTCTCTTCTCTTGATTGTTTCCTTTGTTGTGCAGAAGCTTTTTAGCTTGATGTAATCCTATTTGTCTATTTTTGCTTTTGCTGCCTAGGTTTTTGGTGTCTTATCCAAAAAAATTCATTGCCCAGACCAATGTCATAAAGCTTTTTCCCTGGATCTTCTTCTAGTAGTTTTATGGTTTGGGGTCAAAAAGCTCACTTAAAATATAAGGTAGGTGAAAAGGAGAAGAGTAGAAAGAGATAAATCACATAAACATTAATCAGAAGAACACAGCATTACTACTCAATAATAAAGAAATAATCCAATTTAAAAATGGGCAGGGTTTGAATAGACATTTCTCCAAAGATATGCAAATGGCCAGGAAATAAATGAAAAGATATTAAAGATCATTAACCATCAGTGAAATGCAAATTGAAACCACAAGGTACCACTCAGCACCCATTAGGACGGCTGTAACCAATAAGTTAGATAATGACAAGTGTTATATGTAAAAACTGGAAACCTGATACACTGCTGTCAAAAGGCAAATTAGTGCAGCCACTTTGGAAAACACTCTAGCAGCTCCTCCAATAGTTAAGCATAGAATTACTATGTGAACCAAAATCCACTCCTAAGCATATATACAAGAAAAATGAAAACATGTCCATACAAAACCTGTATACAAATATTTATAGAAACATTATTCATTATATAAATAAGATGTGGTGTTATATATATAATGGAATATTATTCAGCCATCAAAAAGAAAGATATTTTGATATCTTCAATAATATGGATGGAGCTAGAATGTATTATGCTAAGCAAAATAAGTCAATCAGACAAAGACAAATACCATAAGATTTCACTCATATGTGGAATTTAAGAAACAAAACAGATGAACATAGGGGAAGGGGCGGGGGGGGGGCGGTGCGGAGAGGAGGGAGGAAAACAAACCATAAGAGACTCTTAACAATAGAGAACAAACTGAGGGTTGCTGGAAGAGGAGTGGGTGGGGGGGTTGGGGGGGATGAGCTAGATGGGTGATGGGTATTAAGGAGGGCACTTGTGATGAACACTGGTGGTGTAAGTTAGCGATGAATCACTGAATTCTATTCCAGAAACCAATATTGTACTGTATGTTAACTACTAAAATTTAAATAAATTTTTTAAAGAAAGAAACATTGTTCACAATAGCCCAAAAGTGGAGACAAACCAAATGTCCATCAACTGATGAATGAATAAACAAAATGTGATACATGTACACAATGGAGAATGACTCCATCATAAAAAGGAATGAAGTACTAATCAAACCCTAACATGGATGAACCTTGGAAACACTGTGCTAAGTGAGGACACTGATGACAAAAAAGTTACCTATCATGTAAAACCTTCTATATAATATGTCCAGAAGAGGTAAATCTATAGAGATGGCAAATGAAGTGTCGCTACTTAGGGCTGGTGGGGGGCAGGGGAGAAGGGAGTGGAAGGGGATGGGAATGGGGTGGAAGGGCAATAGCTGAAGGACACAATTCCTTTCTGAGGTATAAAAATGTTCGAGGGGTGCCAGGTGGCTCACTCGGTTAAGCATTCGACTTGGGCTCAGGTCATGACCTGATGGTTTGTGAGTTTGAGCCCTGCTTCAGAGCCTCTGTCTCCCTCTCTGCCCCTCCCCTGGCTCACGTATGCACACTCTCTCCCCTACCAAGAAAAAAACCAAAAAAACAAAAACAAAAACAAAAAACCTGACTGTAGTGTACCTGTGAATACACTAAAAACCACTGACTGTATACTTTAAATGAGTGAATTGTACAGCATGTGAATTATATCTCAATAAAGCTGTTTACACAAGGGAGTGGCTATATAATCATCAATTAAATAGACTTCAGAGCAAAGAAAATTACCAGAGACACAGAGAGAGACACATAATGATCACAGGGTCACTTTAGCAAGACACAGTAAACCTTAATGTGTATACAGCAAACAACTGAGGTACACACTATGTGAATCAAAACCAGACAGGAGAAAGAGACAAATGTACAGTTACACTTGGACATGTCAACAGCCCTCTCTCAACAACTGACAGACAGAAAATTACCAAAGGTACAGAAGAACTCAACCACAGCATTAACCAATGGGTCTACCTGACATTTAAAGAACATTCTACCCAACAAGGGCAGAATACACATTTTTTTCAAGTGTGCATGGAACATATACTAAAGGTAGACCATATCATGGGCCACAAAATAAACCTCAACATTTTTAAAAGAATTGAAATCATACCAAGTGTGTTCTCCAACCACAATGAAATCAGTAACAGAAAGATAACAGGAAAACCTCCAAACACTTGGAAACTAAAGAACATAGTTCTCAATAATCCACGGGTCGAAGAGGAAGTCTGAAGGGAAATTAAAAGACACACAGAAATGAATGCACATACAACTTATTAAAATTTGTGAGGCATAGCTAAAAGAGTACTGAGAAAGGAATTTATAGCACTCCATGCTTAAATTAAAAAAGAAAAAGCTTCAAATTAATCACCTAAGTTCCCATCTCAAGTAACCAAAAAGAATGCCATAAACCTAAAACAAGCAGAAGAAAAAAAAAATAAAAAGATGAGAAATCAATGAAACAAAAAGCTGGTTCTTTAAAAAGATCAATAAAATTAAACCTTTAGTAAGACTGACAGAGAATAAATCACTAATACCAAGAGTGAAGTGGGATATCACTATAGACCCCGCAGACATCAAAAGGATAAAGACTATGAACAATTTTACACATGTGAATTTGACAACTCAAATGAGTTAGATCCAATTCCTCAGAATGTATAAACTAACACAACTCATCCATTATGAAATAGATTGTTTAAATAGTCCTGTAACTATTAAAGATAGTGAATTCATAATTTATAAACTCACCTCACCAGAAAATCTCCAAGCCTAGATGGTTTCACTGGAGAGTTCTACCAAATGTTTAAAAAAAGAATTAACACTACTTCCACACAAACTCTTTCAGAAAATTTAATACTTCCAAATTTATTTTATAAAGCCAATATTACAATAATACCCAAACCAGAGTAAGACATTACAAGAAAACTACAAACCAACATTAATATACAGGCAAAAATCCTCATTAACAAAACATTTAGTAAGTAGAATTCAGCATTATATTAAAAAAAATCATGAACTATGACCAAGTCAGGCTTAGCCTACAGAAACACAGTTATTTCAATATTTGAACAATTGATATAATCTACTATATTAATAGGTTTAAGAAAAATCACATGGTCATCTCAATACAGAACATGCGTTTGACAAAATTCAACACCCATTCATGATAAAAGTCTCAAAACTCCGGTAATAGAGGACTTCCTAAACTTGATAGAGAACATCTACAAAAATCTACACCTAACATCATACTTGACGGTGAAGGACAACACTTTCCCCTTAAGATGAGGAACAAGTCAAGTATGTCCATTCTTACCATTAGTATTCAACATAGTACTGGAAATCCTAGCCAAAGCAAAAAACCAAGAAAAGGAAGGTAACAGAAGTAATAGAATTAGGATAAATTAATTCAGCAAGGTTATAAGATACAAGACCAACACACGAAAATCAACTGTGTCTACATACTAACAATGAACATATAAAAACTGGAATTAAAAATACAAAGACATCTACAATTGCTCAAAAAATGGGGACACTTAGGTATAAATCTAATAAAGTATGTATAGGACTTGTAAGCTGAAACCCACAACATGGTAATGAAAGATAACAAAGAATATTTAAAGAGAAACGCCATATTCATCAACTGAAAGACTCAACATAGTAAAGATGGTCAATTCTCTCCAAAAATCAATATACAGATTTAACACAACTCCTAACAAAATCCTGGCAAGGTTTTTTGTGTACAGAGGCAATGTTATTCTTTAATTTTTTTTTATTTATTTTGAGAGAGACAGAGAGCACATGCACGTGTGTGCGTGTGGGCCAACAGGGGAGGGGCAGAGAGAGAGGGAAAGAGAGAGAAAATCCTAAGCAGGCTCCACACTGCCAGTGCAAGAGCCTGATGTGGGGCTCAAGATCATGACCTGAGCCGAAGTCAGATGCTTATCCAACTGAGCCACCCAGGTGCCTCAGAGGCAAGGTTATTCTAAAATGTATATGGAAAGGCAAAGAAATTAGAATAGCTAATTTTGAAAAGAAAGAAAGAAAGAAAGAAAGAAAGAAAGAAAGAAAGAAAGAAAGAAAGAAAGAAAGAAAGAAAGAAAGAAAGAGAGAGAGAGAATGGGAGGAATCATTCTACGCCACTTAAAGACTTACTCTATAACTATATAATCAAGAGCATGTGGTATTAGTGGATAAATTAGTGGATCAATGGAATGAATGGAGAACCCAAAACCAAGTGGAACAAAAGAAATGCACCAGTGGAAACACAGCCAACTTGTTTTTTAACAAAGGAGCAAAAGCAACTCAATGGAGGAGGAAAGTCATTCCAACCAATTGTGCTGAAGCAACTAGATATTCATAGGCCAAAACTGAACCTCAACCTACATCTCGTACTTTATTCAAAGATTAATGTAGGATGGATCACAGATTTAAATATATAAATATAAAACATAAAACTAAAAGCTTTGGAAGATCATGCAGAGGAAAATGTTTGAAACCTACGGTTCGGCGAGTGAGTGACAGACATGACACCAATCCATAAACAACAAAGCATATCCATGAAAGAAAAATAAATCAATAAACTGGAACTTATCAAAATTAAAAACTTTGGCCGTACAAAACATACCAGTGAAAGGGATGTCTAGATGAGCTATACACTGTAAGAAAATAGTCTCAAGCCACATATCTGACAATAGGATTCATACCTAGAATATATTTCAAAAACTCCCAAAGTGTAACAATAAAAAACAAACAAACAAAAACAACCGAATTAAAAGATGGACAAAGACATGAATAGATATTTCACTGAAGAGGATATACAGGTGGCAAAAAAAAAAAAAAAAAAAAAGCACATTAAAATATGTTCAGCATCACTAGCAATAAAATTGAGATATCACTACACATCTATTTGAAGAGCTAAAATAAAAAACAGTAATAGCACCAAATTCTGGCAAGTATATAGAGAAATTGGATCTCTCATACATTGCCAGTGGGAATGTAAAATGGTGCAGTCACTGTGGAAAATGTTTGGCAGTTTCTTACAGAATTAAACATATGCTTACCACACACCGGAAACGATGAAATTGTTTGGCCGAGCACAACAGGTGATGCATAAACTGTGTTGCATCCGTAACACAGACTATTACTCAGCAATAAAAAAGAAGGGATTTAACAGGCACCGATGTTTCAAGAGCATCATGCTGAGTGAAATAACCAATCTCATCTGGTCACATGTTGTATGATTCTATTTATATAGCATTCTCAAAACATCAAAATAATAGAAATGACAAACAGATTAGTGGTTGCCAGACGTCAGTGATGATGGAGATGACTGTAACAGCATAGCATGAAAGAGCTCTTTGTGGAGATACAATAATTCTGTATCCCAACTGCTTACTGGCTACGTGTACCTACACGTGTCACAAAATGACACAGAACTACACATACACACACTGTACCAATGTCAATTTCCTGTTTTTGATGGTGTACTCTAAGATATAACCATAGGGGAAACTGGGTATAGAGTATGCAGGACGGCTCTGTATGATCTTTGCAATCTCCTGTGATTTCTGTAATTATTTAAAAATAAAAAGTTAAAAAAAAAACTCTACTTGAAGATTCATACAGGAAAAGTATAAAAATCTGATTTTGAAAAGCTTAGTAGCATTTAACTATTTATCTACCCATATGGGTTACATATCTGCCTTCAAAATCCCACTTTTCATTCTCTAAAATTTACATGTAATAAAGCATAGACTTTTTTCACAAGCAGTTCTGAAAGGTGAGTCATAAGGAAACCCACTAAAAGTGCTGCCCAAAAGAGGGAATTTCAAAATGTATTTGCTCTGCTCCCTTCAGAAATATGTGAGATAAGTAAACTCCATCATTAATGTTAAGAAGCGATAGTGTGATTAACCTGTTACATTAATAATTAAGTATCGCAGTGTCTTCTCCAAGTAGAATCATCATGGGGTTAGTATGCTGCTGTGTCTTTCACAGAGCTAAGAAATAACAGCCACAAAGAAGCACTATGCCATAGGCTTCCCACAAGAGGGCAGTAGCTAATCGATTTTTAACAAGGAATTCAATCGGAAAACCTGCAATAGCAAATGACAAACTACTCAAGATTTTTAAATGTATAAAGGCTACTTACTCCCTCTTACTCACACAATTTGAAATATTTTATCTTTCACGAATATGAAGGTTCCCCCTACTACCATTCCACGCCTCCAGACAAAAATCTAAAGAAAATATTACATAATCTATAGAAAGATTCTACATCTTTGAGCACAGTTTTGCTTCAAATACCTACTCTATGTTTTAACTGCTACATCTTAAAATGGTTAGTTTAGAGCAGGCTTTAACAAACCTATAGCCCACAGGACAAATCTATCCAACTGCTTGGTTACTTTTGTTTTATCATTTATGAGCTTAGAATGGTTTTTGTATTTTTAAATGGTTATATTTTAAATGATTTTTTAAGTACTTATACACTATCCTTGATTTTACCTCTTGATCCTCACAGCCAAAAATACTATCTGGACTCTCAATGTACACAAATAAATAAATCTCTGAAAATCATTGCTGTATATTCCTATACCAAACATTAAGACCACAATAAAAGGTGAGGTATTATCCTAATATCAATGTCATATAAACTGAAATCAGATGAGTATATGCCTAAAATAAGAGCTATACCTTGAACATAAGTAAATTCTATGGGCTCTCTAATGCAAAATAAAAAGAAGCTACAATTCCTGTAGTGTGTGACATTTGATGTTTATCCCCAGGATTTTCTATTACAAACTAATGAGAAGTCTGAAATTTATGTTAATCTCCGTAATGTATCTTGATGCATCCAACCTGTCCTTAAAGCCATAACCACCACCCTGATCTTAACTATCCTCTTTTGTCTGTACTGAGGTTTCTCAAATTTAGTCTATGATGACATTATGGACCTGATAATTCATGTGTAAAGGCTGCCTGGCTTCACTGGAGGGTGTTTAAGAGCATCCCAGTCTTTACGAGTACTGCCTCTATAGCTATACCATCCCATAATGTCTATAGACCTTGACAAATGTCCCACTGAAAAGCACTGATCTGAACTAGTGGCCTCCGAAATGAGTGTGCAGGTACTCAGGACATGTGCAGGAAAATAGTAAAGTTTCTATTTATGTATTTTTACTGTCTACTTATATATTTAGTGAATAGACATGAAAAAAACCTCTGTTACTACTGGGAGGAGGGGCAGTGTCAAAGAACCTTGGCAGTGATGGCCTTCCAACTGTTCTAATCATTTTACACATCAGTCAGGTAATTTTTTCAACATCAATGAAATCATGACATGCCAGAATCTGAAAACCTTCAATGACTCAACACTCAGAAAGGGACACTGGGGCACCTGGCTGGCTCGGTCGGTCGTGAGTTCAAGCCCGATGTTGGGTGTAGAGATTACTAAAAAAATAAATAAACTTAAAAACAAAAAGAAAGAAAAGACCTCACCTCTTTACCTTCATGACCCTTCAGCTGCTACTGCCCTGGCCCTCATTCCTCAATCTCATATCACTCATCCCCAAGAGTCTTCGTCACCCAGCTCTGCACAGCTTGTGCCACAGTTTGCGATGACTGATGTGCATTTACTCCTTAAATGTCTGTCTCTCCTACTAGACTGAGTTTCATGACAGCAGGGACTATGCTCAATAAATGCTTGCTGAATAACTGAACGAATGATGCTAAGGAAGTCAGGGTCTTTGTTTAAATTCTTTGTTGCAACAACTTTCAATACAGAAACAGAACATACGAGACAAAGTACTGGACTGTGAACTGTCCCCACGGTTTTTTCAGTAGGGATCCCTGGCCAATTATTCAGTCCTTCTTGAAGACTAGATTTTGGGGCTTCATGCATAGCTCTAAAATCCCATCAATTATTTAATTTCTCCTGAGTATCAGAATGATTCCTGAAATGAGGATGGATAGGAGGCCTGCCTCAGTTTTACAGTTAAAGAAATTGAAATACAAATTCCACATGACATGCCCACCATGCTAGAACCAAATTCTTTGGCTAGGAGCCTAGTATTTACTGTGCCAAATTCCACTGCCTCTATATATACTCTCTTCTTTTTGACCTATACAATCTATAAATAGAGAACCTGCTGGTAAAACAACTTTGATCTCTTCTTTGTATTAAAACTAACATGGTTCATGGGGGGAGCGAGGTGGCAGAGGAAGTCTCCAAAGAAAGTCTACCATGGGCTAGGCATTCTAAGAGAAATTCCTACCTATGATTCCGAATCAAACTTGAGGCCTCCTTAGCCAAATAAGGTGAAAAGGGGAACGGAAACATTCTAAGTTAATGGGAAGGGTATGATTTAATGTAAAATCTGCAAACTTCTATGTCTGTTGAACTTCTAACATCCAAGTTCCTTGTTACATAATTCAGTAAAATAGGACTATTATGGGAAGTCAGAAGACAGTGATGGATTAACAATGGATTATAACTAGCATGAGGGAAAAGAAAGGAAATGAGCAGGAACTTTAAAGATCATCTAGCTCAAGCCTTTAATTACAGGAAAAGCATTATTCTAAGAGGCTAAATAATGCCCATAGCTAACTGAAAAAGGGCTTAGGATAAAAATTCAAGAGCTTCTACATCAAAAAGAAAAGACACACAGGGGCACCTGGGTGGCTCAGTCAGTTGAGTGTCTCTTGATTTCTGCTCAGGTCATGGTCTCATAGTTCATGGGATTGGACCTGAGCCCTGTGTTGGTCTCTAGGCTGACAGCATGGAGCCTGCTTGGAATTCTCTCTCTCCCTCTATGGCCCTTCCCTATGTGTGCCCTAAAATAAATAAATAAAGTTAGGAAAAAAAAAAAAAAAAGACACAAACTGCAGGGAGAAACTGCTTCTGTTTCCTCCTACTATAAAATTAACTCTTTATTCTACAAATTAATGGCATGTCTATTATTTTAACATGAAATTTAAATAAGCTCATGTATTTAATTTTCCAAGAAAGAGCAGATTAAAAGCAACCAACTGAAAGCAGGCCTTGTGATTTCGGAGACACGAACTTCACCTACAAGTGACAGTCAACACTACTTAAAAACTGTAGAGCATCTAAGTATAGAAAACCATTCAGCTTAGTGGCAAACAGTTCAGTATCACAACAGGCTTGAGGTTATTACTGGATTATTTCACATGTCAACAAGCAGCATTTGGACATTTAAAACAAAAGATGTTTTTCTTTTTTCCTATTAATTGCAGGCTCTGCACTGTCAGTGTAGAACCTGATGTGGGGCTTGGTCTCATGAACCATGAGATTGTAACCTGAACTGAAGCCAAGAGTCAGAGAGTTAACCGAATGAGCCACCCAGGCGCCCCAAAATGAAAGATGTTTGTAAGATAAAGCGTTCATTATCTAGGGCAGTGCTGTCAAAAGGGACTTTTTTCAAGGGTGGAAATGCTTTTTGTTCAGTTTGGTAGGCACAAGCCATGTATGGCTACTCAGTACTTGAAATGTGGCTCGTTGACTGAGGAACTGAACTTTTAATTTTAATTAATGCAAATGAATTAACCTTCCCCCTACTATTTAAGAATCAGAATTAAATAGTCACATGTGTCTATGCCGCCAGATGGGACAGCACAGATCTAGACAATTCACACGGAGGAACTCCCTCATCTTCACGTGAAGCTAGACAAATGCTGTGTTCTTACGTCACTCTAATATGAAATCTCAGAATTTTAAGACTCTTTAAACATGTGGGAGAAAAAAACTGTGTAATGAAAACTGAAATCACTTTTCTTTAGTAAAACATGCCCAATACATTTTCCAAAGATCCATTAGACTCAGGTTCAATTTGCTAAAATTTACTGGCACGCCAGATACTTCCAAACTGGTAAATACTTACACATTGTCTTCCAGACAGATTTTGGGTCCCACCACATTGGCTGCTCCACTTGCCATTTTAAAAGCAAAATGCTTCTCAGGGCAAGCTTTTGAGATTCCACATTTATATCTGGGAGGTTTTGTAGCTTTGGGGAGAAATTTTTTTTTAAAAGTGTTAATAGACTCTAGAGTCAGTTTGTTTCAGGTCTTAAACCAAAAAGAGCATTATGTAAAAACACCGAGATATACATATCTTAAAATACATGCCTTTTTTTACCCTGAGGGTTTCAAAGAACCTCAAAACAAAACACTGAACCTCCTGGGAAACAAGCTAATAACGGACATAAATATATCAGTTGATCTTGATGAAGGTATATGTATTTTATCTAATTATTTTTATTTTTAAAATTCAGTACAGGAGAGGTTTTGAATTGTTACTTTACACTTCTAGTTAGTTCATGCACACACAACACATGGTTACCTCTAGAACCAGTAAAAAGCCTAACACATCACTGAGTATCTGTTTACGTTCTAGTTCTAACGAGGAATTCTTTTACACATTTTCTGCACTTGTATTACTGAACCTAAAAAATGTTAACAAAATATCCATTATGAATACTATTATATATGTAGAATATTGAGCTATTCAAAGAGCATCCTTATAACTTTAAAAATTTCTAAATCGATTTTGCTCACATTGAAATATCCCCATTGTTTGAATGTAAGTGCTCATACACATAGGATAAAATAGAATAAACCATCTGCAAAATATTGAGATGCAATACTTACAACGCACTGCCGTGTCCAATGCTGACCTTGCTAGGAAAAAAAAGAAAAAGTTATCTTTGCTAGAAGGAATAAAGCTGTTGGCAAGTATCCACATATTAAACATATTTGGAACTAACAGGACTATAAAAATGAAAGTGCTTGAATTATTGCTCAGTATACAATAAATAAAACAGACTACTGCTCTAGAGAAAAAGTGAAAAAGTGACTTCAGGCTACAAAACTCACTATAAACAATTATGCAGAGGAATTATGGACGGTAGTATTCTACTACTGATAGAACATTTTATTCTCATCTTTACATTTTATTTTTATTTCTACTTATAAATTTAAATCCCAATCAGAAAGTTACTCTACAAATTTAACTTCTTTTTAAATTTATTTTTCAATTTTTTGCCAGCTTTCTTGAGACATAATTGACATGTAACTTTGTATAACTTTAGGCATACAACATGTTGATTTGATACATGCATAAACTGCTAAATGATAACCGTTATATATTAGCTACCACGTCCATCCCATCACATAGTAACCATTTCTTTTTTGTGGTGAGAACATTTAAGATTTACTCGCTAATCAACATTCAAGTATAGAGTAGTATCACATACTAGTTAGTATTAGCTATGATCACCTCGCTATATTAGATTCCCAAACTTTTAAATCTTATAACTGGGAGTTCAGACCCTTTGAGCAATGTCTCCCCTTACCTCCTTCCCAACCCCTGGTAACCACTATTTTAATCTGTTTCTCTGAGTCTGTCCTTTTTAGATTTCACATACACCTGATACCATACACTATTTCAAACTTCTCCTTAAATGACTTTAAGTATATACTTGTCGACTATTACAGTGTTTAAAAGTGGCTGCTGCCTAGAGGCACCTGGGTGGCTGAGTCGGTTAAGCGTCAGACTTCGGCTCAGGTCAGGATCTCACAGTTCATGGGTTCAATCCCCATGTTGGGCTCTGTGCTGACAGCTCAGAGCCTGAAGCCTGCTTTGGATTCTGGATCTCCCTCTCTCTCTCCCCTTCCCCTGCTCATGCTCTGTCTCCCTCTGTCTCTCAAAAATAAAAAAACGTGAAAAAAAACTTTTTTAAGTGGCTGCTGCTATAGGGTGCTGTGTACACACGCATATGAAATGCTGGAGAATATACATGAAATGGTCTTGGTGGTTAGGCTAGGAAATCTGGGGGGTGGAAGAACATAAGATGGGTGGTGGTGGTGAGGAACTCAATTTCTCTAAAATAGAAGTGTACTGGGCATATTTAAAAAAAAATTAAGGTCAGTTACCAAGACTGTTATAATTTATTGGCTCAAGGAAGCCAGAATCTTGTGATCAAATCTTAACTTTAATGAAGTAGATCGCAATCTAGCCACCTACACTGAGAGCTTTTTAAAAGCACTCGCATCTGATCCCAGCCTAGGGGATTCAGTTTAAATCATCAACAGTATTGTGGGCAGCCATTTCCTGATTTGGCTAATAAGCATGCAGTGTCATAAATATTTGCCAGCTGTTTGACTATAAATAGTCACTTGGTTTTTAGTTCTGTATTATTTTAGATGATTGAGAATTTCCTGTAAGTCCAGAACTCAAAGTGGAGAACAGAAAGTTAAAGCTGAAAAATAATATGCAAATGTTTAAAAAGAGAAAAATGACCAAGTAAGTGAAGGCTCACTAACTCTATAAAACACTGAGAATATTATATGCCCCTGAAGTCACAAAGGAAGTGGAGTAACGTGGGGAAAGTCTAATGCATGAAATAAAGCAGAAAGCAAACCTTGTCTGTAAGTACAAAAAAAATTCACAGATAAGGACAAAGACTTAACAAAAACAAATTACCAGTTAGTATATTAGAGTACTGGGACTACTGAGCTCATTCTTTCAATTTCCTTCATTATGTCATAAAAGGGAAACATCATTCTAGAGATCATCTGGTCCAATGCTCTCACTTGTGTAAATAAGGAAAGGAAAGCTGAGACAATGATTAACAACCAGTGATTAGCAGCATGAACACTAGACATTCTCAATTTCACTTCTGTCCTGAATAAACACATATTTGCAGACTCAGGTGTTAAGATATTTACAGAAGAACACTGTTCAATCAGGAATTCTGGTATACCTAACTTATGGTAACAAGATACAGGGAAAACTCGGGGATCAGAACAGGGGTGATATAACATAGCTCATTCACATATGCTGGGCAATCTATCCACCAAGTACTTTTGCATGCATTACTGACTTAATCATCATCTCTGTCTCAAAAACAGAGAAACTGGGAACCCAGAAGTTTACTGATTTGATTTGTTCCAAGACATAATTAATAATTGGCAGAGCTAGTTTTCAAAGTCATATCTCACCCAAACTCATATTGCATTGCAAAATGGGAAATGTCTGAGGTCTTCTGATCACATGTATAAAAAACTGCTCATCCTGCTCAGATCAGGAAGCCAGAATAGGGAGCTTTAAGAACAAACCTTCTTCTGACTGAAGAGGGTTCAAGATTTGAGACAAAGTGTCCACAAGGACTGGGACATTGCTAAAGGAATCCAGGTTAAAAAGGGCACCTCTGTAGTCACTACAAAGGTAATGACTGGGTTTGAAACAAGTAGACCAGTTCAGAACAACTAAGGAAGCAACACTGATGGGACTTGGCAATGGAACAGATGGAGGAATGGTGGAAAAGGAGGAATCAAGTTTACCTCTTGGACATTTGGCTTTAGAAGCTTTCATTTATTCGTTCATATGAACCAGTGAGCAAAAACACCACCTCCACACTCAGGTAGATGCTCATCATCTAGTGAGGAGCTAGATGTAGGGGATGGATGATGAGTTCTGTGCTGGACTTGCAAATTTTAGATTCTTGGAGAAGATCCAAGTGAGAAAGTCTAAAAGCCAGCTCTAAATGAGATCTGGGATGAAGATACAAACTGGAAAGTTAACAAATGACGAGGCCACCCAGAGAGAGGATTTAAAGTCAAAAGGGTGATGAGAAAATTTCAGAGACATCAGTAATCAACTGATACTCAGAGAAAGAAGAGTGTGGCTGAGGAAAGAAAGGCAGAGGGAAAGCCAGGGATGAGCCAGTAAAATGGTCAAACTAGTTTGCTTGTAGAATTTAAGAGATTAAAAAAAAAAAAAAAGTAAATGTTATTCAATTGAAAAAACGTTACTGGGATAGGATTTTGAGAAAACCAGTTCTTTAATCATCAGGCTTTTAAATGCATAATATCACTCCATTAACTTTAAGAGTAAGGAGAAAAGTCGCTAAAGATTTAAAAACAAACAAACAGGGGCTCAGTCCGTTAAGTATTCGACTTCAGCTCAGGTTCATGAGTTCAAGCCCTGCATGGGGCTCTCTGTTGCCAAGGCGGAGGCACTTCGGATCCTGGGTCTCCCTCTCTCTCTGCCCTTACCCTGCTCGCTCTCACTCTCTCTCAAAAAATAAACTTAAAAAATTTTTTTTAAATGTTTGTTTATTTTTTAGAGAGGCAGAGACAGAATGCAAGTGGGTTAGGGGCAGAGAGAGAGGGAGACACAGAATCTGAAGCAGGCTCCAGGCTCTGAGCTGTCAGCGCAGAGCCCAACGCGGGCTCGAACCCACGAGCTGTGAGATCATGACCTGAGCCAAAGTCGGACGCGCAACTGACCGAGCCACCCAGGCGCCCCTCAAAAAATAAACTTTAAAACAAACAAAAAAGTCTCGTGAAAGACTTTTCTCTCCAGACCAGATGAAAGCTAATTTTTGTCTAATATTTATCAAAACCCAAAGCCCTCTACTAGGTCTGCAATCCTGAGAATTTAACACCTGGAGGTCAAACAGGTAAATTTTCACAAATAAAACAGAATGTTTTCCACTTGTAGTATGGGCACAGCATACTAATAAAAAGCCCTCCTTTCCTGTAACTTGTAATCATCAAACTACCTTGATAGCTTTAATTCTTAATTTCTTTCACTATATACAACTTTTCACTTTAAGGAACAATAGTAAATATCTTTGATTTGGTTTCTTTTGGGGGGGGTTAATTTTTCATGTTAAGAAAATAAACAGCCAGGAATCATTTTATTTTTATGGTGGAAAAATTATCACGAATTACTCAAGATTTAATTGCATCAAGATAAATGGACTTTTGTATGGTTTAGATAAGACATATCTTTGGACAGTTAAATAAGCTGTTAAATCTTTTACATCAGCTGAGCTTAATTTTCACATTACCAGCTATTTTTATGGCTTACGTAATCACTGAACAATTTTTTTCAAAAATCATTTAAAATAACTGAAAAACAAAGGTCTGCAATATCTACGAAATAAGTAACATATCAATTAGAATTACCTTCTTCAAGAAAAAGGTTAATGGTTTAATCATTATTATCTATTATCATCAGATGAGCTGAGAAAATGGGTCCACTTGGAAGTTCTGTTTCATATCTGGTTTCAATCAATGAACGTCTTTCAACAAGTCAAACTACAGGAATCAGAACTATTTTGTACTTAAGTTTTTAAGAACGTCAAGTAATTTATGTATATACTATTTCAGTGGTTTAAGTCTGAAAGGGTAAAAATTAATCAACTCAACAAAACAGTAAGTCCTGAGGGCAGCAACGTGTGCAATAATCTGGTCTGTGTTCAGTACATTTACTAGTTGTTAAGTATCCACCCTGACAACGAACCACTGTGTGAAAACGCAATCATAACTAAAACTCACAGATTGTATCCATGTTGCTATCCTGGTTGTGACACTAGGGGTAGTTCTGTAAGATGTTACCAATATGAGAAACCGTGTAAAGGGTATGCAGGATCCCTCCATATTATTTCTCACAAATACATGCAAATCTACAATTATCTCAATAAGTTTTGTACAAAAACTTGTTTTCAAAAAAAATCACAATGTATTTTAGTAATTTCAACTATAATTCTGAGCAAAATTTTTCATTCTTCCTTGCTAGAAATAAGATCATTTTATTTTTCTAAAACAGTACTATATATCCAACCTAAAACTAAATTTAGACACTATCAAGCTATTATATCAACAGTAGAAAAAATGAAAAAATTCACCACCAAAAGAAGTACAGTTCATGTCACGAGACCCCCCTCCCAATATACTGATTATAGAAATAATTCTAATGTTGGGTTAAACTTGTTACCCTTTGGTGAATGGAGTTAGATGCTAAGCAAATGGCAAAAGACAACCATATCTCCATCTTTACTCAATTATTCTGAAATGAGAATTAAAATACAACAAACAAATTAAATTTTCACCAATTCAATAAACTGGAATCCAATAAGGTTTTGTGGATACAGTGTACAACTTCAGTCACAACAACAAAATAAGCCATCTTCCCAAAGAATGAGTAAGTCAAATAGCTAAAACACACACAATAAAACCTTGCAGTTCCCAACATTAGGAAAAATCAAAATGAAAATGAAGAGACAACTATCCTAGTTAAAGTAGCTCAGCATTTGTTCATAGGTGACTACTGGTGGCTTTTCAACTAATATAGCTTTGAATGAATCCCACTCTTCCTCTCCATGTCAAAGTACTAATCCTTGGTCACCTACATTCATTCTCCATTCAATCAGCGTGGACGGTCTACACGTACGACCCAGCGCTAGATGCTGGGTGAAGCACCAAGATACTATTGCCCTCAAGATTCATTCTCTAGTAAGGGGAGACAGATACATGAAAAATAGAAGAACTTCTCTGATGTAAGGCAGAACAACATCAGTGCCAAATTGAGATACAAGTACTATGCATTAGAACACACAGTTCACAAAAAGAAGCAATACATTCTAATAGGAAAAGAGGGAGGTTCAACTATAATTTCTCTCAAGAAGGGGCATTTATGCAGTTTCGAAAAATGAGAAGGATTAACAGACGAAGGAGGGGATAAGAAAAACGTGCTCTGTGAGGAACCAGCATGAGCAAGGTGGGGATATGGAAGGACAAGGTATGTTGTCTGTAGATCCTGTGCAGACTGGCACAAGCAAGAGTGAGACACGGCTGGGGGGGGGGGGGGGGGACAAGAAGGTGAGAAGGGCAGAGGCAGGGTGGGGGTTTGAGTGGGCCTTAGATTTTACTTTCTCATAGTCAGAAGCACTAAAGGTTCATGAGTGTTATTAACCTTCATGAGTGCCGGAAAAGGTTCATGAATGCCGGAACTGCTCCGGCAGCGATGAAACGGGCAGATATCTGGGATGAGAAATAGACATGGAACATCCCTGTGATGTTTGAAGAGACAGTCCAGACTAGAGACGAAGACCCAAACCAGGGCAAGCGCTAGGCTTCACCCAAGCCTCTTCCCTCTGAAAACAGCGGGCCTTTCCCCAAAGTAGTTTTTCACATGTACCAATGGTCCCACTGCCTTGCTTCTCTCAAGAATCCTCCTTTTCTTGCTTGTTCACTCTCATCCCACTGATTTGTAATTCCCTGAATCTTTCCCCAAAGCCTAGAGACAAGTGAGTCTCTACATTACTTCACAAAAAACAAAACAAAACACTTAACTTGCTTCTGCCTCAAGCTACCATCCCATAACCTTCTTCTCTTACCATCAACCTTTCTTATGTGAACTGGTTACACACTGTTTCCCCAGCAACACTGAACGAGTCCTCAAGGCCTTCAGTGTTTTTCTGCCCCTTATTCAACTACAACCAGCTGTGTTCCCAAAGGACACCAGCCTGGCCTCTTAGTAGTAACAGAAGTAGACAGACCAGAAGTAAAGTCAAATGTCACTGTACTCTGTAATGACTACTCCATGCTGGATCCTGGATGCTTCATGTTAAAACAGGTGCTGAAAAATAGATGGTTCCAGAGGAAAATAGCCAATATACTGAGAGGAATGTTGAAGGGGGGGGGGGGGGAGTCCAAAACTGGAGAAGATGGAAGATTTTATTTTTTTTTAATTTTTTTTTTTAACGTTTATTCATTTTTGAGACAGAGAGAGAGACAGAGCATGAATGGGGGAAGGTCAGAGAGACAGAGAGGGAGACACAGAATCTGAGAATCTGAAACAGGCTCCAGGCTCTGAGCTGTCAGCACAGAGCCCAACGAGGGGCTCGAACTCACGGACCGCGAGATCATGACCTGAGCCGACGTCGGACGCCCAACCGACTGAGCCACCCAGGCGCCCCGAGAAGATGAAGATTTTTAAAAAGATGGCCTGAAGGAGTATGACTACAATTATCTCTTTGAGAGATCATTAGTGTAGGAGAGAACTCCAGCAGATCATAGATCAGTGTATTGAAACTACTTGGGAGTTTACAAGACAGAATTCAGTGCAATACAAGAAGCACTTTTAAGTAGTTATTGGAAGAAAAGTCACCTGAAAACGTTTATACAGAAACTGATGATTACACATCAGAATTGTCTAAAGCCTCACTACTCAGTATATGGTGTCTGGGTACCAACCTCAGCATCACCTGGGAGCCTGTGAGAAATGCAGCCCTGAGAGGGCCCATCCCAGACACTGAATCTGAATCTGCATACCAAGACTCCCTGGAGGTTCTTTTGACATTAAAACTGGAGAACCACCGGTTTAAGGGAGTCTTGAAACTAGATGTGAGAGGGAGTAAATGAGGTATTGGGATCCCTTTCAAATATTAATTTATGGAAAGCAAAACTCATTATTCCAGAGATCTCAAAGTTATTTCATCTGATTTCTGCCGAATGGGTGAAAATACTATTTCTGGGTTTCACAGTCTCACTTTTCACACATAATTTTTGTAATTTTTTAAAAAAATGTTTATTTATTTTTGATAGAGAGAGACATAGTGTGAGTAGGAGAGGGGCAGAGAGAGAGGGAGACACAGAATCCGAAGACAGGCTCCAGGCTCTGAGCTGTCAGCACAGAGCCCGATGCAGGGCTTGAACTCACAAACCACAAGTTCGTGACCTGAGCTGAAGTTGGATGCCTAACTGATTGAGCCACTCAGGTGTCCCTTTAATTTTTTTTTAATGTTTACTTTTGAGAGAGAGACAGAGCATGAGTGGAGGAGGGGCAGAGACAGAGAGGGAGAAACAGAATCTGCAACAGGCTCCAGGCTCTGAGCTGTCAGGACAGAGCCTGACACAGGGCTCGAACTCAGGAACGGTGACATCATGACCTGTGTCGAAGTCGGATGCTTAACTGACTGAGCCACCCAGGTGCCCCCACACCTAATTTTTTAATACTTTAAACAATGCTTCATCCAGAGCTTACTGTAACATTTCAACAGTGAACTTATTTTATTAAGAATTTTGTTAAACACTGAGTTAAGGTGGCTTACAACGGTGTGTTTGCAACATAGCATTAAATAAATGGGTAAAGAGAAAAATAATGCAGAAGGAATTAAATAAGGGTAGGAATACAAGACGGATTTCAATGGCTGCTATTTACAATGCATTGTCATGACTCCACTTGCCATCTGAGGGCTCGATTTGGTTCCAAGTTCTCTATCAGCTAATTCAAATACTGTGTGATAGTTTCTAGAATGTTCGCTCAGAATGCCATGATTAATGTCCTAGACATGAATGAAACAGACCCCATTAATATATTCAGAATGATGAGCAGAAGATTCATACTTTATATTGGATCAATTTTAAGGCTTTCCACTGTGTATTTTAGAATATTCTAAGGGATCACACTTATTGATATAATTATATCTTCTTTTCTAGACAGACTAGACTCAATATTGATAACTGGTAACAATTTACAGACAACCAATAGAAAATAAAATTTAAGAAAGGGGAAAAAATGGAACTTACCAAATAGATTTCCTAAACTTGCATCCATTTTTATTTCAAATACTTGAGAAATAACATAAAATGTCAGTAAAAATACTGCCACGGCTACCACCAACTTTGCAGCACCTAGATAAAGGGGAGAAATAATTCAGCATGAGCTTATGAGCCCAGAGAACTTTAACTAGTGCATTTCATGAAAAATTTAAGTTTATAAAGAAATTTCTTAAACTAATAAAGTTTATGTATTGGATCTTAATTTTACTTGAGTTACAAGAAAAACTGTATAAGCAATCCACTGAGATAAGGGATTTTCCTGTTCAAAGAATTATCAGATTGGCTAGCAACCCAGACATAGGACTGCTTGAGTCATCTGCCTAGTTTTCTCCAGCCAAAAAAAAAAAAAAAAAAAATCTGCTCCCAAGTGCTGGCTGACTATACGAAAGTACCAAAGTATCACGGCTAATGGAACACCATCACCAAGCATGTTGGACGACACATTCCTAATCCTGTTCACATATAAAGGGCAATACTATACAGGGATAATACAAAAACACCAGACCTTATGGAGATCCAAGGCAACTAGCAGGATGCTCACTAAGCAAGGAACTCTCTAGTGAAATGTACCAGTTTACTGTCCTATCACCAACCAACATATCTCTTAGAGCAACACAAGTGCTCCTGACATGGCCAACAAGAGTGTTCCTCCTCAAACTGAATACCAGTTTAAGACAGGCCTTCTCCAGTCCTAGAGGACTTAATTTGGCAGCTATGACACACGCTTTGTAACGTGGTTCCATGATAAGCTCTGTGAAGACACACTCGTACCCTTTCATACCTTTCTAACTTTAACTATTTCTGGGTGTCTCACAAATAGTTAGCACTGCCAGGTATTAGCTAACTGTTTCATAGGAATTGAGGATTTGTCTTTTTCTCCATAGCTAAGCAAATCTAGGAAAGAAAAAAAACACTGCAAGACAGGAAAGGAAATGGAAAATGACAGGAAAGAAACATCTTCCTCTTTCCCCTAGGCTTTCAGGGCCATCTCATTAGGTTGTTGGGGAAGAATATTAGTATTTGCCTACACAATCTCCATTCCCCTCTTTTACCCAAAGTTTAATTTCTATTGATCTAAAGGAGGTGGATTGGATCAGCAGGCATCTCTCTATCCTTAAGGAGACACAAGCCCAGAGGTACGGCAACTCCCAAGATTACAAATAACTCAGCAACAGCACGAGGCCTGGAATCCAGGAATCCTGACACAGCCCAGTGCTCTGGACAGTACTCCATTCTAACACCAGATTACCACATTCTCCTAAAAAAACTACCAAAACTCAACTTTGTGGGAAAGGAAGAGTCAAAAAGACCTATGTTCATTCTAATTTCCTAAAGAACCAGGACTGCACCCGTAAAGGGGAGGGATGAGGATGAACCACTGATGCTCGGAAGAGGCCAGTGATGCTGAGAAGTGCTGGTTTCACGGAGCCACTCTTTTCTATTTAGAAACACTCTACAATACAGAAATGAGATGGCAGGAGGAAGCCTCACAGCTAACCTAATCAGTTCCCTCACCTCCTGCGTCCGACCTTCTCTCCTCTGAAAATTACTTCCTGTTTTCAAGAGCAACCACAAATTGCCTACGTGTTTAGTGCATAAGACAGCAAAATTCCAATAGGCTTTGAACTCTTGCCCCCACAGGATCTAGCAAAATTCCTGGACGTAGTCATACTCTCAACAAGTGTTTGCTACCATAGATGAATGGTAAGAGGTGACACATTCCTTCTTGATCACTTAAGACCAAGGGCTTGAAGATTCTATATCACATGACAATCTTAACCACTCATTTTTGAGCAATCACAGGCATGTGCAACCAGAGATAATCTCTCCCTGCCACTTACAGCAGATATACGAAACCTTCACTGTTTAAGATCAAAATATTAAAATGAATAAAATATCAAGGTTATAACATATGAAAGTTCTAGACTAAATTCAGTACCAAGTTAGACCTGAGCCTACACTAAATAAGCTATAGACATCATATATACACATACGTACGTATATACACATACGTATACAATACACACACATACTCCATTCACTGACTGCCTACCATACAGCTAAATGCCTTACAAGTATAATTGCATTTGCATAGCTTTTCCAGGTAATTATTTTCATTTTACAGATAAGATATCAAAGCTGAAAAATTTTAGATCACTTGCCTAAGGTCACGTAACTAGTCAGTGGCAGAAATGAGTCTTCAACCAAGGCCTATTCACTGATACTGGACCCAGAGGAACTAGGAGGAAAGAAAACCTCTAAGACAGAGAAAAGTCAGATGTGGTGAAATGAACTCATAATAGAACAAGCAGATGGTCCCAGAGAGCAGGCAGGTGAAGACTGGCAGAGACCCCATAATGGTAGAGTTCTAGAACTTCTGTGACAGAGGAGTCCTCTCCAGAGTTGGGTCACCAGCCAATTCTGGACATAAAGGGCCTGACCATACCACCCCACAGTCACCATTCTTGACTTCCCACGAGATTCTCTCTTCCTTCTAGCCACAGACTGCACTAATCTGAGGTGTCCTTATTCTTCACAAAACAAAAAGCACAAACTTTAGACACTGTTGCCTCACTGTAAGAATAAAGGCCATAAGAATATTTCAAAGCAATCAACTTTTTTCAAACTAGAAGAGATTAATCACTCTAAAGGCAATAAATTAAATTAATCTTCCTTCTTCATTAAAAGCAAACACTTCAAGACCTATACTAGGCACAGTGCCAACCATAAAATAAGTTCTCAATGAATAATTACTTACCAATTAACCTTGATATTAATTGTTAGAATCAGAGAAATGAACTCAATGAAAATTTAATTTCAACTAGAATGAATGTAGAATTATGTGAGGAACAGAAACTTGCTTTGATTATTTCAATCATTATGTTTAATTAATGTACTTCTAAAGTCAAGGATACATGATCATCAATAGTCCTGTTGTATTCAAAGATCATTAAAAAAAAAAAAAGACATTGTAATATGATTTTTAAACCATAAACAAGCTCTTAGTTTCTGGCAATATTTTCCTTCACTTGTTGAATAGCTACTCAAAAAAGGATATTTTGTAAGTTCATGCTCAAAGGGTCCAGATTTTCAAAGTTCTACAAAGGCATTCGCGCACAACCCTGTTATGTTTTTAAATAATCATGATGTTTCATCACCTGCACCTTATTGTACAGAACGACGCTTGAAGCACAAAGACGCATTTGTTCACCCACCATGACTGAGGCACTTCTAAGAGATGCCCCCATAGGAAAATACGGTTTGCTGGTGAGAAGATGATAATTAAGAGGAAGACTATCTCGATTTTGAGAAACTACAAATTATCTTCTATGTTCGAAGAACAAGTAGTAAAAATTTCTATGTACAGAGTGTGCACTTCTTCTAGACCCTTGGCCGTGCTGAAGGAGGGGTAGGGGTAGGAGAACACACTTATTTTCACTATTAAGGCAGGAAGCAGTTATCAGCCTCTCCAGGTATTTATGCATCTTTTCATAACATTTATTTATTTATTTATTTATTTATTTTTAATTTTTTTTTCAACATTTATTTATTTTTGGGACAGAGAGAGGCAGAGCATGAACGGGGGAGGGGCAGAGAGAGAGGAAGACACAGAATCGGAAACAGGCTCCAGGCTCTGAGCCATCAGCCCAGAGCCCGACGCGGGGCTCGAACTCACGGACCGCGAGATCGTGACCTGGCTGAAGTCGGACGCTTAACCGACTGCGCCACCCAGGCGCCCCTGTTTTCATAACATTTAAAGACAGCTACCTTAATACTATGAACGTCAAGCAGTGTTTTTCAGTTTCCTCCATATGCTGCCTAAGAACAGATGTTCTTACACAGAACCTCAACTATGCAGACTGAACTCGAACTAGCAAATAGCCACTTAAGCAAAAATACATTTTACTGAATGGTTCACATACACTAGTTTCCATTTGAAGTACCTATATAGCAAAGATTCAAGCTTTTGAACTTCACAATGCATTTTTCTCAAGAAGTTAGAACTTCGCAAAAATAAAAATCAGTCTCCCTAGCTTGTCAAAATTGTTCTTCATATGGACATTTTATATATAGCATTAGGCAAATAAGCTTAATGTATAAGAACATAAACATTAAAGCCATAAGTTTAAAAACCTAGCATAAATAATTTCAATAAGTTCATCTAATTTGTGATTTACCAACTACATAAAAAAGTAAAAAAGGCAAAGCAGTGATTGAGTTTGTTACACTCCAGCTTTTCACGCACTACATAAAAAGACAACGTACTCTCTCAAGCCACTTAAATAAGTACGTTACACAAAAAGTAAAATTATTTCTATTGAATTAAATATCTTACCTGCTACCCTCATGTTTCGTTTTTCAGTCTATGGCACTTCTCATGAAATAACCTCCTAAAATCAAAAGAGAAGGCAAACATCATTAGGTCTAGAAGGAGCATTCCTGTCTAGATTGAGTCTGACTTGAAGTATACTATATAATAAACTAATTAGATAAACGTCATGACATTTCGAAGTATTCTACCAACATGGACACTGAATGAAAAACCTCTTATCACCATGCCTGGCTCCTTCCACTGGAAGATAAAAGCCCCTGAAAGGAGGGCCTGCGCTTTATACTCTTCTGTCTCTTGCTCTCCTAATTTTGGTGAACAGATGTGAGAAATCCTGCCATCAAGCATGGGAACAGAAAATAATGCCCCTTATTATTCTCAGTGATTCCGCATTTATAAGGAACTTTTGATACTGAGTTCCAAACTTCCAGTTTGTGGGTATTTTCCTAGTCTGTGAATAAGTAGTTAAACAGACTGGTAATATTGGCTTTTCATATTATGTGCCAGGTGTTCCGGTAACTAACAAGGAAAGAAATCAATAATGCTCAATTCATAATTAGTTGATATTTTCTTCAGAGTAGACAGAAGAAAGAGAGCTCACACAAGAGTGGTGGTCCTTGGACGATCCCCCCCCCCACTTCCAAAAGGGAGCTTGCACAGAGCATTGGCCCTTGGATGCTCCCTCCCCCCACCCCAAAAGGGAACTCTCACAAGAGCATCGGTCCTTGGATGCTGCCCCCCCCCCACGTCCCGAAAGGGAACTCGCACAAGAGCATCGGTCCTTGGATGCTGCCCCCCCACCCGGAAAGGGAACTCGCACAAGAGCACTGGTCCTTGGATGTCCCCCCCACCCCGAAAGGGACCTCACACAGGGCATTGGTCCTTGGATGTTCCTTCCCCCCAACCCCAAAAGGGAACTCGCACAAGAGCACTGGTCCTTGGATGCTCCCTCCCCTGACCCCAAAAGGGACCTCACACAAGAGCACTGGTCCTTGGATGCCGCCCCCCCACCCCAAAAGGGAGCTCGCACAAGAGCATTGGTCCTTGGATGTCCCCCCCACCCCGAAAGGGACCTTGCACAGAGCACTGATCCTTGGATGTCCCCCCCAACCCCGAAAGGGACCTTGCACAGAGCACTGATCCTTGGATGTCCCCCCCAACCCCGAAAGGGACCTTGCACAGAGCACTGATCCTTGGATGTCCCCCCCAACCCCGAAAGGGAACTCGCACAAAAGCATTGGTCCTTGGATGCTTCCCCCCACCCCCCGCCACCCCAGCCTATTTCTTACTAGTGAATGACCTAACCAAAGTGCTTGTCGGTCATGGAACAAACTATTTGCAGAAATGGAGCCAAGAGGCAGGTCTGCTGGCCCTGCTCTAAGGCTCGGTCCAGTGTGTGATGCTGTTTCATGTTTAGGATGACAGAATTCAGGTGTCCCTATGACAAGCACTTAGAGCAAAAGCTTATGTTAATAACAGGATCATTTTCCTCTTCATGTTTTCAAGTTTGTAAAAGAATATATTCATAAGTACAGAATTACAATTTTAAATATTCCAGTAATTACCGTTATTCATAGTATGTTACACGTCAAATAAAGAAACTACTCTTTGATACTATTCTAAGAACAACAAGAAATAGATACTGGAAAAAATCTTTGTACGGGTATGTATGCTTCCCTCCTACGAAATAACTCAAGATGGATGAAATCTTACAAAGAAAAAGTAAATGAGTTTGATAGGAAATTTATGCTCAAGTTTAACGAGACAGCTACCACAGTCTACTCAATCTATTGTACAAGAAAGGAATTCAAAAGAAAATTCTGATGAATGAGTCACATTGATAACTGACACATTTATTTTACATTGCATTTTGATACTGATGTTTCAATGCTGATGTCTGATGCAGTAATTCACCTAATATTTCAAATAAAAATAGCAGCACGCCCCTGAAGGACACAGAAAGGAAATGAGACGCCCGTTTTTTTCATATTTAGAAAGAAACAGGCTGGGTTGGGGGTTGAGGGGCACGTATCCAAGGACCGCTGCTCTTGTGCGAGCTCCCTTTCTTCTGCCCAATTTACTCTGAAGAAAGTATCAACTTTTAAACCAACAGTGAATTTAAGCACCATTGATTTCTTTTCCTTGTTAGTTATCGGAACACATTGCATGTAATACAAAAAGCCAATGTTATCAATCTATTTAAGCTAACTACTTATCCACAGGCTAGAAAAATACTAAAAGGAAATAAAAGATCGTAATGTACCCATAAGCCATCCCATAAAAGCAGAAAAAAAAAAAATCCTTGTGTTTTCAAATGAAATCTCCGACTGGTTTTAAATCCTTTGTTGACTTCTAGTAAAATGGAACACTATGTTCACAACACACCCATACCTTTCCTCCCAGTAATATTCCAAAGTACCTTCACTCTTATCTGAATGTGGTGTAGGAAAATTTCTTTGGAAGTTGGATGATCAGTTGGGCAGACACTTTGCTGTTCTTTTTCACCATTTCCATTATCTGCTGAGGAGGCCACACCTGTCCAAGCACAGTCACTGCCTCACGTATCTGCCACCTATCTGCACTGCCCAGCAAGCCTGCTTCTAAGCTGATACTAATAAGACCACAATATAAGCAACTATAATTGTCTAGTAGAATTCATGTTTTCCATTAAATTTCTGAGAAAACATGTCATAAAATCTCTTAAATTAAAATCTTGTAAAACCTCAGCTATAACACATTTTTAATTAGTTTGCTTAAGAAGCAAATTAATGATGCAAGAATGTAGATCAGCATAAGGAAAAAGTACTGAATATATTTGAGAGCAAATCAGGGAACTTGTTTACAATGTGCTAATTCCAAAGCATTCCTAACTTGTCTTCTTAGGATGACATTTGAAAACAAAGAAAATCAGTACATATAATCATCTTAGGGAGAAAAAAGCAGAAACATAATGGAATAAACCTGGCATAAACCTCAGGCATTGAACCTCGGAAATTAAGTAGGTAAAACAGCTTCCGAGATGAACACAACGGTAAAAGGGTAAAAAGTCCTCTGCTGGAAATTCACAGCTCTTTAATCCAGAATCCACAGGTGAAATAACTTATTTTTTTTTTTACACATTCATCAAAAAGGTAGAGATATGGAAACTAGAGCTATTTACCCAAATTAGAATACTGGTGGTAGAGAGTACTTTTAGGATAGAATAAAAAAGAAAACAAAGTCTGATAGTACATTGGCCCCCCAAAGTGTAGTATAAGTCAAAACAACAAGTTTCAGTGTTTCAGATAAAGGCTCAAACCCACCTGGTTGCTGCCATGTGAAAGTGCACAATCCTCTAGAGTCTACCCCACACAAATGCCCACCAAGATGCCCCTGGGCAATGAAACGTTAATGAAGCATGTGACCCACACTGAAGAAGAGAGCCCAAATTAGGATCTCAGTCTGACATACTCAATTTCGTTGAGTATCTTGTAATTTAGACATTTCCTTTAACCCGACTACCTACTTTGGTCTAATTTGGTGAAGTTTTATTAAAATCGGGCCTGAATCAGCAGGCCTCATCCTAGAATCAATCAACTTCAGTACAACAGATAAAAACACAGGTCAAGTGATAACTTTCACGCTCTCCTTGAGAAGCAGACTTGAGCCACAGCAGGTCAATGACAAGACCAGCATTCTGTAGCAACAAAATAAGACATATTAACAATTATTTACCAGGAGGGGAAGGTCTTGCCAGTTAAAATATACTAGGTAATAACGCTTTGAGTAGTACTTTATGTACACATTCTTATTTGATGTAATCATCCTAACAGCCTATCCAGTCATGGGTATTTCAATGGCATTATAGATGAGGTCAAGGGATATGTGTCAGGTCACACGAAGGGTAAGGAAGAAGCAGATACAAACACATACACTTCCTCTCACCTCAGCAGCTCTCTGACATACTCTAATACAAGCAAGTCGCTGACACAATTCCATGCCGATCGGTGTGGCCTTTGCAAAGTGCTCTAGGAACTGCTAATCTCTGCCGCCAACCAGCCACTCCAGAGATGTGACACTTTGCCAAAATGATTACGAATACGTATTAGAACACCTCTCCAAGACAGAAAGGATAGAAGAAAATGAAGCACACACAAACACCCACTGATGTATTCAATATTAACAACAATCAACTAAGCCAAGAGAAAATACTATAAATCCTACTCCACAAATATAAAGAAACCATCACTCAATTCGATCCAACTTTAACTCGGTGCTAGCCAAATGGCAACTCCAAATGAATCAACCGAGTGAAGTTCAGATGACTGTAACGTTCATGCAAACTGGGGCTTTTCAAGAGGACTGAGAGGGAAAAAAAGTCAGTGCAAGCAGATAGATTTAAGCACATGTAGGCCCTGTAATGGCTAATTATATGTGTCAACTTGACTGGGCCATGGGATACCCAGATATTTGGTTAAACATTATTATGGGAGTGTCTGAGGGTGCTTCTGGATGAGCTTAACGTCTGCATAAAGCAGTTTACTCTCCTCAGTACCAACGGGCCACATTCAACTGGAGGCCTGAATAGAACCAAAAAGTCTGAGTAAGGGAGAACTCACTCCCTCTGTCTAGTCTTCCATCTGGAACATCGGTCTTTAAATCTGGACTGGGGCGCCTGGGTGGCTTAGTCAGTTGAGCGACTGACTTCGGCTCAGGTCATGATCTCGCAGTTCATGAGTTCAAGCCCCGCGTTGGGCTCTGTGCTGACAGCTCAGAGCCTGGAGCCTCTTCAGATTCTGTGTCTCCCTCTCCTTCTGCCCCTCCCATGCTCATGCTCTGTCTCTCAAAAATAAATAAACGCTAAAAAAAAAAAAAAAAAATTAAAAAAAAAATCTGGACTGAAACTTACACCACTGGCTCTCCCGCTTGCCTGGGACTTTTCAGCCTCCACAACCCCATGGGCCAATTCCTTATGATTTTCTATTCATCCTAGACAGATATCTTCTCTCCTATCAGTTCTGATTCTCTGGAGAACCCAGACTAATAACAGGCTCCCTCAAGATCAGAATGTAGATTAAAATTTCAGTCCTACGGCAGTCAAAGAAAAGAGGGAAATGAGGTAACACTGGAAACAAAAGGATGCCGTACCTCAAAGTCATGAGGGTGAGTTATTCTGATGTGGTTTATAATCAGAAGTATGGTTTTAAAAACACTATTTGCGGAAAAAAAATACCTGCATTCATGTGAACAAAACAGAGAAAATGTTGGCAAACTTGCTTCTGTCAAAGGGCCAGATGGTAAATATTTTAGGCTTTGTGGACCATATATACGGTCTCCATGGCAACTACTGTGCTCTGCAGTTGTAGCTGGAAAGCAGCCATAGACAATACGTAAACAAATGAGCCCAGTTGTGTTATAATAAAACTTTATTTATGAACACTGAAATTTAAATTTCATAAAGTTTTCATGTTACCAAGTATTATTTTTCTTCCGGTTTTTTTCCAATCACTTAAAAATGTAAAAACCTATCTTGGTTTGTGGGCCACACGGACCCATGGGTCATCATTTGACAACCGAGACAGAGAGATAAAAAATAAAATTTAAATTAAAAACAACTTTTAAAACAGACCATGCTCGAATATCCCAACATTTCTTGCAGCTGTTTGCTGAATATGCAACTCACACAAGGCTTCTACTGGTCCTCTTGAAAGTGCTACTGCAGAAGTAGGACAGATCAAACAACCCTAAATCCTGTGTTCTGTACGTGCTAATCACACGCTTTCATAATCAGCTGCGCTTCATGGGAAGAAGCATATACTCCATGAGAAACCAGGGATTCTCTTCAAAGGAAGGAAAACAAATCCTTCTGTTCCTATAGATGAAGCAGCCCATCCATAGCAAAGACAGGCATAATCTAGACTTTGGAACGTCTTCCAAAGCGGTCCTAGCAGGTATAAAGAAACTGGATAAAAGTTAGTCTTATCACAACCCATCTCATTAACTGTAAAATTATGTCGGTGAGGAGAAACGAACACTATTTTCTTTACACAGGCAATTAAAAGTGATGATTACTTTTGTGATAGACATAAGGGGTGGGGTTTACTGTGCACCTGATGTTTGATCAACTATTAAAATCGCAAATATTAAGCTTTCCAAAACCTTTACTTTAACCAAAACAAAACAGAGCACCTATGACTACAGCAGCTGCAGGCTGTCGAGGGCCCCGGCTCACACGCGTGCCACCGCACACTCGTCCTTGCCACGCTGGAGACATTCGTGAAATAACAAAAGGAAGAGGGGTGAAACGCTGCACTCGTGTGAAAAAAGTCTGAACATCTGAAAACTAATGATGATGTCTGAGCTATTCTCACCGTGTTACAAATAGCGTGAACTCAATAGGATTTGGTGTTATTAATACTAAACGCCTGATAGAACAGAATCCAATTACAACTTCAGAAAATATTTTAGTGCTAGTAGGCCACTCTGATTCTCAATCCTAGAAGAGGCATTCATTTAAAAGAATTACCACTTGGGGCGCCTGGGTGGCGCAGTCGGTTAAGCGTCCGACTTCAGCCAGGTCACGATCTCGCGGTCCGTGAGTTCGAGCCCCGCGTCAGGCTCTGGGCTGATGGCTCAGAGCCTGGAGCCTGTTTCCGATTCTGTGTCTCCCTCTCTCTCTGCCCCTCCCCCGTTCATGCTCTGTCTCTCTCTGTCCCAAAAATAAATAAACGTTGAAAAAAAAATAAAAGAATTACCACTTGATGGAGCGCCTGGGGAGCTCAGGCGGCTGAGCATCAGACTCGATTCGGGCACAGGTCATGATCTCACAGTTCGTGACTTCAAGCCCCACATCAGGCTCTGTGCTGGTGGTGCGGAGCTTACTTGGGATTCTCTCTCTCCCACTCTCTCTCCCCTCTGTCCCTTTCTCCCTCCCTCTCTCAAAATAAACAAATAAACTGAAAAATTTGAGGAATCTTACCACTTTAATACACACGTTATACAACTTTTAAAAATTGGGTATAACCTGGTAATAATTGAGGGAAAAAATTTTAAATGAGTACGTAACAACTAGAAAAGTATTCCAGGTTTTTAAGGAACTAACCTAGTCTTACATTTTGACTAGAAGAAAAAAGGAGCCAAAAACAAAACACAACATAGTTTTTCCTTTGGGAAGGGGGAGGGAGCTGCATGATTCTCTAATGCCAAGAATAACCACTTTTTCAAATGATGCCCGAGGAAAACATAAATGTCTCTACTTCTTCTGCAAAGGGGCTTTTAGAAACATGAGAGTACAATGCAACAGACCAAAAAACTTATTTAAAAACTTTTAAATAATGGCTCAACAGAACCAATGAGTCTTTCAGAACTTTAATTTTCTGTTGAAAACCTTGGGAAGAGAGGAATATACACAATCTATGCCTAGATTTTTTTAAGTTATGTGAACTACCGTCAAATGGCTTATTTTCTAATGCAGCATCATAGTGAAATTACATTCAAAAGAGGATTTGTATCTAATTACGGCTAAGAAACAGAAACAGAATTAAAAGCATCCTATGAAAACGCACACATGAGCCAGAAAGTGCTTTTAGCTCCCCTCTAGAATGTTAACCAACGCTTAATATGAAGCATCCTGGGACTGTTCCGGGGTGAATCTTGTTCTCCCTGACCCCGGTCTGCCAAAAATACCTACACCTTGTTTTTATTTGGTTCTCCAGGCAGGGAATGGAGAGAGCCATGCTTTGGAAAACTTCTCTCTGATCCACAGCAGCTGGATAAAAACTCCTTTCTTCTAAGAATGAAACATGAAAAAGTAGAATTATCATATCAACCTGCCTCTCCACTTAGAAAAGGGAAGATGTCCTGTAAAATCACACAAGGGCCCCGCCTACACCGACTTCACCCCAAAGACTCAACGGAGGGGGAGGTAACCAAACTAGACAAACCACTCACACTACATCCTAAAGACAAACGTGTTGCAACAGCATTCACCTCAACATTAAGGGTTCCACAGCACAACTCCTCCAACCAATGTGAATCAGCTAGACATCTACCGCTTCCTCCTCTTCAGACAGGTGACGTATCAGGTTTCGGAAATAGTTCAGTTGATCAACAAGCTTTTTAACCGAGGTTTCTGTAAATACTGCAGGTGATTAAAGACTAAATGGACACGTGTTCTGCTTCCCCTCCCAAATCTAACAGGACTAAACAAGGTTTTCCTGGCAAAAATGTTTCATGTTCTAAGAGGATACCACTGAAGGAAGTACCATAGCCAGGTGGGGTTGCTCTTCGCTGAATTCTCGTTAGTGGACAAAGATTTGTTCTAACCCACAGGCATCCTATCATACAGTACCCAATATGCCACGACACTTCATGAGTTGGCAGACAGAGTTCAGGTTTACTCAGACACAGATTGCTGTTTAACCTGATACTATTGCCACTCCCTCCTAGAACTATCCAAGATAAGACAATAGGTGGCTGGTGTCTGTGCATATCAACTCCTGGCACTGAGGGCTAAGGACACTCTAATAGAAAAAAGGGTTATTAAAAAAAAAAAAAGATAAAAATCAAATGACCATGCCACATGTGATGTCAATGTGACATTATCATCTCAGTGAACTGTAGTTACAAAATGGAAATCACTAATGTCTTTGTAGACATTAGAAATGAGACTTCTGAACTATCAACACATCAATGGCTGGTTAGGATGAAAATGATAGGGGGCCAAACTGGAGTGCATTACACCCATCTATCCAGCTCCCTTACATCTGAAAACAAGTCATCAGGATAACATTCATTACAAATAAATGTCAAGTAAGGACCTTACGTTAAATTCTACCATAAACAAATATTTTACACAGTAAAAGGTCTGAAGAATGCTTCATTATAATTCATTTATCATACAGCTTCTATGACTCACGATAATCACTTACCTTAAAAGGGGCCTGTGGTTCCTCTGATCCTAAGATGTTTTTATTGATTCTAAGGTGCACACTACTTCTCTCATTTCAACAGGTCTTAAATTGGGGTGAGGTTTACAACCCTATTTTTCTCCCACAGTAGTACACAAAATAATGGTGCACCTTATAAACGTCTTAGATTCAATGAAACAGCATTATCTGGTTCTTTGAAGCCCTAACTACAATGTAACCCCCTGTATGGACACCATGATTATAGGTGGGTTTTTTTTAATGCAAATTCCTGAGCCCAGAATCCCTACAAGGATTAAAGCTCTTGCAAGTTTAAGGAGCTCCCCAGGTGGTTCTCACTCTCTCTCGGTCTGAGAACTTGGGATCTACAGTACAGCAATCTGAACACACAGACAAGTTTGGGGATGGGGAGCAGGGCAAATCTAGGCCAAAAAAGCCCAAAGGTAAAGCTCACAGAACAAGAATTTCATTCTTTCTTAACAGTGAATGGAAATCAACCTGACTCTGGGCCAGGTCTCCCGTGGGGGTGAGGAGGGAGAGGCGGGCAGTGAATAAATCTGGACACAATGTGCTGAGGAACAGAGGAAAGAAATCCTGTTTGCAATGATTACAACAGTATTAGATTCAAAATTCCCTGAATGTGTTCTTGCAGTTCTTCCTCACCTACCAAAGCAGAATTCTGCTTAAAAACCTCTAATCCGGTGGAAGAAATGAAATGGTGATCAGATTTCTGCCACTGAGAGCACCAGCAACATGCCAAAAACAGAAAAGAAAATGACATTTAGTTCTCCCAACTCCGTCAGAGTTCTACAGCTGTGGATTAAACAGCTGTAGTGTAAACCACCTTAATCCCTCACTATACCATCCAGGAAAAGAAAGATAGATAGAAATAGGTATCATTGAGAACAATGGCAAAAACAAAACAAAATACATTTTAACTGTAAGAAGTTGAACATATGCAGGGTAAAGAAGTGTCAGGTTCACAAGTTGCAACAATGAAAAAGATTACAGAAAGGCACACGTTTACATACAGTGTAACTATCTTCATCTGCAGCTATTTTGCATTGCATCAGATGAGAAGTTACAAGTTCCTATTCTGATTGAATGTTTTAAGAATTACCCCACATACCTTCTCCACCTACACTGTCTTTAAAGCATCTGCAGAATTTAAGTGAACCAGAGCAGACAGAATTCTGTGGTTCAAACTTTCCACGTGAAGAACAGCTGGGTCTACCCTGCATGGTGCACCATTTCTACCACAAAAGCTCAATGAGGGTTAGCAGCTATTTGCAAAGAACAGGTAGTAAGTAGCTTCTAGTGGTAAAATTTCCCGGACCACTTAAGAAATTCATCTTTGTTGATCACAGGTCCTTCAAAAAACACATTTAATGATCACTTGACTGCAGATAACGGATGGTATCGGTAGCACACCTGATGCCACAATACTGCCTGAGGTCCTGTAAACCTTCTGATGAAAATCAGTGCAGGAATTGGCTGGCTGCTATAGCTGTCCACGGAACTTTTTCTCACTGGGGCACAAGAACTGACCAGGGACCATCAATGGATGAATGACTACACAAAATGTGGAATGTAACCATGCATGGAGTATCATTCCACCATAAACTGAATGAAGTACTGACACATACTATGTATGTGTGGACGAAGCTCTAAGACATGATGCTAAGTGAAAGAAGCCAGACAGAAGAGATCACGTTGCGTATGACTCCATTTGTATGAAATATTCAGAAGAGGTAAATCCACAGGGGCAGAGAGCAGGCCAGTGGTTGCCAGGGGCTCAAGGGAAGGGGGAATGGGGATAACTGTTTAGTGGATGTGAGGTTTCCTTTTGGAATGAGGAAAATGTTTTCAGACCAAACAGAGGTCATGACTGCACATCACTGTGAACGTACTACATGCCAGTGAATTGTACACTTCAAAATGGTAAATTTTATGTTATTTGAATTAAATTTAATTTCCTACAGAAGGAAATTGGAAAAACTCATGAGCAAAAAAAATGAAAAAAATCATAAACAGTAGATGAAAAAATTAATTAGATTACAAATAAGGAGAATGTAAGTCATCTCAGAATAGCTTCAATCAAATGGAATAGGCCAATGAAGAAGAGAATGAAAGAATACCAGTGGGGTGCACAGTGGAAGTTTAGAGGAATTGGAACACTTAATTTCCTCCTTGGAGAGTAAGTCGGCTGACTGTATTTTAGAAGCTGGATAAAAATCACAAAACCTCTTAAAGTTTAAAGATCTTGGGAATCTTACTCAATATCCCCAAATTAAGAAAATAAGGCACTGCCTACAGTTAATTAATGTGGTCAATGACATTCACGAAGCAACTAAATGCAGAACTTCTACTTAAAATCCAGATGATGTGATACCAAGGACAGGAACCGTTCTGGACTAAGTTCAAGACAAATGTTTACTATTGTCCCAAGCTCTGAGCTAGACTGACTTTTGTGACACCTGGGAAAAAGCGGTTGGTTCTTGGGTCTCGCACCTTTCAGCTTTAAGAAATGGGTACAAAAATGAAAGAAAAGAAAAAGAGTCACTGTTTCAAAGAAAATAGCTTTGTGAAGGGCTAGTGGTCTTATTCATAGTATGCCTGATACCTATAACTGGCACATACCAGGTACTTCAATATTTTTTTTTGAAAGAAAATAAAAATCCTTGAACACTGACACCATTTAAGATCTAAAATATGTGGTTAAAAAAAGATAAGACTCTTCTGAGCCCAAACCGAAATTATTACTTTTTGCCATTCAACAATCTCTTAGCCCTTTGACCCTCTCTCCAATTACCTTTCCTTTGTAATGTATCTTCATTAATTGTGAAAGATTGGTTAATTACCCATGCTTAGGGTAGCAATCCAAATTTTAGTAATTCCAATAAAACACCCATTAAGTCTATTTTGAAAGTCACTTTAATCCAGTGGTGCTCAGTCTTATTTTGATTCCCTTTTGCAACACAAGTCTCCTAACAATGCAGATTTTGGAGGAACTGGGCCTGTGTCCTTTCTAAAAAGTCTTATTTGTGTATGATTCTGTGAGGTTCCCAGGTGAAGAATCACTATGTTGAACTCTTTTTATTTCTCACTATCAAGAAATGCCAGTCTTTAGTGAGCTGAGAAAACATTACATGGAATTTGTGAAACAAAGCTTCCAACACCTGTATAAAATTGGAGGTGGGGAAGAATGTAACTTTAGTAATCAGCTAGAGAATTCAAGAGCCTGGAAGCCTTTAGAAAGAGGTACATTTAGTGATATGATCAAAACCAATACCAATTCTGCCAATTTCTTGTTGAAGAGCATAAGTTATTAACTTTATTTTCTAAGTTAAATGGAGATCTCTCTGTACTCTGTAGCGCACCACAGGAGTATCAGGAATGTTTCCAAAAACTTGGAAAATCTGGCAGTATACCACTAGCCCTGCAAGGTAGTCAAGGGCCCGAGGGGTCCGGCATCTACTGTCATCAACCTTTACTTAACCTCTAGAGGAGTTCATATGTTCATTTGCAAAATTAAGAAGTATAAAAGGACTTACTTTTTGGCTTGTGCGGAATAAATGTACATATGAAAGCATTTAGTACAGTGCCTAGTAAGCAATCTAATATCATCTAGTATATTGTATCCATATATTGTATGCATATATTCCTGACTAAATACAATAAAAACAAAAGGTTCTGTCGATTAGACAGCAACTCTGTATTATATGAAACTTAAAAAAGCGAGGGTGGGGGATAAGATGATGAAACACAGCTGGAGATCTCAATCTCAAATCTTCAATTTGTCATTTATATTATTTAGACCTACGGTCACTCACTGTTGTCCATAGTAAGGAATTTTGAGGATAGTAGCCAAAAAAGGGGACGGGGGTAAAAAAAAAGAAAGAAAAGAAAAGAAAAGAAAAGAAAAGAAAAGAAAAGAAAAGAAAAGAGAAGAAAAGCACATTCATCAATGACACCGAATATCAATGAGCTGGATAAATTTCAAAAATGAGAAGTACCTCCAGTTTAGGAGACGCTAAAACTTTACAAGTGAGCCAAGACGGCCCTCCACAGAGTACAAATGCAATACCCAGTTCCACCCTCGCCTCCTTCGAGCACTCGGCCCCGGTTTCCCACAGCGAGCCGGAGCCCCCGCGTGGCACGCGCGCTCCGGGCGCCAGCACCAGGCTGGGGCACCGAGACCGAGCGCCAGGTGCAGGCACCGCCCCGCCCTCCGCGGACCCGGGCACGGAGACGCCGAGCTGGGGATGCTCGGCCGGGGCGGCGGCCCGGACCCCGGCCGACCGCGCTCCGGGGGCTCCGGTCCTGCCCGCGCTCCCCCCCCCCAACCCCCCACCCGCTCCCTCCTCCGCGGGACGCGCCACGACGCCCCGGCGCGCTCGGGGGCCCGCCCCCCGGCCGGCGGTGGCGGGGCGAGCGGAGGATGAAGGTGAAGGTGGGTGCCCGGCTTCCCCCAGACGCCCTGCATCCCTCCCCGCCCTCGGCCGCGGCTCCCTCCGCCTCCTCGTCCATCTCACCGGCCTCCCGCCCGCCTCTCCGCCGCGCGCGCCTGCCTTCCGGCTTCTCAGCTGTCAGTCCTGCCGGAGGCCGACGGGACCCAACGCCGCCGCCTCCCGCTCCCTCCTCCGCTTCCTCCCGGGCTCCTCCGGCTTCCCCTCACCCCCGCGAGTGGCCAGGAGGAAGCCAGCTCGCCGCTGGGCCTCCTCCCCGCTTCCCCGCCGCGACCAATGGGCCCACGCCGCCGGGAAGCCGCGCACGCCCCCTGGCGGTGGAGGACCGAGCGGACGCCCGGCCGGCCCGCGGGAAGGGCTCGTGAGCCGAGGGAGGGGTCGGCCGTCCGGCCGTCCGGCCATCCAGCCGTCCCCCGCCCGGCGCTGCGCTCTCTGGACTTGCCACGTGGGTGCAGCGGCCCCGGCGGCGGGAGGCGGAGGCTAGCAGCCGGGAGTGGGAAAGATGTGTCACGCCCTCTTTGCGCTCTTTCACACGCAGACATAATTCTGAGCTTAAAGGCAGATATTTCAAAATAACCAGTCCCGTTCTAGAGATCCGATGATTCTGTGCGAGGGTCTTAATCAACCGAGGATCTTAGACAATTACCTAAGCCAAGCTAACCTACCGTGAAAATACTCCCTGCCTGGAGCGCTAGAACGCTGATAACCTTAAACGTTTGGCCCAAGGGGAAAAAAAAGTAGTGCATGTATTTTCACGTCATTTTTGTTTAAATTACTCAGCAACACAGGGTTAGAATTGTTTATCTCCTCCACACACATTTTTCCCCCCCTGCAGTCGGGTTGATAACTGGAAGTGAGACTGAACCCCATTGTACAAAACCTGACCTGACAACCCCAAATTGTTTCATAGTTCATATCCACATTCCAGAACAATAATAACTATTAAATATTATTAAGTAGAAAATCAAGACAATGCATGGTTGTAGAAATTAAATTGCATTGAAGAAGTAACAGGGTTTGACCATAGTTTTCTACCAACTCTTAGCTTTTCTCTAAAAGTATAAAACACAGAACCTAAATAATAGCTATGAATTCTGCAGTTTGTATTTTATCGTAGGGGGAGGAGGCAAGAAATGCATTCTGAGAGCCTTCTTGGTGCCCAATACTTGGCTGGGCCTTTGGGTATATCTTCTCATTTAATGCTCACAACTCAGTCGACATAGATATTACTTGCATATTACTTTTAACAAACCAAAAATCAAGAGTGCACAGCTGAGTTTAAATGGCTCGCAGAAAACCACAATATAGTAAGCTGTGAAGTTGGCATTCCAGCGTAGGTCCCTCTAGCTCCAAACAAATGAGCCACTTGGCTTCTTATGGTACCTAAACCCACAATATTTAGTGTGCCTGTGTTTCCCCTAGTTCCCCATGTCCCACTGAAAGAATTTATGAAACCTCTCAAATAGAGTGGTCAGGTCATATTTGTGAAAGAGCTCTCTGACCCGCAGCTGAATTAGTCTGTATAGAAATGACGTATGTCATATTCTTATAGTACTACACTTGAAACAATTCGTGGTTTGAAAATGTGTTTAATATGCTATTTGCCAATGGCCATAATATATAGGTTAGAATGCTTCAGTAGGTAATGAAATTAATTATAGTGGGTCACAACCAACATTTTGTTGTTGTCAAAACACTTGAATAGAATAGAACAAAACTTCAGTGCTCGTAGCATAACATGAGGGTGAGTATTGTTTCATGAAATACTTGTACAATATTTAAGTGTGGATGAGTTTCTTGGTTACAGTGTTCTGGGTTACAATGTAAATTATATGTCTTCATATGGACTGCAGTGTTTAAAAGTTGGTAAGTCACTTTCTTAAAACACCTGTTTAGCAATCAGTCGTTTCACCTACCTTTTCGCTTGGCAAGAGGTAGGGGAGGCAGAGGAAGTAATCAAGATAAATGATTAAGTTTAATCAGACTACAGAGAACAGGGAACTTTGCAGTTCCAGGAGGTTTAATCCAAACAAGTGTTACATGATAATAAGCATTAATAATTTGTATTTTTAAAACCGATATTTATTACATATTTACTGTGTGCCAGGCTCTTTGCTAAGCAGTTTAGCTATATTGACTCATATAATCTTCACATCGGTCCTCTAAATACAGAGGAGAAAAGCGCAAGACTGAAAGGGAAAATTGCCCAAGACCCTATTGCTATTACCTGGCAGAGCCAAGATTCAAACCCACATGCTCAACCTCAAAGCCAACCCCACCTTTCATATACTTGAGGAGAAAAGTTAATTTTCTCTTCAATGGGTGCAGAATTTTATATAGAACTCTAAATTACTACAGTATTTTCCGTATAAGGATTACATAATATTGTTAAATATAAAACTTGATGAAAAGCGTCAGAATTTTAATTGGACCCATTCTCAAGCAGAATATTCCACTTGGCATCTGTTTCTTGTATATGCACTAGTAAATTTCCTGCAAGAATGCTCCGCGCAACAGTTCCTCCCATCCTTGCAAATTCATGCCACTTTTACCATCAAGGGATGGAGTCTGTATCCCCTCCTCTTGAGCCTAAGCTGGCCCTGGGATTTTTTTTTTTTTTTTTTTTTTTAATCCATAGAATGCCCTGGAAGTGATGCCCTGTGACTTCTGAGCCTTGAAGCTTCCATTTTCACTGTCTTGGGATCCAATTACCCTATAAAGAAATTCAGATCAGCCTGCTGGATGAGGAGAAACTATAGAGAGAGAGACTGAGACCTAGTTAGGCACAAACCATCCCAGCCACCTTACCCGAGGCACCAGATGTGTGAGTGAAATCATCTTACAAGTTTTAGTCCCAGATAAGCTCCTAGCTGAATGTACCACATGAGTGACCCCAGATAGTACCACTTGGCCACCTGGGAACCTCCTAGTTAAGACCAGCCAGTCCCATAGACTCTTGAGAAATCACTGTTTGTTGTGTTTTTAAGTTGCTAAATTTTGTGTTGTTGTTGTCTTTAACATGGCAACAGATAACTGAAACATGGAAGGAAAGGGGAAAAAGTCGACCAGCTCTGAGAGTAGGGTTACTTTAAAATATTAAAGCATGTTTATATTGGATCATAAAGTCAATCCTGTAGAGATATGGCCAGCAACTTGCCTAGCTTTTTAAAAAATATTAAGGAAAAAAAGCAGAAGTAGAATAATAAAAACAAGAGTAAAAGTGTCAAATGTGATAACTACACTGGGTAAAATACCACCCCCAAGTGTGGTTGAAAAACTTTTCTTCAGAATGTCCTCAAATACATGCATTTCGACTCTCAGACATCACCCAGCCTGTTCGTATAAGTCTCAGGACGCTAGTGTTACCCCTTTCATCCCACCAACTCCTTTCCTGCCAAGCCAGGCCAGTCATCACTTGAGCCAAATTGAATCCCAGGTATCTATACAGACTCCAAATTTCCTGATTTCTCCTTTTCACGGCCTGTGTTGGCTGAGTGAGCTGGCTGGACCTTTGCTAAATGCCTCACCCTACTTTCCCCTCCTTTCTTCTCACTCTGTGTGTTTTTTGCCAAAGACAGATTCCATACCAGATCCTTGTTCCCAGGCCTATTCCCACTCTTAACTGTCTTTTATGTTGAAGCCCTAACATTTCTCTTACTTTACCCAAGTTGTTGCATGAAGTATAATGGATCACCAAGGGAAGACCTGGTGATGACTCAGTTGAGTACCTCAGTTGATACTCAGAAGAAAGCCTTTATTGCATAACTGAGAACTCAAACTTAAATATGCAATAAAGGCTTTCTTCTGAGTATCCTTGAGACTACCATATAATCATTGTTTTGCATCTTAAAAAGCAGGCTGCACAAGGATACTGTGTGCAGGGGTACATCAGTGAAAGAGAAGGCTAAGAGTTATGATGAAGGATTAGGTCTTTGGAGGAAAAAAAATCCTTCTCATTCCCCTCTGTGCTAGCATCCCCAAATTAGCTTTGGAACCAGTTAAGGGTTCTCAGCTTGGGGGTCACCGTGACCCATTTTAACATGCTTTTTTTTTTTTTTTTTGGTTCAGCTACAAATATAACTTTTTTTTTTTTTCAACGTTTATTTATTTTTGGGACAGAGAGAGACAGAGCATGAACAGGGGAGGGGCAGAGAGAGAGGGAGACACAGAATCAGAAACAGGCTCCAGGCTCTGAGCCATCAGCCCAGAGCCTGACGCGGGGCTCGAACTCACGGACCGCGAGATCGTGACCTGGCTGAAGTCGGACGCTTAACCGACTGCGCCACCCAGGCGCCCCCAAATATAACTTTTTTATTTGTTAATAGTAATTTTTTCTATTTTCTAGGAACCTAAAAGGGCAAAATAGTATAGTGTTTAAAAAATTGGATTACCCACAGATTTCATAGCACATTTGATACATTTACCATTTTAACACACATTTTAACACACATTTTAGCCATTTTTTAAATGTACAGCCCAGGGGTAGTAAGTACATTCACACTGTTGTGCAACCAACACTATCATCCATCTCCAGAACTCTCTTCATTGAGAAACTGAAGCTCTGTATTTATTAAACAATAATTACCAATTCCGTGGTCCCTTCAGTCCATGGCAACTACCATGCTAGTTTCTCCTTCTATGAATTTGACTTTATCTGCCTCACATGAGCAAAATAGTATAGTTAAAAAGTTGAAACACTCATAGATTTAATGACACCATATTTGATATGTAAGCAACACGGTATCTACAAAATACACGCATTTTTTGTTATAAACCATGTAAGGTACAATGAAATAATATTATAACACATGTATCTGCATAAAGAATGACTCTAGTTTTCCATCTATTACTACTTTTCTAGCAACATATAAGGAAATTCTGGATACCATAAAAAATTGGGTTTTTAAAATGTCTTTTTGATTCTACTCCCTGGGAGATTCTGGTTTGGATTATATCTTTTAACAGATCTTTCAGTGTGGCAAAATTTGGCATTTTTGTCTTGTTGATAAATCATATTAAATGATATACTGAATATGGTAACCCACATCTAAAATATGTTTTGGAATCATAACTACAAAGTAACTTTACTTTTCCTGAAATTATGTGCAAGTGGGTATTATAAACAATTATTAAGATTACTAGTGGTTTCTTCAGAAGAATAGTTTATTATTCTGTCTTATAAAACATTACCTCCTAGGGGCGCCTGGGTGGCGTAGTCGGTTAAGCATCCGACATCAGCCAGGTCACGATCTCGCGGTCCGTGAGTTCGAGCCCCGCGTCAGGCTCTGGGCTGATGGCTCGGAGCCTGGAGCCTGTTTCAGATTCTGTGTCTCCCTCTCTCTCTGCCCCTCCCCCGTTCATGCTCTGTCTCTCTCTGTCCCAAAAATAAATAAAAAACGTTGAAAAAAAATTTTTTAAAAATATAAAAAACATTACCTCCTAGAAAAATTTCTGACTCGGCACTGTAATGTAAAAACTATTTTTTAAAGTCTTATATGGTGATGTTACCTGTTAGTAATGCCAAGCAAAGATGAAGAAACCATGGATCAGCCTAAACACACACACATACACACACACATCCCTTGCATAAGCATGGTCTACACATAGTCTGTAAGGTATTTAAAAATATATATTTATCAGACCTTGAAAGCAAATAGCTTCTTTTTTTATTGCCACAGAGTGAATGGGAAAATGTGACTACACCCCTGACATTCATAGAATTCTAAGTAAATGAATGAATAAGCCTTGCATTAAGTCATCCAAAAACACTTCTTTCCATGTCCTACTAAAATAAAGAAAGAAGGAAGGAAGGAAGGAAGGAAGGAAGGAAGGAAGGAAGGAAGGAAGGAAGGAAGGAAGGAGAAAGAGAGAGAAAGAGAGAGAGAGAAAGGAAAAAAAAGTCCACCAGAAAATCATCTGAGAAGAAGCAACTGAACAAATATGGAATAAAGTTTGTGTTTCCCTAAAATATAATTGCTTCAATCTGTAACCTCAGTTCTTGATTAAGAACTGAATCTGGGAACCCTTCAGTCCAAGCACAAAAGGATTCACTATGACTGTGGTATTTTTATTAAACTTTAAGATCTCTAGTTACATCAAACTGAGATGCATTGTTTGCTTTGAAAGGCCATAGGAATATGAGTAACAAAAATATCATCCAATTATTAGTATTGCATTAAGATCTATTCTCGAGTGAATTTCATGGTCACTAAAGGCAGTTCAGCAACACTCCAAGCGGCCAATGGTTACAGCAGATCTAAGAAATATAGAAGCAGCAGAACAAACAAAATAAAACAAAACAAAACCTAGCCCATGCACTATCGCCATCTTTGTAAATATTCCAAGGAAGCATATGTTAACATTGGAACCCAGACAATGCCGTGGACATCGTCAAGTCATATAGGCCATAGGGTCTCTGCAAGGTTGTATGTGCAAAATGCCTTTCTCTGATATACCTACAGCTTCAATAAGGACCTATGGTTTCAATTTTAGGCCGATTTCCATTACACTTTCTTCACTCCCTCTAACAGATACCACATCTGAACTATTCTGAATTTGTATCTTGATTAAATTTGAAAGGTTATTTATGTGTCCCTAAGCTGTTCATTTTTTGCACTTTTATTTTGAAATGTTTCTTGTAGAACTGCTGTGGCCTCACTGAGGTTTGCTGCATATTTTTAAGTGTAATTTATTTACCCGGAGAAGTCCTGTTCAAATAGAGCATCTGGTATTTTGTAGAGTTCTATCCAATAGTCAAATTTTCCATCTCTATTCATGAAGCAAAAGCCAAGGAAATTGCTCACTTCACTTTAGAAAACCGAGAGTGGGAAATTTAACCTTCAGTTTCTATAGATTCCCAAATAATGTCACCTTCCCAAATTTCCCTTCTCTTCTATCCCACCAGGACACCCCTCCCCGATGCCATCATTGTTTAACTCTTTGAAAGGCCTGAGATGGCAGAGTTGGGTTGGATTTGGAGTCAGGCAGATGAATTTAGATCCTGGCTCTGTCTATTACTAGCTGCTAAGTGACCCCAGGCAACTTTTCTAGTCTGTCTAAGCCCGTTTCCTCCCTGTAAACGGGAACAACAACAATTCCCGCACAGAGTTCCGGTTTTGTGTTTTTTTTTTTTTCTTTAGTAGTACAGAACATTTAGTATAGTTTTTAGAATAGGAGATGAAACTCATTTGCCATAGACGATCCCGAAGAATTCTTAAATGTCCTCACCCACTTCCCCCTGACCTGCCTGCAAACCTTTGGTGAGATGTCTGTTCAGCTGTTTCTTGTGCCACCCATCACACACAGCCTGTGCTGTCCTAGGAGCTGACACCTCATGCCTCCTCCCCCTTCTTGCCACCGTCCAACCCAGGAGAACGGTTGTCTCTCCATACCAGTGGTATCCTCCTAGGGGCTCGGGCTCATCACTGGTCCATTTCTCCCCTTCCAGAAATCCAGAGGCCAGATGGTTTATCATGAGCTGTCTGTACTGTTTTCTTAGCCTAAGCTGCTTACTCTCTCAAATCCTTAACTCCAAATCCTCTGACAGTTTCTCACAGTTCCTTAATGGAGACAGAACATTAATGTACTTCTTACATGAACACCATTGTATCTGCTCATCAGTCCCACCTGCCTTTGTTTTTTGTTGTTCAGTCACCTCTTTTGGAGCCTTTCATACATGGTGGGTCATTTTGCCAACCAAGGGGCTTAACATGCAATTATATTTAGAGGCTTCTCACTTGGCCTCTTAGTGCATTTCCTAAGGCAGAGACTGATTATTCCCATCATGAGAATAGCATCAGGCACAAAAAAAGATTTCCCCAAATGTTTATTGAGCAAAAAATTTAACTTGTTGTATAGGACGACTTTGAGTCCCCTGACGATATTTAAATAAATTTCACTTTGAAGAGAATACACACCCGCTGGCAACCACCAACATCCTTCTGTGTAATTGCATCATCTCAAGAATGTTATATAAATGCAATCAAATGATATGTAACCTTTGGGGATTGGCTTTTTCCACACAGCATAATTCCCTTCAGATTCACCAATTTGTTATCCTCAAGGACAAGGATGGGGATGAGGCACACAAAAAAGGAGGTGGATGTGGTTATAAAAAGGCACTAAGGGCACCTGTGTGGCTGTCAGTTAAGTGTCCGACTTCAGCTTAGGTCATGATCTCACGGTTCATGGGTTCAAGTCCCATGTAAGGCTCTGTGCTGACAGCTCAGAGCCTGGAGCCTGCTTCAGAATCTGTGTCTCCCTCTCTCTCTGCCCCCTCCTCCCCCTCTGTTTCCCTCAAAAAAAAAAAATTAAAGAAATTTTTAAAAAGGAAACATGAAGGATTGTTGTGGCAATAGAATAGATCTGTTTTCTGACTGTTTTTTTGACACGTGATACATAAATCAACACAGGTGATCAACGTACATAAACTAAATACACACATACAAATGAGTACAATTAAAACTGGAGAGATAGGGGCGCCTGGGTGGCTCAGTCGGTTAAGCGGCCGACTTCGGCTCAGGTCATGATCTCACGTTCCGTGGGTTAGAGCCACGCGTCGGGCCCTGTGCCGACAGCTCAGAGCCTGGAGCCTGTTTTAGATTCTGTGTCTCCCTCTCTCTGACCCTCCCCCATTCATGCTCTGTCTCTCCCTGTCTCAAAAAAATAAATAAAGGTTAAAAACTGGAGAAATCAGAAAGAGGTTGTCGAATTGTATTTATATCCACATCCTCGTTGTGACATTGCACTGTAGTTTTGTCAGATGTTAACCATTTGTAGAAACCGGGTAAGAGGTCTATGGGATCTCCCTGTTATTTCTTACTACTGCGTGTGAATCTACATTAATCTCAAAATTAGACTATCAGAGTAAGGCAGCATTCTTAGAGAAGCATGTAAATGGGATGTCAGTTTTTGAGAGAGCTCGAGGAATTTTTGCACCTGCCATTTAAAAGAATTCAAGTGGTACATATTATACCAGGAGCCTGGGGCAACTGTCTCTTCAGCTTCTAAGAGAAAAATGTTTCTACTATTGTATACAGAGGTGATGAGAGACTAATTTCTACAAGTAGCCCAAGGAAATGATGGATATATTAGTTTCCTAGGGTTGCCCATAACAAATTACCGTGACCCAGATGGCGGAAACAAGAGAAATTTATTCTCTCACAGTTCTAGAGCCAGAATTCTGAACTCAAGTTGTTGACAGGCTTATGCTCCTTTTGGTAGCTCTGTTGGGGGTGGGGGGAGGGATTCTCTCTTTCTTCCTCCAGCTCCTGGTACCTCTAGGCATTCATTCTTTGGCTTGTGGAAGTATCACTCCAATCAATGCCTCTGTCTTCACCTGCCCATTTCCTCTTCTCTCTGTGTCTTCTCTTCTGTGTCTTACACAGACACTTGTTATCGGATTTGGGACCCACTGGGTAAACCAGTATGATCTCACTTCAAGATACTTAATTTAATTATGTCTACAAAGAACGTTTTTCCACAAAGTTCACCTTCGTAAGTTCCAGATGTTAGGGGACAGGCATATCCTTTTGGGGGCACCTTTCAACCTACTCCAACGAGCAGTAATCAATTTACTTATTCATTCTTTCAAGAAATATTCCTTGAGTTCCTAATGGGAACACAATAGCATGCTGGGAAAGATGGCCTGTGTACCATGGCATCTACGAATAGCTTGTAATCACATTGTAGAGAAAACACGTGCCTAAGATGAATGACAGTAGTAGATACAAGGGATGCCTTGTTAATCTTAAAAATAAAACTGCTGGGGGGCGCCTGGGGGGCGCAGTCGGTTAAGCGTCCGACTTCAGCCAGGTCACGATCTTGCGGTCCGTGAGTTCGAGCCCCGCGTCAGGCTCTGGGCTGATGGCTCGGAGCCTGGAGCCTGTTTCCGATTCTGTGTCTCCCTCTCTCTCTGCCCCTCCCCCATTCATGCTCTGTCTCTCTCTGTCCCAAAATAAAAAAAAAAACGTTGAAAAAAATTAAAGAAAAGATAAATAAAACTGCCAGTTATTTAACCAGCAAAAATGAGTTGATTCAGGAAGAGCAGAGAACTGAAATCCAGGAGAAGCAAATCATGGCCACACCATAGGCACGTGGGTAGAACAAAGGAGAGGAGCACTCTTTTATAGAGGAAAGGGGGGAGTTGGGAGGGCTGTTCTAAACAGAAAGTCCACTGGAGTAAACTGGGAGTTAGAAGTACAGTGGCTTTTCATTGGCTGAGATGTGACAGTGTCTCCTTGGCTGGTCTGTTGCCAAGGTGGGGGAAAGCTTTTCTTCCTCCTATTAACACAGTAAAGTCGGGTTGAAGCCCAAGGTCTGTTTCTTTCTATTAGGTCTGCAGTGGTCAAGGAGTGGTAGGGCAGGGCACGAGAGCTCCCTCTTTCTGGCCTTGGGACTTCATGCTAAAAGAGCTTTTGTTAATTTTCACAGCATAAGGACAAATGAGGGCAGGGGTCAAGTGTAGGATATTTGAGAAGGCTGGTCCATTGTAAACTGGCTTTAGGTAGACTTATCACGGGCCTTATGAAGGACAATAGCTTGAGATAGTCATTAAAGGGTTGTGCGTCGCACTTCAGGCTTGAGGAATAATGTGAGCAAAATCATGTGGTAGAAATGCCCACTGCAAATATAAGTATGAGGAAATAAAACTGACTGGGGCAAATGGCTGGCATTGAGGTATATGACATAAAATTTACACGGAGACTAGACCCAAAGGGTCATGATGTAATTAAAGAAGCTAAAGAGAAAAGAGAACCACGGAATGTTTGTTAACAGAGGTAACTCCCATTGATTGTATTTGTAGGACTCTGACAGGGAAGTGCCCAACGGGAGAGATCATCTAGCTGGGAAGTTCCGGACATAGAGCTGGCAAAAAGCAATAAAGTTCTAAGCTCATCCGGCAGCGACAGTGGGGACTGAAAGAAGCTGAAGCCAAGGCGGGCCTCACAGCAGGGCAACCAGTCATAGAGGGCCTATTTTAGTAGCGGTTCTCCAGGGCATCAGAACCTAGAGGTTAATATGAGGAATTGGCTCATGCCGTTATGGAGGCTGCTAGAGACCTACAGCAAGCTAGAGACCTAGGAGAGCCGATAGTGTACTTCCAGTCCCAAAACCAGTGGGTCCAAAACTCAGGAAGAGTCTGAAGGCAGACAAAAGCTGATGTCCCCGGCCCAAGGCAATGAGGCAGGAGGAATCCTCTCTTAGGGAAGTTTTTCTATTCAGTTCAGGCTTTGACAAGTTGGATGAAGCCCACTTACATTAGAAAGGGCAATCTGCTTGACTCAGTCCACTGATTCACATGTTAATTTCATCCAAAAAGGCCCTCGCAGAAACACCCAGACCAACATTTGACCAAATATCTGGGCACCTGGTGGCCTAGTCAGGCTGACACATAAAACTAACCATCACGGGGACTTAGAAGGACCCTGCTTGGGGTCTAATGTTCTGTGGTTACTGTCTTAACGTTCGTAATCATTTTACCTTTGAATCTGTGTTTTATAAGTGAAGTTTGGTGGGACAATGAAACTGTCATTGGCTTGGAGGCAATGTTCACCTGCAGTTTTACCCCCTCCCTGCATTCCCCGCCCATCCTCCCAGACTCCCCATCTCCCCAGGATGAGTTCTCTGCCTCACCACCTCTGGTGTCCTAGGCCCTTCCTGACTTCCTCCTCCCTGCCCCAGCCTAGTGGCCCCAGTGTAGGCTGGTGCAGGCTTAGGAGGACTGAAGGCGGGCATGCATGCCCTACAACATCTCATGGAAGGGCCTGGAGACCCAGCCCCAGCTGGCAGGGCCCAGCTGCATTCAGCAGGCAAATCCATGGGGATAAACCTCTTGTCCTCCCCAATTCAGATGCTAAGCACGTCCTGGCATGGAGGCTGCAATCTTACCAGCCACCATCCACTGGAGATTTGGGCAGATCTTCCCTGATCCCAAACGGGGCCTGGAAAGTGACTCAGCAGCTGGTGGGAGAGGGAACCTGGCTGCTGTAGTCATACGGAGCGGCCTAGTGACCCTATGCCTGAGGCAGCCCACATTAAATCACCCGCACACACAAAAACACAAACAAACAAAAAACCCAGGTCAGATTGAGAGGGAAAGGTCATGGAAAAATGATTTAGTTCCTTTAACAGTATGTATATATATATATATATATATTTTTTTTTTTTTTGAATAAGGGTTCTGCATTTTCATTTGCACTGGCCCCACAAATTATGGAGTTAGTTTGGAAATACCATGAAGGGAGAATAGACAGTCGTGGTTATTGAATGGATGTCAACATTGCAGAGACAAGATGTATCAAGTTAATAATTTTCGATGACAGAACAAGTGGAAAGCTCTGTTACTAGAAATCGACAATCAGAGACAGAGCCAATCTCTGAGGAAGGTGACCAGTTAGGTTAGGTGTATTACAGTGTAAACTTGTGTGTCCATTGACCTGCCAGGACTAACATTCAGGGCCTTGCCTGCTGAGTGAACCCCAGTATGCTCCCTATTCTAGGCTTTCAAACTGTGGAGCTGCTACCTTAACTCTGTGCATTCTACTCTCCCAACTCCCCTGCAGCTGCTCTTTGCAAGAAGCTGATTTAGCTTAGTAGGGGTCATGTGTAGATGTCTCAAGAATAAGGGAAAAACGGAAGGGGCAGTTGTGACATCAGTATGTTCTTGTAAAGCACTTCAGCCTTGACAGTGTGATAATACATTTGTTTTAGTTTGAGCTCAGCTCAAGGGTGGTCAGTGCCCTAATCAGAAATTCAAAATTTTGGGGGACACCTGGGTGGCTCAGTCCGTTAAGCATCTGACTTTGGCTCAGGTCATGATCTCATGGTCCATGGGTTCGAGCCCCACATCGGGCTCTGTGCTGACAGCTCAGAGCCTGGAGCCTGCTTTGGATTCTGTGTCTCCCTTGCTCTCTGCCTCTCCCTCGCTCACACTCTGTCTCTCTCTCAAAAATAAATAAATATTTTTTAAAAATTAAAAAAAAGAAATTAACAATTTTGGGATTATCTACCTGTTCACATTTAAGAAAGGCTACACCCAGGTCACCTGACAGGCTGTCGTTGGAGCATGTGACTGTGACATGAAATACGTGACACCCACATTGGGTGTAGAAATTACTTAGGGGCTCCTGGGTGGGTGGCTCCGTCAGTTGAGCGTCCAACTTCGGCTCAGGTCATAATCTCACAGTTCATAGGTTCGAGCCTATGAATCGTGTCGGGCTCTGTGCTGACAGCTCAGAGCCTGGAGCTTGCTTCAGATTCTGTGTCTTCCTCTCTCTCTGCCCCTCCCCCATCCATGTTCTGTCTCTCTCTGTCTCAAAAATAAATAAACATTAAAAAAAATTAAAGAAATTACTTAAAAAAATAAAATCTTCTTTTTTTCAAAAAAGAGCTTACGCCAGAAGCAGCTATACTACAAGTGCTACGGATACTTTTTATCTCCTGTGAACACCAAAGGTTTTGCTAATTAGTGTAACAGAATTTAGAAATTGAGTTCACTCACTGGTGAAATTAGCAGTTTTGTGATATATGCATTAGAAAAAATATTAAAGTAACACTTTTATTAGAATATTCCCTCAGCATTGTATGAACACAGTTTGAGAATCTAGCAAGCTTATATCCCAAAGGACTATCCGTGGAGGCCTCTAGAATGGCCTCTAGAATGACCCCGACTCCAGAGCGTTGTGTCAGTATCAAATGAACCTCTTCTGCAAGTTGTGTTCAAACCTCTGCAGGGTACAAGGAACTGGGATTTCAAAGAGCTTATAGAAGAGTTTGTATGAATGGTTTTATTCTGTTTGGTGCCCACCGCTCATGACCATTTGCCTAATAAATGTCCATGTGGCAGACTTTGGCCCAAGACTTATTTTCATTAGAATCTGTTAGGAAGTGTGTAGATATTAGTTAACTGTCAACCACCTGTATTGGCAACAACCATTAATCTATCACAAATAATCTAGAATTTGTAATGAGCAAATTGGCCTAGGACAGGTTTAAACGCTTCATGATCTCACATACCAGCTACATACAGACTCTCACAGGATAGTTGTTATTCACTTGCGTGTGTTTTGAGTCCAGAGCTAACGGAAATTTGTGAGATGAGTTTCAAAAAGAAAAGGCTGAGGGGTGCCTGGGTGGCTTAGTTGAGCACATGACTCTCATGGTTGTGAGATCTAGCCCCACACTGGGATCTGTGCTGGGTATGGAGCCTGCTTAAGATTCTTCTCTCTTCCTCTACCAATCGTGCTCTCTCTCTCTCTCTCTCTAAAAAAAATAAATAAATTTACAAAAATATAAGAACTTGATGTGTTAGAAATAAAAGGTTGAGAATTTGTCTTTGAAATTTGAAAGAGAAACCCAAGGAAAGCGACGGATCATCTTAGCTCCAAAAAGCTCTTTGCAGAGAGATCAAAGTACACATATCTAGAAAGAAGGAAAAGAGGAAATGCCAAAATGAATCTTAATTTCCTGGAGATGTCGACATGTCTTTATAAAAAAGAGTCACATGAAGATTTTAAAAAGTACAAAAGGAGTACAGAAATATGCAATATAAAATTTCTTTGTTTAAAAAATGTTTTCTTGGGGTGCCTGGGTGGCTCAGTCGGTTGGGCGTCCGACTTCGGCTCAGGTCATGATTTCACCATCTGTGGGTTCGAGCCCCACGTCGAGCTCTGTGCTGACAGCTCGGAGCCTGGAGCCTGCTTCGGATTCTGTGTCTCCCTCTCTCTGACCACTCCCCACCCCGCTCATGCTCTGTCTCTCTCTCAAAAATAAACATTAAAAAAATTTTTTAAAAGTTTTCTTGTCTATTAGTTTCTTTCCTTTTCAACTCCTTTGCCTGTGTGTATAGATAATTATCTGATACATATCATGGAATTCTCTTACCAGAAGAAAACGTTGGCAGAAAGAACCCAGGTGCCTAGCTGAATAAAGGGCCCACCTACTCTGTAGCAACATCAAGCATTTTCTGAGACCTCATAGTTTTCTTTAACAGTTTCAACTTCTTTAGAAGGAAGTTATGGTTCAAAACAACATTTTTTCCTCTTCGATATGCTTATGATTTCAGAAGGTATATGCGCCTTCTGAAACCCCGGACACATGATTAAAATCTCCTGAATTACCCTTTCAAATGCCAAAAGGCTGTTAAGCAAATCACCCCACTGGCCAGATCCCCTTCTCTATATCATTACTTCCTCTCCAAACACTAAAATAGCCTCCTTGACGTATAATATTAAAGAACATTCTCCACAACATATAATGCAAAGGAAATAATTGTGTTTGGAATTTCATTGCATGGGGTTAGCATTTTATGAGATCTTTTATAAAGGCCACATTGCAAAGGCTAAGTGGTTGGTTATTTACATACATATCACCTTCTGTGCTGAAAAAACATTACTAAGCACACCTGACATGTTTAGTTTCTTAAGTTAGATGAACTTTAAGACTTTTAAAAGTCATCCTTTAGGGGCACTTGGGTGGCTCAGTAGGTCAAGTGTCCGACTCTTGATTTTGGCTCAGGTCATGATCTCACGGTTTGTGGGATGGAGCCCGGAGTCAGACTCTGTGCTGACAGCACGGAGCCTGCTTGGGATTCTCTCCCTCTGTCCCTCCCCCACTTGTGTGCACTCTCATGCACACACATACATACACTCTCTCTCAAATAAGTAAACAAACATTTAAAAAAAGTCATCCTTTAACATCTTTGTACTTTCTGTATTTTCACTGCAAAACTTCAATAACCTTAAGTGGTCACTAGAATTACATTGCATATGCTTTTAACCTATCCTATATGTAAAAAGGGAAGAGGGTAAACAGGAAGGACACAGTTATTGGAGTCTCCTCTCGCAGGTCTAATTCCTGAGGTTCATTTTACCAGTTAACTGCTAATTCCTCCACCAGTTCCACCCATCATTTCCCTCTATCGATTCTACCCGTTATTGGCACTACGGTAAACCAATCTTTAGGCAGATTTTGACCCCCTCTTTTTACCTGTCTAGGTAGGAGAGGGAAACAATCCTTTCACTTTTGTTACTTCTAAGCAAGTTATAATTTAACAAAGTGAATTCGTTAAGAGGTTAAGGGGAAAAAAAAGAAATAAAAAGTAGCAGAGGAACATAGGAAGAAGGACATCATAGAGCAAAATGTCATATTTTAAAGTAAAGAAAAATGAAGCTACACATAGACTTGACTGGAAAACGTTTTCAGGACAAATCTCCAAACCTACAAGCAAACAAGGCAGTGAGACACCTAAACTCTGTCTGGTATCTTTGTATAGTTCCCAGGGTAAGGTGGGTGAGCTAAGCAGGATCTCTGTCCCTCCAAGACTTTGCTTTTCAGTTTTCTTTTTGAGTTTATGCTTTTATCTGTCACCTGGTCCTGGGCTGGTCTCCCACGGTGTAGGGACCCTCAGTCTCTTAAGAGCTCTGCGCCCAATCGGGTGAAGAGAGTTAACCCAAGGGTTAGGCTGCCCTGTTTTTGCCTTTTCTCCTTACTTCTAACTATGCTTTACTTTTTTGACATCTCTTTAGTTATTTTTGCCTCCCACTACCAAAATGCTTTTCCTACATGCCAACAAATTGAGAGCCTAGAGAGAGGAGGAGTCCCTCTTGTGCAGAACTGCTATAGTTGAGCCTGATGTGATTTCACCTTTCTGTGATATGGCTTTTTCACCACTGGCCCAGAATAATATCTTGACCTCATCTCTGGTCTCTGATGGTGGTGGCATCTTTTAAAAGGCTATCCATCTCATGTCTGTCTTGCTCTCTGCCCATGATAAAAGTACTTTTTTTTTTTTTTTCCCTTTCCCAAATGCCCATATGCTCATGCATTTCCCACTGAGTTCTGGTTTCAGATTTCAGATGTGTAACTTCATTGTAGTTGGTTTGTGATCAGTCAATGCGCCCACACCCAATAAGGATCCAATCTATCTTCCCAGATGCTGTCTGATGGATCCCCTCCCAGAAGTGGTTTATTACTAGTAGGATAGGATCATCTTTTTCCTTCACCTTCTTCGTCTTTTCCATTCAGATCCCTCATGGCCTTAATACAAAAAGTCACCAATATAGCAAGAGAAAGTTCTTTTAGTTACTCCAATGATGCCTGTGAAAATTTATTCACTGAACGCATGTTTATTGAATACCTATTGTATGCCAGACACAGTTGTAGGAGTTGGGGATTTGGAGAGGAATATGTAACTTACAATAAGGTTGAGGAGGATGTGAGGAAAGAGGGAACTTGAGACAGCAAGGTTCCAGGGCATGAAACTTTTATCAATTTTGCAAGCTCCAGACCAGAGGCCAAGGCCAACACCTGGAGGAAATCTATAGAAAATGAGAGAAAAGGGTAGCTCAGGGAGTGAGCAGACTTCTGGATACTCAAAGAATGTGAACTTGGCCTTGACTAAAGTACGTCCCAAGGAAAGAGTAAATATAAATTTGTATAAGGCTCTGGATTCCAAGTCTGCTCTTGGTTGGTCACAGTTAGAATTTTTAATTTTTTTTTGAATGTTTGTTTTTTATTTTTGAGAGAGAGAGACAGAGTACAGTGGGGGAGGGGCAGAGAGAGAGAGAGGGAGACACAGAATCTGAAGCAGGCTCCAGGCTCTGAGCTGTCAGCACAGAGCCCAACGTGGGGCTCGAACTCAAAAACCATGAGATCATGACCTGAGCCAAAGTCGGACTCTCAACCAACTGAGCCACACAGGTGCCCCAAACACAGTTAAGAATTTTTAAAAAGATGATGGATTAACTGGATTCTGTGTATCTTTCTAACCATCATGAATCAAAATTGAGAGAGATTATATAATATAATAACAGATTTCAGAAACAAATAGAAATGCTATCTCACAGCATGTATGTGCTTATAGGAAAAGATGAAATTCAGTTCAAGGCATATAATCTATCAGAAGGCCTACTCTAGTCATGATCTATGCTAATATATTATAACTACTTGAAGTTGTGATTTCTATGGCTTTGTTTTATATTTCACCTGGAGGAAATTTTTAAAAAAAGAGGAGGAGAAGAAAAGAAGAACAGACATCTACATTTACACATCTACATTTTCTTTTTAATTATAGAAAAGGAACAAAGAAAACATCTACATTTTCTTTTTAATTATAAATGTCTTCCAGTTCACTCTTCAAATACTTCAATAGATATGTTTAACTCCTGATCTTATAATTTGTGGGGAAGTAAGTGCACTGAATTTAGCCTTTGTTAGTAATATTTAGAAAACAGACACATTTGGCCTAGTTCTCTCATAAACTCTTAGCAAGATTAACCAAGCATACCTATGTTGCTAAGATCCTGAACAAGGTAGTGTGATGTTTATGTTCTTGATAATGTTTCTTATGTTCGGACAGTTTTTGTTGTCAATTATTCATGTGAAGTTTAATTATTTAGAAGTTCAATGGAAAGGAATGTGGATAAACTTTTATCCACAGTCTTAAAAAAATAAATTGATTATCATAGGGTCGTGTATTTTTTTTCCCAGTGCACTAGATTCATCATTAGATTATATAATGTTGGGTCTATTCCTGAAAGCACTTACTTAGGGAAGTACTTGGCATTTACTTAGAGAAGTAAAACAAATCTTACTTTTATTTCCTTGCCCCGATTTTATATTTACTCACCATGGCTTGCACCAACCCAAAGGAAACCAAAATGTGCCTAATGACCAGGTAGCTACTTAGGAGGGTTTATTTGACTAACCTGGTGCACAAATCCTCTCTAAAGAGCGTGGAACCAACACCATTCTCAGGGAAGTGTGCTTCCATATGTCGAGCTCTAAACAGACGAAATGTGGTAAAGAAAGAATAAGCACGAAATGCTACCTTTAATCTGGAAGAGGAAAAGCGAAACAAGGAAGGAATTATAGATGGAATGAGTATGTGGGTCTTCGAGACTGGGAAAGGAATAACCATGTCTTTTGCAGTTGTTTTGACTTGATACGAAGAGAAGAATTATAGACTGTGTTTACACATATAAACCCTCAGGTCTTTTTTTTTAAAAAACACCAGCCATGGGGGAATTGAAACAGCAGCCTTCATTTTACTATAATCTGAGGATGGTCTCTCCCTGATGACCTGAATTTCCATTCTTTCAAGGTTGAAATAAAAGAAACAAACAAAACTACACAAAACAATTTTTAAAAAGTTTCTTTTCTCTTTTTCAATAGTCTTTTAATAAAATTCAAATCCTTCCTAAGAAATACCACCACTAAATTGTTAGTGAGGTTGATCTATCAGATTCGTTTTAGCCCTATCTTCAGAAAAAGAGCAAATCCGTATTGAGATAGGTGGAGAGAAGCACCATGGCAGCAGTGGTGGTGTGTCTGAATTAGAGATCTCTGAAAATATGAAGAACCGACCTTTGTAAATATATTGTACGCTGATGTAAATCTGCTTGTATCGATCGTCCGTATATCAATATCGATGTATACAATTCCCCTCCCCTCAAAATCACAGAAGCTGGTCACATGAAAAGAAGACTGGGGGTTAATATAAGCCTGAAGAGTGTGAACAATTATCATGGCATGCTTAGAGCCTGCTTCCCCACTGCCTATCCCAGTTGTGTCTGTGTGTGTGTTGCCCTCTACTCCTGATATTCATTTCTTTGGCCAGTATCTGATATATAATCTCTTATGTATCTTATACATAATATCTGTAAAGATAACCATTGGAAACTAATGCACTTTATTGGTTTCCAGTGACTATCCTAACAAATCACTACAAACTTAATGGTTTAAATTTACAATTTAATACAACAATTTTTTTCTCTCACAGTTCTGGAAGCTAAAAGTCCAAAACCAAGGTTTTGGCAGGACTTCATCTAGAAGCTCTAGGAGAGACTCCTTCCTTGTCCCTTCCAGCTCCTGCTAGTTGATAGCATTCCTTGGTTTTATTGGCTTGTGGCCATATCACTCCAATCTCTGCCTCTGTCTTCACATCTCCCCCTCTGCATGCCTTTATAAGGACATTTGTCATTGGATTAAGAAGCCCTACATAATCTAGGTTGATCTTTTCATCTCAAGATGCTTAACTCAATTACGTCTGTAAAAACTCTTTTTCCAAATAAGGTAACATTTACAGATTCTAGGGATTAGAACATGGGTATATCATTCAACCCATTGCACTTCAATTTCCATTGAAGTTTTTGTTTCATAGATAAACCTGGTATTTATATAACGTATCTCAGAGTCAAGCTTTTAAGGTTAAAAGAACACTCTTTCAATCTGCCATCAAGATCTGCTTTCCATGGAGTCTATCAGTAGCTCGACCTTGCACGTCTTGGGCTCTTGGCAGCTATAAATGACTGCTCAAATAGACGCTGTATTTTTCTGAATCTTTCTTTTAAAGGCCAGTCTTTTCTTTTTTCTAATATAATTTTTAGTCTCTCTGCCTACTATTGCTCTTAGCACCCCCAGTTAAGAGCACATAGTGATCACCTCAGCTAGTTTTTAGGCTATTTGGCTTATGATCCTGGCTTTACTTTTTGTCAGAAAACATTTTTGACAGGCTTGTTGCAACCTTAGAGTTCAAATACAATAAACAATAACTAATTCTTCTTAAAAATAGTGTCACCACTAATTATTAAATTTTCAACACTTTTAGCTAGTTCTTCTAGTATTATGAACTCACTCTCATCCTGAACACATACACACACACACACACACACACACACACACACGAGTTCACTTCCCTATATCATTCTCTTATAGAAGTATTTTTCATATAGTATTAATTTCCCAATTGTTCAAGACAAAACTTACTGAAATCAAAGATGCCTCCTCAACTTTGAAAGAACTGAGTCACCATTTAGTGTTTATGATTATGTAAGTTTTGTTGGCAGCTCAGCCAAGTTTTATATTTTTCTTTTTCTTTTTTTTTAAAGTTTATTTATTTTGAGAGACAGAAAGAGAGGGAGGAGACAGGCAAAGAGAGAGGGAAAGAGAGAATCTTAAGCAGACTCTATGCTGTCAGTGCAGAGCCCAACATGGGGCTCAATCTTATGAACCACGAGATAACCACCTGAGCCAAAATCGAGAGTCGGCCACTTAACTGCCTGAGACATCAAGGCACTCTTTCTAATTTTTTTTCTATATAATAGTTGTCTTGTTTTATTCATTTGCTTAGTTTCTGTTTAGAATTAATCCAACTCCAAACTTTCCTAGATGAGTGCAAATCTCTTAACAATGTACAACACATAGGATAATGGATCACTTTCAGTTTTTTCTGGAAATCTTCATTCCTTCCATCTCTCTATCTACCCCAGGCCACTGCCATTTTTTTGTGTGTGTGTGTGAGAGTTCACTTCACCACCAGCCTAAAGACTCAAATGAGGTTTTTATTTCTTTATTTTCAGATGTTTATTTATGTATCTATTTATTTTGAGAAAGAGAGTGCACATGAGCGGGAGAGGAGTAGAGAGAGAGGGAGAGAGAGAATCCCAAATAGGCTCTGTGCTGTCAGCGCAGAGTCCAACGTAGGGCTCGATCTCATGAACCGTGAGATCTTGACCTGAACCAAAATCAAGAGTCAGAAGCTTAAGGACTAAGCCACCCAGGCACCCCTCCAATGAGGTTTTTAAAAATAGCATTTCTCTTGCTTCTGCACTGTCCTCTTTTTTGTCTATATTTGCTTTGATCTCTGCCTTTCTAGTAAGGGCTTTCCCCAGTTGCTGGAGGCCTTGGCTGTCAGCTTATATTTAAGAGTGGGCCACTACAAAGCTTCGAAGTCATAAGTGCAGTTAAGTATCCCAGGTTTAGAAGCTTTGCTCTAGGTTGTCTTGTAGACTATGATATCAACCACAAAATATTTATTTTCCATACTCTATCTGTAATTCACTCCCACTTTATCCAAACCCCTGTCCAAAGTTTACATAACCCAACATCATGGGCACTTTCTTATTTCCCTGACCTTGTTCCTTCCTCTCTCCTCTTCACTCTGCTCTATGCGTATTGGCCTTCTGGCTGTTACTCAACGTGCCAGGCTGCCTCCTGCCTCGTGGACTTTCCACTGGCTGCTCTCCCTACCTGGACTTTTCTTCCCCCAGACCTTTGCACAACTGCTTTATCTCACCATTCTGTCCTCTGATCAGTTCTCAGTAGGGAGGCTTTGCCTGACCTCCCCACCTCAATACTCAGTAGCCCCTTACTCTCCCTTACTTTCTTCCTAGTATTGATAGTGTGCTTATATTATTTATTTGTTTACTTGTTCATTGTTTATCTCTGCCACGAGAATTTAAGTTCCACTTTGTCTTGTTCAAACACTCTTTCCTTAGAACATAGAATACTGCCTACTGCCCTAGCACTCAATAAATTTTTATTCAAAGGGAACATGACTGACATCTTCCCTGGAGAATAAGTATTTCAACAAAGAAAGTATAATTGGAGATGACAACCAAGTAATTTGTCAAACGCTTTATTCGAAATTTTCAAGTTAAATATCCTTTAAAGTGTTCTTCTCCCATGAGAAGCCAACTTCATCAACACGTAGTTGATGACTTTAGCTCAGGTCATGATCTCACAGTTTGTGAGCTTGAGCCCCCCACCAGGCTCTCTGCTATCAGCACAAAACCGGCTTTAAATCTTCTGTCTCCCTCTCTCTCTCTGCCCCTCCCCCCCTCAAAAATAAACATAAAAAGTAGATAAAAATAAAATAGTTTAGTAAAAAGTCATTTATAGTATGTGTAGAAAATTAATTTCATCAACATGTATGACATGTAGAGAAATTTTTTTTTTATTTTTCCCTTTTTAAAAAATGTTTTATTCATTTTTGAAAGACAGAGAGAGACAGAGCACAAGCAAGGGTGGCGCGGAGAGAGAGGGGGACACAGAATCCAAAGAAGGCTCCAGGCTCTGAACTGTCAGCACAGAGCCTGACACGGGGCTCAAACTCGTGAACTGCAAGATCATGACATGAGCCAAAGTTGGACACTTAACCGACTCAGCCACCCAGGTGCCCCTAATTTTTTTTTAAGGTTTATTTTTGAGACAGAGAGAGAGAGAGAGACACAGAGAGACAGAGTGCAAGCAGGGGAAGGGCAGAGAGAGGGACACAGAATCTGAAGCAGGCTCCAAGCTGACTGCACAGAGCCTAACACTCAAGAGTCAGAGGCTTAACCGACTGAGCCACTCAAGCACCCCTAGAAAAAAAAAATTAATGATAAAAGTTAATAAGTCATTTCAACAAAAAAACATGGGAGCAACTTCTATATACCATTCGTTGTATTAGCAACTCAGTTTACCAAGATTAAAAACACCAGTTCATGCATGAAACAAGTAACTAAATCAATCTCATGATAAGTAAGTCAGGACTGACAGAATCTCCTCTTCCTGGGAAGAGGTCAATCTTTTTCCTATTTTGGCCTTCAGCTGATTGGATGAGGTCCACTCACACTCACATTATGGAGAGTGATCTGCTTTACTCAGTTAACTGACTTAAACATTAATCTCATCTAAAAATACTTCCACAGAAACATCTAGAATGTTTGACCAACTATCTGGGTACTGTGGCCTAGCCAAGTTGACACTAATATTAACCATCACAGATAGTAATAATAATAATCATAATAATGAGTTATGTCTTAAGTAATTTTATCTTGATATTACTGTTAGTTGCATTCTTGATACTAGGTAAAAGTGATTTATGAAAACTTTTCACTTATGCTGTGAAATAACCACTATTAATTATACCAAATAATTAGAGGTTAAAAAAAAAAAAAAACCCTTAGTATCTATTTAAGGAGCTTGCCTACTTCTCAGTTTTTATACAAGTCAAAGTGAACAATTAAAAAGCTATGCCATTAAAATATGAAGCAAGAAACTCCTTATAGGAAAGTGTTTCTGTTTGTTTTTTTGGTTTTTGCTAGATAATTTTATCTATTAAATCTCATCAATTATGAGCTGGCTATTATCAATACTTGGGAAGAAGCCGTAAGAAAAGATTCTTGCAAAACTGTGGGTAGACCTGTATTTTCCCCCAACCTACACTGTTTATTTTTGTCTCATGGAGCTGTTAACAATCACTCTGAATTTATGAAAGTACAGAGTTTTTATCTCTATCAAATTTTACCACCTTCTGTTGAAGTGATAGGTAAGAACACAACCAGTAATAGAAATGAACTGTGCAAAACAGGTAAACTGCCAATTGCTGTGCCCACACTGCAGTGGATGTGAAGGGGTTAAATAATAATCCTACTGCAAGGGAAGATTTTGTTGTTTTAGAAACAGAGTATCATAGTTGTGCATTCCATTTTGATCCAAGAACACCAACAGGAAGTGACTTTTCCTACCAAAGGGAGCCTATTACAATGTACCCTAATTCGGCAACAAGATAAAGAACACTACCCAGAGAGGGAAACACACATGTACGAGAGACAGTACTCAGAAAAGAGCCTCAGGGCTGAGCCAGGAGAAATATTAGACATATGAGTGCCACTTTCTGTGTCAAATTGGGTATATTACTAACTTCCTTGACCCTCAATCTCTTCTTTAGTAAAACTGGAATAATACTACCTGCCCCACAGTATTGTTAGAATGAAATGCGATAATGTATTTATAATGGGGAACTTGTGTTCTTGGTCATGCAGCATCTCATCTTTTGAAGTCATGCTTCTCCACTACTATATTTGATTCCAGAGGTCTGTTGTTTATAGGACCCCACCCCGTATTGTCAAGTATGGGTGATCAAGGCTAGGGTAATCAGAATCTCTTCCCAGAAATTTGAATCTTAAGTGGGGACAAATGGAGATGAGTGCATTTCTATGAGAATTGTTGTTACTGAGATCTTGGAAGCCATTCTGTTTCCTGTTCTTTCTAAAACTTTATTGTTCAGTTTTTCCTTTGATTCTGTTAGGAGCACAACATTCTTGCTTAAGTTTGGCCTTGTCATTGTCTATTGCTTGTAAATAAAGAGTCCATAATAATGCAGAATATAAATAGCTTAGCACATTTGCCTAGTAAATACTTAAAAATAATTTTTATTATGAAAGCAAAATTTGGGGGTTCAGGGCGGGAAGAAAATCAGCTAAGTAGTTCTAATTGCAGAATGTTGTCAACAAGGCTTTTTGTTTTGTTTTACTTTTTTTTTTTTTTTAGCGTGAGGTGTTATGTTCTTCTCTTAGAAAAGTAGCATGGTATAATAATAATAGAAAGAATGTTGGATTTGGGGGGTGGGGTTGGAAGATTAGGTGACTGGGTTCTGGTTTTGGGTCTTCAACCAGCTCATTTCAGGACTTTGGAAAGTCATCCAGCTTCTCTAGGTCTTTCTTCATCTATAGTGTTGAGTGTATTGGACTGAATGATCTAAGGTAATTCTAAATTGGGTTGTTTGCACATTTAACTTTAAAAATTCAATGAAACTGCAAGAAACTCTAAAGAGCCAAAGCAATCTTGAAAAGCTAGGAGACTCATAGTCCCTGATTTTAAAACTTACTACAAGGCTACAGTAATCAAAACAGTGTGGCACTGGCATAAAGACAGACATATAGACCAATGGAATAGAATAAAGAGTCCAGAAGTAAAACCCTCGTGTATATGGTCAAATGACTTTGACAAGTGTGCCAAGACCATTCAGTAAGAGAAAGAATAGTCTTTTAAACAAATGGTATTGGGAAAACTGCATATCCACTTCTAGGAGAATAAAGTTGGATCCTTATCTAATACCATATTGAAATATTACTTCAAAATAGATCAAAGACCTAAACATAAGACCTAATACTATAAAACTATTAGAAGAAATCACAAGGCAAAGTTCCATGACATTGGATTTAACAATAACTTCTTTGATATGATATCAAAAGCATAGGCAACAAGAGAAAAAATAGACAAACTGGACTTCATAAAAATTTAAAAATTTTGTGCATCAAAAGGCATTACCAACAGAATAAAAAAACAACCCATAGAATGGGAAACTATTAGCAAATTACATATCTGATAAGGAATTAATATCCAGAATATATACAGAACTCCTAAAATGCGACAACAAAAAGTGGACAGTACAATCCAAAGTGGGCAAAGAACTTGAATAGACATTTCTTCAGAGAAGACATCAAATGGCCAATAGTCATGTGAAAGATGCTCAACATCAATAGTCATGAAGAGAATGCAAATCAAAACTACAGCGAGATGCCACTTTCCACACATTAGGATAGCTGGCCACTATCAAAAAATAGAAACAGAAACAGAAAATGACAAGTATTGACAAGGATGTGAAGAAATTGAAACCCTTAGGCACTGTTGGTGGGAATGTAAAATAGTACAGCCACCGTGGAAAACATGTGGCAGTTCTTAAAAAATTAATCATAGATTTACCATATGATCCAGCAATCCATTTTTGCATATATACCCAAAAGAATTGAAAGCAGGATCTCAAAGAGATATTGTACATCCATGTTCCTAGCAGCATTATTCACAAAAAACAAAATGTGGAAGCAGCCTCAGTTCCATCAACAGATGGATAGATAAGCGAAATATAGTAGGTGCATACAAGGAAATATTATTCAGTCTCAGAAAGGAAAGAAATTCTAACACATGCTATGACACCGATGAACCTTGGAGACGTTATGCTATGTGAAATGAGCCAATCACAAAAGGACAAATACTGTATGATTTCACTTACATGGAGTACTTAAAGTAGTCAAATTCAGAGACAGAAAGTAGAATGGTGGATGCCAGGGGCAAGTGGGAAGGGACAATGGAGGGCTATGGCTTAATGGGTGTAATTCAGTCTCACAAGATGAAAAAGGGTTCTGGAGATAAATGGAGGTGATGGTTGCACAACAATATGACTATATGTAATACCACTCAAATGTACACTTAAAGATGGTTGACATGGTAAATTTTATGTTATGTGAATTTTGTCACAATAAAAAAAAAATTACAAAGGGAGAGTGGAGAAGTGAAGTTCTCCACATGACTGGAGAACAGAAAGTTGGAATTAGCACTTACAACTACCACATGAGAATCACAGTCCTCAACCTGGAGGACTGAATTATGTTAATGGCAATTAGGACGATGGCCTTGTTTCCCATAGGAAGATATACTTATTACATTTGTGTGTTAAAATCTTGCTCAGATTCCCCCCCAAGCTTTATTGAGGTATAATTGACAAAAGCATAAGATATTTAAAGTGTACAATGTGATGATTTGATATATACGTATATTATGAAAGGATTTCTCCCATTGAGTTACTTAATACATCTATCACCTAACACATTTACCTTTTTTGTGTATGAGAACATTTAAGTTCTACCCTCTTAGCAAATTTTAATTATACAATAAAGTCTTATCAACTATAGTCACCATTTCATACATTAGATTCTCAGATATTGTTCATCTTATAACTGAAAGTTTGTACTCTTTTATCAACCTCTCTCTATTTCCCCTATCCCCTGGCCCCTGGCAGCCATTTTTCTACTCTTTTTATCTATGAGTTTGACTTTTTTCTTCTTTTTAAAAATTTCACATGTAAGTAAAAGAGTAAGTATTTGTTTTTCCCTGTCTGGCTTATTTCACTTAGCATAACGCCCTCCACATCCGTCCATGTTGCAAATGATAGTTTTTTTCTTCTTTTTTAAAGGCTGAATAATATTCCATTATTGATATACATATAAATATTTTCTTTATCTATTTATTCTTTGGTGGGCAGTTGGGTTGGTTCCATACCTTGGCTATTGTGAATAATGCTGCTAAAAACATGAGAATAAAGATATCTCTTCAAGATAATGATTTGTGTCCTATGGATATATACCATAAGTCCTATGGATCATATGGTAGTTCTACTTTTAATTTGTTGAGGAATCCCAAAACTGTTTCCATAGTAGCCATACCAATGAACATTTCTACCAACAGGATTCCCTTTTTTCTACATCCTTGCCAGTATTAGTTATCTTTTGTCCTTATGGTAATAGCCATCCTGACAGTTGTGAGGTGATACTTTATTGTGGATTTGATTTGCATTTCCTGAATAATTAGTGTTGTTGAGCACCTTTTTGTGCACCTGTTTGCCATTTGTATGGGATCACTGGAAAACTGTCTACCCAAGTCCTTTTCCCGTTTTTTATTTGGTTATTTGTTCTTTTGCTATTGAGTTTGTGAATTCATTGTATATTTTGGATTTAACCCCTCATTATATATGTGGTTTGCAGATATATTCTCCCAATCCACAGGCTGCATTTTCAATGTATTGATGATTTCCTTTGAAGTACAGAAGTTTTTTAGCTTGATGTTTATTTTTATTTTGTTTATTTTTACTTTGATTGCCTTTGCTTTTGGTTTCAAATTCAAAACATCAAAGACAAGATTGAAATTATCTCTGCTCAGTCAGGCGCTCGATAGTCTGGACCAGAGATAGAGAGCAATTTGGGGAAAAAAATGAGGTTTCATGGAGACAGAACCTCGGTAAGACTTCAGTTCATTGTCATTGATTCATGGTGTGCAGGGGTGTTGGTCTAGTTTTAAGAATTAACAATGGGACAGAGTGAAATTTACTCTTGGGCCTTCATCTGATAAGTAGCGATTGATGTTTGGTTTCTTGTTCTAAATCTCAGGTCGAGATAAAGGTCAAAACTGAAGGGAAATTTGCCCACTATAAAAGAATGGTTTCACAATTGATCCATTCAGTTGTTCCTAACTTGTCCTGCCTTTCTGAGTCACCTTTCCCGTCATCCAAATAATTGGCTTGGGCCACCACCATCTTATGTGCTGTGGGGAAGAAAGCACCCTTCCCCCTTCCCTGTACTTTCACATATTTCTGATCTCCTGTTACTCATAGTTTCTGTTCTCTCTGAATTCCCAATCCCTGCTTATGCTCTTGACTCCTGCGGCTGTCACCTTTGCCTGGCATCATGCCACACATGGCCACTACCCTTTCTCTTGCATTCACCAAAGCCCACCACCAACACTAGGCTGTTTTATGCAACAGATATCCACACAGGGTTTGAGGATAACAGAGCCATACCAACATTCATTTATTCCCTTTAGTAAATCGATTTTAGCACCATCTATCATCTAAACATTTTTCTAGGTGCTGGGCGTAAAGCATTGAACGATAAAGATAAACATTCTGGCTTCATGGTGCTTATATGTTGTCTGAGACCCAGACAATAAGTAATTTAAAAAACTACATTAAGGTTGCAATTCACTTCCTTTTTGTTAAACAAGTGGGGGCAGGGGTGGGGGGTGGGGAACCGGGCTTGGTTTCTTTAAAGCATTGCTTGTTCTTTCCCACAGCCCTGCGTTTCTCTGAAGAACAAAAGAAGGAAGAACAAAAGAAGGAGAGAAACATCATATGGTGGAGATGGTTAATGATACAGGACACCTCTGAGCAGCTCTCCTGCGCTCCTACAACCAGGAGTAAAGAAAGGCTCCCCTCACAGGTATTCTGAAGAGGAAAGAGTCTATGGATGTACTCTCTCTTGGAGTTTTTGTCTTCTTAAACGGGTGTAGTCTGACATATGAAGTTACCCCCTATTAGTATCAGCTGGAACCTTCCTCCAGGATGGAGGTCTTTTCCTCCTTATCTATAGGATGAGCCTCCCCTACATGTGTGCACAGACAGATGATTTTTTTCTTAGTACTATGACAGCCCTGTTTTTCTGGTATGCTCTCAGTTCCCAATTTAGGACTGATATTTTTAGCAAATATACTTCCTTTTAATTATCTTAGTAATTTACAGAGGTGAGATTTCTCTCTGTTGTAACTAACACAGATAGCTTTGAAATTTGTAGGTTTTATTATGAAATGGTGCAGAAAAGGGCTGTTCTCTGAGTAGATAAAAGAGGGGAGGGGTCTCTGGTCGATGACCAGATAAAGATAGTTCCCAAGCCCCTCTCAATCACAGGTCACTTTAATTCAAGATCCATAGACATCCTCACCAGAAGGATAGTCTCACTTGTGCTTTTTTCCTCTAGCCTTTTCTCACCTTCTATTTGAATCTTTTTTTTTTTTTTTTTCTGGAAGCTTCTCTTCCAGTTCCAGGACTCCCAGTCTTTTTTCTCCCTTGACTTCCTGACTTCCAAGGGAAAATTGAAGGAAAAAAAACCCTTAATGATGCAGAGAATTTATGCCTTCATCATTCCAACTCTTCCAATTCTGTCCGAGGTCTAAGGTCTACTTTCATATAAATAAATAGACCTGATGAAAAGAGTCATAATTTACGCAGCTGCCCATGTTATGGAAACAAGTTTGAGTCATCTTTTTTAATAGCGATTTTTCTTTCCTGTTACAATTGCATTGCAGCCAAAGGGAAGGTTTTGGCATGGGTTTGGGATGGATGGATGGATAAAAAAATGCCAGAAAGATTTTGGAGTGATGGGCTTTTGCCTAGAGCAGTGGGAATGGAGAAGAGATTATGGGAGTTCTTAATCTGGAGGTGGATAAGATTTCTTCTGCAGTTGGGTGGGGGATATATGGCAATAAAAAGAAGAGGATCGATTATACATACACGGTTTTAGAAATGCTTAAATACAGACCCAGAAAACAGAACCTACCTGATTCCAGATCCTAAATGGCACACTTAGATGGAGCCAATACAGACTATCCACAAACAAACCAATTATACAAGAAAAAGTTTGGAAAGGCCACGTTGATTGACAGTGTCAATCCCAGGCCGCAGCAGGACATCTGGAGAACCCCAGCTGTTTCCTGGGAGAAGAAGGCAAGGAATGCAGGGTCTCATTTTCCTCAACTGTAAAATGAAGACGCTGGCCTGGATGATCTGTCACATCTTATTCGTTTCTTACCTTCTACAAAAGGTAGCCAAAATAAAAGTTTCTAAAATGAGCATTTTCGTTTATAATACGCCGGAGTGCACGGAACAAGTGAACAGGCAATTTGGTGACTAGTTTGTTCATGGTAGACAGCCAAATGGGGTAATTCAATCCCAAAGTGGATTTTTTGGCCTAATTTTCCTGTTTGGCTGTCTGACAGTATCAAAATAACTGCTAATTGCCAAGATTTTCTCTTACTTTTCTGCCCACTTAGCCAGAACTGTACCAGTACATCAAAACATGAGCTACCGTTGCTTAGACCCCCTGGGCATGCCCCACTGTGTAAGTAATGCATATAGAGTAGTTTGGAGGGGCTGGCATGGGAGGGGAGATTTCCACAAATAGGGCGTGGTCATAGCCCGGAGCTAAATGTCTAGCTCCCAAACGCTGCACAAGGGTCTCTCCAAACTTACATTTAGGACTGTAGAACCAGCTTTAGCCTGAGATTTCTAAAATGACTATCAGCCAGAAGTTCCCAAATTTTACCGCATTTGAAATTACCCAGAGGTCTTTAAAAATACGGATGCTTGGTTCCTCCCACCCCCAACAAACATTGTGATTTAAGTAGTATGAGGTAAGGCCTGGGTGTTAGGAATCGTGAAAGCTTCCCAGGTGATTCCACTGTGGAGCAAAGTTTGAGAACCACGATGTAAATTAATAAAGAGAGATGGTGTCGCTTCTGCACAGCCCCTTTATTGCACTGGTTGGGCTTATGGCAATGTGGTCAAGAGCAAAGCGCTTGCACAGCTCAGAGTGATCTTGCTCTATCTTTTCTGGCTCCATGCATGGCCTCGGGCTGGCCAACTATTTTGGTTTAGTTTGTCTTCTCATTTATGGAATGAAGATAACATGCCTACTTCATAGGGTTGTTCTGAGGATAAGATGAGTTTGGTAAGTTTGGGGACATGCGTGGCACAGTCTGGTACCCAGAACTTGGTAACATTCTAGCCATCATTATATTCTGCTAGATTTTTGAGTCTATGTTTCTTGTTTACAAGAAAGAAGTCTTCAAATAAGTCACCTGAGAAAGTTACCACAGGCATTTCTTTACTTATTATCTAGAGATTCCATCATGAATATATATTTCTTTTTTTATTACAAAATTACTTTCTGAAAAGGAAAAAAGATCACCGCTGAGACTCTCCTTCTCTCCTTCACTCTCCCTTTCTTTCTCCTTCTCTTCTTTGGTTCTATAAAATAGGAGTGGTTTTGTGATAGTGCTGTATAATGGCAATCACAAATTGGCATCTAACTTGATTATCTGCATAGCATCTTTGACAAACCTAAATCAGTAGGAGGTAATGAACAGAAAATTTAAGGGATTTTGTTCATCTCCTAGGTAACAGCAGAAACAATTCTTCTTTTTTTGTTTTTTTAATTTTCAGTACCTTTCTGGGCTTTTGGTTAGATACGCAACTCAAGTCATGTAAATGAGAACACAATGAGAACTAATATGTACTTCTGATGGCTGATATGATCACTATTAAATATAGATTACGAAGGTCAACAATTTTATTGACGATCCCTCATAGTAGGTCTATCTCTAAAATCATAATGTATAATGCAGTAATCTTACCTTAAGGTAAAATAACACAATTCTATTTTCATCTGATATTTTCTTTTGATTTTTCACAATTATTAAGCCACTGCAAACACGACATATGCTTAGCCCACCTTGAGCAAAACAGTTTTTTGGAGTGTGAGGTGGGGGCAGAGATAAGTGGGCTGATTTGGAAGAGAAGTAGAAGGAATTTTTAGCAACTCTTTTACCAAAGTCCATGCTTCACCCCAGAGTTTCCCTACTGGGGTGCCTTTTTATTGAACCTCAGTGCTGAAATATTGGTCTCATCAGTCTATAGGGCTCCAAACAGCCCTGGATTTATTGATTCTGGCTGACGGCAGCCTCCACAACTTGCTTTTATCTCTGTATGCTATGCAAATATTATTTTTCCTGCGTGTCAAAATGAGAAAAAGGTGGGAAGCACTGTTTACATAGCACTGTTGTTTCAGAGAATTTTATATTATAATTAGAGTTTCTCTGGGCATAAACTTGGATAATTCTAATAGAGAACAAAAATGAAGAATTCCCAACCATTTCCAAAAGTCATCCAATTTTAAAACATCCTTTTTAATTATGGAGGAAAACAAAATTAGAGTTTGTTGTCCAAATTATATGATAGAGAAATGGCTCTGCAGTACATTATAGTATCAAAAAACCTGGGCTTCTCAGCTTAGGAGGCTATTATTATGGGTGATTCATTTAGGTCAGAAAAATCCCATTTCAGGACATCCCTGAAAATATAATTAATATAACTCTACTCATGGATTTGGGAGCATTTGGTATGCTTTTAGCTGCAAACACCAAAAAAAAAAAAAATTATATGCTTCTCTCTCTTTTCTAGGTTTATGTGTTGCTAGGTTTCACTTGAACTTTACTTCAACCTTGAAAATAAATTGGGAAGAAGAAATATGTTTAGGGTGGGGACTGAAATAACTAATGTAGAATTCCAAGTCAGGGTTAAAGTAAAATAATTCATTGGTTTGGGGACAGGATGTGGTATAAATAAGAAGACTATGGTAAGATTGTCGAGAAGCCAGAATCTGGGTTTGAATACTAAAATTTTAGAACTTGAAACAATCTTAGACATTTTATTTATTTATTTATTTATTCTAAAAAAATTTTTTAACGTTTATTTATTATTGAGAGACAGAGAGACAGAGCACGAGCAGGGGGAGGGGCAGAGAGAGAGGGAGACACAGAGTCTGAAGCAGGCTCCAGGCTCTGAGCTGTCAGCACAGAGCCTGACTCGGGGCTCGAACTCCCAGACTGAGAGATCATAACCTGAGCCAAAGTCGGACGCTTAACTGACTGAGCCACCCGGGCGCACCAATCTTGGGCATTTTAAATGAGAAAACTAAGGGGCAAAAAAATTGCAGATTATAGCTCAAGAGTAGAGTGAAATTGTGTGTTTTAGCAATAGCACCTTCACCAAATCCCCCCGCCCTTAGATCTGGGTAAGTCTCTCCAATATTAATCCTGCTACTGAGATGGGATTTTAAAGAGACATCTGGAAATGCCAGTTCGGCACCAAAGGGCTGACTACTTCCAAATATTTCCTCTTGATTCAAGTAACTGCTGCCCTACCTACCTCATCTCCATCTGCTTTCCCACCTGCTCTCCTCTTTCCCCCAAAATATTTCTCCCCGTGTATTTTTTTAGTATACAGAGGACTTTTCTCGAAAAGACTGAAACACCTTTCGAAGCAAGATTTGGGTCTTTATCACTGTATCTTAGGATGTACCATAATACTTTGAACCTATTCGTTGGTTATTCAATATTTGTTAAATAAACAACAAAAAGAGGCCTAACAAAGAAGACCTGAGGTCTATCCAAAAATAAAAAACAAAATGAACAACAACCAAACAAGGAAAGAGCCAACCAAATTAACTTCTATATTGCTCTCACAGAGCTAGGGACAAATTGCCGTTGCCAACATCCACAGACTGGTCTCTTGTAGGACTCAGCAAGATTTGATCTCCAACCTCCCTGCAGTATCAGCTGTTACTCTGAGGCTACGCACATACACAATAGGTTTGCAGAGCCACTTGAGTAAAAGCATCCCAGTCTTTGCCACTTTGTTCATAGCAACAGCCAGCACACTTTAAGTCTTGCTTTCATTCTTTCTTTCTCCTCATGCTTGTTTATTCTTCTTAGGCATTTTGGCTTATTCTCACCAGACAAGTAGTTCAAAGATGATGGATTGACCAAGTATATTTATCTCCCTCCTAAGACCATATTAATGTGATGATAAAGAAAAAAAAAATATTTAAAGGACAAAAAAGACAAAATAGAGCTAGGACATTCGTGACCGGGAAATTTCAGTCAATGTTTAACAAAGGGTAAGCACGGTGCAGTGGTAACGGAATTAAGGGACAGAGGGGAAGTTCAAGAGAACCTCAGGAGAAGCCAAAGAACTGCAAAGAGGACAAGGGCCGCTGGAGGTGGCAGAGTGTGTTGCTGTAAGAGGGCCCTGGATTGAGGGTCTGTGTACTGAAAAGTGGCTCACCTCTTCCTTCTGCTTTGTCCCTAGCTCTGCAGCTAAGGCTCTCTGGCTGCTTGCTTCCTGGCAGGAGCTTGAATACATCTGCTCTGGAGAAATGCAACTGGATATAAGGAAAACTACTGCTCTCTACTCTCCATGCAGCGGTAATCCATCCCAGGTCACGACAATGAGGCTTATTATCTCACACCTCCAAACGTGTTCACAAGTCAGATTCTCTACACCCAATGGTTAAAAAAAAAAATTCCTGGAATTGAGTCTCATCAGATTGATTTGGGTTATTTGTTATTTCTGAACGCATCACTATGGCCAGGGAGGACTGATACAGCGATTAATTGGACTCGGGCTACATGGAATGGGTCAGGGACGATTCCACAAGAAAAATAATGGGCTATGTTATAAGAAAAGAAGTGGATTCTGGGGAGGGAACAACGTTATCCTCTGTGTCAATCCCAGTATCAAGTGCACAGGTCTGACTATAGGTAGCTTGATATGAGCCCGAACCAATCTCTGGGCCAAACAACTGTGACCAGACTTGCACATGATGCAAAACATGGGAACATATGTATAATGAATTGTGTCTGACTACTTTCCTCAGAAGGAATCAGTGACCAGGAAGCATTTTAAACGGACCTTTTTCTGCTCTCAAATATTTCCAAGGAAGACGTCTTAAATTTCTTTAATGGTCCACTCCAGCACAGCCACCGTTGTCAGAAAATGGCCTCTGTGCTCTTACTTTGATCTAATTCTTCTATTCTGTCCAAAGCATCTCTTAATGTAGCTGGACATAATTCTCTGTGCTATACATGCTTACACTTGAAGATAATTATAAAATTTTCTCCTGAAATGAATGACTTTTGTCTGTAACCACCATATTTTGTTTTCCAAACCTTTCATCATCTTTGTGGGTCTCCTCTGAACTGCCTCCAGATTTTCTGCATTTGTCTCAGCTGTAGAGTCCAATACTGAATGTAATAATCTAGGGAGATTCCCACAACAAAGTAAAGGCAATTGCATGGGGAAATAGACAGAATATTTTATTTTTGCAGGGCGCTTCATAGTTTTAAAAAGATCTTTCCAGGCATTATTATGTCATTTGAGGTATAAATGTTGCCTTATCCTCCTTCAAACTCTGATGGTTGATGTGGGTCTCTGTTGAGTCTGGTCCAGACTAGGAAAGCTCGAGCTCTAGTCTGGGGTCAGAGACTGCATCAGAAGTTCACATTCCTTTATGATTTCCTTGGACCAGAAACAGTTTTGAGGATGGTATAAATCATAGAGGCCTTCCATGGTCTGGAGAAGCACTGTCCAATAGGACTTCCCGTGATGACGAAATATTCTCTATCTGAGCTGTCCAATATGGTAGCTACTAGTCACCCATGGAAATGTGGCTAGTGCAATTGAGGAAGAGAATTTTTACTTTCTTTAACTTTATGTAAATTCAAATTTAAATAGTTACATGTGGCTAGTGGCATAAATTCTGGACAACCCCTAAATTTGGGTCTAAGTTGAACTGGTTTATGAGACAGAAGTGCAAGGTACTTTGGTAGATCTTCATATTTTAGAAACAATTTGATGGGTGAGAAGCATCTTAGTGGAATCCCAGTGTTTTTCCACCATATTCATTTTTATGCATCTCAGTGTTATTTGATTAAATACATTTCTTCCCCCCACAGGAATGCTAGGAATGTGACTAATTTATGGTTTTCTTCAGAAAAGGGTTACCAGATACTTAGCTCTGTTCTCCAGTAAATTTATACGGGCACAGCAACAAAACCATGGAGTACCTAGATGGCAAATAAGCACGTTTTTGCAAAGGAAGTCTTCGAAGAGGCTGTGTTCTGACTATCCATCTGAGACCCAGACCAATATTGCTAAGCCAGAAGACAGTGTAGCATTTCATTTAAGCATGACACATTTCTTGGCATGAAAATGTTATATTAAAGGATATACACAATATGAAACTTGACCAGTTCAGTTCAACTTCGGCTACGTATCTGGGTTACGTTTTTTGCTGAGTTTAGTGTTTAAAGCACCTTAAAAGCCAGAAGGAGTTAATAGATCAGCAAGGAAGGGAGTGAGGAGTCGCTCTTCTATTCTTGCAGATAGAAACTCCCCAAGTTGTAAATTTGTAGACAGCTTTGGCCTTATGTTTCCCTCCCTTTTATGGGCCTTTGATAATCATAAATAAATATAGTTTTATTTCCTTTTCAAATGAAGTAGCTTCATTTATAAATATATATTTATTGGCTGCGTTATTACTTTCCACTCTGACCTTTTCTTTCTTACAGTTTTGGTTTTTTCCTTGAAGTAACCTTAAATTGCCAACACTCTATGTTCCTCTCCTCAGTTTTAGTTGACGGCCTTGCTTCTGATTTCACTGAGAAAATGGAAGCTTTCAGAAAAGCACTTCTCTTCCAACATCACATCCCTGCTAAACTACTTGGATGTTTACCGAGTACACTCTGCTTTCCCTCCCATTATGTCCCTTTATGATGGATAAACTGCCTGTACTGTGATCTGAGGCCAAGTCCTCACAGACACATCAGAACCCATCTCTACTTGGCAGCTGAGGGGTGTTGCTTCTGAAATTATCTTTCTCATGGCCCTTTCCTTCTCCATTAGACTTTTCCCATCCCCATCATACCTTGCTTTCATATCACTCTTACTCAAACAACAACGGCACTTGTTCAAACCTTGTTAATTCCCACATTTCCAGCTACTGGCACATAGCTCTGCTTCATTCTAGAGCAAATTCCACAAAAGGGTTCTCGACACTCAATGGCTCTACGTTTAACCTTCGATTGTCATATACGTGAGAATGGAATTTTGATTTGGAAAAATGTGTGGTCTTTATTTATTTATTTTTGCTTTTTTTTCCCCAAAAACAAAAGTTCAAAATGAAGAGGAATCATTTAATGACTGTCTCCTGTTTTTCGATCAAATCATAACAGAAAGTAATTGTTTCTAATCAGAAATGTATTGTTAAAGACAAAGGTATTATAACAGGAGGAAATGAAGACATAAGCCTTCAATACAGGAAGGTGTGGCAAAGTTTGGCCGTCTAACACATTTGGTAAATTGTGACTGTCTGTCTATGTAACCAGCAGATAGACCCTGTGTGCCCTTAATGCTGGTACAACAAACTATCTTCTTTGTGCCCCAATGCTGGGCTCCTCCTACTAGTTTTTGTTCCTTGACTTTCTTGAGGAATTTTAGATGAGTACTCTGGATCAAAGTTATTTTCTTCTGTAATAATTGAAATTTAGTAAGTTTGCCATTCCCTCCACAGTTTCTGTGTCCCACCTTCCCCCTCAACTGTTAGTAATTAAATAATCTTGTATGTATTTTTCCATGACTTTCTTCATGCTCATTTAATCATATACAAATATATACACACATGGGTGCAGTGGGGTTTGCTTTACACACTGGCATCATTTCATTATCTATCTCTCTGCATTGCGATATTCTCGCTTAGGTGGAAATAAAACCGAAACTGATATGCCTCCACTCAATATTTTTAATGATTGAATAATATTCTATGGTATGGGTAGAATACAGTGTTTTGAATCATCACCCTGATGATATACATTCTCTTTGTTTCCAAGTTTGTAAAACCACAAAGAAGGCTACAATGAATATCCCACAATGACAGTGAATTTCTCACTCTTGGTGTTTAATTTCAGTTTTTGTTTTATATATTTGAAAGTTAATGCTTTAAGAATAAATGTGAAATGCTATCACAAATTTTGGGGTGGGTTTTCCCCTTTATTTTATATAATTCTCTGCTGGCATCTATTACAGTGTTCAAAAATCTTCTGTCAGTCTAATTTGTGTTCCTTCGAAAATGATCTTTCTCTCTAATAGCTTTTAAGATTTTCTCTTTATGCTTGACGGATGTGCAGTTACATTTGAAAACGTCTAGGCATAGATTCAGTTTTCTTTGTATTTCTTGACACTCAAAGAGTACTTTTCTTTTTTTAAATTTTTTTCTTAACGTTTATTCAGTGTTTGAGAGACAGAGACAGTGCTAGCGGGGGAGGGGCAGAGAGAGAGGGAGACCCAGAATCCGAGGCAGGGTCCAGGCTCTGAGCTGTCAGCACAGAGCCCGATGTGGGGCTCAAACCCACGGACCATGAGATCATGACCTGAGCTGAAGTCGGACGCCATCCAGGTGCCCCTCAGAGAGTACTTTTAATCTGACTCATGCTTTTCCTCAGTATAGGAAAATTCTTCGGCATCTCTTCACATATCGCCTCTCTGCCCCTTCCTCTTCTTCTCCCATAATGCTTATCGGGCAAATTTTGGAGCTTCTTAATTTCTAATCCATCTCTTTCATGTTCCTTAACGTCTTTGTCTCTGTGTTCTGTGGTAGGAGTGAATTTCTCAACGCAATCTTCTAATTCACTGATATCTGCATTCTACAGTTTTCCCCAGCTCTCAAGTTTTCCATTTCCATAATTCTACTGTGTTTTTTTAAGTTTTTACTTAAATTCCAGTTAGTTAACATACAGTGTAATGTTAGTTTCGGGTGTACAATACAGCGATTCAACACTGCCATACGACACTCTGTGCTTATCACAGTAAGTGCCCTTCTTAATCCCCATCACCTATTTAACCCATCCCCCCACCCACCTCCCCCCTGGTAACCATCAGTTTGTTCTCTGTAGTTAACAGTCTGTTTCCTGGTTTGCCTCCCTCTTTTCTGCCCCCTTTCCTCCTTTGTTTTGTTTCTTAAAGTCCACATATGAATGAAATCATATGGTATTTGTCTTTCCCTGATTTATTTCACTTAGCATAATATCTCCAGTTTCCTCCAGGTTGTTGCAAATGGCAAGATTTCATTCTTTTTTTTTATAGCTGAATAATATACATATATGTGTATGTAGTAATATACATATATATCACATTTTTCTAAGCCGTTCATCAGTTGATAGATACTTGGGCTGTTTCTAGAATTTGGCTATTGTAAATAATGTTGCTATAAACACTGGAGTGCATCTATTCTTTTGCGTTAGTATTTTTGTATTCTTTAGGTAAGTGCCTAGTAGTGCAGTTGCTGCATGGTAGGGTAGTTCTATTTTTAACTTCTTGAGGAACCTCCATATTGTTTTCAAGAGTGGCTGCACCAGTTGGCCTTCCCGCCAATAGTGGAAAAGGGTTCCCTTTTTCCACATCTTTGCCAACACTTGTTGTTTCTTGTGTTGTTGACTTTAGTGATTGTGGCACGTGTGAGGTGATATCTCATTGTAGTTTTGATTTTTATTTCTCTGATCAGTAATATTGAGACCATCTTTTCATGTGTCTGTTGGTTTGTTTCCAAGATTTTAACTTATTTTTATTGCTATTCAGTTCTCATTTCATTGTTACCTGTTTTTGTTATAAGAATTTTTTATGGTACATGTATTTCCTACCTAAAAATAAAATAAATATTTTAATTAGTACATGATAAATAAAGGGTACATTTTTACCTCTAAACATGATATATGGATGCAACGTTGTATCAGAGAATTCCTATTTACCTGGAACCCACTTGCTAGTGTACCTATCCCTTTCACACACAGCTTTGAATTCCTCAGAAATCTGGATCTCCTGAGTAATATGGCACTTTCTATTCCAGGTTTTTCTACTAAAGTCATTGTTCACTTCATCTGACAAATCTACAATTTTCATCAGTTAAAAACTGGAATTTATAGGGTGCCTGGGTGGCTCAGTGGGTTAAGTTTCAAACTCTTGATTTCAGCTCAGGTCATGATCTCATGGGGCATGAGATGAACCCCTGCATCAGGCTCTGCGCTGTCAGCTACAGAGCCTGCTTCGGATTCTCTCTCTCTGCCCTTCCCCTGCTCATACTCCCTCTCTCTCTAAAAATAAATAAATAAATAAACATTAAAAAAAGAAAATGGTATCCTTTAAAAAGATTAGAATCACATCAGTTGATCAAGACTTTTCCTTTTCAGTTCACAAAACTATGATATTTCTCAGAATGTTTTACATTCATTCTTTATAAATATTTGCTGATGTCAAAGTTACTCAAATGTAAGTTAATTCTTTAATATTCTGTTCTGTCTTTTTATAAAATCCCTTAGTTTTCAACCATTATGATTTGGTAATGGCAAATGGATGTTTTACTCATTACACACAAATATCTCTCATTTTTTTTATATCCAGATTGACTTACATTCCAAGTAATAAGATTATGCTACTTCTCATGAAATGTAACAGATTCTGGACTTAGCCATGACAGTGTTCAGGTACTAAGGAAACAATTAAGCAACACAAATAGTATAGTAGAGTTGTTTTCTCAAAGTTGAGAGGCTGTGGCTTGAGAAACTCATGTTAACTCAGGGCTTCCTGCATATTATCTCCTCACTCTGATGAAAATGTATTCAGAACGTTGTTCTCTCTCTGGCTTTGGTGCCAAGAGTCTGCATTATCCTGTCTCATGAGAGTGATTCCCCTAATACAATTTGGGGAATCAAGTCATTTTGCCGCAAAAACTGCTCAACTCACTGAGGTCTTTGAAAGATGTTACTTGGATTCAGAAGAGTAAACTAATTGGAATGGGGTATTTCAGTGTTTGATCATTGCTCAGGTTACAGAACACCCGAAAAACTCAATGTCCTACTGTTTGCAATAGTTATTGAAAGCTACTGCTTTCTGATAACTTCCTACAATCATTCTGTGATTCAAAGGTTGTATGTATATAAAGAAGACAAAAACAGATGACACAAATTTATTTCTAACGTTTGGAGCTCATGAAGAGAGCCATCTTGAAAGCCTGAAACACAAATAAACATTTTAGTAAATGGTACTCAGCAAAATGGAAGATTAAGAAGCACACTTATACAGAGAAGATAAGAACCATTCTCTATATAATACTCAATAGATCCTCCTACAGATTACTCAACTTTATCTTCGGCTCATTGAGAATTTACTCCGAACCATACCAGCAAAGCAGAGAAAAGCACTTCAGTCATGCAAGAGCTTGGCCAATAATTTAATCAAACGATTAGGTGCCTCAGAGGTCTGAGTTTTCTAGAAATTTTGTATTGAGGAAAGGGAGAAATCAGAAGGGCTCCAAGCCATGACAGGTTGCTAATTTGGTCTCCTATTCTTTACAATATATTCCTTAATTCACTGACTTCACTATCTGTGGTCATAAACGCATTAATGAATAGCAACAGCAAGTGTACATTAATCATTGCAAAATTAACACATTTATGATTTTTTTCTAGAAAAATAATTTATCTACAAAATGATCTTATACTATGAAGGAATACATTTCCTCTTCATTGGTGGAAAAATGTCGGCTATTGAAAACCAGGTTTCCCAAAGTACGGTATGTTGTGCTAGTGATAGAAAGCACCAGGATTTGGGTGCTAAGCGAATGATTATTTAATTATTTTTTCACTTAGAAATGAAGTGGGTAATTATTTAAGTTGTAATTAGCTACAGAGAAATGTGTAAAGGTGGTGTGTGAAAGACTGAGGTCAGAGAAACTCTGCTTTAGGATTTTTAAATAATAAGAGGTGATTCCTATGGAAGAAGGAGAGACCAAACTAGGATTTTAGCTGAAAATTGTTTAGAAATAGATTGCAGGAAAGGCCAGAGAGTTGTATTTGGTATGCTGGTAGGCACAGGCCAGATAAAGCAGGCTCCTTTTATATGAAACTCATTCTTGAAGCCAGTGGCTTATGTGGTAAAAGTAGGTCCCAAACTCATTTGAAACAAAGAGCAAGAAGCCTTGTTCACCTCAGGGTTGAGCCAGTTTGAACTTCAACTTTCAGTAAGACTGATATGACAGAGAACAGTGTGTCTGGACAGAAGCACACTTCCTCCTTCCCAGAGGAAGGCATAGAGACCTACAAACAGTCAGTGGAAGGCCTGAAGGGTCAGTGCCACAGATGGACACCAATAAGGATTCTGAAAATCATCAAATTAAACACCTTTTTATTACAGGGATCTACAGGTGATGTCAGGACCCAAGAGGATGGCTTGCTAAGAGTGGGGCTTCAGGCGGCAATCCCCTACCCCCTACCCCTACCCCTGCAGTATTGTATTGAATTTCTGCTTTATGATGATAAGGTGAGGCAGACCCAATTTTTAGGTTCTTTTAGTATTGGTTTTAAATCTTCTTTACACCATGGTCTCCCTGGATGGAGGGCTGTCAGCAACTCATTTGCTTATGTCCCTGCAGAATATTCAGCATGACTGTAGAACAGTAGGGTAAGACCTCTCTAGGTCTGGGAATGTTTGGCCTCCAGTCTAGAAGGTCAACTGAAAAGCAAGTATCTCTTTGGAAGAGATCTATGTGGAGGTGCGATCTGAGTGGCTCCTGCTCCCACATAATCCGGGTAAGCTAGAAGGCCTGGTTGCCACAAGAGGTCTGGAGGGATAGCTAGACAACAGCTGATCAGGAAGATGAGGAGATATAAATAAGTAGGCACAATGAAAGAGGTATACGGCCAAGTCAAGGAAGATATAGAAGGAAAAAACTGAATACCTTTAAGTGTCCCCCAGTTTTCTGGATTTAGATTTGGTGTGCATCTTTCTACTCTTTTCATTTTTTCTAAAATCTTTTTTGATGTTTATTTTTGAGAGACAGAGACAGAGTACGAGTGGGAGAGGGGCAAGGAGAGAGGAAGACATGGAATCCGAAGCAAGCTCCAGACTCTGAGCTGTCAACACAGAGCCCAATGCAGGGCTTGAACCCACCAACCGTGAGATCTTTACCTGAGCCAAAGTTGGACACTTAACCTACTAAGCCACCCAGGTGTCCCGTGCATCTTTCTACTCTTGAATTGTGGGACCCAGGGGCAGAGGCTGCGGCATCGTTTTTTGCAGGGTAGGAATCAGGGACCCTGTGATAGGTGGTACCAGCCCAACCCTTCCCTGCCGTCAGTTCTGTGCGGGCCTGGCTGAACCCAAGTAGAGACAGAGCCTTTCTCTGAATTAAGAAATGCTAAATTTAATTTCTGCTTTAGCCAGATAAGTTTATTGAAAAGTATCCCGAAGGAATGTTATGCAGAGAACCCAAAGTGAGCGTAATACCGAAGACCCGGCGACCTGAGAGACCTCAGTAGAGCAGTAGGAAACTACTTCAAGGAGAAGAGTGAGGCCCTCCCACAAAAACAACCCCCCCGTGGCACAGATGCTGACCACACCACGGATCGCAAAGCCAAGTGTCGAACTTTGAATACAATCAAGTAGTGTTCTAGGTCAAAACTCCACAACAAACCAATGAGCCGTTTTCCTCTCTGTTATTTTGTATAAAGGGTAAGGCTGGCAATGAGGTTTTGCTTCCTTTAATTGCCTGGATTGTCTGAGAAATGTATCACTTGTATTGTGGTGGGGGTGGAGAGGATGGTGCCGGTGGAGAAGCCAGAGAGGGAAGAGAATAGCCACGCGGCCCTTCTGTTTACAGACGTGCCCAGAGTTGCTGTTGATTAACATCTTCAGTGGTTATCTGAGCATCCTGTATCTACTACTACCTTTGTTCACACCTCCGGTACAGATAACATTTATTTTCCTCAGTTGGCAGTGGTCTGTAGAATTTATTTACCTTCCTGGTCCTGGTTTTCAGTTTTCCCCACAGCTCTGATAACTAAAAAGGTGGAAATGATCTTCAAATTACAACTTACATCAATGTCACGGGCCATTTGAGAGTAAACACGGACACAAACCTTTCACTGCACTTTGAGGGATGGCAATCCTAAACTTGAGCAATGCTTTCCCCTCTTCTTTTATATCCACGGGATGCTTACTTCCTTTATAGGCAGCCTGCTTTCCCCCTTAATCCTATAATATTTACTAGAATTTTAGCTGCTTTGACTTCTAATTCCTTTAATCTGGTTTAGTACTTCTTGATACCTATACCTGTCTTCCACCCAGCTGGGTGCTCTGAGCAACCAAGGAAACAGAAAACTGGCAAATATTACCTCCCTTATGATTAATCAGGCCTAGGTAGGAGGAAGGAAGCCACATAATTTTCCCTTTCCTGAAAGGATGTGATTAGAAACAGAAACCATCAGTCAATCAGAGTATGGTCGCACTAAAAAAATACCAGTGTCTCTTGTCAATCCAGGGAAAATAGCTGCTAAGCCCCATATGCTTGAAAAGTGAAGACCTTAGTTTTCAATTCTCGGTCATTTCATGTAGAAATACCCATATGTAAACTGTCATTAAAAGCTATTGAAAATATGGGACCTAGATATGTCATGATCTTCAGTTTGAGAATAAGCAAAAGGCCCAGGGAGTCAACTGAAAATCCTTCTCACACATTCCAGCACATTGGGTTTTACTATTATGGAAGACACCCCTTTTGGAGGAAGTAAGTCTCCCATTTCAAGAGTTATTCAAACATAACTCTGGGATCCTGAAGACGTCAGGTAAGGCCTGCATTATATTAGCTTCTTAGGGCACAAGCACCAGCTTGGTGGTTTAAATAGCAGAAATGTATCCTCTCACAGTTCAGAAGGCTGAAGGACACAGTCAGTGGTGTCAGCAGGGCCATACTCCTGCTGAGACTCTGGGTACAGTCCTTCCTTGCTTCTTGCTGGGTTCTGGTGATGGGTGCTAATCCTTGGCCTTCCTTGGCTTGTGGTGGCAGGACTCCAGTCTCTACCTCTGTCACCTCACGGCATTCTCCCTGTGTGTGTGTTTCTGCCTCATCTCTCCATACGTATTTGAATAGACTCCACTTTATTGTGACCTCATCTTAACGTGATTGCACCTGCAAAGACCCTATTTCCAAATAAGGTCATGTCCATAGGTAACGGGGGTTATGACTTCTCCATGTCTTTTGGGGGGAACACAATTCAACCCATAAGAGTTGTATTGCTACTAACATCCCTGTGGACACTAAGATTTCATAATCCTCTCACTGGGCAAAGTGGATTCATATACTTTACGAGAATGCTTGAGCATGATATCCCTAATCATTTCCTTCAGAAGAAATGTATTGGAAGATATCAAAGAATGAGGGCTATGTTCTTAGATCTCTGACCACAGACATATGTCCTGAAATCATTGTGTTTGGTTTGCAGCAGTGAAAACTTCTTTTCGGAGATACTTCCTGCTGCAAAGAAAACAACTGCATTTCTCCCAAAAACACTTATAGCAAAAAGTTCTTTAATCATTCAGTCAAGATTAAGTGAGTGCATACTTTGTCTCAGGTACTAGATGCTAGGGATGCAAAAATAAGTAAAATATTTTTTCCCGTGGTCTACTGGAGGAAAAGACTTACAAGCAGAAGATTACGGTACAATGTGAGATGTTGCAAAATAGAAGGGTAAGCAAAGGACCATGAGACCACAGACGCTAAATTGATTAGTAAGGGAAGCGGATGTCTTGAAATGTAGTATCTGAGATGGGGCTACATGATTTTATGTGGCAGACAAGACAGGAAACTGTGTTCAAGGCAGAGAGAACAGCCAAGTAATAGGCACGGACGCATTAAAGGTCAAGTAATGTGACTGGGGTCAGAGGCTACATGGAGGAAACAACCTGATGGAAAGTTAGAAAAGTATAGTCAAATTAGAAAGCTCTTAGAATTCTTGTCTATGGAATTTGGGATTGATTTCATAGGGCATGGAAAGCTTTTTAAATATCTGAAACCAAGGAAATCCATGATCACACCTGTGTTTCAGGAAGAAAACCTTGGCAGTGTGGGGGCTAAAGCAGAGTCTAGGGTCAGGGAGACCACTTAAGAGGGGCTAGTCGTTGGCCAGCTGGGAAAGAAGGTTTGAATTCAGTTGTGGAGAGCAGCGTATGGCTTCAATATACAATCAGATAGTAGAAATAAAAGGATTTGGTAGCAATTTGGCAATGGAGAGAAAGAGGAGGGAGGGGATGAATGATTCCCAGCAATCTAGGTTAATTCCCTTTAATCACCATAAAGAGATAAAGAATAAATAAGGTCTTCTTGTGTTTTTAGTAGGGCAAGAAAATGAATTCATTTGAAGACAACAGATGGGAAAAGGAGAATAAGAGGTTGAGATCAACTCCAAGCTCCAGCTCAAAGGAAAACTAGCAAAGAAAGGACTTAGAAATATGTATCAGTTAGAACCAAGTAAGTTACAGGGTAATCACTATCAAAGTAATTCTACTTATTTATTACCTAGGGAAGTTTCATATGATCCCCTGTTCCCTCCCTCTCAGTGTGTGTGTGTGTGTGTGTGTGTGTGTGTGTGTGTGTGTGTGTGTCTCACTTGCAGGAAAAGTAAAACAAATGTCCTCCACATACTATTGCCAAAGCACTTACATACCAACTGGATGTTCAGTCATTTCCTTTCATTGTTTTAGGCTCAGTTCATGGTGGCACATATGTATATTTAAACTAGAGTCTAAAGTCTTAGAGATGGTAAATTAGACACTCAGGGAAGTAATTCTTAGCAACTCTATATAAATTGATACATTCAATAATCCCTTAGTGATCTGAGATGTATCTTCCAAAATGTTCAACTTCCATTCTGGATTTAAGCAGAGTGGAAAACCATCATGTGATTGTATTAGCATACTGCCTCAGGTCAACATATTTTATGTTTCTTAGAATGTAAGTGCCTTAAAGGGAGAGGCTACGTCTCCTCCTTCTTAGTTATCCCTGAAACAGGTTGTGAGATAAAGACTCGTCTTTCTACTCCAGCTGAAGGTCCAAAGACTAAAAAAGAAGCTACTCCCACGTTGGAAAGTTTCTGCTGGGTCCTTTGAGGACACAAAGAAAGGCGATCATCTGAACTTGGGACAGGGCTGTGAAGCAGTGAGTTATTCCACATTGGAAAGTGGGAAACTTTATTTTAAACATGGGTAGATTAAATGTACACATTTTTCCTTGCTCCCTCTAGAAACCCTGCTAACATAAGAATAAAACATTTAAAAAAATCAGTGTAAACCACAGGGGCCAGAAGAATATGAGCTAAAAGTAACAGAAGGCAAAGGATAAGCAAATGTTTTGAGGAGACGGAAAGAAGTTGGTTACCCAGGAACTGTCAGAGTAGTACACCTAACAGCGTGTGGTGGGGGGGTAGTTGATGAGCATGAAGGGGGAGCTGAGGGGAAACACACGAGAGCCCCACAAATGTACCCTTGCAGTTCAGGGCACATAATGGGACTGAACAAAGGAAGATTGAAAATCTGTATAAGCAACAATTAAACTCTCAAATCCTTCCTGGTGGACCAGCTAGGCAACCACCCCACCTCCAATCCCAGCAAAGCCAACATAAAGGGGCCATAAGTTTCCAGAAGAATAAGCAAGAGATTGTGTGATCCGTTTAATTTGTTTAATTAAACTGAGGACTTTCTGTCTCTGCTAGAAAGTGTGGAGCTCAATGAGTGATAGGTACATAAAAGAGTAAGTAAACAAAAATTGTATCTATTAACTTCCGGAAAATGAAAATGGTATAAAAAAGAAAATGTAAACATTATTGCATGAATGGCATTTACCTAGTTACGGTAACGTAAACCCTGAATATAAATCAAATGAAAAAAAAAATTTAAGTTTTTATTTTAACTCCAGTTGGTTAACACACAGTGCTGTATTAGTTTCAGGGGTACAATATAGTGATTCAACACTTCCATTCATCACCCAGTGCTCATCATGACAAGTGCACGCCTTAATCCTCATCACCTATTTCACCCATCCCCCACCCACCTCCCATCAGTTCGTTCTCTATAATTAAGAGTTTGTTTCTTGACTTCTCTTTTTCCCTTTGCTCATTTGTTTTGTTTCTTAAATTCCATATATGATTGAAATCATTTGGTATTTTTTTCTCTGATTTATTTCTCATAGCATAACACCCTCTACTGCATCAATGTCACTGCAAAAGGCAAGACGTCATTCTTTTTTTATGGCTGAGTAACATTCCACATCTTCTTTATATATTCTTTATATGTTCCATGGACACTGGTCTGTTTCCATAATTTGGCTATTGTAGAGGGGTGCATGTATCCCTTTGAATTAGTGTAAACTCTGAATATCAATCAAACAGTTTTTTTTTCTTTTAAAGATAATTACTCTTGAAACTCTAAACTAAAACAGAAGTAATCTGTCAATGGATTATTAGTATAGGCAGAAACAAAAGGATACATTGGGAAATATCCTAAGAAAAAGCTGGGGAGCATCCAGGTGGCTCAGTTAGTTGAGTGCACAACTCTTGATTTAGGTTCAGGTCACAGTCCCAAGATCATGGGATTGAGCGCTGCATCAGGCTCTGCATTGAGCATGGAGCCTGCTTACGATTCTTTTCCTCTCTCCCTCTGCCCCTCTCTCCCACTCATATGTTCACTCTCTGTCTCTCTGTCTCTCTGTCTCTCTCATAAATAAATAAATAAATAAATAAATAAATAAATAAAAGAGTTGGGAGTGTGGTTAAGTCCAATCTACGTGCAAGCAGCAGTTTTAAAGAGCAGAATGACAAATCAGTAGAGGAAGCAGGTTAGTAGAGGGAGAGGAGAATGAACAGGAGTCCAGAGGGAAGCAGAGGTAACATTGCAGGCAGAGCCCACGCATTGTACACAGGAAAGCAGGCAAAGCTTGTTTTGCAAGTTGCCTTCATTCTAATGTCTTTAGTGAAATTTCTATTTACACACGCCTCCACAATAATTTCTTTTACTTGAACTAGCTTGAATCTGACTTTTTTTTTTTTTTTTTTGCAACAAACAAATCTGGCTGAGATAAGGGGCTAAGGACACACTCTACTAGGTCTTTTAAGGCATTGTCTTTTTTAACCCTGTTAACAAACTTGCAAGTTAGTTATAATTACCACCAACTTGGAATATGGAGATAGAGCAGACTTAAGAAATTTGTTTAAATTCACACAGCTACTAAGTGTCAAAGCTGAAAATCCAATGAACCCAGACTATCTGGCCCTTAAGTGCCAAAGCTCTTTTTACCATTCTTCTTTTTAAAAAGAAGATACAAAAAATAAATAAAATAAATAAATAAATAAGAAGATACAAAACAAACGAAACAAAATGAATTTAAAAAGCCCCTTTGCTCAAAGTGGGTAAATGCCATTGTCTTCCACATATGCCAAGGTTCCATATTCAAGTAGATTGACTGATTGGTTGATTTTTTTTCATTTAGGTAGTTTTAATAGATGGGAATCTTAGCTAAAAAAGAGAGAGAGAGAAAAGGAAAGAAAGAGAAAAGAGAAAAGAAAGGAAGTGTTCTTAACTTTAGTCCAAAACTACTTTGAAAAGTAAAATATTTCAATAGGAAAAACGAGTTTAACTGGCTTGTGTGTTTTTTGAAATGTGCTTTTGACTTTCCAATGTGAATGCATAATTTTAGAGATACATATAATACCTAAAAAAAAGTTTGTAAGCCATGACTTCTAGGACAACTTCAGAAGAGATCATAACTGAACATAATCTATCACTTGAATGCTGATGAAGCCTATGAATTTTGGCAGATGTTTCAACCTCAAACTGAGGCACCACATGAATTAATTTGTGAGAGAATATGGATTTAGAAGTCAATTCTGAAATGGGCCCTCACCCTACTATTTACTGGCTGTGTAGAATACTAAGAAATTTCTTTTAACCTCTGATTTGGGGTTTCTCACCTATAAAAATAGTCATGGGTATACAGCAGAACCAATCTCAAAAGTTTCTATGAGGGCTAAATTAGAGACCTCTGTTAGTGACATGCACACCATTAACACTTGGTAAGTACTCATTTCTCAAAGTTTTTCTTTAAAGATCTAGAAACTCTTGACTAGGAAATTTAGACACACTTGAACTTTCCAGTAGGACATACTTTATTACCTCGAGAGGTGACCTCTGGTGTCTGAAAGGCCACGGAAGTGTTTGTGGTGCTTTGATGCAGTGGAGAATGATCTCACAGCCACAACCTTACTGAGGTACATTATTTCTAAATAATGTAGAATCCAAGCCAGTAGAGAAAGCTCAGTGTTAAAGAGTTTTTTTTTTTTTTTTTAATTTTTTTTTCAACGTTTATTTATTTTGGGACAGAGAGAGACAGAGCATGAACGGGGGAGGGGCAGAGAGAGAGGGAGACACAGAATCGGAAACAGGCTCCAGGCTCCGAGCCATCAGCCCAGAGCCCGACGCGGGGCTCGAACTCACGGACCGCGAGATCGTGACCTGGCTGAAGTCGGACGCCCAACCGACTGCGCCACCCAGGCGCCCCAAGAGTTTTTAGTTCAGTTCCTGTCTGTTAATATTCCTTTTAGCTCAATCTCTTCTAAAACGACAGGAAGTGAAGAGGAGAGGATAAGGGCACAAAGAGCAAAAGAGGAGACTAGAGGAGAAGTGAACATGGGACAAGAGATGTTAGGTCCTGGTTAGAAGACAAAAGGGGGGGAATGGCCGCTGACTGAGATGAGAAAAGTTGGCTGTCACTTACTGGTCACACGGGAGTGTGTCAGCAGGACGCAAGACCTGGAACACCCCAGGATTCGGGGCACCAAGCATAGGGGAGGACCCAGAGAGGAGAAGCTGGAGGCAGAGTGGGGCCCCTCTGCCGGTCACAGGGCCAGGCAACCACCTTGCCTCTACCCTCCCCCCACTGAAGGAGAAGGAGGTTGGGGAAATTGAAACTGAAACTCTACTCATTCAGGCAAACAGAGCAGCCTAAAAATAGGGAATACGGTGAATGTCAGCGAATGGAATTGAAAGCCCCTAGTTCCCTCCGTCCCCCCACCCCACACTCTCCCTGAACTCCAGGATTCAGGCATAATTCTCCCAGGCAGGACAGGACTGACACCCCGAGGAGAAATGCCTTCCTTTGCTAACACTATGGAGTCACCCAATGGAAGACCCCGCTCACTACTGATTACGCCTCAGAGAGGTCCACCCTGTGCCGGCTCTGCCCTTGTACACAGAATTTTCAGTTATTTTAACTGCTTTATATTTGACACCAATGGATGGCCAAGAGTTAAACATTTCAGGGAAGCCTCCAGTATAAAAGAGACCAAACACAGAAAACAGGTGATAGATAAATAAAGGAATATAACAGCCACTCTAGAATGTAAAAGACAACTTCAAAAAACAAAAAACAAAAAAAACCAAAAAAACCCCCTGTAACATAGAGCCTCAGAGACGTAACATGTGATATTACATCACAGAAAGACAATAAGAAGGCATAAGAGAAGAACATCGGAAAACTGAGTCGTTAGATATTAAAATTAATACAAGAGAAATTTCAATTAACATTTAAGAGTGAAGGGTACCTTTTAGAAAATTACATAGGAAGTAGAGAATAATAATGGATGGAAGAAAATGTATGCAAATGAAGGAAACAATGCAAAAGATGCGATATCTGACCAACCGACATCAAAGGAAGGAAGGGAAAAGAGCAAAGGGAGAGGAGCAAACTATCAACAACTATCAACAAATATGTACAAGGAAGTTCCCCAGCACTTAATAAAATACATGTATTTTCATATGGAAAGTGTCCACTGAAAGCCTCACATGGTAAACTTGAAAAGAACCATAATAAAGAAAATAATTGTAAAATTTCAGCATGCTTGGGCAAAGCATGTATGTTGAAAGCTTCCAAAGGGGGGGGAAATAGGTTGTACACAAAAGATGAAGAAATGGAATGACATTAGACCCTCTGCAAGCTAGATGACAGTGGGGCAATTCCTTCAACATTCTCACAAATAATATTGGGCTTAGAAACTTTTTGCCAGGCCAACTGTCAATCAAACATGAAGGTAAAATGAAGGCATTTTCATGCAGTTAAAGGTCACATTAAATACACTTCTGCCCCCCTTTTAAAAATTTTTTTAAAATGTTTTATTATTATTATTATTTTGAGAGAGAGAGACAGAAAAAGGTGGGGGGGGGGGCAGAGAGAGACACAGAATCCAAAGCAAGCTCCAGGCTCTGATCTGTCAGCACAGAGCCCAAGGCAGGACTTGAACCCATGAACCACGAGATCGTGACCAGAGCTGAAGTCTGACGCTTAACTGACTGAGCCACTCAGGTGCCCCAACTTCTGCCCCTTTCTTAAAATAATATAGAGACAGGTGCTCTTTCAACAGAGAGCAAAATTTTTAAAAAAGACAAAAAAAAAAAAAAAGGAAAGGAAAGGAAAGAAAAAGATGTGGGATGCAGGCGACAGGATACTCGGCACAGAAAAGGTAAGGAGCAGGAAGCAAGGTGACAGCTTTGCTGTGGAGCTAGAAGATCCACAGTCCTGAATTGAGCCGGAGACAGGTTTGGGGGTAAAATGCAACGGACATATTATCTGATGGATTATAGACTTTGTAAAGCATCCCTTAAGAATATTTAGTAATACGTAAATAGATAATTTAAGCAAATGGAATAAAAAAGGACAATTGTTAACTTCAGGAAAAAAAAAAACCACAAATGTTTTCCATACAGGAAAACTTATTCGTGTACTTACTTGAACTAAATTTACATGGTCACGGTTATGTGAATACTATCATTATTTATTTGGCTCTTTGTTTAATATAATTTACAGTCCCATTCATTCATTTAATACACAGTTGTCAAGCATTTACTAAACAAAGGTACTAAGCTAGGAGTGGGGAATGCTCATATGAAAAAGGGATGGTCTCTCCCTTCCTGCCTCCTGCCTCCAGGGAGTTCAAAGTCAACAAAGATGGACAAATTAAAAAAAAAAAAAAAAAAGGAATTATAATCTCAGAAGGGTGGTAATGACAAAGAGTAATAAGGGTAAGATGCAGTGTTGGGCACAGAGGAGAGACCATGTCTGTCTGGCAGGGCAACTGTAGCTATCACAAGAGCAGAATATACTTGCCCCTTGAACAACGAGGTGGTTAGAGGCACCCAGCCCCTGTGGGGTCAAAAATCTGCATTCAAACCATTCTTGTTCAAGCATCAACTGTACTTTAACTGATGCTTGTAACGATGACCTTGAGCTTCCCAGGGGAAAAAAAAAAAATTGCTTGAAATATTCCAATTTCCCAAAGCAGAAAAAGATATAATTTTCATTAGAAATAGTCAAAATAAAAAATGCATGAAGACTTCGGGACTCTTAGGAAGATGGCTGATCAGAAACATCCCAAGAGTATCCATTAGTGAAATAGGCTGGTCAGCTGTAATCTGCAGACAGGGCTGCAGCATAATCAAATGTGGAGTTTAGCAAACTCAAGCCTGGAAGGTAGGATAAGAACACAGAGAAGGGAGCCTTGGGAGTGGCCCCTGGGAATGCCTGGAAAGAACAATTGCAAGATTTAATCCTTTCCCAAGGAGAAAACTTTTCCTGTAATATACCTCATCATTTCATAGTTTATACTTTGAACTTTCTGGACATGATACAGTGTAATTAATCTGTGTATACAGGACTGGGGAAAGGTTGACAGTAAAGCTGAAGACAAAATGGATAAAAATAGTTAAATATGGCAGAATGCTCCTTAATATACCACCAGGGTCAGGGGGTGCCTGGGTGGCTCAGTCAGTGAAGTGTCTGACTTGGGCTCAGGTCATGATCTCATGGCTGGTTAGTTCGAGCCCCGTGTCAGGCTCTGTGCTGACAGCTCAGAGCCTGGAGCCTGCTTTGGCCTCTGTGTCTCCCTCTTCTCCCTCTCTTTCAGCCCCTTCCCTGCTCATGTTCTGTCTGCCTCTCTCTCTCAAAAAGAAATAAACATTAAAATTTTTTTAAAAATATACTACCTGGGTCGGGAATGAAATATTAATCCGTATGTTCTGACTGCAGGACAGAAATATATTTAGAGAGCATATGTTTGCCTCCCTTCATCCTTGAGACTCTGCTAATGAGTGTAAACAGATTTTTTCAAGAGCACATAAAACCCCAAGAGCAAATAATTTATGTGAGAGGAGATGACAGGAACAAAATTTGGGAAGTTGGAAAGTAGTCAGTGGTCAGTGGTAAGTGACTTAGCAGATCCGAGAAAACTGAATGTCAAGTCAGCAGAGGGGACAGCTGAGGGACTGATTGGCCACAATAGTCCCTCATTGCTCCAGAAGTGGGGCAAGGGCTGAAAAGAAGAGTGTTGGCTGAAAGTGAAGTCTCAGAAGCAGTGAGTTCCCTAAATATGCCCCTCAGTCATACGCAGCTGGTGGACTGATTCTCTGGAGAGAGTAAATCAGAGAGAGGTAGAGTTCGGGACAAGGATACCACGCTGAACACAGGGAGACTGAATGAAAGTGTCCATCCTGGATGCTGGGATTCCCAGCTCTCTTCCCCTACTGATTCTCGGCTAGTGGCAGCAAGGCTTCTCCATTCCAGGCAGTAGCTAAGAGATCCTTCTTTAACTTGACCAGCCCAAGAAAAAAGAATCTGACACCAGAGGACTCCTTGTAGTGAAGGTGACTGTCAACAAACCCCACTCCCGGGCACGGAGTATCTGAACAGCTTCTCAGTGTTCCTCCCTTCAGTCTGAGCCATCAGCAGAGATTAACAGAGCTGTCTGAGAAGAACAGGCAGAGGTGCTCATCTTGACTTAGCACATTTTCTACTGAAACTGTTGTGAAGGAGAAAGTGTATGTTCGGAAAAGAATGGATGAAAACTAATGGAAGAAGCAGGAAGAGGAAGGAATTTAGCCTCGGTTCTCTCTCTGAAGTAGGAGGCAAAATCATCCGAGGAGGGCAGACGTTCACAGTGCTAGGATAGGTGTTTGAGAGTGTGGTGATGTTGGCTACTGTAAACATTAGTCTCCTGTAACCAGGAGACTCTTAAAGACAGCGAGCAGCGCCGAGGGCCCAGCTGAGCGTGGAATTTGGAACTATTTCAATCTGTCCTAGTTCGTGATTTTCCTACAAGGTAGAGGAGGCGAGAGGAGATGTGTAGACTAATTCCTGAGTGGGCGGTTTCAGGAGCCGTGTGGTGAAAGACCAAGTAGGCAAGGGGATGGAAAGAAATAATGAAATGGGTGGGATTGGAGCCATAGTAATAGAACGGGTCAGGTGATAGGTTAAGAAAGGGAAGACGAGATTTGTGGACCGATTGAGGAAACACAGGGGCAAGGGTTGGAAACTCTAAGGTTAGCAAATCGTAAGGCTCAGAGAGTGGGGTACTCTGGTTCAAGTCTGCTGAGTGATGGCAGAATGGTTTCCTGTCTCCTGGCAGCGAGGAGGGAAGACCCACTTCAAGTCTTGTTTCTTTCATTAAACTTCCACTGCTTGCCTCAAGTCAAAATTTCTTTTCTTTGTAAGTTTCTTTGAGTCTTACTGTTTGAATCACAGAAATAACATCTGATGTATGTCCTCTCCTGTACGTGTCTCGTGGTGTATTTCATTTATCATTTAAAAATGTGCGCTCATGTATTGCTCAAATCTTTTCCTTCCCTTTACTTGTCACCTCCTGAGTACGTTGGGGAGGGAGGTCCATTGACTTATTGTACTCCGGAGTTGCTTATTTGATCATAGCACACTATCAGATTTGTGATTGCCTCTTTGTCTCATCAAGTGTGATAAAAGGCTAGGAGAGCTGCTTGCACCAAGCAGGGCCTGCTTGAGGGCACTTGCCCTTTTGACAGTGAAATAGGTGTGGCAGGCTGAATAGTGGCCTCCCAAAATGTCCATATCCTAATTCCTGGGTCCTCTGCTTATTATCTTATATGGTGTATTTGTTTCCTAGGGCTGCTCAAGAAATTACCATAAACTTGGTGGCTTCCACAACAGAAATTCATTCTGTCACAGTTCTGGAAGCCGGAAGTTGGCAATCAAGTCACTGGCAAGGCTGTGCTCTCTCAGAAGGCTCTGGGAGATAATCCTTCCTTGCCTCTTCCAGTTTTTGGTGGATCCTTCTGTTCCTTGGCTCGTGACATCACTCCAATCCCTGTCTCCATCTTCATGTGGCCTGCTTCCCTGTGACTCTGTCTTTTTCTGTCTCTCACAAGCACACTTTCATTAGATTTAGGGCCCACCCTAATCCAGTATGCTCTCATCTCAATCCTTTGCTTAATTGTATCTGCAAAAATCCTATTTCCAAATAAAGTCACATTCTGAGTTTTCAGGTGGACAAGAATTTTTCTAGGACATTGTTTAACCCACTGCATACGGCAGAGACTTTGTGATTAAATTAAGGGTCGTGGGATTGGGAGATTATCCTTCACTACCCAGGTGAGCCCTAAATGCCATCACAAACATCTTTTTATAAAAGAGGCAGAGAGAGATCACATACACAGAAGATTATCTATTTTCTTTAATAGTCTGCTGGCTCCCATAGAATGGCATGGTGCCTATTTTTGCCCACCTGTGCACTCCCAACATTTGATACATTGTAGGTACTCAAAAGATATTTCTTGAAAGGAATTATTAACCTACAAAAATTCATTTTTACCCAAATAGGTTAAATAAAAATAACAATTACTCTTATTTGGTGAATATATTTAGTGACTCTCTGTCCCCCTTTTAAGCCCAGATGGGAAAGCACCCTCCCGCTGTCCTATTATGAAAGGAACAGAAGTTTGCAGCCACTCCTTCACAGGGAACAGCCATTTGGATGAATTTTAAAATACCTTTCACACTGAGCCAGGACATACAATGGTCTCTTCCATTTCTAAAGTTAATATGGTAGCAGCCTGAGCATCAAGGGACTTTACTGCAAAACGACATTGTGCTCCCCGTGCTCCCCTCGGACTGCTTGCTCGGGAGCATTTTTGCTGTCATTCATTGCCCCCCGTAGGGTGTCATGGCTAAGCTCCCTCTTAATACTGCCAGAGGTAGCAGCATACTGAGGAGGAAGCCCCCACCAAGTTGGCCTGGGGATGTTGAAGACGGTTCCAGAAAAGAAGTGTTCGTATCAAGAGAGCTTTCAGTTGTTATTTTTTTTTTAGTGTCCATATACAATTTTGACTCTAGGGACTATTTCTGAATTTGCATTTAGGCCTAAATGTAAATAATCACGGAGAGATAAAAACTCTAGAGAATAAATATCCAGAAGACGTTAGTTTGGCATAACTTTTTTTCTATGGAAATATAACCTTTTAGTTTGCTAAAGCTACTTCAACAAAGTACCACAAACTAAGTGGCTTACAACAGATATGTATTGTCTCAGTTCTGGAGGTTAGAAGTTCAAGATCAGGCATCTGCAGGGTCTGTTCTTTATGAGGACTGTGTCTACTTCAGAGTTTCTGGAAGCCTCAGGCACTCCTTGCTTGTAGATGGCATTCTCTCTGCGTCTCCACATATTTTTCCTCTGTACTGCTCTGTTTCTGTGTCCAAATGTTCCTTTATAAGAACACCAGTAATATTAAGTTAAGAGTCACCCTAATTACCTCATTTTAACCTGATTACCTCTATAAATAAATGTCTCTATCTCTAAATAAAGCTAATTCTGACATATTGGAGGCTAGGACTCCAACGCTTTTATCTTAGGGGGAAAGAACTGAACCCATAACACTCTAATGTGGGAATCCCAGCAGCAGACAATTTGTAATATAGGCTGCAGGATAAGGCAGATTCATGCAAGCTAAGGCACTGGCCAGTGGCTGACAGACTAAGCAAGAGCATCCCAGACAATAAGCTCAGCCACCAGTAGCCAGGGTCTCTGACAAAAGGAGTATTGTACCCAAAGAAAAGACTGAGCCTGCCCTTGGGGCTTCTCAGTTTCATTCATGCCCTCAGATAGCAGCACCAAGAACGCGCCAATTTTCGGAAACAAGGGACAAACTATTGCTCTAATCTTGTAAAATTTGCAAGATCAAATTAATTATTAGTTAAGGAATTAAACAGTATGAAAGTGGTTAAATGAAATACCATGCAATGTAGCTATTTCCTTAGAGAAGGTAATTTAAAAATAAACAGAAGAACTGTAATCTTCTTGTTCATTATGGGAAATATATGTGAAACTGTCCTGACTGGTTGAAATCTGACATGTACAATTCCATAGTCCCAGTTAGCTTTATTGCATAAACCCCATTGAAAATGAAATTTTATATTAACTTGTGGGATTTTTTGATCAATGTTTGTCTGCCTCACTAGAATGTTACCTCTTTCTGGGCAAGGATTGCATTTTTATTGTTGTTGTTTTTTCATGTTTTTAGAATCTCAGAAATGCAAAGGTATTGGGTCATAGCATGGCTTCAATAAATATTTGTTTGTTATGAATGAATGGATGAGATAGCATTTGAACAGGTTCATTTGTTAAATGAGTCATTATTTGTTCATCCAATCATTCATAGCTAATAATATTTATTGTTCTGCAAGTATAGCTTATGAGGCACTAGAAAGGTTACAAGTGATGAAAAAAAGTAACATTTTTTCTCAAAGAATTTAGGATTTACAAAAATCAGGAGATACAATATGCAATGATAAAACATAAGTCCATTGAGAGTAGACTAATGTCATAGACTCTGGGTCTGAAGTTCCCTCTTGTCCAGCAAGAGAGTGGGACATGGGACTGAAAATGCAAGTGAAGCTAATGTCCAGGAGGAGACAAGAGCCCCGAGTAAGGTCCTTGCTCCATTTTTATTAGGATCAGAAGGCTCACAAGCATGATGGGTGTGCACAAAAAGACGATGAAACTGTGAACATTAACTCATGGGCATGGGGAAAAGGGGTTTTGAAGATATGTTAGGGGTTCAGACCAACACAAAACAAAATTCTGGTGCTGGGTGGAAGGTTGTTTACAGCATACATGAGGTGCCAAGTCTGTTTACCTGAATTGGCTTAGGGGACAAGAAAGACAGAGCATGCACCTCAGGGTCATCAAGGTACCTTTCTTTTGCTAGCTCCTCTCTGAGCAACTTCACCCTGCTGCGTCTAAAGTCCTATTTACCTGTTTACCTATTTTGGTCCTTCCCTCCTGTGAAAGCAGCTTTCTAAGTTGGGGGGTTTGTTTTCACCCTGAATACCTAATCTTGTTTAACCCATCTTGGATGTTTTCATCCTGAGATTTCCTATTCCTATACTTTTGTCCTATACTGGGGCCTTTGCCCTGTTTACCTAATCTTATTTACCTAATCTTATTTACCTAATCTTGTTTACCTAATCTTGGATGTTTTCATCCTGAAAGTTCCTATTCCTATGCCTTGATCCTATACTGAGGGACTTTGCCCCATTTACCTAATCTTGTTTACCCAAACTTGGGTGTGTTCATCCTGTGGCTTTCTAATTCTTTACGCCTTGTTAACCCATGGTGCAAGTTCAGGGAATTCCTAAGCCTATTCCCCACAGATTAAAACACTAATAGACACACAGAAGGGGGTAAAGACTGTCACATTCTGAGAGCAGAGGCAGTTCAGAAAGGAAGTATGTGAGGTAGGTCTTAATGAATGAACAAGACCGTGAAAAATAAAAATGAGAGAAAAGGGGAAATAGGGAGAGAAGGCACCCAAGTGATGTTTTTGTGGTAACAAGTATCTATATTGCAGGAAAACAAAACCAAACCAAGGAGCTGTTGACAATACAACTAAACATTAGACTGGGACCCTACCTTGCCAAATTGAAGAGTTCAGATGACTTCTGTGATGGGAAGAGAGTAAAGACTTTTCAGCAGGGCAGTGACGTGATTGGAGTGTTTCCTTGGGAAGACTTTGGGATGGCAATGGGTCATTTAGGAAGTTGCGTGTGTGAGTGTAGGACAATGGTGGTCAGAAATGAGGGAGATCTAGTTTTTGTGGGGCCTGATGCCTACACAATTAGACAGTTTAAGAAAAGTAATACAAAACCAAGTATCAAATATTAATTTAAAGGAAAAAAGTCATGAGTCTATAGGGAGAATGGAAAGATAATTTTCTGTCCTGCGGTATGATTCACCACAGCTTTAAAGAAATCATTGATAATTTAGAAAATTCTCTTCTAATTTTACAATTTGCTATTGGTAATGTCACACTAACATGGATTCCGATATGATGGAATATACGAAACTTTGTCCAGAGATGTATGTGCTGTTGTTTTACACACAGGACATCTAATAATTCTACTTCACACATTAGCTGTCAGAAAAGAAAACAAAATAAATGGTACATTTATAATTATATATGTTACATCGTTGAATATATTCTTGACAAGGCAGAACTTGTTTTGACTAGACACTGATGAGAACTGAATCCTCCACTTGTACTGAACACCAATGATTGAATTTCCCACACACAAGCTGCAGGCTCTATACCTTTCAAATCTCGTAATTCATTTCCTAACTGTGACAGTGTTGAACACCTGAGAATACCTTCATATTGAGATACGACCTCTGCTTTGTATGGCAAGGCTGACTGAGTCAGCATAGTAAGTAATTGGCATATTCCTTGAAACTGTTCCTATGCCTGAGAAACTAGCAATAAGTTAGCTGCCCAAGGAAGTGAGTATGAACCACTTAACAGACCACACTAAACTCACCACAAATAATCTCCAACTCAATTACCTCTTGTCTCTATACAAAATTCCTGTGATCATTTCCATGCTGCTTGACAAAGGGGTGTGGGTGTTGCTGGGGGACATGAGATGGAAGGCCTGTTGAGGTGGAAACAGATTTAGTCTTAACCAACTGTAGTTAGTATATCTTATTTTTTTCCAATTTTATGAAAATATATGACCTACTGAACAAATTCATAGAGCCCTGTGACTCTAGGCATGCTCTAATATGGCTCCAGTGGTCCCTGTCTCCTGGAATTAATAATCCTGTGTAATCTCTTCTCCTTGAGTTAGGCTGGCCTGGAGATTTGCTTTTAACCAACAGAATGTGACAAAGGTAATGGGATTAAGTTACATAAGACAGTCATCGCCATCTTGCTAGCATACTCCCTTGCTGGCTTTTATAAAGCATGGTACTAGGGAGGTCCATGTGGCAAGAAACTGAGTGTTTTCTGGCCAATAGCCAGTTAGAAACTGAAGCAGTCCAACAGCCTTTGAGGAACTGACAATCTGTCAACTACCACATAAATTTGGACACCAATCCTTTCCTCGTTGAGCCTTTAGATGAGATCCTAGCTCTGGTCAACTCCTTGATTGAAGCCTGATGACAGGATCCAGCTAAGCTGTGCCTTGATTCCTGAACCAAAGAAAATGTGAGATCAAATGTATGTTGTTTTAAGCTCCTAAATTGTGAAGCAATTTATTACATTGTAATAGAAAATGAACACAGATCCCTTCCAGGGTCTTGGGATTGGTATAAAGGAAGGGCCTCAAAGCTTAATGCATTTGCTTCATGTAAATCTGCCTTTGAATATGAGCCTAAACCAGAGTTGCGGCCTTGGGGACAGTACACTAAAATCTCACATACTCATGCTATAGACTTTACCAATATGTGCAGCACTTTATCCCTGGGCAGGCAGCATGGGTTTGTTGGAGGTGATTGTTCAATTGAGTAAAAGAAAAAAAAAACAAAAAAACAAAAAACAAAAAACACCTGCCAAAGGTAAGAGATAGGGGGTAGTTTAAGGAGAGAAGGTATTTCTTTGAACCATTTTTGAGAATTAGGACTTCAACAAGAAATGGTAGACATACACTAGGGCAGTCACCCACAGAGAGCACACATTTAATAATCCCATCAGTATGATTTTATTACTGTCTTCAGCAAAGTGTGGCAGCTTTGGTTTGGAAGCTGAGACAGAGAAATGTGAAGGCCACCTAACGGTAAAGATTTATGATGTGACTATGGGATTTTGGCCCAGCTGGATGGCAAGGCAAGTTATAAAAAGATGATATACAATAGGATAATAGGGAGATATGTGGGGTCTGGAAGTCGCAGTGAGATGGGGTTCAGGAGATATCAAAGAAGAGAGGGGGGAAATGGCATCGTCCGAGAAGGGATTGGTGAGTTTCAGATCTCAGAAGTGGAATACTTCTGTGGGAAAACAATGAGTTGATTTTGGCCATATAAACATGTGATTGAAATGGAATTAAAAGAAAACTCATTGAAATTTAAAGCAAAAATTATGACACCAGGTTCTCAAAATTTTCACGAATAATTTTTGAAGTTATAGAATATGGCTGTAAGGATAAGGCGTTGAAAGATGACCGTGAATTAGACATTTTCCATCAGTATGATCCTGGCTACTTTTCACTTCTGAAATTTTTTTTAATGTGGCACATCTAAATTGATATTGTCAAAATACATCCTATCATTCTATTGAAAAAATAACGAAGGAAATTATAACCTGTGTCCTGAATCCTTTCCAATTTAAGAAATACAAATAATATTTGCCCTAAGATGAATAGTATATCCTTCCTTTAGCATCTCTATCATGTCACATTTAATTGATTTCAACCAAATGATTCATGAACAGGTACCATAAACAGGTCATCTGAAGTTGGTTATCAGTTGGGACATAAAGTCATAGCTCCTGTCATAATCTAGTCTCATGATTCTACAAAGAGAAATTAGATGGACTGTTTTGGCCAGTGTTCATCCTCCTGGGTGTTGGAGTAAAACTCTCACCTAGATTTAGGGAAACTAATGTTTCAAACCTGAGTGTTGAAAAGAAAATGTTAATAAGTCATAGCAGCAAGTCTGAATTGGTCTCTGATAGTGTAGCTGTAATTTTAACATTGAACCATCTCCTTTGAAACATTTTTAAGGCTTTGAGTAAATTCCTACACAATTCTTATAGTGCGCCCTGCTTCTTCATGTGTCCTAATTTAAATTCCCGGTACAGCCAGTCGATAAAGTGCAGGCACTGGGGGTCAGTCAAGAAGCAACAGGATGGTATTGGCCTTGACAGGAGCTTCCATTTTGGCTTGGGCGTGTGGCAACAGATGCATTAAACTTTGAGCCTTGGTGGTGGCAGGGGCAGTTTCCCAGAGGGTTTCAGGCAGAGTTCCTGGCACAGCAGTAGCATGAAGGGGAGCACTGCCAAGTTTTCTCTAGTACTCAGTGGGAAGGAAAGCAGCAGTGACAGCAGGTTTTTCCATCAGGCCAATTCTGTTGTGAGGTTTTGGGCTTTCTTCCTGAGAATTAGCCTGAAGTCTGGTTCGCCAGCCTTCCCAGCAATTTTAAGACCGTTGAATATGCTTTGAATAAACTCTCTTTTTGCTTAATCAGCCCTAGCCATTATCTGTTGATTGCAACTAGGAACCCTGACAAACGTTTCACATTAGGGCGGGGATATCACGAGGACCTCCAGATGGCATTTCTGCGCAAATCCTTTTCCCTTAAGATTGTCTCAGTGTTTGTTTCTCATTGGGGTGTAGGAGGGTAGAGCTACATGGAAATGACGGGATGGGGTCAACAACCCCCTTGATTCAGAGACTACCACCCCAGGATGACAAGGGGGACAGATATTACATAAAACCTGGCAGAAGACTTTGGTCATTGAAGAGCACATTTATTCCAGTCATCGCTGAGTAAATGATTACTATCTGCCAGACCCTTTGCTGCACTCTGGAAATAAAAATGCAGGGAAAGTGACTTGGAGAAAGAAGAGTTCCATCAGTAGATAAATCACAGCATAACACAGTAGGAGGAATTAAAGTAACTTAAACAAAGTGCTAGGTAAGAACGTACCTTAAGATAAACCCACAAAATATAAGTGGCCACTTACAAATATATTTTTTATGAAACACTAAAACCATAAAGTGAGATCATTCTACCCTATTTACCCAGAAACTTCTAGAAGGATTGGTAGATTGCTTCAAGAACACACAACTTTGTGAGTCCTGTAAGGAGTTAACCAGTTGCTTAAGGAGCATATTCAGTGGGATAATGGTAGAAAAGTAAACAGGAAAATGCTGGAGAGAGATGAAACTATGTTCCATCCTGATGGCTCAGGTGCAAAGTGCATCAGTAGCAGGGTGGAGGCAGGACTGGAGATGGAACAGAGACATTATTACTCAAAATGCTAGAGTATTAATATATTTTCTCTCAGGACTAGGAAAGGAGGATGCCGTTTTGGCAAAGGAAAAAACGCTTTGGGGACTCCTCTGTGCCTTCAAGACATGGAAATATCTTTATTTAGGGGTAAATTGGGCTATAGAGAATTATAAGGAAGAAGCAGGAGCCAGATGAGAAAGCGCATACTGCTCAGAGGTGAGAGGAAGGCAGGCTGTTAGGATTCCTTTTTCACTTCCCGTTGAATTACTGGGTCAATTCACCAAATAGGGAAAGAGGCTAAAATCTGGAAATCCAACCATGGTTCTGTGGTTCAGAGAAGCCACTTTGTAGCTACACACGTTGTATCCGTAACAAAAAGATATTGAGTAGCTAAATACTACCAGCTATAATTGGGAAAGTAGTTTGTCACTTTAAGTTGTCAAATTTACATCCAAGAAATAATTTACGTAAGGAGACTCACTAGCTTAAAAAAAAAAAAAAACGATGAAAACATTAAAATGTATGCAACTATATTTAAGCAAGATGTTTTGTAGTTGAGAAAGCTATGCCCCATATACTTCACAGATACAAAAATACAAACTAGCATAAAGCATGTAATTAGCTTTTAAAATGGCAAGTAGGAACATAGTACTGAATATATCTAGTCAGGCTAAAAAAAATTACTTGTAATGGGAGAGAAGGAGAAACTTTTCTAAACTATGTCAGTTGGTTATGAACCTTTCAGTAATATTAATAATACAGAATGGCTATTTTGACAAGGCAAATATTGTAAAGTTAGCTGTGGACATGTAAAATTAACGTTCACCTTGGAAACAGAATGACTTGAAATTGAACCCCAGCTTTGTCCTCTTACTATCTGTCTGAGGCTCAAATGTGACAATGTTTGTAAAAATGTACTGTAAAAGAGAAGCCAATACAAAAGAAGAACATTAGTATTAAAGGCGTTGTTTCCAGAGAAGTGGATGGAGTTCATAGATAAAATGAATAGAGGATACCACTCCTTAATCAGAAGAGAACCAATTTTCTACCCTGAAATTGAAGGCACTTTTTTTTTTTAATGTTTATTTACTTATTTTGAGAGAGAGAGCACAAGCAGGGAAGGTACAGAGAGAGAGAGAGAGACAAAAACAATTCCAAGCAGGCTCTGCACTGCCAGGGCAGAACCCAATTCAGGGCTCGAACTCACAATCCTTGAGATCATGACCTGATCCGAAATCAAGTTAGATGCTTAACCGACTGAGCCACCCTGAAGGCACTTTTTTTTTTTTTTTTTTTTTTTTTTTTTTTTTAGCGGTGTTACAGAACCATGCAGATGTGACATTGTGGCAGGCAGCCTTTAATATGTTCCCTAGGGGCACCTGGGTGACTCAGTCAGCTGAGCAGCTGACTCTTGATTTTGGCTCAGGTCACGATCTCGCAGATGGTGGGTTTGAGCCCTGTGTTGGGCTCTGTGTTGACACACAGAGTCTGCTTGGGATTCTTTCTCTATCTCTCACTCTGCCCCTCCGCTGCTCTCTGTCTCTCAGAAATAAATAAATAAACATTAAAAAAAAAAGATGTTTCCTAATGATTTCTATCTTCCAGTATTCACATTCTGTGTAGTTCCCTCCTACACAGTACTGGGGATGGACGGTGTGACCAATAAAATACGGCAGAAGTGTTAGTGTGTCGGGTCCGAGACTCGGTTAAGACATGACAGCCTCTCAGTCTCTGTCTCCAATCCTTCCCTCCATAGCCGGCTGCGGGTGTGTTGTAAGCCGCCCTGTGGAAAAGTCTACACGGTAAAGAACTCGGGCCTCTGGCTAACAGCTACATGACGGAGCTGGGAAAAGTAGACCCTCAACCCAGTCAAGCCTTCAGACGACTTCAGCCACAGCTAAGTGCAGCCTTGTGAGAGACACTGAGGCAAAACCACCTAGCTAAGCTATTCCTGGATTCCTGACCTCAGATGCTTTTCAAGATAAGAGATGCTTCTTGTTTAAGATGCTAAATTTGGGGATATATATATATATATATATATATATATATATACACACACATATACACACTCATAAGTATATATTTCAAGCATATATATATATATACACACACACGTATATATACACACATAAGTATATATTTCAAGCATATATATATATATATATGTATATATAATAGGTTAGTACTGTATCGACTTGGCCAAGCCAAACTACATTTACCAGAATTCCCTTTTCTGTATGTTTCTGGTTACACTGACCCAAAAGAAATTCTTGCAGAAGATTCCGAGGGTGGAAGTGAGGTGGCTACCATTTTGGAGGGCACATACACTTTGTCTCCTACCTGCTGGCTCACCTTGTTGGAGTATGGTGGTGGTTGGGCCCGTAACTGCTCCACGGTGTCCTGGACCTTTCTCCAGCTTCTCCGCTGCCTGAGATAAGGTGTGTGTGTTTAGTTCTGTGAGGAAGAGCCTGGTTTCTGTAGGATATCCACGTTACCAAGGTCAAAGGCAGCGTGAACATATTTAGGTTTCAGTCTGTCCTCATGGGCTCTAGCTCGTGCGTTCGGATTCCAGGTTGTCCTCGCTTTCATCCACTTTGCATTCACCCATCCTTCCTAACTGTCTGCTTATGCACTTCAAGCCCCGGCTTCAGATGTGAAGAGAACAGCCTTCCAAAGACTGCTAGCCAGTTTACCCAGCTGAGTAAGATCAAATCTTTATAACAAATTCCTATGTGTACACACACATGTATGTATACATGTGTATGTGCTTAAGTGTGTGTGTGTGTGTGTATATACATGTGTATAGATAGATACACCTGGTCCTGGCTACATGGGGTCACTCAGATCCATCATCAGGAAGGTAGACGTAATATTTGGTGTCAAGTTTATAGTTCATAGAATTGCTCATTTTTTCTCACTTCTGGTCCTCCCAACTCCAGTTTTATGTCTTTTTACCTGGCAATACTTACAAAGGAAATAGCTATTGTACTGTAATTCTCCAGGACTGAAATCTAAGTACTCTTGTAAGGGAAACCCGATAATGAAATGATGGTATCAAAATGACATTAAAAGGAGGAAAGATACTGAAAATGTCAAGTGTTTAAGGAGAGAGGGAAAGGCAAGGTTTCAACAAGACTCTCACTTCTGCTCCTTGGATAAAAGAGAAAGGAAGACAGTCTTCTGCCTGTACTCCCCTCCCACAGCGGCCACTTCAGGATGAAGGCTCCCCCACCGGGAAGCAGAAGATAGGAGGCTCTGTTCCTAGGTTGAGCCTCACACTTGGCGACTGACTGTGTGTATGAAAGGGTGGTGTGGGCTCCCTTCCCTATGAGAACAACATTATTGTGGAGGGCATTACTCTTTTTATCACCGGAAAAACTCCAATATATAATTTTTAGAGGAGGAAACAATTAATAATTTTGGTATCCACCATGTGCACGAGACTGTGCTAACTGCTTTCCATATCTTTTCATTTAATACACAGGACAATGCCATGACGTTGGCACTGACATTAACATTTTACAGACGATCAGACAGAGTCAGAGAATTTATATCACTTGCCTGTAGATATAGAGCTGGGTCAGACTTTAAAGGCAATACTCTTTCTATAAAACTGCACTGCTTCCTTTACAGAGACCTCAATTCTGAAAAGAATAATTACAATAATGGCCTAGCCCCCTCATTAGTCTGAAGAGAGTGTGGATCTGCTGGAAATGTTTTTAATAAGTACCTGACCTGCAGTTGAGTTATATGCCCCAAGTATATTTCCACATAATATATATTCTATTATGAGCCCTGTCTTCTCAAAACCAATTCTCTCAAGAGGCAGCGTAACACTGAGATTAAGAAAATGAGTTCTGAAGTCAGACTGCATGAGTTCATAGAGGTGAACGCTTACTTACATTGTGACTTTGGAAAACTTATTTAAACCCTCTGTGCTTCAGTTTTTTCCTCTTTAAAACAGATGATGATAGCGCCCACATTGTAGTGTTGTTAGGATTAAATGACATATTTTGCCAAAAACCATAAATCTAACATATGGAGCACACACTATAGGCTAGACATTATTTCAGAGCTTTGTACATAGTAACTCATTTATTACATTTCTATGAGGTAGGCTTTGTTAGTATTCCCATTTTGCAAATGATAAAACCAAAGCATTTAGAGCCTAAATAAATTGCTCAAGGTCACCTGGTCACATGAGGTCATATGGTTAAGTAAAGGTCAAGTACATTTTGCTTACTTGAGTATTGCATCTTTCATTGTAGAAGTCAATTGACTGCAGCCCACCCAGGGGTCTATGGGCATTACCTATAGTATTCCATTGCATGAAGATAAGGTAAGAAGATAAGGTAAGATAAGAAAGGTAAATGAGAATAACTGACTCCATTCTCTGGGACAAAAACTAAATACATTTTATAGTTTTATAACCTTCACCATTTTATAGTTTGTAATGAAAGATTCCAAATAAGAAATCAGTGGAGATATGTGGAGACATCTGATAGCTTGGGGATGGAAAGTAACCATGGAGGGGGAACTTGGGTGATGAACATTGTTCTCTTTAGGGAAAGGGAAAGAAATGATTTATCACAGCTTTCTAGAGCTGGATCTAGGAAATGACTAGGAGGTTAAATTTTTCCTTACCAACTGGGAAAGCAAAGACAGTAACACAGCCCGGGGAGGATGGGGTTGGCCAAGGCTTCTAGCTGGCAGATGTGAGTGGGGGGGAAGGTAAGAGTCTGTGAGACTCAATGCCTGAAATGAGGCTGGAAAGCTGTGCTGATAAGGAAAGATGCTGGTGGAGTGAGACTAGGCTTGTCTGGCCAGGTGGAGTGGAGCTCAGGAGCCAGTTTTCCACCTTTGAAAGGAAAATAAGGTATGTTTCTCCTTCCCCTGAGAAAACAGTGTCACCTGCTCAGGCCCTTGTTTTCGCTCTCAGTGTGGATTTCCTATTTCATAGTATCAAGGCATGGCCGGTGTACTGATTACTCCCTGGGCGGTAGGAGCTCTGGGGCTTGAAGTCCCCCTGGCTCCGCTACCTGATGCCTGCTGGATATTTGCCTGAAAGCAGTCTCTGGAGACAAAGTCCGTTCAAACTGAAATCAAGCCGAATGTTCTTCCAGACAGTCTCCTGATGCTGGGACAGGATGACTCAGTCTATCCTTCCTGGTTCCTGTGTCCATAAATTCCTTGAATTAGCTGAAGAATGCAGTCTAAGCAAATTCCTGCTTCTTAGGGAGACAAGACGTGATTTTCTCCTTTACTCTCTTCTTTCTAGCTCTTTCTCTCTGTTATCACTTGGCTAGGTTTATATTCTTTGCTCTACACTTTATTAAGTTGCTTTTCTCTTTCAGGACAATACAAATTTGGGTTCCAGAAACACATACTTTCATATCTATATATACGAAGTATATGAATTCCTCACTTCGCACAGTTCCAACATGCATGAATTTCAGTTACCTTAGTGAAACAACACAACTGACTTCCCTCAACGACACAGTTTAAATTTCAGTGTTCACAGTATATTTACTGAGCAATTGCATAAAGTATAAACTTTGCTGCTAGCTCCCTGGCCCGCAAATCGTTACGTAAACAGGAAATGCCAATCATGATCGATGACCTTCACATCACCTTTTCCAAAGGCTATCGGTAACTGGTGACCACACAGATGTTACTCAGCCCACGCACAGAAAGGAAAGTGTGTAATTGTGTTGACTCCTGGTTTCCCAGCTGTAAAGAGATGATGTAGGCCAAGTAGTTTAACTTTCAAAGCACGATGACTGTCATTCTGTTTCTCTTGGGGACTGGAAAATGTGAAAATTTGCTTTTTACCACCAAACACAACTTCATTAATCCAGCCAATGGGCCATGAGGGTGTTTTAACTTCGAAAGCCCATTTTTGTATATGGACTTCAGGACACACTGTTGATACTATAACCAGAGATCATGTAACTTTAACTGAGTTTGGGGAGAAATGTGTCATAAAGCATGCAACTGAAAACATCTAAGCATTATGGCAGGAGGTAAAAGCAGGCAGTATCTGTGCAGTACGACAGAAACATTTACCACATTGTGCAAATAACCGGGCAGGATTCAAATCAAATGTAAATGGAGTTAAAAGATCCTCCTGAGGAAATGGTGAAGTTGCATTGGTTCCAGGGGCTCTAGATTTGGGGCAAGAACTTAGCGAAGGTGACCTTATACATGAACATAAATGAGGGAGGACTGCAAAGGGAAAAGAAAACGAAGAGGTCCCAGAAGTGACACTGGCAAAAAAACAAGACAAAACAACAACAACAACGACAATCACATTAAAAGAATTATCAGAGGCATTTCACGATGTGAAAATCACAATGAATAAAATGTTGGTTCAGTTGATCCTAACTTAGAGAGGAGTTATGACAGTTCACCAAGGTGTAATAGATGCTCACTCCATGTTATATGACGAGATGAAGGCCAGTAATGTTCAAACTACTCTTGATTCATATTTTTACAAAGAAAGAAAACAGTTTGGTTTTCAGTGTTTCTGATGCTTTAAATTACAGCGTGCTAAATAAGTATTAGTTTTAGGGGTGCCTGGGTGGCTCAGTGGGTTGAGTGCCCAGTTCTGGCCTCTCTGATGATCATGATCTCCTGGTTCATGAGTTTGAGCCCCGTATCAGGCTCACTGCTGTTAGCTGGGAGCCTTCTTTGGCTCTTCTGTCCGCCCTTCCCTGCCCCCGCTCTCTCTCTGTCCCTCTCTCGCTCACCCTCTCTCTCAAAATTAAAATAAACATTATATATATGTAAGTTTTCCTGTGTTGTTGATGTTACCTATACATCTAGAGCTGACAGTAAGATAATTTTTTAATGTTTTAACAAAAAATTTGAAAGATTCCAGAAAAATTAAAAAAAAAATTTCTCATCCATTATTAAGATTGCTTCTCAAGGTTTCAGCTTTTGCACAGTCATTATTGATGGCTCCTCACCTTGGGCAGAATAAAGACCACCTTATGTATCATATGTAACAGGTATACATATTTAAATGCATAGAAAGATTTATTCATTTGCTTAACAGATATTTATTTATTGAGCCTCACCTATTTGTTAAGCACCAGACAGCGAACAAAAAGTCTCAATGCTCATAAATAAATTCAACATATGTCTAGTGATCACAAAAGCTGAGAAGAAAAGTAGAGCTGCAAGATACAGAGTTCTGAGTGGGGAATGGGATTCTGTTTTCTACAGTATTGTCCCTGAGAGCCTATCTGTAAGGTGACATTGAACACAGAAACGCAGATGTCTGAAGGAAAGAACTCAGGCAAAGGAAACAGTAAGCACACTATCATTTTCTCTTATATTGGTGACTCTACAAAATGTTTTCTGGTAACTCAGGAGCCAGGTCTTAGTGAAGTCTTGGGCAACAGTTGAAAGTTGTTGCTACATTTAGGTGCACGTAGAAGGGTCATCATATGTTGAGCATGAAATAGCCGTGTCTCCAGACCAGTGTAATAGTGCACTGATTCATTTTCTGCTTTATACTTTCCTGAAAAAAGATACTGATACAAATTCTTTAAAAAAATTTTTTTCAATATCCATTTATTTTTGAGAAAGAGACAGATAGAGACAGACAGACAGACAGACAGAGCATAAGCAGGAGAGGGGCAGAGAGAGAGGGAGACACAGAATCCGAAGCAGGCTCCAGGCTCTGAGCTGTCAGCATACAGCTGGATGCGGGGCTTGAACCCACAAACCGTGGGATCATGACCTGAGCCGAGGTCAGATGCTTAACCTACTGAGCCACCCAGGAGCCCCAATACTGATTCAAATTCTTCTTGGTTTTCCAGTGCATAATTAAGTAGTGTCATTCAGTTGGGAATGTGTAACAGTTTCTACTACCCAAGCGTTATTTTTTATATGCCAAACATGTTATAGGTAACAACTCTCACATTTATTATCTTAAATCTTCAGTTGAAGTTCATAGATGTTTCTAGTTTTTTGAGGTATATTATTGATTCACAGGTCTTAATTAGCCCAAATTTGTATTTATTCATTTCTACAACAAGGCCAAGAACTCTGATTTTTATCTTTCACTGATGGATGACAATTGTTTTAAGGAGAAAAAGACTAATACTGAGTAAAACATGTCTCACAGAGCCAAAGGAACGTTTATGGGGGACTTTCGTCATATGCGCTTCACCTCTCCTACAGTCATTGTTATTCAAGAATCATTTTGCTCTCAGGGGTGCCTGGGTGACTCAGTTAAGTGTCCAACTTCAGTTCTGGTCACGATCACAAGGTTTGGGGGTTTCAGCCTTTCATCAGGCTCTGTGCTGACAGCTCAGAGCCTGGAGCCTGCTTTGGATTCTGTGCTTCTGTCTCTCTGCCCCTCCCCCGCTCATACTCTGTCTCTCTCTGTCAAAAATAAAGATTAAAAAAAAAAGAATCATTTGCTTCATGCAAAGTTCATTCATGTAGAATACTGTAAAAGATCAAAGCTCTATATTCAGTTTAATAGTCTTAGAGAGCAGATTGGATCAACTGAAATCGTAAATATATTCTTAGAAATATGGTTATGTCTGTGGAACAGAATACCAACTATTAGAAAGTTTAAGAGAACTAAAGGGTTATTCTGGTTATACACACACACACACACACACACACACACACACACACACACCCCCCAATTAATACAGAGGGAAGCTCTCCAAGTACAGTGGAAACTCAGGCCTTAGGTATAAATCACAGGACTAATGAATGAATAGGGAGATTCTAGCTATTAGATTCAGAAAGGTTATTATCTGACTCATAAAGGCTTTTAGTAATACACAAATGCGTGTTTAAAAATGTGACATTTACTTAAGCCATACTTTTTGTTACAGTCATTTAAATTATTAATAAGACCACAGCTTTTAAGATGGCTATAGTCAAAAGGAATTCCAAAAGATGATGTGGAGATTATTAAGCAGGCTTTTATTCTGTAACTTCTGTGTTTGTAAAGTCTGCCTTTCTGTTTTGGTTCTTTTATTTTGTTTACTAACAGAGCAGTTTAGGTTTTCCTTGGAAGCAGAAGGTACGATAATAAAGCAGTTCTCAAGTACTTATATATACATGGGAGGCAGTCCTCCCACCTCCCAAGTTCACCTCCTTAGTCAGGATACTGAAGGAAGGATATTCCCAAGAATATATTTCTCATCCTTCTTGGGATGGGAAAGCGATTTCACTTTCAAATAATGCTTATATATGTTTAAAACCCTGAGCATTCTGAAATTATTGCTTTTCTAGGACTGATGCTGACTGATGTGGGAGACTGAAATTGAGTAGTCTCTGCCCTCAAAGATCCAGAAATTTACTGGATACATTTTAGAGGGGCAGTGGGACACTTCTGGAACTCTTCAAGTTTCATGACCTTCAAAAAGACCTGAGAAGGAATTCTAGCTTCACTACTTAGGATAATGGAATTTAATACACCCCTGGACATCCAACTCTCTTGCTTGTAAAATGGGATGATAATAATATCTATTTTGAAAACTTTTGTGAGGATTAAAAATGTCTAGTATGGAGACGCCTGGGTTGTTCAGTCAATTGAGCATCAACTCTTAATTTTGGCTCAGGTCATGATCCCTGAATCATGGGATCAAGCCCCGCATTGGGCTCTGTGCTGAGTGTGGAGCCTGCTTAAGATTCTCTCTCCCTCTTTCTCTCTGCCCCTATCCCCCCTCTCTAAAAACGAACAAACAAACAAACAAACAAAGTATAAGTGTTTAATGTGTTCAAAACTTAATAGGTCAAATACAACTCTTGACCCTCTTTCCCATCAAAACAACTTGTTTTCGGGGCACCTGGGTGGCTTAGTTGGTTGAGCGTCTGACTTCAGCTCAGGTTATGATCTCATGGTTCATGGGTTCAAGCCCTGTGTTGGTGGGCTCTGTGTGGACAACTCGGAGCCTGCAACCTGCTTCAGATTCTGTGTCTCCCCCTCTCTACCCTCCCCCACTCACACTCTGTCCCTCTCTCTCAAAAGTAAATATACATTAAAAACATTAACAACAACAACAACTTGTTATCCCCTCAGCCTTCCCCAACATATTAAACAGCACTAGCTTCCACTCAGTCTCTCAACACAGAAACAGGGGACTCATTCTTGATTACTTTCTTTCCTTCACCAATGCATTAGCAAGTCATTTCAATGAGGTCCCCATCTGACCTCTGCTTACCATCCCCCATTCTCTCTCCAAGGCTACTCGATAGTTTCCCAAGGTTCTCTCCACCTGTACCATTTCCCCCACTTACATCTCAGCACAACAGCCAGACTGATTTTTGAAATGCACATAACAGATCATGTCATCCTCTGTGATTCTCATAAAGACACTTGATTTTTAATCCTCGGCACCCATTTTGGTTACCAATCTAACGCAGCTAATCCAAGTAGACAGTGAAATAAGACAGAGTGAGTTGGAACTTGCATGCCACTTACTGCGCTAGCTATTCTGTAGCTCAGTTTTCAAATCTGTGAAATGGGATGAAGTTATTGGGGTGGGGAGGGAAGGTATGAAAAAGTCCATGAAAAGTCCACTTCATAGTGTCCAGCACATAGTAGGCTCAAGAAAGTGATCTGCTTATTAGTGCATCTCAAATGGTTGGTTGTAGACCTTGGTCCTTTGATTCCTTGCAAGATCCTCTGCCTTTAACTTTCTCTCTGATAGCTTCTGCCACCAAAGCTCACTGTCTGTACTGGTTAACATCCTCCTTCTCTATTTCTCAGCCCCTTTGAGATAAAGCAAATGCTTTTGGAAACAAACTGGAACCATTATTCCATTTCTCTATAAAACCACTGTTTATGTTCTTATGAAACTTGGTTTCTATTTTTTTGTACATTTTGTTGCTGCACATTTTAAAAAGTGTAATAAAACCAGAAAAGGCAAAGAACGCACATGTTTGAGGTCAATGATGGCAAAAGAAAAGTGGGCTGCTGAATCCCCTGGTCTGACTCAGGCCATTCTTAGGTTCCAGCGGTTCTAACTGGGTTTCTAATTTCAGTCCTCCTGAACATGGGTTTTTCTTGTCGGACTTTTCTTGAGTCTTTTTTTTCCCCTTCAATTTAACCCTGCTTGTAACCTCAATCAAGCTATCATGCTACTCTCTCGTGTTCTCTGTGGGCACAAGGCTCCCTCTGTTTGCTTTGAGAAGCACAGCCTTCAGACTTCGGCCAAGCAGAATTCTGGTTATTTTAGTCACTCTGTGTAGCGTCTTCCTCCCCCACCCTTCTCTCCCTTCTAGATTCTTCCTCTGAGTCTCTTGGATTCACCAACTCTTTTATTATGCGCATGTTCTACTCTTTCCTAATACCTGGATCATCTTCCATTTAACATATAGAGATTTAGAGGCTGGAACAAATGAATATTTAAAGCATGCCTTTACCAAGGTTAAGAATCATAGTATAGTAGTATCTGCAAAAATGATGCACAGAAGCATCATTTCATTTCCTTAGATCCAGAAGGGAACCAGGCTTTTTAATGCTAGTGGCCTCATGAGCCCTACTGCTCCCTCTATACTGCCAGCTGGTCACCAAAAATTCTGTCACCCTTATGCCTTGTGCAGCTACGCTACACCCCAGCATTTCTTGTAGTTATGATTGTCCTGGTTGTAATGCAATATCGGTACACACAATGTGTTTTCTTTTCTGAAGAAGTCTTTTAAGAAAAGGGTATGCTTCCTACACACTTTCTTTCCTATTTTGCCTGCTGGATTCAGAGGAGAATGGGTTCTAGAGAACAGAAACTCCCAATATAATGAAAAGCCTTAGTTCCCGAATTATGAAATATGGAGGAGCTACTGAGAAATAAATTCATATATTTGAGTCATTTTATATTTGGGGTCTATTTTATACAGCACTTAATGTTATTCTAACACAGTGTTCTGATTCTTGTTGCTTTATCAGAAATCTGTTTTCCCTCACTCCTCCCAGCCCGCCCTCCCTCCCTTCCTTCCTCCCTTTATTTCTTCCTTTCTTCCCTTCCTTCCTTCCTTCTTTTTCTTTCTCTCTCTTCTTCCTCCTCCTTCTTTTTTCTCCCCCCATCCCCCACCCAACGCCTCATTCTATCCCTTTTCTCTTGGACCTTTTAGGATCTTCTCAGTGTTCCCAGTATTCTGAAATTTTAGTATGGTATGCTTGGCAGGTTTTCAATCTTTATGCAGAGGATTCTGAATTTCTTTCATTTATGAAAAGTTATTTCTTTCATTTCTAGAAAATGAACTTGAATTATTTCATTTCTAGTTTAATATCTTTTTTCCTTTCTTGTGGAAATCCCAATCAAACTCCTAAACTCATTCTCTAATTTTCTTGTATTTCTTCTAACGTCTACTTCTTTTTTTCCTCTACCTTTTCCTTTGCTTAAGAGATACTAATGACTCCTTAGTCACCTGTGCTCAAACAAGTTCTAGTAGTTTCTATGTTTTGGCAGCCAAGAGAACTAAGAGAGTTATAGGGCAGCTGTTGCATTGCAGGTATTTGCCTCGGAGTATCGGTTGTTTGCTGTTGTAGTGTTTGGTCTTTGTCTTACTTCATGTACAGAAAGGAACGCTTCCTCTAAGAATAGGCTTTTTCTTTCTCTCCATTTCCATTGGTAAGTCATCAGCGGCTGCTTTATATTGCGTACTGACTTCAGCATGACCTGAATCAGTCAGGATAGGCTAGATGAAACTTTAGTTATAAAACAACCTGAAAAATAGCAGAACCCCAAAGTAACACAGCTTTAATGTTTTCTCCCACATGTCCATCACAGGTTGGTAATGGCTTTGCTTATTGTGGTCACTCAAGAACCGAAAGGGAAAAAAAATTTTTTTTTGAGGTCTGGCATTGTCACACAGCCCACAGCTATCACATCGTACATCTGTCATCAACAACTCATTGGCCAGATGTGGTCATAGCCTCATCCAAACACAAAGAAGCAAAGAAGCATAAATGTACAAAGTGCCCAGAAGGGCAAGAACAGGAAACAGTTGCTCTGCTATAATGACTAGTCCCTTAATTCACAGAAGAAGATACAATGAAATAGAATATGTACCTATATTCATCTACCCCCCTACCCACCTGCCTATCTATCTATCTATCTATCTATCTATCTATCTATCATCTACCTACCTATCTATCATCTACCTAATCTATCATGTATCAAGGACCCAAGGTATGTCTGCTTATTCTGTAGATACAAATACTTCTGTATTTGACTTTCTGTGTATATTTCCTTGCATCCACAAGGCCATTGGTGATTTTAGATTTTTTATCTGTAGAAAGAAGAAACGTTGACTATAATCATCAGCTGTCTTTCTAACACCTTCTAAGAAAAACTCTGTGCTATGTTTCAGTTGAGGGGTGATAAGATTTCTTAATCATGATCCAAACTGTCTTTAACAAGTTTCAACACAAACTATAAATAGCCACACAGTGCCATCTGTTTCACATATTTTTGTGTCGGTGATATATGAGGGAAGAAAGTGACTTAAAGTTGCCAACGTGACGCTCTTCAGAATTGTCTGCTGGCCCTTGAGACCTGTGCTATTATATCTTTTGCTGCTGCCAAGATCTCCATAAACCAACTACCATTATCTATGCATAAGTGAGTCAATATAAGCTTTATTTTTTAAGAAGAAAATGCATGCAACCTTACTAATTGGGTCTAAATATCAACCCTGACTTTTATTTGGTGTTACAACCTTCAGTCTTTTATGTCTCTGTATGGGAGTATAAACATAGAGATAAAAACCTAATTTACAAACAGGCTATCTTTCAAAATGTTGCCCAACCCCCACCAGCTTTATTAGAGGTATAACTGACAAATAAAAATTGGAATATGTTCAAAGTGTACAACACAATAATTTGATATACATATACATTATGAAAGAATTCCCATATTCAAGCTAATTAACATCCATTATCTCACATAGTTACTTTTGTTTTGTTTTTTTGGGTGAGAATGCTTAAGACCTACTCTTTAGGGGCACCTGGGTGGCTCAGTCAGTTGAGCGCCTGACTTCGGCTCAGGTCATGATCTCACAGTTTATGAGTTTGAGCCCTGTGTTGGGCTCTGTGCTGACAGGTCAGAGCCTGGAGCCTGCTTCAGATTCTGTGTCTCCCTCTCTCTCTGCCCCATCCCCACTCATGCTCTGTCTCTCTCTATCTTAAAAATAAATAAAACATTGGAAAAAAAAAGATCTACTCTCTTAGCAAATTTCAATTATATAATACAGTCTTATCAACTATAGTCATGGTGCTATATATTAGATCCTCAGAAGTACTTATCTTACAACTGAAAGTTGTACCCTTTACCAACTCCTCCCCATTCCCCTGACCCCTACCCTCCAGCCCTAGGCACCCACCACTCTTACTCACTCACTTCTTCCTTCCTTCCTTCCTTCCTTCCTTCCTTCCTTCCTTCCTTCCTCTTTAGATTCCATATAAGAGATTCCATGCAGTATTTGGCTTTCTCTGTCTGGCTTATTTCATTCAGCATAATGCCCTCCAAGGTCACCCATGTTGTCACAAATAGCAAGATTTCCTTCTTTATTAAAACTGAATAATATTCTTTTTTTATATATACATAAAATGGTGCAATGAACGTGGGAGTGCAGATATCTCTTTTAGATAGCAATTTCTTTTCCTTTGGGTAAATACCAGAAGTGGGATTGCTGGATCATATGGTGCTCCTATTTTTAATTTCTTGAGAAACTTCCATACTGTTTTCCACAGTGCTATTGAGTTATAGGAGTTCCTTATGTATTTCAGATATTAAACCCTCATTAGATATGTGGTTTACACATATTTTCTCCCATCCCATAGGTTGCCTTTTCATTTTGTTGATGGATTCCTTTGCTGTGTAGAAGCTTTTTAGTTTGATGTGGCCACATTTGTTTATTTTGCCTTTGCTGCCATTGCATGTAATACCAAATCCATAAATTTATCTCCAAAGTGTTTTAGATATACGCTGGTTGTGTCAAAAATGGAAATCAATTTTCTCATATAAATTATGTTATAATTTGGAGCTTAGATTTCCAGATTTGATCACGGAAACTCTCTTCTCTCCCTTCTATTATCCATCTCCTTCCAAATCTGACTTTATCTTCTTTGCTAGCTTTGACTGCATTAGTTGAGATTCTGAAGCATCGAATGAAATGAGGTCAAGGGGGGAGGGGTGAGAGACAGCTGTGTTTACATGGCAGTAGTATCACGCTGGAAGATGGGATTGTAGTGGCAATGAAGAAGAGGGTAGGGGGTGAAGGGGAATCCTACGTGCTTATCTGGCACAGCCTTTCATGTCAGAGACCTCAGTTTGGCTCATAGACACTGAAGATTACCTTAACAGTGTCATGGAACTTGGAAGATAATATTCATTCCCACGATATTTCTCACTGTTTTATCTCCTTGTCTAGATTCTGATCCCATTACCACATCTCAACCTGTCCTATGCATCATAGCAGGAGACACCTCGTGTGCTAGGAATAGCATCACATAATACTTTGTTTTAGAGAAGGGAGTTTTTTCTAAATTTTTAAAATTCCAATTTGATTTAGTTTGGGATCAACTTGATTTAGTATTGGATTGATACAATAAGATGGTTCAACATTCAAAAGGAAGAGAAGACTATTATAGTAAACATTTCCCTTTCATTCTTGTTACCTTGCCAACAAGTTCCCTTCTCCAGAATTAATATTAAAGATTTTTTGTGTATCTTCACAGAGATATTTATATGTATACAAGTAAATGCATATCTATCTATCTATCTATCTATCTATCTATCATCTATCTTACTTTCTTTTATTATACACATTTTCTCTGCATTGCCTTTTCACTTAACATTATATCTTGGAGATAATTACATGTTACTGCAGAATGAATTTCTTAATTCTTTTTTTTTTTTTATAACTCTTAGGGCGTCTATTTTCTAGATGTCTGTGATTTATTTCACCACTATTCTATTCTTGGGTAATTAACTGTTTTCAATGTTATGCTATTACTAAAAATAATGATGCAACAACTTTTCATAAGTATTATTTAGAGCATGTATGGAAGAAACATGAATGGATAAATTCCAAGATATATTCAGTACCCATGCAAAGGGATCACAGATATACACGAGGAGCACTATGTAGTGTAGATACAACATAGGCTCCATTGGTGATAACTCGAAAACAGAGAGGTGGTACAGTACATACAGTCCCCCAAAGTCTCATTGTTCTGAAGTACGAGCTGGGTATTGGTGTTCTGAATGCACACTGGCTAACGTTTCAGCAGAGAGGGATCTACCTGGGGCAGCAGGCCAGACGAAGTACTTCAGGAAGAAAGAGCTCTGCACTCACATCATGAAGAGTATCTCACATCATGAAGAGTATCACACTAAATATAAATGGTAAGAGTGGCCATCCTGTCCTTGTTTCAAACATTGGAAAGAAAGTGTTTATCCTTTTGCAGTTAGATATGAAAAATTTTCATAGTTTTGGGGCCTTGTTTGTTTGAAGATTCCTTTGAATGGATTGAGAAAACCGCTCTCTGTAGTTTGCTGGGAGTTTCTAGAAAGTCATTAATTGGTACTGAATTGTGTTAAACTTTTTTTTTGCATCTATGGAAATAAGATTTTTTCCTTTTATATTTGTTAAAGTGTGTAGTTTTTTAATATCAAACCGATCTTGTATTACTAGAATAAACCCTAGTTAGCACAATGTCATATCCTTTTTATAAATTAATGGATTTGATTTATGAATATATTTAAAAAATATTTTTATGTCTATGTTTACGAGTGATATTGTTTTCTAATTTCCTGGTGGTTTTCCTTTGTTTGTTTGTTTGTTTGTTTTTGCTTTGTTTTGTAATGTTCTCCTATAGTTTATCATCAGGATTATGTTCCTTCAGCCTAAAGGACTTCATTTAAATTATCTTGTAATGTTGGTCTTTGAGTGATAAATTCTCTCAGCTTTTATCTGTATATATCTTCACTTTGCCTTCATTTTGGAAGACTATTTTCTTTGACTATGCCTTCTTTTTGGTTTTAGAATACTTTAAAGATGTCATTCAATTATCTTCTAGCCTGCATAGTGTCTGAGAACAAGTGGCATTCTTATTATTGCCTCACAAAAACAGTGTGTGTTTTTTTCTCTGTCTGCTTTTAAACTTTTCTGTTTATCTTTGGGGCTCAGCAATTTGACTGTGATATGCCTACATGTGGTTGGTTCCCTTGGCTTGGGGATAGGCAAGCTTTTGGATTTCTGGCTAGATTTTTTTTTTTAATTGAATTTGGAAAGATGTTTGCCTTTATTTAATTAACATTTTTTTTCCCTGCTCTATTCTCTCCTTTCCACTTCAGATTCCAATTAGACATGTGTTTGATGTTAGACTGCTTTATGTTTTCCCAGTTGACATTTAGGCTCTGTTTATATTTTTAGTCTTTTTTTTTCTCTCTATATTTCAATTTGCATGGTTTCTCTAAACTCAACTTTAAGCTCGTTAACCTTTATATGTAAAATACATTATGGCTTACAGTGACTCATGATACTTCCAACAGAATTCAGGAATAGAGACTTTTTTTACTTAATTGTTGTGATCTTATATATGGACCTCCTTTTTCTTATGGTGAAAATCTCTGTCAATAAAAGTATTTACTTTGTCCCACAATACACATACTACTCTCCGAAGTACAATACAAATGCTACCATGACAATAAGATGTTCCTTAAACACAGTTTACTATTATTTCGCAGAACTTTTTTGTTCTTAGGATGCATACAACTAGGTATGTACAGTTAAATCACTATGCTTTAGAGCCACTAGTGTGGTGATGTCACCAACAGATTCACAGTTTCATTTGTTACACTTTAAATATTCAGGGATTAAAAAAAGAAGTATGTTTTAAAATTAAATAAAGTATGGGAATGCAAGCTGGTGCAGCCACTCTGGAAAAACAGTATGGAGGTTCTTCAAAAAACTAAAAATAGAACTACCCTACGACCCAGCAATTGCACTACTAGGCATTTATCCAAGGGATACAGGTGTGCTGTTTCGAAGGGACACATGCACCCCCGTGTTTATAGCAGCACTATCAACAATAGCCAAAGTGTGGAAAGAGCCCAAATATGTCCATCGATGGATGAATGGATAAAGAAGATGTGGTATATATATATACAATGGAGTATTACTCGGCAATCAAAAAGAATGAAATCTTGCCATTTGCAACTATGTGGATGGAACTGGAGGGTATTATGCTAAGTGAAATTAGTCAGTCAGAGAAAGACAAAAGTCATATGACTTCACTCATATGAGGACTTTAAGAGACAAAACAGATGAACATAAGGGAAGGAAAACAAAAATAATACAAAAACAGGGAGGGGGACAAAACAGAGGAGACTCATAAATGTGGAGAACAAACTGAGGGTTACAGGAGGGGTTGTAGGAGGGGGGATGGGCTAAATGGGTAAGGGCCACTAAGGAATCTACTCCTGAAATCATTGTTGCACTATATGCTAACTAATTTGGATGTAAATTAAAAAAAAATAAAAAATAAAATAAAATAAATCTTAAAAAATGAAAAAAAAGAAAATTAAAGTATTTACACGGTTTCAGTCAACCCTACAAAATATTGTCTATACTAAGAAATCTAGTTTCCTTCTCTCTTTCATCCTATTTCCTTTCTTTATTTATAGATAATTCAAAATATAATATATAATATATATAGTCTTTCCACAGTCTAAAATATAATAGAATGTAGAGGTATTCTCATATATCTCCTTTAAGCTAAACAGCGTACTATGAATGCTTTTCCTTTATTTTACTATTTTAATTCAATGCATCCTAGAGATAGCTCTGTACAATATAGAAAATCCTATTGTAACATACTGTTACTATTGTATTTACTTATACACAACACTCTGTCATGTGAATACACCAGAGTTTATTCAACCAGTCACATCACCAAACACCTAGGTTATTTCCATTCTTCAGCTGTTATAGGAAAATGGCAATGAATCATTTATGCATACTGATTTTCATATTTTGCCAGCGTATCTTTGGAGTAGTTTCCTGGAAGTGAGTCGTTGGGTCACAGAGTAAATGCATATGTCCTTTTATTAGATATTGTCAGATTTCCCTGTGACATGTAGCAGTCCCACCAGCTCTAAATTTGGGGACCTGTTTCCCCTGTAATTTCACCAACAAAGTAGATTTTCAAACCTTTGGATTTTTGCCATCTGATGGTGAGAAGTAGTATCTTCATGTAGCTTTTAATTTGCATATCTCTTAAGTGATTTTTTTATATTTAAATATTACTATTTTCTCAAGGGTCGTTTTTCTTTCACATTTGTAGAAAAAGGGAAAATTTCTATTTGTGAAGTCTGCATCTCACGTACACAAAAACATAATTTAAAGAGAAAGAAAAGTTTCCTCTCTTGCCAATATCTTGGGGTTTTCATTTACAGTGCAAAGAACAAATTGTAAACCACTTTGCATAGTGTCCCAGCCCCAAAATGAGGGTTTGATTTACCATGTAATTTATTTCTGGTTCATATTTCTGTTCTGAACAAGCTTTTGGGTTTGAGGTTATAAACAAAATAATCTGACTGTTTATTTGTGGTTAAACAAATGGCATAAATATATGTTAGGAAAAAAATCTTTTTTGAAGGAGAAAAAGTAGGGCAATAGTTTCCAACAATTATCAACATCTACTTATCTGACAAATATGTGGTTCAATAGTACTGTAGAAACCCTTGGTTCCTGTCATAATAAAAGGTGTATTTTCTTCTAGTCAAAGGACTTTAGGTCCTTGATAACACAGCCAAGAAAGTTCGATTGCTCTTTCTTTGCACTCTTTCCCATGAGTTGACATTGGGATGGATTCTCAAACCAGAATTCCGGTTGCTTTGTGTTTTGTTCTTCACTCACTTGTTTATCCCTTTATTCCCAGTTTTCCTTAAATGTCTAACTCAAAGACTTTTATTTTCCTTTCCCCTCTCTTTTACAACCTATTGTTTGTACTCTTTCCTGCTTTCCTGCCTTCCTTCCCGCCTGTCCATGATTTCTCTTGGATTCATACACCTAACTATCTCATCTTGATCTGTTCTGGCCTTGGGTACCATCTTAGCACAAGAAGCATCTCTCACTGGAGTCATGATTTACACCTGTCTAAATGGAAGACATGATGCTTAAGGAGGGGTCTCCTTGCCTGTGTTGTTGGCATTTGTGACCCGAGTTACTTCATTTGCATGACCTACTAGGTTCACTTGTACGAAGATGTGAGGAAATCTCATCCCCTAGCAGGTTTGTCTGCTCTGGGGACACATTAGAACTCTCTGCATCTTTTCCTCTATTTCTTTGATCAAACATTTATAGTGCATTTATTAAATGCCAACCCATGAACTAGGCAGCAAAGTTACGTATACAAATAAGGCAGAGTTCTTGCTCTGAATGTGCTCACAATTGAGTAATGATTGATTTTAGTGACAACCTACATATATATATATATATATGTATATATATATATATATATATATATATATATATATATATATGTATATATATACACAACTCATGAAAATCTCTGCTGGTGACTGTCCTCTCTGTCTACCCTTGCATAGCTTATTCCTACTTATTTTTTTTTCACTTTATTTGCTGCATTTTCCAAGAATCCTTTCTGACTCCTCTTATCTCCATTCCCAAAGTTGTTTGGTGCAACTCCTGGAGGCTCCCAGATCACACTGAACTTCCCCCATTTTATCACACTTCCCTACAGTATATTGTAACTGTGTCCTTCTCTAGACTAGAAGCTCCATGAGGGTAGAAGCAGATGTCCATCACTTACTGTAAGTGTCCAGCACCCAACACCGTGGTGAGCAGCATAGGAAACACTCAACGAATATTCTCTGAATGAATGGCTATGTATACACATACAGGTATATATTACTGCATGCAGTTAGAAGAATTGGAATGAAAGAAAAATCCCACCCAGTGCAAAGAAGGATGTCAGAGTAGAATAACCTCTTTGAAGTATGTTCTGATGATTATTTTGCAGAAGTGTTGCCAGTTCTAATCATAAATACCTTTGAGGTATGTTTTTAAACAATTAACAATCAAATTTGTTTAACTTCCTTTAGTGGTATTGATTGTACTCATGAAATACTAATGAATAACTCATTCTGACATTTAAAGATAAGCACGGTGGTTAGATAAGTCTCATAGATGTTACTCAATAATTCCCATGAGCTCAGCCCGAGGTGTACCTCACTGACAGCTTTAAAGCCAAAGTGAATTGTATCTGTTTAGCTACAGACACAGCTACAAAAATTAAAGCCTGAGGTGGAGGGGAATTATATTCTTGTAACATACTCTTGTTTTTAAATGTCCAACCATCACAGAAAACAGGTTTTACTTTCTGGAGATGCTTACTGAATTGTTTTCCCCTGGCTGTACTTTGTGTTCTTAAAATTGTTTTTATTTTATTGCATTTTTTTCCCTATATTGACACTGGGAACAAAAGAAACAATTTAATGGCTAAAGATTTTCCTAGCTTGTGATTATCCCAAGAAGCACTAATTTTAGTTCTCATTTATAATACTCTTGGAAAATATCTTCATTTCAGAGCTACATGCTGATATATCTAGTTTATTACCCTTTTCTTCATCTTTTCAAAATTACTTTTTCCTCTCTCTATGCCATAAATATTTTCTATGCAAATGGAGTTGTGACTGAAGCTACTAAATTAAGCTAATACAAGAGCATGCCAGCTATGAAGAGATCAGTTTGGAACTAGGTGGAAATGACTAGAGTGTAAAGATGATATCATTATGGACACATGAACCCAAAGACACTGAGAATATGAAGAAATGCTATACCCAGAGATCCAATGATCATATGACAGAGTTTCATTTATGCTCTTGTCTATTCTATAAGGAACATCTATTCACATAAATAATAAATATTCCCCTTTATTAGGAATTGCCTAAACCCCTTTTCAACAAAATTTGGAATAAAAACCTTAACTAAAGGAATTTCCAGATGCAGAAATTAGGAAGTATTTATGTTTGCATAAATACTAATTTTTAGAGACTCTCCTATACCTGAAAGCGTCAGAAAGTATTTTCTAAAAATTCTTATTTAGAGGCTACTCCTCTGAAATGTTATGGTAATTTATGGTAACAAATTAACTTTGGTGAGAAATATGCTGATTTTAAACATAATTAAATGCAACACAAACGGCTACCCTAAAAATCAGCATTTTATTTGTTTGAATGTTGTGAATAGTCCCAAACTGAAAATTTCCTTCTCATAACCATGATATAAAAGGTTCACAGAGCATGTTTTATAGAGGATACCATTACATAAAACAGACTTAACTGAATCAGCCACTTACAAGACTTTGGTAAATTTTGTTTGATATACAAATACCCAATACCTTACCTGTTTTCCAGGTTGGGACTAGCCTCTAATTTGCTAATTCTAAGACTTATTAGGACCAATATCTGGAATAAGTTTCAGCTGAACATCTGACCCAGTCCCCTACCCTAGACTCTTCATTTTTGTATCTGAAGCCACCCAACTCTCCAACCTAACAGAGTCTGGGATTCAATTGTCCAATACCATCTTTCCAATTGTATCACTAACACAAACTTTGACAAACTAACCTGGGTTTACTGTTTATCATGGTGAGAGAAAGAATACCACTTTTATAGTTTTGGTTGTCTTTCAAAAGGCAAAGTGAAGGTCTACTGTTAACTGAAAATTTGAAGTTTGGTTCCAAGTGAGTCTTTCAATGTGGAAGCTTGATTAGGATGGATGAGGATTATGACACAACAGTATGCTCATTGTGAACTATTTTGTTCCTTTTGTTAAGTTTCAGGTGGATGGATATGCAAGCTCTGTCTTGTGTTGGAGATTTAACGGACTTCCTTCCCCACTTGGAAAAACTGTTACCTACTGTAAACTGGACTGGATGCTGTCAGCTTGCACGGATTGTCAACTCTTACCAAAGTTGCGATTGTTCCAGTTTCCTCCACTATGTGGCCGCAGTCCTCCAATTAATGTTTCCAACTTTTCTCCCTCATGATGTGGCATCACTGAAAACAAAACCCTTATGGAGAATCTAGGTGCCTTGCTCTTTCCCTCAGGATCTGAGGAAGCACTGTGAGCTAGAGCCTAATGACACGATAACCAGCCTTGAAGGACTCATCACCACAGCAGATCATGAATTCTCCCTGGACAAGTTGCTGCCTGAGCCACTGAGGAAGTCCAGTGAAATGCCTGCATCATGCTTGTCCTTAAGTGAGAAGTAGCCAAGACTGGACAATATCACCAAGAGCATTGACGTCTTAACCTGAATGAGCAGTGCTCCATAATCAAAAGATTTCTAACCAGCAACTCTTGGAATCCACTGGATCAAATATTCTCAGGCTTTAGCCCCTGGCTCTTCACTTTAACCTTTTATGCCATTATTTCCGTTTTTCATTTAAGGCATCCCTCTTTTAAGATGACTGATCGCCACAATTATAAAAGAACTGACCTGTGCCACTACCTCTCAATAAATGATCCAATTAATTTTGTAAGTACAACTCTAGCAAGAGTCTACACAAGAGTGTTACTTAGTTCCTGGTTCACCTTTCTCAGGAGATTTATAGTCACCTCTGAGTTGTTCAGCAATTAATGATATTCATTTGTCCTGAACAAAAAGGGGAGAAGGGGCTGCCAATGTTGAATTTTACCTGACTGAGCCTTGTGCTTCTAGAAAATAGTGATCATTGAGAATGTTCCCAATTTTTTGTTTTCTGAAATCCCTCATCATTTTTCTTCTAGAAAAACAACTTGCTGAAAAGAACCACCCTCCACATACGATTTAGATAAGGTTTGCTGTCCACTATTTCTCATGACTCCAGTAAGACTCAAAGACGTTTACTCTTGTTTACCTGTGACAAAGCCAAACAGAACTTTCTTTTCCCTCTTGCCTGAGAGTGCTGATAAAGCCAGACACATGCTTCCCCCTCAGCCCCTATCCAACTTCCTGTTCTTTGTCTCATAGGTGATTAGCTAAGATGAGAACTGTTTGTCCTCCTGAAACTAGCCAGACACAGAGACAAACATTTCCTGTCCAGCTAACGATCGACTGTTCTCCTTACTGCAAACCAATAGCAACTATAAACCTCCTGACCTATAACATGTCTGCTCCTCCCTATAAAAGTCTAAGGCAAACCTCCCTTCCAAGACACTCTGATCTTCTCATCTGGGGGGCTTTCCCTATTGCAATAGCGTCAGTGAAATAATCCCATTAACCCTCTTGTTTGTCTTGTCTTACACGGTTACAAGGGCACTCCCTGCGTGGCATGGGGAACTGGCTGCCAGTGTCAGTTGTACTGCTGTCCTTTCACTTTCCAGACAGTAAAAGAAATAAAGGCAAAAAGCTATCAGCTTACAGTGCTGTCAGATAAGACTATGAGAGAGATACTGATATATTCTGCTTGCATAATTTCTACTTTAGAGATATGGATAGCAAGCAATCAGTTTTTTTCAACGTTTATTTATTTTTTGGGGGACAGAGAGAGACAGAGCATGAACAGGGAGGGGCAGAGAGAGAGGGAGACACAGAATCGGAAACAGGCTCCAGGCTCTGAGCCATCCGCCCAGAGCCCGACGCGGGGCTTGAACTCACGGACCGCGAGATCGTGACCTGGCTGAAGTCGGACGCTTAACTGACTGCGCCACCCAGGCGCCCCAAGCAATCAGTTTTTAAAGAAATTTACAGTGCTCACTTATAATGAATCTACCCACTGACAAGATAAAGACCGTTATGTTATTTTTAAATACAGTTGATTCAGTGTGTGCCTGCTGATTTAAAAAAAACACCTTATCACACCCACCCATACTGGGGAAAGGGAGAAAATCATATTGATTGAGCATCCAATAAGTGCCAACCTGGGCTAGACATGTAAATTCACTTAATCCTTTTAATGACCTGTGTAAGTTAAATATCCTCATTTTAGAGACACAGAGTTGAGGCTCATAGGTGTTACTATTCCACTCAGGATCACACATCTAGTAACTGGTAGAGTTTCAGGCTTTCTCAGTATCTGACATACCGTCCGAGCTAACTCTTCAGAAATCAGTAAACAATCTGTGGATCTAGAACTCACTCCTTAAGATAAACACACAGCTGTGCCTTCTACCCGTATGGTGTATATTCAATATCCCCAAAGATGTCCATTCATTTGCCTTTTTTGATCCAAAATGGCAGATTTTTTTCAGAACTCAAACTTACTGCATACAAACTATTAAAAAATACTTTTCACTGTTTTGAATATTCTTTGCACAAACCAGCTTTCAGATTATTAAGTAAATATAAATGGGCAGTTTGATCAAAACAAAAATATTCGATTGATAACAAAAATAAGGTTTTAAATTTTGACCTATTTAATCAGAAAATATCTCCTTCCAGACTGTGAAACACGAATAAAAACATGTTCGTGTCCAAAGAATTTGGCATTAAGGCATTGCAAAAATCCCTGGGGTCAACTATGAGAGATCACCTGGTATAATCATCTTTAAGATACTGTTAGCTTTCTTACTGTCTTCTTGAACATTCTTCTGGGCTTGACCCTGGATGTGTGTCTCCACACTCCCTCTTTCTTTTCCCACCCCTCAGTCCTGTCCTGCCGGAAAGGAAAGTCCACGCCAGACCTGTGAACACTAAACTTTATCCATAACACTGATACTTTAAATAACAAATAAGCAGGGGGAAAAAAAACCTGTCCTATATTCTACTGGAAGTTATATACCGACAAACTTCAACTACTTAATGGCGGGTCAGCAGTTTGGAAATTAGAAACTGTTTTCCAACATCAGCAAAATGAAGGATTCCACTCTATTTGCTTGAGGCCCTCATTTTCCAACCCACTTCCACGGCTTGCTTCATGCAGTAAGTCTTAGAGTTAGAAAAACTATAATGTAATGATTCCTGATTATGTAGGCTGAAAAGTTGAGTTCAGTGTGACCATTAGCTTGTTTATCTGACTTTAGGTAAGGCACTTCCCCTTCCATCAACCACTATTTCTAATTTTCTTGTAGACATTTATACATTCTAGAGAAAGAAGCTTTTAAGGGATGACAAGTGCAGCCCTGGAAGCTTGGCAGAATGCTACCAACTAGAGTGATTATCATAAATGGTTCGTAAGCAAGGAAGGGAAACCAGTTCTGGGGAGAAAAAAAAAAAGTCAGTGCTTAAATAGGTAAAAAAAAATGCACAATTTCCTATGAAATTCTGTGATTTTTCAACATTGAAGGAAAAGAATTTGTTTGGGTATAAGGAGGTGTAAAGAATGTGCAAAGCAATTTTAAAAATAGGGGTTTTTTTTTTTTTTCCAGAAATGGAATATTCTACAATTTTAGGAGACGCTGAAGGATTGAGGACCCTAGTGTGCAGTGCTCAGCTATTTTAGATGCTCCTGGCGCCATCTAGTGACATCTACAAGCCATATCACCAATGTCTAACCACATGCTTGGTGCATCCCCACCTTAGTCTGAAAAGGATAGTGTAACTCTTACTTACATAATCAAGTATCTGAGGCACTAAGAAAAACCACTGCATAACATTGATGGACATTTAATGTTTTTTGAATAGTGAAAATATGTATCTCATTGAGCACTTCAATTGTACCTGTATCCTTGAAATGTTTATCAACCTCTGGTACAATTTTCTCTTGAAATACATTTTGTCCACCTTTCCCACTGAATCCATGGAAGGCTAGAACACATATTTGAGATAAGAAATTGAACCAGCATGCACGTTGTAACACGGAAAACAGGAGGAAATTGTTTCACTTAACTCTTTAGGACTCTCATGCTGCAATACTTTCTTGTGGAAGAAAAAGACAGGATGTTTTCTTCTAGAAAACAGCCCCTTTGTATGTGTAAACGATATTTCTGTTAGAGGACAAGCAAATCAAAAAGGACAGTGAAGTTGGCTTTGAAAGGGTTGAAAACATGAGGGTTGGAGAAGAGGTGCTGGATGTAAAAACATTGTGTTTTGATTTCTAGTATCTTTTCTCAGAGACATGTGGAAATACAGTATGTGAACTTACCTAAGACAGCAATAAAGAAAAGTATAAAATGCCTTCAGTTCTTTCTTAGGTCAGCTCTGTCACAAAGCAGGGCCCATGGATGGGTGGCCCTGAGCTGCTCTAGGAATGGCGAATTACCCGAGCATCGAAGACCTTCCACTTGTTCCATCTCCCAGAATAGGTTGCAAGTGAAGTGCTATCTGATGCATTTAGGCATTTATTGATGGTTCACTTATTTTAGCACAAATGCAGCATTTTTTTCCTGGTAAAAATTTGATCTGATAGGGACACCATGCCAACAGCTATCCTGTAAATTTAGACATCCCCTCCCCCTTGTTTTAGAAGTACCTGGGAGTGGAGTAAAGTAAACCTATGTGAATTGGGTAAAGAAATCCATTAGAGACAGATATTTATAATCAAATCCTTTCAATACTCGTGGTTTATAAAAACAAACAAACAGGGGTGCCTAGGTGGCTTAGTAGGTTAAGCATCTGACTCTTGAATTCAGCTCAGATCATAAGCACAGGGTCTTGCAGAACAAGCCCTCATTTGGATCTATGCTGAGTGTATGGAGCCTGCTTAAGATTTTCTCTCTCTCTCTCTCTCTCTCTCTCTCTCTCTCTCGCCCTCTACCCTTCCCCTGGCTCGAGCATGTGTGTGTGCACACGTGCTCTATCTCTATCTCTAAAACAAACAAATGAAACTTCTAAAGAAAAACTATTTTAGAACTTCAGAAACCAGAGAATAATTTTTCTATTTATTTAAGTCAAACTGTATTACTAACATATGATTTCAGCTTCCCTTTGTAACTTACAAAATTTTGAATTTAAAATAATCAGGGCAGGGGGGCCTGGGCGACTCAAGTCAGTTTAGCGACTGACTCTTGATTTCAGCTCAGGTCATGACCCCAGGGTCTTGGGATGGAGCCCCCTGTTGGGCTCCGTGCTGTGTGTGAAGCCTGCTTAAGTGTCTCTCTTTCTCTCTGCCCCTCTCCCCCACTTGCTCTCTCTCTAAAATAAAAATAAAAATAAATAAATAAACAAACAAGTCATTTAGAAAAATAAAATAATCAGGGCAAATGTCCCTTCCCTTTGGGAAAGGTCTGCCATCTGGTAAATATGTCATTTAATAGGAGGCCGAACCTTACCAACGTGCAAAATGTTAGTGGCTTCGAGACAGTCTTTTTTGTCATTTTCAGATCTGATGTTTGAAATTCTTTATTGGGGAGGATGTTGCATTCCAAAATTAGAAGTGGATTAACAAAATAAAAACATTTCAGAATGAGCTACTAGTTGGTGAAAATGTAGTGCAAGATGAAAATGACATGGAAGACGTTATTATGAGAAGGGATCTGAAATGGGAGGGACTGAGTTCCTGCCAGAAAGCACGAAGGGCTAAGTGGCAGAAAAGGAATGTGGAGGATTCCAAGACAAACTTTACCTGATTGACAATCTTCTCCATGAGCAGAGGTTTTGTGCGCATCGTTTATGAAAGTGAGTGAACCGGACTTGTGCCCTTTGATCGGGTCCTTTCATGATGCACGGTTCGCTAGAGTCCTGTTCACATTTAAGTTCGTAACATTACAGCGATGGCAGTCTACATGCGATGCGCATTGCAAATTTAACAAGCTGATGATCAAGAAATATGACAAGACTTTATTTGATAAACATTTACTCACTTTTCTGACGGAGTAATGGTGAAGATCAACACAGAAGAGCTAATACCACTGTAGGGGCCGAGGGCAGGCCTCCACAAGATGGGCCACTTTGGCATAAAGATTACCCTGAGCTGAAGGCAATCAAGACCCTATAGACTCAATCCCTGAACCACACAGCAAAATCTCAATCGGGGGTCTTTTCCGAAATTGGGAATACCAGCAGAGATAAATTTTTTCTGGATAATCCATCAGTATGGCAGTGCAAATGTATAATTACCAAGCATCTGCTCCTCTTATGGCCCTACGAATGCATTCCTCCCCTCTGAAGTCCCAGACCTCCACCTCCTTCTCCTTAGCTCAGGGTGACATCTACATACCTCACTTTGCCTGACCATCTTTGGAATTTCCGTGTGTGTGTGTGTGTGTGTGTGTGTGTATTCCCCATACTTAACACTATTAAATTTGACTTTCTCCTGTTAATCTGTCTCGTTTCAATTTGGTTCTTAGTCCAGCTAGAAAGACTTTGATGGGGACAGGAATTCTTGCTCCCTGACACTACAAATACCACTGTAGTATTCACAGTCAGAACCAGTTACACAATGCCCAGTGCACAATGGCAATGCAGGTCTCTTTTTCAAAAATTAAGAATTTCAAGATGCAAACAGCAGAGCATTAAACCAAGTGTGGAGCCTTCCTGAGTGCAGCGTCCCCTGTGACTACCCAGGCCACACACCCAGATGGCAACCTGTCTAGGGAGAAATCTGGCCCATGCATGGTCTGCTGTGGTGACGAGTCCTTCAAGGTTGATATCATGTCATTAGGTTTAGCTCACACTGCTTCTTCAGATCTTATGGGGAATAGCCTGCAACAAGGCAACCTAGAGTCTCCATAACGATCTGTGCCGATGTCAGGTTTTTGTTCTCAGCGATGCCAAGTCAGGAGAAAGGGAGGAAAACTGGAAACATTAATTGGAGGGCTGCAGCCAAATAGTGAAGGAGACTGGAAGAACTTCAAGTTTGGTAAGGGTTGACCATTTGTGCAAGGTAACAGCGTCTAGTCCAATTTACAGGTAAGTAACAGAACTAGTTTTTCTACAGTTGGGAAGGAAGTCAATTAAATTTCAAACAAACACAAAACAGAGTTTGCCTACCTGCAATTTATAAAGAGGTACAAATCAGTTCAAAGACAATAAGCAGGACGAGAATCTGATGACCCAGAAAGGTGTATACAGTTTCCTACTGAGATAGAATTTCTCTCTAGAGTCACCAACCATTGGCCAAAGATAATCTTAAAAAAAGAGAGAGACAGACAGAGAGAGAGAGAGAGAGAGAGAGAGAGAGAGAGATTATCCTTGTTCAAAATATGGTCATCTCGGTTTTATTATATTTGGCTTGTTTACACAGGTGCAACAGGACAGTAATTTACCACATAGACCTTAAATTTGCTTCACTAGGAGTTACCATTAAGAACTCTAGATCTGACTTTTAATTAGTAACATCAACTCTCTTCTCACTTTTATTTTTTAATGTTTCTTTATTATTTTGAGAGAGACAGAGCATAAGCAGGGGAGGGGCAGAGAGAGGGAGATACAGAATCTGACAAAGCAGGCTCCAGGCTCTGAACTGTCAGCACAGAGGCCAACACGGGGCTTGAACCCACGAACCGCGAGATCGTGACCTGAGTCAAAGCTGGATGCTTAACTGACTAAGCCACCCAGGCACCCCTCTCTTCTCCTTTTATAAAGTAGTCTTCATTTTATAGAACATTTTATACTTAAGATTAATACAGAGCTACCATATAGTATACACCCAGTTTCCCCTATTGTTAGCATTTTACATTAGTATGGTACATTTGTTACAATTAATTAACCAATTACCAGAAGTCCATACTTCATTCAGCCTTCCTTAGCTTTTACCTAATGTCCTTTTTCTCTTCAAGGATCCCACTGAGGACACCATAGTACAGTAAGGCATCATTTCTCATTGGCTGCAACAGTTTCTCAGATTATTTCTCTTGTTTTGATGACCTTGACAGTTCTTAAGAAGTAACAGCCAGGTAAAAACGTTAAAAAATTATTAATAATGGAAAAAGGGGGTGCCTGGGTGGTTCAGTCAGTTGGGCATCCAACTTTGGCTCAGGTCATGATTTTGCGGATCGTGAGTTTGAGCCCTACATTGGGCTCCGTGCTGACAGCTCAGAGCCTGGAGCCTACTTCGGATTCTGTGTCCCCCTCTCTCTCTGCCCCTCCCCTGCTCATGCTCTCTCTCTGTCTCTCAAGAAGAAATAAAAACCTTAAACATTTTTTATAAAAAAAAAATTTTAAAGTAGTAACAGCCGGGTGTTTTTGCAGGATATGCCTCTATGGGAATTTGTCTGATGTCTTCCTCATGATTAGACTGGGGTTATGTATTTTAAGGAGGAAGACCACACAGAGGAAAAGTGCCATATTCACCACATCGTATCAGAGTACATATCAAGGGTACAACACAGTTTATTTATATTGATGTTGACCTTGATCACCTGGCTAAGTTAGTGTTTGTGAGCTTTCTGGCTGTGAAGTTTTATGGTTTTGTTCCCCTTTCCATATTGCAGTCTTTAGAAACAAGTCACTAGATGTAGCCCACACATAAAGAGTGAAGAGTTACGCTCCTTCCTTGAGGGCAAAATATCTACATAAATTATTTGGAATTCTTCTGTATGGGAAATTTGCCTTTCATCCCCATTTATTAATTTACTCAATCATTTATGTGTATCAGTTTTGACTCACTGATATTTGTTTTATATTTTGGGTTACAATTCAACTTATTTTAAGAAATTTTTGTTCCTCAAATTTTTCCAGTTTAAGTCACCGGAATTCTTTCAGTTAGTTGGCTCAAAGGGGCAAAGGCCCTTTCACATACCTCCATCAGTGTTTGTTTTTTGTTTTTTTTTCCTCCTTTTTGTTGTTGTATTTTCTTATTTTCTGGAACTACAGGATCCCAGCGCCTCGAAAATGGTCTCCACTACCCGGGAGGAGAGTAGTGCCTTCTTTACCACTGAGTAGTGGGGCGAGTCCTGAATTTCCATTCCTCTGACCCAGCCCAGTGGGGAGAGGGAGGCACTTCATCACTGCTGGACAGGAGTGCAAGTCTAGGCTCCCCTGTTGGCCTTTGTCAGCATGGGTAGTGATAGAGCCAAAGTTTTGCTGCGGTCTTTGACTGAAATCAAGTGGTTGTTGTCTAAAAATTTTCTATCTTTCTAGGATATTCCTTTCTTAGTATTTTGGCTGAAGAGAAGAAGCTTCTGGTTGTTATTTATTTATTTAGTCTGCATCTATTGGCATTTCCAGGTAACTAGCTTCTTTACCTCTAAGTCCATGGATATAGGAGAACTGCCCCCTTCCAAAAAACCCAGAAAACAGAAAAATCCCAAGGAACTCATCACCATATTGTTCTTTGTGTCCTGAGGTGCCTATCTGGTCTGCCTTCTCTCTACCTTTCAGAGTTTTCTTTTCTTTTTTCTTTTCTTTTCTTTTCTTTTCTTTTCTTTTCTTTTCTTTTCTTTTCTTTTCTTTTCTTTCTTTCTTTCTTTCTTCCTTCTTTCTTTCTTTCTTTCTTTCTTTCTTTCTTTCTTTCTTTCTCTCTCTCTCTCTTTCTTTCTTTCTTTCTTTCTTTCTTTCTTTCTAACCGCCAGGAGTTTGGTTGTTTTTAGCAGGAGGAATATGTATACTTTATCTTCCAAGAAGCGGAAGTCCCAAACTTGCTTCCTAAAAGTCCTTTTTGGAAGTAATAATCAAATTAAATACCATATCAGAAGTTACTTTTTTGTAGGTGGCACTGTGTGCTTTTTCCAGTGAAAGAGTCACTAAATATTTATCATCTTCTTTTGTAAAATATATGAAAACCTCTATGTTGTATTTCACAGATAAACTTTAAAGATGAACAGTAAGAAATTAGTATGCCATGGAAGAGGAGTTTTCACTTAAATCTGCTTAGATTATAGTTTGGAGTTTGTTTCGTTTTATTTTGTTTTTGAGAGTCTAGCTTTGGGACATCAGTATAGTTCTGGGTTTAAATCAACACCATCAATCACTACACAGATCAAATTGGTTTCTGTCTCCATCAGAGAGTAAGAAATGTACTATACAAGACAGTAATGCCCAAGGAATCACTTTTGATGAAACGAAACACGAAGCTTTTGTTTCCTTGTAGCAGTGGAGTGACATGAGAAACTATTCACAAGCATTCTAAAAGCAGTACCCAACATCTGGTAGAACTTGAAACTTGCCAAGGACACTTACATGTGCCAAGCAATCTAGAATCAATTATCACCTTGCCAACCAAGTAAAGATGACCTGAATGCCCCAAAGTCACTCGTTCCTGTGGGTTCTCTGGAGCAGTTAACCAAAACCTCAATTTCACAAAACATAAGTACCCCTTTCATAATCATAATAGCCACACCCAGTCATACGATCATTTTTACCATATTGAAAACAACACAGTTTTTCATTATGCAATGACTTTCAGGTTTTGTTTTATCTATTGAACCAAAAGAGCTTTAAAGGTTTTCTACAAATTCTTGAGAATGTTGAACATGGGCATAATTTTTCATTTGCATTGTTCAGAATTCAAATCATGTATGCAATGAGGTCTGAAATTAATTGATATAGCACAACATGTGGTGGTAAACGTATTCTGATGACAAAGATTTCTATACAAGAAAAAAAGAGAATGTAAGCAGAAATGATCAGAATATTATCACTAGTAATGTAAGATGATATTTATGGGTAACCACTTGTTTTTTTTTTTTTTTTAAGTATGGAACAGACTACTAAATTTGTTACAATAAAGGCAAAAGGAAGAAAGAAAGAAAAAAAACAAGATAATTATCACTAAAAAGTATCTTTCTAGTATACTAAAAAGTATCAGTGGTTCTCTGTGGCCCCTGAATCAGCAGCATCTGCATTACTAGGTCCAATCAGAAATGTAAATTATCCCTGCCTGTTCCACCAGCCCAGAGTTGCAGATTCAGAATCTCTGGGGGTGGGACCCAGCAATTTGTATTTTAAAAAGCCCTACAGGTGATTTTACATATATGTACATTCATTGATATTAATATGTCATGTCAAGCAAGGGAGAATTTCAAATATTTTCTCAATGTGTTCATATAATTTTCTCTTCTTCAGTATCTGGATTATCAAAAAATCCAAGAGTCTATTCATGACTTTTCCTGTAAATGTATCTCTTTTTCTTAATGAATTATTGTGTTTGTTTTATTTTTTTACATTTATTTATTTTTGAGATACAGAGAGAGAGAGAGAGAGACAGAGAGAGCGGAGGAGGGGCAGAGAGAGAGGGAGACACAGAATCGGAAGCAGGCTCCAGGCTCAGCTGTCAACACAGAGCCCATGAACTCACGAGCTGTGAGATCATGGCCTGAGCCAAAGTCGGACACTTAACGGACTGAACCACCCAGGTGCCCCTGTGTTCTCTGCGCTTTTTTTTTTTAATGAACTTTGAACTTCTCAGCATGTTTGCTTCCTAGAGACTTTAAAAAAATGTTTTTTTAATGTTTATTTTTGAGAGAGATAGAGACAGAGTGCAAGCTAGGGTGGGCCACAGAGACAGACAGACAGACAGACAGACAAAGAAATCTTAAGAGGCTCCACGCTCTGAGCTGTCAGCACACAGCAGGACACGGGGCTTGAACCCACGAACCGTGAGATCATGACCTGAGCCTAAGTCAGACACTTAACCGACTGAGCCACCCAGGTGCCCCATGAATTATTGTTTTTGATACAGTCTGAGTTTTTGGTTACATTTCGCTTTTTAAGGACAGTTTAGTTATTCTTGATTTCACCCCTACTTATCTTTATGGCCATTGCTTTACATTTTATTACTTAAAATTTTTTTTTTCATGTATTTAATTTAAATAAATAATTTAGATTTAAAGATGTGTAAGGAAGTTACTCCGCATATATAAGAATATTGAGAATCTGTCATTTATAATCTGATTTACTAACATGTTCTAGAACGCATTTCCAAGTTGCGGTCGAAATGGCACACTCCCAACTCAGCCTCTGCTTTGTTGAACCTAAAAAGTGCCACTGCCCTTGCAGCCCCTTCAGCAGGAAGGTGAGTAATGTTACAGAGGCGGTCACGGTAAAAAGAGACGGTTCGGTTCGATTAAACTCAAATCGCAGGTAAATATTTTACTTCTGCAAATTTTACATGTAACCATGGGACCACAGTCCTGGACCCATTTCCCTTCAGGCCCGTTACAGCCTGCATGGGAAGCCTCCACAGAGGACGTGAGCCAGGTGAGGGGCTCCAGGCTGAGGAGGTGGCCTCCGATTGTCATACTCAAGCCAAACTGATCTAGAAAAGCCGCTCAGTAATGTTCTCTCTGGAAGCGGAAATCTTGCTCAACCATCTATTTTGTATTTTCAAGGTATTACAAGATATTCAACTGAGCAGCAATATAATTAAATTTAGGCATATTTGTTGATCCAGAAAATAAAACTTGTGGAGTGGCTGAATGACACCAAACAAATCCAGGAAAACATTCCATTGTATTTTTGACGCAGGCTTCTTTTTTTTTTTTTTTTTTTTTTTTTTTTTTTTTTTGGTAAAGAGGGAAAAAAAATCTGAAATACCAAAGTATTATAAAACAAATACATTTCATAAATCAGAAAAAATGTCAAGATAGAAAACATGGAATAAAGACTATCATTTTCATCTCACTAACATAAGTATGCATTTTCCTGTATATAGGGCTTACAGCGTTATCAACTCTTAAAATTCAGTGAAGACCAGAAAATTCTGAACAGAGTTTAGATCTTGGGGTGGTATTGAAAACTAAGAAAGTAGAGGACAGGAAAGCAGGGATGTTTACTAAATGCTTTCATAGAGGAAACCACAGCACCAAGTATAGCTGAACCAAAAGCCACATTTTCCAGGGCCAGATGCCTAGGTCACAAGGCAGTCCTGTTAGGGCCCTGTCATGCCTCTGAGTCCCAAAACCAGAAGATATTTGGAGGAAATATGGAGGCCTCAGTTGCTCTTTACCTGAAAGGAAGGGAAGGAGAAAGGAGATGTCAACACCTCCTCTGGAAGCCTGTAACTAGCTTACTACATGATTTTCACCTTCAGAAATGAAATCTCCGACAGGAAGGTAGATTATTTGTTCATATGCTCCTCACTAAGGGAGATTTTAGGGCATCCTTCTGGAATAGAGGAAGGATGGAGGCAGCTGATATTTTAATGCACAAAATCTAACTATAGTTGGGAACTGGAAGAAGTGTATGTTTTGGTTTGTTTGTTTGTTTTAACCAATCCATCCATCAACCAATTTTTCAACACACATTTATTGAGCAACTACTATGTGCCACGCATTATGCTAAGTTCTTGGGATAAAAGAGACCTGCACCTTAAGAAACTTCTAGCCCATAGAGAGAGTCTCTATATAAACAGATAAGTGCTAAAATAGGTCAAGTGATTAAGCAGTCGTCTGTACAAGGTACTATGGGAACACAAAGGAGTGGTCAAATCTATCTGTGGGTGGATGGGAGAGAGAAAGGGAATGTAGTCATTTATTTAAATTTTTTTTTAATGTTTGTTTATTTTTGAGACAGAGAGAGACAGAGCATGAACAGCGGAGGGTCAGAGAGAGAGGGAGACACAGAATCTGAAGCAGGCTCCAGGCTCCGAGCTGTCAACACAGAGCCCGACACGGGGCTCGAACTCACAGACCGTGAGATCATGACCTGAGCCGAAGTCGGACGCTTAACCGACTGAGCCACCCAGGCGCCCCGGGAATGTAGTCATTTAAAATATAGCTTTAAATTCTTTGATATTCTTCCCGGTGAGGTGGGGTCTATACCTCTCCCCTTGAACCTAGGCAGTTTTGTGCTTGCCTTGACCAACAGAGCACAGTGTAAATGGAGTTATGTAACTTCTGAGTCTAGTCTTAAAAAGCCAGGAGGCTTCCTCCTGTTTCTTTTGTAATGTGTCCATACACTCCCTTTTGTTACACTTCCTCTCGGAACCAATTGCCATTTAGTAAGAAGACTAAACCACTTGGAGAGGCCACATGCAGGCTTTCTGGTTCCTACTGAACCCAGCCTTGGCCTCATCGAGTCCCATCACTGGAAATGCACATGAATAAGCCTTCAGATGATCCAGACTGAGCCACCTGTATCTCTCTTAGTTGAACCTCAGTCTTAAACAAAAGCAAACCATCTGTGCTGTTTGTGCCCTGTCAAAATATCCTGCAATATGTGACAACATGGATTAACCTTGAGGACATTATGCTGAGTGAAACAGGCCAGTCACCAACAGGCAAATATTGCAGGATTCCACCTACATGAGGTATCTAATCTAGTCAGATCCACAGAATGAAAGAGTGGAATGGTGGTTGCCGAGGGATTCAAGGAGGAGGATCTACAGAGTTACTAATCCATGGGCACAAAGGTCCAGGCAAATAGGGTGAACAAGCCCTGGAGATCTGTTGTACAACATCAGATATAATGTATAGTTAACAATATGTATTGTACAGTCACAATTTTGTTAAGAGGGTAGATCTCATTTTAAATGTTCTTACCACAATGAAACAAACTGTATTTAAAAAATAAAATAAAGTATATTAAAGAAAAAAGAAATTTCTGACTTGTGGAATCCAGGAGCCTCATAAAATCGTGGCTGTTTTATGCCACCAAGTTTATGGCTGTTTGTTGCAGCAATAGATAATCAGAACAGGAGAATTTCAGGGAAGGCTTTATAGAATACATAACACTTCAATGAAACATAATCACTCCTACAGACTTTAGTGTTAAAGCAGGGTAAAAATCTCAATTCTATGATGAAATAACTGTGCCATTTAGGTAAATTCTAATTTTTTTTTTTTTTTTAAGTAGGCATCACACCCAGCGCTGGGCCCAATGCTGGGCTTGAACTCAGAACCCTGAGATCAAGACCTGAGCTAAGATCAACAGTTGGATGCTTAACCAACTGAGCCACCCACGCGCCCCTGTAATGGATTTGTTGTAAGTGTTATGAGATCACGATTGACAGTGTTTTTTTACACTGTGGGCACAAAGTAGGCAACAAATCAATGCTTAACTTAACACATATGAGCAGAAGTAGTAAAAGCAAAACACAATTCATTCTACTGGTGTGGTATCTACCGTTCTAGTTGGGGTAACCTCATGACATGGTTTGCCCAGAACAATTCTCATTTATTCCTGGTTGTCCTGATATCCTTTCTATTTTACCATATATCTTACATTTTGTGGGGTTATTTACTTATTTTTAAAATGAAGCATTGACACTAATAGCTGCATTAAAATAAGCTGGGGTGGGGGCGCCTGGGTGGCTCAGTCGGTTGAGCGTCCGACTTCGGCTCAGGTCATGATCTCGCGGTCCGTGAGTTCGAGCCCCGCGTCGGGCTCTGTGCTGACAGCTCGGAGCCTGGAGCCTGTTTCAGATTCTGTGTCTCCCTCTCTGTGACCCTCCCCCATTCATGCTCTGTCTCTCTCTGTCTCAAAAATAAATAAAAAAACATTAAAAAAATTTTTTTAAATAAGCTGGGGTGGATTTGGTAGGCTTCATGCTGTAATTCCAGGTTCTGGTGTGCAGGGAGCAGAATTCTTACTTCAGCTTGGGCTTAAACCAAAAGATTTCTTTTCCCATCTCTTTCCAGAAGAACACAATGACTGCCTTCCTTTCAAGGACAGCATGAGAGATACTCACTAACAAAATAAAGTGTGTTAGGGGGTAAGCAACATAGAACAGGTAACTCCTTCTGGTGTAGAGTGGTATGGAAAAAATATTCAAAGCTTCTGCCTCTGCTGGCCACATGGCAAATGAGTCCACGGAGCCACAGCCTCTGCTTTAGTCTTTGAGATCTACAAATCCACGAAACGCTTTTAAACTTTGAGATCTACAAACCCACGAAGCTATGCATCTGTAGCATTACTGGGAACCACAGGAAACTATAAATTAGATGTGACCAAAGTACTTGGGAGAAAAGGAGCCTGGGCAGTCATTCTGCAGGGTCTATGAGTGACCTGAATGTTCCTCCCACAGTGTTTTTAGTCTTTTATTATGTAGGATATAACAGTCTTTATTTATAATATTGTGTAATATATATAAAACTATATTTTGGGGTTAGTCTCTTGTATTTTGCAATAAACCCTTTCAACAGCAATGCACTAGAAAAAGTTTGATGATGTTTACTGTCTAAACATGGAAACTATAGTGATATCACTGAAAAATAAATATATGCTTCAGATACATTAGCATCTACTTGAAAGGTGGGACTAGGTAGTTATTTTAGGAAGACTATAAATAACTTTTCATTAAAAATCACATGATTCTTTTAATTCATTTCACTCATTTCTGATTTCCATTATTTTTAAGCATATACAAAAAATAAAACTATAGGAATTAAGGTGTTGGCCCCATCAGAACTTTTCAAACACTTAAATAAAGCCTGTTTTACATCAGTGACATCAGATGCTTCAAATAGAAAGTCAGGTAAATTAATTCTAATGGTTTGATTTTTTAAAGTTTTATTATTATTTAAGTAATCTCTACACCCCATGTAGGGCTCAAACTAACAACCCCAAGATCAAGAATCACATGCTCTTCCAACTGAGCCAGCCAGGCACCCCTCCAACCATTCAACTTTTTAATTCAACTCAAGGAACCAATGAAATACTTTTAAATTGTCATTGAGTTGAAAGTGACACATCTGATGCTACCATGACTGGTACTATAGAGTAATCAAAAGTTTAGCATTGAACAAATTATATGTGTTAACATGATAATACAATACCATATGTGGGAAGACTAAAGTCATGGTACAAACAATGTTGTCATTAAAGTAGGAAATTTATGGAGCAGAAATACTTGGAACTAATTGCCATGAACAGTCAACTCATAGTTGTCTCTAAATAAGTATCTATATTGTATTACACAACCTATAGTTGATGAAATTTACCCATTTTTATATATGCACAATCAAGTAACTCTCCCCACCTTTCAAACTAAATAAATAAACTTAAAAAAAAAATCTGTTTAAAAACAAAAGAGAAAAAAAGGAAGATGTATAGGTCCAAAAATGTCAAAGCTTACGGCTTTATGGTTTACTGCAGGGAAAAGGCAACAGCATTAAATAAGACCATGCATCTCAACCAAAAGCAGCCTCAGGGAAAGGTATCTGAGGAGACTGGGAACAAGTGTAGTTGTCCTCCCTCTGCAGGGCTGTATCAAGATGCACCTTTTCTCTCTGATCAGGAATGTCCAATACGTGCATTTTATACCTCAGAACTAGGAGGCCAAAAGGAGTCTAGGATGGTCACATAGGCATCATTTTTCTCCTTCTTCTTTTTTTTTCCTCAAATTTTTAAATATTTATTTATTTATTTTTGGAGAGAGAGAGAGAGAGAGAGAGAGAGAGATTAAGGGAGAGAAAATCCCAAGCAGGCTCCACACTGTCAGCACATTACCTACTGCACTGTTCAATCTCACAACCGTGAGATCATGACCTGAGCCCACATCAAGAGTCAGATGCCTAACTGACTGAGCCACTGAGGCGCCCCTAGACAGAGTAACCAGTGACAGGGTCTTCTGGGGTCTCAACAAGAATAGGCATAAATCATCCATTTCACTATTTACCAAACAATGACGTTGATAAGTTGGTACACACTTTCGTCAGGTCCATGATTACAAAGCAACACTATTAATCAGTACAATGCATGCCTTGCCTATGGGGTCGGTGCTGTGAAGGTAGTTTAGTAAAACAGCTTATAAGAACCTTGGGAAAACTACTTAAGACAGTAGATGACTTTCTGAAGGCTTCAAGTAACCTCAGCACTGTTCGCCCCCACCCACCCTTCCCCAACCTCGCTCCATCGAGTGAAACCAAAAGGGAAGGTAGTAGGTGGAAGCAGATGTCATCAGGACGTCTGTACCAGTAGTATGTGAAGAGAGTAAGGCTGATCAGAGTGGTCAGCCTACACTTCGGCTTGCATCTGAGGCTCAAGTCTTGCCCGTGTATCATCATTCCATTAGTTGTCTTCAGCCACCTCTGCTTTTGCTCAGCTTCACTTTCTTCAAATATAAAAAAAATACACAGGTATGTTTTCCCAAGGTGCTGTGTGTGTGTGTGTGTGTGTGTGTGTGTGTGTGTGTGTGTTTTAGTCTGATGTTGGTGTGTTTATTGGAAGGAATGTTTACATTAAAGTCTCACCTGGCTCAACCTTAGAGAAACAGGGAAACCATGGTCTATTTAATCTTGGGAAAATCTATCTAAGCATTTTACAGTTCATGTTTGTTCTAGGTTCTATTACCCCATATTACATAAGAGTAAAATAGGGCTTGGAGAAGTTAAATGATATGTAACTAGTAAGGAGCAGATCTATTCGTGTGATTTCTGAGCATGAGATGTTTTCCATTCACATGGTATCTGGTGGAGGACATACTTAGTGGAAGAAGCAACATGAAAAAATATGGAACTATGGAGGAATTTCCAGGAACTCCAGATATTTCTTCATGACTGGAGCTTAGGATGTGTATAAAAGCATGGGATAGGGACCCAAAAGAAAGGACTAGAGGGGAAAGGTGGAAACTGAGGGCCTCATAATTGATTCTTCAGGCAAAAAGCAGTCATTGAGTCTTCAGAAATAAGAAACTACTCAGATTTGAATTTCCAGAAAAATTTTCTAAACTCTCCAAAAGCCCTATGGAAGATAGTGTCAAGGATACAAGCTGAATTGAAGAATTTTTTGATGATGAAAGTGATGATACGTGTAAACTAAGCCATTAGTAGTGAATATAAAGAACCTGGGGAACTTTGAGATTTTCAAGAGTAAATATGCATGAGACTTGGTCCTGAAAGACCCTCGTGGGAGTGTGGGTAAGGAAACAGGAGAAATCAAGCATGTCTCCAAGGTTTCCTGCTTGGGTAGTTTGGGGGTTGGGTAGTTGGATCATGTGATAGTGATTTCCTGGATTGGAAATATAGAGAAGGGACAGATATAGGAGAAAAAAAAATGAGTTTAAAAAGTCTTGTGTGTATCTATTGTAGGTGTCTGTGGGATAGAAGGTGGAAATTCCCAGGAGACATCTGGATAGATAGCTCTAAATCTCAGTGAAGTCTGTCCTAGAAATATAGATGTGTGTCTAGATCCTACCCTAGACCAACCAAATCAATTTCTGGAAATGGGCCCATACGGTTCCCATTGAATCAGTCTTATATTGGACAACTTGAGAGAGATATATTAAGGACTATCTAAGAGAGGACAGGTAGTATATGGCAATATTTTTTTACAATGGGAAGGGGAAGACTAATGAGTTAAGGCTATACAAGAGCTAATCAAGAAAAATTTTTTTTAATTTTTTAGTGTTTGTTTTTGAGAGAGACAGAGTGCAATTGGGAGAGGGGCCTCTGGAGGGAGACACAGAATCTAGAGCAGGCTCCAGGCTCTGAGCTGTCAGCACACAGTCTGATGCAGGGCTCAAACTCATGAACCTCAAGATCATGACCTGAACTGAAGTCGGACACTTAACTGACTGTTTGTTTTTTTTTTTAATTTTTTTAATATTTATTTTTGAGACAGACAGACAGAGCACAAGTGGGAGAGGGGCAGAGAGAGAGGGACAGAGTCTAAAGCATCAAATTCTTACGTTCTTCAGATTAAAAATATTCTATCATAATTTAGTATTTAACTTTGTACACGTTTATTTCATTTTATCTTCTACTAGAGAGATATCTGAACATGATTAAAACATATTTTCTGGAATTTTTTGCTAGAGACCATGGGATCTCCAAAAACAAAATAACTTCTTTAATTCTACAACACGTACTTAAATCTCTAATACAAGCAGCCTATTATTGGTAGAGTTGAAAAAAGATGTGGTTGATGTAAAGAGACTTGGCTCTGCTATTTCTTGTTTTGGTCGAATTACTTGCTTGCTTTGGAGTTCATTCGATGAATTTACTGACTAACTACTATGTACATAGCACTCTGCCAGCAGTATAGGGTATCCTGAGATGTATGTAATGCTACCTCTTCTCTTAAAAAGCTTATACTCTAATTGTATACCCTTATACTCTAAGCTCATAAGGAGCTTATCTCTGCATACCCCAGAGATATAAATGACTTGGGCACAATCATATGACAAAGCAGAATAGGATAAGTGCAAAAAAATGGGTGGGGGTGAAGACAGGGTTGTTATAAAATTTTAGAGAGAAAAAGATGGCAAGGGAAGGGATTGAGTACGTATTATGTGCTCTGTTTCTTTCTAAATAATATACTAGAATTTTAGAACATTCCATCTAAAACCAGCACTGTTTGGTACGAGTTTAATTTTAACTAATTATTATTTTTTTAATGTTTATTTATTTTTGAGAGAGAGACAGGACAGAGAGAGAGTGTGAGCAGGCGAGGGTCAGAGAGAGAGGGAGACACAGAATCCGAAGGAGGCTCCAGGCTCTGAGCTGTCAACACAGAGCCCGACGCGCGGCTCGAACTCACAGACTGCGAGATCATGACCTGAGCCTAAGTTGGATGTTTAGCTGACTGAGCCACCCAGGCGCACCTAATTTTAACTACTTATTAAATTTAGTTAAATAGGGCCATGTGGGGTGAGGCCTAAAATAAGGCTCAATATTTTGTTCTGTCTTCATACCTGGTGGAGCCAGGAGGCCTTTGGTCTAACTGCAAGTTCTCCTCCCCACTCTGCTACTGTGAAGAAGTTCCCTTACTCAAACAACCATCCTTATCAAGAGGACCAGGTGCCCTTTTTGCTTTTCTCTGAGTAGGGATTTCTGCTTGTTCACGCTGTTCCTGAATGCAACCCTGGCCCTATGTGGTATATGATTCTCTGCTCCCCCAGGCTATAAGTGTGCGTGACAAATAAACCGCTGTTGATCTCATCTGTTCAGTGTTAGATGTCTGTATCTGGCCATCTCATAATCCTAGGGTGGGAGTCCCTTCCTCACCAACAGGGTGATTAGGGTGTGATTAAAAACAGGTCATGAATAATTAAAAATAATAATCTAACATGAACTTGACAATTTAGCAATTTGCTTAAAATTTTTTAAAATGTCCTTAATTAAAAAACAAAAGCAAATGCAAACAAACAAAAAACAAAGGGTGAACTCTTTAGATATGTAAGAAATTTCTTAATCTTAGTTTGTGCCTACCTCTCCAATATTATTTTTCACAGCAAGAGTCTACCTCCATCTATTCTAACCATTTATATTGTTTTTTTAACTCTCTATGTTGTGAAAAATAGCCATGATTTCACTCTTTGTTGTTTCTTCTGTCTGGTAAAACATCTCTCTCATCTCTCATTCAACTCCTAAAAACACAACTCCATATCTCCTCCACAATAAGGATTTCCTATACACCCCACCAAAAAGCTATGTTTATGACTTCCTTTATATTCTCACCGCACTGTTTACACATCACTAAAGCCCCTATTAATCCACAATGCAATTATTTGTTTATATACTTTTCTTTTTTATTAGCTATAACTAGCTTAAGGATAGGGTTGGTTTTTTTTCTTATTAATGCTTATGCTACCTGGAACTTAACCATAGTGGCTAGCATAAGATGATGGCATTGTTCCAATATTCTGGTTTAATACATGCTGTTGAAGGAATGAATGTATCATTGTGCAATTGTGTCTAGCCAACATGGATTTTATAGCCACAAAACTCACTATGCAAAGAAACAGTTTGATTTATGCTTTTCTTTCTTTCCTTAACCCTTCTCAAGATTTGAGTAATGAGAAGCTTAAGTGTCATTCTGGTAAAGGAAACTCAGTTCTTCAACCATCCCATGACATCTGATGACCACCACTGAGTTGCTATGGAATGTGTGATCTTTGGGCATTGGTGTTTACACCTAATATGGTGAGATAATTGCAGTCCCAGTGTGGCCTCACATATGTCCAGTGAGTTACTCTGCATTCTCTTCCTTCCCTAATTAGACTCCTCTGCTTTCTGTGTCTTTTGTGCCCTTTTAGGAGCCAAGAGATCGTTGGCTCTTCTCCCTGCCCACCTCTATGTTATGCACACTGAGCCCTTCCTTGGGCACCACACTCATCATTCCTAGAGACTGCTATCCTGACTCCATACTTCTACTCTCTCTGGGTTATACCTAGGAAACAAACCACACTTTCTCTCTGCTTTAGGAATGTCTAAATTTATCTAGAGACTGAGGATTATCTCTACCATTTTGATCACTCATTTTAAAGTCCCAATCAATTCCATCTTTTTAGGTAAGCATTTCCTAGAGGGAAGAGAACACTGTTCCCATCTGAATGCAAAGGGATCTCTTCTTCTGAACTTCTATTTTATTATCTGGCTATCTAGTTGGCATTTATCACATACAGCTATGAAATAGCATATATATGTATATGTTTTTCCCAACTACATTGTATATTATATATTTGTTTTAGCTTTTCAATGACAGCCTAAGCTTCCCCTCCTCATTTTGGGAAGATTTTTTTTAAATAAGTGAAAATTGGGGTGCTGGGGTGGCTCAGTTGGTTAAGTGTCCTACTCTTCACTTCGGTTCAGGTCATGATCTCAAGGTTCATGGTTTGCAGCCCTGTGTTAGGCTCTGCATTTATAGTGCAGAGTCTGCTTGGGATTCTCTGTCTCTCTCTGTCTCTCTCTGCCCCTCCACCACGCACACTCTTTCTCTCTTTCTCTCTGTTTCTCAAAATAAATAAAAAAACTTAAAAGAATAAGTGAAAATTGCCCAAGAAATGCCATTATCTTTTAAAAATTACATATACTCTGATTATGGTATATTATTTCTGTGATCCTCTATTGATCTGCCACTGTAAATTTAATATAGTAGCCGTGTAAAGAATGGTTTCCTGGCTAACAAAAAACAGCAAACTTTACACTAAATAATATTTTCATTGCAAGTTAAATTCCACTAGAGCAATGAAAATTTCCAAACACCAAAAACTGTTCTTAGCTCTAGCTATGGCCCACTTATTTCAAACAATACTTAATATAATAGCATTTTAGTATGACAATAGAATTGAGACAATCCCTTAGAGTTCATGCTAATTAGGTTTGCAGATGGCTTTAAATCTTTTCAATTTTTTTCTTATTTAAATTTAAACACAATGGGGAAATGGATTAGATACTGCATGCCAGTTAAGTCAGCTACACTGTAAAAGAAGTGCAATATCCAATTATACATGTCATCTATCCACGGGCTTACTCAACTGTAGGAAAATGGTCTAATGTGTTGTCAAACACGATCAAACTAAAATATTTAATCCAAGCAATTCAATATTTGATGAGCAAGAAAAAAATGACATGTAGTTTGTCTAATGAAAGACCTAAATGCCTGGACAAACAGATATATTTCTAGAAATATAAAGGTTTTGTTTTTCTTTGGTTCAGATTGTGCCAAGTAGGAACAGTGTCTCCATTACTGTGAACATTTTATTATCATGTCTCAACAGGAGTGCTCTGGTTGAGAAAGCACTTTTCATTCTAAGTTTCTTGTCCCTTCTGGGCTCTAAGTTTCCTATTCTTACTTTCAAAGCAAAACTGATTTTTTTTTCCCTCTTGAAATGTTTGATAAAATTTCTATGTGCCCAATTTTGAGTTACTGGAGAATAAAAATGGTAATTTTTTTCCATCAGATAGGCAATTTTTCAGGTGCTCTGGGAACAGTTCACTCAAGATTTTTTTGAAAAGTCAGACGTTGTTCAGAATATAATTATTCAAGAGAAACAAATTCATCAGAAGTAAGACCACTGAAATAAATGAGTGGCAGACTGAAAGTTGGAAGGTGTATAGAATCTGAAACATGAAAAATAGCTTTGTTATAAACAGCTGAATCAAGGACCTCTCTTCTTTAGTACGTGGAAGAGGATTAGCGACGGGTGGCCTGTGGCTGGGCAGTTATTCCACTTCCAATATGGGCTTTTCTATATCCTCAATATCCTTGGGCCCGAGTCCTGCCTTTGTGCAAACTCTCATGTCAGAAGAAACAGTAAAATAGGGTACAAAGAGTTAAGAATGTTTCTCCAGACTCAGTGCCCTCTCCTTGACTTCCTTTCAGTATGTCTCAGAAAGTCCCAAGTACATGGTGCTGTTTGTAGAGATTTGTCACCACCCCATATCACAGCGGGGTCTTGGTGTGTTGCCTTTCCTTTCCTTCCCTAATTCTGTTTTTGCCCTGAGATTCCAGCAACTGAGATTATCCAAAAGAGTAACTTATTTTTTGTATTTTAAAATGTTTTATTAATTTATTTTTTTTGAGAGTGTGAGAGTGTGCGTGAGCAGGGGAGAGGTAGTCAGAGGGAGAGAGAGAATCCTAAGCAGGCTCCATGCTGTCAGCGCAAGAGTAACTTATTTTTTTTTAATCACTTTATTGATGTATGATTGACATGATGTACATATACAATTCTTTCTGTCATGTACTTATTTATTTATTTATTTATTTATTTATTTATTTAAAGTTTATTTGAGAGAGAGAGAGAGAGTGCACACACGCGTGTGCACAAGTAGGGGAGGGGCAGCGAGAGAGGGGGAGATAATCACAAGCAGGCTCTCACCATCAGCGCTGAGCCGGATGGGGGGTCTTGAGCTCAGGAGCTGTGAGATGGTGACCTGGCTGAAACCAAGAGCCAGATGCTCAACCAATTGCACGACCCAGGAGCCTCTTTCTGTCTTTTAAAAAGAAGCATAGAGCCGTCATTTTGTCCCTGAAGTTAAGACCTCATGGAAGGAGAAGCAATCTAGCCTATTGGAGAAAGCATTTAAGACTTGGGTTTGAATCCTCGCTCTGTTAGTTTCAGCTACATGATCTTAGGCAAATTCTGTAAGTCTCTCAATAAGGTAGTCTTCTCATCAGCAAAATGAGAGTTTTGCAACTTTGAAGATTGAAGATAATGTATGTAATAACTTGGCGTTCAGTAGCCCCTTCACAAATGCTGCCATTAATGTCACTGAGACCTTGAGCTTCAGAGAGAACTCTGGCAAAAGGGCTTTGGCTTTCTTGAGAGGGAAGTTTGCCTTGGTGCCCTTGTATTGTTTGAAAAGTCTCTGCCTTACACAGAATTTACTGATTCATTTGAGACAACGTGTGGCATGATGAAAGCAGCCCCCACTTAGGAATCAGGAGACTTAAGTCTTCACCCTTCTCTTCTGCTAATTATCTTTATAACCCTGAGCAGGTCCCTTAAAATATGTGGGCTACAGTTTCCTCATTTATAATAAAATCAGGTTGGATAGAGGATCCGAAGGTCCCTTTAACATTTTTTGTGATCCAAAATAAAATAAAATAAAATAAAATAAAATAAAATAAAATAAAATAAATGTTGTGATCCTAACATTCTCTCTCTTGAAGAGCTCATGGCAGACTATGGGAGGTAGTGACAGCAGATGAGAGTAATTGTGAGAGCAGCTCCCTGAGGTATATAGGTCCAGGACAATCTGAGACAGAGACAGAAAAAGATAATCCCATCGTTAAAACTAAGTTCAAAAAGAGAAACAAAGTCATTGCTCTTTTAATGTATTTTGGAAATTTGGGTTCTCACAGGGTATTTTATAGAGCTCATTGACATTAAAACCCTTGATGCATGTAAACTACATGTTTCTAAGACTGCTTCTAATGGCATCAAGAGGCCCAAATCTTTGAACCAGAGAGCAATAGATTCAAAGAAGGAAGAAAAGATGTTATGAGTGTAAGAGGGATTCAATTGGTTGGGGTCAAGGTGGTCAATGACACTATTTTTTTCCTTTTGTACTTATGACCTCTACATTAGATGCATCTATTTTCTGGGAGAGAGATTATCTTCATTATGATTCTGAAACATGTGCAAAGAGCTACTTCCAGCTGAGACAGACTTACCAGAGTCCCTGCTGGGAGATAAAGCATTAAGATATGTGCTGTGATTTCAGCCCTGTAGGACCAAAATGTACTGAGAAATGACTGGTTTCAGACCAGTCCACCACTGCACAAGCTGCCTGCCAAAGAAGTTGTTGCTACCTCAATGAAAATGGATCCGGTTTTCAATTTTCATCTTAAATACTAACATACACAGTACCTATAATGCAGCCAACTTCAGAATATGGCTATGAATGCAACTACCTCCTTTATTTTCTATGTTAGAGCAAACTGCAGAGAATTTGATAACTATGCTATTAAAAAAAAGGTACACTGCCATAACAGCTATTGTAAATATTTTGGTCAATTTTTATTGTTGAAATACATTTTTTATTGATGATGATTAGGGGAACATATAAAGCATAAACAAGAAAATAAAAACCACCTGTAATAGAATCTTCCTGAAATAGCTCATGGATAATATTTTATGTACATCCTTTCAGTCTTTTTTTATGTGCATGTATGTAATCTCCCAAATTGGGATAATATTCCTATTAGTTGACATTTAAAAAACAATTAAAACAATATCATGAAAGTTTTCCATGAAAATGTTCTTTGGGAATATGGTTGTAGGGGTGAGGTAAAGGTGGAGGGGACAAAGAGAAAAAACTGAAAGTGGTGACAGATGAATTGGGAAGTGTTCCTGGGCTGATTCACAAAGTAGCGAGGATCTTACAGGCCATGCTACAGCGGGCCAGGATGTCAGAAATTACTGTGTAGCAGGAAGTCATTGATCCCACCTCTCTAAAACAGAGTGAGTGGGAGAGTTGAGCAGGATAACCTGGGATACCCAAGGTTTTATTCTTCCTAAAGGGAGTGCAGTGGAGTAGAGCAAGCACTTTGGACTCAGCCATTTGGGATTCAATTCTGCCACCTGAACCTACCTGATAATGCCACCAAGATAAGTTATGTCATACCTTGGTTTCCTCATCTGTAGAGTGAAGACAATTGTATATAGCTTATACTGAAGATTAAAGGAGGTAATGCATGTAAACTTGTGGCTTTGTGCTGGCATGTATTAGGGGCTCATTAAATTGTTCCATTCTTATTTTCAAAGTTAGGTTATAGAGGGAAGGATCATGGGTTCCTCGTCCACCACCCCCCAAATTCAATTATGTTAATGGGTCTGTCAAGGATACTATTTCCATTTCTTTTCAATTTTTATGTTCCTTTTAATTTTTGCACATTTTCTTTTCCAGTTTTGAAAATAAATTTGAGAATCAACTTGTTGAGGTCAACAAAAGGGATAGTATTTCTTAGAAGTGAGAACAACTTTTCATGTATTTATTATTTCCTTCATATAGAGTTGTTCACAGGATTGAGGGGTTGAGATTTTTTCCATCGGTTTTAGCCTCCAGTCAAATATAAAGTAACAAGTATGAGAACTTATTTTAGAGGGGAAAATATGGATTTAGTGAAGCCAATGTCCCTTGAGGATCTTTCCCCAAGATGACAGTCCCTCAGTGCATCTATCCTCTCCAGTGCTCTCTGCCCATTTTTCTTTGCCTTTCCCCTTCCTCCCTCAGCTCCCACTGTTGCCTGCCTCTTGACCGCGAAGCTCCATTGCTAACACACCCTCCTTCAGTCTCATCCTCCTCGCCTATGATAAAAGCCCCTAACTCCTGCAAAGGTACGGATTGCCTGGGCTCGCCTTTGGTTCTGCCCACGGAAAGCAGTGTGATCTGGTAAAATGGGGATGATAATAATAGTACCTATTATATTTGTATATATATAATTTAAGGTTATGTATAATACATACATAAGGTTATATTTAATACATACAATTTAAGGTTGCTATGAAGATTCGCTGAATTGAGATATTATTAAGCACTCATAAAAATAACTGATAGTAAGCACTTATACATTAGCTATTATTTTTCATATTTTCTGTAAAAATAAAATTAATAACTATGAATCACACCAGTATCAAATGAGATATTGTATCTAAAAGCACTTAATCTCGGGCCTGGGACCAAGTAGCCCTCAATGATGACAGTTATGTAATAATCTGTGTTCTACCTGTAGTGAAATTGTTTCAGTTTCTCAAATGAGTGACACTCTCTCACCTCCAGATCTCTGGATACTCTGTTCCCTCTGTCTGGAAGACTGTTCCACTATGGTAACTCCTACTCATACTTGAGGTTTTTGCTTACACATTGCTTCTCTGGGAAACTGTCTTTGTCAACAGTGCAGAAGGGCTAGATGTTCTTGCTATGGCCTCCCCGTCCTGCTCTAGCACCTTCTCGTGGTACAGTAGTGTGCCCTGCCTCTCTTGTCCGTGGTTCTGCTTTCCACAGTCTCAGTTACCCACAATCAACACAGTCTAGAAGTACATGATCGTCCTTCTGACTTCTTGTCAGAAGACCAGTGCCTGCCTAACATTACATCACGGTGCCTACATCATTCACTTCACTGCATCTCGTCACGTAGGCATTTTATCATCTCACGTCATCACAAGAAGGGTGAGTACAGTACAGTAAGATATTCAGATATCTTGAAAGAGAAAGAGAGACCATATTCACATAACTTTTATTACAGTATATTGCTATAACTTCTATTTTATTATTATTTATTGTTAATCTCTTACTGCACCTAATTATCAATTAAACATCATCATAATTGTGTACGTATATGAAAAAACATAGTATATGTAGGGTTCAGCACTATCTGTGGCTTCAGGTACTCTCTGGGGGTCTTAGAAGTTATCCCCTGTGGATAAGGGTAGAAACTACTGTATTTATTACCCTTTCCAGTAATTGCTGATTTTATTGTCCTTCCTCCCTACTTGCCAATAGGCAATGTGAGAGAAGCTGCGTAGTTCCTGATATATAACCTACGTTAAATAAGTAACAATAATGACAATAGTAAAC